>NC_135658.1:54173447-55459987 GCF_964188315.1 Podarcis muralis
CATTGGGAAACCAGTGTGGTTCATGGTGGGGGGAGGGGTTTCCTAGTGATACAGATATGACTATCGAGGCTTGTGACATATTCAAAAGCATGTTTCCTCCAGAAAGGACACAGATTACCTCTTGATGTTTCATTCACCCAGTGATGGATTCTGACGTATGTGAGTTCATCCTACTAGCCTCCCAAACATAACAGGAAAAGTATGTTCACTCATACAGTACTAGAAACATAGTATACAAAACTAGCCTCAGGAAAAAGTCTTATTAAGGAAAACTTGGGATCCTGTTTGTTCCCCCCACCCACTCCCACACCCACCCCATGCACTGAATGGCAATATATCTTTCATTTTTACTCTTGATCTATATACAGGTCAGAACATTCCTGTCAGAAAGTGGAAGAGAGGTAATGGATCAGGGGAAGGCATGTGAGTAGCGAAATTATACTTTATGTGTAATAATTGCCCTTTTGAAAGAGCAGAGGCTTGAAGACTTGTGCACTGAGCTTCCCAAAGAGCCACTTGTAAGTGGTTTTTTGTCCCTTGAGTTTCAGGAAGATTGAGAGGGAGGAGGGGAAGATTAGATTTAGACTCCAAGGACCAATACATTAAATCCTATTTTCTCCTGTGTGTGGCTGAAAGAGACTGAAAGCAAAAGAAAAGTGAAGTGTAGTTTGAGCTCTAAAAAATTTATATAGCTATAGATGCTCTATTTTCTCCAAGGGGAAATAATTAAGAGCACTATAAAAGCCTATGACAGTTTTAGGACATTCTACACACAGTAGATATAATGGTACAAATACATGGTTAATTATACCTTAATATTACATTTCCAAAATCTTGGACATCAACAGTGTAGCCGTGTGTGTGTACACACACACCAAAGCAAGTCCTATTGAGTTCAATGGGACATACTCCCAGGCAAGTATGTGTTGGATTGCACCCTGATTTTTTAATGAAGAACAATTAAAAGGTGCGGCAAAATGTAGTGAAGTATTTAAAAAGACAGACAATGGGGCAATCTAAAGCACAAGGAGCTCCCAGGATTGACAGTCAACGGGAGCTTCATACTTAATGTACGAACGTAGGAAACTGCCTTAAACTGAGTCAGACCATTGGATCCAACTAATTCAGCAACTTTCCAATATTTCAGGTAAATGTTTTCCCAGCCCTATCTGGAGACACCAAAGATTGAAATTGGGACCTTCTACATGCAAGGCAAATGCTCTACCACTGCGCTATGTTCTTCCCCCATCCCTTCCAGTAAGAATGTGGGTACAGAGCTTTCCCTGATTAGGGAACGCCAGTTCCTTTCCATTTTTCAGAAGATAATAACTTTTGGAAATGTATTGAAATGGGAGAATCCTCAGTACATATGCGAGGTTTTGCCTGTTTTTGTCAAGAAGTCATGAGGAAACGACACGCATCAGGCAGAGCACAGCCCTGTCGTCATGCATATGGCCAGCACTATTGCTTTTTAGTTAGCATTAGAATACAATATAATGTTTCCTAATTATGGTATTGATTTTTTAATGGATTCCCCTCCCAGAACACCCAAAGGCACAGATGAGTATCGCAAATGAATCATAAGGGAACTACTTGGAACTATGTATATCAGTACAACATACAGGTGTTGCGTTGTGGATTGGCTTTTAGTTAGCCTGTATCAAAAGTGCTTAGGTTGGAGAGCATTTTTTAAAATGTATATGTTTATTTCTAGCAGAGATCAATAATTGTCGGCTAATACAGTAATCCTATATCACCCTCCTCTTCTTGTTAATTGCATTCTTGTTTAAATTATTGTAGATTAATTTACTACAGACATTAAAGCAGGAATGGCTAGCCGGTGATGCTCCACATGTTGTTAAATGACAACAGTGGCAGGGAACCTCGGCCTACAGACCAAATTAGGCTGGCAAAGGGTCCTGATTTGATCCATAAAAACATTTCCCCTAAACTTTAACCACCAGTCCCATATGTGACATAGGGCAGTAAAGGATAGGGTGGCAAAGGAACAAATGAGAGATTTAAGGTGTGCTTCACAGAATAGTCTATCCTGCAGTGCAGCCGATCCTAGCCCCAGGCGATCAGTGCTTACCACAAAGACCTTGGGGAACCACTTTCTTTGCCTGTGGGTTTAATTACATACCATGCAGGCAAATGAAGAAGGGTTTGCAGCAGCACAGGTAAATGCTTCACCTGACATCATGGTGATTAAGTGATTGATAAGAGGGCATCCCCACCCACATATCAAAGTAGACCACAGGATTTGTAGGTAGTCTGGAACTGGATTTCATTCCTCACCCTGAACTGCAACTTCCGTCATTCCTGACCATTGGCTGTGCTGGCTGAGAATGATGGGAGTAGGCATACGTTCTTGAAAAAACCAGAGGCATTCTTGTTGGGAATGGTAGGAGAGGATATCGCTAAGAATGATCAGAAATTGTTCCTATATGCAACAACAGTGGCGAGGCTATTGCTAGCTCAGGTCTGGTAAAGGTAAAGGTAAAGATACCCCTGCCCGTACGGGCCAGTCTTGCCAGACTCTAGGGTTGTGCGCCCATCTCACTCAAGAGGCCGGGGGCCAGCGCTGTCCGGAGACACTTCCGGGTCACGTGGCCAGCGTGACATCGCTGCTCTGGCGAGCCAGAGCCGCACACGGAAACGCCGTTTACCTTCCCGCTAGTAAGCGGTCCCTATTTATCTACTTGCACCCGGGAGTGCTTTCGAACTGCTAGGTTGGCAGGCGCTGGGACCGAGCAACGGGAGCGCACCCCGCCGCGGGGATTCGAACCGCTGACCTTTCGATCGGCAAGCCCTAGGCGCTGAGGCTTTTACCCACAGCGCCATCCGCGTCCCTAGCTCAGGTCTGGAAACAGCAGCAAATGCCAACAGTGGAAGATTGGCAACAGAAGGTAATGGAATACGCAGAAATAGCTAAATTAAGGGGGAAATCTGACAACAGGGTGATGAAACATTCCAGAGAGAATGGAAGAAATTTATGTTGTACATAGAAAAGAAGGTGTGAAATAGAGAAACCAGTAGAACTGAAACATACCTCATAATGTGCAATACAAATAACTTTACTGGAAAAATAAAATGTATAAAGTGATTAATGTACCAATAGTAGTTGCAAATGACATATAGATAGACAATAAGAATTGTATATATAGAAGGATTTATTCATTAACAGACATTTTATGGACAAATGCGGAAGCAGTTCAACAATATATAAAATGGAGAAATACAATGCAAAAAAATTAGAGGCGATATAAAAAAGTCAGAAGGAGGGAAGTCAGCTCTTAGGAGCAAGTATAAATGTAAAATGTAATACTGTATGTATGTATGTATGTATGTATAGTATGAAATTTGTAAAACTAATAAAGATCATGATGGAAGTAGGAGTCCAACAACATCTAGAGAGCCACAAGTTAGCTACCCCTGCATTAAAGGGTAACATAGTGTTCGCCTGTAAAATGGGCCCAGCAATGTACTCTGTCATATGTATATGTTAGGGGGAATAGAAATAGTATAGCTAATGTGCACATTCACCAGGCCTCATGGAGAAGGAGCACATAATCCTTTCATGAAGAGGGAATTGGGTTAATATGCATAATCTCCAACAAACTGTGCATATATCAACTGAATTTTGCACATTCTTTAGTCATTATGTGTAATCTCCAGCAGGCCTTGAGGAATGTGTATATCTTAGTTTAATTCTGTACATTATGCAGCTATTGTGCATAATCCCCAACAGGACTTGTGAAATGTCAATATCTTGAATACATTGTACACATTCAATATACAAAATAGGAATTTAGTTGTAACATAAAAGTGAAATGGACAATGTGAATTTTCCTAAAATTCCTCCAAACAAGCTCAAACCAAATCATTGTTTAATTAATTCTAAGAACTAGTGGTGTTAAAAGGTTGTATAATAAATGGAGAATACTTTGCTGACTTAATATCACTGAGACATTGAGACATTTGTATTGTACTTGTAAATCCCCATGGGGAGAATAGACATGGAGAGCAAAATACTTTCCATTTGTAGAATGTTTCTTTGTGCTATTCAGAAACCAACAATCATTCATCAAGTCTTAGACCACAACATAAGCCACAGAATATCATCATGTAATAACTATTTTCTTAGAGATTTGGCAACACAGACATGGATGTTAAAGAGAGGTAGACTTAGAATGCTTCTTTCTCAAAAGAGATGGTAGAATGATCCCAGGATCTCCTTTGATGGTATAGTATATGGTTCTTTTACTTGGACATATATCTATTATTGTCGGCAAGGCACAAAATAAACATCAATAGTCTTCCATTTAAAATGTATTTTCCACTAGATAAGTGATGCCTTTTTAAGCTGGCCTTGTAAATATCAGACTGTATAATAAGCATATGTTGAGTTTGGCATCTGTATTTTTGTGTCATTTTAATTTCCTAAATATGCATTGCATATGGTCAATAGCCTTCATGTTTTAATAGCTATAGTACATGAAAGGAGCATTAAGTGAAACAGAAATCCATTTAAAAGCTCCATGAACACTCCTTTCTACACACAAAGGGTACACAAGCACTGGGCAAATGGATATCTTTAACCTGTTGAACTTGTTGATCAATGATGGAAGTGCTATAGCCAACTGAGAATTATTCTGTTGCACTATTGACCCTAGACAGATTGGGCATTGGTAAATGCAGGACAGTCTTTTGTTTTCTATGTGCTCTAGTAAGAACAATACTGTTATCTCTAACCAAAGCCTGGGGATTGTGCTTAGAAAGGAATTAACATGGTCAGTCCTAGATATCTTTAACCATTTCACGGTCAGCTCTTCCCTTGTACTAATGACCTGTATGTTGTTCAGAAAACAAGTCCTAGCGAATAAAAATGGGTAAAATCCTAGTGAACAGTTGGTGCCATTCTGAGATGCTTTCAAAATCACCATCTGGAATCTAGAATCTTTCTGGACTCCAGAAGGTAGACTTGAGCACAAGGTTTCAAGTTAGATTTGCATCTGTTTCAATATGATCAATGTGGGGTTCAGTGTGAAACCTTGAATTGCTAACAAAGTGCTAACATTCAGTTTTCTCTGAACAGTACATGGTCTCCATCGACTGTCTGCGTATCTGTCATTTACTGTACAGTATGGAACATGCCTACAGTACACACAATGGATTCAAAGGTGATGTGACTATGACAGGAGTGACATATCAACATGTGTCAAATCTTCTCAGGTTTTCTTGCCAAGTGGCAGCTAATGGAGCATAGGAAAAGAATGAACCAATAGGGCCATGGAACAATGGGAGTGCACAATTTGCATGCAGTACAGAGAACCAAATAAAAATATTTGGCCTATACATAGCTCCACCATGAACGATGTAGTTTTAGGGCTGGCTCCCATGTTAAATTCACTCCCATGTCTATGAACATCACCCTTGAAGGAATACATCACTGGCTGAAAGACAACAACAAAGAAAAGTCAATGGGTTATATCCAGCACTGACTGAGCAAAAGGGTGGACCTGTTTGTGCACTGGGACTTCACCTTCCCCATCCTCTCCCCTGCAGCCCTCTGTACACTTTCAAAATCTGCTCTGCAGGGTGGCAGGAGAAAGAAGTCAAGTGCTGTTATGCAAGCAGAAGTCCACTTGTGTAACATGGCAATGTGCCCAATATTGCCAAGCCACATTTTTTGTTGCATTTGTGTCCTGGACTCAAAGCAGCATCTTAAGCTCACAATAACCATCCGAGTAGGTGAATGGGTGATAATACCATAAATGAAAATCAAATATTTCATTGAACAGCTGCAAAAAATGTCAGATAAAAATTAGCATTGTAATCTGACTACTGCTGTTGCTGCTGCTTCTGTTTTAAATTACCTGCCCTTCACCGGCAGGTCCTAGGGCAGGTCACAGCAATTTAAAACTCAGTATAAAGAACTGTTAAAATAATTAAAAATCTGTCTGTATCACTTCCCACAATGAGATGATACAATATTTGTGTAACTATACAAGTGGGGAAGACAGATCATGTCCAAAACGAGAGAAAATAACGAAATAAAGATGCTACAGAATAGTATTAATTGAGTTCATTAAAGAGCATTTATATGTTGTCCTTGTAGTGAAGGGTAGGCAGTTCATGAAGTATGTTAAGATGTATCTGTGTCTTTGTAAATAAATTGTTTAGAGTTCTCAGATTTCTAGCTAAATGGCTCCAAAGTTTATTGGGCCTCGTGCTTGTGTTGACTGAAAATAAGATCATGCTATTAACGTTCAATTACAGTGCTCTGAAATCAGACAACGAGGCACCATTGGCACAGCCCCAGGAAAACATTCTGTAGTGAGATACAAATCAAGACTGCTGCTTCTAACAGCTAACATGAAATTCATTTTAATACATTGCATGCTTAGCATGTTCTCCGATCAATTTGCCAGTTCGATTTTCCAAGATCGCTATGAATAAAGTGTAAGCTAAGGTTGCAATACTTACAAACAATCCCATTAAACCCTCAATCTTTCAAACAGATTTTGCCATAGTTTCTAACGCATAAATGAGCTAGATGTTATCTGAAGAACAACCTGTTAAATTCTGTCCATTTCTGTGTTGCTATCTTTAACAACCCCAAAACATGCCACCTTGAATAATATTGTACAATTGTTTACGCAAAATGTATTCTTTTTATTAAAAAAAACCTCCCCAAATATTGTTTTAATTATGTGCCCCATAAATATGTTTATTAAATCTGGATGGCATGGTGGACTTGTGGGATCGCTTTATATGAACGATGTCTGTTTTAAAGTTGCACCAATTAGCATATTTAACACAAGTTTAAAATGTAAGCATTGCACAATGCAATATGCTATTCAGAATGACCTTAGTGCACAGAAGCCTCCTTGTTGGCTACTCTATACAAATTGACTTTCTCCCATTTCTGCACAAGAGCTTGCCTGCAGATCTATGTTCTCTAATTAATTGCTCTATTTCCCATTGTTTCCAACATCCCAGAATGCTGCTGTAATGCTCACCATATGCAATGATGGTGGAAATCATGGATTCAAATTTCCCATGCTTTCCAGGATGCCCAGATGTTGCTGCAAACATGCTTAGTAACATCTCTTACCTGAGCTGCAACATATATCCACACTCCCCCTGCTGTTCCTTGATGGAGTTGTGGGGTGAAGAGACTCTAGGATACACTACATCAAAGCCTATGGGCCACCTCATCTATTTCAGATCCAGTTCAGAGCTGGGATTAGCTTCCAGACATCCTGTAGACATAAAACAGATTCACTTACTCTATTTAACTTCTTGAGCAGGTTTTGGTATAATTTTAGTTGGCAATCCTGTACGTTCCCAACCAGAATTAATTAGCTTATATCCTACTGGACAGGGCTGCAAGATAAGTTTACTTCCTTCGTACATGTGGCATATAGTTTGCGTTAAGTAAACCTTCATATTTATTAGCACTCAAAATCTGGACACACATTCAATGGCAAAACAGAAGTGGGGGGAAGTGGCTTCAGCGGAAATTAAACATTTCACCTCAGACCTCAAACTTCGGTGCACCTAAAAAAACTGAAGGAATATAATTAATTTGGGAAGAATCCTTAGTGCAATGTTTGTTTCTCTTGCTGTATCTATTTCCCTTCTCATTTCCTTTGGCTGCTTGCACGCAGCCATGATGATATTAATTTCTTTGCAACACTCTTGAACGCGACACAGAATAACATCATTTCCCATATAAAGCCCCTTAGGTCCAGAGACTGTGCTTCTGAGCTACATAGGCAGATAAGAACACTCAATCTTGCTTGCAGCTTCAGTTCAGCCCGAGTGCCTTCTGTCAAGATGCAAACTTTGCTATCCCCCTGTGAGGTACAGCTAACTGTGTTCAGGGCCTCAACCCTGTCATCTCGCCTCCCTTTTGGGCTCATTTATTGAGAGAGTGTGCAAGAATCAGCCATGGGGAAAAGGAAAGCTCACCATGACAAACCTAACATCTAACAAGCTTCTCTCTGAGGCCTATGGCCTGTCAAAGCCACATGCCTTAATATTGTACGAACAAACCACTTTAGGCCAAAGAACAGACACGCTGCTGTTTCAAGTCATCCTAAGCTTCCTTTTATTCCTCTACCGCTTTCTCCCTATTGCTTTCCCCCTCCCCTGATTTGTTTGTTTGTTTGTTTGTTTCAGGCTATATGTAGGTCTAGGCCAGGGTTAAATGAGTCTCCAGTTGTAATACTCACAGGAAGGGCCAGACCACAAAAATCAGCATGATGGTTATTTACCATAACCATATACAAAACCACAAGCAGCAAAGGTTCCCTCAAATACTTCAGAGACCTTATACATCTCTTCATTAAAACCTGTCAGAGTTGTTATATTTCACTTTGCCTCAAAGTCACAGCAAGGAAAGATTTTAAAGTACCAGACACAAGCAGGGCAGTAAGAAATTTTGCAAGAATATTGTTTTAAAATACATCCACCCCTTTCTTCAACATTTCCCTCTGTTTATCAATAATTCTCTCTCTTTAATTTATATTGAACTTGCCACAGTTCCACAAAGAAGATTCCGCTGACTGAGGCCTCTAGAATAATTTAATCACTCATAAATAAAGCATCTTTATTGCTTCATATGAGTTATCCTGCCCCAGAATTTGCAGTGAGTATACCACGTGTCATAGTAACCCATTATCGTCCACATGTTTGTAAGATTAGAGTTACAGAAATGGTGTTGTTGCTTTCACATATTTCAATATTACAAATGATTTGGTTGAGAGTTTTTCTGATTTCCCTCCTTGACCTTGCCCCTATATAGTGACTGAGCATAAGTAGGTTGGTGCAAGCAATGTTCTAACACCAGGCATAAAATCTCAAGATGTTGCAAGATTCCCCATTACCAATGGAATGCAGCTAAAAATCATCAATTTTTTTTAGCTATCAAAAATTCACAACTACCCATGCGTAATTAATCAAACCAATATAAACAGTGAATAATAGTTTTATTATTCAGATATGTATAATTCTGAATTTTTTTGATAACCAAATCAATATGAAATTCATCTTTAAATGCATGAAATTTGTTCAATACTAATGATAAATTTACCACTGATTAATAAATTGCATCAGTGAAATTTTGTGAAATTGGGATGTTTATTGGCGCCTTCATAAAGCAATACTCAGATACTGCAACATATCCTATTTAATTCTAATTCAAAATCTGTGGTTCCAATTTAAACAGATAGCAATAGATAGCAATATGAAAGCAGCAGGACAATAATATATGATACACAGTTATGGCACTGCTAAGTAATGTCTTGCCTCACTTTGGTTGGTGCCAGTTTGAGATACATGTAATGCACATGTGACTCTGAGTCATTTGCACTGTCAGCTTCTGGGTCTGTACTTAAATAGAATGGTAACTGCCCTGAATGATCTGAAGGGGAGAAACATATTTGTATCAATGTACTATATGTAGAAAGTCTGTTGCAGCAACTGAGCTACTTCAACACTCTAATAAGCTCTTTTTGTAAACCTCACAGGTTTTACTACAGTTAAGTGGAACATGCACACAGACCCTGAGGTCATAATCAGAAGCCATTCTTCAAGTTCCCCCTCTGAAAGTAGTTCAGAGGCAGGCAACAAGGGAGGGGCCTGTCCAGCACTGGCCCCCTGCCAATGGAATGCTTTCCTCAGGGAGGTTGACCTGGCACCAACTATGATGGTATTATGGTGCCAGGTGAAATCCCTTTTGTACCACCAAGCATTTGAATGAAGCACTGTTTCTTCATAGGGGAAGATCAGTTTTCATTTCTTAAGTGTGTAGTGATCATGTCAACAGAGAGGTTTTTATAAACTGTAACTCGTTAGTGTTTTACCGTGTGATGATGCTATGTTCATTCACACTATTGCATACATCTGTTACTTTAAATTGTAATAATTTTATAAAAAGATATATATTTGTTTCCTTTGCAGCCTTTTGTTTTCCTTCGCAAGCACACAGTTCCTTTTACATTTTTTTCAGGCTCAGTTTTAAATAACTAGTTCTTTCCGATTGCTTACGTGCTCTTCTAATTTCTGGAGAGAATGACTCTAAGCAAAAATAAATAAATAAACCAAAATATATTGCCCAATCCTCACCAGCAAGCTTCAAGATGACCAGACTCTGAAAACAGAACTTTTCCCAGAAAACCACACCTTCTTGAAACACATTAGCAATATGGGAATTTTTCTGAAGAATTGGTTGGAAGTGAGAGGAAACAAATTTAGGCCAGTTAAGAAGTGAGTGTGTATGTGTGTATGGTTTGGAAGATTAAATCATATTTCATTCAGACTATTATTTATTCAAAGATATGAATGCAGTAAAGATTGTTGTCAAAGCTCACCTGGGTAACATGGCCAAACCATGACTAAGTCCCACTGTGACTTGGCTCTCCTATCAAGAGCAGTGGGGTTGGTTCAAGTCAATAGGATGAGAGCATCCTTGTTCTTGTGATTCCAAACACCTCTTTGCAAACCCTTCGCAAATTGTGGAGTTGCTCTAATAAATTTGTAGACACTTCAAATGCTCAGAGGATGTGCTTGTTCTTAATTTTAGAAGTAAATAACCTTTAACTCTACCATCTATCTATAAATTCAGCATATTGTTCCAAGAATAGCAACTAGTACCTTCTTCACCCCTTCAAAGAGACAATCCCACCCCCACCCCCCAAAAAATGGGTTACCTAGTTACAATGGAACTGAACATATATAGGGTTACAACGGAAGCCAGAACATATATAGCCACTATGCTACCTAGCTACAAATCGTCTTCTTCTCACTCAACACTGGTTATATCTCCTCTTCCTGGTGATCAGTCATGCTGGTTGAAACTTGAACTTCAAATAAATTAGCTGTATCATCAGAGCAGGAGCCTTCTCTCATTTTCCTCTTTAGGGAGGAAAGGAAGCTAATCCAGGCTCCTTCCTAACAGTCAAGTGAAGAGGTAAGTGAGCATCTGTGAAACAGCACTCAGGTCTATGGATCAGGGCAAATGGTTTTTAATCACATAAAATAGAGAAAAAGCCAAGCACTTTTCCAATTGGCTTCAATAGGAGGATGCTTCAAGGAGTGCTTCTCACACTGACATCACTAGAACTAAGATTGCTTCACATTAGGTTATAATTATAACATCATCTGCTTTTAACACTGTGCAGCGACGGCCCATCCTTGAGGCAGACTGAGGCAATGCCTCTGTGGCAGAAGAGAACCGGTGGCAGTTTCCAGAGACATCTTTTAAGATCTTATCAAAATCTCACAAGATCTTGTGCACTCACAAGATATCACTGGAACCCACTGTTGTTGTTATTGTTGTTGCTGCTGCTTCGTGGCCACTGCCACACAGCCCAGGTATGGAAGGCAGGGGCAGCAGCAGCATGGTGGGGTGAGACCACCTAAGGTGGTGAAACGGAATGCGCCACCCCTGATACAGTGACTGCATCTTATTCCAATATAACCTGCTCTATCCACAGAAGCATGGGGTTATAATAACCTTATTTTTCTATTGCCATCAAAGAAACCCAAGCCATCCAATTTTTGTTCTTAATTTTTCAAGTCCTCAGAACCAGCAAAAGTACAGGGGAGAAAATCAGGATGAAAACCTAAAGTAAATGTACCTTAATCCAGGAATAAATTGTGAGGAATAAATGATACATAACGTAAAACACCGGGCAAATGAATGTTATACTGTGTTAGCTTTCTTTACCCTTTATTCTCTGAGGCCTTTATTTTTCAACTTGCTGGAAAATAATCATGATTTAAAAATGAAACAGAATCTAAGTGTTCAGAGTAATTGGCTGATACACTGAGCCACCCATCAATAATTATAGTGGGGTGTATCTCATTACACTTTGAAAAGTGGAAGATATTTTTCAGTTCTTCACCATTTAAGCATATTTTTTTCTGGCTAGGACGTACTGCAACAAGAACACATAAATGGGTACTTTTGTCTTGTTTCCATCTTTTGCAATAAAATGTTATTAAACATTTAAAACAGAAGTCCTTCTGCTATCAGTATTTTGCAACAAGGATGCTCTATTACTTTCTTAGACTTCAGTATGGGTCTATCAAGAACTTACGAACTTCATTTTTTTGTATTTCAAAAAGGCACTATGTAAGAAGTATAGAAGGATATTTTTCATTGCATGTACATTCATAAAACGTTGTATTGAATCAATCCTATTTTTATTTTATTTCTAAAAAATTATATCCCTCCCTTTATGGGCCAGTTGGCATTCTCACTGTGGCTTGCAAAATAGTTTATTTTTAAAAAGTGGACGGATATTACAAAAACAACAATAGCAGTGCAGTACAGGAGAAAACTCTCAAGAATACAAATCTCACAGCATTTTAAAAGTATTTAAAAAATTAAGTTAGCAGTGTCTGAAAGTGTAGGAAAATACAAAGGTGCTGAAAGGATAGCAAAGTCCATGCCAGGCGAGGCAAGCCTCCCTAGAGAGGCATTTCACAGGCTACAACATGGGTAGGCAAACTAAAGCCCAGGGGCTGGATCTGGCACAATTGCCTTCTAAATCCGGCCCGTGGACGGTCCGGGAATCAGTGTGTTTTTACATGAGTAGAATGTGTGCTTTTATTTAAAATGCATCTCTGGGTTATTTGTGGGGCATAGGAATTTGTTCTTTCCCTCCAAAAAAATATAGTCCGGGCCACCACAAGGTCTGAGGGACAGTGGACAGGCCCCCTGCTGAAAAAGTTTGCTGACGCCTGGGCTACAACAACTGCAGTACTACAAAGGCTTCATCCATGATTGCCACCTACTTTATACCTGCTGTAGATCTCAGTATGCAAGCAGATTGATACAAGAGAAGAGGGAAGTCTTCCTCAAGCATCTTACATTGGCACCCTTTGGGATACACAGCAAACTTTCAAATTTAATTTCTCAATTCTGTAACCCTTTCTATCTTATTTGTACGTGTTACAATAAAAAAATCTACAAAAATGTATTAAGGCAAAAAATGTATGTATACTGATAAAAACTGCATTGAAATGTATACAGCACATTTCCGAGCACAATTCAAAATGTTGGTGCTGACCTTTAAAGCCCTAAATGGCCTCAGCCTAGTATCTCAACCCCTTTTGCTCAACCCAGACACTGAGGTCTGGCTCCGAGGGTCTTCTGGCAGTTCCCTCACTGTGGGAAATTACAGGGAATCAGGCAGAGGCCTTCTCGATAGTGGTGCTTGCCCCATGGAACGCCCTCCCATTAGATGTCAAAGAGATAAATAATTATACGATTTTCTGAAGGAATCTGAATGCAGCCCCATATTGGAAAGTTTTTAATGTCTGGTGTTTCATTATGTTTTTATAGTCCTCTGCTGGCAAACTTCAGAGGAATTTCAAGAGATGCCAAAATGGTATTGATAAGATTTTGAAAATTTCTGAAGGCATTTCACACACAAGTACTGTGTAGTGGTTAGAGTGTCGGGCTAGGACTTGGGAGACTAATGTTCAAATCCCCACTCAGCCATGGCTCAGTGGGTGACATTAGGCCAGTCACTGCCTCTCAATCTAACCTACCTAACAGAGTTGTTGTGAGGGTTAAATAAGGACAGGGAGAAAACCACATTGAGCTCCTTGGAGAAAAATATGGAATATAAATGCAATAACTAACTAATTAAATAAGCTCACACAGGACTGGTTTGATCATATCATTGAAATATAAAACACTAGTTTATTCCCTTAATTACTGGCCTTACCATTAGTAAAACTCTTTCAGGACAGCCTTTCTTTTGAGTTAGAAATAAGCTGACCTTAAATACATTTCATACTACCTAGCAGCTCTCAGAGGAGCTGGCTGAATCAGCTGCCTGCATGTACATTATCTATTTAAAATATCATTCTACTGACAGACATAATTAAAGAGTTTGTGTAACACTGCCATTCCCATGTGAGTTTTGAATGGGCCGTTTGTCTTCTTTCAGCCTGTGGTTTGTCTAAGTGGGCTTGCCCCCTGGAAAATGATTGCATGTGCGGCGTGACAGTCACAGAGGTACTACCCATGCAGTGGGTAAGGCTGATGGTACCTGAGGTCTAACCACAGAGACCTGATAGATTTTAGTGGTTGCATTTTTAAGGGCCTTTCTCCCCAGCTTCTTAAACAGTGTGTGATACTATATGACTTCAGCTTTCTATATACCTACTACCACAGTTTCTGATTCCTGGTGTTCAGTGCCAGTATATCTAAAGCTTTGGTTCATTATACATTTGTTACTGTTTCTGCAGCAAACTTCTCCAGGCGAAGGATTGGCCTCTTTATTGTGTAGAATGATGAATCTGTTATTTTGCTGTGACTGAAGAGGCTAGCTCCCTGAGGGATACTGGAAAACCTCCACACAATGTGTCCGAACTCTCCCTGGAAATGCTTTCATGTGGAGAATGCATACAGGCTATCCTTGTATACAGCTGCAGCTTCTCAACAGCAGTTTCCATGACTGTGGCAGCATATGAATTTAGTTGAATCCCAGCCACACAGTTTTCAACAAATGCTGAAGGTGAACCTCTTTACTCTGGCCATTTGAGATGTATATTTTTTAGGACCCACTCTGTTTTTGTGATTGTATTCTTTGCAGTTTTAAAAACTGTTTTTAATGTTGTGTTTTAAATTGTTGCAACCCATTGTCAGACATTAGGGTGATAAATTATTGTTATTGTTTTTATCTTGTTGAAGGAGCTCCCCTATCCACTTGTCTGCTCATTATGAGAAATTGAAAAAGGGAATTAAGAATTAGGAAGGTATTGTCCGCTATCTGTTTAGAATTTACTTCCACTTTCATCACATCTTCCTGTTATTGCAAACAGTTCTCAATTTTTATTTTTATTTTTAAAAAAGCTGTTAAAGCTCAAGCTTAGAATGAAAGCCAAATGCTTCACATATTCTTTGCCAGTTTCATTCTGGGAAATTTAGCTGTTGCTGTGTGGGTGTTCGATACATGTGGGTGGAGAGAAACAATGTCTTAAAAACCGGCATTGAAGCCAGGCACTGACAGGAATAGCTGACTGGACCTTAAACTGCCAGGCACCACACCCTAGCAGAACATCTCCAGTTCCACATTTTGCATCCCAAGAAACCCTTCTCAGTTCATTTCCATATATGTGTTATGTACATGACAAATGCTTTCTAACAGCTTATGTTACAAACTTTGAGAGCTGGAATTTTGGGCTTCATCCAGTGTCTTGACAGAGTGAAAAAGGGGGTCTGCCTACAGTTGCAATGCACATTTACTTGGATGTGAGCTCTGGCTTACTGCTTGGAAAGAATTGTGATTTAAATAGCCTAGTAATGCTGTTATAAAGAGTGTTGAGTCACTCACCACTCAATGGACTGCTGATTCATTGGGATATTCCACTTTTCTTTGTTCTTTCAAAAGCCGGTACAGAACACATACCACATTTCCCCCCCCCCTCTAGTTCTTCTCCCTTTGTTCTTCTCCCCAACCAGCAAGTGGGTTGGTTTTGAGGTTGTTGTTTTTTTACCACTTCCCATAGGTATGACACTCCTTAGAAAGTCCATCACATATTCAGTTATAGTGGTATCACATGCCATTGTGATCTGCTTGTATTGCAACTAAAGCTACATGCGAAGAATTTCTTTTGGCTGGGTGGGTTTCAATGAAATGCTTTAGGGGGACAATTTCTCCTCTGATTTCCCAAGAGCAGCCACCATCAAAAATGGTGGATAATATTAAGAGAGAATTCTGCAAAGAGGCCTTCTTTTTCTGAGAAAAGGGATGGGGGAATATTTGGAATATTTTCAAATATCTTCTGATATTTTTTGGCTTGACTCTTAATTGCTGATGGTGTTATTACAGCAAAACTGTGCCAGCATCAGCAAAAGATGAAGGCTTGGCGTTCCTTCTTGATGAGAGACAAAATTAGTTTACACCAAAGTGTGTTTATT
The DNA here is from genome assembly GCF_964188315.1 of Podarcis muralis. NCBI lineage: Eukaryota > Metazoa > Chordata > Lepidosauria > Squamata > Lacertidae > Podarcis > Podarcis muralis. The sequence goes on from NC_135658.1 coordinate 54,189,400, forward strand.
CTTCATGAAAGGAGGGCTGCGAAAAAGTTGAGAAGAACACAGGATTATTCCATGAAGCCCCACCACCATCTCTAATCCTTAACTACATATGGCATCTGGTTGGCCACTGTGAGAACAAGATGCTGGACTACCTAGGCCAGGGGTCTGCAACCTTTAAGACAAAAAGAGCCACTTGGACCCGTTTCCGAAGGGGGGAAAAACTGGGAGCCGCAAAACTCGTCATTATAAAAATAACTTTTTTGTCACTTTTTTTTATTATTTCTTTGTTTGACTCCTCAGAATTACTCCTCTTCATAGAAATAAACGTTAAATTAACAAGTTACCTTTGTGTGTGTGTGTGTGTGTGTGTGTGTGTGTGTGTGTGTGTGTGTGTGTTCTTCACTCCCCTTCAAAACAGTGACCAGCGTACATGCCCCTTACAATGTAGCGGGCGGGCGGGAAGGTGACGTCGCGACAGTGCGTGACTAACGCACGCACCGCCCCCATGCGACATCACAGCCAGTACAGCGCCCGCCACAGTGGGGAGTGTCAGGGCGCACAATGCGCCTCCTTCCCTCGCTAGTATCCGCCCCGGAGCCGTGGCAAAGGTGTAAAAGAGCCACATGCGGCTCCGGAGCCGCGGGTTGCAGACCCCTGACCTAGGCTGTTGGCCTGATTCAGCAGGCTCTCCTTACCTTTTTATGTAGAAAGAAAGGTCTACGCCGAAGTGGATTGGAAGGGAAGCACTCCCCAATGATTTCTGTCAGAGTTAGAATGAATTATGTAGGCCAGGATGTGGATAATGTTGACAGACAGGCAGAATGAAAAGGACCAAGAGCTTTTTGAGAGAGGAAATAGATCAAAATATGATGACAATGATGATATCCTTTTCTCCAAGAAATTTAAGATTGTGAATATGCAACTCTCCCTCATTTTATTCTTACAAATTTAGCCTCGCTCTCCCAAACCATTTTATTATTCCAGAAATATAGTTTAGGCTGGGAAACAGGAACGGGATCTTTGGCCATTTAGAGCTTCATAGCAGAGTGGGCATTTGATCCACAGTCATAGTTTGACCCTAGTATGGCTACTATACTACAAATACATAACCAGTTTAGAAGTATCAGGTGTCCAACTTACCTTTGATCTGTACATACCAGCTCTTTGACCTTCTTCCATGTTACAGCCAGTGCATTCCTTTTTCGTTTATTACTAATAAATATATAGTAATACTGGATTATTATTATTATTTTTTTAAAAAAACAACCTTTAATTAACATGGACCACTCATGCCTGGATTTGCTAGCATAAAACTGTTCCAATGAAACAATAGCAGAATCAGCAGATGGAAAGATCTCAAAATCTGATTTTTATTTTTATTTTCCTTTGGGAAAGCTTGGGATTTGTGTGTGTGTGAAAAACAATTGAATGTAGTGTGTGCAGCAGCACTTGGGGGTAGGGGCATGCAGATAAATTGAATAATCTCATATTGCATCTGTTTGACAATTGCCCAAGACTGAAGGCAAATAGTTGAGGTTTGCCACAAACCACATTGAAGCTTGTTTATACTAAGAGAGGGCACCCATGGAACCAAGGTGGCCTGAATTATGCCTCATATGTTTATCAATGCCTCATATTTAATTCTTATATTTGCTGAGTGGCTTCTCAAATATGCAGAGATGTGACCTGTGTGGCTAGCTTTCTTTTGTACTGCTTCTGCATATCATAATATAGAAACTGGATAAGTTTTGGAAAGAAAGCTGTTTTCTGGCAAATGAGAGGAGGAGGAATGTTGTTTCAAGTACAGAAATAAACCAGCAGTCCTAGCAGATTCATTCAACATTCGTTGTCTCTGCTTCTTCCACCAAATTTGCTTGAGCTTCTGCATCTCATTCGATGGGATGGAGGAGAAATTTGTTTCCATTTCCTTGTAGGGGTGAACCTATCTATTTCTCACTTTCCAAAACAATATGAGGACCAAAACACAGTTCTCTTCTGAAATTTTCACTTTTCCAAATATTGCAGTTCTCCAGCCAAATAATCAGCACAAAAATGCATAGACTATGGTAAAATGTTCATTAGAAATGCACAGATGAGTGAAAATAACAAACAAAAATGCACAATAGGGAACAGTGCCTTGCCAAATAGGCAAAATTGCATACAAAAATGTGTATATTCAGAGAACTTCACACAAAGATGCTGATGAATTTTCATGAGGACTAAAAACACTCACACCATGAACTGATGTGGAAATGTGGAGAACTGAACTTAAAATTGGAAAATGAAAAACTGAGAGAAAATGAAAATGACAGATTCACCATGACTAGGGATGGGTGAATCTGTCATTTAATCTTCATTTAATGGGAGATTTTGTCCAAGAAATTGAATCAAGAGGATCATCACATTATGGTACAATTTCACAGTGAAGGTTATCTTTCAGTGTTACTATGTAAGGTCCATGTGTGATTTTTCATTTTTTACCAAGCAATGCAGTTGAAAGGATCTAACAGTTTCTGACAATTACGTTTATTTCTTCAAGTAGCTTTCCCCAGAAATTCCAGCACATTTCAACCACATATGGTAAAACTGTGGTTATCTCCACATCCTTTCCTAGATTGAACAGATCGTGCCTGCACTCCTACCTAATTTCAAAAAAGGGATGTCAAATATTCCTGAGGTCTCATCTTTGTGAAGACATGAGTCTGAAAATTCTCAGTGCAAATTAGCAGCAGGTATGATTCTGTCTCTTCTTGTGTGAAACAACTTGTCCTGTTCTCAAAAGAATAAATGCTTGTTCTTGCTGGAGCGTAGCTGTGCTCTAAGGCAGCCACCCCCTTTACATAGTTGCCATTCCATATCTTCATTTTCATCAGTATTGCTTGTTATGTTACTAGACTGTTATCTGTCTGGAAGTTCCCGGCTTGTCAGCTCTCACTGTTCATTCAAACAGTGCGAGTGACATAAAATGTAAAACCCTGATTCCTGAAGCCCCAGCAGGCCCAATCAACTTGTGCCAAACATCTGTGGTTTTCAAGGAAGGTTTGCAAAGATATGCTTCTACCGTTGGCAGCAGTAGACTTTCTCATCATCATAAAGATCATATTTCATGTGTGGTGGAGGCACAGGCGAAAAGCTCATCACTGCTACCTCAAAACTTAGAAGCGACAAGAAGGTAGATCAGCCAGCCAGCCAGCCAACAATGCAATCCTCTGCTTGTTTACACAGAAGTAAGTCCTATTGTGTTCAATGGGGTTTACTCTCAGGTAAGTTAGCAAAGAACTGCAGACTAGAGGCCTGCTGCAAAACACTTAAAATTAGAAATTTGTGCAGATGTCCTCTTGCAATTCTCTACCCTAATTGTGGGTCACCATTAGTAGTGGCAGCTGCGTGGTTTCTCTCTTTTTTGACTAACTCTTTTCCTTCTACCACTGCTGCAAGTATTGGCAGCCTGGCCACCATTTTGTATTCTCCACAATGCACTGGGCCTAGCGTTATTCCGGGGCAAAATAAACAAATAAATTGGTGAAAATATTCAGAGAGAGAAAATCTGTGAAGTTGTTTTTCTAGGAAGGTGAGCAGGAGAAAAGTCTGAGAAATTGCCCCAGCTCTCCCTAAAGTATGACCTAAATAACTGCAGGATAGTGTACACATTTTGGTGACCTTTGAACAAAAAACTAGAGGCCAAGCTAGGAATGATGATGGAGTTGTGGAAACACATTTTTGCTCTCCTTACATGTTTTTACAAACAGTGGTTATGGGAGGGTGAATGGCACATTTGCCCTGTGCCATTTTTCCTGATGAAAATTACCCTTCAGGCTGTTCTTTGCCTTTTTAGGGGAAACATACATGTGCATGGAATACGGACACACACAGACATATATATATACACACACAACTGGAAGAATTACTGGCAGCTCAGGTCATGAACATCATCAGGTCATGAACATCATCAGTGAACCATTAGGTGGCATGACTTATGGGTTAGGTTTGTGCTCACTGCAAATGCACAGGTTGCCCATGAAAAGCATTGTGCAGAGGGTTAATGGTACAATTGCACCAGGGTACAATTTCATCAGGGTCCTTTGATTGTTGTGGGTTGTTGTTGTTTCTTAATGAAGCTAGTTCACAACCTCCATAGCATCTCAACACTTGTTTTGCATATATTAGCCCATGAGAAATATGTGTCTAGAAAAATTAGGATAATTCTGACTGTCAGCCATTTAGCAACTTACAGCCCTTTCTGCATCGATTAGCAAGTTCCAATAAAGGGTGTTAATCGGCTCTGAACATTTCATTATGGTTTGTTTGAATGCAGCTTTTTACAAGCACAGCAGTTCATCATATTGCTGGAACAAGTACAATAAAGCATCTTTAAAATTATGCACAAATAATAGATTGGCTACAGTACTACTTTTTCAGCAGCATTAATAAAATCCCTCAAGCATGCCGAGAGTCCATGGCCAGGAGGATTCTCAGGAGGTCTTTTATAGGATACTCGTCTTTGTTATGAAATTCCTCAATGCCTTTTTGCTGTCTCCCTAATGATCAGTTAAATAAGGTCCCCTGAGAATGCCTGAGTCAGAGCCAACTTGAAAACTGCTGAGGAAACATCCTCTCTTACTGGAAATGATTCCCATTAAACTGCCTTGTACCATGTTTAGACTAACGGATCAGTAACGCTAAACAGAGGGAGCTAAGTTCACAGTGCTTAAGAAGTTCCTGTGTGTGAAAAGAGATTGCCCGGTTACTTCAGGGCACAGTGTCCAATAGATTTGTTGTGCTGAAACAAATTGCTTTGAGCTCTTGCCAGCCAGCCCTTTAAAAACAGGGGAGCTTGAGATTCAAAAGTGACCACTTCCTTTGGACAACTACTGTTCACCCCTGGGCATGTATACATATTTATTACATTGAGATCAATCTAGGACACTATTGTGGCAGATTCAGACAGCACGGATGTACAGAGGCATGCTTTTTATTTCAGTCATTCATTCAATATATTTCTATAACATTCTTTGTCCTAAATAACTACAGGACAGTGTACACACATAAAATTATTCAACTAATAGGAGCTGCCATCCCTGCTTGTTTCTCTTACCAACCAACTCCACCATCCCTTACCAACCCCCTTTCCCCATCCCTGCCCCCCTACCTCCCCACATGACCAAACTCACTCCCTTCCACAGCTCTCCCCAAACCTCTCCTCTGCCAAGTTCACCAAAGCCCCTCATCCCTGTTCATCTCATCCCAGCCCCTACAGCTTCCCTCATGCCTCACCCAAACAGCTCTCCCCTCACAGCTTGTGAATTATTTAATGGAGGTGGAGATGTTTTTGAGAGTGGTTTACCAAAGCATGTTCCACTCCAGTAATGCTCAATGGAGAAGGGCGCTTCAGAGAGCAGGTTGTCAAACTGCTCTCTGAAGTGCTTCCCACACTCCATTAAATGCTGCTCCAGCAACATTTGTGGAGTGGGGAGGCACCTCAGAGTGTGGTTTACCAAACAGTTCTCCGAAGCACCTCACCCTCTTTCAAACATGGCTCCTTCCACAGCAGCTCCCCTGGGAGCAGCTCCCCCACCCACATCACTTGCTCACTTACCTGCCTGCTTGGGGCCTGAAAACTGCTTAGCCAGTTTTCTTCCTGCAAGTACATGCACCAAGGAGTGCCGAAAAGAGCAGTTTGAATGTTACCAGAGCAGGGAGATAAAGCTCTCTGCATTTATTGAGCTGGCTGGCAAAAGCTTTGTGGAAGTTGCCCGATAATGATCTTGGTTTGGAAAGACACAGCATTTCAATTCTTGGTGGCTGCCTGTGTACTTGCTTCCTTGGCATTGTAGAACTTCGGTAGAACCCTGAATCTTGACTTCTCTTACAGAAAAGGGGGGGGGGATAGATCCCATAAGCCTGAAACCTTTAGGAGACAGGTTTACAGCTCCCATCATCACCATTGCCATTCTTGCTGGAACTGATGGGATTTGAAGTCCAACAGCATAGGAGCATAGCAAAGTGCCTAACTGGTCAGACCATGGGTCAATCTAGCTAACTGTTGTCTGACTGGCAATGGTTCTCCAGGATTTCTGACTGGGTTTTCTACCAGCTGTACCTGGAGATACCAGAGATTGAACCTGAGATCTTCTGTATGAAAAGCAGATGCTCTGTCATTAAGCTATAGCCCTCCCCCAGCTATTTGGCTATCCCTGATGTATGGTTTGTAGTAACCAATATGCTGATGACACTCAGCTCTATCTGCTGATGGATGGCCACACTGACTCGGCCCCAGACACACTGACCAGATGTTTGGAAGCTATGGCTGGATGGTTTTGTGGGAGCCGATTGAAACTAAATCCTTCGAAGACAGAGGTCCTCTGGCTGGGTCAGGATGGTATGGGGATAAGGGGCCAACTCCCTTCTCTTGCGGGGGCCCAATTAGTGCCAGTGCCTTCCGTTAAGAGTTTAGGTGTAATCCTTGACGTCTCCCTTTCCAGGGAGGCGCAGGTTACAGCAACAGCCAAGGCGATATTTTTCCACCTTCGCCACATTAAGCAGTTGGTCCCTTACCTTTCCTGCCCTGATCTGGCCACAGTGATCCATGCGACGGTCACCTCCAGGCTTGACTACTGTAATTCGCTCTACGTGGGGCTGCCCGTGAAACTGTCCCAGAAACTCCAGCAGTGCAGAATGCTGCACCGAGGCTCCTCACGGGGTCCCTGCCATGGGAGCATATTCACCCAGTGCTTTACCAGTTGCACTGGTTCTCAGTGGAGTATTGGGTCAGGTTTAAGGTGCTGGTTTTGACCTTCAAACCCCTTTGTGGCTTAGGGCCCTCATATTTACGGGACCGCCTCTTCTGGTACACCCCACAGAGGACCTTAAGGTCCATGAATAATCATAGTTTAGAGGTCCCGGGCCCTAAGGAAGTCAGATTACCCTCCACCAGGGCCAGGGCCTTCTCAGTGATGGCTCCAACCTGGTGGAATGCTCTGTCCCGTGAGACCAGGGATCACTGCTTATCAGGAGGTAAAGTGGTAGAAGTGACAGATTGGAGGGGTCAGCATGGTGCAAACACAACACAGGCACCAGATTGACTCCACCAGTGTGTTTGCACTGCACTGATCTTGTACCGCCTGACTCCTCCCCCTCTTTCTCCCAGCCAATGGACATGAATGACCGCTGCTGCTCCACCACACCCTCCACTACTGGGTAATACTATGACTGTGTTTTGTGATCATGTCCATTGCCTGAATGAAAGCTTAGTAAAATAAATAGTATCCCAACATTTTCGAAACTGTGAAGGATGTGGTACAATCCTACCTTCATTGTCATATATTGTAACCTGACCCAAGTAGTTTAGAAGAAAGAATCAGAGTCCTCCCCTTTAACAATACGAAAGCTCCATCCTACTACATCTGCAGCGGAGCAGAGCATTGACCCTTAGGCTACCACAGTCTTATAGCATCCAGAAGAAAGCAGAAAATCTGTTATTTTGCTTCTACCCAGGAAAATGCATACAGCAAGATCTGCACAAAAAATGTAGTGACAGTGGAAATGTGGTGGAAACAGCTTCTCATATTGCACATTTGCATCTGGGTGTTTTTGTGACTTTTTTTTAGAGGCACTCTACAGTGCTTTCTGCTCTCCAGTGCTCATGACAGGTATTGTTTTTCACATGAGAGGCAAAAGTGGCATTTTTAGTGCTGTTTTGGGCTCAATTACTCTTTTTCAAGTAAGCTCTATGCACTCTAACCGTTCCTTTAAAAAATGGTTTATGCATTTCTGCAATTATGTATTTCTGCAATTCTTTACAGTAAGCATTGCTAAACGAAATGGCTATTTCACCGGACGGAGTTTGGTTGCTGGGTTTTTCATTTCTCAAGTTGTGCCTTATTGCCCATTGAGTACTATGAGGAAATGGAAGGCAGCTCTTTTCACTTTCTTAAAGAACTGCTTACATTTTGTGGCTTCTTTTTAATTAGTTTGTAGGCAATTATATTCCCCACTCTTGGAGAAGTTACTTGAAATGACTGTGCATGTGGTCTATCTGTAGAGTTTTTCATTTAGGAAAACTACGCCCTGAAGTTGTAAAGCAAGTACAGGATGGCATTGTGCCTCTAGCTATTAAACTGCAAACGCAAAACACAAAACTTTTTTTCTTTCCTTTTTGTGGTTCAAATATCCTCTAGGAGATACTTTTACTGGAATTTTTAAGTCACATTCCTCATATCATATTCCCAAAATTGATGATTTCCATGACCTTTCAACATAATTACAAGTGTGCATTTCCCCCCCTATTTTTATTAAATAGTTCCATTGTGCTGCAGGAATTTTTAATGTTGTCAGAGTGGCTAGGCAATTTTGCTGTAATTCACATTTGCAGGAGAGTAAGCAGCCCCACAGAGTCCTTCAAAGAACTACATCTGATCACATTTCACTATCAGAAATTGCCACTCTCTTGCTGCACTAATAATTTGGCACAGCACTATCAGGGAAGGTACAGAATTTCAGTAATCATAATCAAAGAGATTTATGGCAGAACCATTAAGAAAAGCAAATCATCACACACTATTGTACTTAGGCATCCTTGTTATATTAGTATTAGAAATAAATGATGTACTTTAATGGCCAACATATTAAAATTTCATGGACTTTCCATGTCTCTCTCTACTACTTTCTTTGCTGCTTTATAGTCAGTGCAGAGAATGTTTGTTTCAACTATGTTTCTTCTTGAGTATTAATTTAAGTAATCCTCAGTGTGGAGAGTATACATTGCTCTAAGAATGTATAAGATATACACACAACGCTGCCATTCTCTGGGTATTTTTCTCCCAGTAAGGACTTATGGAGCCATTGCTCAAATCCCATGGTATGAAACCTTATACAGAAGTATTAGGCACTTAGACAGCCCGCATTATTTCACTTTTCACCTTTATCTTTCTCTCACAACCACTCTACAAATTGGAGACTGATGGAAAATTAAATGATAGCAAAAAGGTGCCTTCTGCAAGACAACAAAGGAGAACTACAGCCAAAGCTGTGAACCTGTACTCATTGGCTTGCATTGTTTTTTGTGCTCAAATGTATGTACTGCAATTTAGGGAGTAAGCAATCTGGTTTGCCCTAAGTTTACACAGAAATTATACAATGTCTACAGTTTATTCAGAGGCTTTATGACCCCACACCAGTTGACTTTTATCCTATACTATCTAGTGCATTTTCTCATCAATTTTCTTACCAAAAAAGTTCCAGAGAGTGGTTGTTTTCTGAAGTGCTCTTGCTGTTATGTGCAGGTGTGCCAGAGTGCTTTAATCCACTTGAATTGCACAAACCTAAATTTGCTGATAGAAATGGGAGTGCCTGATCACCTCATCTGTCTCCTGACAAACATCTATGTGGGACAAGAAGCCACAGTTAGAACTGGATATGGAACAACTCATTGGTTCAAAATTGGGAAAGGAGTACGGCAAGGCTGTATATTGTCTCCCTGCTTATTTAACGTATATGGAGAATTCATCATGCGAAAGGCTGGGCTGGATGAATCCCAAACTAGAATTAAGATTGCCGGAAGAAATATCAACAACCTCAGATATGCAGATGACACAACCTTGATGGCAGAAAGTGAGGAGGAATTAAAGAACCTTTTAATGAGGGTGAAAGAGGAGAGCGCAAAATATGGTCTGAAGCTCAACATCAAAAGAACGAAGATCATGGCCACTGGGCCTGTCACCTCCTGGCAAACAGAAGGGGAAGAAATGGAGGCAGTGAGAGATTTTACTTTCTTGGGCTCCATGATCACCGCAGAGGGTGACAGCAGTCACGAAATTAAAAGACAGCTGCTTCTTGGGAGAAAAGCAATGACAAACCTAGGCAGCATCTTAAAAAGCAGAGACATCACCTTGCCAATAAAGGTCCGTATTGTTAAAGCTATGGTTTTCCCAGTACTGTAGTGATGTATGGAAGTGAGAGCTGGCATGCTCTGGTCCATGGGGCCATGAAGAGTCGGACACGACTAAACAACTAAACAACAACAACAAAATTAGCTGATACGCAATTGAATTCCACAAAATAGTGACCATCCGAAGCTGATCTAGTTGTATCTTCCTCCTGTGAATCCTAAGGCAGTAGTCTATTGTACAGTATAAACTGGATTAAAGTTAGCCCATGTCAAAGGGCTGCCATTCCATATTGTATTTGTGTCTGTCATACAGCTTACAGTAATCACCGGTGCTGTTTTGTGGGATGGTGGTTCTGGGCACACCTTTCAATACTGATATCAAGATAGATCATTAAACAGGTACAGTGGTACCTCAGGTTAAGTACTTAAATCATTCCGGAGGTCCATTCTTAACCTGCAACTGTTCTTAACCTGAAGCACTACTTTAGCTAATGGGGCCTCTTGCTGCCACCGCGCCACTAAAGCACGATTTCTGTTCTCATCCTGAAGCAACGTTCTTAACCTGAGGTAATATTTATGGATTAGCGGAGTCTGTAACCTGAAGCGTATGTAACCTGAAGCATGTGTAACCTGAGGCACCACTGTATTGGTTATGTAATATTCACAGAAAAATGGGAAACTTTAATCCTTTATTGCTACTTTCTTTCTGATATTTTAGGACAAATTGCTTTTATTTCTTAAGCTTGATTTCAAATCATGCATGTTATATAATCAAAGTGTATATAGTAGACAATGGGAGGGGGCGTTATATACAGGATCCATCACCTACATTCTTGCATAACCCAATCTATAAGAATAGATCCTGTGGTATTCCATTTCAATCTGAAAAAGAGACACAGTTTTCACAGAGCTGTTGCTGGATTGTTGGTGACAAAATGTTGGGCTTTTAAGCAAGAATGCTCAGGTGGTCAGGTTATGATATCACAAGGTAAAACCTGACAGTATTATACCCATTGCTTACAACTGGATGGATCACTTTTCAACCCGTACACGGCCTTTATGATTAAATGGAGTATGTCGAATTGCACCTGGAAGCAAACTGAAAGTCAGCACAGACCATGGAGCGCAAGTCTAAGGAGCTTCCTGAGTAGCTGCGTCACATTCCTGGAGCAACTCAAGTTTCGAAGTGGCCTTCACTGGTAAATCAACAGTTGCAAAAATGAGCTTGTGAAACCTTACACAATGAGCCTTACACAATGCAAAATAAAAGCAAATAACTTTCAGCAACATATTTTCTACTATTATTGTTACAATTCAGAAGAAAACCCAATCCAGAGAAATTGGTGTATTTGCTGACCCCCTCAGAATAAGTGTGTTGCAGATAGAACAGCAAAATTCGTAGCAGTACCTTTGAAGAAGTGCCCAGAATGAAAAGAATCTAGGCAAGGATATTGTGAGATTTCTAGCTAGGAATTTTCCTTCTTCATTATGTGTAACTTGTAGCAAGTGTAAACAGTGCTGCAGTGTTATGCTCAACTGAGGGGGGGGGGTTACTTCCATAACTCTGTTTTTAGTGTGTATCATCTCATACTAGATTAATGATTGATATGAAATTAATTGATCAGGGGACATTTTCACTGAAATTGTATGATGGCTGGCTTCTAAACATACAGTATAATATGTCTGCTACCAGCCATGTTTGCTATCACCTGGGGGGCGGGCACCTCTGAAAACTGATGCTAAGAAGAAATGTTGGGGGGAGCTAACACCTTTATGCCCTTTTTCTGAACTCTTATAAGCATCTAGGTAGCCACTGCTAAGAAACAGAACACAGGGCTACATAGACCTTGGCCTGATCTGGCAATGCAATCAGTATGTTGTTAGAGTTATTACCAAGGCCAATGGGTGGGTGTGTTGGAGGGCCATGTGGAGTCCCAAGTTCAAAGGGGGGCTCAAATTTAGACCCTTGTTAATTTTTTGGCATTTGATACATTTTGCAACTTGTTTTTATGTGCAACACATCATATTGTGACACACTGTTTCAGCTCAGAACTTCAAATTTAAGCAAATACAAGATGTGAGTTGGTTTAAAAAAACACCATTTTTGGGGTGACTCATACAGGTTTTGTCAAATGCTTAATAACAATGGTGATTGATGAAAGCAAGATTTTTCTCAGTAATTATTGCATCTGCACAGAAACAGGTTAGAAAATCATTTGTTAAATAACAAAATATTTAAATTATATCTCCCTCTTTCAGGGGCATGGCAATGTGCCTTATTTTGTTCATATGTTCTCTGAACATGACTTGTTGTTTGAGGTCAATGGGCATTTTGCCTAAAGACATAGTTTGGAAGGATCTCCCCCATTGGATTAATAAAGAATATAGTTATGGTTTATTTCAAAACGGCCAGTCAAGTTCAGCATCTATTGACTTGTATCTCTGTATACAGTGAAAAGAGGTTAACTTCTGGAATGCAAGCTCTAAACTCGCTATGTATGCTTGCCATGTATTCATCGTAGCAGTATCCCTAATTTCATTAGCATCCTCATTATTCTGTATTAATTATTTTAGTTGTGCCATTGAGAACTAACATCAAAACCTGACAACACCAATTCCCCAAATGCATCTTGTGGTTGCTGAATGTGGTTGCTGTTCAGCTAGTTGTTGCTTCTGATAACTGTAAAGTGATGCTACCTTATGTGTCCCGAAAGCAGAAACAGCTGGATTCCTAAAGCTTTTCCTGGAAGAGGAAAAAAAATCACAGTAGTTTCAAACAGTAGAGGTCAAATAGGACACATGAACTTTTGTCTTCATGCTGATTTCAAAGAACTGCATGTGGAGGAAGTTGACATCTAGAATTTATTTTGCCTCAGAAAACTATAGACAGTGCAAACAGTGGGATAACTACCACTGCATAGGGACGTGCATATCTTCAGAAGTGAGTTTGCTGTGAAAACAGGTGTGTGTGTCCATCTTAGAAGCCAGTGTGGTGCAGTAATTAGGGTGTTGTGCTAGGACTGTTCAAATTGCCACTCAGTGATGAAGTTCACAGGGTGGCCTTCGGCCAGGCACTGTCTCTCAGTCTAACTTTCCTCACAGGGTATTTGGGAGGATAAAACAGAGAGTGGGAGAACCATGCACACCATCTCAAATTCCTCGTCAGAAAGAATTATAATACAGTGGCACCTTGGGTTACAGACACTTCAGGTTACAGACACTTCAGGTTACAGACTCCGCTAACCCAGAAATAGTACCTCGGGTTAAGAACTTTGCTTCAGGATGAGAACAGAAATCGTGCTCCGGCGGCGTGGCAGCAGCAGGAGGCCCCATTAGCTAAAGTGGTGCTTCTGGTTAAGAACAGTTTCAGGTTAAGAACGGACCTCTGGAACAAATTAAGTTCTTAACCTGAGGTACCACTGTACTAGATACAAACTCTTGCCCAGCTTGAGTTCAGGGAAGGCAGATCTCCATAGCCACCACTTGTATCAGTAGTGAATCTCATTCCAACCTCTTTGGAACTGAGCTATGCAGACGGCGGATTGGCCATCCCTTCCGTCAGTTACAGAGCAAACTTTTTCACCTCCCCTCATGGAACAGGTTCCGCCCCCCCCCCCAAGTGTTTTGAAGCATTATAAAAATACTCTGAAGAAGTGTTAGTGGTTTTTTTCTAAAGTTCCAAAAAGGCCTGATTGAGTAAACAAAACAAACCCTTGAAGCAGGGTAGGAGGGAAGCAGACAGCCTGCCTGAAGCTTTTCAGGGAGGGGTGAACAGGAAAAGGCAATTAAGTGTTGATCCAAGGGCTGTATGTGTTTATGAACAGAAGGGAACACACAAAAAAACTCCTTCCACTTGCTCCCATTTGCAAGCATATCTGCATGTACTATGAGACCTATGCTGTTCCCCTTCTACAAACTGGCTTCAAATCTTGGTGTGGTTTCAAGATGTGCTGAATGCATATGAGATGCAATGCAGACAGTGCTAAGAAACTATTAATCCCTACTTACTTAAGATTTGTGCCCACCAAAATGAATGGGAGTTGCTTAACTCTGGCCAGCTTGTGTCTTTAACCACTGGTTGATGTCCAAATGCTACATAAGCAAGTTTCATTCAGCCATAAACTAGAGATTGCGAAATACAGGTCTTTATTAACCATGGACTTCAAAGGGATCCAAAAGACTTGTTTAAATTGGGGTGTTTTTGTAACATGTTTTAACAATGATACTGGGAAAGAGAAAAGCACACCAATGCAGCTTCATGCGTACCTGTGGCCCTGGAAAATCCACCTGAGTTGTTTGCATTTTGAAAGGATTCGGGTCAGTCCATGGAAGCCTTTGTTTTGTTCCCTCACCCAAAATGTTTCGTGATGCAATCCCCAGACTCATAAAAGCTCAGTGACTGAGTGAGAATAATTTTCTTTAAACTGGAAAGTTTGATGTTGCTCTTGAGAACTGCAGCCGAGTTAAATAAGCTGAACTCTTGTTTTTATTGAGCAATAAACTATGGTCCGATCAGAGCTTGTGGTAACTTGGAGAACCATTCCGTTTGGAAATCACGTGGCTGAGTGACTGGCACAGCTGACCCGTTTGGCACTTCAAACAGCTCAGAAGACAAATGAGTAAGAAGGAAGAATTTCTTGCATTAGTGGAAACCCAATTAATGTCAACCTAAATGGTAGAATTTATGGTTTGATCTGGATAAAGTAGAACACGACTATTTCCTGTGCCTGCTGGGCAAGTTCATTAGGTGTATTGTTCAAGGTATAACTTTGCATTACTTGCATGACCAGTCATGCATGTGCAGGCTATCGTACATCTATGAGAGCCAGGCATAAGATATTGAAAGAAGTCCCCTGGCTAAGAAGAAGCTGGAGTCCACAACTAATATACTAGGTTAGGAGATTGCACAATGAGTGCTATGGAGTAAATGGGTCATTGTAACTGAATGTCCTGAAAGCTGCACTTCAATAATCTCAGTTCTGGCTTCAGCACACATCATTGGGCAAATGCTGAGGCCCAGAGGCTTAAACAGAGCCCACTTCCTGAGACATGGGCCAGTTAAGTTCCTCAACTAAGTTTATTCAACATTTGTAAGTGACAACAGCTCACTCATAGGAACACGAGAACCAAACTGACTGGACAACACAATAATAACAACACTGAGCATGAACTGACCGTTGACAGTTGACAATTGAAAGTGCATTCTCTTACTTGCCATTAGAACGTTTGTCTACCAACTTATACGATTGGTTAGAACGCGCCTTGTAACATAAAACGTGTTAAACCCAATACATAACACTCCTCCCCCCAACTTCCTAACAAAAGGAACAAACATAGTCATCAAGGTGTGCCGGCCTCTTCCACTCCTGCTGGGGCCGTTGCAGTTCCTGTGCCTGAGTGGGTGACCCAGGAGGTTCCTCCAGTACCCACAGTCTAAGTGGGGCGGTCAGCGAGGCCAGCTCCAAAGGGGTCACTGCCGATGGAGCCCATGAGGATTCCGGCTTGAAGTCGCCTGCTGGGGTAACTCGGTCACTGGCAACCCGTCTGGTTCCCACCCTGGCCTGGGCACAGAATCTCCCGAAGTACTAATTTCTCTGTCCTCTGGTTCCGCTTGAAGTTCCATGTTCGGAGATGCCCTGGCTCTGATCTGGTCGAGGTGTCTCTTCCAAACCAGTCCCCCCTCCAACCCTACCTCGTAGGAAACCAGACCTGTACAGAACCATAGGATTCAATGGGGTTTAAGGTAGTCATGACTGACTTGTCCCATTGATCTCCATGGGTCTGCTCTAAGCATGGTTAGAGATCAGAATTATGTTTTGGGCTGATTAATATTCCTTCACACATCATTTTATGAAACAAAGCAAAAGGAATACATTTAATTAATCCTCAGTGAATCTGGTTTAAGCTTTAAAAGGTGAAAAACAGAAACACAGTGTGCTCTAGATGCTTGATTAAGCACTGTAGTTGTTAAACTCAAAAGCAGGACCATCAATCAAATACACATCAAACATAACCTATGAAGCACAGCACACTATTATTTGTGTATCACTGAATGATGGGGGGGTGGAACAGTCTCACCTTTGAGCATTTTTAAAGGTAAGGAGCTTTAAGGTGTGAAAGCAAACTGTCAGAAGTCTCATTCAAGCATTATTTACTACCTGGAAATGAATTTACATTGATCTTTTGAAACTATCGCTAACCACAAATGCATTAAAACTAAACAGTCTTCATTTACTGAGAAATAAATGTGTCAGCACAACTTTGACTTTTGTCCAATGCTTTTCCGGCATTTAATTCACTAGGGCTCAATGTTAAGCAGTTTATTGCTTGTTGTGCTAAAACACGTTAATTTAATTGAGAATATCCTGTAGTGGTGATTAAAATCTTTAAAATGTATACATAGTATTTAGTCTTGCTGAGTATTCTAGTGATGCATATGCTTATTAAGTTTAATTCTTTCCTGCATTAAGTATACTTAAACAATTGTAACAAAGCAAGGCTACAAGGAGATGAATTTGGTTATTTGTGTTGATCTGGGTTACCATGAGATGCAATGGGCTTTTGCAAAGTCAATATGCACTCGCTCCCATCTCAATCAATAAGTTCAATGTTCACATTTTTAAAAAGTTGGTTAATGGTTTCAAAGCATAATCTAATGAATAAATAATTGTACTTATTTTGTTATTTTCATGCTGGACATTTAAAATGCTATATGCATTTTATCCCTGAGGCCAGGGATAAGGCCAGTTATCCTGACCTGCTGACATCATGAACCAACCACACACACACAGCTAACAGGGCAATCCTTTGGTAAGTCCATTTGAGTTAAATGTGGCTTGCTCCCCAATATAAGCAGTTATAGGACTGCAATGTTACTGAAAGCAATGACACTTTTCAACACTGAATACTTCCCCAAAATGCTTTCCCAAAATGTTCAGGCATCTTCTGCTTATTAACAGCATTTTCATGTGCTCTGGCTTCCATCACAGTGTTTCCTTGTGCCAGAAGTGGTTTAGCCATGTGGGCCACATGACCCGGAAAGCTGTCTGTGGACAAACACCGGCTCCCTTGGCCTGAAGTGAGATGAGTGCCACACCCCGTAGTCGCCTTTGACTGGACTTAACTGTCCAGGGGTCTTTTACTGTACCTTTACCTTTTACATCAAGAATAAATCATGGAGCTGGATATTATGTTCATAAGTGTCACAATTGTACAATTAAACTGGACACATAATGACCCTAATTCCTCACTCTTGTGGGATGTAAACATAGGAGCAGTCAATGACAACATTCCTAGAGTGTACATGTTAGAACATGGGGAGGGGTGTCTGTCCAGCAAGCAAGTAAACTTCCTGGGGACGGACTTCCTCCACATGTGACCAGAGGTGGGTGTGGCCTCACCTGTGCAGGTAAATGATAAAAGCACAGGGCAGGCAGCCATTCTCTCTCTTGCCTCTTGCCTCTCTCATTTTCATCTTCTGAAGGAGCAACATGCCCTCTTGGCTCTCAGCCAAGAGAGGAGGATAGGAGTATCTTGCTATAAGATAGATTCTGAATGTATGTAACCTTTTTAAAGCTGTCTGCCTTCTGGGATCATGTTGTGAACAGAACATGAGTAAACTCTTTTATAAAGACTGTGTCGTGTCTTGTATTTTAAGAGGGAACAAAGGGGAAATTACCAGAGTAATTATTATAGAGGTTCCAGCGAACCTGTGCAGACGTTACCATTGCGAACTTAAAGGGGAATGTCTATAAACTCCGCTGATATTTTGGGAAGTTGTTAGCACAAGTTGGATAAGGATATAATTAGTCAATATATCCTCTCCTGCACCCCAGAACATTCCCACAACTCTTAGGTTGTGTGACCACCATGTTATGGTTTGCAGAATGGATACTACTGCTGTTGAACCAAGGAAGCGCTGGCGCCATTAACTATCACTTTAGCTTTAGTCAGATTTAGTTCCTACAAAGAACAGAACAGCTCATCTTGATCTTCCTGTTGCAAAATATAAAATGATTCAGTGGTATAGTATCTGCCTCGATCATGAGCATTCTCAGCCTTGCCAAATATCTCTTTAGATTCAAGCCAAATTTCATTTGACATCTTCATGTATATTTCAAGTGGTTATTAAGAGTGCTGAGAGTTGTTAGGAGACCCATATTCCACTCACAAAGCTACAATTCTCAGAGTTCCCTGGAAAGAGGGATTGATTGTTAAACCACTCTGGGAACTGTAGTTCCTGTGAGGGGAATAAAGGTCTCCTAACAACTCTCAGCAGCCTTAACAAACTCCAGTTCCCATGATTCTCTGGGGAAAGCAATGACTGTTTGAAGTGGTGTAATATTGCTTTAAATGTGTAGTGCAGATGAAGCCTAATGTGTAGTGCAGATGAATGTGTAGTGCAGATGAAGCCTAATTTGTTTACTATTCATGACTTTCCCCCAAAATCCTGGGTGATTTAATTTGGTTAGGTTTCTAATGATTCTCTGGGCTACAATTCCCATCATCCCTGGCTATGCTTTCAGAGACTGATGGGAGTTGTAGTTCAGCAACATCTGGCGGGCCAAATGTTCCCCACACTTGGTATAGAGGCACCATATTTTCTTTCTTTCTTTTCAGTTTAATTTAATTACCATTCTGAAAATATGGTGACTGTTTCTTATGATGAAGAAGAATGAAATACACTTCCGTTGGCAGGCCAGCACAAACATCCTTTGGTCCTTTGAACCAGGATATCAGCTTTCAATTAAGGGAACAGAGAATAGTCAACATCTGTAACAGCCAGCCTCCCTTCCTTACATTGCTACAATTTAAAATGGAAGCGAGAGAGGAAGTGCTGTATGGAGAGAGCTCAAATAGTCAATACTAATGGTGGAAGTATAATCTGTATGTAGCTAATATAAACCAAAGTGGTTTATCGCCACGGTTGGTGATTTATGACTCACATTATGACTTTATTTTGAAATGGTTGTAATTAAAAATTAATGTGTGGTGAAAAGGAGAATACAGAACAAGGAACTGAGGCTCAAGGTTTATCCGAGACCATGCCATGATTTATACCTCACAATTCATCCAAAGGTTTGACTTAACGTCAAGAACACATAAATGCTACACAATGAGCCATAATATCCCATGAAGTCTTCCAAGGTGAGGCACATGTTTGTTCCAACTTACAGTGCCCTATACTGTTAATTTTTAAAAGGATTGAGTAGTTTATAGCAAAACTGAACCATTTATAAGAAATATTCTCAGCATTGATTAGTGACCTTTAGCAGCCAGTGAAAGAAGAGCAGAACAGGGTACCACCCACATTCTATGGGGCAAGGTAACCTGCACTACTGATGCAGGCACAAAAAAGGTCCTATCTTCTGTCATCACCGGCCAATCTCCATCCCTAGGATAGTATGGGAGAAGGTGATTCACTTCCACCTGGAGCTGGATTGGGTGGCTCCTGCGGACCAATCAAACTGCTGCATTCTGGATCCTATAGTTCTAGGATTCAGCTCAGTACATAACAGTAACTAAGGCAGGAAGGCCCATATAAATAGTGACACTTTAGAAAGGCAAAGCTTCATTAATTAAACAGTTGCCTAATCAACCTCATCGCCCTTATATGGTTATGACTGTGCCAGTTTGGCAGAAAGTCTGTCTTTTTACATTCTGGCCCTTTGCTAACAAATGACATCTCCTGACATCCACGTGAGGCTCATAGCTAAGTTCAAGTTAGTATGTTGTCAGTAAATAAACATCCGATGGTGACGTGAGAGGAATTGTAGCTCAAGTAATTGCTTGCCATAAGCCAATGTTTCCTTTCAGAGCAAGCAACCGCAGGAAGTGGACATCGTGTTTCCAGTTTTAATTCCCAACCCCTTTAGATCTCTCTGGAAACTGTCCCTCACACACCCTTTGCTCTAAGATTCAATTAGCTTTCAAGTGAGTGAAGAGCCTGAATGGGGTTGTGATGGCCACTTTACCAAGTGCTGGAAGCATCGCAACAGCTCACAAACAAAGTAATTGAAATCTTAATGTGCAGAAAAATTACTTTTATAATGGTTGCCTTGAAGATTTATTTTTTTCCAAGTGTAATTAAAAAAAGTGGATTTAGAAATATGCCCGACAACCCAAAGGATTAAATATTAATACGGTGCATAATTAATAAATGATACATCCCTTGATTACTAATGGGTTATTGACTCTAAAAGCCTAATGTTATAGAAAAGAAGAGCAAAGAAAGGCTTTGGGGAAAAACATATTCCACCTTCTATGGTAAACATGGAGACCTTTTCTTCTGAAGTCACAACACCAACATCTGAACAATTGAAAGGGAAAACAAAGGAAGAGAGAAACATTTCATAAGCAATATATAGGTCCTGAAAAAGTGAGGTCCTGCACAATGCTTTGAGTATAATTCTGTAGCAGTTCAACAGTGGTTCAGCGGCGGGTAATGACAATTACGTTGTCTCCACAGAGCTGTTATTTGACAATAGAACATGTATCACTTCATCCTTGCTTAGTACAGTGGTACCTCCAGTTAAGAACTTAATTCGTTCTGGAAGTCCGTTCTTAACCTGAAACTGTTCTTAACCTGAGGTACCACTTTAGCTAATGGGGACTCCCGCTGCCGCCGCACCAGAAACGTCTGTAACCCGAGGTACCACTGTACAGGTTTTTTCCCAGATTGCTTCAAAACACATGGCCATTTTTAAAACTAGCGATCTTTCTCCGAGGTTCCAAACCCAAATTAATGTACATAGTTGCATACCACACAACAGATGGCCACCTGCTCAGACGAGAAGAAGTCATCTAATCCAACCTCCTTAAGAACATAAGGTGAGCAAAGGGAGCATCTACTCCAGCATCATATTCTCACAGGGGTCAACCAGATGCCCAAGGGAAGCCAGCAGGCGGGAATTGAGCTTTTTAAATAATGTTTTATGCTTTAATATACTGCCCTGATATTTTATGACATGGCAGTATAGAAATACTTTTATAAGTATAAATAAAGCAGAACTCTTTCCATGTGTGATTCCCAGTAACTGATGTTCAGGCATGTACTGCCTCTGACACTGAGGGCATGACATAGACATCATGGCTAGTAGCCATTAGGGGTCACTTCCCCATTTAAACATGAATATACATAATTCATAGTTTCCAAAACAAAACACGAGTGAAACACAGCCATTTGCGATTCTCCAAATCTTGCAATGCAGTTCTCCAGCCAAGCAATGTGTACCCCCAAAAAATGTACAAACGTTTGCGACAATATCATACAACAATGCAATATATATCAGGGGGAATTGCTCTGCAATCCCCCATTAGGAGAAATTTGCCCTAAAATGCTGGTGAATTTTCATGATAACATTGTTTGTAAAAAGCAAACTGATGTGGAAATGTGATGAAATGAAGACTGGGAAAATGAAAAGAAATTGTCTCAGATTCACTCACCTCTATTAGCCAAGGATACTCTTCTCTGCCTGGTGCTGGAGGAGACTCTTGAGAGTCCCATGGACTGCAAAAAGATAAAACCTATCCATTCTTAAGGAAATCAGCCCTGGGTGCTCACTGGAAGGAGAGATCATGAAGCTGAGGCTCCAATACTTTGGCCACCTCATGAGAAGAGAAGACACCCTGGAAAAGACCCTGACGTTGGGAAAGATGGAGGGCACAAGGAGAAGGGGACGACAGAGGACGAGATGGTTGGACAGTGTTCTCGAAGCTACCAGCATGAGTTTGACCAAACTGCAGGAGGCGGTGGAAGACAGAAGTGCCTGGCGTGCTCTGGTCCATGGGGTCACGAAGAGTCAGACACGACTAAACAACAACAACAACAACAACAACAACAACTCTTCTCTGCCATAAATTTGTCTAACATTCCCCCTTCTCTCCCTTTTGATAGAAAAGGAAAGTAGGATTTCCTTCTCACCTTTCAAAGCCAATTATTATTGCAGTGAAAACTAAGAGAAACCACCCTGTGATCCTCAGATGAAAGGTGGTATATAAATTTAATAAATAAACAATAAAATAATAAAAATAAGGGCGTTAACATTTGCTTCCCCAGCTGCACCCCAAGTACCAAACCAGATTTTTCAAGCTATGCATGGTAATCCAATAGGCTGATGATGCAATTCTAGTATGCACTCATTGCACACCTTTTAGTTTATGCATTTCCCAGTCCAGCAAGAGATTCCCACACTGATACTGACACAGTGAGACTCAATCAATCAATCAATCAAGGCATTAAAGATTTTTAAAGTCAACTGTAAATGAAGTGTCGTATAAACTCTAAATGCTAGTAGCTTTAGTATCGTGTTCTGTCACCTATTCCATTGATTTTAACCGGCTGCTTTTCATCTGCCTCTCTTTTCAAAAATTCAGCCTTGAATTTTTAGTCTAAGTAATGAAATATCACAGAATGCTAAAACATATTTTATATAGACAAGTGGGCAAGAAGAATGAGAAAGATATTATTTCTGGCACAGAAACAACAGCCAGTCATAGAGTCAGGGCTGCTAACAGGCCACAAGCAGCAGCGGAGCAGATGAGCAAGGAAGGATTCAGGAAACATTTCAACACCTCTGAAAAGCACTACTATTTTCACACACAAATTGCTTGTGGAATTTCAGTGCAGCACTAATTGTTTACTCTTTTATCCTTTTATCCTTTCCTATCTTTAAGGATAGGGCTCATGGAGTTCTTCTCACATACGCATCACCACCAGGGCCGTCTTACCCATAGGTGCTAGGAGTGCAGGGCACCCGGGTGCCAGCCTCTCAGGGATGCCAGGCTGAGAGTCCAGGGACCAAGAGTTGAATCCGGAGAAGAGCCCACCCGTAGGTCAGAGCACCGCAGTGGGCTCTTCCCCGGCTCTGCACTGTGAGTTTGGGGGTGACCGAGCCAGCGAGATGCTGAGGTGGCCGGCTGGCTCTGCCCTCCGGCACACCTGGGACTGGGCAACCGGGGGGGGGGGCGCCAGATGGATCTTTCCACCCCAGTGCTGCATATGCTTAAGACATCCCTGATCACCACAAGTTTTGTTCTTCCTTTTTTGGCTTTGCGATCACTCCTTTCTCTTTCACTCTTGCTTTCTTTCCCTCTGTCTGGGCTCTCCCCACTCCCATGCTCCCGGCTGAGTTCTAGGAAAGGTAGCAGAACTGTTTTGGCTAGCTTTTCCTACATGCTTCTGCTCCCATATCCCTCCAGGTTCTTTGTAGAGCAGTGATGTCGGCCTTCTCTGTCATACACACACACACACACACACACACACACACACACACACACACCACAAACACAGAGTGGAAGAGGAAGCAGCACCTGGAGAGGTGCCTCAATGAGGCAAGAGTGGTCCCACATGCAGGGGTGTCCTGTCTCATTTTACCACTTGAGGCAAAATGGGAATGCACCACCTCCTCCTTCCACTGTGCTCCCCGCTGCTGCCAGAACCCACACCCTGGCTCGTGAACGTGGTAAGAGTAGGGGCATTCTGCAAGGCATTCCTCTTTGCCTTCTCTGCCCCAGAGTTGGGAAAATGTGTGGCAATGTGGCATGCCAGAATAAGAAGAGAAGAAGAGGAGTTTGGATTTGATATCCCGCTTTATCACTACCCAAAGTAGTCTCAATGCGGCTAACATTCTCCTTTCCCTTCCTCCCCCACAACAAACACTCTGTGAGGTGAGTGGGGCTGAGAGACTTCAGAGAAGTGTGACTGGCCCAAGGTCACCCAGCAGCTGCATGTGGAGGAGCGGGGAAGCGAACCCTGTTCCCCAGATTACGAGTCTACCACTCTTAACCACTACACCACACTGGCTGTCCAGTGGAGGAGGAGGAGGAGGAGGAGGAGGAGGAGGAGGAGGAAGAAGAAGAAGAAGAAGAAGAAGAAGAAGAAGAAGAAGAAGAAGAAGAAGAAGAAGAAGAAATTTTATTTATATCCCCACCCTCCCCAGCCAAAGCCAGGCTCAGAGAGGCGAACAACAATAAAAGTAACACAGCATTCTAAAATCAATTCATTTTAAAATCAGTTCAAAATCAAATTAATGGCAACCATTGACCTGAAATTCACTGAAATTTGAGGGGGGGGGTGTTCCACCAATGGCAGAAGCAGTGGGGTGAGGGGCGCTGCCTCTTGTGCTTTTGCCACCTGAGCTGAGTGCTTCAGCCAGCCTCATTTTTGTGACATCTTTGCCCACAGGCTCCACAGAGATGGATGAATTAGGCCAGGGGACAGGGGTTCTCCAACCCACCCTTAAAGACACCAGCAGATACTTGGTAAAGATGAGAACCTTGCGTACAACTAGTTAAGTGGTCTTCTGTGTCCAATGTGTTGGTAAAATGCTGCAGAAGGCTCCCTTTTTACCTACGGCGTGATAATTCTGTGTTCTATTTTTCAGTCAGCTGCTTCAGAAAGGGATATTAATAGTGTCCACTTCAGGAGCAATTTAACAACAAGAAATAATTCTATAAAATGCTGGTCATGGTTTTAAAATCAGATTCACGACTACTGGGGCATCTTCTTTTCGAGCTGACAGCAGTTACTGAAAAATATTTTGAACATGATGATAAATGTTCCAGCTCACAGCACTTTTAAAATTAAATTATACTTACTTTCCAGAGATCATCACCTGTTCATTCGTACACCATCTGTCACAAAATCATGCCCAAAGTGGCTCACAACTTATCTAGTTAAAGTATAACTTTTCAAAAATATATTAGAAATAACCATATAATCAATAAAAAAAATATCAATCCATACAACAGCATTTAAAATGATGCAAATAAACTAACCTAATTTAGCAACTTAAAACAGAATGATGTCCAACACAGACATTAAGAAGTAGTATACCAAACATCACCACGCTCCAGAAGATGCACTTCTAGCTAATAGTTTGGAAAGGAGACAAAATCTTCAGACATCCAGGAACCCACCACATCTCTCATCTGGGGTAGTGCAGACATTTCCACACTGGCTGTTACCCAGAGGGGCTGTATGCCCACCAATATTGTGGACTCTTTCTTACTCCATGCAGTGGCCAATAATATTCCTTCCACACTTTCCCACAGATTAGTAGCGAGGCTTGGGGGGCATAAACAGAGGGATTACACTTGCTTTTGTGGAGGTGCCTTGAAGTGACGGCCTTTATAGCCCCTTCTCCAAATTAAAGATAGTGGGTGTTTAAAGGACATATAAAAGGAAATAAACAGTTTCAACATGGAACTGGTACCATGTTCTTAAAGAAACCAGCCATATCGTAACAAACTGTTATCACTGTGATTCAGACACAGCTTTCAGAAATTTCAAGTTCCATCTCAAATTCAGGAGTAGCTCTGCCTATTCTGTGGGGTTTTGTTTACCTCATTAGAACAAAATAGTAGCACTCGGCCCACGTTTCTATTTCTTGAAGGGTAGAGAAAAATGTTTCCACCACACTGGGCTCACTCTTTCACTTTATAGTATGCGTTTAGGATATTTATAGTATGTGTTTCAGGTAGTTTATTTCATCTAACGGCTTTTATATGCCACTTGATTGTAAGAAAACCTCTAATCAGCGCAAGTAAGCAATTTCATTGCTTTCATTTCATGGCTATGTTCCTTAATTCACAGAGAGGAGACCTCTCTTTGAAGGTGTTCTCTGTTTGAAGCAAAAGAAGGGAGAACAGGAGCGGTCTTTGCGTTGCCCACCTACAGTTAACACCTGGACAGCAGCTTAAACAGGCACCCAGGTCCCTTGGTTACAGTCCTCCCCACTAGGGTGAGGTGCATTATATCTCTACTTATATTATTGCAAATAATTCCAAATTTGCATATATATATATATATATATATATATATATATATATATATATATTTGCTTTCGTAGATTTTCACGGGTACAGGAATGCAGGTTTTGGTGTCCTCGGGTGTCTTCCCGTGTAAAAGTTGGGGTGTCTAGGCGACGTTTCGACGAGGTCTCACTCGTCATCTTCAGGCTGGTGCTTTCGGCTTCTTGTTACTGGAACAGAGCAGGATCTCAGTGTTTGAGTTCCTATAAATACTGTTGAGGGGTGTGGTGTATAGCCTCCAATGTTCTGGGCAGAGAGGAAGTTCCCAGGCTAGTGTGCCTTTTCTTCTTTTGTTCCTTAATTGCTTGAGGGATATCTTGAGTGATTTCTTGAGTGATATCCTGAGTACCACTTAGGTGGGTCATTAGGTGTGGATTAGTTGCTAAGGCCTTTGTGTCTTGACCTCTTGAACTTTGTGAAGAGTTTTTCTGAGAAGATGGCTGTACTGCATTTAGTTGTGCTCTGGCTTGGCTTCGTGTATAGGGGCGAGCTGTGGTTTTGTGGCCTGTGCCAGCCAGATCTGTGTAGGGATTGCAGGGGGGTGCAGCATCCGGAGGTGCCACCATGGTTTGGCTACTGGATGGTGTCTGTAATTTATCTGTGGAGAGGGTCTGGGTTTATTTATTCGTCTGTTTGTTTGTCCAATGTACGTGGCTGGGCAGACTTTGCAGGGTATTTCATAGATCCCTTGTAAATAAATGCACGTATCGCAGAACACAAGAATGCCGTCAAAAAAAAAAGAAAAAACTTCCTCTCTTTTCCAACACATGAAAGAAACAGGACACGAAATTAATTTTGCAGATTCCAAATTGCTCTCTAACATGGAACATCACCACAAGAGAATAATCATGGAAGCCATCGAGATAGAGAAACACCCTCACAACATGAACAAGCGTGACGACACATCCCGCTTGCCAGACATCTGGAAATTAGCCCTCCCCACAAAAACTGACACCAGATCCAGAGGCACACAGAACGCCATCACCAATCAACCACACCAGACCCAAACCCAGACCCTCTCCACAGATAAATTACAGACACCATCCAGTAGCCAAACCATGGTGGCACCTCCGGATGCTGCACCCCCCTGCAATCCCTACACAGATCTGGCTGGCACAGGCCACAAAACCACAGCTCACCCCTATACACGAAGCCAAGCCAGAGCACAACTAAATGCAGTACAGCCATCTTCTCAGAAAAACTCTTCACAAAGTTCAAGAGGTCAAGACACAAAGGCCTTAGCAACTAATCCACACCTAATGACCCACCTAAGTGGTACTCAGGATATCACTCAAGAAATCACTCAAGATATCCCTCAAGCAATTAAGGAACAAAAGAAGAAAAGGCACACTAGCCTGGGAACTTCCTCTCTGCCCAGAACATTGGAGGCTATACACCACACCCCTCAACAGTATTTATAGGAACTCAAACACTGAGATCCTGCTCTGTTCCAGTAACAAGAAGCCGAAAGCACCAGCCTGAAGATGACGAGTGAGACCTCGTCGAAACGTCGCCTAGACACCCCAACTTTTACACGGGAAGACACCCGAGGACACCAAAACCTGCATATATATATATATATATATATATATATATATATATATATATATACATATATATATATATATGAATTAGCATTTGCAAATTTCATGCAAACCCATGTCCTCTTTTGTTCTCTCTTTCTGTGATGTATTTCCTATTCTGGGGTGATATGTAAATGGACACCATATCCATCAGCTTCTGTTTATGCTGGCCTTTTCAACCCACCATGGCAATGTTCGCCATGAACACCAATGTGTGGATAGTGTTTATAATTCCTGTAACTTTATGAATATTTTAGTTTTGTGTTTGTTTTCATCACTGATGTAATTTTGCTGGTTATCCTTTGTAGTACATTATCCTGGGCTCTGTTTGTGGAAGGCTGAATCATAAATATGTGCAACTATTATTATAATTTAATAATAATAATAATAATAACAATAATAATAATAATATAATCCTCCCATGGAGGAGACAGTTCTGCCCATACAAATGGAAGTCTTTCATAGCTGTCTCCTCTGTTAAAATTACTAGGACTACCTTGCAAGCCAGAGAGTTGAATGCCCTAGGATTTCAGCAAATCACTAGATCGTAGCAATTTTGTATTTGGTCCTCAGGGACACATTAGCAACATCCCTATAGGACTGCTTCTCATAAATGTAGCTGGTGTGTATTGCAATAACCCATGGTATGGCTTTTTTTTCTTCATTATTCCCCAGTGGAATTTACCACTGTAGCTTTTCAGTAGCTTGTGGTTTGGAGGGATGTAGTCTGTATGCATTATGTACTAGCTTGCCTGTTTCTACCTAAATAGGTGGTCTGATTCTGGAAGATGAAACCCTCACTGCCAAATTGTTAAAACCTGTTAGGAAGGCACAAAAATAACTACAAACCTCAGAACAAACCTCAAACCAAAATCCACAGATTGGCCCAGAAGCATTTCCAAGTCTTTTGTTTCAAATCTGAGGGGAATAAGGTTTCTGGATATTGGCAGGTTCTAGGTAAGAAACTGAAATTCCAGACTCTTTGGTCATGCACTGGATGCACAGTGGTTATAAATAACCAGAAACAAGACAAAACAAATATAATGTTCTGCTATACAGAGAAAAGAAGTAAGAAATGGAAGAGTCTCAGTATTATATTACATGTAATATAGAGAACAGAAAACTGGGCCTCACAGCATAGCAACTAGGAGGTGAATTGTTTTTAAAAATCACTTAAAACTACATTTTGGCTCAAAGCTTAGTTTTCATAGGTTTTGTGATCAGATGTTAAAAGTGATGGATCATTTAATAGAATAACCACTGAAAAGTCTCCAGGTTACTGCTGTACCAAATCCACTGAAGCAAGTATTTTTAAATGGAGCAATGGGCCATTTTCTTTGCTCTGATATTTGCTTTTGTATGAATTTGCCCTTTGAATTCTCCATTCAACAAGAAAACAACATCAGAATGTGTGTGCATTCACATGTACATAGATGATAGATAGCTAGATGATAGATAGATAGATAGATAGATAGATAGATAGATAGATAGATAGATAGATGATAGATGATAGATAGATAGATAGATAGATAGATAGATAGATAGATAGATAGATGATAGATAGATGATAGATGATAGATAGATGATAGATGATAGATGATAGATAGATAGATAGATAGATAGATAGATAGATAGATAGATGATAGATGATAGATAGATAGATAGATAGATAGATAGATAGATAGATAGATAGATAGATGATAGATAGATAGATATAGATAGATAGATAGATAGATAGATAGATAGATAGATAGATAGATGATAGATAGATAGATATAGATAGATAGATGATAGATAGATAGATAGATGATATAGATAGATAGATAGATAGATAGATAGATAGATAGATAGATGATAGATAGATAGATATAGATAGATAGATATAGATAGATAGATAGATAGATAGATAGATAGATAGATAGATAGATGATAGATAGATAGATAGATGATAGATAGATAGATAGATAGATAGATAGATAGATAGATGATAGATAGATAGATAGATAGATAGATAGATAGATAGATAGATATAGATAGATAGATGATAGATAGATAGATAGATAGATAGATAGATGATAGATAGATAGATAGATAGATGATTGATAGATAGATAGATAGATAGATAGATAGATAGATAGATAGATGATAGATAGATAGATAGATGATAGATAGATAGATAGATAGATAGATAGATAGATGATAGATAGATGAATCAAGTTACTCATGGGTAATATTGCCCAGTCCACAAAATTGAGGATCTAGGCCTGTTCTTGTAAGAAATGCATTCAAACAGAACTTTCAGCATAGAACAACCCAGCAGCAGAATGCAACTTCATAGCCTTGTATAATCTCCTCCATTCACTTCATAGCCTTGTATAATCTCCTCCATTCACTTAGCTCTGATGCTCAATCTCAGCAAGGGAACTTTGCCCTGAGTTGTCAGTTAGGTCTATGGCATACAAACTTTCTGCTCTTAGGGAATACATTTTGATTTGTCTGCTCTGCCACAAGATCCATGTGCACTGTAGAAAATTCTGAAGCATGTCGTAGGGCAGGGGTTGCCAATGTGATGCTCCCAAATGTTGTGGGCTACAACTCTCGTAATCCCAGACCATTGGCCATACTGGCTGGAGCTAATGGGAGCCAGATCCCAACAATAGCCAAAGGGCACCATGTTGGCTACCCCTGTTCTAGGGTGTAGAGTCAATGTAATCTAGAGCACATATTTGGCCTCATTGGTGCCTCAACACTCTCCTCCATGATGATGAAGGTCCAAAAACCAAGTTCTAGAAGGAATAGTTGATACGGCGGCAAGGACTCTTTTAGCCCAGAAATGGAAACAACAAGAAGAGTGGCAGACGAAAATGATGGACTATGTACAGTTGGCGAAATTGACCAGGAAGATCCCAAACCAACAGGATCAAGCATTCCAAAAGGACTGGAGTAAATTTATATTATATTTGAAAAAACATTGTAAGCAATTAACAACACTAGCAGGGTTGTAAGAAAACTTGTACAGTAATGATAAGATTTGTACCCTTTTACTGTTATTGAAAGTTAAGAGACTAGAAAGGGATAGTGTAAAAGGGAAGAATAACAAATGCTAGGAAGAAAAAAATTAAATTGGGAAACCATGAAGCGGGAAGGAGGGAAGTCGATGCTCAGTAGAGCAGTATATAAAGTTAATTGTTAAGATTATGTTTATTTGTAAAAAATGGAAAAGCAATAAAAATATGCTAGAAGGAATAGTGGAAAGAGCCAAGTACCGGTATGTACTCACATATTAATCTACAGAGCTATCTGTAGTAATTTAAATCATATTTTTTTCCATCGGCTTCCTCCTTAAGGAGGAGATAATTCATTGCTGGCAGGCATGTGGAATTCCTTCTTAGTGAACTTCCAAACATGTGGTTTCTGAAACACCTTTTAGCCACTTCAACTTATCAACAACATTAAGTAGATGGTGATACATCCATGAGCAACACAGCAAACAAAATGGGTTTCAGTAAAAAAAAAAAGAAAAAAGTGTGACTGTGGGCCAACAGAGCATGCCATTTCATTACCATTTCCCCCCACTTTTACAGCTTGTAAAAGCTCAGTATCTAAGAAACAGCAAAAATAACAAAACTTTAAAGCACTTCAATCAAACAGCTCAGCGCATAGAAACCTACAGACTAAAGTTGTACGCTTACCCCACTGCCTTATAGAAGGCAAGGTTAGGTTTGAACTTTGTCTGCATTCATACATTGTAATGCCATTTCAGTTTTGTCCCTCGCTTTCTAACTTCATTTCAATAGAATAGCTATCTATATCACAGAGACTGGGACGCGGGTGGCGCTGTGGGTAAAAGCCTCAGCACCTAGGGCTTGCCGATCGAAAGGTCGGCGGTTCGAATCCCCGCGGCGGGGTGCGCTCCTGTTGTTCGGTCCCAGCGCCTGCCAACCTAGCAGTTCGAAAGCACTCTCGGGTGCAAGTAGATAAATAGGGACCGCTTACTAGCGGGAAGGTAAACAGCGTTTCCGTGTGCGGCTCTGGCTTGCCAGAGCAGCGATGTCACGCTGGCCACGTGACCCGGAAGTGTCTTCGGACAGCGCTGGCCCCCGGCCTCTTGAGTGAGATGGGCGCACAACCCTAGAGTCTGGCAAGACTGGCCCGTACGGGCAGGGGTACCTTTACCTTTTATATCACAGAGGAGTTGAAAACATAAAAACAACCGGTCCTGAAAGACCTACATTGGCTCCCAGTATGTTTCCGAGCACAATTCAAAGTGTTGGTGTTGACCTTTAAAGCCCTAAACGGCCTCGGTCCAGTATACCTGAAGGAGCATCTCCACCCCCATCGTTCTGCCCGGACACTGAGGTCCAGCGCCAAGGGCCTTCTGGTGGTTCCCTCATTGCGAGAAGTGATGTTACAGGGAACCAGGCAGAGGGCCTTCTCGGTGGTGGCACCCGCCCTGTGGAACGCCCTCCCATCAGATGTCAAGGAAATAAACAACTAACTGACTGAAGGCAGCCTTGTTTAGGGAAGTTTTTAATGTGCAATGTATTATTCTGTTTTTAGTCTGTTGGCAGCCGCCCAGAGTGGCTGGGGAAACCCGATGGGCGGGGTATAAATAATAAATTGTTGTTGTTGTTGTTGTTGTTGTTGTTGTTACTACTACTACTACATATTCCCAACAAATAAAGCACAAATGAAATGGTGTCTAGAGAAGGTGACAAAACACAGAACACTAAGAGCAGGCACTCAGAGTAGGTAATCCTAAGCAGCAACAGAACCAAAGGTGTGTTTTGAAAGGTCTGTGTTAAATTGCTGGTAGAGGCGGGGCTTGGAATGAGCAGAGTTTCCCCTCTGCTCAGCTCTCCTGGCTAAGGTGACTGGCCACAGAACATACAGGCAGGCAGAAGTCCCTAGCAGAGAACCCTAAGACTCGGCATTCTGGGCTGAGAGGGAGTGGGGTTGAGTGGTTCCGCTCTTATTAAAATTAAAGTTCTAGCCCTCCTTGTTACAGAGGAATCCCAGAATGCACAAAGCAAACAATTCAAAGTCACTTATATTCCTGTACCTTATGATTTATAGCTTTGTCTCATAGCTTCTGTGGTGTTAATTTCTGCCTAGATGGAAACCTTTGGAGATTCTAAACTATCTATCATCTATCTATCATCTATCTATCTATCTATCTATCTATCTATCTATCTATCATCTATCTATCTAATCTATCTATCTATCTATTTGAATTTATATACTACCCTATACCTGGAGGTCTCTGGTTTGTTCGCAGAACCAAATCATTTATGTACAGAATCTTAACCACCCGCCACCATCAAGGAGGGTTGCAGCCTAAATTCTGGATCCAGAATTGGCACCGGAAACCCTATATTTAGGATTCTGCTTTCGATTGGCCATTCTCACATAAAGACAAGCAGTGAAACAACTTTCCTGCTTGGGAAAAAATAATAAGTATACAATATCTTTTAGATTAGCAAAGTAAATTGTGGTAGGAGTTGTCTCAGGGTGCTGTCACATATTCCCTATTCTTTTTCTTACACACCACATGCTAAGCTGCTTTGCAGATTCTGATCCTCACAAATATGCATGTTCCTTACTTTGGGGTTTTTTAGAAATGTGATTTATGTTCTTTATCATATTACTGTATGTCCTTTATGCAGGGCTGAGTACGTACAACCTGATCCTAGTTTTGAAAGCAGAGGTTGCAAAACATGCAATAAAATGACCCCAGTTTAATTGCTTTACAAGTGAACTTCAAAACTAACTTTATCCCATGTATTTCCCCCCTTATTTGTAAGATATTTAGTTGAGAAATTCATTATTCATCCAGAGGCTAGGGTTGGGGGGAGGGAGAGAAGTACCGTATTTTTCGCTCTATAAGACGCACCAGACCATAAGACGCACCTAGTTTTTGGAGGAGGACAACAAGAAAAAAATATTCTGAATCCCAGAAGCCAGAACAGCAAGAGGGGTCACTGCACAGCGAAAGCAGCGATCCCTCTCGCTGTTCTGGCTTCTGGGATAGCTGCGCAGCCTGCATTGGCACCATAAGATGCACACACATTTCCCCTTACTTTTTAGGAGGGGAAAAGTGAGTCTTATAGAGCAAAAAATACGGTATGTGGCCCTGTCCTCTTCATACTAATCTCAGAATGACACCAAAAGGCCAAGAGAAGAAATACAGGCACAAAATATACCTTTTCTACTGTTGTGGATATGATTCCACAAGGAACTGGGAAAGCTTCTCAGCTCATATCTAAAAAAATATATTAGATATATATTATTTTATGTGGTAGCAGATACTCTTTGGTACCCCCCAATAATATTAGGCAGCTACTTTTACTGTGTTATTTTCAATGCTTCTTTAAAAAAACACCTTTTTTGCTTTCAAGAAGCTCACCCAGGCATGCAATGCTAATGTGAGATTTTATACATATACACATATTATGTACATGGTGTGTGTTAGGCGTGTTAGGGGAGGGGTAATATATCTGGTGAGGGACACATGATGCTCTTTCTGGGTAGCTTGTCCACCTTTGGTCCCTACCCTGCACTCAGCTCTCACCTGTGGCTCCTAGACGTTGTCTGCATGTGACAGCAGCCACACCCCAGGTAAATGGCTTGGACTGGTTGGCTAAATCAGGTGAGGGTAGCAAGTGGATAGCCTGATCATTCTGAACTGGGGGCGGGGAGAGAGCTGGGCCCTAGCAGTTGGCACCTCTGCTGGTGTGCTTGCACCACACTGATCTCCCCACTGCCTTGCTCCTCCTCCTCAGCCTCCCAATATTTCACAGTGATAGTAGTGACAAAAGGCCAGGTATGCAGTCCTGTCCCACCACCCACTATTGACTATTTGGGTAGTGATGCTCTAGGACATCAGCTCATAAGATTAAGTTTTGGATAAGAGGGGCTTAATAGACTGCTGGAGATTGGCAAATATATCCTCTATTAGGGGAGTTTCAGCAAAATGGTCCTCAGCGAGTTACGAAAAATGTGGAATCTGCTCTAGAAGGTGAGAGCAATTTGAGGGAAAGAGTGTGTTTTTCCTGTCCCCATTTATGGTGGGGATAATTTAATCAAGATGTCTATGTGTGAGAAAATACTGGTTTGGAGGTGGGGGGAACACACACACAAAGGAAGTTACACTGAGACACAGGGAGCTTTGGGGGCACATTGGGATGGTGGGATATTGGGATCCTTCTGGAGATCTGGTGTGGGGAGCAGTGCATGTAAGTATGCCTCCACCTGTGCCCAACGTGTATTTGTGAATACTTCAATACTGCAAAACCCCAATAACACTCGGGTGTCTTACTTCCAAAGGACACCAAACCTGGGTAAGTGCTGCATCCCTGGAACTACTCGCCACTTGCAGCAGTGGAGTGCATGCAGCAGTCTCAATGAACTATCAGCCTAAGACCATTAATGAGTACTTCATTGTACTGAATCTTATAATCAAGTTATAATCCAATGCAAGATGTCATTGGGAGAAATCATTCTCCAAAGAATAAAGCCACCATGAATAAGTTAATACCAAATCAATGATAAAAAAGATAAAAAAGAGTAAAAGTAAAAAGAAGGCAGTAAATTCAAGGAAAGTTAACACCAATTTAAAATATGCCAAAACCAGGCAGCTGTCAGCTCAGAAAGGATCTAAAGTTGAAGGCCTTTGCTTGATTCATTGTTATTTAAAGCCTACAGGAAATTAAACCAGAAAAGGTATACTCCAAAAACATTAATAAAAGCATGGACATTCAGAATTATGGAAGAAAGCCATTTTTCCTGCTGCAAAGGGCTTTCTGAACTCTTCAGGTTAGGATTTAAGTGCTTCCTTAAATTTCTCTTGTTGAAATAAATGGGTTTTCAAAATTCCTTAACACTGGCTGCATATTCTCCTACTGTGGCACTGTAAGATTGCAAAGTGGTCTCTCCAACTTGCTTTGTCGGCCGCAAGTTCTTCCTAGCTACTATCTGTTTAATCTAAACAGGACAGCGTCAGCATGGCACACCAGCTTGGTCCATTCATTATGGACCCCAGAATTTATATATGTTCACCTGTGAAGTAACTGGGTGGCCTCATTTGGGTGACAAATAACCCATCTGTAAGAGGATGTAGAAATCAGAGCTCTAATGTTATCAGTCTTTTGAAAAAAGAGAGGGGCATAGGCTTACCTATTCCCATATTACAAATGTGCATACTTAGACATGTCCAGCTACCTGCTTTACAGGATTGTTGTAAGTACTGAAATAACATATGTCAAGTTAGTGCTTTTGGCAACACGCTGAAATGCTACAAAGTATTATCATTAGAACACCTGAACTATTAAAATAATCCCTCTGCATGATTGAATCTGAACCAAGGTTCATTAAGTCCCAGAAGCTTACTGCCACAGCTATGCTCAGATGCATGTGGCATGTTATTTTAAAAAGACTGCTCCTGATCATGTGCAGAATTCCTTTCACCTATCCTGTAGCAACTGCAACCAAGCCTCACAGGTATATACTTAGGGAGAAATGCTGCTTGAACCAGTCATAGGAGGTGATTATTGGATAAAGTTGAGCCTTTTCACCTGTCTTTTCAGGAAATAAATTCTGAAGCTTTGCTTGGATTCTTCTGTCCTTTATGTAACTTCCTTCAGATGATAAATCATTTTCATGATTGATGTCAATAACTTTGCAGCAGCCTTTATCTGCATTTACATTTCAAACACACTGGGAATGTATGTATCAGGATGTGAATGTGCCCTTGACAATAAAGTCATTTCAATCAAAAACTGGAATAGAAATATTTAAGGAAGTTTTGATCATTTGTTTTAAGAATAATTTTTAACAATCAGCTTAGTGTACATTGTAGCAGAGTGAGTCATAAGGGGAATTAAGTTACCTCCAAAGTAAAGAGCTTTTTGTTTCATATTTACATTAATAAATCAAATTCAGAGTACTTTGCAGCAAAGCCATCACTATTTTGTGAATTAATTATGGCAATCCAAAGACCAGCTAAAGATTAAGTGGTTGGTACTTATGCAGAATTGGAGGTGGGAAAAATACCCTTTTCCTCTTAATACAATTAGTTATTAGCACAGAACCAATTTATCCTTTAATTTTGCAGTTACCTATTTGTCGGGGGGGGGGAGATGCAGAAAATCAATATTTTAGGTGATGCTATTTTAATGTGGCCTCGTGCATATGGCCTCCCTTTCTTCTGTACAGAACTCCTGAAACATCAGTGGTTTTCTGTAAAATCTGTCTCAATATACATAAAGTACAGGCTGTCAAATGCTGCTGTTGTCTAATGGCTGCTTCACAGTTATGCAATGGAGAAGACATCTTTGCGTCTTCTTGGGTGTGAGGCAGGGAATCATAGCCAGTGCCAGTACCCAAGTCTGCATGATATGCACAATTGAAAGCATGCTTATTGTGCATGTACATGTGCTCATACACATTATAAGGTGCACATAAACACAAGCCCTGCACTCATTATATGATAATTTCAGCACAAGTGGTTCAGAAACCACTTGCTCTAGCAAAGTCAATACATTAAATAACCAGGAAATGATAATTTTCCTATATGATTTCAATATTTGGAGCATCCAATCTATAATAAAATGTACCTTTCTCAGCTGCTATCTCAGCAGTATGTAACAACGATTTGAGCATTTCAAACCAAATGTTATGGTGGCAGCCACAAAGAATTGAACACGTTTTAACAAATAATTCATTCCAAATGCATTCTGTAGCCTTTGAAGAGAAATGTTTAAGCATTCACTTATCTTGAAATAATTAAAAGATCATCAGTTTCCTGACAGGGGACTGATATGGTTTAATTACATTCTATAAAAGTATTGAACAGACTATCAGAGGGAAACCAAACTGCTGAGCATGGATATCATCTTTATAATGTCCATTGAATTGCCAAGATAGATGTGAAAACAATTGAGGATAGATATTTATGAACACAGGATCAGTGTAGGGATAGTGGTTTTTAAGAGGGCATATCTGCATTAGATTTGGGCAGTGCCAGGGAGCAGTTTTTACAGAGCTCCCAAATGCCAGCACACTGCTATTTGACTCACTTTCCCCTGCCATGGATTTAGACTAGCCTACCCCTTGCCTGGTGCACCCAGGCAGCATGGCCAGTGGTCAGGGGTGATGGAAGTGCAGAACATCTGGAGGTATCAAGTGAAGAGAGAGTTGGCATGCTTTTCTTACCTACTGCCCTGGCAACCAATCTGCTTTGAAGAACAATTCAGAGTATCTGCGAATACCTTTAAAGGATGGAGAAACTTTTCCCATTCTTCCTGGGGTGGCTTCCAAGGGCAATATGCCGACGGTGGCAGTACCCTCCAACATTTCTCTGATGAAAATAGGGATGTCCTATTCCATCATCATCATCATTTTATTATTTATTACCCGCCCATCTGACTAGGTTTCCCCAGCCACTCGGGGCAGCTTCCAACAAACATTCGAAAACTTCCCTATGCAGGGCTGCCTCCAAAAGTCTTCTAAATGTTGTATAGTTACTTATCTCCTTGGCTCTGGGGTTGTAAAACTCAACAGCCTCCAACATTTCTCTGATGAAAATAGGGATGTCTGCGGGTGGCGCTGTGGGTTAAACCACAGAGCTTAGGGCTTGCCGATCAGAAGGTCAGCGGTTCGAATCCCCGTGACTGGGTGAGCTCCCGTTGCTCGGTCCCTGCTCCTTCCAACCTAGCAGTTCGAAAGCATGTCAAAGTGCAAGTAGATAAATAGGTACCGCTCCAGCGGGAAGGTAAACGGCATTTCCGTGTGCTGCTCTGGTTCGCCAGAAGCGGCTTAGTCATGCTGGCCACATGACCCGGAAGCTGTATGCCGGCTCCCTCGGCCAATAAAACGAGATGAGTGATGCAACGCCAGAGTCAGTCACAACTGGACCTAATGGTCAGGGGTCCTCTTTACCTTTACCCTAAGGGAAAGCAGGACATTCTGGGATCAAATTAGAAACCAGGACAGTTTCTTTAAACCTGGGACTGTCCCTGGAAAATTGGGACACTTGGAGGGTCTGGACTGGGCCAGGGCTAAAGTGTGCAGAGCAGCAAATACAAATGTCACCTTTTCGCCACAGGCAACTTTCTAGACACACACAGTCCTCTAGCCTCCATCCTGACCAACTTAGTCTCCGAGCTAAGAAAGCATGACTCGGTTAGGCAGGCTGCAGACCCTCTTCCTTTACAAATGAAGCACTACCGCCCTCCATTTCCTCCCCTCCCCATTCTCCACCTCCTCAAGTATGATGCCTTTCATGTCTCTTCCTGTGCATCTTTTGGGATTTTGACATCAAAGAGGAATACTTCCTAGAAGTGTTTAAACTTCAAAGGGCTTGACTGCTATTTCTGGCCTCAAAGCCCCAACTGTAGACACGTTTTGGTCTTACTGAGGCCAAGACACTAATGCAGACAGTGGCCCTGCTGGGGAGCTGCTAGGACAGGACTCTGTTGAAAGGTCAGAGTCAGAGAGTGAGGAATAAAGAGAACTGTAACTCTGCCCTTTAAGCCTTTTATGCTCTGGGTTACTTATTGCAGCTACAGTTTCCAGAAACTATGTAATGTTAGCTAATGCTGCTATAAATGGCTTTATTTGCCATGTTGTTTCTCAAAAAAATATTTTCTTTTTTAATGAGTCTGGGCATTTTTGAGAATGTACCTGTTTCACCCAAAGTACCTGGTGCATTCACAGCACTGATAGCAGGCCATTTCCGCCTAGTATATTTAAAATTATTTATTTATTTCTAAAATGTATATGCCCCCTTTCAGGGCAAAACACTCTCAAGTCATCTTAGACTTAAATAATAATAATACACAATATCAATAGAAGTTGGACAGACTACATTTCTATTGTACTTGGAATTTTTTGACAATCCTTATCAACAGAGGTTGAATTCTTCAAGAACCTTTATTCTGAAATCCCATTGTGAAAATTGTGATAAGCACCTCATGAAATGTAGTCTTCGCATTGGTGCAATCAGCAATATGGATAAGCAGCAAAGTTTTGACTTCTGAAATATGGATAAATATCAGTCTCCAAGCAGAGATCTCTAAAAAGGAAGCATGATCACTGTTTGTTTTGACACCAAGGCTCACTAATCCATATGGGCAAATCTTGTTGGCTGTTGTGTGCTTCAAGTTTGCATTCAGCCTTATGGAAAATAACACCAGATTGTGGTTGGTGGTTATTTGCAGACTTTGTCATTTTGCTTACTGACCATACATTCCCATTGATCAATTCTAAATTGGATTATTGTAAGGTTTAAAAGCGCCTCAACAGCAGAAAGTGGCTGGAGTGGCTGGAAAAGAGGAGATGGATAGCAGAATAAACAGTGAAAGTGACAAGATTGGAGACTGAATTGATCACTGTCAGCGAGTTAGTGGTCAGCTGTCTGACCTTTGGTGCCCAAATGAAACATCGAAATAATGTTTAGACAAACACATTTGATTTTTGAGGTAATGGGTATGTCAACCAAATGACAAACCTTAGAAAGGTCAAAAGAATAGACATTTTTCAGACTTTTCTCAAACGTTAATTGTTCATTTTGGGAAGCAGTGCATTTCTGGACTAGACAGGGAGAAAAGTTCACTTGTGTACACGCTGCAAATTGTTCTATAACAGCAAAAGCAACACAGTAAAAGTAGCCCCTGTAACCAAGATTTCCTGAAGTTATATTACATTACAGATAGGACTGACAACCAATTAAAGACTTTTAAATTGATAAACTCTTCGGCTTTTGAGCATTGAATCAATTACATTTAGATAGGTTCTCATCTTGTGAAATTTCAGCAATGATGCCTTTTGATTCAATAGTCCTGATCCTGCTCGGGAGTCTCAGTGATGGCGATTTACACACACACACACACACACACACACACACATGTTCATTGCTTTTATGGAATTGCATCACATTTGGTTTGGTCCTTTGTAGGGATGAAGGAGAAATTCAGTTAGGGTTGGCACTGTAATGGGAAAGTCCTGAAACACAGCTCTCCTTCATAAGATAAGAAGGGAGCTGCTGGATTAGACCAAAGGCTTATCTAGTCCAGCAGCCTGTTCTCACAAGGACCAACCAGGTGCCTGTGGGCTAAAAAATCTTGTGTGAAAGAGTAAATAAAAATGTGCAATGTTAACGTGTAATTTTATTATGTATGGTTGTTATTTATGCATGGCATGAAGAGAGTGGATAGATAAAAAAGATTTCTTCCTCTCTCATAACACTAGAATCCATGGACATCCAATGAATTTGAATGTTGGAAGACACAGGACAGATAAAAAAAGTACTTCTTCACACACCACATAGTTAAACTATGGCACTTGGTCCCACAGGAAGCAGTGATATTTTTTAAAAAAAATCTTTATTTTTTATCAACAACCAAATCCAACAGTGAAACACCCCCCCAGGCAGCTGATACATAGAGTATACATAATCAATAATAACATATTCAAATCGACCATATGTACAATTCTATATACATTAACACTCCTTGCTCCACAAGGTTTATTTAACTTTTAACATTTTAATTACCCCAAATTGTTCAAATCTACCCAAATAATTCAATATCTTCTCAAACCAATCCTCCTCTTTCTCACTGTCCTTAATCCTTTCATTCTGTGTATCTTCACAGTTAGATATTATAAAATTATAATATTATTAATTTTTTTCCTCCATTTATTCACCCCTAGCTCTTCTGAATTTTTCCAATTACTCCCTATAACATGTCTGGCTCTAGATACCATCAATTTTGCCCATTTACATTCCTCTTTTGTTTTTAACCCGGTGTTACTCAGGCTAATAAGAACCATTAATTTAGATATTTCCACCTTCCTACCCACAATTTCCAATATTTCCACAGGAAGCAGTGATGACCACCAGCCAGAGGCAGCAGTTTACCCCAAAGAGCTAGCCATAGAAACTGTGACACATGGTGTGTGGTGGGCCCCCTCAAAATGGAGTGGGCCCAGCTCCTTTCCAACAAAATTTGAGGGGGCAGAAGCCACGTCAGCCCCCTATGGTTGGCATGCCCACCACCAACCTAGATGGTTTTAATAGAGGATTAGATGAATTCATGGAGGAGAGGACTAATAGTTCATCTAGGAGCTGTTTATTAGTGTCTTTAAGTAAATAAATAACATTTCACATAAATTAGAATTGTCATTTGGAAGAACCAAAGACCAAAAT
Organism: Podarcis muralis; assembly: GCF_964188315.1. NCBI lineage: Eukaryota > Metazoa > Chordata > Lepidosauria > Squamata > Lacertidae > Podarcis > Podarcis muralis. Next base: position 54,230,867 of record NC_135658.1, read on the forward strand.
GATAAGCACTTTCTGTTCACTGAAAAAAACTCCAGAAATTGCTAATTATAAGGAAGCATGCTGATGCTAATCTTTGCTCCATTATGCTGGTCATGGACAATATATGTGTAGATACATAAGCTCTGTATTGATTACTACCTTCCCATATAGCAACTGGTATGTAGAAACCTATAGTGTAATATGACCAGAAGTATTGATTTGGGGAAACTTAATATTATTAAAAGACTGTTGCATTAATCTCTTCCCTGTATTTTAGGATAGAATTGGAAGGGGGGCTGAATCGGGGTAAGGAGAGCTCAGCAATAGAAAATCAATAAAGCAAATACTCTGGTTATGACAGCAGAGCCTGCAAATCTCCTTTTACTGAAGCAGTTTCACATTATGTTAAGTGAAGGACATCATGGTGAACATGGACGACTGAGAGAAAATGAATGACAGGATACGTATTGTAGATCAACATGTGGCTGAGGAGTTCTGTATGAATCCATTAAAATTTGAAATTCTGTCCTGTGCTGTTCTTTGCAAACAGACTGCAAAAAAGGAAAAAGAAATTTTATAAGGAAAGCTGGTGCAGTCGCAGCATCAGATCCTGACCTAGCAGTGCAGAATGTTCCAGAACGAGGATGTCTCCCTGTCAACTGTTTCCTTGGGAAGTCATCTATATGCAGGCAAACACGTACACAATAAATAGATTGTTTTGACATGTATTGCAAAATGGACACATAAAAAAAAAAAACAACGCTACAAGTGATTATATGAATCACATTGATGGCAAAAACTAATTAATAAAAGAACACTTATGTTCTCACTCTCCTAATCTCAAATAAAAAAAGCCACCACACAAACACATACATTAATTGAATTTTAGCCAATCATCATAGTAGGGGAAAGCAGGAAATGAGTGTCTCATGGCCTGAGTCATAAATAATTTATATTAAAAAGTAATAAAACGCCATCCTTCTTCCTGCAGTGCAGATGAACAAGAGTCTAAGTGTATAGTAAAGACACGCTAATTGCCAGCAAATTAATTTCCAGTGGAGATTAAGAGGGGCAGCACTCATCAAAGACATTTTGTCAGTATTTAAGAATTAATGTTAAACAGGGTTTTATACAAATTTTGAAACAGAAAATTAACTGTAGTTGTATATGTACAAGTTATATACCATTCATAATCCTTTCTCATTACTTTCTGACCTGTCTTTCATCATCATGCAGCTATGAGCTTACTAACTGGGACCAACCAAGTGAAGCAAAACACAGCAGTCGTGAAACAACAGCACTTGCTCTTTCTGGGCACAATTAAAGGTACTGCTTTTCACCAATAAAACTTCAAAATGTTCTGGACACTTGAGTCCAAACTCCTCCAACTTGAACCTGCCCAAGCTTTAATTATTCCCTTCTTGGCCTTTATCTGGGTTTTGCCAGCAGGCAAAGACATTTTGCTGCCACACACTCACAACTAAGTCAAGGTGTGGAGTACTAAGGCTGGCCAAGTTATTTTGGAGCCTGAGGCAGAAAATCCCACAAGTGCCTCTCCCACTCCTTGGTAGTAAAAATACAATAATATGAAATTAAGTAGCGATTTGCCATCCTTGATGACATCCCAAATCAGCTAGGGGTGGCACACATATACAGTATAGTTCCCATGAAGCTGCAGACTGGATGTGATGTGTTTGAAAAGGGGCGTCCATGGCTTAATGCTACAAATCATGCCTTTCTCACATGAGTTAAACACCGCTAGCGTGACAAGGAAGACCCAGTTTCCACAATGAATGGGGCCTGAAACAAATACAGTGGTATCTCGGGTTACATACGCTTCAGGTTACAGACTCTGCTAACCCAGAAATAGCACCTCAGGTTAAGAACTTTACTTCAGGATGAGAACGGAAATCATGTGGCGGCAGCGCGGTGGCAACGGGAGGCCCCATTAGCTAAAGTGGTACCTCAGGTTAAGAACAGTTTCAGGTTAAGAACAGACCTCCGGAACGAATTAAGTACTTAACTCGAGGTACCACTGTACATGTGCCAAATGGCAGCTTCAGCAAGGACTTCTACAACATGGGACTTCTTTTATATGAAGACATAATGCACCAAATCTCCCTCTAAGCTACACACACACAAAGTCCACATGATCCATCATGCCAGAGTGACAGAAATCTGCAAGTAAGTCCTGATGATTCCAGAACACAGTTTACAGACTATGTTGTAGGAAGCCCTGGAGTTCCTTGAACACTTATCAGGCACTCTTCAGTAGAGGGGGGAAAACAATTATGGCAGGTGGGAAACCTGGTTCATCTATTTTCTCTGCCACGTGGAGCAGTAGAGATGTTTTTGTTGGAGAGACAGGTTTGGGAGAGAGGTCCTTACTCTCTCATAGCAGAGTTAGCACAATGGTGATTGCTCCAAGCACATTAAAACTTGATTAGATTTGCATCTGCCCTCATCCACCTTTAAACAAATGTTTCCCAAGAAAATACATAGGCTACCATAAATCACAGACACTTAGCTTTGCAAATAAGTGAATGTTTTGCTCACAGAGTTTCCAGAAGCAAACAAGTTTCCAACAAGGATGAAAAAAAGGTTCCTAATGACTTAAAAAAGAAAAGTATTTGGTTCCCTTACAAAAAGCATCACACAATCTTTGGGATAGCAAAGATGCAGGCTGTTGAGAGATTCAAGTCACTTGCAGTATTTTAGAGAAATTCAGTTCACTTGCGGTATTTGCTGAGTTGGGAGCCAAGCCACATGGCTCCTTCTTATTCCAGGAAGCACAAAGAGAAAAAGATTGACAAGAGGGTGGGGACAGAGGCTGCTGAGAGCTGGCTAAGCCACACACACTCTGGTAACATGAGCTCATGTTAACTCTTTCATGCATGCAAGTGTGAATCAGTAGCTGTATTTTAAAACAGGGGTGGGTGGTGTGTTTTGAGATGCACAGCCAGTGAGTTCTTGTGGACTATAAAAAGGAAGAACAGGTCTGACCAGCAGCACGTAAGATAGGAGTGTGCCACATAATCCTCTTGAACATGTAGGAACTCCATAGCAGATGCTCACTGGTACTGCTGCAGAGAAGCTAAGTTAGAAAGTCTTTCTGAAGACAGAATGAATGGATGACATTGCTTAGGACAGAAAATGCAGAAAACTCCCCCCCCCCTATTTTATACTATTTTAACTTTATTATTATTATTATTATTATTATTATTATTTTAGAAAGAGCAGAAAGCTTGTCTAAAAATAATATGTCACAGTGGGATGTGGGATGTCCGTATGCTCTCTACTAACCATGCCAAATCCTCATGATACCCCACCCACCCACCCACCCAAAAAAAACCACAAACTCAGAGAGATCATGATAAAATGTGAACAGCTAGTTCAGACACATACTGACCTCTACACCTTTGAATACACCCATATCAATGTAGCAGAGTCTCCTCTTCCCCACCCCCACCAAAATAACATCCTGTGGGTATGCCCTTAGCTTTTGCTGATCCAGTCTTTTAAATCTCCTTTGCTTTTGTTGTTCATTGTTTCCTTGTCACAGCTATTATGAGTAAAACTTTTCTGTGACAATGAATGCATCTTTCTAAAAGCTTCTAGTTTCCCTTCTCCCCCTCCCCTGTTTGGAAGCTGGATCCATCTTAATATATATATTTCTCCCGTAATTGCCTCAGGCCAATTTCTCCTAAAAGAATTAAAAATGTAAATCTAATCTCATAATTGTGTAATATGATCAGCCTGACAGCTCAATCAATACTCTCTCCCACTGTCAATAATAAGGCTATGATGCATGTTTGTCAGAATTGACCGATCTCGCTTTATCACTGGCACTGTGGTCCTTCCCCATCAATATGATACGACATTTTATTAGTGGCCTCCTATCAATCAGCTGCAATTTGGGGATCACAGAGATTCATGTTGTCGTCTTGCAGACTGGCGGCATCAGAGCTGCTCTTGGAGCCAGACGTCAGAGTTTTGCTGCCGTAGCCTTCTTCGCAGATTCCCAAGTTACAGCCTAGCTGAGGATTGGGTCTGACAATAGCACACTTGGGTGTCTTCATTTTCTAGCCACAAACGACTGGGGTTAGCAGCAAAGGACATGGTCAGTAACCGCTGTGGAAAAGGAAATGCCTAGATCAATAGGAGAAATGCCCACTGGTGCTTGTGCCGTGTTGCATATTTTCTAAATGAAGATTAATACTGTATCACTTTTTCCCACAGAGAACTGTTCCAGACGGCACTTTATCTTGCTAAATACTGTCACAAAAGCTGTTAATTTAAACTGGAATCAAAACAGGTTAGCAAGATAATTTAAATATGAATGCAAACACCACTTGATCCTTCCCAGACACAACGAGGGCCGGGGGGGGGGGGCAGTTGGAGGAAGAAAATTCATGCTGAAGCGAAACCTAAATACACACTGGTGCTGCTTAAATCCTCTTTTTTTAAAAAAAAAAATTTTTAATCCTCTTAAATGCAAAGGGACAAAAGCATTAAATAGTGCAAACCAGCTCTGTTTCTTTCTATTTTATACATATGCACCTAAGGGATTCCAAATTGCACACATCCTTTAATTTTGAATTTTTAAAAGTTGAGATACATGTAACTTCACTTTTTATTTATTGTTCCCATTGGTTTGCACTCATCTGCTGACTTCAGAGTCACTCTGAAACACTCAGAGCATCATTTAAAACCAGTGCTAAGCAAGTTCTCCCCCCCCCGCCCCCCGCCCCCCATGTAATAAATTATGCTTAATGGAGACAAAGGCCCCACCTGCACTATACATTTAAGGCAGTATCATACCACATTAAACCGTTATGATTTACTCCAAAGAATCTTGGGAACTGTGGTTTGGTAAGGGTGCTGAAAATTGTGAGGATACCCCATTCCTTTCTCATAGCTCCAATTCCCAGAGTTCCCAAGGAAGAGGGGTTGACTGTTAAACCACTCTGAGAACAGCTGAGATGTGTATTTTTAGGACACACCTTATTTCTGTGACTGTAAGTTGTTCTAAACTGTTTTTCACATTGTGTTTTAATCATTGTCACCCACCCTGAGACCTTAGGGGGAAGGGTGAGATAATAACAATATTAATAATAATAATAATAATAATAATAATAATAATAGGAAATGTTCAGAGCAACTCTGGTAAGCAGTCTCCTTTCCGTTAGCTTCTCATGAAACTTGACTTCCTACTGTTGTCTGGTTTGAGTTTGTTTTATAAGAGTGCAATGGATCCCCTCCACCTTCAAGAATTAAAGTGTGAGACTATTTATTTGCTCTGCCGGAAACCAATGTCCCCACTGTAGAAGGACATGTGGATCCAGAATTGGCCTCCACAGTCACTTACGGACTCACTGTTAAGACCGTGTTCATGGAAACAATCTTACTTGGCTACGAGTGATCGCCAAAGATATAAAAAGCAAGAATACTTTTCTGCATGGTTCCTGGTGTGGGCTTTCCCCATGTACACATGCAGCATGCAGCAGCTGTGGCTTTGTCTGTGCCTAGTGATTGTTCTCATCAGTCTCAGACTATCTCCTCCTCTCCTCCTCCTTCTTTTGGTGAGTGTGCCATCAGGGCCAGCTTACCCATAGGCGCTAGGGGTGCAGAGCACCAGGGCACTAGGCTCTCAGGGGTGCCAAGCCAAAAGTCCGGGAGATTTGGAGTCTGGGGACTGAAGAGCCAGGCCAGCCGACAGCGGCTGCTGAGCAGAGGGGAGCCCGTTGGAGCGCTGCAGGCTTTTCTGCTGCAGACGCTGAGGCAGTTGGCCAGCTCTGCCCCCCTGCGCACCTGGGATTGGTTGGCCACCCAGTTGCACGCATGCTGCTCACACGAGGCGCACAGCTTCCCTCCCAAGCCTCTGCAGGGATTGCTCTCCTCCCTCCATCCACAGCGGCATGGGAGAGAGTTGTGTGCCCCCCCAAAAAAAGGCTCAACAACTTTGGCCTGCCCCCCCCAAAAAAAATTGGGGGCACTGGGCAGTTTTATGCACCCTGGCACCACATGTGCTAAAGACGACCCTATGTGCCATTGCCCATTTTAGACAACAGCAGCACTTTTTGCAGTGGCTCCATCTGGGTCTATTGCTAGATGCCTACTTTTCATTTCTCATCCATGCCAGAATTATTATTATGGGCCTTTCTACAGACACCCACCTCTTCTAATAAGTGGAAACTATTTTGCTCTGGCCAGACAGTTTTCTGCATGAACTCCTTTTGTTAGACTCTATTTTTATCAACATGCCAGTGCATTCATACATGCAAAGGAGCTTCATATTTAAGGGGTGATTAGTTATTGGGCACCTATTCTGGCAGTGTCATTGGGTTCAAGGTACAACATACACACTCTAATCTAGTTCTTCATCTTTCAAGTAAATGTAGAAGTTCCCCTGTGATAGAATTTTATAAATAACTTTTTGAACTGCTGAGATTTCATTCATTCTTGGACTACTGCCTTTAGTATCTTTGTCTCCCACACATCTGTTCTGCAGGAGAGCATTACCAAACTTGACAGCATTGATTTTCAAATGTATGATTGCTGGTGAAATATTAAGCCCTATTGATTTGAAATTCAGGATCAGTTTGCATGTTAGATACTCTGCATATTTTGGGGATGGACAGTTTCATTTATCAGCTCTTCTAACTGCAGAATAATTAGAACTCCATCATGCTCCCATTCTGAGATGTAGGGATTCATGTCAGACTTCTGCATCTGCATCCTCCAACACAGGTTATGCATTATGTTTACTAATTGGACAATTTATCCTCCCTGAAAACTTCTCTAATCCATTTAGATTTGCCCTGAGATGGGGAGAGACATCTATGTTTTCCATTTCTTGAAGCCCATTGTTCTTGTTATTAACCTATATCCAGGGTTAGAGAAATAGTTTGGAAAACTGCATGAATGAAGACCCAACTATATGACTGCCTGGAAAGCATTTAATTGAATAACCACTATAGAGCAACATGTCTGCTCTAGTGCCTGTGTGGAAGTCGTCTCAACATGAACACATTACACTATTCACAGTTCTACGTGCACAAAGGAAGGTGCACATAGAGCAGCCTTCCCAATTGAAATGAATGGGTAAGCCTTTGTTGACAGGGTAACTCCTTGTGTGGATCACTTGAACCATTGTAACTTTCTTAGATTTATTTTATTTATTTTTTTAAAGGAGAAATGTAACAATGCTCCATTGACCTCAGTAATTAGAATTACACTTTCCTCGATTCCTTGAGACAAGATGTGGTGTACCCCAAACAGCTAGCAGATTATACCATATAATCTAGATTAATTTATTTTTTTAGGGAAATGAAAGGAAGAAGAGAATTCAAGAATCTGAAAGGAATTTTATTAAAACTAGGACATCTTGATTGCTTTAGAAGTAATTGACCTAATACATATGCAGGTGGAGCAATTTATCACTCATGAGTCATTTCTATGTTTAGCTCTCTAAAATATTAATGATCTCTTCTCAGACCTGCTTTGCTGAACGGTGACAATAGTGCTGTTCCCTAGCATAAATACAGGCTGAACCTGTAAGGCTGCAATTGGAAATCAGGCAGGCCTTTTGGTCAATGGACACAATCTATTGTGTGGAAAAGAGACAGCTAACCGCTTAGTTAAAGTTATTTACCAAGTACTGAAGAATCAATTCTGCAAACTATACCTCTATGGGACAGATTTATGTTGCAGAAATCTCCATAAGTAGGTGAAGAAGTAGCACTGTAAGATTTGAGACAAAGACGGGACAGCTCTAGAAGATGCCATTGTGGTGCAATGGACCACATCCTTCTATAAAAAGCAAGTGTAATAGGGACAAATAATGAACAGGGACACAGTAATCTCACAAAAATATGCTTGGGAAAATGGATGACCTGAGGGAGGGAGATATAATTGGATATTATTAAGTATTATTCCCAATACCTGGCAAAGGCATAGTACAGGCATGGCCAAACTTGGCCCTCCAGATGTTTGGGAACTACAACTCCCATCATCCCTAGCTAACAGGACCAGTGGTCAGGGATGATGGGAATTGTAGTCACAAAACATCTGGAAGGCCAAGTTTGGCCATGCCTGGCACAGTATAAATAATATAATATTCACAAAGATCCCTAATCTAGCATCTACTCTGCATAGTTCACGAGCTTCTTCTGCACGTTAACACATCTCATAGACACTTCCATCACAAATCTACACAGAATTCAAGGGAGAGAGAGAATATACAGAAAACTTACAATGTAGCATACAAAAGCGGGGAGGGGTGTGAGGAAAGGGTCAGCTGAGGAGGGGGGGGACCCAAGATTAGTGTTCTCTTCTTGTATAGGCTTTTTTTGTTTGGAAATTTGGGTAAGGGTCCTCAACATCACACCTAACTTTGTTCAAGAATTTCAACATCATTGGGCCATATCATATCCATAATTTTTTTTGCCCTGATTTTTGGTGTATATTATAAGAACTGAAAAGGCCTAGAAATCATACATAATAGAAGGCTTTGTTCACCTTAAGTTTCTGATAATTCTATAACACCATGTGGGAACAGACAAACATTTGCTATGTTAATTTCATTTATTTAAATAATTTCCATGCCATTTATATACCAAAAGCATTCTACATGATAGCTCTAATAACAGTGAGATCTGGTAGGCTCTGATAATGACACAAAGCAGGCCCTTTTTAGACTTCTGTAACCACTCAGAAGCCCAGAGAATGAGTTGGTGGATTACATTTGCCTTAATGGGCAGTCAGAGCTTACAGACAAGACAGCTGTTCAGAAAGTGCCACCAGGCCAGTAAGTGGACATCTACTTCCTTCCATAGTTCATCCACTTCTGGCTTTATTGTTATTCATGCTAAGACTGCTGGTGTGTTTTTTTATTATACATAACCTTATACAATATTTCTTTCTTTCGAAGAACTTCTAGATCTTCTAGGTTATGAATGGAAATGTCACAAAGTGTAATCCTGCTCATAACAGTCTTACACAGCCTTTCATTGCTTTTCCAATATCTAGACTTCTTTCCCCAAATTTTTAAAAATCCCCATTTGCAGGAGATGAATGCACCGACCTTGAGATCCATGGAGGTTAACCTATTCCGATTAACTTTTCCATGTTATTTCATTAAATAAAAACAGTTTTGACACCGAGAGACTAGGGCATCCTAGAGATAATACAATAGCCTTATGCAATCATTCCAAATTGAATTGCAATAATTCATTTAGGTGACCATACATATTTGTTATGTGTAATATGAATCATAGCCAAATAAAATCAATAGAAATGTTTCTTGTTAATGAAGATATACTGGGCTGTTATATGTGGGTTTGGGGGCTCAATACCACAGAAGAAGTATTTGCATTCTGTATTTTATGATCTCATGAGAGTCAGAAATGAAGCTAGCATTAGTTAAAAAATGATACGGTTGGGCACCTGGAAAATTATGTCATACATTTTGTGTTCAACTTGTTCTTCACTGCAGGCACTTTGTTCTGTGTGAGATGGGGTGGGCTGGAATGGACAAGTTAAATTTGTGCATTATTCCTGAACAATAATATCAAATTATTCTGTTTAACTGAATATTCAAAGCACCTGCAAACGTTAGACTTGCTGGATATGATAGAGATTTAGCTGCATGATCCTACTTATCTATGTATGTATGCTTAGTTCTGAGCTTCAATTTATCTCATTAAATGTGGGTCACCAACTCAGCCCCTGCAAGTGTCATGGGACCCATGTCGGCCTTCATCAGTCCCCCTCAGGCTGCAGCCCCAGACTCTTGTGGGTTGTTGTTGTTGTTTTTAAGTAAGTTTCTGGGCCTCTTAGAAATAATGTTACAAAATGTACGGACACCATTCTAAGCAATTTCTGGGTAACATGCCAACCTGGCTTCTCCCACCTGGCAGTGTATTTAGCCAATGAGTAAGTCAGAACTGTCATTAACAAGTGAGTTTTTGGGCACCAGCAACAGGAATCCCTGGGGTCCTGAAGAGCTGCTGTTTCTCCATCCCTTTAGTGCACTTTTCCGACCTCTGTCATATTTCTAGTCCTTGAAATCTCCATAATTTGCCCTCCCCTGGCAACTGGGATGCATCTTCCCTGTTGTTAACTCACCTGAGTTAAGGTAGTTATGTACTGCAAATACCACTACACAGTAAGTGCTGAGAGATGTTAAAGAATCCCCCTTCACCCCAAGAGCCGTATTTGAAAAACTGCAGGAAGGCTTTGACTTGTCTACTGCTGTGCAGGAGCTAAAGATCAGACACTGATTAAGAAGTCACAGTACAAACTTGTCATACAGTCATATACATGCCTAAGTCAGAAGTAATTCTCTTTGTGTTATTGGGGCAGCCTAGGCTTTGAGGTTTTCTGCAATCAAGCAGTGCATAAATTTTATAAAATAAATAAATAAGAATTTAAATAATACAGCAGTTTACAATAATTATACATAAAACCATGCAATAAAAGCCACATAAAAAAGTTAAAATGAATGAATGTGTGGATCAGCTCTTACAGTGAGAAAAGTGTGCATATTTTTGCTTCATTTCTTATCTCTGAGACGTAGAAATGTGTCATTTAATCACTAAAAAAGGAGATTTTTTTATTTTTGTTTTCACCCAAAGCCTTGCATTAGGAGATATCTCTTCAAAGAATAAAATGTTCTCCATTCACAAAGTGACAGTCCATGTTAAACTTTAAAAGAGGGAGAGGGAGAACATAAAAACAGTAGCTAGAAATGGTAATTAAAAGTATGTGCCTAAAGAGACAGTATTAAAAATAGAGGTCTGGAGAAAGGGTAGAACAGAGCTGCCCAGCCACAGGCCTGCCAGAAAGCTACACTCGCTGGTCTGCCCACATTTCCAGATAGGAAAGACCCTTCAGCAGTTACCCAATGGCAAGGAAGAAGATGAAACAGTGAGGCTGCATTCCTGTGCACAAAGTGCATTATCCATAGTAGTAACCACGAACAGGATCTGGCTGTACGTATAAAATAAAACTACTGTAAACTCTACAGCAGCCTTTCCCAGTCTGATGCCCTCCAAATTTTTTTGGACCACAACTTCCATCATCTCTGGCCATTGGTGAAACTGGCTGAAGCTGATGTATGTAGTAGCCCAAACATTTGGAGGACACTGGGTTGTTGACTGCCAGTCTACCATGTATGGTGAACCTGAAGCCTATCAGATGTTGTTGCCCTATAGCTCCTATCATCCCTGACCATTGGCTGTTCTGGCTGGGGCTGTTGGGAGTTGGACTCAGACAACATCTGGAGGGTCACAGGTTCCCCATCCTTAGTTTAGATTGTTCACCTGTTGCTCTAATAGTGTGTGTCTGTGCCTATTAGCTTGCTTTTTCCAGCATGAATGTCTACAACCATTTTGTGCTTTTCTTCAGCTGCTACCTGAGGCCACTGACTTCAGATGAAATGGAAATGGTTCTGTAACTTGGCAACAACAAATAAAGACAGACAAATGAAGAGTTGAGGGAGAAATGTGCATTGCTTATAAAATTAGAAGCTGACCAGTTCTACGCACATGTACTTCTCTGTCACTGGTAATTTTTCTTGGGAAGATGATATATCTGTCTGTTTAGGAAAGAATAAATTGATAGGGTCAGCCATCCCATAGGCTTATTGCCAACTCTCACATCACTGAGGTGCATGAGGGCCAAGTTATGGGTCTGAATGCACATATTACTTTGCTGAAGTTAAGCAGATCTGCGTTTGGGCAGAGCCTCAATGGGCAACTGTCTGAAAACCACATGTACACTGCCTTGGTTTCCATGATGGAAGAAAGGCAGAATATAAATATAAACTGCCCTGCATGTAGAAGATGGGGAAGTCATGGAGAGGTTTAGGCTAAAACAGATGTGGGAATGCTACTCCAAAAGAAGATATTTATAGGAAAAGGTTCTGGAACAATTCATGGAATGTATGCATTCTCTGAAATAAATGTATAATTAAAGAGCATTTGCATCCAACCCCCAAGATCACAAATGCATCTTAAAAGTTACAAAAATACAATCCACTGTTCGAAGTGAAAAGTGTGAATCATTCTATCATCTGGGCAGTGCCCGTATGGTCTTTTGCCTTCATTGGCTGGACCTCACGCTTGGCCTTCATACTATCATATTCCACTATTGACACCTCTAAGGTTTTGTAATCATGCAAAGATATATTGGTTAGGAAGGCAAGTAGTCTATGGTCTGCTGATGTCACGAGAATAAGATTAAGCTTTTAATAATTAGGAAAGGCACTCACTGGTATTGATGTTATGTCTTCTTTTGCATACCAGGTTTAACCAATACCTCAGGATTGTAAAAGTTCTAAATGGTTTGGAGCCTACTATGTCAGGCTCTTTGCCATTTTCAAGGTTCTCCAATGAGCCATTCAGGAATCTGGGTAATGTTAAATAACAGTAACACTCCTCCAAGTGGCAAAGGGAGAAGAATTGCATGTTTCACAAGTCACAAATTAAGCATTTCAGCTTTTTTTGCTAGCTGTCTTTAAGAGCATAGGAAGAGCCTGCTGGATCAGGCCAGTGTCCCATCTAGTCCAGCATGCTGTTCTCACAGTTGTCATCCAGATGCCTATGGGAATCCCACAAGCAGGACCTGCATGCAACAACACTCTTCCCTCCCGCAGTTTCAGTCAACTAGTATTCAGAAGTCTACTGCCTCTGACAGTGGAGGTAGAACATAGCCATCAAGGTTAGAAGCCACTGATCTTCCACGAATTTGTCTAATCTGTTGTACTGAATGAATCCCTTGTAATGATGGGTTGATATCCAGCAAGATTTTTATAGACAGAGAGGAAATGTGAGTGTGTAAACTACATAACTGGTGTACAATGTGTAGTCACCTCTTCCCTGAGAAACGTAACCTAATGTCATGTGTGTTGAAAAGGTGTGTGAGTTCCTTGGCAGACCTGCAGTAAGCACAACAAATTTTCTCAATCTAATTGTTTATTCCATTCTGTCTTGAGGACTGAGGAATGTGGAAAGCCATTCTGGATTACAAAGTCATTCAACACTTTCAATAGATGTTCGACTTTCAGCTTCAGTAATCCACAGCACAATATGCACTCCACTGGCAACACTCTTGACATGCCCTTGCTTTCTGAGCATGCTGCATGGGCAGTTTTGTGAAAGGGCTGCTCTCATTTAGTTTTCAACACTATGGTGGCCATTTGCCCTGGATTTGTTTGTGGTTATGATGTGTTAGTTTTATGTTATAGACCTGCTTCTAAGGTTAACTGATATCAGCAGGGATGCAGGCAAGCACAGTCATTTCAGATTATGGACTATTTGCTGAATTAGAGGGGATTCAGCTAAATGGGTTCAGTTCAAGTACATCCCCAAAACTCCAAAATTAAAAAACAGGAAATAAAATTGTCTTGTTGAATCATCTAGTCAAAAAGTCTGTTTCCAGAACTGACTGCCAGATACCTCTGGAAGCTTAGAAGCAGAGCATCAAGATAAATGCCATTTTCCTTCTTCTGATGATCAGAAGTATATTTCCTCTAAACAGTGAGACTCCACTTAATGACTCTGAGCACTGAAAAGACCCTTCTGGTCTAAACTAGAGGTTGCCACCATGCCTTGTAATGAATTCTATAAATGGTACGCTATGTACGCTATGTACCAAGAGATTGTTGTTCTTATGCAATATATACCCATGTTCAAACTGCAAACATAAAATAGATGGAAAGCACTAACCTACCATACACCTGAAGATAACGAAACTTTGGTCAGAATTGTTGGCAGGGAGATTGAAATGAATTCACTATTTTCCCAAAATAGAATGTGCTTTAAATTTGGGAAAAGCTGTAGACTGGACCATTTTGTTCTTCCCATTTTTGTTTGAAAGTATGGTTGAATAGAATAAATCCATTCACTTAGTTTCTATTCAGCACTGGTCCTATGCTGGACAGTTCCTCAGAATGACAATGTCTGATCACGTCAGCAAAACCAAAAAAAGCACATTGTCGGTTACTGGGAGTCCACTGACCTGAAGACCACAGCATACATTACATTTGCAGATATAACTGTTAGTGGGGGCAGTATGCATGTTTCATATCCTATCTTTGTTTTTAAAAAGTTATTATGAATCACTGCTACACATTTCAACAGCCTGATCTTATGGCTGCAGTTCAAGTTCTGCACTGGAAGAAGAAGCTTTTGCTGCAACAGCTGTGGCAATATCTGAACAGACAAATGAAGCAAAGTCATGCAACTTAACTCCTAACATTCCTGCACTCCATATTTTTATGGAGGATTTGCTGGTGTGGCCTTGAACTAGCACTGCTGTCAGAATCTCACCAGTGACCTGGTATGCTGTGCAAAGTCCTGTGACCTCTACCTGTTCCTCTTAAACCTTCTCAAAGCATAAATGGCCTGCACAACCTACTGCAACAGATGGAGGAGAAAGAGATAGGTGCACTAAAACAAAGGAGCATAGTCTGCATGGAACCAATTCTGGGTGATTTATGAAGGGTTCTATACATTACACCAGCTCACCATAGCAGAAGACAGTACTACTGAATACTAAGTGCATCATAATACTTATCTTAGCCGAATTTACAATGGCTTGTAAATTCATTACTAAAGCTCATACATTACTGCAGTGGCATAGGATAAATTTCCATGGGGTTCAGTCCAATACTATGGTTCCTTTCCATGCCAGCATCATTCTTCTGTAGGGTCCAAATTATGTTGGCATGAGAAGAAACCAATCATTCTGCTGATCCATGATGTGTCTCTGTACATATGCTGCCACTGCATCATGGGTCAGTTGCTGCTGCAGCTATGTATGCATTAGGCCTGGGAGAAAGTGATTTCCCTTAGGATCACTACTGAGCAAACCAGAAAGAGAAGCCAGATGCTCCCTGGACAGCACGGGCTTCAGGGTGAACTAAAAATTTACTGTCACTTGATCCAGAACCTCATGTGTGAGTAATAACATAACAGCTTGCTGGATAAGAAGCAGGACCCAATCAAGAGGTGCTCTTCCCAATTGTGATTTCCAGCACCTGGTATTCAGAGGCATATTGTTGTTGACATTGGAGGTAGAACATAGCCATCATGACTATGATATCTTCTGTTTATTTGTCTAATCCTCTTTTAGCACCATCCAAATTGGCGGCCATCACTGCCTATTGTGAAAGTGAGCGCTGCATGCAGAAGTACTTTCTTTTACTTGTTGTGGACCTCCCAATATTTAGCTTCCTTGGATGTCCATGAGCTCTAGTGCTGTGAGAGAGGAAGAACAACTTTATCTATATTCATTCATCTCAACAAAGGAAACAACTCTGCACATGTGGAACTGTCCCCACCATTTAAATGAATATCAGAATATCAGGGCAGGATGGCTCTGTGAGCCTCAGATCCTCAGTATTCCAAAGGGATAGGTAGATCAGGATGTACAAATGCTTAGTGAGGTTGTGAATTGTAAAGTAAATCTGTTTTTCAGTGGAAAATGTAACACAGGTTACACACCATAAGTCTACTAATTCTACAGGAGGCAAAAGCAGATCAAAGAGGCAGATCAAAAGTTAAACAGGTTTGGCAAACTTTTTGCAGAGTCTTTTACCCATCCCTACATAAATTACTAAAAAAAAAATCCTCATCCATCTATAATATTTATTAGGTACAGGTTATAAACTCTTTAATTAGCTGAGATCCATAATTTCTTGAACAAATGTAGTGAGGTTCCACTTCTGATGCCAGAGAGCGAGAGAGATGTGTGTTTCAATCATTATGAGGTACACACTCACACACATGTTAAGCCATGCCAAATAAAACTGCATATTTGGCTGGCCACCAACCCTGACTCGAGTAATAAATGAATTTAGGGAAACTGTCAATCCTCTGAAGATTCCAGCGCTCTGAACTAATTAACTTTCAAGGGGGGAATCATCATTTTGAAGAAGTTTGTTATTCACTTCAGAAGTCCAAGTGATTTATTTAGCCTTTTGGATCCAAGAGCCGTGACATCTTTCTCAGCAATCATACAAGCTAGGCAACAAAAGAGCAAGTAATGGCAATGTTAGCCCCAAAGTAGGCCAGTAGCGAGCTGTGTGAGTAGAACATCCTCAGTGCAAATCTCGCTTTAGCTAAGAATTATCTGCCAAACCATTGTGTCTAATCCCACCTCCAATCTTCAACATGGCAGTAATAATACTAATTTATAGACCCGCGGCAAAAATTGCTGAGAGAATGTATGTGATAATGTAGGCTCATGGGAGAAAAGGAGGAAACTCCCAAGTGCTACAAAATATTGTTACTGCCTTATAATTGTGCCATCTCAGTTCTAGGGTCACTTTTAGGCCCATAAGTAGAATAGCTGCCATGAGAGGATTCACTGTGAGCGTGGGGTGAGGAATCAATGCAAAACAGTCACAACCTAGTAAGGTAAAGGAACTCCTGACCATTAGGTCCATTTGTGACTGACTCTGGGGTTGCGGAGCCTAATCCATTTGAAGTTCTTTGAGCCATTTGTTAAATTGTTACCTGAGAGAAACGTCATCCCAGTTAGAAGAGATATGGATGGTATGGGTTAAAGAGGAACCTAAACTTTCCTTAGATTTGCATTCCAACCCAAACCTTTTCCTTTCCTGCTAAAACTGTAGTTAAAGCTTATATTAAAAATTAATTCAACATAGTTCAATGAGTAAAATTTTGAAATAAGTATTGGAGTAGGATTTTTTTCCCTAACTGACTCTGTGCACCCTGCATAGCGTCAAAGAGGAAATCAAGATTGTCTGAGCATGAAGGAACACCATTCAGTCTTGCAAGCCTCTTCAATAAGCCACCCTAATGAGGGCTCCATTGTTGTTTTCTTCATCTTCCCTCAATATTTCTGGCTGGCAGAGACTGATGTCTTTAGGCCTCTAGTAAATGAATTATTAATGGGGGAATTAATAATTCATGTTAATTGGTACTATAAGCTACTTTCTCCAACAAATGTGAGCAAAAATCCAAACTTGTTAACATTAAAAGAGATATAGATATCGATGATATATAGATGTTGCTCTCCATTCATATACACAAATACATTCATATACAACTTCGTATGGCAACCCTAGTATAATTCACCTTATGAAGTGACAGGAAGAAGTACTGCTGTGATGCAATGTGTGTCCATTGAGAATGGTTAGAACAATAGAAAAACGAAAGAATCTGTGGCACTGAACCAGGCCATTTTAGCGGGTGCTGTCTTTGGATCCTGAAGAGGAGGGAAGTCTAGTTGACCAAGGACCTTTATCTGACTTAAATACAGAAGGCTACTTAGTTAGTGGCTCAGGACCGGTGAATCTTCCTCCAATTATCATCCTTTTTCAATGCAAGCAATGTGCAGCAGACACTCCTGCATAGCTGGTTCAGTAGCAGAGATGAGTAGTTTCTTGTGCTCCATCTGCAGAGGGGAGGAGGATGGAGCGAATAGGTTCGTGTAACAGCCTGCTCTTGGCATCGGCTGTTGCTAATTTTCTTTGGCATGCTTTGACTACCTGTCTGAATTGGTGCTACGGTGCAGGAAGGAAATTTTTCAAGAGATTAAACTATTATTGTTTCCTGTGTGGCTGTCTTTGCTGTGTATGAAGGCGGGGAGCTTTAAGGGCACTGGAAAAGAGATTTGTCTGAATAGCAAAGTTGTTCCCCCACCTCTCCCCCCTCTGAGGGCCTAGATTTGGCCAATTTCCTCAGGAAAGTACTTGATTAGGGCCAGCGGATTTGTCCAAGGCCTACATATAAGATGTCATAAAGGTGATTAATACTGAACTCACCATCAGAGGAAGTTGAAAGTTTACAAAAGCTATTTTAAGGATATGGAAGGAACATAAGTCATTTGCAACTTTGCCAGCATGTTTCAGTCTTTAAATACCTCTTTGTAGATGCTGGTAATTAATGCTTCTACCTATTAAAGGCTGCTGTACTTTCTGGCTTCACAAGTCTGTTTGACAAATTAATTCAATGTGTTTCAGTGTTTACACAAATGGAAATCGTGAAATAATAATAATAATAATAATAATAATAATAATAATAATAATAATAATAATAATTTTACTCAAAACATGTATTGTTTATACGAAACTTAAGCTCAACATCCAACCATCAATAAAGATGACAATGTTTCTCACTAAAAAGTTCTGCTTTGGATACTAGACCAGAATTTACTGCCGTTCACAATGATTTCTCTCGGCTTCCAAAGAAAACGAGGTATATTGATCTTTTGAAAGGAATAGTAACAACAACGAAGGAAAAATTCATACTACTCCACAGTAGTGGATGGTGATGCTCGAAAACTGAGGTTCCACTGTACATGAAAAGAGCTATTGCCTTTCCAGACCAAGATAAACATCACAGCTAGAACAAAGTCTGTAAACCTTCCCTACAGACCCTCCCAGGTGTTAAGATAAGCAGAAGGGGCCCCCTTGCTTGTTCCACCTACCTCAGAAGTCCAGGGGGGCAGGGGCAATTGTACAGCAGGCATTCTTTGTGGCAGCCCCTAAGTTGTGGAATTCTCTCCCCATAAAGGTGTGTCTGGCTTCTTCACTGAACAGCTTTTGGTGAATGCTGAAGACACACCTCTTTACCATGGGCTTCAACACCTTAGATGCATGTTTTTAACGGTTCACCCTATTGCTGTGAGTGTACTCTGTATAAACCGTTTTTAATTCTGAATTTTAAATTGTTGAGCCCTGCCTTGGGACCTGCTGGTGAAGAGCAGGTAACAAAATTTACTGCAACTGCTACAACTAATTATTATTATAATAATAATGTAAGATGATAGTGATGTACGGAAGTGAGAGCTGGACCATAAAGAAGGCTGATCGCCGAAGAATTGATGCTTTTGAATTATGGTGCTGGAGGAGACTCTTGAGAGTCCCATGGACTGCAAGAAGATCAAACCTATCCATTCTTAACGAGCCCTGAGTGCTCACTGGAAGGACAGATTCTGAAGCTGAGGCTCCAATACTTTGGCCACCTCATGAGAAGAGAAGACTCCCTGGAAAAGACCCTGATGTTGGGAAAGATTGAGGGTACAAGGAGAAGGGGATGACAGAGGACAAGATGGTTGGACAGTGTCCTCGAAGCTACCAGCATGAGTTTGACCAAACTGCGGGAGGCAGTGAAAGACAAGAGTGCCTGGTGTGCTCTGGTCCATGGGGTCACGAAGAGTCAGACATGACTAAATGACTAAACCAGTGTTCCCCAACCTTGGGCCTCCAGCTGTTTTTGGACTACAACTCCCATCATCCCTCGCTAGCAAGACCAGTGGTCAAGGATGATGGGAATTGTAGTCCAAAAACAGCTGGAGGCCCAAGGTTGGGGAACACTGGACTAAACAACAATGTAAGATGAAGGAGCAACCAGAGAGTATGAGAAAAACTGAAGAATTTTCTAAGGGTATGCCCTCAACTGCCTCACCACGCTCTGGATGATGGGAAATGTAAGTTGTTAATTACTGAGTATGAAACTGTCTTGTGAACAGGCCCGTTTTGCCCCACCGTTTTGCCTCACCAGCTGTGCTTCCTGGCCCAGATGGGAGTTGTCTGGAAAGGGCCAGGAGGGAGAAGGCTGGCACAGAAGTTCAGCAGAAACATAATCCAGACACTTTCCTATTGGATTCAGTGTTGGACAGGCAGCCTTAGTAGCTATCAATCCACATACATATATGTGAAGAAATAGCTGTCCTTATGGCAAGCTTTGGAGCCTTTCAGCTGTTTCAGGTTAGCTTAAGTTTTCTGGCTCCCAGTTCTTCAGTCAGCTCCAAGGTGAAGTAATAAAAGAGGGGGAGATATAACTACAGAGAGCCCATTTAGAACTTCTTGGCATGGAATAAGCCTGGGGAGGGGTGCCGAGGGTGGGGAATGCTGTTTATCTTGAGCAAGGATTTCCTTAGCCCTCCATGAAAAAACATTCTTTTTGTCAAACACAGTTAATGGTCACCCAGCCGCAGTACAAAGAGTGGCTCTAACTCATTTAGAATCAACAGGGTGCGACTGCCAAAGGTGTAGGCCCAAACAGATCAAGTACGTGCTAACAACACAACAGCATAATTGATGGCTGACAAGGCTGATGATGACTGTGAAGTGAGAGAAAGGGAAAAGTTTATGCAGTTCATATTTTTTTTCTGCAGGGGAATGTCATCATCATCCTCCCAGTAGGCAAATAAAGGTCATGGCTCAGACAGGAGAGGCAAAACATATCCTCCCCAGCTGGAGCCTACACATGAAGTGCAGAGCACATGCACAAGGAAACTCTATTTTAATGTGTTTTCAGAGCTCAGCCCTTGCAGCAGACCAAGGATGGGGGGGGGGGTGCTTTCCATGGTCTTCCTTGTGGTTTTCATCAGGGTCTTGAAACCTAAAACAATGGCATTCATAACTTATTTTTTCTTCAAGACAGGATTCCCTACACATTTCAATGCCCCTTATTAGAAATAGCAGGATTCTCCACCGCCCCATTAAGCATTTGTGGATCCATACATTCTCCCCAATATCAAACTGAATGTTGTGATTCATTCAGCAGAGCTTTACTTTACTTATGGACAGGGGTTTTTGGGGGTGCGGATTACAATACCATCTCTACCATACAGCCAGAATCAAATCCTCTTGCATCTAGGACAGTAGTTCCTAAACTTTTTGTCCCAAGGGCCACTTAATAATTGCTGAGGGTCTTGGTGGACCACATAATTGTTTTTCCATCTGTAGCAGCAATTGTAATACACTGTGCGAGATGTGATGATTTTGGATTTTTTCAAACACAATGGGGACCACCTGAATGAAGCTCATGGACCACCACAGTTTAGCAACCCCTGACCTGAGGTCATCACTATAAGCACTTCCTCAGTCCAGGTCCCTGGAGTGTTAGGCTGACTTAGAACACAACTTTTCTTTCTGCAGCCCATGTGAACTTTTTACCCAATGTTTGAGTTCTTCATAATGTTGGCTAAGAATTTTCCAAGTGGGACTAATCACAACATTGATGACAGCTAAAGACCATTTTCACAAGAATACTTCTTCTTAATAAATCTTTACCATGCTTTAACATCTCTTAAAAGTCTGAATGAAGAGACAGAGAAGGAGGAATGGCTCCTTTTGTTGGGCCTCTTCAGACAATATATGCCCCACAGGACAACTGTAGCACAGTCAGAAGAGGAGTGCATCAAATCTGAACAGTCCCTTCTCTCCTCCATCTCCAGCATCTTCTATCTTGCAGCAACAATGAGATTCACATTCAAATAAATTGCTATCCAACCATGTAACCTTTGTGGGGGGAGGCATATAACTATTGCAAGGCTGCAGTGGTCAAGATAAGATATGGTGTGTCCAGAAACCTGAAACACTCTTTTCAACCACAAAACAGAAAATAATCCATCGCACACCAATGTACACTCAAACCACTATTGGGTGATGGTGCTGTTCTCATTAGAAACTTTGATCGGAATCAAGATATTTATTTATCCATCTAAGTATGAGAGCTAAACAGAGTGGGCTTTGTTGTACAGAGCGGAAGTACGGGATGTCACCTGAACTTGAGTGAAGGAATTTTACACCACTTGATGAAGAGGAGGCTGTGGAACTACTCTTCTCACCCTTAAGTTTGCAAGTGAGGCAAAGAGAGCAAAAGATCAAGTCCCACGTATTGTTTTCTGCATAGTAAAACAGGGAGCCATGAGCTTCCCAGCAAAACTATCTTTACACAGCCTTCAAGTGTCCTGAAAAAAGGGACATTCCATTTTTGAACACAAGATCGCAGCAGCCATTTTGGGCGCTGCGATCTCCCGCACTCTCACGTCCAAAGACATGTGCTTTGGGGTACAGCACAAGATCACACCCCCCAAAAAAGCAGATTGTAGCACAGGTCATGTGACTGGCCCAGGAGTGTGTCCCGAAAGATGTGTGCCCCAGTTTTTGATCTGAAAAATTTGAACCGTATGCCTTTATATACAACATATTAGAGAAAGTGAGACATTAAATAAACTGTGGCTGTTTACATGCTTATTGATACTTTCCCCAGCAACACTTCCCTTGACTTTTTAAAGATAGCTGAACCTTTGGAAATTATTGATAGAATGCTTTTTACTCCTGTGTTAAACATGCCTTGGTTTTAATAACAAGACTGATAGCTATTTCAGAAATATATCAAGAAAGATTTCAAAAGCCAGCTTATTTTATTAGGCACAATTATTAAATTTGCTCTGGCATTTGCAGTTCATTTTTGCTAGTAAGCAATATACGCTAATCCTTTGAGTTCATATTGAGTTTAACCATATGAATTTTCTATCAGTGAAAAGTACAATGTACATTGGCAGCAGCCTAGTGTATGAAGAATTAACAGTTATCAAATTCTAGAGTGAAAACTGTTTCTGTTAGAGATAATCACTGCCAATGATCATACTTCCATGTAGAAACACAAATGTCTCATTGTGGGCCAATAACAACAAGAGGCATTCCATTTCAGAGGCTTACATTCGACTTAAATAAATTCTAGGTCTGTACTGAAAAGAAATTTGGCCTTTGAATCCTACAGTATTGGAAGACATCAGCTTTCTGGATATCAGAAGTTGAGGTTTGTACAAAGTTTCTACAAAATTAGTAAAGATTTTAGATATGGAAAATAATATTGCAAGCGAAGTCCAGGAATCATGGAAAGCAGCCAAACCTACAGCAGACTTAAATCCACCTTATACATGTGGGCATCCCTTGATTTCTCTACACTGCAGGAATTGTCCCATACTTGATGACTCCCAGCTAATTGTGCAAATATCCTCCAGTGAGAACATTGTGTTTGAAGTCATGTGAGATGGCAGAAATGCAATCTGTGATATCCCATTACACATGCAGGCATCAAGTATGTATGAACCAGTTGTAGATTAGGCATAGCCCAGGCACAGATCAGAATCAGAGTATACATCAGGCCTAGGATATAGGCGAAAGCCCAAAGCTAAACCCACCAAAAAAGGTCAGGGAAATGAGGACCATCTTCTAAGGTTTATGTAGCCTTTTATGTAAAATGCTTAGCTGTTTTTCCTAAAGAATGAACGTGACATATACTGTACTGTACAGTGATACCTCTGGTTACAAACTTAATTCATTCCGGTGGTCCATTTTTATCCTGAAACTGTTCTTAACATGAGGCGCCATTCGCGAAAGCATGCTTCCCGCTGCACGCGTGCCTCTAGTGCGCAATTTTCGCTCGCATCCCGGGGCAAAGTTCACATCCAGGAGCAACTACTTCCGGGTTAGCGCAGCTCGTAACCCGACGCATGCGCAACCAGAAGCGTTTGTATCCAGAGGTACCACTGTAGTCCAGGTGTTCCCAATTTAAAGCTCTCTAGACGTTTTGGACAATCACTAGCACTATTCCTGACTATTGGCCATACTGGATGAACTAATGATTATTGTAATCCAAAACATTTGGAAGGCATCAGGTTGTGGAAGGCTGATACAGTCTATTAGTGCTCTTTGTCAAGCAGTCTGCAGCCTCTCAGCTCATAATCAAATCCTAGGAAGGGGTCTTTTTTATGGACACAAAGGGCACATCAATTGGAGTGACCATTGGAGTCTTAATCAGGACACTTGTCTTCCAAATTCAGAATGGTACCTCAGTGTGTTGCAGTGCCTATAATATTCAAACTGTGTGAAATACCAAAGGAACATATTCATATTTCCATTTATGCCTCCATTTCTCTTTAGGGCTCTCTGAAATTGCCACAACTAGTAGATTGCTGAGCATGCTCCCATTAGACGGAGCTACAAAAAGTAGCAGAGACATCATTTTTGGCTATGTTGAGAATGTGCATAATGGAAAGACAAATTTTATTTAAAAGACCATCATTTTTAGTGATTAAAATAATCCACATCAGAAAAGATTTTCCCCATAATTTTCTAAAGTCCCATTTATCATAGTTTTGCCACAAGAAGCCGCAGTAATTTCATTTTTCTTGACTTCTATTAAAAAGATCAATACATATGATTCCAAAGAGTCTCAGCTCAGGAGAAGATGGAGCTGGTCTGTAATCATATATGAAAGTATTGGTTGTCGTTAGCTGAAAGAGTGATTTGTAAAGACAGTGGGCCTGAAGTGCAAGCAGTGAGGAATTTATATTGGGCTACAGCTGATCAGCTCTGCCTAACAGCCTTTCACCTTGCATATTATTAACTACAAATAATGAATTGCCATATTAGGAGAAGTAATTGCATTGGTCATGTTCCATGCAGCCCACAGTTCCAAGATAATCATAATTTTTGTATGTGCATAAAAGTTAAGTATCTTTGGCTGTGCATAGTGATTTTTCAGTCTGCATTTAGCTCTCCCTTCTAGAATGAGATGCCCATAGATTCAGGACTGCTAAAACCTACAGCATATTGACCACAATCCAGCAAAGACTCTCCTCCCTGAAAGAGAGGGGAGTGGTTGTGGGCGGGAGCCCGAGCACCGCCCAGCAGGGGGCGTTGCCCCCTGCCTCCAGCTCACCTGGCTGGTGCTCACGCCCCCCCCCCGGTGGCCACCCAACCAGGTGCCACGGAGGGGGCGTGTTCAGCAGCCTTTTGCTGCAGCGCCAGCCTCTTCCTGGCCTCATTCCTCGTCGTCGCCCACAACCTGGCTAGGTGGTGAACATCCTAGCTAGGCAGTCATCTCGGTCTGAGAGGGTCTCCTCCCTTCTGCAGGCATTCGTCCTCCGGTGCCTTGAGTACAACATAATATTTTCAGCCAAATTCGTACCCGGAGCCAATAATGACATAGCCGACGCTTTGTCTCGATTTCAGATACCTCGCTTCCGGTCGCTTGCACCTGGAGCACAGCTGTTGCCCGAACCCTTTCCGGAGTACCTGTGGAACGTTGGAGACGCAAAGTGATACAGGGAGTATTAGCGTCCGTGGCACCTTCCACTCTTAGGTCCTACAAGAAGGCCTGGTGTGATTTCCTTGGTTTCAGGTCTGGGTTATCTGGGCTCTCACATAACGTACCTCCTACCACTGAGGATGTCTTGCAGTATCTTTCCCATCTCGACGATCTGGGACGTGCTCCTAAAACCTTAAAGATTCACGTAGCCGCCATCAGCTTCTTTTCAAAAGCTACATTCGCTCATGACCCGTGTGGCGACTTCTTGATCCGTAGAGCCATCGAGGGTTGGGGCAGGTTACAACCTCCCAGGGCCGAGAGCCGTAAGCCGATTTCTTACGGGTTGTTATCTCAGATACGCAAAAAACTCAGGTCAATTTGCTGGTCCAGGTTTGAGGCACGTCTCTTTTCTGCCGCATACGCTATCGCCTTTTTTGGCGCGCTCAGAGTTGGTGAGGTGGTGTTTGAAGTTAGTGCACGAGGTTCAACACGCAGCCTCCTGTGCGAGGACGTGCAGTTGTCCGAAACTACCGTGACAGTGCATATACGTCAGTCCAAGACTGATCAGGCTGGTAAGGGTGTCATGGTTAAGCTCACGGCGTCGGCACAGCAGGGCCCATGCCCGGTAAAGGACACTAGGCGGTACCTCTACCTTAGACCGCCCGGCCCGGGTCCGTTTCTGGTCCACGAAGATGGGACACCCTTGTTGAGGCACCAATTCACCAGAGTACTTCGCAAGGCTATTGAGGCTTGTGGTCTATCCTCCCAGGAGTACGCGGCGCACTCATTTAGGATTGGTGCCGCAACCACGGTGGCGCACCTGGGGTTACCGGCGGATAGGATAAAAGAAATGGGCCGGTGGAAATCCAATGCTTATAAGTCTTATATTCGCTAGCACGCGACCTGCAGCTTTACCCTACTTACCTGCCTTTTCTTTTCTGTCTTTTACCCCCAGCCATGCTCAGAAGAAGCGTGTGGATTTGCGGCCACAGTATAGTTCATTGGGCCCGCATCCGAGCGGTGAGCTGCGGCCTGGCACCCAATCTTGGCCTTCCACATGGTGTTCGAGTTTCCTGGTTTTCGAGAAGAGGCATGCGTTGGGAGGAGCTTATGCCTTTGCTGGGGGAGAAAGTGGCCAAGTTCGGCCCTCCCGACATCCTTGTGATTCATTTGGGGGAGAATGACCTCGCTAACAGAAGGAGTGTGGACTTGTTGTGGAGCATAAAAAGAGACTTGAATGCATTCGCAGCCTTGTGTCCCAGAACGGCGGTGTTCTGGTCCTCCTTCCTGAAAAGAATTGTTTGGCGCGGTGCGCAAAGCTGTATGGCCATTGAAAGAACCAGGAAACTCATGAATCGGGCGGTAGCCCGTTGGGTGCGCTTTATGTATGGCCGAGTCATTTATCATGACCGTATCCGGATTGGCGACCAAGCTTTATACCAGAATGATGGTGTCCACCTATCGGATCTGGGGAACGACATTTGGTTAGCTAGTGTCATCAAAAGCATCTGGGATTGGTTGCAGCTTTGAGGGTATTGGCGGCGAGCCTTTGGCTCGGGTGGCGGTTAGGCATTGGAATAATGTGTTGTGGTGTGTCGAAGTGCTAGGTGTGGCCATCGCCTATGCCTTCAATTTTTAGGGGTATTCCGTTAAAGGAATCTGGCGGTCGTGTATTCTGTCCGATGCCTGCTTGGCGGGAGGCCATGGCACGACCCGCGGTGACAGCAGGGGTGAGCCTATAGTTGGATTAGCATCAACAGGTGATGAACCCCTGGTGAATAAACCCACTTGTTTCGCGATCCAATGCCTAAGCCAATACCTTTTCATTGCTGCAATCAATAAAGTTGTGGCCTTTTCTAGCCCATCAACCTTATATCACTTGTCCTTGTGTCTTCATTTCACTTCGCGGGGGTCAGGTCCTCGAACCACAAATGTTACACAACCCAGTGCAACTTAGGTCTCTTTCATATATAAACATATTCTGACAACTTCTACCTCCATTTAAACCACAGCCAAAGAAGGATACTTTAATTTTGGGAGAGGGTGGGCTAGTGTACCCCTCTTTCTAAAGCATAACAGATGAATTTGTGAAAGGGCAGTGGAGACTGGTCCATCTGCCCTTAGCCAGCTCCATCTGTGTCTTTTCTTACTTACAATGAGTCCCAGGGCCAGGTCGCCAGAGAAGCAGTGGCTTCCGAGATCTCATGAGAGATCTTCAATATTTTGCAAGAACTTGATAGAAGCTGCCTCCACACAACCATGGTAAACAAGGCTTCGGTAGAGCGTCAGCAATGGGGGGGCACCGGAGGCAGCGAAACAGGCCAGCTCACCCATGAGCAGGTCAGAGGCTGTCGGTTTCCTCGTCCTTAAGTCTCAGTGTTGCCCTTGTAGAACTCAGCAAGGAGAAGGGTGGGCACAAAACTAGAATTAGTTGGCTCTGCCTGTCACTGGCCCTGGCTCCACCTCTTGTTGACCTTGTTTTCCACCCTACTAATCCCAATGGGCACCAGGCACCACCGGGAGTACGTGAGGATCAATGAGCTTTGGGGTGCTCCAACAGAAATACAATAAACGTCTGCCATTCATTCTCTGGCATTCTTTGGCAGGGGACAAGTTCTCTGCTTCCTTCAACAGTTACAATAGTATTAAACATTATTAAAACTGGATCCACAGCTGTGCCTAAAATTTGTGGTAGTGAAATTGGGGCATCCATTTCACCAAAATGTTCTCTAGATACTGAAATTCTCATAATGATTCAGCAGATGCTAAAAAATATAACCCCCCCCCCCCAAAAAAATATATATCAGATAATTGTTTTTGAAAAATTTCATCTCAGTTGTAGCTGGAACTGCCTCTTGATACATAGTGTCAGAAGAGGAAAAGGAAGTAGCAACCCTAATGCCCATATCCATTGAACAATTGTCAATCCTCTTATTTCCTTGTCCCAGGGGCCAGTATGCTATTTCTTATATAGTATGCTACTGGATGTGTTCTATTATGCAAACTGTGGACAAAGAATTTGTTCCCTCAGTAGATAAACAATGTTGAGTAACCCAAGTGCAATCCGACTCAGACAGAGTTTTGCTCATGCACCAACTGAACAGAACTTTCGCTTCATTTCTGCTGATCACAGACTTTCAACCTGTGCCCTTTTCAGTGATCCCTTTGTCCACTTAATTAGGAAGATGCAAATATGCCTTCTGCACTCACATCCAAGCAACAGACAAAAGCCCAAACTGCCCTGAAAACATTTTTCCTTTCCCCAAAGCAGACTTGAGGAAGAACATTAATTTAATAATACACAAAATCAATATAATTTTAATTTTAAGAAGTCAAAACCAATGCCAAGCTGTCTTTTAGGAATCCTGATAAGAATTCATGACCCTCTTTCCCCCTTTGGTTAGAAAAATAAAATTAAAACCAGAATTGATTTAATGATTCTCATCCTGGCTTGTTTAGTGGTTGGACGTTTGATTCAGCATTCTTTGTTCCTAGTATCTTTGCTTTTATTCTTTCAACTCACATAATTATGTGCCATAGATTTACTGTTATTACTTTTTAATCTAAAAATGGCAGAGGAAAATCCCCTCCTAAAAAAATGTTCTTACTGGAAATGCCATCATTAGTTTCAGTCTTTGAATTAGTCGCTCTTGTAGTTTCACTAGAATACTCCAGAGCAGCCTTACAGCATTCCGGAATGAGTAGGACCACTTCTTACATTACGTAGGAGGAAATGAACTTGGGTTGCCTCCATTGATGAAACAGCTTTGGTTAAATTCAGCACCCCATGAATGGAGGGCGTGGAGGTGACTATTTTTTACCACTTTCCCCTCAAATTTCCCTGCACCACTTCCCATGTTGTTCCAGTGGTAACAATCCTTCAGAGCAGATTTTTTGGTGGACGGGGGAGGCAAATGACACACACACACACACACACACACACACACACACACCCTTAATGAGAGCTGAAATCACTCTTTTCCATGAACAGAATTCTGCTTAGATCTCTGAATACAAACCACATTCACAACTGCTACTTTGCATAACAGGATGGCCAGTCCCTTCCAAATGCCTAGTCATTTTACCTGGTTGACACATAAAAATGTTTTGAATATACTGTTTAAAAAAAATGATGTACGAAACAGCCGTGAGCCTGAATGGCATTTCCCCACATCCCACTTTTTGCTGTGATTCCTGGGGATCTTAACTGGAATGTAAGCTAAAGTTTGAGTTCACTTTTTTTAAAAAAAAAGAGGAACTCTCTGGGTCTCACCCACCCAAAACCATTAACAGAGGGAAATAATAGCCAAGATCATAGAATCATAGAGTTGGAAGAGACCACAAGGGCCATCGAGTCCAACCCCCTGCCAAGCAGGAAACACCATCAGAGCACTCCTGACATATGGTTGTCAAGCCTCTGCTTAAAGACCTCCAAAGACGGAGACTCCACCACACTCCTTGGCAGCAAATTCCACTGTCGAACAGCTCTTACTGTCAGGAAGTTCTTCCTAATGTTTAAGTGGAATCTTCTTTCTTGTAGTTTGGATCCATTGCTCCGTGTCCGCTTCTCTGGAGCAGCAGAAAACAACCTTTCTCCCTCCTCTATGTGACATCCTTTTATATATTTGAACATGGCTATCATATCACCCCTTAACCTCCTCTTCTCCAGGCTAAACATGCCCAGCTCCCTTAGCCGTTCCTCATAAGGCATCGTTTCCAGGCCTTTGACCATTTTGGTTGCCCTCTTCTGGACACGTTCCAGTTTGTCAGTGTCCTTCTTGAACTGTGGTGCCCAGAACTGGACACAGTACTCCAGGTGAGGTCTGACCAGAGCAGAATACAGTGGCACTATTACTTCCCTTGATCTAGATGCTATACTCCTATTGATGAGGCCCAGAATTGCATTGGCTTTTTTAGCTGCCGCGTCACACTGTTGGCTCATGTCAAGTTTGTGGTCAAGCAAGACTCCTAGATCCTTTTCACATGTACTGCTCTCAAGCCAGGTGTCTCCCATCTTGTATTTGTGCCTCTCATTTTTTTTGCCCAAGTGCAATACTTTACATTTCTCCCTGTTAAAATTCATCTTGTTTGTTTTGGCCCAGTTCTCTAATCTGTCAAGGTCGTTTTGAAGTGTGATCCTGTCCTCTGGGGTGTTAGCCACCCCTCCCAGTTTGGTGTCATCAGGATGCCCTTGAGTCCATCATCCAAATTTGATCAGGATGCCCTTGAGTCCATCATCCAAGTCGTTGATAAAGATGTTGAATAAGACCGGGCCTGTTGGTTCTGTTCTATGATTTTGTAAAACACATAGCTCTGCTCAAGTAGCAAAAATGGTGCACCTGTAAACATTCAGAGTGATCCCTTTCTGTTTTTTAAGTCCACCACGAACCTGAAATAAAGTTGCTTTGTACATATTTGTGAACACACTGTGATAATATCCTGGTGAAAATTCATCAAGGCTGGCTTTTAGACAGAAAAAAATAATGTTGATAACACTTTTAATGTGTGGTTTCTGCTTCTGTTTTAATTTGATTCCTATCATGAATACTGCTTTTAGACTGCATCATATGTTTGTTGTATTGATATTGTTTTAAACTTTCTTTCTTCTATGCTGTAAGTGCTCCGGGTGTCCTATAAACAGAGCAACCGTGTAAAAATATTATTACTAATCCTAGGCCTTCACTGTATGCTTTTCAGCACCTGCTAAAAACTTTTCTGTTTAGGCAAGCCTACCCAGACATGTGAATTTAATATGTATTTTAATCTATCATTTCAGTTTATAAAGTATATTTTAACCGTCTTTTTATATATATATATATATATATATATATATATATATATATATATGCAGGTTTTGGTGTCCTCGGGTATCTTCCCGTGTAAAAGTTGGGGTGTCTAGGCGACGTTTCGACGAGGTCTCACTCGTCATCTTCAGGCTGGTGCTTTCGGCTTCTTGTTACTGGAACAGAGCAGGATCTCAGTGTTTGAGTTCCTATAAATACTGTTGAGGAGGTTCTGGGCAGAGAGGAAGTTCCCAGGCTAGTGTGCCTTTTCTTCTTTTGTTCCTTAATTGCTTGAGGGATATCTTGAGTGATTTCTTGAGTGATATCCTGAGTACCACTTAGGTGGGTCATTAGGTGTGGATTAGTTGCCGTAGCCAAGACTCTCATCTCCAGAACCAAACGCCTGGCTGACAAAGACCACTTGACAACTGAGTTACAGAATCTCTCAAATGTGTTAATTGCCAATGGATACCAGCAAAACAGGGTTACGAAGCTAATCCAAAAAGAAACACCCCCCAAAAACCAAGACACAGAAGAAAACAATGGCATGGCCCTCCTTCCTTATATCAAGGGCACTACAGATAAAATTAGCAAAATCCTCCATAAACACAATATCAAAACAGCCTTTTGCGCCAACCAAAAAATAGCCAATATCCTCAGAAACCCCAAGGATAAAATCCAGTTGGAAAACCAAGGGGTCTATGAAATACCCTGCAAAGTCTGCCCAGCCACGTACATTGGACAAACAAACAGACGAATAAATGCACGTATCGCAGAACACAAGAATGCCGTCAAAAAAGAAGAAAAAACTTCCTCTCTCTTCCAACACATGAAAGAAACAGGACACGAAATTAATTTTGCAGATTCCAAATTGCTCTCTAACATGGAACATCACCACAAGAGAATAATCATGGAAGCCATCGAGATAGAGAAACACCCTCACAACATGAACAAGCGTGACGACACATCCCGCTTGCCAGACATCTGGAAATTAGCCCTCCCCACAAAAACTGACACCAGATCCAGAGGCACACAGAACGCCATCACCAATCAACCACACCAGACCCAAACCCAGACCCTCTCCACAGATAAATTACAGACACCATCCAGTAGCCAAACCATGGTGGCACCTCCGGATGCTGCACCCCCCTGCAATCCCTACACAGATCTGGCTGGCACAGGCCACAAAACCACAGCTCGCCCCTATACACGAAGCCAAGCCAGAGCACAACTAAATGTAGTACACCCATCTTCTCAGAAAAACTCTTCACAAAGTTCAAGAGGTCAAGACACAAAGGCTTTAGCAACTAATCCACACCTAATGACCCACCTAAGTGGTACTCAGGATATCACTCAAGAAATCACTCAAGATATCCCTCAAGCAATTAAGGAACAAAAGAAGAAAAGGCACACTAGCCTGGGAACTTCCTCTCTGCCCAGAACCTCCTCAACAGTATTTATAGGAACTCAAACACTGAGATCCTGCTCTGTTCCAGTAACAAGAAGCCGAAAGCACCAGCCTGAAGATGACGAGTGAGACCTCGTCGAAACGTCGCCTAGACACCCCAACTTTTACACGGGAAGATACCCGAGGACACCAAAACCTGCATTCCTGTACCCGTGAAAATCTACGAAAGCAAATATATATATATATATATATATATATATATTTAAAAAAACACCTTGTTTTTAACTTTTATTTTTCTTGACTATGTTATATTCTACATAAACTGCTTAAAGGTTTTATTCACAATTGAGTGGTATATAATTTTTATTAAATTAAATAAACAAATTTTATTACTGCTTTATCATCTGCCGAAACATAGCAATGATCCAGCCAATCCCTCATAAATTTGAAATGGCATTGTTTTTCACTGGGGAGACCTAAGTATACATTACAGCTGTTTTGCTTTTTTGGCACAGAGGTATACTGCTAGAAGATCATTTTTGAAAAAGGACGTGATTTGATTCTTGTTTAAGCAACATAAAATGTTGCAAACTCAGAACCGGTTCACACATTCATTATCATCACTCATCAGTTGATTATTGGACCATCCTGTGATAGTTTACATGTGTGAATATCTTTATTTAGGATATTTACATGCCACCTTTCAGCTAAAAATTCCCAGGGCAGCTTACATGGGTGGAGAGGAATTCAATGATACACATAAATGCAATAACAAATATTAAAACTGCAGGAGCGAGGGAGTGTGAATGGTAAAATCCAGAATAATGATAACAAAAGCCAATAAAACCAGCTACAAAATATGTTGAAAAGTCTGAACTACATAAAAGAGCTAGACTTGGAACTAGAAAAATCTCATAATAGCCTAAGCAGAGGCCGGTCAATCAGACCATAGAGCCATCTCATCCAGCTTCCTGCTTCCTACAGTGGCTAGCTGGACGCCCCAGTAAGCTCACAAGTAGGACACGAGTATGATAGCCATCGCCCACTGTTGCTAGGCAAGACATGTTACCTTGGATACTGCAGGTAATATAGAGGCATCATGACTAGCATCCATTCATACCCTCCAATATATCCAGGCCAAAAACCCTGAAAAAGCGCTTTTTGGGTGGGCCATGCTTTCACACAAGAGCATGGCACCCCAAAACGTGTGGTTTACAGTACTGCATGCGATTGCCCCCATAAAAAAGGCTTTATTCAGGGTGAGATTGCAGAGTGAGATTGCACAGTAATGCAGAGCCCCAAGTGGCTGCTGTGCTCTCAAAAAAATTGGGATGTACCTGTTTTCCCTAGAGAGTTGAGGGGTATGTCCATTGATGTGACTAATGATCATCAGATTTGGCAGCAGGTGAGCCTGTCAAGGGAGGGCATATGTGGGGTACCTGAACCAAGAAAATGTTGGGGGTATTGGTCATTTGTTTTCAGAAAACTCTCTGTGAGTTTCTGTATGTAATAAAAAGCTCTGGCCGTGTAGCTGGATTGTTTACACAGGTGCAAAGATAAGACACTGAAATTGTGGACATGCACATTGCCTTATGTGAGTGACAGAAAGTTTTGGTTTTGGTCTTCTTAGACAATGCAAGCAGATCTGCCACCATGGGGATCCACAGCAGTGTCTATAGCAACCGTGAATCTTAATGACGAGCAATAAAGTAATCTGGCTAGAACAATTGTGTGTTGCTAATCAATCAAGACGCAGGGCCGATTTCCTTTCGCTTCGCTGCTGACTGTGTTTCAACTCTGGCTTGTGGGAAGTGCGCTGGGCAAATCTGTTTATGGCAGCCTTTATGCCATGAACAGTCACAGAAAACACTGTCCCTGCTCACTACCCACCTAACTTCAAAGGGCAAGGGGATTGGGTTCAGAGGAGGGCCGCCAAGGATAGATTTCAGATTCAGGCAGGATTGCATAGAAGAAGGGGTTGCTTTGGGAAGCCATGGTCACCCCCAGACCTGACACCCAAGGTAGAAC
The DNA here is from genome assembly GCF_964188315.1 of Podarcis muralis. Lineage (NCBI taxonomy): Eukaryota > Metazoa > Chordata > Lepidosauria > Squamata > Lacertidae > Podarcis > Podarcis muralis. The sequence continues at coordinate 54,264,931 of NC_135658.1, forward strand.
TCTGACAATGCTGTTCAATGGAGTTGCTTCACAAGTTCATCAAGTATACTGCAATCAAGTGGCACATTTCAGAATACCAGCAGGACAGGGATGCTCTACACATGTGACACCTTATGAGGTGGCAGGTAACTCTGAAATTAGTGAAAGACAAGCAGATCTGTAGAGCCTTAAATGTGATATCCTGCCAAGGATTTAAAGGCCCTTTTGACGTGGTTTAAGGCAAGCAGTCTGAAAGGAGAACTCAGAAATCTATGTGAACAGATTTGATCTGTCAGGTACAATTGGCCATGACAGTCCACAACATGGGCGATTTGCTGAGTTATTGAGCAGTTGTGGCTGACATAGGAAAGGGTTGATCCTAATGTGTCTAGTCTGTCTGCCTTTGCTGGCTTCAGAAGTCTCCAGTAAAACTATCTCATTGTCAAGCCATTTCGGACCAAGTAAGAAAGATCAACAGCCAGAGCTGCAGTGCAGAAAGACATGAAATGTGGAAATGGCTCAAGGGTACTAAGCTAGGTAAAGGTAAAGGGACCCCTGACCATTAGGTCCAGTCGTGACCGACTCTGCGGTTGCGGTGCTCATCTCGCTTTATTGGCCGAGAGAGCCGGCGTACAGCTTCCAGGTCATGTGGCCAGCATGACTAAGCCACTTCTGGCGAACCAGAGCAGCGCATGGAAACGCCATTTACCTTCCCGCTGGAGCAATACCTATTTATCTACTTGCACTTTGATGTGCTTTCGAACTGCTAGGTTGGCAGAAGCAGGGACCGAGCAACGGGAGCTCACCCCGTCGCAGGGATTCAAACCGCCAACCTTCTGATCGGCAAGCCCTAGGCTCTATGGTTTAACCCACAGCGCCACCCACATCCCTGACTAAGCTAGAGGATATCTAAAGTTCATTGACAGAGCAAATACTTTGGATGTAGAAGGCTCAGTCCCTGGTACCTCCAGTTAACAGTAGCAGGCTGATAAGACAAGCCTTTTCCTGAGACCTTAGAGTGTCACTGCCAGTCAAAGTAGACAAACCAAAAGTCTGACTCAGTATGAGCCAGTTTCATGCGTAACAGCTTCTAGACAACTTGAGAAACAGAATAACAGTGAAATGTCCCAAATTAGGGCCTGGACAACTGCACTTGGGCATTTGATCTCGGATTGTAACCGAAGTAGAGCACCTACTGAGAAAAATCCAAAAAAATGAGCTTCTCTGGAGGTCTGGCTGCACGGACATGCGGCCTAGGACCCACGTACCTATGGGACCGCCTCTCCTGGTATGCCCCATGGAGGACGTTAAGGTCCACAAATGACAACATTTTGGAGGTCCCAAGTCACAAGATGGTTAGATTGGTCTCAACTAGGGCCAGGGCCTTTTCAGTACTGGCCCCAACTTGGTGGAATGCTCTGTCACAAGAGACTAGGGCCCTGCAGGACTTGACATCTTTCTGCAGGGCCTGCAAGACAGAGCTGTTCCACCTGGCCTTTGGTTTGGACTCAGTCTGACCCTTATGTTCCCCTCCCCTTATGGTTTTGATCTGTGGGCTACTTTTAAAATGAGGCTGCATTTTAAATTGCATTTTAACCTGTATTTTAAATTGTGTGTTTTGTTTTGTTTTGTTTTCCTATTATGTTTTTACTGCAATTTTACTGGTGTTAGCTGCCCTGAGCCCGGCTCTGGCCGGGGAGGGTGGGGTATAAATAAAATTTATTATTTATTATTATTATTATTTAATGGCAGCTCTTAAGTAAAATGGTAGCCAGTGTTTAATCTGGATTTTAGGTCTCCTGTTTTATGAAGTTGCTCATAAAATTTCCCCCTCACAAAGGCATAGCTATGTGATAGATTAGCAACACAAATACACTGCATTATCTTGAAAGGCAAGAAAATTCTAGAGCTGTCAGCTAGGAGCCATCTCCCTGGATACCTGTATAAATTCCAAGACAGACAAGACTTTCCAAGACTCTTAGGGATGTCAACGAAGCCAGCTTCTTCCTCTTTAATGTGAGCTGCTCAGATATGATTGGAGTAGTAAAATAATACAAAGGAGTATTGCTAAGTAAGAAAGAGAGTTTTCCAATCTAAATATATAAGGGAATTTATTCCTTGTGGCATACTGATGATTAATTTTATGTGTACACAAAATATAGTGCAATCCATCCCCTTCTCTTTAAAGAGCACAGTAATGCTATATTGCTGTGCTCCTCCATTAGTTACCACCTGCCACCCATAACTTTTTAGAATCAAGTCTTTGGCATGCCTTATAAATAGCAATACATTTGCACAATTGAATGTCCATGCAGTTCTTCAATCAAAAGAATTCTGCTGCTGGTCATAAACTACTTAATCCACTCTCCCTTGGTTGATGCTGTCAACGAAAAGCTTTCATTGAATTATAGATTTAAACTTACTAGTACATGATGTTGAATAACTGAATGGGTTAGGTGACATTTGCTTATGTGGAATTGTTCATGAAGTGGTTTTGAGCAATTAATTGGGCAATATAGGGCTTTGATTCAATACTATCAGGACTTCATCTTTACTTTTTAAATCAGAAACTTTCTTGAACCAATAAAGTTCACTTTGTTCTCAATTGCATTGTTTAACACACATCAGAGAACAACCTTATATATATATTCATAATGCTATCTTGCGGGTATTTTGTAGTATTTGATGAACCCTTGGGGAAATCCTGATTTACTGATGTTATAAGGTAAGCCCACAGGTATATATTTGAGACCTTGTCAAACATCTACCATAAAGTGGCAACCTGTGATATTATTTACATCTTTGGGAAAAACTATCATAGGAACCTATTAGTGCCTACTTCATCTCTGATGGCAAGACAATATCCTTCCATATCAATTTTGGAACTATTTTAATAAAGGGCTTGTGTGTGTGTGTGTGTGTGTGTGTGTGTGTGTGTGTGTGTGTGTGTAAATGCATGTGTCATTCATGGGCATATCAAAATTAATGGAGTGAGAGAATGCTAAAATCCTGTAGATATGGGAATGTGGAATATGGGAAATGTGGAGAAACAAACACTAGATTAAAATGCCTCAAAGTGAGTCATTTCTAAATTACTGTGAAATGACTATAATTCGAACATATGAAACTGCCTTATACAAAGTTGGGGGGTTGGCCTATACCTGACCCAACAGAGTCTCCTTTGACTGGTACCAGATTTCAAAGGTTCCAGACCCAGGACATTTTCTGTCCTACCACACCAGATCCTTTTTACTGAGAGATGCCAGAGATTCCCTTTGTGCAGCAATAAGGCCCGTGTGCCCTTTGTGATGCCATTAAAAGCCACCATAATTATAATGTATAAAATTCACTTACGAGGTTTATCTTGCTATTTTTTCAAGAAAGACTACAAAGGGCCCCCAAAGGCTCCCTCTGAATATGGTTCAAATAAAGAGGAATTACAAAAAAGGAAACTAATAATACCCCCTGCATCTCTTCCAGCTCACACATGTGTACCCCAGTTCTTCTCCAAAACCACATAACAGAAAGCAGAATACTGTGAGTAACCCGCATGATCACTTATGATAGATAACTGTATTAAAAATTAAACATAAATTATTGGAATTACAGTGTTGGCACAAGATGAAAAAGGTGCTTTGTGTTGTTGAAAGGGTTCGCTTACTGACTTAGGTTGGCTCATGAGAAGATGTGGTTCACCTGAATAAATGGAAAGCGTTTATTGTTTGAAACACGGGTTTTAAAATAGCAGAACGTTCCCCCACCTCCATAGTCCATTTCAATGAAGCTAATGCAAAATGAATCTCACACAGATTAAAGTAGTCGCAGGCAGGAAATACTCCGGCTCTGGGAAGATCAAGAGAGAAAGAGAGAAATCCCACTGGTCCAGCTCCATTTCCCTGGAGGAGGAGTCTCGGCCTCTGTTATCTCACAAAATCCCAGTCAAGCCATAACTCATGATTTTTCATCTCCGTCACCTCCGTGCCAGAAGAGAGAGGAAGGCAGAAGGTGGGAGAGTAGACCATCTTTTAAAAGTCCTTCTTTTACTCTTATATCTAAAATGAGAATGAGCATCAGGAGCAATAATCAATAAGGAGCCACAAACAGCAAGTGGCAACGATCCATGCTTTCCTTCCAAGCGGCATTCACACATAATATCTGGCGGGAGTGTAGCAATTCCAAAATGACGAGAGCATTGTGAGAATATACTTAGTGTAAAAAGGTAAATGTAAAGGACCCCTGGATGGTTAAGTCCAGTCAAAGGTGACTACGGGGTTGCAGCGCTCATCTCGCTTTCAGGCTGAGGGAGCTGGCATTTGTTCACAGGCAGCTTTCCGGGTCATGTGGCCAGGATGATTAAACTGCTTCTGGTGCAACAGAACACCAACACAAAACCAGAGCGCATGGAAACGCCATTTACCTTCCCGCCACAGCGGTACCTATTTATCTACTTGCACTGGCACGCACTGCTAGGTTGGCAGGAGCTGGGACAGAGCAACGGGAGATCACTCCGTCATGGGGATTCAAACCGCTGACCTTCTGATCAGCAAGCCCAAGAGGCTCAGTGGTTTAGACCTCAGCGCCACCCGCGTCCCTTGCTGGAGGAATACACCACGTGGCTCTGCATGCCATCTTGGAAGCCAGTGGCCAGCCAAGTGCCACAGGCATCTTCAATATAGGAGCAGAGAGTTTAAGATGGAGAACGCACACAGCATCAGTGAAGTACAACTGATTATGGCTTTTTAAACAGAAATGATTAATGAACCTGTTTTCTGCATAATTTCCCACTAGCTTCCACCAGTGCAGAAGCTGCCATTCAATGGATGGAGCAGGAAGGTTAACAGCAGCTGTACACATTTACACATTTTCCACCTCAGGAGTCAACAGGGCTTCTGATGCCACAGGTAAAAAAAGTTAAAGGTAAAGGACCCCTGGCTGGTAAACTCCAGTCAAATTCAACTATGGGGTGTGGTGCTCATCTCTGCTTTCAGGCAGAGGGAACTGGCGTTTGTCCGTGGACAGCTTTCCAGGTCATGTGGGCAGCATGAGTAAACAGCTCTTTACCTTTACCTTTTTTAAACAGAGAGTGCCTTAAAAGTAAAGGTAAAGGGACCCCTGACCGTTAGGTCCATTGCAGATGACTCTGGGGTTGCAGCGCTCATCTCGCTTTATTGGCCGAGGGAGACGGCATACAGCTTCCAGGTCATGTGGCCAGCATGACTAAGCTGCTTCTGGCGAAACCAAAGCAGCACGTGGAAATGCCGTTTACCTTTCTGCCAGAGCGGTACCTATTTATCTACTTACACTGTGTGCTTTCGAACTGCTAGGTTGGCAGGAGCAGGGACCAAGCAACAGAAGCTCACCCCGTTGTGGGGATTCAATCCACCGACCTTCTGATCGGCAAGCCCTAGGCTCTGTGGTTTAACCCATAGTGCCACCTGCATCCCTTAAAAGTAGTCACTTACAATATAAGATGTTAGCATCAATTTACCTTTCTTAAGCAAAGAGGGGGCACAGTTCCAGGCAGCAGTGATGTGATTCAGCTACATTGTATTATCCTGAGCCTGCTAGGGGGATTTCCCAATATTTTCAAAGGTTTTTGAAAAAGGAAGACAGGGCACATAACATAGTAATTCTCAAACTTGTACTCTAAAATATTGAGATCATTAGTTGGGTAAGACAGGATCTTTTCTTTAGATTGTCCATTACTCATATTGATGTGATTCAGATGTTTCTGGTGAAAAATACAGAAGCTATTTTTTTCTTCATCCCTGCAAAACAGATCCATTCAAACTGACACATGCTGAGATGGGAAAATCCATTCCCTTTGAAAGGGAAACAAAGAGAGTAAATCCTTCTAAATGGGATATCTGGCCTCAGAAAAGAAAGAAAATGCCTCCTTTTGTGAAGGAGATAAGCAATGCATTGAAATAAAAACTCAGTGATTCAAAAAGCATTATAAATTGCAATCAGAATATGTGAAATATGTTGCAATGTAGCAATTTGCAACCTAACTGAGGAAGGAGGGCCCATTCCTTTGACTCAGGAGAGGAAGCAAAGTCTGCTGCTGGCATCACTCCCTCCATAGGCTAGACCTTGGCATCTTCCCTATAGTGTTGATCCAAAATGACTTATTTCCCTTCAAGAACTGATTGCGGGTGGCTTTGTAGCATATGGCTCTGCTTCATCCTAACAGGTCTAACCTTCTGCCAATGTAGTCATTTTTTCTTAAAGAAGTCTAGAAATATGATGAGCCCAAAATATTACCTCTGTGTGTATCTACAGTTTATAGATTCTCTTCAGTGGTGACCAGTGCCCATTGAGATTAGGGCAGACAACAGTAGGTGAAACTAGAGTCAAGGCAGTCAGAGCCAGCTAATTCTAGTTTTGCCCCATCCTCCTCCCCACTGAGTTCTATAATGGCTGACAGCCAGTGCCACCCGCAAACTGGATGTAAGTAAGAATGAGGGCAGGTGGGAGGAGCTGCTTGGGCATCCATGTGCCCTAATAGACCAGTCCTCATTGATCCCTCTCCAATCTAGATTCTTTCAAGCTGAGAGGCTTGCAGAGAGGTCCGTTGATACAGGTAAGCCTGGGAAACAGGAGATTCTTGACCCACCCTTCATACCAGGGGGACTGTTTCCCAAGTGTTTAATATATATTGCTCTCCTGTCAACGACTGCTCCGGCTATCCAGTGTTGTCTCATGGACTCCTCAAGCATAAACACACCACAGGGAAACAATTTATCTGACCTACAGCATTATGGGCCAAGAACATTTGTCACAGCCAGAGCTATGACCCACTACCCTGTCTTTTGGAGCTACGGTCTTTGTTCTTCCTGAGCAAATACCAAGGCATAAGGACAATCTATTTACACAAGATTAAAGCTTGTGTAAATAAGCTGCAGAGGGCAAACAAAAAAAGAGAGTGAAAAGTCCTATGAAAAACTATAAGCTGATTAAAAATTTAGAGAGCAGGGAATCCATTCCAAGTGCAGTAATTATATGTCAAGCAAGAGGCAACGTAATGCTTAGCACTAAAATCCACTCTACATGCTATCTGATTACCACTGTATCACCATGACTCCCATTAGTGCTTGTTAATAGCAACCAATCAGGGGTTTCCTCTGATTCCCTGCAAGAAATCTCTCTCCATTTTCAGTTGCCCTTCCTTAAACTAAGCTATAATGGGTTCGTTTTTTTCAAAAAAGAAAGAAAGAAATAGCTATATGCAGTTCTCCCTTTCTCATAAAGAACTTTCAAAAATAAGATCCAGAATGTGCACTTATTGACTAAATTAGCAATGTGAAACCAAATCTTCAAGAAAATTACTGGCCTTTGAACACCTTTAGAGTGGGAAGTCACACATTTTGGAAGAAAGGTTTTTAAATAAAAAATAATTCACAACTTCATTCCTTTCTAGGTATGGATGGACAAATCTGTCAACTTTTGCTTCTCCGGGGTTTCCGTTTTTCCAGCTGTAAGTTTAGTTTACTGAATTTCTGCATCAGTTTGCATTTTAAAAAAATACCTGCAATATTTGGTGACATTTTAATATGCATTTCTCCACAAATACAATTTTTTTGTCTAATATACACAATGTCACAAGCCATTTTCACAATTTTATACATTTTCACTAATGTATCAATTTTGCTCCACACTTTCCCTTAACATCTGCATTTTTTTATACATTTTATTTATTTACTTATTTAAGAACTGCATTAGGATTTGAAGATATTTTGAAGGGTAGCTGTGTTTCAGTGCATGTATTGTTTCAGAAAGTGCAAATCAGGGAGGTTCTCATGAAATATGACTCATTTCTTCCCATCCCTATTTTCTAACTCAGTGGCCCTTTTTACCATTCCATTTGATTCTGTCACAGGTTTTTAGCACCATTTCATCAATTTGGCTAAGCTTTGCTCTCCAGCTGTAAAACTCAGATGTATGTCATATATATACTTTGGATTTTTATGAGCACCTTTAAAATACAGCACAACTCATCTTCAGCATCATCACATTTATTTATATGTCATTTTTCCAGATTATGTTGAAAGTGGCTCACAAGAACAGCAAAAAATAATCAGTACAGAAATGCAATAAAAGTGTAGACAGTCTATATATCACTGCATTTCATAGAGTATTTCCAATCCACATTAGTACGCTAACAAAAACATTCACATAAACATTCCCTTAAACATACAGAAAACATATGAAGTCCAAAGCAGATGGAAGGAACCAAGTTGGTGAAGACTGCCTTAGGCTGCAAGATGCAGATCTATAGCTCTAATTGAGAAAAATACATAATAAAATACAGTGGTACCTTGGATCTCAAACTTAATCCGTTCAGGAAGTCTATTCCACAACCAAAGCATTCCAAAACCAAGCTGCGCTTTCCCATAGAAAGTAATGCAAAATGGATTAATCCATTCTGGACTTTTAAAAACAACCCCAAAATAGCAATTTAACATGAATTTTGCTATCTAACAAGACCATTGATCCATAAAATGAAAGCAATAAACAATGTATTGCAGTCACACAATCAATCAATCAGTAGCTGAACTGGGTTCCACACAGTCACAGAGTTCAGCATAAAACTCAAAACGGAAGTGCGGCATTCAAATCTGACACTCAAAATGGAGCATGTTCGACTTCTGAAAAAAGTTCACAAACTGGAACACTTACTTCCGGGTTTGTAGTGTTCGGGTTCCAAGCTGTTTGAGTACCAAGGCGTTTGAGAACCAAGGTACCACTGTACTGCTATTCCCTAAGACTAGCTTTGACCAACTTTCCCCTACGTTTTGCAGCAGCTGCAGCAAACAAAGCAACTTATGTGCAACTAACTTTCCTTTCCGTTCCAATCAGCAAACACTCTGTAGGAAACTCTGGATAAACGGGAGAGAACTTCTCTTACTGAGCACACACATCTGGATGGCAAGAAAGCAGATGATAGATGGAATCTTCCGCCCTACCATTTCCACATATACCCAACCTAAATTCCATTCGGTCATTTCTCTATCAGCCCTCCAGATTGAAGGAACCCAATTCATTTCTTAAAAAAATGTATTAAGTTTCCGCATCCATCAGATGAACAAAAGAGTCTGGTGTAGGCATGAAAGGGGTCTAGTCCAATCCATGTCTAAGAATGTTTCTTGTCAAAAGAGGCATTAAGTTTGAGCATTCTTTGGCATTCATTTCCAAAGTAATGCATCTAAACTCTTTGGGAAAGCATATTTTGTAGTGTTGTTGTAAACAACTTCCTTTGAAATAAAAAATGGTTTCCAATATTGTTGTGATGCATGGAGAGGTATGTCTTGCCTGTGTAATTATATTTTAGACCATCTGATAGATTGCCATAGATAGGTCTGTTGCGTAGCAAGGTGATGCCATGATTAATATAAATATTAGATTATGGAATGCACAGCACAAAATGAACATTTTGCAGGAGGAAATCATGGCATAGCACCACAAAAATGTATGCAAAATGGGATAATAAACTGGGAATGCTCTTTCCATATAAGTGGTAAAACTTTTGTAACACAATCTCAGTAATAGCGCACCTTCACTGCAATGAACAGAACAGCAGATCACTTTGGCTTCCTCTGTTAAAAGGGGGGAAAGCAGAACAATAGGCTTATTAACCCTTTATAACTGATAAATGGCTTGTTCCTAGTTTCCTTCTCCAAGCCCGAGGTCATGTCCTCCTTTCATTTTCTTGGGTTGTGTTTCAGTCTGACAAGTAGCAATTGATTCCACTGCTGGTTAGGCCAGTGGTAAGTGGAGGATGAAGTTTCAGTGAAAACAAATAGCACTTCACGAGTCTGACCTTTCCTTTTGAAGCTTTTGTTGTGGTTTACTTGAAGATGTGCTTTTTTAAAGACTCTAACCAGTGGTGTCTATCTGTGCAGTTTTGAATAATCATCTTCATGAGCTTTACATTTGATAATGAAAGCTGCTATTATCTCCAGTTCAAATAACAACCTAATCCTCTTTTCCCATTAATTATCATCACCATAATCAGCAGCAGCCTTAATATTTCTTTCCCACCTTTCTCCAAAACATAGAATGAAGTAGAGTTGCTAGTAAATAAAATCATAGCAGTGCAATGGTAAATCAGTCATATAATACTATAAAACAGTGCAATTTAAAAGGGACTTCAGACCATGCCAAAAGCTTTCCAAAGGATTTCAGAGATTTTTTGAGAAGGATACCAAGACTGGGCCAAGTGAGCTTCTCAAAGGAAGGAAACCCACAATTTTGACACCTTAAGAGCACAAGAAAAGCACTGCTAGATCATATATAAAGCCTATCTTATCTGGGGTGCCTCAGGGTTCTGTCCTCTCCCCTATGCTTTTCAACATCTACATGCAGCCGCTGGGAGAGATCATCAGGGGGTTTGGGCTGGGTGTTCATTTTTTTTTTTTTTTTTTTTGCATTTTGGGCTGGGTGTTCATCAGTATGCAGATGATACCCAGCTCTACCTTTCTTTCAAATCAGAACCAGTGAAGGCGGTGACGGTCCTGTGTGAGTGTCTGGAGGCGGTTGGAGGATGGATGGCGGCAAACAGATTGAGATTGAATCCTGACAAGACAGAAGTACTGTTTCTGGGGGACAGGAGGCGGGCAGGTGTGGAGGATTCCCTGGTCCTGAATGGGGTAACCGTGCCCCTGAAGGACCAGGTGCGCAGCCTGGGAGTCATTTTGGACTCACAGCTGTCCATGGAGGCACAGGTTAAATCCGTGTCCAGGGCAGCTGTGTACCAGCTCCATCTGGTACGTAGGCTGAGACCCTATCTGCCCGCGGACTGCCTCGCCAGAGTGGTGCATGCTCTGGTTATCTCCCGCTTGGACTACTGCAATGCACTCTACGTGGGGCTACCTTTGAAGGTGACCCGGAAACTACAACTAATCCAGAATGCAGCAGCCAGACTGGTGACTGGGAATGGCCGCCGAGACCATATAACACCGGTCTTGAAAGACCTACATTGGCTCCCAGTACGTTTCCGAGCACAATTCAAAGTGTTGGTGCTGACCTTTAAAGCCCTAAACGGCCTCGGTCCAGTATACCTGAAGGAGCGTCTCCACCTCCATCGTTCTACCCGGACACTGAGGTCCAGCACCGAGGGCCTTCTGGCGGTTCCCTCATTGCGAGAAGCCAAGTTACAGGGAACCAGGCAGAGGGCCTTCTCGGTAGTGGCGCCCTCCCTGTGGAACGCCCTCCCACCAGATGTCAAAGAGAGCAACAACTACCAGACTTTTAGAAGACATCTGAAGGCAGCCCTGTTTAGGGAAGCTTTTAATGTTTGATGTATCACAGTATTTTAATATTCTTTTGGAAGCCGCCCAGAGTGGCTGGGGAAACCCAGCCAGATGGGCGGGGTATAAATAATAAATTATTATTATTATTATTATTATTATTATTATTATTATTATTATTATTTTCATTGTGGCCACCTGAAATGGGATGTCTACAAGCAGAAAGTATGTGTGATAGCCTTCTACACACTTGTGATTCCCAGCAACAGAAATGCCCTGGTTTGTTGTAGCTGCTATCCTAACCTCCCAAGATATCAGGATGTAGAGCAGAACTTTACAGAATGTAGAGTTGGAAGGAACCCGGGGAGTCATGTGGTCCAACCCCTGCAATGCAGAAATCTCAACTCAAGCATCAATGACAGATGGCCCCCCAACCTCTGCTTTAAAGAAGGAGAGTCCACAGCCTCCCAATGGAATCTCTTCCACTGTCAAACAGCTCTTACTGTCAGAAAGTTCTCTGAAGATCAGTGATTATAATGGGGTCCAATCGGGCACAGGCATTCCAGTAAGTAAACATGGCCCAATCCACTTAGTGCTTTTAAAGTCAGTACCTCCAGCATCTGAAACAGATGCAACTTTCTTTCTCTGAAGAAGACAGATGCTCCGTCATCACTTCTAATCTGTCCCACTCGCCATTTGAGCAGACTGCCAGGTTCTCAGAATGATGGAGCAGCCACTGTGCCAGTTATTTTTCACACCCGCAATGCTACACAGAGTGGTCACTGTGAACCACCTACATGAAGCTTGGGGACCACGTTTTGGATCCCCCTGCTCTACATAAATCTCTGGGTGTGATATTTAACTCAAGGGAGAATTTTGGGAACTTAGAATATGGTGTATAACAGGAATCCATGTGCATGAATTCAGGCATGTCTGTGAAATGTTAACACTGTGATTTGAAAGGCAGCCATTTCAAAGTAGAAGCACTCTACAATAGGTCTCTGCATGCATGTCATGGGACTTTTTTGTTCCCTTTTGATGCCATCAGTCCCTCTTACTCAGGCTGGGTAACAGCCACCTCCACTTATTCCACTGTAGTAATAAGAATTTGTCTCTAAGCATCTCCTGAACTTACTATCTTTGAAATGTCTTTTTCCATTACATGCAAATTGTTGTTGCTGTTTTAAACGAGCCCCCTTTGGAAATCAGAAACGAATTATAATGAAAAGCAGACAACCTCAAAGGATCATTCATTACCTGTCTGCAGCTATTTATATTTTGCTAAGAAAAGAACAGAGCCACAGGGCTTGTGTTCAGAGCCATTTGCTTCAGAATAAAATTTCTCAGAAGTGGGCTTCTATATTTACAAGCAAGCTGTGATTGCCAAATGGAGGCTTTATGTCCTCCTCAAAAGAGTGCCCAGACTTTGCATTTGAGCTGAAGTGAACAAACCCTTCCTTGCCAATAAAATGTCATGTCGACGTGGGAAGGTTTTATATTTTTGCTCCACAGGTGTCTTCAACTTTTATCAGGATTTCAATCTTTTCCCTCCTCTACTATATTTCCTGCCTAGGAACTGCCCCTGAAATAGACTTTTGAACTCTGGATATGATTTGCCGACTGTTGGACTTGATCCTGCCAGAATTTCCTTCCAGCTGGACTTGATCTTGCCCATACCAGCTACCACTGAGCCCTGAATGCTCAGGTGGATAAAAATGGTTCCGTTTAGCATATTGTAATTTATGTTTTATGTCATTATACTTGTGATTTTACCCTTTTAAAAAAACACCACAGACCCTAACAGCCAGTCTTCACATGCATTATCTTTCAAAAGTTGATTACCTCAGCCTTGAAGCTCATCCACATCCTTGCCACTTTTGTAATCCTGTATGTGTGATAGGGCAAAGGAGCTATGTGCATGTGATTTAATATCTGATGTAAAGTGTGCAACTATAACTTAGAACATGAGAGTGCTTCCTCTACTCTAGAATGCTCTCCTTGGAGAGGACTGCTTGCCTACATATGCACTATACATTTAAAACACTATACAGTGGTACCTCTGGTTACGTACTTAATTCGTTCCGGAGGTCCGTTCTTAACCTGAAACTGTTCTTAACCTGAAGCACCACTTTAGCTAATGGGGCCTCCCACTGCTGCCATGCCACCACCACGCGATTTCTGTTCTCATCCTGAAGCAAAGTTCTTAACCCGAGGTACTATTTCTGGGTTAGTGGAGTATGTAACCTGAAGTGTATGTAACCTGAAGTGTATGTAACCTGAAGCGTATGTAACCCAAGGTACCACTGTAATACCATTTTAAGAGTCCTGGTTTCCCCAAAAGAATCCTGGGAAGTTTGGTCCATTAAGGGTGCTGAGAGTTGTAAAGAGACCCCTGTTCCCCATACACTACAATTTGCAAAGTGGTTTAACGATTAATTGCTCTTACTAGGGAACTCTGAGAACTGGAGTCCTGTGAGGAGAATACCAATCTCCTGACAGCTCTCAGCACCATTATAGCAAGCAACAAGATGTTTGAGAAGATGTTGGAGTTGAATTAACTGATTTTGTTGCCTCTTTTGACCTGTTGCACCATGGCTCTGACCTTGAAACAAAAAAGGAAAACCCATCAGAAAAACAGTGTGCATGAAATGCAGGAGATGCTTGAAATGCTGATTTGGAAACAGTCAGCCAGGAACCCCTTGAGTTGTAATCCAAACTGTGACCTCTAGAGACAGCACAACCTGAGCCAGACATTCTAAGGAACCAGCACATTTTACCCTGGAGGCCTCCCCAATGTTCATTCACAAATGTGCAATGCATTAGTTGGCTGAGAGGTGGCAGAATCATAGGCGCCAGGCCAAGAAACCTTTCCGTCAAGGCTCTTCGCATCTCAAGGAGGGGGTGGAACCCTAGGAAGGCTAGTCTGGCCAAAGTAGGATAAGTAGCTTCTGCTGAGCTCCATACCTTGTTGAATCCGTTTGTTTGGAGCTATCCAAGGTCCTGCAGCTTCAACATACAGTGGTACCTTGGTTTGTGAACAGTCTGGTTTGCATATGTTTTGGATTACAAACACGTCAAACCCAGAAGTGCGTGTCCTGGTTTGTGAACTTTTTGGGGGATTACAACCACTTTTTTTGGGATTATGAACAAATTTTTGGGGGAGGCCCCATTGGCGAAAGCGCGCCTTTGGGTTACAACCTGTTTTGGTTTACGAACGGACCTCCAGAATGGATTATGGTTGTAAACTGTTCTGCTGACTGTTGGCTGCCTGAGTCAATCTTAGGTGCCCTTAGTGCCCCATGTACTCCTCCTCATAGTCAGGTTATGTTAGCTGTTCCATTTTTGTTCTTTATTGGCTTCTTCATCGTTCTGTATTATTCAACTGCTTTAATGTGTTTTTTTAAAAATGATATTGTTAGCTTCCTTGAATGTTTTTGATATAAAGACAGAAGGTAAATGTGCATTCCCAATTCCTCTTACCCTTTCATCATGCATATAGAGTGTAAAATTCACAGAGGGTCATCTGTATGTAAGTATAGCTATTCACATGTATGGACTATGCCCTGCACTATATTGTATTTGCCCATGGGTCCACCAGGGTGGTGTAACGGTTAGAGTGTTGGCCTGTGATCTGGCAGAGCAGGGTTCAAATCCCCACTCAGCTACAATGCTCACTGGGTTACCTTGGGCCAGTCAACTGACAGGGTTATTGTGAAGATAATATGGGGAGAGGAGCGCCATGTGCACAGCCTTGAGCTCTATGGAAGAAAAGGTGATATATAAATGTAAGAAATAAATATCTATGTACCCAACACACACACACACATAAACCCAACAAGGGAGGGAAACTATGCCAGACCTGGAGCTTTAAAGCAATGAGAGGGAATTTTTTTTAAAAAAGACAACCAAGAACAATAAAAAGGGGAAAAGCCACCTCCACACAGGCCTGCCTTCTACCCTGGCTGGTGCAACCCAGTGGGCCTTAGGAAGTGGTGGCTCTTCTGTTGTAGACTCTCCCTTCATACCTCCAAGGGATTGCTCTGCCCATTGACTGAAGCCAGTTTATGAGAGACAGAGAAACCGCAGATGACCAGTTCCCCCTTCCCCTCACAAGTACAGCGCATGCCTCTTCTAAGATGTTGCCTGCTGTGACACATGGGAATGGATTCCCTCGGGAGGTGTGGACTCTCCTTCACTGGTGGCTTTTAAGCAGAGGTTGAGTGGCCATCTGTTATGGATGTTTTAGTAGAGATTCCTCATTGCAGGGGGTAGGACTAGATGACGCTTGGAGTCCCATCCAACTCAACAATTTTATGATTCTATGATTCTTTATTTTGTTTTGAAAGGCTAAGTGCCTAGGAACAGGAACGCAGCCTTGTCTTCTCACTTCAGGGTCTCAAGCAGAATTAATTGCCATCATCTTCTGCCTGGTCCCTTTAATGAGGGTCATTGGGGATTGAATCAAGGGCATTCTGCATGCAGAACATGTGTTCTGTCACTGAGCTCTTCCAAATGGGACGACTTAAGGACTGCACAAAATTCTCCCATGCATCTCAAACTGCATGGAAATTAATGGGTAGAGATTTGTACAATATAACCAATGAATTAAATATTGGTTTATATAAATGGGAAACAGACTGGTTGTGATATTTTGGTAAAGGTGGAGGAGACAAAAGATCCAAATTGTGTTTCTAAATGGGTGGAATTCAATGTTGTGCTAATATTGTTCCATCATTGCAAACATTCTGCTTGCCCAACAGAGTAATTTCCCCTCTTCATTCCCCTATGTTCTGTTCTTGGGGTGATTTGAGACAGTGGAATATGTTGGGGGAAGAGACAGGGGGAAGCCCCATTGAGCTAGCACGACTTGTGCTGGCTCTGCTAGCACAACTGTTTAGTTGAGTCTGGTCCATTATGTCCTACAGCTTTTAAAATGTAATGCATATTAACTCTGCTCAAGCACTGACTTTCTACTAAAATTAAGCAAACATGCCAAAAGGCACAGGGGAACTTTTGGATCTAAATCCTAGCCTGCATTTAAATATATTTAAAAATGCAAGGCTGTTTGAAAGGGCCAAATTAAATATTTGCTCCCACAGACTTGTGTTTCAACACAAGCTATTTTTAAACCAGTAACCTGCCATTTTCCATGCTGATGAAAAAGGAATTCAGCAAGAACTCTGACAAAACAAAATAAAACAAAAGAGAGACTGTAATCTAAAGCCATGCTGTAAAGGAAGTTCATGCTGCAAACTCCCTGACTAATCAGAAAATGATGCAGATGTGAAAGGAAATAGGGAGTCCGGTTATATTTTCACGCAGCTGAGAATCAGATGTTTGGAAATACCCTGTATTTTCCCCCTAAATCCTTTTGGCTGTTGATATAAAAGCAACTAAATGCACTAAGGAACTCTGGCCTGATGATGAGCTCATTTGCACACATCCTATACTAATAGAACTTTGCTGAATGGGTTGAAAATGCATCTCATTTGAACTAGAAGAGTGAGCTCAGGGTTCGCTTCAAAAAAAAGACATAAAATAGATGAGTCAGGGACACATTTTTCCACTGAACTTGCCTTCCTTTTATAGAATCTGTTTGGAGAAAGAAAAGGTGGCAAACCCATTTGCCAAATAAATCATCACAGTGTATGCTTGCGGAATGGGGATGGCTAATCTTCCTTGTGAGGAAACGTTTAAACAGCTGTGCTTTCTACCTTACTGAGGAGTTTGTAATAGATGTTTATCAGCCCAGGAACAGCTCCCCCCCCCCTCGATACACACTCACAAATGAATAAAAGGGGGAAAGGTTGCAATCTCACAAAAGAATGGCATAATCCAACACACAGTGAAGTTGTTCAGGCCCACTGAAATCAAGGGCTTGCAACCTAAGGTGAGTGAAGGAAATTGATTTGCATCTACTTGTGATGTCACTGCCCCCACCACCACCAAAGTCTCTCTATGGTGCCTCCCATGGCACCTGTGAAACGCTTCAAAAAATAGTCCCTCAAAAATCCACAATACACATATGCCTACAATAAACCCTAAGGCTACTTAAGAACTGCACAGCATTACCACTATGAAATATTTGATTACCTCCCAAAGAATCTTCTTCAAGATGAAGCTGTCCACTTCATTGTTTGTTCCTTTTTGTTGGCTAGTTTTTATTTTATGTGGTCAGAGGCTTTCCAATCTCAAAGTATTATTTGATTTTGTATATTAAGAAAATGAAATAGGGAAACAAATATCTATTTTTAAATCCACAGTGTGTGAGAGAGTGTTTGCTCTCTCTGCTCAGTTCCTGTTTGCTCTGGCTCAGTAGGCTCATCTCCTGCACTAAATATGTCCCTTTAAACATGCCCACATTTCCCTGGATGAAATGCCAGGTTTAGACACCCCTCTCTCATGTGTTCTAAACAGTGGAAAGGTGCAGAGAGTTTCTCTCTGTGAGTGACTGTGGTGGCGGCTGATACAAGGGCCTTTTTTCTCGTGGATGGAGAGAGCAAGCCCACACTATTCTCTTGACTTCCTTAAATCCACTTCTCTTATGATCCTATCCAATGGATCATAATTTGGCCTCGCATTGTGAATTAAAAATGTTCTAAGCCATTGTGATCAAACAAAAACAAGTCCACCTGCACCAATCCAACAGCAGTGCTAAGAAAAGACAGTTACAGCCGCTTCACTTCACAGTGTAAATCCTTGGCTAGGCCTTTTGCTCAATGCTCATTTTCATTTTGGCCCCTGCTAGCTTGACTCTAACCACAACAAGCAGAGTGGGAATTTCCTCTGCCACTCAGGAGTTCTCTACTTCATATGCTGCCTCCCAGGAGTCCTGGGAGACAGGGAATTGCTGTGCAATTCAGCTCTGTGCACATTATAGGATTTGTTTTACGTAGCACTAAACAAGCATGTGTAATTGCTTTTCATTAGTCATGCCCACACTAGCTGGTAATCCTAAAGGCCAAGGGCATTTGCAGGTGTGGGGAGACACAAGCTAGATCCATCAGGGCTCCTCTCCTCTCAGCTACCATCTGGGGACAGCTATTCCATCAAACTTCAGGGCTCATTTCGGCTACTTTGTAGGGGACCCAGCTACATCAGGCACTTCCTGACCCATAACTGGGCCAACTGGTCATTATAGGAGCAACTGTTGGTGCCTGAGGGTTTCCCCCTACTTTCCCCTCCCTGTCCTTTCCCCCTTGTGTGTCATATTTCTTTGTTTTCTGTTATAAGCCTGCGGGTAGGGAGTGTCATTCTCGCTTAAGCCTTTTTGGCTAAAGAGTGAAGTACAAATGCTCTAAATAAATAATAAATACAACAACAACTACTTATAGCTAACTGGCTCATATTTCTTTATCAGCAGAAGGGCCTATTTTCACAAATCCCACCATTTTAAAGGATCCATCATCATTCTGAGTTGTCTCTTTTCCCTAAATAAATAAATACATTTGTATTTGCTTCAGAATCCGTTCAGTTATCTGTTCAGTTATTTCATCCTCTGCCCTCAACTTTTCCTGAGGTAGTTTTTATAACAAGGGGTGGGGAGATTGTGGCCCCCCAAGTCCTGCTAGATTATAGGTCTCATCATCCCTAAACGCTGGCGATGCGAGCTGGGGCTGATGTGAGTTGGGAGTCTAACGACATCTAGAAGGCCACAGGTTCCAAATTGTTGTGGCACCTTAAAGACTAACAAATTTATTATGGCATAAGCTTCCGTAGACGAGATTCCACTGCATCAGACTCAATCTTGTATCTGATGGACACTGGTGCATGAAAGCTTATGCCATAGCAAATTAGTTAAGACTTTAAAGAAAGCGCCTTGTTATTTATGATACAACAGACTAATACAGCTGCCACTCTGGAAATTATT
Source organism: Podarcis muralis (assembly GCF_964188315.1). Lineage (NCBI taxonomy): Eukaryota > Metazoa > Chordata > Lepidosauria > Squamata > Lacertidae > Podarcis > Podarcis muralis. The sequence goes on from NC_135658.1 coordinate 54,284,029, forward strand.
TATAGGATCACTGTTTCCTTTGGAAATGAAAGCACAGGAGGTTTGTGTTGCCTTTCCAATGAAGCTGTTGATTTAGAAGTTGCAGTGCACAGGTTGAAGACATTAGGTGATCAGAAAGAACCACACAGCATTCCAGATTATTACCAGCATCAGTCAAGCCTCCCAAAATCTAACCTCAGGTTGCACATTTCCAGCTCTCCTTGCTCACACTTTGTCAGATAGGCCTTTTACTAGAATGCATTTACTAATGTGCATTATTGGAACATAGGAAGATACCTTTAAACCACATCAAACTATTTGTCCATGCCAGTATTGTCCACTCTGCCTGGAAGTGGCTCTCCCCATCAACTGTCACTTGATCATTTCAACTAGAGAGGCCATAGGATTGAATCTGGGATTGCCTGCATGGGAAGTATGTGATCTACCACTAAGATATAATCTTAGAAGAGAGCTGCTTCTGGTTTGTGGAAGAGAACATTGTGGCTCAGAACATGATTTTTCTAAACTCATATCCCAGTTCAGTTCCCTCAAAGCACACATAGGGCCAGGGGGCTCTGAAGCTTACGATCTACATGAGGACTGCACCCCATGGATGTCAGGAAGTTCTCCATTGAGGCATAGTTCTTCAAGTGATAGACATTCAGGTCAACCTTATTTTTGTTTGGAGGAGCAGTTACCAGTTACTTGCCATATCTTCCTCTATAAATATAAATGTAAGGCTGTCACCATGGAGCTCCAATTGGAAGATTTCTAGTGCACAATCCTGGATTTGTATGAAATCAGGAAGTTGGTCAGTGGAGCGAGCGGGGGAGAAGCCCTTAGTATGGTATATTTTTTTTTAAAAAGGAACAGTATTTTACATTTAGGAGTTATTGGGGGAGGAGCACAGGGAGCATAGTGTAAAGTGTACAGGCAGAGCTGGTGTCACAATTGCCCTCTAATCTAACAAGATTTCATCACAGTAGGTGCTTCTATCATTCAAGCACCACACAGCAGCAACAGAAACACTATTTATTTTGTTTAAGATATTTCTGTGTTGCTCAATTATTTCCTGGAAATGGGACAACAAATTTGTAAAACCAAGCATTACCTTAAAATGCCTGCTGTGACAAGAAAGTCTTAGTCAGACATAGGCAAACTCGGCCCTCCAGATCTTTTGGGACTACAACTCCCATCATCCCTGACCACTGGTCCTGTTAGCTAGGGATGATGGGAGTTGTAGTCCCAATACATCTGGAGGGCCGAGTTTGCCTATGCCTGCTCTTTGTTATGTTCCTGAAGTTCAGCAAGAAGGGTGCCTGACTAACCTCAGCTGGGAGGGAGTTCCACAGACTTGGGTCCACTACACTGAATGCACAGCTGTTACTTTACTGAATGCACAGCTGTTACTTTACTGAATGCACTAGATTCCCCCAACTCCGAGCTACGGAACTGGACCTGATTCCCAGGGAAGTGTGCTATGCTTGCAGTGATTTCTGGATTTAGCTCAGTGTCCCCTTGATTGGTCAATGGCTATGGCTAAGATGGAAAAAGCCATTTCCCCAAACTATGCCTCAAACTATGGGTCATTCCTTCATAGTACAAGGACTCCTTGGCTGTGCTTTTTGCTGAGGATACCAGAGAATTTGAAACAGCCTAAAACAAAAGTGTAACAGCACTTATATAATTTGATTGATTTGTTCTTGAACATTAATTATGCTAATTGTATCTGACACTAGTCAAGGGCAGCAAAAGGCCCTTTTCTTCTATTTTGAGCTCACAACAAAAGGAAGAATACAGGACACACAAGAGATTTTGCTTTATTTTATTATACCTGACATAAGTCAAATGAGGTTGCACTAAAAGCTCTGTCTGTCTTCTGTCTGAGCATTAGCCTTTTAAAAAGCTCTACTGAAAATTAGGTCCTCATTTAATATATGTATGGGATATGCAAATACAGAAAAGTAACAGCCCTCTGAAAGCATAGAGAGATTCCTTGCTGTGTCTGAAAATCCCCTTTCCCACTTGCAACTCAAAGGACAGGAAGAAAATGGCTGCACAAAATGGATATTGGAACCTCCAGAATCAGACATAGTCGTGTCATTGAATACCAATCGCTAGGTAGAAAAACTGCCCTGAGATCTTCGGATGAAGGGCCATATATAAATGTAATAAATAAAATATAAATAAATAAATAAATACATACATACATACATACATACATACATACATACATACATACTGGAATAGAGCCATTGCCTTTATGCCCTGCTTATGGGCTTCCCACAGGATTTGACTGTCCCCATAGGAAACAGTGGGGCTCTTCTTAGAATATATTTATGTACCTCGGGGATGTGAAATCTTTCTCATCTCAATGGCCACATTTTCTCATGGGCAAACTTCTGGGTGCTGCAGACTAATAGTGGATGGGGGCAAGGCAAAAGAATTGGGCAGAGCAATGGATGTGACTCATAGCTTTGTGCAGCAGGCTGCATTCCAGCTACGCAAAAACCAGAGGTTTAAATAGATACGCGCACCCCACAACATCTGCCATCCAAACAAGCAAAAGCATTATCACAATCCAAAGACACTTCCCATCCAGGCAAGGGGACCCAATGAGGGCATAGAGCAGGACCACTGAGGGATGTGGTCCAGGGAGAGATGCACAAGGGAGGCACAGAGCCACATTTGGCCACCAGGGGACTCTGTCCTGAGAGAGAAAGCAGGGCGGCGGGGAGCATCACCCATTCCAGAGTGTGGGGCATATACAAAATGTCTGCTTTGCATATGTTCTAGAAACGTATTCACAACTGCAGTGCCCATATCAGTAGATACATATGGGAAGACCAAGCATCTTCTCAAGCATAGGGATTAAAAACCTGTGTTGATCCTATCAGCCAGCAAATAAATGGGTGGAATGGGACCCCAGATATAAATGACTAGGATGGAAACCCAGAACACCACAATGTGTACTTTTGTAATAGTAATACAATGTGAAACTGGGCTTTGCAGCAATGTACATTCAGCTTGCAAGATACAAGTGATGCACAGAGGCACTTAAAGCAGCCCCAGTGAGGCAGTCAAACCTGTGGAACTGCTTCCCCACAAGAGTTTCCATGCCAATGGCAACCATAATTAGATGATAGTGTGGGATGTATTCACCATTCAAAAAGGTTAATTCACCCAGCACATTTTACCTGTTGGAATCAAAGGACCATGAGACCAACAGTGCAGAGAGAGCCCAAGGCCATGCACACTTATGCATTATCATATCATTAATTACTTAAGACTTGTCTTGTGTTTGTCCAAGGCGTTTGGGGAACAATGGTCTGTTATTCCAGGACTGAGGAACCTTTGGCCATCAGGATGTTGTTGAATGCCAACTCCTATCAACCACCATCTTCAGTGGTCATAGATGATGGGAATTGTAATCCAACAACCTCTGGAGAGCCAAAGGTGTCCCAGCCCTGTATTAGTCAACCACTGTGAGAGGGATTTTTTTACTACCACTATGAGAGGGATGAAATTAAGATCCTGTGCATTTGGTTCCCTTAGCACCCCTTCGTCCACAGCTCTGTAGACACAGTGGTGGATCTTTCTCCCCTCCACCTGCTTGCTTAAATTTCCTGTAGGCTACAGAAGTTATACTACAGAGGATCGGAGTGATCAGCAACTTCCCTCAGGAACAAGTTGAAAGACATGTCAGTTCTTGATTTCCTTTTCAAGATGAACTTAACAATGATCAATAAAACTGGAAGATGGCTGGCACCATCCACCTCAGACAAGAACAGTGTAACAAGCCACCTATAGAAGTTTATTTTAGAACAGTCCAGACAGCTCCACTGAATTTAGTGAGAATCGTTTTAATGGATTTAACAGGAGATGTCCTGTCACCTTTACTTCTGATTTAAACTCAGTATTCCAGTTCCTTTTTTGTTTCATAATATTCATTGCACATTTCCCCCCCCCCCCGAATCTTAGCTAAAGGGTATCATCTCACCACCTCTTGAATGATGCCCATGCAGAATCCACCCACAGATGCTAGACGTACCTCCACCCTCGCCTCGGCCAGCCATTTTATTCTCAGCATAGCACAGCAGTTTTCTGCTTGTAGGTCCCCTTCACTAGATCACAGTACCCCACTTGTTACTTGCACGTATGAGTGCTTTAAGTACAAAAGGGCTTTTTAGCCACACCCCCATGGCCCATGGGCCCTTCAGGCTTTCCACATGTTCAGGGCAAACATCTGCAGGAGAGATTCTGCTGTACTCTTGTAGGCTTCCTACACGATTTAGAACCATTATCGTGCAGGGACTCTACATGACGCAGGGACTCTACATGAGTCCAGAAGGATCTCTGCGGCAGATGTTAGCTCTGAACATGAGGAAGCCAAAAGGAGCTGCATGTCAGTGGGGCTAAAGTGGTGTGCCCAGTGTGAGGTAGCAGTTAGGAGTGCTAGACCAGGATTTTGGAGACATAGGTTCAAATCCTCTCTTAGTTATGAAGATTGCTGGGTGACCTTGGGGTCGCCACTGTCTCTTAGCCTAAGCTACCTCATAGAGTTGTGAAAATAAAAGGGAGAGTGGGGAACTATATATGCCACTTTGAGCTCCTTGGAGGAAAGGTGAGATATAAAAATGGAGGAGGAGGAAAGGAAAGAAAAGGAATATGACAACAACAACAACAACAACAACAACAACAACAACAACAACAACAACATTTTTCTTTTTTTAAAAAAGTGGCCCCACAGTCCCGTTGAACTTGTGTTGTCTATTCATGTAAGTAGGGCTAGCATTCCTCTTGAAAAGTTACAATTCTCTAAATAATCCAAGGTTATACCTCTTACTTAAAAACAACATTCTTAGATGGTTTCCTTTTCGCCCTATGCATAGGACCAAGGAAGAAAACAGAACCTTGCTTCTAGCAACGAAGTCATATTGCTGCACAGGTTAACCAATGTGATTGCCATCAACTAACTGGTTCCTTGTTATTATCCAGGTGTTTATGCTGGATGCTGCTGCCTCACATAGCATCATTGCTCCAAAAGGCGTTTGCTACCTTAGACGTAGTCTAAACACAGACAAGTACAAACTGGCCACACACAAAAAAAGAGAGAAGGATTTCAAAGTGCTTATTTTAGAAAGACAAAATCAATAGCTGTGTTCCAGGCACCAGAGGCTACAAAATACTTGGCCATTGTGCTAAATGCCAAAGAATGCAAACAAATGCCAGCAAGCATTCCACTGATATGTGCTTATATCTGTACCTTGAAATCATCCTGAAAATCAAAAATACTTGGGATTAACACTTCCTCTTAATCATCCAGAACTGGCTGCTTCCAAGAACTATGTCAGACATAATGATATTATTGCCAGGTAGGAACAAGAGACGCCCACCAGGTCAAGCTTCCTAAAACATAAGCATTCATCACCCATGATGAAAGTGTATATATGCTTTTGCCTACACTAAACAGAGATCCACACAGGGGAAATGCCATGTGGGAAGCAGTACTGAAAGAGAGAAATCCAGGTTGATTGACACATTAGGCTGAAACAGAGAGACTGCGGTCGTATGCCCACTTACCTGGAGGCTTAGGCAGTAAGTCTCATTTCCCATAGCAACCATTGTGAAATGGGTTACTATTTCTTCTCAGTTCCACTGTGAAAGTGTGGCTCAAGCTACATGTTATGTAGAATTCCATAATTCATGCCTCCACTTCTTGCCTTCTTTTAACTCAAAGCATGATTGGGCAAGCTAGAGCCAAGGGGGTGGATGGGAGCAGAAAATGCATTAGCAAACCAATACAACACACAACAAATCCACAGAAAACTCATTCCTGAGTTCATGGGTAAATAAGATTGTGGTGAAAACTCACCAGCATTGAAGCCAGCCAAATCTCAGACTTACATCTTACTTTGGCTGCTTTAAAAGAAAAACAGGCGAGGGCAAAAAACAACAACGCACAGAACCTCCCTTAACAGTAGTTTGAAGCCTGGGGTTGAAAGAAACCTCATGACATGGAGGCCAACTTTGACATGAATGACCCAACCTTAAAGAGGTGTCCTTGAAAGGCAGAGTAGTTTTACAAAAAGCACCTTGGTGCCAGTTCCCTTCATTTCAATGGGGCTTATAGGCTAAATCTGAAACAGTGGAGAGTAAAGTAGAGTTAGGAAACTTGTAGCCAACCCCCCGATGTTCTTGGCTTCCAACTTCCATCAGCTCCAGCCAGCATGGTCAGTGTTCAGGGGTGATGGGATTTATAGTCCAGCAACAACTGGAGGGGCAATGCAGTAAATGGAAGACTGGAGAAGCAAGGATAACAAGGGATGAAAGAAAGGAAATACTGTTACACATATATAGATTTTCACTCAGGTTTCAGTCAAGGGAGAAGACTAAGGAGTTATGGCAAAGTTACCCACTGATGATGAAAAGAGTACCATAAGCTGGAAATCAAAGCATCTGTTTCTCATATTCAGTATTAAGCAGGCCAATTAATGGAAACTGCTGGAAGCAAAAGGGCCGCCCATGGAGACTCAGAATCCTTTGTGTCATTTGGAGATCCTATTTTTTTAAAAAACGAGAAGCAACAGAGTTAGCCTGTCAGAAAACAGACCAGCAAATGAGGCCAATGGCAGAGGGGAGTCCACTGTCAAATCTGGTAAAGGGTTAGGAAAATTCCATGAGCGAGGCAGGCAGGAGCTGCTCAAAATCCAAAGGGGAAGCCTGTTGGAAGCTGAGGAGTGAGCAAAGGAGGTGGGAGACAAGTCCAAGGCTATATAAGAACAGAAGAAGAGCCTGTTGGATCAGGCCAATGGCCTATCTAACCCAACATCCTGATCTCCCAGTGGCCAAACAGATGCCTATGGGAAACCTGCAAGGAAGACCTGAGCACAACTCCTGCAGTCTTCGGCAGCTGGTAATCAGAGACCTACTTCATCTGACAGTGGAGGTAAAATATAACCATTGTGGCTAGTTACTGTTGATAGCCTTGTCCTCCATGAATTTGTGTAAATCTCTTTTAAAGCCATCCAGGTGGCCCTCACTGACTCCTGTGAAAGTGAGTTCCATGAAGAAGTGCTTTCCTGCCTGTACACAGTATTTAAAATGTGGTTGCACCATAGATTTGGTATAATGACATTCTGATATCGACAGTTTTCTGTTCAATTCCCTAGCTTGGAACTTGCCTTTTTTACATCTACCGCACACTGGGCTGACATCTTCCTTGAGCTGTCTCATACAACCCCAAGATCTCATTCCTGCTCAGTCACCACCAGTTCTGACCTCCTGACTATACGTGAAATTGAGATATTTTGCCCCAACATGCATCACTTTACTCTTGTTCACATTGAATTACATTTGCCATCTTAACCCCATTCACCAAGTTTGGAGAGGTCCTTTTGGAGCTAGTGTAGATATTTTCGCCAACTAATGTATTTTTATGTACACATTACCTCGGCGTGTGCAGATTTGTACCCATTACTTGGTTGGAGAACTGCACAGAAAAAATTGGAGAAGTGTAAGTTTCAGTCCATTTATTGTTTCAGGAAGTTCAAGTTAGGTAGGCACATGGTACACGTACCTGCTTTAGGAACAGGCGCAATTTTGTCCCCTCTCCCCAGTGTATACCGATTGCTTGGCTTCTATCTTTTCACCATCTGCAACTTACTCTCAGGTAGACCCACTGACCTATAAACTGCTTCAAGCAACTTTTCACACCATTCCAATGAGAGATTTGTCTTTCGAATAACACCAGCCAGTTCAAGGGCAGATACTTTAGGACACTGGATAATATTTCTCCCATTGCTAAATTATAAATGTTCTACAGGTCTCTACTTAATACCAATGAAACTGCCACTTTAGGGCAAAATGAAATTAAAACCAGGATTATTATGCCGTTTTAATGGCCAGACTCGCATAAAGTGATACTCTGCAGCCATCTAACCTTTTCATAATCAAGTGTAAAATTCCCTTTTTCTTTGCTTTTAATGACTCATAAAAGACTTGGTGTATAAGATATATTTCTCTTTCCGTTGTAAGCGGAGCCAGGGTGGCTGTGCCTTCCCTGCCTATTGCAGGTATTTGGTGCCAACACTCTGATCCATATGCATGAACTGGATATACACATAAGAGCTTACTAAACAAACTGGACAGAGTCCCAGAGGGAACACTCAAAAATGTATTAATCAAAGTCAAGCGGCAGAGCAAATTGAACCAGTTCATTAATTATGAAAATTCTCTCGCAAAGTGACATGTTGTTAACTGTGTGGAGACTTGACACATTTTCATCGGCAAAGGGCTTTTTTTTAATACTGTGACTCAATATGAAGCATTTAATTTTAAAATTAAGAGAATCTCTCTCTCCACAGTTTTTAGTCTAAATTAAAATACACATATATACTTTTACACAATATCTTCTTCACTTTGCAAGATCCCTGCAGTACTGATTCGCACTCGCTTCTAGCATACTGAGGGCACTTTAAATACACGTGTCATGCTAACACAAGTTCACAAATCTCCATAAACTGGAAGCTGCCCTGGGGACATATGAATCAACATTCAATTGCCATTTCCAGGTTTAAATAAACCTTCCATTAAGCTGAAAGAAATCTCCCCTTCCCCAAAATTTCCTCATGTCAAATTTTCTGCAGATACGTTCTCTGGAGTCTTTATTGGACATTCTATAATACTTGATTTTTACATTTGATACATATCCATTGTTGGCATGTAACAGATTCAACATCTGACAGCATACTGATATTTTGTTGTTATTTCTTATTACATTTGTATCTCACCTATCCTCCAAGGAGATCAAGGTGGCATACAAATTCAGCCCCCTCTCCATTTTATCTTCACAACAACCCTGAGATACATCAGTCCTGCTCCCCGTGGGGGTCTGCATCATCAGCATGATCTCTGTGAGAAGCAAGCTGGCAAAGCAGCACTCAGCAAGGTTGAACTCTCTGCTCATCCGCTAGTAAGCAGAGGGTTCAGTCATATCCCCACACATCAGATGACATCACCCAGTGACATCAACTGATTGACAGAAAGGTGTGTTTGGGGGGAAATGCCTTTGCAGGCCAGAGGTTCTGCATCCCTGAGAAGGAGGAACATTCCCTCCACTGAATCACTGTTTGCAGTGGTGCAGCCAGAGCCAGATCTTCGGGCCAAAGCCCAGAGCCACAAATCATAGGAGGTCTCCAACACCCAGAGAGCAGCAGATGAGGAGAGAGCTGCAAGTAGGCCCCGTGTCAGCACCATGTTGGCCAGAAGGCACCTGGCTGGGCATGTATATCGTTACAAATGCTCCCTTTTTATTGTTATTATGAAAATATTTATCTTTTTCTAAAACACAATGGTGCTTAGTCCCATCAGGGCAGCAGAAGCAACACTCATTTTATTCTGCTGCTAACATTTAAAAAGGTAAAGGTAAAGGGACCCCTGACAGTTAAGTCCAGTCGCAGACGACTCTGGGGTTGTGGCGCTCATCTCGGTTTGCAGGAGGAGGGAGCCAGCATTTGTCCGCAGACAGTTTTTCCGGGTCATGTGGCCAACATGACTAAGCCGCTTCTGGCACAACGGAACACTGAAACCAGAGCAGCACACGGTAACGCCATTTACCTTCCCACCAGAGCAGTAATTTAAATAAGTTTAAAATGCAAAAATGTACATTCCCAGAGTATTGGAGAATTCCTCTTTTTTTGTAAGCAGGGTTGGCAAACTCCCTTTCTTTAACATACCATAGATACATGGACTATTTCCTTTGAGTGAAGGCTTCATAAGGAGTCCTCTGATCAGTTCTAAAACTATCAACAACGGACCTCACTTAGGAACATAGGATGCAGCCTTATACTGTCTGAATCAGGCCTTTGGTCTACCTAGCTTAGTACACTGACTGACAGTGGCTCCCCAGGATTTCAGACCGAGGTATCCCCCAGCTGTAGCTGGAGAGTCTGTAGATAGAAGCTGAGAACTTTTGCGTACAAAATAGATGCCCCACCACTGATCTCCAGCCCTTCCTCTCAGTCCTAAAAGCCAGACACAGACGTGTGCCTTAAAAATGTACCACCATGTGTGAGGAATGGATTCTTCCAAATGTTATCCTGCCCTGAAAGGATCGTGTCTTAAGGGAACATTTTTAGAAGAAGGAAATGTGAATGCCATTCTTATTCATTTCTGGCAATCTGCACGGCGTTATATTTATAAAATGGGTAAAGATACTTGGGCAAAGTCTATAAGTGTCCTTTCCAGTAATTTCAGGTCTGGAAACAAATAAGAAAACTGTAGCTTTAAGACCAATGGAAGCTTAAAGTTAGTGAAGCTGGAGGAGGGTTGGTTCCTTCCTGGTGGTGTGGGAGTCGCTTCCTTCCTTGTGGTGTGAACTGATGCCAGCACCACCCCCAGGAAGATGTTATGAAGAAATCATGTAGACAAGGACAATTATATGGTTACTTCCCACACAACTGTTACCTTTTCTCCAACTCTAGTTGACATTCACATGGAAAGAAAACCTATCATTTGCTCTACCCACACAGTTCCTCTCTCCACACAATTCCCGTATCACTGTGGGCAAGTGTGAATCAGTTCTGTGTTTGCTAAGAACATAAGAAGAGTTCTGCTGGATCAGTCTTGCGTTCTGTTTTCACAGTGGCCAATCAGATGCTGGCTTGCTGGCTTTTTTGTTTATGACGTTCATTTTATTAGACACTTCATAACATGGCTTCTCTGGGTGGCATACATTAATAAGGCCAAAGCAAGATTAAAACATAATAATATAATCAAATACAACAATAAAATATAGGACTAGAACAAAACAAAACAACAGATACCAACCACGGTCAAGTGAGACCATCAGGCATTGTGTCTTGCTCTGCTTGTAAATGCCAAGAATTTTATTCATTCATTTTAAACAAAGGCAGCCTCTTAAGCCAGTCCTATGTTTGGTTCCTTATAAATGCAGGACTTACCATTGTTTTTTCACTTGATGGTTTGTGCATCACCTCATGGCCATAAAAACACTCACCTCCATGACTGCCACTTCCTAACTGCATTCTCCTTCTGTCAGCCTTGTGACAGAACTTGTGTGTTCACACACAGAGAGACATCAATACTCAGCCCACCATTGATTTGTGTCATTGCTTCTAACCTAAATGGAAGTATATGGGAACAGTGGCGTAGCGTGGGTTGTCAGCACCCGGGGCAAGGCAAGTAATTTGTGCCCCCTAACCCGTGGATTTGTGCCCCCTAACCCGTGGATTTGCGCCCCCTAACCCTAACCCCCAGATGTTGCGCCCGGTGCGGCCGGGCCCCCCTGCACCCCCCACGCTACGCCACTGTATGGGAAAAGCAGGGGGTCAGTGTCCAGTTAGGTGGCTGGTGTCCCCAGAGGGCCCTGAGTATTAGTGATCCACAATTCCCTACAGAGAATTGTACTAGGCATACAGTGCTGTCTATTGTTGTTATCCCAAGCAGAGAAGGAGTAGAAAATTAAGAAAGGGAGACTTAAAATAACTGTGGGGTGTAAATCAAGCATACATAGCAGAGGTCTCAAAAGAGACATAGCAGAACATCGGAGGAAGTGAGCTAAGCCAGAGGCAGCAAACCAAATGGAGTTGTGGCAGCTTCTCCCTCTGTCTCTGTCTCTCTCTCACACACACACACAAAGACACACTAAGAGAAGAAACAGTACTTCACACAATCACAGACAGAGCACCTCAGCTTACCTTCCTCATTGCCTTCCACAAATGCAAGCCACTCACTGAAACCGCAGGAAGGAAGGGGTGGAAAAGGCATGTAGAAGGAATAAATAAGCATGTGTTCAAGAACTGGCCCTCGATGAACAACCAATTAAATCTGGAACTTTCAAACCTCATAACTTGAAGAACTATGGGGTTAATGTTGCACAATAGAGAGCTCTGCCAATCACTTTGAGTTTCTGATATTACCTAAACTGCCCAAAGGAGAAAGTGAAGAGTTAGGACAGTGGTTCTCAAAGGGTGTGGCATGCCACACTGGTATAGCTCTTCAAGAGCATTAGCAATTATTCAACAGTTCTGCATGATGATATTGTTGTGAACAGGGATTTTCAATTCTGTCAAATATGAAAGATCAGAAAAGGAAGAGGCTTCTTTGTACTGAAGAGGAGATGACAGTTTGTTGATCTCAAATTAGGCCTAATATAAATGAAATTACCTGGCATAAACAAGCTCACACCTCTCACTGAGTTTGAATACATACTTAAGGTACATATGTAAGAGGTTCATTTATAATTATATTTTGGGAATGATTCATATTCTGATGCAGCTGCATTGTTTTATACTTTCTGGATGCTCCGTGATCAGATGATAAAGTAATTCTGTTCTATGTTATAAATCAAGCACTGCTAGTTGTTTCTTTTTGTTTTCCAATGTATTTCTTATCAATAAAAAAATTGGTGTGGCGTGAGCAAATTTTTATTCTGGAAGTATGTCCCAGAGAAAAAAGTTTGAGAACCACTGAGTTAGGAGGTGAACAATGGTAGAAAACATGAGAAGCCTGCGCCTCAGCCACTTTTCATCAGGACTTTCGGAAATTTAGTCAGATTGTCATTGTCACAAGATCATCAATGCCCAACTTCATATGGATAGTACAAATCATGTGGATATTCAGTCTTTATAACATGAGGCAATGCTAGAAAATTCAGCTGGCTGAATTATACAGCTGTATAATAGGTTTTCCATTACTTATTTTATATAATGGGCTTTGCTTTAAACAACGTTTCCCAAGTTTCATTCTCACAGTAACAGGATGCCTCTAATCTTTCTGATTCTCTCCATACAGCTGTTGCTTTCAAAGGATGCAGCCCAGATCCTATTGAAGTCAATGGTAAAATGTCCAGCAAATTTAATGGCGCTCTAAATAACTTGCCAGATAATGCCATCTCCCCAATGATTTTGCAGGCAAATTTGCATGTATAGCTTTTTGAACAGTACAAGTACTGGCATTTTACAAGCCAGAATAGCCTCTGTATTTCCAATCATGCTGGGTTAAGCCATGACCAAGGACCAGGCACAACTGAGTACTGTACTTATTCTCTCTTTTATAGGAAATGAGTGGAAGCAGCAATATTTAGTATAGATAACTGGTGACATCTAGTGAGCAATTTATATAATGCACAAAATGTTCCAACAAAATTCCGACCTTGATTAAAAGTGTGGAAGACCAGCTCTTGCGGTCTCCATAGGAAAACCTATTGATCAACAGCCTGGGTCCTGATAAGTCTGCAGTTCAGCTGAAGGGGTTTTTCTGTGGATTGGCAGCTTTGCCAATAGCCCTAAGCCCTTTCCTCTGGAGAGAAGAGCTTGGAACCTAGGCTGGAAAGTCATCATACACCACATTGTGTTTATTTGTGGTGGTTTTTAACTGTTGTGATCTGCATTGGGAGCCCTTCTTGGCTGAAATGCAGGGTATAAATATCATCAATCACTTAACCAATTACATGAGATTTCAAGATTTGAGACCTGGGATTGCATGTGTACATTCGCTCCTCCCTACTGCAAGTGTTGGAACAGGTTTGGTGGGTCACCCACCCATGTTGTTAGGAGTTCCCTATTTAGTTGCAGAATCGAACAAGGAAAATGAAAAAGCAGCAGTACCTAGCTCTTCAGGAAAGCTTTTGTTAGTCTAGTGTTTCCTATACTATTTTAATAATCATACGAGAGAGAGAGAGATGATCCTATTAATGTTTAATTGTTTTTAAATTATCCCCCCCCCCCCATGTTTTTAGCTGTTCTTATTTTATCTGTGAGCTGCCCTGAGTTCCTGTCAGGAGAAAAGGTGGGGTATAAATATTATAAAATTAATAATATTTAAGCACTTTGTCTATGCATATAAAGTAGGACCATTGAGCCTCTTAGGCTTGCCAATCAGAAGGTCGGTGGTTCAAATCCCCGCAATAGGGTGAGCTCCAGTTGCTCTGTCCTGCCAACCTAGCAGTTCAAAAGCATGCCAGTGCAAGTAGATAAATAGGTACTGTTGAGACAGGAAGGTAAATGGTGTTTCTGTGTGCTCTGGTTTCCATCGCGATGTCCCATTGCACCAGAAGTGGTTTAGTCATGCTGACCACATGACCCAGAAAGCTGCCTGTGGACAAACACTGGCTACCTGGTCCTGAAAGTGAGATGAGCGCCGCAATCCCATAGTTGCCTTTGACTGGACTTAACCATCCAGGGGTCCTTTACTTTTACCTTTTTACCTGTAAAGTAAGAGCATAAAAGGGCATGGGTTGACTTTCTGATGCTCAGTATATGGACACAGTGACCCTGATCCAGGTTTAATCATGCCTTGTTGCATGCAACCAAGGGTACCAGAAGGGAAGTGCATCTTCATTCCCATCAAGTTCTCCAGGTGTGGAAAAAGTATTAGGATGCACTCGTAAGGATTCCAGATGCACATCTACATCACCTATAGGCATGGGACCCTCTAACTGGATAGAAAGATATGTGCAGGATTTGGGAGGCCCTCAAACTTGATACGTATAGTGGAAACTCCTAACTAGAAGAGGTGAGATGTGCCTGCCCCTAGTAGTGTGCGAAGTGAGGTGTTTAACAGCTCCCATTCACCATCAGGGCTGTCTTAAGCATATCTGGCACCATTGTGCAAAGATCCCTCCAGCGCCCCCGCCCCCCCCCCCTGTTTTCCAGAGTTGTTGTCAACCTTTTCCCAAGCCTCTGTGGGGATCGCTCTCCTCCTGCAGAGGCTTGGGAAGCAAGCTGCACGTATGGTTGCACAGCTGGCAGGCGTGCAGGGAAAGGGGAGGCTGCCGGCAAAGCCACACAGCAACCCCACTCGCTGGGGCGCCCCTGAGAGGCCAGCGCCCTGGCGCAACACGCCAGTAAGCCCAATGGGAAAGATGGCTCTGTTCACCATCTTTCTTGTTCTCCAAGTGCCCGACATGAAATCCTCATGAATCCTATATTCGTCAATCCCAACACACCCTGTAACTGAATATAGATTGGGCCTTGTTTCCAGTGCTGGGCAGAACCTACTGTGTGCCAGCTTCCATTCCTTTAAAGGCTTCAGAAGTCAAGCTCAATGGATGGAAATGCCATTGATGCTTTTGACTGAGGGAATGGTTATTGCTGAATGAATTTCTGTCACATTTTGCTGATCTGAATGCGACCTCTAAGGAGTTCTCAGCAGACAAACAGCTCTATAGACTCTCTCTTTTTGATATTACATGTGTTTTTGTTCCCTTGAAAGGCTTTTAGCCCTGAGGTAAGGATTAGACAACAACTTAGCAGCCTTAAAAGACTTCAGGAAAAAAACAACCTGACAGCCTTGAAAGAAGGAGGCCTGTTTTGTTTTTCAAAGGTGTAGCATTTGTTTTCTGGTCTGCCACCAACAATAAGTGCGGAGAAGAATCAGTTTTGCAAATCAAGTAACACTCAAAGCATTACAGAAGTAACATCTTTTGTAACTGTTTATGTTCGATTGATATACCCCACAAAAGACATCTCCAAACATTTTAATATAGATTCTCGGAAAGGGGCTGTGTTCAGCTGAAACACTTTGAACTAATTCAAACAAACCACAAAGAGCGGCATTTTTTTACCATCATGTTGGCAACTGTTATATCTTTGGCAAGACAAATTCAAGGGTATTCCCTTCACTGAGCAGAGCAAATTCTGACTAATGGGTTGAATCCAACAAAACCATCTCCAGGTCTGTTCTGAGGTTTCCTCTAACTCTCCAGAGCAGAGTTTTTGCTTGATTTTATTTTGAGCAGGGAGCACAAAGGAAGAGGAGAGGGATGACTTTGTTGGATGTAACCCAAAATGTCTCTCAGATGTAATGGTGATGGATGGATATCACTCTTGAATGTGCTCTATTCAATGCCAATATAGCAGAGCCTGAGAATGCTGCTATACTCACATTATAAAAAGTCTTTGGCTCTAACTGCTGAGTCCTTCAGTTCAGAGGAGGATAGGAATCACACACAGATGAGGATAGGATTTGCAACAGAGCTTGCATGTGGTGCTGTTTAAATTGACACTGGATGCCAGCCCATTGCTTTCCATCAGGATCAGATCCACCTGATGATATCAGGTGATTGACAGGTAGGTAGGCAGCCCCACCCACCTGCCAGCAGAAGCCGTGGCCACTTTTTAATCTGGCTCACTAGACGAAAGTGGTTTCCCACAATGAACTAAGCATATTAGTTCTGTAAAAGAATATAAACAATAAATGGGTCAGCATTTCTGGAATAAAACTTAACCAATAGGCTTTGGATCTTGTATATGAAACTTCAAAGGAAGAGGACAAGACAATTCACTTCAATGCCTCTTATGAACGATCAACTCAGGCAAACCTGCAATTTTCAACAATTGCTAACTGAAATAATATAAACCTATAGCTGAGCAAATTCCAGACCACAAAATTAACCTTTCTCAAAGTTTAGTAAAGGTAAAGGTACCCCTGCCCGTACGGGCCAGTCTTGACAGACTCTAGGGTTGTGCGCCCATCTCACTCTATAGGCCGGGGGCCAGCGCTGTCCGGAGACACTTCCGGGTCACGTGGCCAGCGTGACAAGCTGCATCTGGCGAGCCAGCGCAGCACACGGAACGCCGTTTACCTTCCCGCTAGTAAGCGGTCCCTATTTATCTACTTGCACCCAGGAGTGCTTTCGAACTGCTAGGTTGGCAGGCGCTGGGTACCGAGCAGCGGGAGCGCACCCCGCCGCGGGGATTTGAACCGCCAACCTTTCGATCGGCAAGTCCTAGGCGCTGAGGCTTTAACCCACAGCGCCACCCGCGTCCCTTCTCAAAGTTTACCATATTGTTATTCATCAGCTGAGCCATCAATGTAAACCTTCCCAGGATAATAAATATCCTGTATTGAAATGCATTGCAGGGGTGTTGTAATATACTGTATTGCAAAGGATTCAACCTACAGTGGTACCTCAGGTTACAGACACCACGGGTTACAGACGCTTCAGGTTCCAGACTCTGCTAACCCAGGAGTAGTACCTCGGGTTGAGAACTTTACCTCAGGATGAGAATGGAAATCATGCGGTGGCAGCGGGAGGCTCCATTATCTAAAGTGGTACCTCAAGTTAAGAACAGTTACAGGTTAAGAACGGACCTACGGAACAAATTAAGTTCCTCCTGATGTCTGCTTTTGGTTGATTTCTGTCCCCTCCAATAGTGGCTGGTGGGGCAGCAGACATAAAGTGCTGCTACTCTCCCAGCTTACAAGTACAGCATGTTACTGCTGCAGTTACCAGAGGGGAGGAGCAAGGTATGGGGAGTTCAGCGCTGCGCAGTGGAGCACAGTGGAACCAATCTGCTGCTCCTGCCATTATGTGCATGTACATAGGTTATTTAAAATAGGAAATGTGATGATCATCTGAGGCCCTCTTTCACCTGTCACCTTCACAGGAGGTCCAGAGGGCAGCAACACGAGAATGAGCCTTTTCTGTGGTGGCCCCTCATTTGTGGAATGCTCTCCCTAGGGAGAGCCTAGCACCTTCATTACATTATCTTTAGGCACCAGGCAAAAAAAATCCTCTTCTTCCTAGCTAATTAAGCAATCTATGACCTTTTAAATTTGGGTGGGGGGAGTATTGTTTTGTTTGTTATTATGTTTATGTTTTGTGTTTTTATACTGCAAACCACCCTGTGGTCCTCAGATGAAGGACAGTATATAAAATTTAACGGCCCCAGCAGCAACAACAGCGTGTATATGTTGGTTATTGTCCCATTTGCTTCTGCATTTAAGAGTTTGTAAGGTTTGGTGCACTGCTGAATATCACACACTAGGCCTTCAAATGTGAGGCCTTACAAATCAACATGAAATGTGATAGGTAAAGGTAGGTCGGCAGCTAAGCCTGCTCTGGAAGCCAAGCCAGGAAAAAATACATTGTTGTTGACAGGTCTATAATGCTGTGTTAGACAGCACCCATAGAATGGGATGGATGTGAAAAGCTCACAGAAAGCCACGTTGAATAGAGGGTGGAGGAAGATTCGATAACATTCCAAAGGACTGAAAGATAAAGGCGTGTAAACTTGAAAAGGAGAAAGCTAAACGGATCATCAAACACTGCATTTGGGCTTGAGTGAATGCGGCATTAACATAAATATTGAAACGTTTGCCAATAGCTACACACAGGGAAGCCAGTAATTCTATAGAAAGAAGTACCTTTTCTGTATAGAAGTTAATCAGTACCATGAAGGTTAATGGCAAGGGCCCAGGTGCTTCTGATCCTGGATGTACAGGCAATGCAGAATAGGAAGCAGCGATATTTCCAAATGATAAACTGGGATTGTTAACCAGCGACCCTTCAACCTGCAGCTGGTGCATATTTCACCAGGTGATTATCCCAGAATAGCTGCAGCTGAAATCGGGCTTGAGAGGGAATAATGGAAAACATTTCTCCACATCAAAGGCAGTATGCTACTGAACACCAGTTGCTAAGAATCACAAGTGGGGGAAAACGTGGGTTTGCTTGCAGGCTTCCCATGGGCATCTCATGGGCCACTGTGAGAACAGGATGCGGGCCTAGATGGGCATTTGGCTGTTCTTACATTATTAAGTTTACTACCAAACAATACCATTTGGCAACAAGATGTCCTATATAACCCAGCAGCTCTCCTTGGGCTCTGAGAGGAATTTGTAGGGAATACAAGATTTGCTGAACGCTTTGAATAGCAGGGGCTTTCTTCTGTGTCAATGTCATTTGTAAACAAGGCCTGACATGAGTATCTTTTATGAGCAATCAGAAAGCACAGCTCTTCCACACACACACACACTGTTCTACAGATAACATCAATGCATTCATGTCAAGAATGGAGAACTTGTGGTCCTCCAGATATTGTTGGATGACTAGCTCCCATCAGCCACAGCCAACTTGAACCACAGTCATGGATGATGGGTGATAACGGGTCAAGCAAGATCTGGAGGGCACTGTTAGCTTGCCGGGCAATAATGATGCAATGCGATACTGAAAATCATTGGCACTGAAACATTTCAGGGGTTAAACACATTTTGGCTTTTAAATAAATACTGAAGTGTGATTAGGAGGCTTTCACAGGACAAAAACTTCCCAGATGGTATCGTTATATCACCTCTACACATCTGTCTTTGATTCGTTAAGCCATGTATCAAAATTGGATTTCATTTTAATACACACCGGGAGAAAGAAAAACTATACCATGCTAGCTCTTAGACAGTGGTCTTTCTTTAGCTATAATCCCAGGAGATTTTCTGGATGATCCAGATATCTTTAGAAAGCATAACCTGCACATTTCAACACCACACCTCCATTCATCTTCAGAAATTTGGAACCTTCAAAGAACATAAAAAGTAAGATTTGCAACAAAGGGATACTGCAAAGACCCAGGAAGGATAATGATACTGCCAGCATCTCCCTAAAAAAGACACCATCATTTCTCTTATTAGCTAAGAAGCTATATAGCTGAGGAAGCCCAAACATCAATGAGAAAGGAAATAAATGTGGAAACAGTTTTAAGGTTGCTCCATCATACATGTAAATCAAACTAGGATCAATTTCCAGATCTGGAACTAAGAACTTAAACCTGAGTTTGCTTATTTCCTCTTCGCTACCAATTTGTATTCTTTTTTGTATCATGTCTTTTTAGCTTGTAAGCCTAAGGGCAGAGTATGTCCTGTAAGCTGCTCTTTACTGTGTTGACTGGGGCTGATGGGAGTTGTAGCCCCAAATATCTGGAGGACACCACGCCAAGGGTTGTGTTATTTTGTGTGTGCCAAATGTCATAGCAGACTTCTTAGGACCAACCACCAAACAGATCTCTTGTGATTTTTGCTTTTCCTATTTGCAGCCCTACTTCTCTGAGGATGTGGTAGGGGTCCACGTTTAAAGCTGAATCACACTTTTTGAAACAGTATGAGAACCGAAACACAGCCGTCCTTCAAAATTAGAACTTATCCAAATTTTATGATGCTGATCTTCAACCAAATAAGATTTACAGAAATGCCTACATTAGGAGGAAGAGTGCATAAATATGCATATATGAGTGAAAAGAACATTAAAAAATATTAGGGAAAATACTTTGCAAAGATGTGTAGATTAGTCAAAACGTCATATAAATTGAGAAATTTGCCCTCAAATGCTGAAGAATTTTAATAAGGACTTTTTATTTTATTTTATTTTTAAAAGTGAACTGATACGGAATCGTGAAGAACTGGTTTATGATTGGAAAAATGAGAAACTGAGAGAACCGAAGTTGACCGATCCTTCCATTCCTAGAAGTGAGTGTTGCTCTGCAAGATTACCCTCATCCCCTGACATAGCTATTAGCTCAATTGGGACAGGGGCGGCATCTGCTCCTATCTTCTCCCCTCCCTCATAATATTGGGGGAGGGACATGAGAAGAAAGGATTAAACACACCCTGGATCATGGCTGTCCTACATCACCTCTGGTTTGGCTCAAAGCTGTTGGTGAACCACAGGTATTTCCTTAAAAACCACTAATGGTTCATTATTCTAGCCTTTATCTTTAAAAGGTCACGTATTTTGTTTTGTGGATTTGTAACTTTTTGTGGCTTTTGTGGCCAGCCCTGCTTCAGAACCAACACTGTTGGCCTGTGTTGCTGCTTGCTTCTCTCTGCTCAACCTGTTCATAAGTAAATAAAAAGATACTGCCAGGTCTCAGCAAATCTCACAAAGGAAACTGACTCTGAAAATCTGCTCTGGAGCGTCTCGTCGCTTGGGGAAATGGGGAACACAAACCAGTATGGGTTTTTTTGCTCATTCCAATTGAATTATACAAAATGCCACATGTTGGGTGAATTACCATAAAGATCAACCAAGGAATTGATTTCTGCACTGATTTAATAAGTGAATAATCTGTATGCCATTTGCACCAAATGAAAACAAATGTTAGTACATAATCTAAATCAGTGTTTCCCAACCTTTTTTTGGCAAAGGCACACTTGTTTCATGAAAAAAATCTCGAGGCACACCACCATTACAGCCCCGTGACGTCAGCGCGCAGCGCACGCGGATCCCACTTATTCTGAAGGTCGCACCACTAGCCGGGGCTCTCACACCGTGCCAGGGCGAGGCGGCGCGGCCCACTGACGTCATCGCGGCTCGCTGCCGCCCTCGACTTCCCTGTTCCCTCCCCTCCCTCGGGTCGCCGTGGTTACCGAGGACTGCAAGCTGCTCGGGCGAGCGTGGGGCATTAAGTGGGAGAAGGAAAATTAAAATTAAAACTCGCCTGAAGGCCGCCTCTCCGGATACAGTGGTGCCTCGCAAGACGAAATTAATTCGTTCCACAAGTCTCTTCGTCTTGCGAGTTTTTCGTCTTGCGATGCACGGTTTCCCATAGGAATGCATTGAAAATCAATTAATGCGTTCCTAGGGAAACCGCCTTCAGACCAGGTCCGGGGACAGTCTGTCCCCCGACCTCTTCTGAAGGCTGGGGGGGGGGACAAGGGCTTTTCTTCCCACCCCCAGCATTTTAAAAAACCCCGGGACAGCGGAGGACTTCTCCGCTGTCCGGGGCAATCTTAAAATGCTGGCGGGCGGCATTTTAAAATCGCCCGGGACAGCGGAGGACTTCTCCGCTGTCCGGGGCGATTTAAAAGCCCCTGGGAAGGCAGGCAGGGGGGACAAAGATTTTCGCCCCCCGCCCGCCTTCAGAAGAGGTCCTGGACCTCTTCTGAAGGTGGGCGGGGGCGAAAGTCTTTGCTCCCCCCTGCCTGCCTTCCCGGGAGAGCGGAGAAAGGCAGCGCGTTTCACCGCTGTCCCGGATGGCTTTAGAAGGTACTTGACCTCTTCTGAAGGCGGGCGGGGGCGAAAGCCTTTGCTCCCCCCTGCCTGCCTTCCTGGGAGAGCGGAGAAAGGCAGCGCGTTTCTCCGCTGTCCCGGACGGCTTTTGAAGGCAGGCTTTTGAAAGCCATCCGGGACAGCGGAGAAAGGCAGCGCGCCCTTGCCGCTGCCCCCCGACTTGGCTGGAAGGCTGGCGGGGGGAGAAGCCTGCTCCTCCCCATCGCCAGCCCCACAAACTCGGGGGACAGCGGGAGAGGCGCAGCGCGCCCTTCCCGCTGCCCCCCGACTTGGCTGGAAGGCTGGCGGGGGGAGAAGCCTGCTCCTCCCCATCGCCAGCCCCGCAAACTCGGGGGACAGCGGGAGAGGCACAGCGCGCCCTTGCCGCTGCCCCCCGACTTGGCTGGAAGGCTGGCGGGGGGAGAAGCCTGCTCCTCCCCATCGCCAGCCCTGCAAACTCGGGGGACAGCGGGAGAGGCACAGCGCGCCCTTGCTGCTGCCCCCCGACTTGGCTGGAAGGCTGGCGGGGGGAGAAGCCTGCTCCTCCCCATCGCCAGCCCTGCAAACTCGGGGGACAGCGGGAGAGGCGCAGCGCGCCATCCCGCTGTCTCCCGACATGGTTTGGAGGCTGGCGGAGGGCTTCCTCCTCCCCCAGCCCCGCAAGCTCCCAGAGCGATGCCAAAGCTGCGCGCAGCTTCGGCATGGCTCTGGGTCCCGTTCTGGGGGAGGGGGAAGCTCAGGCTTCCCCCGCCCCAGCCCCACGCCTGGCGGTGGGGGAATAATTTTTTTCCCCTTTATTCCCCCCCCCCCCCGCCAATTTTTCCCGCGGCACACCAGGCAACGTCTGGCGGCACACTAGTGTGCCGCGGAACACCAGTTGGGAAACACTGATCTAAATGACAAATTTGGGAGGGAAAGTGGTCTTTCTTTTCATATGCATAAATGTTCCTTTGCATCGCTTGCTGCTGAAGACATATCTTAATATGTATTGGTATTAGCCAAACACTGCTGCCACTATTTTTCTTCCTTCCTTTATAAATATTTTTAATAGACAAGGAGACTTACAGTTTGCATGATAGGCAGATCATTAATTAATCTCAAAACTGGCCAAGGTTCATATTTTGCTGTGATTGTCAAACCGGAACACCTACATGCTGCCTAAAAGCTTTGGAAAATCAACTTCCAATCATTTATCACAGGGAAAGGTCAGAACTGATTAAATTCTGATTCTTCATCATGCTCTCTTTCATATGCACTTAATCAAGGTTTGCTTGGAATGTGAGAGATTCTCAGCCATTTCTTTCTTTGGAAGAACACCCTAAAGCATACTGAATGAATAAATGCAATGAGCGAAATTAAGATCATAAGCATGCAAGTGTCCTGCTGCATCAGGGCTAAGGCCCATCTATTCTAGCATTCTATTCTCACAGTACAGGACCAGCCCACCTATAAGGTCAGATGAGGCAAGTGCCTCAGGCGGCAAGATGCACAGAGACAGCAGATCCTGATGTCAATCTTTCTCTCCTCTCCCCCTGCCTGTTCTTGATGTAGCTATTCCTTCACCCCTTCTTCCCTGGTGGGGAGGTGGCACCATTTTGGAGTCTGCCTCAAGACAAACTCACCAGATAGAGACATTACTGATGTTTCTAACCTGAAGTAGGATCTGAGGTCACTGCCCCTGTGTCTTCCACACCAAATGCAGCAATAAAAACATATAATGTTAATAAAGTTATCTGTAAGTACCAGCCATGCTTTCACCCCCACCCCAACGTTTCTGAATCAATAGATGCAGGAAAACCTACAGGAAACACCTACAGCAAACTTAGACACAATGGAAGTTTCAAAACTGACTGTTGATATTTGCTCACGTATTCTTTCTAGCCACCTGTGCTGAGTTTACAAAATGGGTGTGTGGTTCTTCTATCTTTTGTGTTTGCAGCTTGCATTGCTGAGATACGGAGTCTCAGGCCCCAGCAGTGAAAATAAGCCAAATTGTTTTCTCTTTTATTTGAAACCCAGGCGTTCTCAATCAGATCATACACCTGAGTGACGCTAATGAACTCTTTTATGTGGCTTGTCATAGGCTGTCTTTGGAAACTCAGAGTGATGGAGTACGGTCTCGAGGATTTAAGAAAGAAAGAGACTTTAAACAAACAGTACAAAGCCCAGATCTAAACAGACGGCGAGAATTGTGGTCAGTTCCCATGCTGTCTGGAGTTGCAACATTATATCACATCTGTGCAACAATAAATGATCTGCTTAGTCATCAGCCTTAGGGAGAACTGTTTGGTACCCATCTGTATCTCTTGAAGGGGTAGGGTGCCACCCCTGTGCAGGCCTTGTCGTGCCACTTCCGTTGCTGAACAGATTTCCATGTTTCTCAAGTGCATGGCTGGACTTCTCTGCAAATTTAGACTCAATGCTGAGTGATGATGTTGATCTACAATTTTTACAGAGCAAACCCAAGCAGGGGTCAGAGGGCCAAAGCAGCAAATTCACTGCAACATCCAGAGCCATACCAACAACTTTCAGCTGGGACAGAAGATGAGCAGCGAAGCTGTTTGTTTCCTTTTTGCAGCATCAGCTGCCTTATTGTCTCATATCCACCATAATAGGAACCCGTGGGGCTTCATCAAACTTTGATAGAGTTCCACCCCGCACTCTTCCACCAAGTAAACTATTTGGACATAGTGAGCATTGGCAAACAAAATGTGCAAACACTGACACTTTCTGTCACTTCTGCACCTAACTCATACTGTAATATTTCTTCTGCCGGGGCCTCTCTAGACACTTACTTTATTCCTATCTCATCTCTCATTCTGTGAAATTGACACTGACATACATAGGGTCCCCCGGCACTCACCAGAGCCAGTTCTGCTTAGCTTCAGCAAGTTGGCCCTGCATCCTGGACTCTGAGACCATGGCCTGCCCGAGACACTTCATACAGTCTATGCAGAAGAATAATGGCATGGCACGCACTCTTGAAGTTTTGCCATACAGAATAAACTCACTGAGCTTTCCTTGAGTAAGATTCAGAGCATGAGGCCAGTTCAAACAAAGCTTCGATGGAACACTTGTAGTTACACAGCCGTTTGGCTGCAAATGGAGACACAGAACAAAAAAGTCTTGTCTCACACAACCTGCCTGCTTCCTTGTTTGCTATGGACCCTCTCCTTCAGGCCCATGCTTCTTCAGATGCAAGCTACTTTCTTCCAGGTTTGTTTTTAAAACTTGAAGAAGCTGGATACAAAGTCTGTGCAGAAGAACAGCACAGGAACAAAAGCAGCTTGCACAAGTGGCATTTCTGAACTTTAAAAGCAAGCAGAAGGGAAAGGGTTAAGCAGCCTCTCTCCCTACCATCCTTCTTGTGCTGAGATCCAGCCTGCCGTGGGGTTTTTGTTTGGCTTTTTTCAAGGAGGAAATAATCATAGAACTCCATTTAACCTGTTGTTTGAGGTGCTAATACTGAAAGAAATGTTAGCTAATTCTCATGACACAATAGGGCAGGGTTTGTTTGCTTTGGAAGGTGCTCTGTGTCTTAGTGGGAGCCCAAAATAACTAATCAGAAAGTTGTTCTAGAGGGAAAGGTGGAGATTTCAAAACATTCAACGGCAGCCAAGTTGCCAGGAGTACATGCAAATGAACTACATTCATGCTCTGAAACTACATATACTAAATAGATCAATGTATGCACACAGGCACAAAGTACACAAGAGTTCTCCTTTGCAGCCTCAACTCTTTGCAACCTCACTGACCCTCTTTCACACACTGAAGTACAGGCACTCCTCATCAAAGGCTGTGCTTGAAACCATATGTATGAAGCTTTCGTTAAAATCTTGTGAAGTTGGCTTTGAGCACTCCTAGTTATTTTGCAACGAGACTAGAGTAACAGGATCTGGTTTTGTTTTTTAAACTTACCTTCATTCATACCCAATTCAAATGCTACTTTTAGTTGTGGTGTAATGACCACAAGAAAATTTTACAACCTTGATTTCACATGCAGAGCATGTCATTTGGATCACATGGAGAAAGCTGGAATTTAGCATCCCAGAGCAAATTTCCAAAGACTGGGCTTCACCATGTGAATCTCTCATGTGGGAAGCCACATTTGTAAACATATTTACCAGACTTGTAAATAGCCTGGTTGCCTGTGGTGAGCAAGAATCTCCCCAACCCCTGGAAAGGGAGATTAACGACAACAAATGTTATTTTCTTCTTCTTCTAAGTTGAGGCAGTAACTGAGGAACATGGGTATATATGGGAAGACAAGGTAGTCATAGAGCATGTTACTTTTGCAAGCTGTTGTCCAAGGCTGGCATTGACCACGTGGAATCAACATACATTTGTGGCAATTGTTCAGATCCATTAAAAGTCATGCAGCCATTTGATAATGAGGCATGGGTTGTATTCTGTGCCTCTATCCCTTTCTGGCATGGCCATCTCAGAGGGGAAGCAAAAAGAAGCCAGGATTCACAGCTGTCTGAAGGAAAAGGCAGATGTGTTTACAAATACAGTCTTGAGTCACCAGTGTTTACTGTGGCTCCAGCCCTCAAAGCACATAAAGAGCTCCTATCCACCTTTCAGCATATCTCCACTGAGGTTTTTGTGGTAAGCCATGAGAAGTGTTCCTAGAGTTACACTATCTAACCACACTTGTGTTATCCCAGCATGGCTGTGGTTTGGTCTTCAAATAATCTCAGAAATCAGCAAACATCATCATACCTTGCGTGACCCCTAAGCATAATGAATACTACTGGATGAAAGCAAGCAATAGTTTAAAACTGTGATTCATTTGATTGCTGATTCAGCTCTGCAGTTAACTATTTCTACATCCAGGTCAGACTCCCAATATACACAACCAAGAAGTGGTGCAGAGGGCAAATAAAGAATGGTCCTTGGTCTTTAAAGGAGCCTAATACTGGGATCCAAATGTCACACTACATAGATAGGCTGCATCAACAGTTGTGCAAAAAAGCATCGCTACTGATTTTCTCCCCACCAACAATATTCAATGGTTGAATGTGTTTTGCTATGTTAGGCTGCAGGAAACACACAGCTAATAAGACACTTCAGCCTCTGATCTGCCTGGCTTACTACACTCGCCAAGCCTCTGAGCAAATTGGCATCTTCCTTCTCATCAGTTACCTTGGACACATGTCCAGTTATTCCATACTGAAAATATTACATTGTTTAAATTCATTTTTAAAAAGTGGTGGTTTACTGAATTATCAGTGGCACTCACTTTGTGTCCTGTCAACTTTGTTACCCCATTCTGAATAGGATGACAACTATTATAATGGCGAAAATTTACAGCATAGCTTCATACTGTGGGGGGACAGGACTATAGCTACAGTGGCAACTCCTGAGGGATGCGGACAACCTATCCCATTAAATCTCATATATCCATGGCTACCACCAGCATAAATCAATGTAGATTTGAACGTGCATCAAAATGCAGGTGCCGTCTAGCTGCTCCATACTTTCGTGAGATGTGCATTAGAAAGCACACACAGATGAGCATCCAAATCAGCATCTGACTTCAGATGCTCTCATTCTACTCCATCTCCTTTAATAGGATGTATATTTGGATACAACTTGTGTAAGAGTTTCTATATCCTTTTGCTCTTCAAAATAATGTGTGCAAGAATTTGTGCTTGCAATCACCAATAATTTTGTGTTTATCTTGCATTTATTAATTGATAGATTGATATACCAATGGATATAGGAAAAATAAATCAGATAGAATCATACACAATTGTTCACACCAGTAGACTATGATACTCAGGACAGAAATCATGGCATCTCTAATAGAGAGCTGAAAACCACATTGGCCCCAAACTTGAGCTTTTCAGCTCATAGGAAATAATTTCTAGATGTCATTCTGAACCTTGACATTTGTTATATCTTATATGCACACTCTTGCATATCAAAGATTGAGGTTCCATTCTTCCCACACTTTTCAACCTTTGCAAGACCAACATATTGATGGTGATACCCTTTCATTCCTTCTTCCATTCTCAGCCCCAGCATGTTCTTCTATACAATCCCCCGTGTTCCACAAGCAGCCATACAAGAATACAGCGAAGCTCTCAGTGAACAGAAATGTGGGGGGGGGGATCCCAGCTGACTCTACCTTGTGGCAGGATGGGCAAGCTGTTGCCTCCAGATGTTGCCAGGCTCCAACTCACATCATCCCTGAATAGTGGCCATGCTGGATGGGACTGATGGGATCTGGAGTCCAACAACATCTGGAGGGCAACAACATTCCCATCCCAGTCTTAAAAAGTAAAGTCTTTTTTATTTACTCTTACACACACACACACACACACACACACAGAGAGAGAGAGAGAGAGAGAGAGAGAGAGAGAGAGAGAGAGAGAGAGATGCTGTAAGTATAAGGAATCCATTCCCATTTAGTTGAGTGGAATCAGGATTTTGCTGTTTAAATCTTTTTGCTCTCTTGAGCTATAAAGTTGTCCTTAGCAACCTAAGATTAAAACATGGTTCAGAGTCCTTTTTAAACAAAAAACATGATGATCTACAATTTCCAGTAAGCATTCCCTTTTCTTCTAAGCAACCCTTACATTGGAAATTCTTGATGATAAAAACAATATTCTCAGTGATTAAAATACACTTGTGATTATTTATGAAAGCACAAAATAATTACCAGTGTTTCTTCCTAGAATTTCCAGGCTTAAAAAAGTATTTGGGTGAATGGATATATTAAAAGCATGCGCATACATAAATAATACACAGTGTGTTAAAAATTTGCCATGTCACTTAGGTCCTGTGTTTCCAATCCATAGAGCAATAAAATCTGCTGAAGAATGGGATCAGCTAATCTAGAAGGTTATAAGGGAGTTTAGGGAAATGTGCCACTCACTTGGCTACCACACCCAAAAGCCATGTCTTCCGCTGTCTATTATGTTTGGGATACATCAGAAGGGGCCCTATGTATGCACCCCTTGTAGAATGATAAGGTTCACAGAGATAATATAATTACTGAAGGGACCTTGTTGGACTCCACCTAATCCAATGTTCTTCAATCTTGAATCCCCAGATGTAGTTAGATGTCCTGCATGTGGCTGAATTTCTCATTGGCACCATCTCTCCCTAATATACTTTTTCTCTGATCCATTTACTGTTGCAGACTCTTGGGAAGAATTACCATGCCTTCTCTCTTTTTACAAAAAATAATTATTTCCTTAAATAAAACAATGGGGAATGGAACCATTGGAATGAATGGCCTAACTTAGTAACAGTTATTAATTTCAATGTCTACTCTGATTAAAATGGAGTTGAATACCAGCCCAAGGGGTGACTGTCCTAGAATGAAGCTCATAGGCCTACTGTGTATATTAGGGGAAACTGAGTGAAAATTTCATTTCAGATTCAATGCCAATTTTTCAAAGATTAGGAAGAACATTGGGCCCGATTCAATGAAGCCTCATCATGCACCTGGTCAGAATGGGGGTAGGGAGAGAGAAACCAACCCCATGCAAGCCTGACTTGTGAAAACTGTAGTATTTGTTAATCCATCTTTTGTCATTACTGTAGACAAGCACACCGACAAGAGGTGATGAAGTATTTTTCAATTTGCATGGCTGCATTAAGAGGAAAGGTGATTAATTGCACAGAGGTCTTGGTGTGAGAGTCATTACTCAAAAAGGAAACACCCAGGAAGAAATCTATGACTGCATGAAAAAAGGGAGGGCGTCAACATGCAAGAGGTGCAGTCATCGGGCAAAATATTATACCTTTCCAAACTAGCCAAAACCACAATAAGTGGTTGATTTTAAAAAATAAAACCTTTTGAAAAGAATTCAGAAAGTAACTGTATGTACATTGTGGTTACTTCCCAGACAATACTGTACATTACTAAAGAAAAGCTACTTCCTGAGGTTTAAGAAGGAGAACTCTTCAAGTTACGGAATGCAGACATACATCATGTCTGTAGAGATTGAGGCGGGGGGAGATCAAATGTAATATTTTCTTTCAACACAGACAACTGCTTTGAGATTTTCCACCCAGACAGCCTTGAAAACTGCCTGCAGCCTTTGCCAATTACTACTGACAAATACCACTTGGTCCTGAGTGATGTTTTAAGTGAAATAAAACAGTGAGGAAAACTGAACATGATGAAAGGGCTCCTTCTCTTTTCTTTTCCCCCCCTTTCCTAAGAGGCGACTACAAGTTATATATTCACAAGGAAAGGTATATGCTTCCTATCCATGACAAATTCCATATGAAGTCAAGAGCCGAGGCAAACTTTGTTTGACAGTAAGAGGAAAGGAAGACTGAACTCATTTTCTTGACTTCTAAAACATATATTCTTTTAATTTTAAACAAAGGAAGAGAAACTAATACAGTCCCCCTGTTCAACATCATTCTTCACAATATCAGTGCTCTAATGGGGTAAACTGATTCCTTACTGTGTGTGCGTGTGTATAGGATACATGCAGGATCTTTGCAATACAGACTCTCGATACTTTTAGCATTATAAAATGCTTTGAACACAACAAACCAGCAGCCATTTTAAGAGGCTTAATCACCATGGGCAACTAAAATAAAGATACAGATATAGAAGTACAGCTCCCTCACAGTGTACATGAACCTTTGTTTGCCACCAGGAATGAGATGTCCTGTGCTTTATTCAAAATTTAAAACAAGCAGGAATTAGGGTTTCTTTGCCAAACTAAACAACCACTATGCCTATCAACACTTGCTACTGCACCCATATCTTCAAATATACATCACTACTCATTTCTTTCTACTATTCCACTTTAGAATAGACTGCTCTAAACAAGAATAATACTTTATTCTATTCTCTCTCACACAAAAAACACACCCCTTGGCCTGCTGCTTGCAGCTTTCATTACCAGGAAGGGGAATCAGATGACATCTGTCATTAACCCCAATTTAGCTGATCCTTGGGCATGTAAAATACAAACCTCTGCTGGTCAATATAGCACAACCAATTGCTCCTAAATAGCAGCATAAGAAAACAAAACACATCCTGAACCTTGGGAAGATTCTGTGGACTAAACATGTTAACAAACAGGCATGGGTGTGCAAAACCACACACCACACATCCCTTGTATGAGGCACTTGTGGAAATCCACAGCAATATGTACTTGTGAAGGTCAGTTTTATAACTAACTGGGTATACAAGATCAATGGGTTATTGGTTTTCAAAGGTTATCAACATGTTCTCAATGGGAAGATCAGTGATGGGAGACATGCCCCCCTGAGATAACTTACTTGCTGCTTCCAATCTGAAGGCAACAGTGGAGTTTTGTGTGCATGCTATATAGCAACATCTTGAGTGAACTCACTTCTCTCAGCAGTCACATACAAAAGAACTTCCTCAATAAGTCAATGTGCAAAAGGTTTCCAGGTTGGTAAAGTATTTGAAAATTACTGATTACAGGTTGGAAGCAGCAAATTTACTTGTTTGTAAATAAAAGTCTTTATATACAGGCATCATCAAATATCTGCAATCAGCATGCAAAGTATTCAAGGGAAGCAGAGCTAAGGGGCTGTGTCTGCTCAACTGCCCAGGTTGATGGACAGTTGGATATGCCAGGATCTCTGTGGGATATGGGACACATGGATTGATCCTGGACTGGATACTTGACATGTTGACTTGCCAGGGGTTTGGGACAAGTGTGTATCAAGCAACAAAATTTAGGACTTAGATTTTTAAGAGCTGGAAGGCTCTTCTATCAAAACTGAACCCACAGTGTATTTGGGTAACTGGAAATGTTGTCCAGTGAACAGGCACTTAAACTTTCTCACTCTTCCAAAACCTCAAAGAGCTATTACGGTTGCATGCTGCAATTCCCTGCCAAGACCATTAATGGTCAATTTAACTGGACTCCACTGGAAGGAAGTGCAGGCCGCTGTGATGAAAGCTATCAGGAATCACTATCATGTTGTGCTTTATTGCAAATATTAAATAATGCCGTTAGGAAGGATTTGAACCTCCCGCTTTTAAAGCAGTTGCCGGGTAGACTGATGGGCATTATGGCAGAATTCATTTGAAGTGGGAGGATAAGTAGATAACCAGAAGGGTAGCCTTTTTAAGGCTGGTCGTGAAGTTGAGAGCTCAGATCATCTCACAGTGAGCTTCAGATATATGTAACATTTTGTACGTCTTGTCTGTGTTATGCTTCATGTGATGTTTAACATTCCATGTTGTCTGGGGTCTGTTACTCCAGTTATTTTACAATGAGCCCATATAAATAAATCCAATCTGACCTGACCAAGCCCTAGTGCTGTCTACTTTGGGGGGACTTAATGTGCTGTGCGCTTATTAAAATGGGCAAACAATTCTCTTTGAAGAGGTTTCAGAAATACACGTTTGCCTTACTTTTTCTTGAATGGCAGAAGTCAGTGAAGAACTTCACTAGAAAGAACAAATATATTTTCAAGCATTGTTCTTTTTTTAAAAATAATAATAAACTTTCAGTAAAGGGTAGCTTCCACTGCAGTATACATGTGCCCTCTAGTGCACTGCTATGTAAACAGCAGTGGTTTCTCAGAAATTATCTTGCCAATGCCTTCTGCATTTGTCTTGAGTTTAGCACATTGCTTCCTTTGTGAGCAAGGCAAGCATGTTTAAAGTACATTACTCCCCCCCCCCCCCGATCGCTGGGAACTGTAGTGTGTTAAAGGTGCTGAAAACTAACTCTGTGATGGGTGAACAGAGTTTTGGGGTGGTGGGGGTGATTTAAATGTTTGGTGTGCATGTGACCTAGGTGAAGGTCGACATGTCTTGCAATTGCACATTTTAAAAAGGTTTGTTTCTTATGGCTTGTGAGGATGACACCATGATTTAACCGTATTAAAAATATTACTGACATAGTAGCTAAAAAACAAAACCAAGCTATTAGTAATAGTTTCTTCTGCACATTCAATGGGCAAGATGCTTATTTACTTTTGCAGTGCTTTTGTAACATAAGATGCTATGCATAATCTTCAGCAGCAGCGCTGAGGCTGGGACAGCAATTTGCTGAAGACCAGGGTCAGTGTGGCTGAAATTTAGAATCACAAAATTGTAGAGTTGGAAGGGACGAGGGTCATCTACTCCAACTGCTTGCAATGCAGGAATCTTTTGCCCAACATGGGGCTCAAACCCATGACCTTGAGATTTAAGAGTCCCACCGTCGTGCTGACTCTGTGTATATATACAAGCAAAAAATATAAAACACCTAAAGGTATTTGATTTACACTTTTCACTATATATTGGAATCAATAACAAGCTTCATCCATAGGCCTTTAGTCAGTATCCCCAACCTACTAGGCCAGATCCAGAACAGACCCACCCTCAAGCGGGGTGGGCAGAGCAGTCTTTAGCCAGGGGTGCAAGGGGTGCAGGGCACCTGGGCGCCGAATTCTGGGGGGCACCAGGTGCCCACCGCTAAAGTCGCCCAAGCTCTTAACTAGCTACCTGTTGTGAAATAATAATTTTGATCAAGATAGAAAAACAAAATACATATATACCTAGGTCTTACCGAAATGTATATCTACTGTTTCACTAAAGGACTTTCAACTTTGTGTGCTCATTTACCAAAGACGCGACACGCCAGCGGCAGCGCTTGTCATTCACAACAGTGGCACTTGTCAGTCTTGGGGGCGCTGGGCAGATCTTTGCACCCCAATGGCGCATATGCTAAAGACTCCCCTGGGGGTGAGGGGGCCATTTTTCACAGGTAAGCGGTCACTCAGCTGTTGTCATATGTCACAAAGGAAATGCACTCCAACTGCTCTGCCGATTCCTCCATTCTAGCCCTTTCAATTAACCTTGTGCTACTTTCCCTGTCAAAAGCTCAATCCCAGCAGGAGTTTTATTTGGGGCCAAATTTAGAAGGTGCAGAATACAAGTTCTGCTTACAGAGGGACAAGTGGATGCACACTGTAAGATTCCCAACTGTTCCTCTGCAGCCACAGCTGTACCTGCCCCACATACGGCATCGGGTGAGAGGCAAGTGAGCAGGGTTGGGGGGGGGGACCCCGGCAAGCCTAATTAGTCCCGCTGGCAAGAAACATCATCATTAAAAGGCCCCAGACCTGGGCCATTGGCAAGGGACAGGTTTCTTTGCCCTACAAAGGAAGATTCATTCTACGTTCTGGTCAGAGACAGGCTTGCATTGACCCAATGTCAGCCGAGCAGATAGCAGAGCACTGGCTCCTGCTATATTAGACTTTTGCCTGGAATCATTCAGCCTCCGTTCTGATCCTGTCTTGTTTCTTCAGCCACACAGTCCAACTTTAAAGAGAGTCTAGACAAACAAACTTCACAGCTTAATTGCTTGTGCTGACTTTTGCATTCATCTCTCCGCACCACCGACATCACCCACCCACCCCACCTACAGCATACTTTTCAGAATTCCAACATGGCCAGCACCCTTCAGCAACAAATAAGGACAGGGATTAAATTCATGCTGTGACAATAAAATTCAGACCACAACGTACATTTAAACTGCTTTTATGCTTATCAAACTATCTTTAAGGTTCTCCTGGCTGCACATTTCAACCATAAAATGCTAGGAATTTGTGTGCGCTATTAGCACAAAAGCAAAAATAGCCCCAGGTGGATGTGAAGCACAGCCTATGTTTACAGTCCCTGTAACAAGTCCAGCCTGCATTTAGTTTGCAATTAAAGCAAGCTAGGCATGTTTCACTTTGCAGCAGGGCTAACCTTTTCTTCCATTCTCCCCGTTTATCGTCTCCATCTACACTCATAGATGCACCATGCTGCAAATTGCTTCATATAATTCATGCTGTAAAAAAAAGTCCCTTTCTTCTAACGTGGCTTCATATTTCTAAGGAATATTTCACTTCTAAGAACAGTGAGTCCTTAAAGACATCACTTACTGATCTTTTCCCCTTAGTGGGTGTCATCTTTTGACATTTCATTCATAATGTACTTAAAAGCTTTAATTAACAGAGTTTGAAAGTTGATACTATCTTATCTTTTCCTGAATAGACAGGTCTAAAAGCACTAACGCAAGATGAATGATTCCCACATTTTATAGCTGAAGCTGGGAAACTAAAAACCATTCTAATGATAGCTGTAAAATGATATCAAGGGAGCTTCTGAGATCACCACCCTCCCCCTTTTTTCATGAGTACCTGACTAGTAATAACCAGCAGGGGGAATAAAACACAGTGCCTTCCATTGGCATAACAGTGTAGAAGGCATATACTCTTTCCTGTAACTTTATTATAGCAAACACAATTGTTTCGCTGTTAAATTTAAATAATGCGCTAAAGTGAAATGTAACAGCGTCGCACGACGTATCACTCCTCTTGGCCTTTAAAAAAAATATGTAGTTGCGGAAAAAATGCTAAGTACCAGAAAAATACTTAGCTATGCAATATGCTAGCTGCTTCATGATCTCTTCCAGGATAAATAATGCTAAAAAGAGTAAAATCTGTCTTTGCTGGGGGGGTGGTTGTTAAGCCTTATAAACAGATGGCGAAAAGTCAGGTTACTAAGCAGCTCTGATGAATTCCTCAGACACAGTCAACACAGAGACTGCGTAAAAGGAAAATTGCCATATTGTTAAGGATGCCTTGCTCTCAAAACTAACAATTCAACCTGGTTCATGGGGATCCTAACACAAATTCTGAAATTCACCCTCCCACACGAATTCAGGAGTTCTGCTCATCTTCCAAGTCCCTTCTTGCTGTCTTGCTTCTGATGGAGGTTTGGCTGGTGGGGATAAAAAGGCCTCTTTTTATCATGGTCTCCCCACAGGCAGGTGCAGCTGACCCCCACCCTATTCTCCATTTTTAAAACTGTCTTGTTCCTCCCCACCCCCACTACCATTTTAATGGTAACTCTTAGGATTAACTCTTATGAGTTTGTATTCCCTCCCCCTTCCCCCCCTTCTATTTTATTAAGCTCCCTTCAGTGGCTTTAAAATTATTTTACTGTGTTACTCAAATTGTTGCACGCTGCCTTGGGTCTGCTTTGCAAAGAAAGTGGGGGATACTAAATTTTATAATTTAAGTAAATAAATAAGCAAGCTGGTGGCTTTTGCCAATAAATAAATAATTTATTATTTATACCCAGTCCATCTGGCTGAGTTGCCCCAGTCAGCTTCCAACACATATAAAAACGTAAGAAAACATCAAACATTAAAAAAACCTCTTGATACAGGGCTGCCTTCAGATGTCTTCTAAGAGTTGCAATGTTATTTATCTCCTTGACATCTGATGGGAGGGCGTTCCACAGAGCAGGCGCCACTACCAAGAAGGCCCTCTGCCTGGTTCCCTGTAACCTCACTTCTCGCAGTGAGGGAACCGCCCGAAGGCCGTCAGAGCTGGATCTCTATGTCCAGGCTGAACAATGTGGGTGGAGATGCTCCTTCAGGTATACAGGGTCAAGGCTGTTTAGGGTTTCAATGATCAGCACCAACACTTTGAATTGCGCTCAGAAACATACTGGGAGCCAGTATAGATCCTTTAGGACTGGTGTTATATGGCCCACTGCACACCAGGTATTCGATGCTGTGATTCAACTCTGTTCCAAGGAGGTCAGATTGTGGTGGAATGTAAATGCTGAAGAATCTCCGCTGACATTTGCAAGATCTTTAGGTCTTCTGTACGCAACGCCTCAACTAAAGTTAGCTGGCTTGCAAGATGCTGGCAATCACTTTTTAACAGAGAAATCTGAAAAGTGAAAAGGTAAAAAGATCATTAATAAAACCCTATTGGACAGAGAGGCCTGGGGGGAGATTTGCCCCCACCCATGGTCTAAGGTTCCCCACCTATGTGTGATGGAGTGCAGAGAACCAATATTCATGGCTCCTGCACAATTATGCAATTATCCATTGAAAGCTATAACAGCTAAGTTACAGATCATAGATTTAGGATAACATTCTTGATAGAAATCCATTAACTAGAGGTATGGTGGGCTCTCCCTTGCTGGAAGTGTGCAAGCAGAGGCTAGACAGCCATCAATGAGGGATGTTCGAACTCTGGATTTCTTGCATCAATGACGAGGAAGATCTACATTGCCAAGAAGGCCCCTTGCAAACTTCATTATTATTATTTGCATTTCCTTATCACTTACTACAAAACTGTCTCAAAGTGCTTAGGATTATAGAAGCACACATACAATGCTAGATATATATAGAGAGATAGAGATATATGAGAACTTTAATTAAAATAATTCTATGATACTGTTTTCTATACAAATTGAACCATCTTCATTTCTGAGTGTTAAGCTGGTATGACAGAAATCAGTGTGCGGGATTTTCAGTCTTTTGGGGATCCTATTGCTCTTAAATGCAAGTAGGAAAGGGGTTTTTCCCCCCATGTGAGTTTCACCTCCAGCCCTTGTGTTACAGCCGGCTAATTCATTCAAACAGATACCTTCTGAAGGGCATGCTGGGTCTCCTCTGTCAATGACATACATATTTTTGTTGCGAGATCCAAACTCTTCTTTTCATTCCTCTTTGAAATTACATCGCCAAGCAACACTTTCTTCCAGGAAGTACTACAGTCAATAAATGTAAACACATTTTAGCTATTTTGCTTCTGATCCGGCCATCAGACAGCTAAACGTCTGATGGTAACCATGGCATTCAAGAAATGCAACTTTTGCATTAACGGCAATTTTCAGCAAACATTTGCTACTTACAATTGGTCTGCTTCGAGACATAGCAGCTTGAGAGCCGTAAGAAGTCTCCAAGATGGTCCATCCCAGTCAAACGTCAGATTACTAGAGACGGAAAATAACAAATCATTTTTAAAAGGATCTATATCCAACATATTTTATAATAGTCTCATACCCAGCACCACTTGGGAATTCTAAGCAACTATAAAACTTAGTGCAGTTTTGAAAAGTTCAGTCCAGCCTCTTGATTCAAAATAGCAGAATCCAATTGTACCCTAACTTGGAGGAAAACCTGCTCCTTGTCCTCATGCAAAATATGGTTATGGTATGTCCAAAGTGAACAGACAACTTTCCAAAATATGTAGTACATACTGCATACGTACTGTATATGACACACACATTTATTAATATTAGCACAATTTATAAAAGGATTTTACTTGATTATATTTTATCCAATTTTTGTCTAAGGTTTAACCATGGGAGGCACCCACTGATCAAAATATCCTAACCTATCTTCTTTGTTGACCTGAAGTTACAAACTAAAATCACAGGAGGGAGGCTATTGCGTCCCCAGATGCATATGCGTACTTAACTCTAAAAAGTTGTTTTCTTGTAAAATGGAAAGTTTCGTATGCCTCTGCTTATCTTCTGGAAGGATATATTTGAGTAAGGTTTCTGAAGAAAAAAAAATGTTTAAAGCAAACAGTGTTATGGTAACAAAGAAGCCTTTTGTGTGTTTCTAGCACTTTTAACTATTAGCATTTCTGCTGAAATTATTTTAGGAAACAAAGCCAAGAACACGTTCTCTCTCACTTGTGGCTGGGTGCTCACATAATTTTAGCATGACTGACTGACTTCGCTGGCGGAGGGGGAATCTAGAAACACACACGTGCTGTGGTTGCTCGACTAGAGGAGGAAAAGCAGGTTTTCCTTTCCCCAAGAATGGCCATGTCCACACCATACATTTAAAGCACTCTTACAAGTCACTTTAACTATTAGGACATTCCTACAAAGAATCCTGGGAGCTGTAGTTTGTTAAAGGTGCCGGACAGTGTATTTCTGTGGCAAGCAAACTACAGTTCCCAGGATTATTTTGAGAAATCCATGACTATTATAAAGAGCCATTTAATGTATGGTGTGGATGTGATCAGTGGGAGGGAGAAGGAAATTGTGTGTGTCTGTGCGTATGCTTGTTTAAAATGAATGTATTTTGATGGAATAGAATATGATCATTTTGTGGAGGGTTTGGCAGGTGTACTTTAACTTGCCTTGTCTCTGAGACTAAAAGCCTTCCCAACACAAACGTATATATATGAATGACATGACTGAGATACCATTCCATCAGAAAAACTTCAAAGAGATTTGCATAAAGCAAAGTTAAAGAAAATACTGATAAAATCAACCTTTAAACACAAGTAGACATAAATAAAATTTATCAGCTGAAGATACAATCTACACTTTTAAAACTAACATGTACAATAAAATTAAGTGTCTGAGTAGGCTCGACTCTCCCCCCCCCAAAAAAAAACCCTATATAAAACAAGTGGCTCCAGCCTAGATGTGGAGAGTTGGAAATGAAAAAACCAAACCAAAATGCAAAACCCTAGAAAAGAAAAACCAAGGAAAAAGGAAAACTGAAAACATGCTGGCTATTTAAAAGCACAATAAAAAGGTGGGGAATCTGCCTACGGCTTAGATTTTCCCTGCCAGCCCTAACCAGAGTGTGTGGGGGTTGTTATTATTTAATTGATTTACAATCCAAGTTGAAGCAACATTAGCTGCAAAATATAATAGCTGACCGCAAAGAACACACTGCACACAAATACTGAAGTATTAAACAGAGTGTAAAAACCAGCAACTAAAATTTAAAGGACAAACAGATGTCGAGTGGCAGAAAGCTGAGTTTTCTCAACCAATTCCATAGCTAAGCCAAGATGACCATTAGCACTAACAGCAGAGTGCTAGGATAATGTGTGTACCAGGATAATGTCAGCTCTCAACAGCAAAGGATGATGGCATCCCCTTCAGCAATCAAATTCACCTGGCACATTTTGCACCTGGCTATTGGCCACTTGCGACCAAGTGAAGATGGCTAGACACCAGGATGATGCCTGACATCTCCACCATCTGGAGGTGCATGCCTGGGGATCCTTGGATTAGTTTTAGCACACTAGCAACACATCCTGTGAAATTCTGTTATATTTCATTGGCACAATCAGAATGAATTTCAGGAACAAAAAAGTTGTACTGAAAAATATGGCTTTTGAGCCATCTGGCCCAAAAATGGCAACTTGGCATTCCATTTTGGCGACTAACCCTGGTTTAAGGAGCCATTTGACACCTAACTTTTATATCCGAGTTTCTAACTCTGACCCCCATCATTCCCAGAGTTATAAGACAGAGGTGGGCAGGCTTTGGAGAGATGTGATACTGCCACTAATAGTTACAAGTAAAGGATGACCTCACTGTGGGCTTATCATTATTTTACAACACAATGCATTGTCCTGGTTGATTTTCAAAGGCAGCTCTGCCCAAGACTTGCAAGATGAACTGAAGTCAGGCAGGTACGGTGCACAGCTAGCTGCAAGTGGTAGCTGGAACCCTTAAAAAATGGTAGTCAAATTATAAGCTCCGCCCACTGAGTGGCAGGTTGGCCGTCCTAAGCCTCCAGTAAAACTGCATCACCCATCAATGTCAAGATCAAATCTCAAATTTACCTGTCCCAACATGCGCACTGCTGTGTGGATTGGAGTTCGCAACAAAACCATATTCGAGAAGCAGGCGCTGATTATCATGTGGGCCATAACAAATAAATACTTCTTTGTATTTCTGACAGCCTGAAAGTGTTCTTATTTCATAACACTTTGTCTTCTCATTAAATGCAGCTTTCACCTTGGAGGAGGAGGAGGGAGGAGAGAATAAGGCAGTTTTATCTGAAAAGAAAGTTCATGAGAAC
This sequence comes from Podarcis muralis, assembly GCF_964188315.1. Lineage (NCBI taxonomy): Eukaryota > Metazoa > Chordata > Lepidosauria > Squamata > Lacertidae > Podarcis > Podarcis muralis. Next base: position 54,324,382 of record NC_135658.1, read on the forward strand.
AAACCAAGCCTAAAATGTTTCAAGCTATTTGTGAACCACTCTTCTTCCCAACACCAAGGACAACAGAAAATAGGAGCGTGTGGAAACGGCAAATTTAAATGCCAGTGCTGGAGGAAATGTTGACTGTTTGGTGTCCATCTCTTGATTGTGTGCCACAAACGGCACCTTCACATCTTACTCACGTGAAGCATCCCTGTGTGGTGCAAGGGAATTAGGACCACAGCTCCTGGCCCATGCATTGAACATGGATGCCTACAAAAAGGCAGCTATGTGTGAACTCCTGCATAGCAACTCCATACGATCACAACCAACACCACCCCAATACACACACCGTTTTGAGGATAAGCAGCTGTTCATGCAAAGGTGTATTTTTGCCAACACACAACATGTGGCCAGGCCCAGGAGGGTCCAAGGAGTTGATAAGTTGTCTGCCCTGGTTGTGCATTCCCTGAAGGAGCAGGTGCAGAGTTTGGGGTGCTCCTAGATCGAGCTGGGTCACAGGAGGCACAGGCATCCTCAATGGCTAGGAGTGCCTTTCTTACTAACTTCTATCGGCAAGACAGCTGCAGCTGTTACTGGGTCAGGTTAGCTCAACCACAGCTGTCCATGCATTTGTAACCTCATGGTCGGTTTGTGCTCCATGTGCCCTTGGGGTTGGCCTGGGGGCTGCAGCTGGTGCAGAACACCACTTCTATCACCCCCGAGCGATGGTCAAGGGGGCCTGGGGCAGATTGGAATTGTAGCTCGAAACAAGTGGAGTGCACCAGGTTGGGGAAGGCTGATCTACTTCATAGTCAAAGCAGAACATTAAACACAATGAGCCTTCCAACAATTAAAGTACTATAGTCAGCAGAACGACAGATAACCCCTTTTGCCTTTTACCTGGGTTCTGGCAGAACACATGGATTAATTTCAGAAAGTATTAAAAGTGGAATTTTTTTGTGCGGAACACAGAGAGGAGTAATGAAAGAAGGGTACCTTGAAAGAAGGCATGGCTGCCTGGAACCGTTTGCACTGCACAGTTCAGTTCCTATTGTTCATGCCAATCTCCCACCCTCATATTCTAGAAACCTCCAATTAGCTTACCTGGACAGCTGGATTGTGATTTAGCAGATCCAAGTAAGGAGCCAAGGCGTATGTATTTGACTCCCTAGAAAAACAGTCCCCCTGAGAATGTTTCATATACACTGTCCTGGTATTAACGGTGCACCAAGCCCACCGAAAGGCACTATAGTTAAAGACGGATGCTATGTCTTCAGAAAACAGAGGCTGTAAGGAGAAGAAAAATGGCTGGGACGAAACAAACAGCTCCTGGACCCGTCTTCTTTGCTCAAGGGCTTTTCTTCTTAAGGGCTCAGGGAAAAGGTTCACTGTTTCTTGCTCCAAACAAACAGGACAGCTATATGTTTCGGGTAGGAGATCCAGGTATGGCTTCCACAGAGATTCCTCCTTGCAAGCACACTTTTCTGCTATTAAAAATGTACACAGTGCTGCCAAAGGAGAAATGGGGGGTCTCCATCTAAAGGCAGAAGAAAACATGAGAACCACAAACACTCCTTACTACATTCCTATAGCTTTAAATGACACAGAAAGCTGCTCACGTAGCATTAAGACTGACTTACGTCACCATCGCCCATGCAAATACTATGAGTAGGGGCAGCCAAGATGGCACCTTCCAGATGTTGCAGACTTTGTGACTCTCAAATACCCCAGCCAGGATGGCCCCAAAGATCAGGGGTAATGGGAGATGTAGTCCACAGCATCTAGAGGACACTACATTGACTACTCCCGCTCCAGAATAAGCAAATTAACCAGAGGATCCAGTTTGTCTGTGTATGATGGATGGGCCTTGGGGTCACCCTCATGGACACCCAAAAGCCAGTCGTGGCTGGGCAGAGTGTCAACCACTCAGGAGGCGGTGGAGAGTTAAAAGACGGAAAGTTTAACTGTCAGGTCTTAAACAGGGCTTAGGGTGTGGTAGATTTTAGAAAGGGTTTGGCTGGGAATTAGCTGGGCTTGCTGTAAAAAGACTCAGATGCTTTATGCTGTATAAATATTTCATATTTCATTTAATCAAGGGAAATATTATGTAAGCAGCTGAAGAGGAGAGGACAGAGGGTGAAGAAAGAGCTGGTGAGGGGGGGGGGCACTTTTCACATCCTCTGGACCCCCTAGGAAACTCAGCAAACCTGCTGTACAGTCATACCTTGTGTTATGTTTGGTTCACGTTGCAGCTTTTCAGGTTACAAACGTAGCAAACCTGCAAGTGTTTACTTCTGGATTCACTGCGCACGCACACATAGAAGCAATCTGCGTGCTTCGCACACGTGCAGTAGCAATATTCTACTTACGGGCTTTTCAGGGTGCAAACAGCACCCCGAAACAGATCACGTTTGTAAGTAGAGGTACCACTGTACCTGGAATTGGGTGTGAAGAGTGCAACTGAATGGGACATGGCTGTGGGCAGCCTGAGGAAGTACCATCCACCTTGGGCCTGCCCATAAAAAGCAAGCCTAGAGTGAGAGACTAGAGCGATGTCTCTGGCTTCCAGGAACTCTTCTCATTGTGAGACTTTTGTGGGCAAGCCAAGAGTTGGTTTGAACCATGGGTGAGAACCCAGAACCTGAGAGGGAGGAAGTGCCAGAAGGAAAATGAACCGATATTTTTGATTTTTATATATTAGCAACTTTGTTTTCAAATAACATTTTTATATCCAACTGTATTTTTGTAATGCTTTGTTTAAGTCGCCTGTTGTTGGTTCAGTTTTTTTGTACACCACAGAGATATTTTTATTATGTCCTGCAAATATTTTGCAAGAGCATAAATAAAGAGATAGAAACCAAATAAAACCCAATTGGAGTCAATGATTTTTAACCACTTCAGTCTTGTTCATCTGCTTGTACCTTAAGATACAATTCTCTAACCACTTACCTGAGTGCAAGTCCTACTGAAATCAATGGGGTTTGTTTCTAAGTAGACTATAAGGGCAAGGACATTTGCAGCACATCCCTGCTCATGGCTACTCAGAAGTATGTCCCACTGCATCCAATAGAGCTTACACTCCAAAGTAAGCGTGTGTGAGGCTGCAACCAGTTTTTGTTCTGAAGTAAAATACTTCCCTTCTGCTTCTATTAGTTTTTATTGTTTTGAAAGTTTAGCATATATGCTGATCAATAGTTCTAGAGAAAAAGAAGAAGGGAAAGGGTAATTTTATTTTAAATTCCCATTACCTTTCCCTTGCTTGTTTTTCCTTATTAGTTATCATTATAAAACTGTTCTGTGCAATATAATCCTATGCATGTTTCTTCAAAAATAAGTCTTGTTTACTGGCTAGAGTATATTCCCATGCTGAGTGCATTTAGGGTTGTGGCCTAAATATTTGAATTTCCTGTGGAGATACTTTATTTCACTGTTCTTTTCTTATATGCGTCTTCAAATATACAGCATCAAATAACTTCTCTATCTGCATGGCTATGCTGAAAGCGATGGAAATGATTCTGATAAGAAAAAGTACAGAGTGAGGAATGCTAAGAGTAGATTCAAGGGAGAGCTGGGAATTCTTGATAGACAGAATTCAAAATTGTATTAAGGGATTGTAAACTTACTTTACGATGTATTCTCCAAGGTAGCTGCTAAGGACAGTATCAGTGGTGAGCAAGCATTTTTCAGGCAATGAAATAATCAGCTCTTCTGCCTACGATTTTTTAAAAAGAAAGAAATCAGAGTAAACATACTCCCAAATACAATTCGCAGTAAGAAATGTCAAAATCCACAGATAATTAGCACTATTGAGTCAAGAAAAAATATTGCACTGATGAATCCAAGAAAAAATTAGTATGGCCTGTCTGCTCCTTAACAAAAGCATTAACTTCAAAGAGGCTTATTTTCTTTTCTTTTTTCAAAAGACTGAAAGTTGTCACTTGAAACAAGCCAAGCACTGGACACTTTAGATACAGACTATATTACTCAACAGAGTGTTAAAAGATTAGTAGCATTGGCAACAAAGAAATATATTTCTGTTCTGATTAATAGTTGAGTAAAAACCAGATGAACTATACAGTTTTTAAGTGGTTGTCAGCACCTTTCTCCAGTTCTTTAGAAGTTATATTTAGCCATGAATGTATGACTTGAAGGTCGAAACTTCTATTCTGATTTTTATTGTGGTCAAACCATTACAAGATTACCTCAATTTTGTTAATTTCACACACTGAGTATTTCTAGCAAATTCACTACTAGGAGTTAACCACTTCCTATACCAATTATTTCAGAGGAAGTGGTATATACCAGCTTTTACCACCTGGGGGAGCAAAATCATTCACAATAACTTGTTCCACAACAAAAATGATGTTAAGAAACTGGCCATACATACACCAATCTACAAAGCTCAGAAATAATTATTTTAAAATGGTTGTTCTGTTTACGCCCCACTTCAGAATTTGATTCTGTGAATCCAGTAGAGTCTGATGCAAAGGCAGCTTTAAGACAGTTGTTAATACTATACACAAGGATACCAAGGGGGCAGGCAGAGGGAGGGATCTCATTATTTCAATCTGGCCCAGAAGTTGTGCACCAGCCTCTTCTTTTGGAATACAAACCTGAAGAGCTTTTGTGGTCATCAATCCTCTTCCTGTCTCTAAAAGACAAAAGAGAAAAAACTGCAATGAAATTGGCTCCTGGACTCTCCAGAAACTTGCAAATGGTTGTTAACTGGTGGTTCAAGAAAAGAAATGGTGTCGAGGCAAGAATTCAGAAATGGTTTGTATCTTCACCACCACTAGGTTCCCCAGAGATATGCAGTATTAATTATTTCATTATTTGACTTGTGAAGCACCTCAAAGCAATTTCACGTTACAAGAAAAGCCTGTATAAAACAATTTCATACACATGTATATTGCATATCTAAATAGACTGCTCAGGCCTCAAGGAAACAAGGCAGAAAGAGGGAAAAGAACACAGAAGACTTTTAGAAAGCATAAAAACTCATGGAATGTTTAATCAGAGTTATAAACAGGGCATGGAAGCTCCTGCCTTCAAACTTTTGCCCCGGAGGCATCCCAGCCCTCTCCGGATCACCTGTAGTTTCAAACACAAACAGAACACTCAAATACAGCTGCAGTTTGTCAAAAAAGTATTATATCATTACCTGAAAATTGTGCTGGCCGTAATTTATTATCTTCATAGCCTCTTTCTTTCAGCCATTTCTTTAGCAGCACATATTCGTGTTTGTGGCTAAGAGTTACTGAAATCATTACACAGAAATTATCGTGCTATGGCATTCTTTCATTAATGATGATTCACCAAAAGATGTTTTTAACAGCAACGTAACTACTATACATGCAAATCACAACACTGGGGGGAAAATGGATGCCATGAAAGTACTTTGGCTTAGCGGAATAAACAGAATAACTTGGCAGTACAGTAGCAGGACTGCTCTCCTCCCTGATAAAACTATTGTATCAATGTTACCCTATACACAGGAAAAAATAGGGGATAGGAATTCCATCTTCCTACCTGCGCTATATAATGTGCATTGGGGTTCACTAATAACTTAGGCTGCAATCCTTAGCACACCAGACATCGGAGTACATCCAACTGAACACAGTGAGGCTCGCGGCTCAGAAAACATGTACAGGAGCATGTTGTTACACTATGTTGGCTCAATGGCTTTTATGAACATTGACCCCAGTTGCAATATTGAATTAACTATTCCCCCACACCCCACTCCTAAGCCAGTGTTGTTTTCCCATGTCACTGATAAAAAAATTCAGTAATATAACACCCCGGTTTGTAAGAATGTAGATCGGCTTTCCCCAAGCATTTGCCCTCCAAATGTTTTGTATTACAAATCCCATTAAGTTGTATTGGCTTAGGTTAAACTTCTTCCATTTGGGGAAGGCTACAGCAGGTGGCGCTGTGGGTTAAACCACAGAGCCTAGGACTTGCCAATCAGAAGGTCGGTGGTTTGAATCCCCGTGATGGCGTGAGCTCCTGTTGCTCTGTCCCAGCTCCTGCCAACCTAGCAGTTTGAAAGCACATCAAAGTGCAAGTAGATAAATAGGTACCGCTCCGGCGGGAAGGTAAACGCCGTTTCCGTGCACTGCTCTGGTTTGCCAGAAGCAGCTTAGTCATGCTGGCCACATGACCCGGAAGCTGTACGCCGGCTCCCTCGGCCAATAAAGCAAGATGAGTGCCGCAACCCCAGAGTCGGTCACGACTGGACCTAAGGTCAGGGGTCTCTTTGCCTTTACCTAGGCTAAATGATGGAATGCTACATCTCAAAGCATTCATTGGCCCAGCATGTGTTAAGATAGGACTTTAGGTAACTTTGTAACCTCCACTTTTAGACTTTGTTTAGCTTTCCAAGGTTTGAGGGTGCCTTAATAATAAAAGGCCTTGAAACAAACAAACAAACAAAAACACATTACCACCACATAAAGACAAACTTCTCGATTGTTTTCTTCGCCTCTTTCGACATGTTCGACCTTTACTCTTCTTCATGTTAATCAAAGGCCTTCAGATTCTGTACATCAAACTCTGCATGGAAACAAAATGCATTTCTTACAGTAGTTTTTTCAGTTGCTATAGATACAAATATGTTTTGCCCCATGATAATGTTGGGAAGAAACTTTCATGGCCAATACACTCATAGATGGCTTAACACAAAAAACATCAAATGTGCAAAGAAACAGGGAACAAAAATCTCATCCTCTTGCATCCACTGAACTAACTCATTTTGGAACAGACCAACAATGGCCGACTAGTTTGCTGGTTGCCTATCTTCATATTGCCAAAACAGAGTCATGAGGGAGGCATTGGTAGGCCACAAGGTTTGAGGAAGTACAAAAAAAAAAACCACCAAAAAACCCCCACAACCATTGTGGGAGGGAGAGGTTCTAAGGGAGGGGAGGAAAAACAGAAAACAACCAATAAACACAGACTGTGTAAAGCAGGCATGGCCAAACTTGGCCCTCCAGATGTTTTGGGACTACAGTTCCCATCATCCCTGACCACTGGTCCTGTTAGCTAGGGATGAGGAGAGCTGTAGTCCCAAAACATCTGGAGGGCCAAGTTTGGCCGTACCTGGTGTAAAGCATGCACTAAGATCTATCAGAGTGGGCTTAAAAGTTCCATACTGTATTAAGTTGTTCTCTAAAAATCTGCCCCAAGTTAAGATATACTGCAGAGTAGTTCATCACATATTTGGTGACAGCTGCACTGCATGTGGGTTTACTGTCAGCAAAAATATTGTTTCCAACCATAATTGTATTTCCAAAACTAATTTCCAAACATATAAAATGAGACTATTCTTCAGGACGGCTAGCTCTTGACACCAAATACCAGCTGCAGGGGGACAAAAGCAGGACAGGGTTTTGGCCTTTAACCCCTACTTGTAGGATTGAAAGGGGGCAACTGACAGGCCACTGTAGAAAGGAGAACTAGAGACAGCCTTTGTCTGAGGACTCTTATGTTGCTAACCATTATTGGGGGGGGGGGATCCATAAATATGGGGGGTGGGGGTGTTACAAAGAAGCAGAAGCAAATCCTCATTTACTATTCCCTCATTTCACTACGATCATAAACACACGAAGACCAGTCCTATATATTATATAACAGTGCTTTTTTCTATTAAGAAAAAAGTTTAGGTACTCTCATTTTGACTCAAGAGAATCACCATTTTATAGTTCAAATCGGGGGAAATAAATACAGTACATGGACAAAAGTACAACGATTCACAAAATGTTTACCCCTGCGTGTTCCCAGGAAAAAAAGCACTGCATGCAACAGAGCTCCCGCCTATGTAGAAACAGCACATGGCCAAGGCAGCAACACAGAGCGACGCAGCCACCCGGACGTCTGCAGAGACGTCTGCATTGGGATTTGCTGCCTCCCTAAGGAACAAGCTGCGCGGGATCTCAGCGCACCGGCATCTCCACTCACCGAGCTCCCCGCAACCCCACGCGCCCCTTAGCGGTCGCCGCGCTTCTCCCTTTGGCTGCCACCGCCCCCAAACTCTCGCGGGCTCCTTTCCCAGGCTGCAAGGGGCCGGAAGAGGCGGGCCTTGTCCTTCCACGGCAGCCGCCTGTCGGCCAATCCCCTGGCGATTCGAGAGAAAGGGTCGAACGAGCGCCGCTTCCCATTGGGCGGAGACGAAAAAGACGCACGCTTTCCTCTTTCACCCCACCAGCTGCGTCGTCCGTTCTGGGGATCCCCGCTTAGAACAGGCGCAGCTCTTTAAGGCGCCTCCACCCGATATAGTTGGAAGTCGAGCAGCTTTGCAGCAGCCTTGCAAAGGTTTCCGCAAAGGTCTTTCCCGCTAAATCCTACATTATAACTTTTGTTTTCCTAACCTGTAGCCGCGCAGTGACGCTAAGGAATTTATTTGGACCGCAGTTGTCGCTGGGTGGTGTTGGAGCCTCTTGATCCTAATGCATTCAGCGAGTGCGCGGGTTATATGCGGGGTGTGGCTACTGGGAAGGCTGCAGCCGGACGATTGTGCTCTGCTCTAGGGAGCATTTTGCAGAACTGCCCTTGTTCATTTTTCTGAGCTGCTCTAGGGTGCAGCGTCACGGTAGGGAGTGGCTTGTAGCTGTACAGTAACGCGAGAAGTTCCCTTGGGGAAGTCCAGCCAGATGGGCGGGGTATAAATAATAAATTGTTATTTTTATTATTATTGACCCTGAACCTTCTTTCTTTGTAATCAGCTATCTGTTCTATGTTTCGAGTTACGCCACTGAGAGATGTGCTTTTGACCAGAATGGGTGCAAAGTGATAACACTAGAAAGCATGTTGCCAGCTTCGTGCTTTCGGCTTCCCCTCCTGCATTGCACGACTACATTTGTAACTGAAAGGTCTTTTTCTTCCCCCTTCGTTTGGCCTCCCTGTTCACGCTTAGGTTACCCCGTTGCAAGGTTATGGCGCTCTAAAGCGGTGCTTCCCAAACTTTTGGGGGCCACTGCTCCCTTGGTTGTATAAACACATCCTCAATGCGCACTGCCCTACCCTGTGAAAAGCATTTTTTCAGAAGAGCGGTTTGCACAACACACTAAGGAAGATAACACAGTAAAACTCAAACCAGTAAAAATAAATAGCATATTAATTGAAAAGCTAATCCAAACTAGTTTAATTAATTCAACAAAGTGGATGAAGATGCAGTGATGCCAGTATGATAGTCGTTTACACCTCCATTGCCACCCCTGCCACCCACTTGCCTCTTTGCACCCCCCCATAGGTACAGCCCACTTTGGAAACCACTAATTTGAAGTGTAGATGGGTTTAATGTTGACTCATTCAGTGCCATGGCTAAACTCTGCTTTGGCTCATAACTGGTGCCATGGCTTACAATGCAAACAAGCAGCCCAATGCAGTTTTCTTGAAGCACAGTCCTGTGCCTGTCTACTCAGAAGCAAGGCCCATTCAGTTCAGTAAGACTTACATCTAGGTAGGTGTTATAAGATTGCAACTTGGGACTCTGCATAGGTTCCAAAGTGGTGTACCAGTTTATTTTTTAGCTTTTCAAGCAGCTTACAAGGGGTAATTTATACAACCAAAATCACACAAAATTAAAATAAAAGCCATTCAATGCTATTGTTGCAAAAGGTTTGATAGAATCTTTTTAGCAGTGAATAAATTAACCATCTCATTCTTTTTGATATTAATGTTCCTTTTGAGTTACTTTGAAATTTGCTTGGCAGGGAGAATGTCTAGTACTCCAGTAGCTGTGGTGACTGGGTCCAACAAAGGCATTGGGCTGGCCATCGTGCGGGCTCTATGCAAGAAGTTCACTGGGGATGTTTACCTAACAGCCCGGGACATCCAGCGGGGCAAGGAGGCAGTGGCCAAGCTTCAAGAAGAAGGGCTGAAGCCACAGTTCCACCAGCTGGACATCACTGATCTGCAGAGTATTCAAACCCTCCGTGATTTCTTGAAGGAGAAGTATGGAGGATTAAATGTGCTGGTCAACAATGCAGGGATTGCTTTCAAAGGTAAAATACATTTATAGTCTTTGGCTGCAATCATGCAGTCTGGCTGCAAGTTAACTCTGCTTCAGGCTCCAGCTTTTGTCATTTTCTCTCTTGCTAGGAAGAATTGTCCAGAGTAATAGGCAGAGCATTTCTAATTGTCAGCCGCAGAGTGTGGTGGAGCAGTATAGCCATACCCACAGTGCTTCTGTTCATGTAGGCTGGGATAGAAGTTGAGGGGAGCAGGGGAAAAGTCTAAACTGGCATAGGAATCAGGTCCAGTGCCATATAGTGATGGGAGAGGCACTGGATCCTGGTCCGACTCAGCCCCATCACTAGTGAGGCTTTTTGTGGGACATCAGCTGTGGGAATCCTGTCAGTGGTACTTCCAGTAGGCTGATTGGAAAGCTCTGTGCTGGAAGAGAGAGGCTGGTGCCGTATCAAGGGCAGAGGCTGGCCGAGCTGTTTTGGATCAGGTGGACCTCTGCTTCAGCCAAACCCCCTTCTTCCCCCAGTGCGTCAGATGTGAGAAGGGGGTTGGATTGCAACTTAAGGTTCTCTAGCTTCTGCTACTTGAAATACGCTTTTTGATGAGATCGCAGTTGACACATTAAATCATTTTAGATTCGATTTTTAAAAGTTCATTTAAAGCCTCACTGAGACATTTCCTAACAATGGTGATTGGAAACTGTATTTTGGCATAATGTATGTCATTTGCTGTGCTTACTAATAAAACCTAGTTAAGTATTATTGTGTGATCACCTTTCCAGTTCACTTTTGGGTGGACGCCTTCTAATACTTTAATTGTAATGGTGTGCCATATCATCTGGATATAGTATTTTTTCTTATAAACTATTTATTTGTTTTATTGATGTTTAATCTCACCCTTTAAAAAGAAACTTTTCTAATGAATATTCAAAATAACTCTAAGCTAATGAAGGAACAAAGTTTATATTTTCATAACGTCCATTCTGATTTTTGTTTGCTTTCTCCCTGCCATCTGGCAAAAAGTTGCAGATACAACTCCATTTGCTATACAAGCAGAAGTCACACTGCGAACAAACTTTTTTGCAACGAGGGATATTTGCAGAGAATTGCTACCACTGATGAAACCTAATGGTAAGTGCTCCACACTGACTTCAGGGGAAAATACATTACGATTTAGACTGTAACCCTATGCACACTTACCTGGGATCAAGGCCTATTGAACTCAACATGAGGTGGGGTGGAGGCAACAAGCTTAACTAAGGCTAGTTTCTTCTCCTTAACGTTTTCCCTTTTAATAGGCAGAGTGGTGAACGTATCTAGCATGTGCGGGGCTTCAGCATTGTCCCAATGCAGCCAAGACTTGCAGCAGAAGTTTCGGAGTGAGACAATCACTGAAGAGGAACTAGTGAAACTCATGGAAAAATTTGTAGAAGACACCAAGAAAGGAGTGCATGAGAAGGAGGGTTGGCCAAGTACAGCTTATGGCGTGTCCAAAACCGGATTAACGGTTCTGTCCAGAATTCAGGCAAGGCAGCTGAATGAGACGAGGAAAGGTGATGGTATTCTCCTGAATGCCTGTTGCCCTGGGTGGGTCAGGACTGACATGGCAGGTCCCAGAGCCCCAAAATCTCCTGATGAGGGAGCTGAGACTCCAGTGTATTTGGCCCTTTTGCCCCCGGGAGCCGATGGGCCCCACGGGCAGTATGTTAGTGAAAAGAAAGTGCAGAAGTGGTAGTTGTTCAGTGTACACTGAATAATGCATTTGCATTGTTACTACTAACTTGATTACTAGCAGTAATAATGCAAATGCAGACGTGGGCTCTTCCACTGGGATCTGCTGTAACAGTCGTGGCAGGCTCCCATGCAAGGGAAGAAAGTGTTTCATAAATGCATCATATTGTCTGTTAAGCGCCTGTGCAAATAACTATTTTGGTTTGGTGCGTGCATGTGGCAGTTTGTGAGCATCTTTTTGCTACATTTGCTCTTCCCCAGATTTGGGAAGCTGTCTTGGCTTAATATGTATTTTCCAGCTATTTTGAATTATTTTTGTTTCACAATGAGTGAAAACCATTTGCTTTTTGAATTTTAAATTGTGTATACATGATTTTTTCTCTTGTGCAAGGCTGTTTTATTTAATACAGAAATCAAGCCATTACAGCCTTTACTGCAAATATGAATGCATGAAATCAGTAAAATGAACATGATGGCTTATCAAATATAATTTGGGCTGCTGTTGTGGGGAGGGTGCACATGGGTAGTATAAAGAGAACAAATTTGCGCTCTTAAACCCCTAGAAATAATTCACTCCACTGTTAGCATGATGGGACATATCCTCCAAGATCAGGAAAACACGAAGGATCATTTTTATACATTATATAAGTGTTAGAAAATAAAAGTTGAATACTTTCTCTGTAAAAGGATCCCTTAACACCCGTACAAATGAAACTGAAACTAATATTCATGGATCTTTGTTTCTGATTAATAAAAATGTCTTCTAAACAATATACATGCATGCAATTTTCATATATTTGATGATAAAGCACATATTTAAAAATAAAAGGCTTGATCATGTTTACCTCTGGTTTTTTGTTATATTTTAAGGGGTCTGCATAAAGCAGAAGGGGAGAGATGCACTTACCCTGTATTGTTTTGTTTTTAAAAATTATACAAGTGATGGGGAAAATTGTGTTTTCTACATATAAATGATCTTATGAATGCCATATTATACAGAGCCATCTCAGTGACAATGGAAACACTACCTGTGGGAATAATTTCACCAGCAGTGCTGTACCTTCTTCTCCTGCTCAGTGCCAATAGACTGCAATGATTTTTTTTAAAAAACCAATAATACTCCTGCATTAATTTTTGAATAATTGATTAATTTTAATTTTGAATCTTGAGAAGCTGACCTATCATCATATACAGTATGCTCATAGGAATCACTTCTCCAAGTACTTGCCAAAACAGTACCATCCACACACAAGAAATAAGTAGCAGTTAGCTTGGGGAAAACATAAGATTTGCAAAAGTGGGCTGGGGTGGGGGGGCTCAGTGGAGAAAATAGCCCAATGGGAACTTAAGTGGACATAATGCTGACAAATGGAGGTGGCGACTAGAATCCTGAAGTGGAATAGTCCATATGGCAACATTAGCTGCAGAGCCCACTTCCCAAGCAATGAAATGCAGGAGCATGTTTTGTTCGTTTTGGTAAGCCTCCTTTTCTAGACTAATTTGGCAGCCCCACCTGCCCTCCTTTCTTACACACAGCCAGGGGCTGACTGGGCCTGTGACTGGCTTTGACCCTACTGCTGGGCTCCATGATCACTGCAGATGCTGACAGCAGTCCAAAATTAAAAGATGCCTGCTCCTTGGGAGAAAAGCGATGACAAACCTAGACAGCATTTTAAAAAGCAGAGACATCACCTTGCCAACAAAGGTCCGTATAGTTAAATCTATGGTTTTCCCAGTAGTGATGTATGGAAGTGAGAGCAGGACCATAAAGAAGGCTGATCACCAATGAATTGATGCTTTTGAATTATGGTGCTGGAGGAGACTCTTGAGAGTCCCATGGACTGCAAGAAGATCAAACCTATGCATTCTGAAGGAAATCAGCCCTGAGTGCTCACTGGAAGGACAGATCCTGAAGCTGAGGCTCCAATACTTTGGCCACCTCATGAGAAGAGAAGACTCCCTGGAAAAGATGCTGATGTTGGGAAAGATGGCGGGCACAAGGAGAAGGGGACGACAGAGGACGAGATGGTTAGACACTGTTCTTGAAGCTACTAATATGAGTTTGACCAAACTGCGGGAGGCAGTGGAAGACAGGAGTGCCTGGCATGCTCTGGTCCATGGGGTCACAAAGAGTCAGACACGACTAAACAACAACAACTGCTGGGCTGCCCTCCCAGTCCCTTTGGGCACCACCCATGGCTGCTTCTGCTAGTACAAGATGAAGCACCCAATTTTCATCAATTGTACCACTACCCACTCGCCCTGCAGCCCTCTGTGCCATATCCCACACTTTTGTAGAAGATCTGGCAACTTTCAGCCGCACAGGGGGCTGCAGTGAAATAAGGAGATGAGCTTGGATAAGCAAAAATGCTTTCCATAATCTCAACTCTTACGCTCACGTATTTTTATTTTCTTCTCATTTTAGTTACAGTACTGTACTTCTCTATAGGTTTCCCTTTACTGACTTCCTCTGTTGCTTCATGTCAGATTTCAACTTCTAGCCGCTATTCAACTTCATGGCCTTGGTGCTTGTTATCTTTGTTCCTTTTCCTCTATTCTCCTTAGCCTCTTGGTTTGCCAACCACAAATCTTCCGTTTAGACCTCCCTTCCTCTGTGCTAGTTTCTGTCTTCAAGGTTTATTTCTTGTGCTAACTTCTTCCCTAAGTAATTATTTTGTATTTTTATGTTGTGAACCACTCAGTGTACAAATTTAATACATAATAATAAACTCATTCTCTCTATTGCATTGTCCCCACCACCACCACTTTCTTCCTATGCCTAGGCTAATGCGTGTACTCTCTCTTTCTTCTTTTTACTTTGTTCAACCTTTGCAAAGTTTCCACACTCCCTCCAATTCCTCCTTCCCTTCTTTTCTTATTTTGAAAAATAAAACCCAGTACAAGTTCCTGTTTTCAGGCTCACCACTAAATACAGTAATAATAATGGTGAGCCTGCAAGCAGGAACTTATATTGGGTTGTTGTTGTTGTTTTTTACAGCACCAAACACATATTAGCCACATTATAAATTATGAATTATAATGAATTTGACACATGATATGAATTGTACCATTTTTAGCTTGTTTACACATAGGTCTGAACACAGGCGCAAACTATTTTTACACATCTTCGAGTTTGTGTGAAGAGTGTGCACTTGTGTTGTAATTTGTGTATGTTGCTACACAGCTTGTACACAAGCTGAATGTAACTTGAAAACACCCCTATTGCAAGGACATTTAGTTTAAGAAATGATCCACTTTGAACTCAGTGGGATTTATTTCTAAGTAAACATAAGGCTGTGGAAAGTGCTTTTCCCTTCCCTCTTCCTGAGGACATACTTGCAAACATAAAAGCTGCTTTTAGGTTTCTACATGTCTCTTCTCCCATACACAGATAATACTCCTGAATGTAGAATATGTTACCTAACTTCAGGCTGTTGCATAAACAAACAAGAGGGCACAAAGCTAATACCCAGAGGAGCAGATTTATCTTTGAGTTACTCAACGCTCTGCATCTGTTTTGTTTCAGATTCTCCTATAGGCTACATTCTAATATTCCCCCTCCTCCTTAAATGCTCGAGGCTCTATACAGCTGCCAGGAAAGGCGGGCCTCCAGCCTTTCCACCATAGCAACCTTGTCGTGCCTGCTCTGTGCAAGGTAAGGCGGAAGAGAGTCAACAGCAGGCGCTGCACAGAATCAGCAGGGTAAGTTCTTGTTCTTTTTCTTTGATTGCATGAACCTGCTCAATTCTGTTGATAATCTAAAAAAAACCAAACAAAAAAAAAAACCAGGGTAGATTATGGCCTCCCTGCAACGTCTCTGTAAGTTGCAGAATAAAATAATGTGTAAAATAATATTCAAAGGTCGGGAAGAACCAATAGGCACACCCTGGGAATGGAGGTTTCAAAGCAATACTCCAAACCACATGCTCCAACTCAAGCAGTCCTTCATCTTTGCAATAGGGATAAATGTACCTATCCAGTGAAGTTGCCACTCCATGTGTCTGGCAAATTGGCTTCAGACAAAAAAAACCAAAAACCCTTATGCCACAATAAATTCACAGGTTTTTTTTAAAGGTGTCACAAGATTTTTTGTGTTTGCTGCAAAAAAACATGTTTATGGAATTACTCCAGCAAATTGTTTTTGAAGTTTTCTTGCTGATTATGCTGTGCTATCGGATAGCGCAATAATGCTGTGATGTTCTGACGCCATACAGAAAACATGCTCGGTTATGTGGATGTGTTTCTTCCTAAGGTGTCTTCCGTCCTATCTGATCAGAATCCGCTTGGCAGAGAGGATGTCTAAGAGCATTCCAGTGGCTGTGGTGACTGGCTCCAACAAAGGCATTGGGCTGGCCATCGTGCGGGCTCTATGCAAGCAGTTCACTGGGGATGTTTACCTGACAGCCAGAGATGTGGAACGGGGCAAGGAGGCAGTGGCCAAGCTGCAGGCAGAAGGGCTGAAGCCACAGTTCCACCAACTGGACATAAATGACCTGCAGAGTATCCGAACCCTACGCGATTTCTTGAAGGAGAAGTATGGAGGATTAAATGTGCTGATCAACAATGCAGGGATTGCTTTCAAAGGTAAAAACAGTGTTCAGTTTCTGGAAAGAAAGTATGCGGGGATCAGGTCTGCCTGGGAGCACCGCAGTCTAATACAAAAATGACCCTGTTGGGCCCCGAAGAGTGGGAAGTTGAACTCACTGCAGTTACTTGGTGGTCAGGAAACTTTCATTCACCTTATTTCATATATTCTGGGGCTGAGCCTAGGGCTAAGAACAGATGCTGAGCTGAGCCCTCTAACCAAAGTTAAGTACTAGGTAAAGTACTTTTAACAGTGTACAGTACTTTGGACCCAGTGCAGTACAGTGGTTAAAGATTTGCCAAAGATTTGCTTGTGACTTTCATGGGTGCTGCTCCTTCCTGCAGCTCAGGGCAGCTTCATACATTACTGTTTTCCAACACAGAAAATGCATCAGTAGGACTAAGCATGAGAGCTGCATGTAAATAATCCAGTGTACCAATCTTGCATATGAGTACGGTGTTACCTCGGGTTACATACGCCTCGGGTTACAAACACTTCGGGTTACAAACTCTGCTAACCCAGAAATAGGACCTCGGGTTGAGCTTTGCCCCAGGATGAGAACAGAAATCACGTGCCGGCGGCACGGCGGCAGCGGGAGGCCCCATTAGCTAAAGTGGTACCTCCGGTTAAGAATGGTTTCGGGTTAAGAACAGACCTCCGGAATGAATTAAGTTCGTAACCCAAGGTACCACTGTATTCACTGCATGTACACATGTGCAACTTCCTGTCTGTTGAGCTACACTTGAACCTATGTTTCTTAATACATGATTAAATCTTTTGCATGCAGCAAAGCATAATCTGTGATGGAAAACTGCAAAACATATACAATTAATGTTTGATAAAAATGCAATTTGCTCCTTGCATTTCCTGTGGAAACTATAATCAGAATAGTTATACAATCAAACTATCATTCAGAAAAAGGTACTTTGCAGTTTGATTATTGGTTAGTTGCAGAGACAGAAGCAGCTAAATTTTTGTTAGTGATCTTTCTCACTATACAATACATAACTGTTCCATGCAGGAAGTAAGTAATGAAAAACACAGGGTACCTGGTGGGTAGCTGGCAACTGTCTATTATTATTACTAATTAGCAGTAGTAGTAGTATTTCCGAATGAGAGGTGATACTTTTAGCCTGCTCTTAGCTTTATTCTTGCACACAGAAACCATGGGTACACAGACATAAAATCAATTGTACAGTGGTATCTCGGGTTACATACGCTTCAGGTTACAGACTCCGCTAACCCAGAAATAGTACCTTGGGTTAAGAATTTTGCTTCAGGATGAGAACAGAAATCGCGCAGTGGCAGCGCAGAAGTAGCGGGAGGCCCCATTAGCTAAAGTGGTGCTTCAGGTTAAGAACAGTTTCAGGTTAAGAACGGACCTCCGGAACGAATAAAGTATGTAACCAGAGGTACCACTGTACTTACTAAGAAGGCAAATATAATTTCATGTTCTACAACAGAAATGAAAATTATTCCATCTAGATTTAATGTGGGTTTGTGTGTTATTGTTATTTTGTAATTTAAACATCTGGACACAATAAAATATATGTCATTCCCTCTCTTGGCATGTACAAGCAGCCAGAACTGCGGCAAACAATGCTAACTCAAGTGAATGCAGATGCTGTGGGAGCTTTGTACATCTTCAACATGTTTAAAAAATTGTATGACATCCCAGACAGTTTTGACATGTGTGTTTGTGGCAGCCACCCTAGGTCTTCTGCCATCTGGGGAGAGGGTGTTCCCGGCTAGCATAGAGTGCACCCCTCTACTCAGCCGAGTCTCCCCCTTTAAACAATAGGTGCCACTAGATGAGGTGTAAATTATTTCCACAAGGCTGTCTTTTATCAGCCGGCCTCCAAATTTCCCTGGGGTCTCCTTGAAGCCTCGTAAGGTAGTGTGGTATTCTATCTTCTAAGCTTGAGGGTGTTAAAAATAAGCCAAGACCACGCTTATTTATTATGAAACAAGTTCTAAAGTTTACTAAACCTGGAAAAATGTGGAGATTTAAGAAAAAGATACGCAGTGCAAAAGTTACAGAAAAGCAGTATATTCCCTTTAAAGCAAAATGGATTAAACCACCATCTACTTTCCCTGGACGAAACAGTCCCTTCATCCAGGTTTACAAAGTTTTTCCTTACCTGGTTGAGTTCCACCTTGCACTGCCCATCTCCTACTTTTATATTGTTACAAGTTGGGAGGAGGGGAGGCTGCATGCCTGAGCACTTCTTCTAATCCCTGGATCCAGCACATTTTCAGTTACTGAAATGGCTCGCTAATGAGTCATTACGGGAAGGGAGTGGCTCTGTGCCAGAGGGCCAGGGTGGAGGGTTGAGTGATATGAGCTAGAAGCTTGGTGCAAAAGCTGCAGGCTGGAAAGTCAGAGAGAAAGCCAGGCCTGATTTCTGCTGGAATCCAAGGCTGTGGCTGTGGGAGAAGCAAAGCTCTCTTAGGGCATTAATGCTGTAAACCCCTCCATTGCCTCTTGGGCTTGCCCATCAGAAGGTCAGCAGTTCAAATCCGCACAACGGGGTAAGCTCCCATTGCTCTGTCCCAGCTTCTGCCAAACTAGAAGTTCTAAAGCACACCAGTGCAAGTAGATAAATAGGTACCGCTGCGGCGGGAAGGTAAACGGCGTTTCTGTGCGCTCTGGCATGCCTCATGATGTCCCATTGCCCCAGTAGCAGTATAGTCATGACCTGGAAAGCTGTCTGCAGACAAACACCAGCTCCCTTGGCCTGAAGCAAGATGAGCACCGCAACCCCATAGTTGCCTTTGACTGGACTTAACCGTCCAGGGGTCCTTTACCTATGTATATATACTGTATATCATAAAGACATCACAGCCTCTGCCTTGCCTTATTCCAAAAGGAAACATGAACCCTGCATCGATGCCTAAACCCCTAGAATCCTTCACTACTCAGAGATTGGGGTGGTGTGCAATATTATAGATTCCTGTCAATCACATGAAGCACCTTAGCCAGAGATGAGGCAACTCTCACATACCAAGGAGTTTTAATTAACTTGATATTTGAGCCTTGAGGTATTTGCTAGGTTTCCAAGTTAACCCTATAATCCCCCAAACAAGCAGACAGGTTACCAAACAAGTAAAATATACAACAGCTGGCTGGGGGTTGATGGGATAGTCTAAAACATCTGGAGGGCACCAGGTTGTTAAAGGCTGTAGCAAGGTTTTCAATAATGTTACAGCTGCACAATGTAATTTCAACTAGCGTTGACCATAAGTGGACTATGTTGTTTGCCTTTTTAGTGTACGTGCTGGTAAGACTGTGTGCATTTGTACCTTAATGCATATTTTTGTATTTCCGTTTTCTTTGCCCAATAAAAAGTGGAGGACCCCACACCGTTTCCTACACAAGCAGAAGTGTCCATGAAAACGAACTTCTTTGCAACCAGAAATATTTGCAACGAGTTATTACCACTTATTAAACCACAAGGTGAGCTTTGCATTTTCCTCCTGCAGGAGTAAATATTGTATTTTTAAATAGTCACAACCCATCCTGAGACCTTATAGTAGTGCAGGTAGGAAATCAAAATGAGTAATTATTAATAACAACAGACAAACAGATAGACAGACAGACCAACTGAGCTTTTCAAGTCTGATCCTGTTCTTTACAGCCATCGTGTAAAAAGGACAGGATAGCACTCTTTATGTAGTACATGAAACAAGAGACAAATAGAAGTTGAACTAAGCCAGATAGGGCTTAGTGAGGTTTATCACATGGATTTATTGAAGAAGAAGGGGCAGGGGGAGCAAACTGGATTTGTTTTCTGTTCTGTGTGATACAATATTGTAAAATCAGCAGCCTGTCAGATGATTCAGATTTCTAGCTATTTTGAGAAGCTAGTGAAATTACTGGCATCATACTGCACTATTGATCAACTCTAAGTAACTGCTGCATTCTATCTTGAAATGTCCAAACATTGTATACAGTGCTTTTTTTCACCATACCTTTGAGTACCCCCAGAAAAAAGCACTGAGTGTATGTGTTAAATGCCACTGTGATAGCCTTCAGAGCTATTAAACTAAAATTACACAGCATATATATTTTAGATTTTCCATCAACCGTTTCTTATTTTAGAATATCTCCATGGCATCATAGAAAGGTTTCTGGTCTTGTGTATGAAACTTGCTTATGATTTATTCTTCATTATTTACTTGCTGTATGACACTTATTATTTCTACTTGCTCTGCAGAGTATTGGGTTGTACGCAATCATGGGTGTAGCCAAGGGGGTAGCAGCTCCCCTAAAATAATACAAATAAATACAAATCTGAGGTTCTGCCGCCCTAACAAAAATCCTGGCTACGCCCATGTACCCAATGTTAGCGTTACTCAGAGGGGACCCATTATAAATAATTGGCTTGCCTAACTTAGGTCTGCCCAGTATGTCTACTTTGAGTGCAACTCAGTTGGATATGGCCCATTGGTTATTATGGAATTATCTTTTTTTTTTTTTTTTGTCACAGGAAGAGTAGTGAATGTCTCCAGTGTCATGAGTGTCCGGGCCTTGGCCATGTGCAGCCCAGAACTACAGCAGAAGTTTCGGAGTGAGACAATCACTGAAGAGGAACTAGTGAAACTCATGGAAAAATTTGTAGAAGACACCAAGAAGGGAGTGCATGAGAAGGAGGGTTGGCCAAATACAGCTTATGGGGTGTCCAAAATCGGGGTAACGGTTTTGTCCAGAATTCAAGCAAGGCGCCTGAATGAGACAAGGAAAGGTGATGGTATTCTCCTGAATGCCTGTTGCCCTGGGTGGGTCAGGACTGACATGGCAGGTCCTAAAGCCCCCAAATCTCCTGATGAGGGAGCTGAGACTCCAGTGTATTTGGCCCTTTTACCCCTGGGAGCCGATGGGCCCCACGGGCAGTTTGTTAGTGACAAAACGGTTCAAACTTGGTGAATTCTGGCATGTGCCCAATTATATGGCGCTCCATTCTAGTTGAGATCAGACAGGCTTCTGATCAGACAGCCTCCAGTGCCTACTGAAGACTAATTTTATTCCAGCAGGCATTTTAATTGTAGTTTTCTTTTATAGTTTCAACTGATTTTTATTTTTTGTATTCTTTGTAAATCACTTAAAGGCTATTGTAGTGAAGTGCTATATAAATTGTTTTAATAATAACTAATAAATAAAATAACTGGAGCTTATCTGAGATATTGCAGCTGGCTCTTAATGAGTAGAGCTCTTGAAAAGAGGAGGATGGATGGAGAAATTTTTTTGACCTTCCCTGTTGCTCTGTGGTCAGTTACAATCACAATATTAATTTAAACACTGTACAACTTCACACGTAAAGAAACATGTGCATCTCTCTCATCCACATACACAAACACTTGTCACTACTCGCATGTGGCGTGTTTTATTTTACATCTTTAGTGCTGCCTTCACCCTTTAAAAAAATAGAGATGCTTATATCAAGGGCCATGCCCTGTAACCCTAGATTAATAGCTGCCAGCTGTAGTTATTCAATGTGGAGGAAAATACAGACATAGCCAACATAGTTAAACAAAATAAAATAAAGATCCCTGTCATATGAGCCCTTGCATTGAAAACCAGCTGCTGGCTAGAATGATGCCCTATAATTAAACTCTTAATTCCTACTATTTTGTTATATCCCTCCTGTAAAAAAAAAGAAGTGGAGCCAAAAGCTTGCTGTTCCTTCTTTTACATCTCTACTACTTGTAAGAAAATGAGAATGCAAAAGCACTTTGCAGGAGAAATTAAATGCAATTATATTGGTACAGCTAACCTATTCTATATATGTAACTCTGAATCAGGCAAATAGTATTTTACATGAACTTTTGTGAGATTTGAATAAATTATGAACTGTTACAATGACCTGATTATTTAGAGCTTCTTAACATCATGATTAAAGGTTTTTTTATTAGGTTACTTTTTAAATATTCTTTCTTTCAAAGCCAAGTATGATCAACAAACCAATCACAAACCCAGTTATCCATGTCCCTAAAGATCAAATCACCCACTACCATGGTCAGAAAAGGCAACCAGAACTGCTGTGTTGGGAGAAACAGGTGAGCTTTCCAGAGAAGCCCCCACCAGAATAACTTCCCACCTCACTGATCTGTTCCAGCAGCTGGAGCAGATTTGCAGAATCAAAGCTGTCGGTGGAACAAAGATTGAGTGGGATGCAATTATCATGTCCTATGAAGGTCTCATCTACAAACCTCTGCTTATCCAGGTCAACTACCTTGGCCCCAAGGGAGCAAACTAACTCCCTGAGGTCCAGGACTGATTTGCACTGAGTACCCCACCCCCAATTCTGTCCATCAGGAAGACATACAACATTCTGTGCTACACTGGATCGCTCCCGCACCTCTGCTGGCATTCTACCAGCAGATATTGTTGTTGAGTGAGTTAATTTACTTGGGAACCTGGGGCTTGTAAGTTCACTAAGGGGAGGGACACAGTCTGCTCTGTTGCTGAACTGGCTTGGCTGCTTTACTCACTTTGGCTGGAGGCTCAGCTTTGACACTTGAGGAAGCAGAAATGCACATTCAGCCTAGTCTCTCCTAGGTTGTTCTACATTTGTAGCCCTGGCTAAACTCTTCCAGCTGCTGATGCAGGAGGTCCTCATTTGAAAATCGCAGAGAGCTGCTGCTCAGCTACTAGTTTCAGCCAATCCTAGTGAGCAGGAATATGAAAGGTGGGTTAGGTTAATATACATACAGTATGTGGGTGTTATTTCTGAGCAATGAATCATTCAAGGGATACAGCAGTCACACAAGGTTCAGCTCACTGGAGGCTGTGATATTTTTTGCAATATATGGTTTATTTATAAAGTGGTTTACCTCTAAAAATCTACAACCATAATAGTAGTAGTAGTAGTAGTAGTAGTAATACTACAAAGGGAAATCCAAATTCTTCCCCGACCCCCAAAGCACAATCCTCAATTTTGTCAATAGTGAAACATCAGGTAACATTTGCTCTTGCTCTCTTCTTGTAGAAATAGCTGTCCACATGGCCCAAACAGTATCATTTCGATTTTTTTGCAGGATCCAGCCAATGGATGCAGGGACTCAGATTAAGCCCCTCTTTTAATTACGAGATTGGCATTTCCCAAACTGCCCGCAGCAGCCCGACCTATGTACTCCGAGATTAGTACCACACTCGAACCAAAACAACCCTGCAGCCTCCGCTTCTGCCAGCAGGTGGTGCTAGAGACGTGCCCAAACGCGCGATGTTGGGACGCACCATCTCATCGGGGCGGGGTGGGGGTGGGCAGCTGCGCCTTTGAATCCGGCTTAAACATCGCCAAGGCGAGCTGTCCACGCTGAAGCAGCTGGGAAGACGATAATGGGGACGAGGCGAGGCTCCGCGCCACCTTATAGAAAAAGCGGGGTCCCGTAAATGTTGCTGTCACCATTCTTTCCCTCCCCCCCGTGCTTCGAAATGGTACTCCCCCATCCGGCAAGGGCAAGGGGAGGGTGCGAAGAGGAGGCGTAGCAGCCCGGGCGCCATGGCGACGGGAGATTCCGCCCCCGCCCTTCCTTGTAGTCTCTGGCTCCTGCCTCGGCCCCGCCCAGCCGCGGGACACGTCGCAGGAGAGGGAAGCGGCCGGGGAGCCTCAGCGAAGCTGCGGCGGCGACGCGAGCCCTTCTTCCGCGGTGGAAGCAGCAGCAGTAGCCATCGCGACGCCTCTGCCGCCGCCAGCGCCTGCTCCTTCCTCAGTTGGTGAGTAGGGAAGATGGGGGATAATGTGCTGCTGCAATTGAGGAAGTCAAGCCAGCCAGTGCTTCCTCTTTCCCCTCCCTTTTCTGCATAGGGAGGACGGCTGGGGGGGGGGGACCTTCTTCCCTCCACGAAGGGACCAGTTTGCCCCCCGACCAATGAAGTGCAGGTGGGGAGAGGGGGAAAGAAAGCAAATACCCCATTTTCTCCCTTAAGCATCCCTTCAGGACCTCTCTCTCTATATATTTCTGAAATGGTGCTTATTCCTGATTTCAACCGAGGAGGGGAAAAGGTGGAAGCCAGCGCTCTCCCTCGCTTCTCTACATAGGCAGGCGTATAAATGTTAGAGGGCATAAACACGTGTGTGTTTGTTTTGTTTGTTTACGTGTTTAGCAGTGCCTGCGATTCTACAGGTTGTCTGCATCCTGCTGCCCGCCCCCCTCTCGGGTGCTTCTGCAGCTGCCTGTTATGTTGCTGCTGCTGGGGAACAGCTGTTGGGTTGTGTTTGCTATGTAGGAGCAGCAGCCTGTCAAAGGCGAGGAGAGGGAAAGAAGGGCGGGGGGAGGAAAAGCTGTTTTACTGCATAATCGATGCTGTATCTTTCCCCACCTCGCCTTATTTGCACACCATTGTGTGTCTGAATGATCTGGCAGAGCTGAAATGAAGGGGGGGGGGGTGATTTGAGAGAAGCACTGATTTTAGCACCAGTAAACAGGCTCGGTAAAACAGGTTTGGCTTCCGCAGGACAATGCATCACTGCCAAACGCTGCAGTTTTTCCCTGTCTGTAAGCAAAATGGAGATAAGTAGAGGGCATTGTAACAATATTTACATGAATGGTCTATTGTCCCCATTTTATGAATCTTGTGTGTGCTTTGACCAGAAGTTGCATTTTAAAAACAAATGTCTGGTTGCTGTTTTTCTTTTAGTGCATTTTGTTTTATTCTGTAGTTGATCTTTTTTCCAGAATAAGTTCCTAATTGTCCTGTGTTCTTTGTTCATTTTCAAGGCCGTCATACTTGGATAACAAACCCTCATTATCCATGGTTCCCAAACCTTTAGTGGCCTTTTAAAAATAAGAATTTTAGCAGTGCAGCTTTACATGGTGTATTGCACCATTTGATTCAAGATGTTGTAATTGATGTAGGTTTTCCCTTCTCACTTACTGATTGAGGCATAGGGACCATATCCAAGATGTAAACTGGCAATGGGTGAGTTGCCAGGCTACCAGTGATTGGTGACACTCTTAATTAGGGTTTTGAAAACCAGACTTCAAGTTCAGAGTATACAAAGGGCCATCAAGGTTCTGAATGATAGCCATCAAATTTTAGTGACAGAACATATACAGTGGTACCTTGGGTTACAAACACCTACAAGCACTTCAGGTTATAGACTCCGCTAACCCGGAAATAGTACCTCGGGTTAAGAACTTTGCCCCAGGATGAGAACAGAAATCGCACAGCAGCAGTGGGAGGCCCTATTAGCTGAAGTGATACCTCATGTTAAGAACAGTTTCAGCTTAAGAACGGACCTCTGGAATGAATTAAGTTCGTAACCAGAGGTAATTTGGATTAGGGGGCAGATCTGATCACTTTATTTCTTCTGCACACTTCTGATAATAGAGGATGTTTGTCCTTCCAGCTCTTGACCAGGAATATTTCTGCCTGCTTTGCAGGAGGTATTGATAAGAATACAGCTGCTTAGAGGGACTTCTACTAGACTAAAGTCTGCATCAGCTAGTGAAAAAGGCTAGTAAAATGAGAAAAATAGCAGCTGTACATTTTGTCTCATATCTCACTTCCTTGACTGCTAGAAGCTTACTCTTTTTAGAAAGATGTTAGCTAGTCACCTGGGGCCAGTGGCGTAGCGTGGGGGGTGCAGGGGGGGCCGGCCGCACTGGGCGCAACATTTGGGGTTAGGGCAAATCCACGGGTTAGGGGGCGCAAATCCACGGGTTAGGGGGCGCAAATTACTTGCCTTGCCCCAGGTGCTGACCACCCACGCTACGCCACTGCCTGGGGCTCATGCTGTGTGGGACAATTCACCTCCACACACATAGATACCTTTGCTGGTCCTTTTTTCCAACTGGTTTCTGGGAGGCCGTTAGGGTTTCCAAATAGCAGTTCTGAATACTGAGTTGATCTTGTCTCTTTTGTGGCCTCTTTTGACTGTGTCTTTCCCTTATTAAACTCCCCTGCCACCATGAAGTCATGGCCATTTGCCTGAAAAATACACAACACTTTCTCTCATGGTTATTAAGATGTGGCACATACAACATCATTTTCTACGTGGTTGATAGTAATGAAAGCTGCTGAAAGGCCCAGCATGAAGATTTTATTGACTATTAAAATATATGAGCCATATTCAACTAGGACATTGCACTTGCAGAAGCCAGGACAAGGGCTTCTGCTAGCACAATGGGATTTCCCTTGAGAGAACCATTGGAACAGTGTGCAGGGGAAGGAGAGAGAGAGTATTGTTACATATGGTAAGCAAAAATGCTGTCACCAATGGAAAGATACCCTTAGCGCTACAGCAAATACAGCCCATAGCTTCTAAAGTCATATGATAAGAATGGCTGGTATGTTTCTCCAAGATCCCCCACTTAATAATATAGCATACTGAGCAGCTTTCTTAATCTAAGAAAGCAACTCCTTCTATCTACATTTGCTTTTGCCTTTATAAAGAGTTAATTGTTAACTTGCTCACTGAGGCTTGCGGGAAAGTGTTCAGTTCCGGTTTACATCTGCCTCTGTGAATTAAAACATATCTCAGTTTCCTGACAGATGGAAAAAATAATAATCACTACTGTACATTTATTTTATTAAATGTTAATTAAATGAAAACATAGTATCAGAAGCAATATATACAGTTGCTAAGTTTGGCAAACCAATTAAATCAAGTCAGGCTTCTTCAACCTCGGCCCTCCAGATGTTTTGAGAGTACAATTCCCACCATCCCTGACCACTGGTCCTGCTAGCTAGGGATCATGGGAGTTGTAGGCCAAAAACATCTGGAGGGCCGAGTTTGAAGAAGCCTGAACCAAGTAATGCACGTGAGAATGGAGTTTGGAACCTGTGGTCATCCAGCTGTTTCTGGACTACAACTCCCATCTGGACTACAACATCATCTGGAGGGCCACAGGCTAGCCACACCTGCTTCAAGTTTCACTCTGAGTCAATTGCAACCAATGCCTAAAACCTATTTTCTTTTAGTAGTGAAGTGTGTACTGTTAGACCCTAATGACAGGCTTGCCATATATAATTATGGATTCCTTTCCATTGCTGCAGGTTAAAATGTTTGATATACAACATTATGTGCATGAAAAGGTTTGGGTGGCAGGCTTGTGTGCGCGCCCTCCCTCGAGTTGTCATGTTGTCCAAACTGGACAAACCATTGCTTACTTGTTTGCCAAAATCAATCCCTGACTTGTAGGCAAACAGTGATTTACCCCAGTTCAGACAAAATGGCAAGTTATGGTTTGCTGAGAATCCGGAAGCAAGTGCAGAAATCATGTGCACGAAGTGGTAGAGAGTCCACGCAAACCCGAGGCTCAAGCCTGTTTGTGCATGAAATGCCAAGTTGTAGTCTGAACCAATTTGCAGTAATCTTAATTTTTAGATGCTTATTTGAGCCTGAAAAACTGTGATTTGTTAACCATTAGTGCAGTTTGACATGCTTTGGTTATACAACTGAACCGGCATAGGATTCATAAATTACGAGTACCGAGTAGAGCAATTGTCTGTTGTCATTCTTACAGTGAATAAATAAAAACCTCTTGGTTTCCAATAACAGAAAAATTACTAATCTGATTCCAGTGAGAGCAATTTTAATATAAAATACTGGGGTTTCTAGATGAAGAAAAAAGCAGACATGTCTGTAGCAATACTATTTCAAGTATCAACACAGCCTTAAATGTTAACGGGTATTTTGTCCTAGAAAGTGGGACATTCTAGTTTATGTGAATGTGTGCAGTTTGGAGTATTTAATTATCTTATCATGTCACATTATCAGTAAAATAACTGATGAGTAACTTTCTTGTATTTCTGAGATTTTGTATGAAACAGTGAATGGTCCTTGCAGTTTCAAAGCATCTTTGGAACTGAACTACAGCCTCAAAGCAGTGGGATCACGTTTTTTGGTAGAATTTAATTCAGCAAGAAGCGCATTAAATCAGCTAATCGTGTGTGTTTAGTGACCCTCATTATGGACAACTGCATACACATTTCACAAATAATGAGTACAGTATATAAAATGCCATTAAGATCTGATCAGAGTTTGTTTTTGTTTCTGTTTCCAAGAACATTTTGGCTATGAAAATTTAAAATGGACCCTGAAGAGCAGGAGCTGCTTGGTGATTATAGATACAGAAATTATTCTTCAGCAATTGATAAAGCTTTAAGGAACTTTGAATCATCGAGTGAATGGGCAGATCTTATATCTTCTCTTGGTAAACTTAACAAGGTACAGTATCCGTTTTTTTGCTGTTCTTACTGTTGTTCAAAAAAATAAAAATGAAATTTTTATAGCACATAATGACAGCTAGTAGATAGGTTTACAGTTTGTATATCATTCTGACAAGCTGTTGATAAGCAGATTCTCGATGGTATTGTAGTACAAAAGGCAATTGCAAAATGAAACAAACCAATTTTTACAGAAGTACAAAAAGCAGCTGCAAATGATAGTTTGGAGGGACAGATAGTGGCAGAGCAATAAAACCCTCCAAACAGCCATGCTGGATTATGTGGACAACTATGCCTCCAAAAATCTAGTTGATTCTCTTGAAATTGTATCTTCTTTGAAATTTCCTAAGTCATGAATTGCTGTGATGCAACTTCCCATATCACTGACGTGAGTTAACAGTGTTTTTTACCCTGTGTAGTGTGACAACTTTCAAGAATGGCTGGTCACTTTTCTGTTGTGGTTTGAATGCTTTGTGATCGAACCAAGTTACACATATAACAGCAAAATTCTCACTTTGTATTTCATGTCACTAAGGAGCTCAGCTTTGTTGCCATCTTAAGTGTATCACTTAGTGAAGGGAAGGGAGTCTCAGGGTCAAACACCAATTTCGGCCCTCCGGGCCTTTCTATATGGCCCTCAGCTCTCCCCAGCCATATCCCTCTCCTGCCTTGATTTACACACTCAGTTATTAATATTTTTTGCCTGGCTCGAATGTGTCCTTAAGCTTGGGTAGTGCTTCTTGTTTGCCTGGATGGAAGATACAAGAAGGGTGTGTGAGTATGTGTAGAAACTAGTTTACTGTACAAAAGTAAAATTCATGTTCATTGCTCTGCCTCCTTTAGCCTCTGGCACTGCCCACCACAGGTATGTGCCACCTTGCAGAAGGTTATCCAAACGGGAATGTGGCACTTGGGATTAAAAAGGTTCTTCATCCCTGCCTTAGCACTTTGACTCCCAAAAAGCATCGTTCTGGATGCAACTGTGCAAAGCAAGGGCTTATAGTTAAACAGCAGCATATCATAAACAGAATATGTGCTTACCCTGATGCCAGAGGTGGGGAATCTCTACCCTGCAAGACTAATTAGGGCTGGTGCTGGTCCAGATTTGACCCATGAAAGAATTTGTCAGAAACCACTCCTACATATGCAGCTAGGAAGGAACTGTCAGGATCTTAAAGAGAGCTCCTGATTCTTCCTTTGCAAGAGGAGCTCCCTTTACAGTCAGTAGCCGCCCTGGGGAGTTCCCTGTCTGCAGCTCCCTAGTGCATCCAAAAGAGTTGGAAAAAACCATTCACAGAGCTTTCAATCCAAGCCATTTCCTGTGCAGAGGAGGAAATGCCCTGTTTAAAACAGAGCATTTCTCTCTTTCCAGAGCAAGCCCTTTTGAAGGCACTCTCCCAGTTCCTTCCAGCTGATTGACACCTGTCAAAGCTCAAAGGAAGTCTGTGTAACTCCCAGTTGGTGGTTATGGCAACCTATTCTGAAGATGCACTTTCCGTGCCAATCACCTGATGTCATTACGATGCAAGAAGATGGCTCTGTTGACCTTGATCCTCTGTCTAGTTATGCACATGGAACCTGCTTCCACTTTTTCACTCAGTGCCAGTAGCTGGGAGGCTTGCGTCCAACCAGCTTACCAAATACTATAGATCACTTCATCTTCCTTTGTGCTGGGATAAGCTTCATCCCAAGGAAGGCAAAATCTTTTAAGAGTTCTCTCTCCAGGGACCCTGGTGTTCTTCAGTCTTCATGCGATATCTCCTGAGATGAATTCTCCAACCCTAATTTGGCGTGCTCCCCTTCCTACCTCCTTTCCTCCCATTGTTTCCTACCCTTCATCTATCTTTGACTTGATTTTGATCCAGCTGTGTCCTAAGGGGAATACGCAGCCTCCTGCTCTCCTTTCAACCCATCTCTTCCTTTCCCCAATTAAGGGGTCTCAAGGGAAACAAGTTGCCTTCCTTTAGAGACTGAAGGGAACCTTAAAAACCCTGCTTACTTTCAGTTTCCCATCATTGCCTTTGCCTGCATGACACTTGTTTCTGTAGAGTAAAACCATGACCCATAATTCAAAAGGAAAAGTTCCCTTTAGCTCTGGTAAATCAGTTCTTGTGATAAACTCCTAGGTCGCTGTGAGGCCTTAAGAAAAGACTTCCACACATTCCATTTTCCCCTGGATCTTTGCTTCCTTTTTTCTATCTCCACAATAATTCCTCTAGTTTCACTATTCTTCCCATCATCCCTGACCACTAGTCCTGTTAGCTAGGGATCATGGGAGTTGTAGTCCCAAAACATCTCGAGGGCCGAGTTTACCTATGCCTGCTCTTGGCAGACCATTTAATGAGTTTTCTTCCTGTTGCAGCAGTTGCAGTTTCATAGAATTCAAATGGCAAGTTGTACAATGTAAGAAGCAATAAAAATACAATGCAATTAAAAATCAGTATGAATCTTCAGTATGATGGATGTGCTGTCTTTCATCTTCAACCACAAATTCAGACTAGGTCTGGGCAATATATCAGTATATCGCTGAGTGAAACCGCCATCCCACTCTGCCCTCTTGCAACGGAGAGGGAAAAACAAGCTGTGTCTGCATCTTTAAACTGCTCAACTGAGGACGTCCCTCCACAACCACCAGCTGAGTGGCACAAACAAGCTGCACTGTCCCAGCCCAGAAGCCTGAGTGAAACTGCCTCACCCCTCAAGGTGAGAGCTGGGGCGGTTTCACCCAGTGTCTTGCAGGCAAAGGCCAATGCACCTTGTTTTTTCAACATCATGGTATATCACGGTATATTGGCTAGTGATAGCTGGTATCGCCTAGCCCCTAATTCAGACACACTGCAGATCACCTGAAATTTAGCTCATGGAACACTGGGGGTCCATGGACCACAGCTTGGGAAACCCTGGTTTAGGCTATGCTTTGCTTGCACATTCCTCAATACCTGTTTGTTCCACTAATCCTTTCGTTGTTTTGCAGTAACCTATATCGGGGTGGGAAACTGCATCCAGAAAGTGTGCTGGATTGTTTATCTTCCCCACTCCCTTTGGGTGGCTAGAGGTGCCTGCCCCAATGACATCAAGTGCCCCAAGTGGGCCATCTGGGGTAATGAGGTGGTGCCATATTACCATCCTTCTGACAAAAGCATTGCTGCCACTTACCTAAATGGTGCAGGGTAGGTCAGGGTGGCAGCAAGGTAGAGACTGCACAGGCACACTGGTGGGAGTGCTGGATTGGCACTCTTGGCCCACCCATGTAGTCCTGACTTCACCAGCACCCTGACCCATCTCCTCACAGTCCTTATAAGCTGCAGCTCTTGAGAGGTCAGTGGTGTGGCACCGCACAGACCAATCCCAGTATACTCTGTAATCCTGTACACTTTGAGCTTGGTCTGAGTTAACAGGCATGTGCAAAAATATTTGCAGTAGCTAATCCTAATAGCGGACTGATAATCCTAAAATATATTTGTAGATCAGTCAGTGAGTTTTATACAAATTGTGCTGATTGACAATTTTTGTTGGTAATTTTTGAATCAGGAAATGTACTTCCTTTTGCAGGCATCATCTTAGACTTATTCCCTCTTATATGCTGGCCAGCTGCAAGTTTTATAACAGCATATATAAAATATTTAAAAAATCTTTGCCGTATCTCACTTTTGCTATTGCCGCTGTGAATGTGCATAAGCCAACTCCTATTGCTTTCTTTTCTTCCCTGTTCTTTCTTGAAGTTTTCTGTAACAATTCTACCATGACCTTCTTACCTGTTTTTAATATGGGCTTTTATGTACTGACTATTCACGTTGGTATGGGAATGGTAGCATTTTCTTCCTGTTGGCAATGGAATAGAATCATGCAGAACAACTCTTATTCATGCCCACAGCATACGTTATGCAACAGATGCATGTAACAGTCTCTTCATTTTGTGTGAGTATGTTTAATGAAGAACAGCTCTGGGAGGCTACAAGTTAAGTAGAGGAACTGCTTAACTTCCCCATCTTTGGAGAGAGAGAGAAAAATTAACATTGGGGACCATACTCACCTAGTTTGTTCTTTGCTTCTTCAGTTGAAACTACTCCGTAGCTGCTAGGCACTGGCATAACACAACAGGAAAACCTTGGAAAATAAGAAGTTTTTTCTTTGAAATGTTCACTGGAATGTGCTCCATTTGCTTAGAACATGGGTATTTGTGGCACATAAATGCAGTGGTCAAGGCAGAATGACTACTTGCAAATTAATCTTAGTTTGAGATGCACACTTAATTTATGTGTGCCAAGCAAAGCTGTACAGTACTAGCTTGAACTCCTTTGCTTACATGTGCATTAATACTCTTTCCCCATCTGCTTCAAACTTACATGTGTAGGGTTTTTTTCTTGTCTTTTTCTGCTGCAGGTAGTAAATCACATGCTGAGCTTCTGGGTCTTAAATGCCTCGTTGGTGTTACGGGCAGTGATTGTAATTGGTCTTAATTAGATTTAATGGTATAAACTAAGTTCTCAACAGGATAGTGGGGATTTTCCAGTTGACAGGTCTTGATGTTGTAGCAGATGTTGACCAGGCTAACTTGTCATAGTAATGTTGAACAGTGTTTGATTTACAGTATTTCAAAATTTATTTGCTGCCTTAAAACTATAGGTAGTTTGCTTTAAGCTATTTTAATGTTGCAGTTTAAATTGTTGTGACCTGCCCTGGGAACATAGACCGAAGGGCGGGTTATTCTTATTACTATTACTATTACTATTACTGTTAGTATTAATAATAATACAGCTCATTGCTAGTCAGGCAAGAGCTTAACTATCAGCCAGGTTCAGATGACACATTAAGAAAACCTTAGCTTAGCTCACTCCTGCACCAAAAAGGACCAGTGAAGAACAAAGTGGCTGGGAGATCCTTCCTGAGAACCCACATATTTGCACTGAGGCAAGGCCTGGCTTAGCATGAAGTGTGGACCATTGCTTCATACTCCTTCCTTATCATGTGACAAATAGGGTAACTGAGTCCTTCTGATAAGAAGTTTTAGTGCCCCCACGAGCTGTTCAGCTGAATGTTTGAGTGACATAGCAATACAGCCCTTGCACCCATTTGTTTGTACAAATGAAACCGTGTAGCAACATTTTCGAGATGGGTTTAAATTTGTAATATAAAACACGAGGGGGGAAAACCCTTGTTGAATGAATTTTTAAATATTTTACCAATGTCATATTCTTTTGCATTATGGATCACAAATTAGCTGCAGTCGTTTGGATCTTTGATCAGTTTACTTTTGCAAACTCAACATAGCAATTCACACACCCTTAACAAATAGTCCAGATGTTTACACTCTGTCTACTTGCTCCCAACCCAGTTATATATTCTAGCTTTTACATATTCTGCCTGTTCTAGGACTTCCGTGAAAAGAGAGAACTATTACTATTCTATGCCACAAAATACGCCTTTGTTTAACACAATTCTGTCCTTCTGAAACCAATCCCTAGATTCAGAGTGGTGAACAGGGGTTGGTAGCGCAACTGTGTACATAGTCAAATTGTATGGGGACCACATTTTGAGATTCTTGCATTGCAGCAGGGTGAACTAGATGACCCCATTGCACAGATTCAAACTGCCAATCTTCTGATCAGCAAGCCCAAGAGGCTCAGTGGTTTAGACCAGAGCGCTACCCATGTTCCCGTAAGTCTGCTAGTAACAACATGCATACATAATCTGATTTCTGTGCTGTCTTTCCATAGTCAAAACCATGCTCAAGGTGGCTTACAGCATGAAAAAATACATAATTACAACATAAGAAAAGCCATAAACAATAAATAAAACACCAAAAATACACAACCAAATTGAAACAATTTCCACATAAGATCTGAAATAAAGGTACAAAACAATTAAAACCAGTAACAGCAACAGCCCCCTCACACACACAAACAGTACTCCAGCCCAAGAGTGTTTTCGGCAGCTTCAGATTTTGTAACTGGAGTCAGTCCCGGCCCCACCCTCTCAGGCCATGTGGAAAAAGGCCAGCAAGGCAGGGAGCAGGTTCTCCAGGACTCACAGCTGAGATGATCTTTGGCCTCTTCAGCAGCCTCAGCTCTCTGAAGGCTAGTTCTGTTAAGTAGAAGATTACAGTAAAGCTTTAGCTAAGTTCATTTGCTGACTAATGTTGATATAAGTTATAACATTTAATTCCCACCATTATTTTACAGGCTCTTCAAAGTAATTTGAAGTACTCCCTTTTACCAAGGCGTCTGATTATCAGCAAGAGGTTATCTCAGTGTTTACATCCAGCGCTGCCCAGTGGAGTGCACCTAAAGGCACTAGAGACCTATGAAATAATATTTAAAATCATTGGGACCAAATGGCTTGCAAAGGACTTGTTTCTATACAGGTAAACATTCTACTTAAAAAGTACGACTGGAATTTAATATTTGTGGCTGTGCTTGCAGATAATATTAAACTCTGGTTTAGCACTGCAAGGATGAGTTGCAGAAAAGAGCCTCAAGCTCACGCTTCCCCTCCCCTCAAGTGCGACTGCAAAAAGCAGATTGGGAGCTTCTGTTTCAGGTAAACTACAGTTTAATGTCATGTACAAACCCTGAACTGTAGTTAGTCTTCACTACTGTTGTTGAAACGAGCCAACTTCATAAAGTGTGGTTTGAGGTTAACCTGTTTGAACAAATAACTAAGATTAGCCACAGTTTTCCAGGTTTCAGTAGTCACAAAAAGCTGTGATTAATTTCAAATGGGAACAAATGTTTCTAAGCTTTCTCATGGCTGCCTCAGGGGAGAAGCCCAAGACCCCGTTCAACACATCCTTGTAATACTAAGCCATAATTTAACATAATGTGTGAATGCAACCAATGGCTGACACCCACTCACCCTTTTTTAATCTCTTATTCTCTTTCTGTCACCAGCTCAGGCTTGTTTCCATTGCTGGCAAATGCAGCAATGTCGGTGAGGCCTGTTCTTCTTGGCCTGTACGAAAAATACTTTATCCCACTGCAGAAGTGCCTCTTGCCAAGTCTTCAAGCCTTCTTAATTGGACTCCTGCCCGGTTTGGAGGAAGGGTCAGAAATCTATGACAGGTTGGTATCACTTGCTCTTACAATAAATGACATTGCATTTTTAAAACTTTTTAAAAATATATTTATTTAATAGAAACCCCCCACTTCCAAGAGTTGCTCACCTGTGCAGTATGGGGCATGTGGAAAGGCTCTTGGTGGGGTCAGAGAAGACAAGCTACTGAAAGAAACAGGAAGGGCAGAGCCGTAAGGATTTAGAGTTAAGACGTTCTGTTTGTATTTGGCAAGGGCCACAGGACAACTTGAGCAGGAAGTGCCTGTGGCTGCAGAATCATAAGTGCAAACAAGCAGGTTCTTTTGGGTACAAATGGAAATCTCGCTGTGCCAAAAGGCATCTGGAAGCAGCAGGAAAAACTCCCTTCTGCTTAATATTTACAAGCTCTGGCAATGGAATTTAGAGAAAGCCTTGTCTGTTTTCAGAATTTTATGGAAACATTTGCTTGAGCTTTATCCTCTAAACTCACCCTAAGCATTTTTGTTTTTTTCTTACAGTCTTATAAGAGTGTAAAGTATGTCACTATTGCCTATTGTAGATAGGAGTGGGGGATGAAACACAGAGACTTAAGGCCTCTAACAAGATTATGACTGGTATGAGATTTGGAACATCAGTGATGCTGAACTGATGCAGTGTAGTTGAGAGTCTTGTCAGCCATCAAGTCTGTCTCTACTACGTGTATTATTTAATTATGCACATAATTTGTGTGGGTAGTTTGCTTTTGGTTAAGCTCTCAGGATGCGGGCTTCCTTTCTCTAATTCTGCAAATTCATAGTATACATTAATCCAATTATGTAGACAACTGAACTGTCAGAAATTATTTTCAAATATTAAAGCCTTCTCAGACACCAGATCTCCACCAAAATCCACAAAAGGTAGGTGAATGGGATACTGTTAGTATTACTGTAAGTATTACTTAACTTTCCAATATGTTTCGCCGCCACCACATGTTGGTACTCCCCGCCCCCCAAGCAAAGTCTTCACAAAAATCTGTGTTTGAAAGAAGAAGAAACAAAGGTGGGAAGCCTGCATCCTATTCTTATCAGCACTTCCTGAGGTGATTACTTCTTTCCGATCAAGAGATTCTGTCCACTTAATTTATTCAGATTATGAGCAATCATTGGGTGACTCGTACATTAAGTCTTGCCCATTAGTGATGTGACTTGGCGGGGAGGAGAGATCTAAAGCAGATGGCCATAAGTAGCCCATTATTATATTGAAATACTGACAACATTAAATACAGTGGTGCCTCGCAAGACGAAAATAATCCGTTCCGCAAGTCTCTTCGTCTAGCGGTTTTTTTGTCTTGTGAAGCAACCCTATTAGCGGCTTAGCGGATTAGCGCTATTAGCGGCTTAGCGGCTATTAAAGGCTTAGCGTCTTAGCGGCTAAAAGGCTATTAGCGGCTTAGCGGCTTAGAAAAAGGGGGGGGGTGAAAAAAATCGCAAGACTCGCAAGACGTTTTCGTCTTGCGAAGCAAGCCCATAGGGAAATTCGTCTTGCGAAGCAACTCAAAAACGGAAAACCCTTTCGTCTAGCGGGTTTTTCGTCTTGCGAGGCATTCGTCTTGCGGGGCACCACTGTAATTAGCAGCCAAAGGGTTATTTTTTTTTATCTAAGTTGTACGGTTGAAGGCATGGTCCCATGATCCTTTGAGTCACAATTGCTAAAATGTGGTAGGGTTGACTAGAGTAGTAATTTCCTTCAGCACAACCCTAGAATCATTTCACCATCTTCTTCCGTAACATCAGTTCCCAATTTTGAGTACCTGTGACGTACATGAGTGGCAATACTAATTTACTATAGAAAGAGCAGGCCTAGACTGGGTATAACTTGTGACAGAGTGACAAATTACATGAAATTGTGAATGCAGTGACAGTCCCAAACTGGAGTGAGTGATCTTTTCTAGATTAAGCTGTGGGGTTTTTTTAAAAAAGAATGGTCATTTGATGGAAGTGGTATAGAAACTTCCCTTTTTCATTTCCACTTCTTTTTGTTTTAACAGGACAGATGCTTTACTTGTGAAGTTGTCTCTAGTAATTGGCAAAGAAGTGTTTTACTCGGCATTGTGGGGGAGTGTCCTGGTTAGTCCTTCCATAAGACTGCCTGCCTCCCTTTTTGTTGTTAGTCATATCAACAGAGACTTATCTGGAAAACAGCAGAAGTATATGCTGGGAACTGATACTAAGCTCATGGTAGGTTACACAACTGGTCATGTGTGTTCTTTGTATGCGTTTCTAAACAAACAATTCTAGAACCATGGGGAAACTGCAAACTAATCATACACTCATGAAGGTGATACATAGCCATCCTTGGATGCCCTTTCTCAGATCATTTTCTCTGGCTGTGTTGATCAACAGCAACAAATCTAAGAATAATAGGGACCATGTGAAATCTCCCCCAGATTGACTGCTTTGGAAAGGGGGCTTTTGATACGGAGTTTATATGCACCAGCAGAACCTTGAACTGAACACTGCACTGAATCCCTGTTTGGAGGAACACACTTTTCGCTGAAGGCAACCACAGAGTCTTGAGTATAGAAAAATAAGAAAGCTACGTTAGTTAGACGAAATGCATGTTTGATCGAAAGCTGGTCCTAGTTCTGCCTAACTAAGAAAGAGATGATCGGGACGCGGGTGGCGCTGTGGGTAAAAGCCTCAGCGCCTAGGGCTTGCCGATCAAAAGGTCGGCGGTTCGAATCCCCGCGGCGGGGTGCGCTCCCGTTGCTCGGTCCCAGCGCCTGCCAACCTAGCAGTTCGAAAGCACCTCCGGGTGCAAGTAGATAAATAGGGACCGCTTACTAGCGGGAAGGTAAACGGCGTTTCCGTGTGCGGCTCTGGCTCGCCAGAGCAGCGATGTCACGCTGGCCACATGACCCGGAAGTGTCTCCGGACAGCGCTGGCCCCCGGCCTCTTGAGTGAGATGGGCGCACAACCCTAGAGTCTGTCAAGACTGGCCCGTACGGGCAGGGGTACCTTTTTAAGAAAGAGATGTGGAGAGCCATGCTTGCTCTGTCATCTCTGCAGAAGAGAGAAGCAAAAAGTGGGATCAGGGAAGGGAGAAGTAGGAAGTGAGGTCAGCAGTCCTAAGAGTCTGGCATCTGAAGAAAATGACTACAGGTTAGGTGAGAAAGACAGTCCAGGGGGATTACTCTCTCTTACCTACTTTATCCCCATGCAGACCCCGTCAGCTTTACTACATCCTAACACTTCCAACAACTTCCCATTCCCTTTGCCCCAAAGGAAGCTTGGGGAGAGGGGGAGATTAGCTGTACTTCATCCTCTCAGCCCACACAAAGTCCCCCACCTCTCCCCACATGGAGCTTGTGCCTCCGTCATGCCCTCCACTACCAAGTATATTCCTTGGCAGCAGAGGGGTGTATTCCTCAAATGCAATTCTGTTCTTTTCTTACAGGTCAAAGCTTTTTGTGTGTCAATGCTGGATTCAAATGTTCTTGTACAAAGGAACACTTTGGAAGTGGTTCTCTTCTTCTTCCCATTTTATTCATGTTTGGTAAGGAAAAGACTTTAACTTTTTGTGGTCCAACTCTTAAGGCTCGCTACACTGACAGGCAAGTGCAAGGGAAAACTGCCTAGGCTTTGTACATTTTCTGTACATGCAAGTGGTGCCTTGGTGTCTGGTTGGGTTTATTTTTTAGTTCTCCCCCACCCATTCCAAAATCAAACAAACCATTGGTCTCTGTGTAAGTATTCTGAAGATGTTTAAAGAAGGGGCAGCCCTGTACAAAATTCTGGTTCTCTAAGGAGTTCACTGCCGTATCTACCACCAAAACAACTTGCTGCTTTAGTAACTGCAGTTTCTTGGCCAGCCTCAAGGGACATTTAACACAGATCACATTGCAATAAATCAAGTCTTGAAGCTGCCAATATCAGAACTACTATGGTTAGGAAGTCTGATAGACATGAACAGATTGCAGCATTAAAGTGGGAGGAGTTTTATGCTGCAAATTTTTTTATTGCCACAGTGTGGTGGCTTTGTTTGTTTCTGCATTTCCTGGTTTTTGTTTGAGGAAACTCACCTATATCTGACTTGTCTGTTCTTTGTTTAGGATCCCAGTGAAAGTGCTGTCACACTATCTAGGTCTGATATAGTCCACCTTCTCTCAGCATCTGCCCAAACTCTCTTAAGAAGAGATATGTCACTTAACAGAAGGTTATATGCATGGCTGCTAGGTACTGTACAAATTATAGCCACATTTTCTTTGTGTGTAATTTTTGCTATTGGTGTTCAGATAACTTTAGTGCACACTCTTGAAATAGAATGTTTAAAAACTCCAGGTTTCATCTGTATTTATGGGCCATCTACAGCAGAACACCGTTTTTTACAACATTTTTGTCCTAGGATATTCAGGGAGTATACAGACATCCCCAAACACTGTATTATATGCATCTTTGCTGGAATTGCCTTATACAACTACAGCTGCAGTCCTAACCCCACTTCCCTGGAAATAGGCCACACTGAATGCAATAGGACATACTTCTGAGTAGGCGGGGTTATGATTATACTGTATGTAGAGAAGTGCCATTTGTGTTACCTTGCATAAGATTTTGTGTGCACAAGCGTTTCCCCAATGGAAGGGGAGTACCACAGAAGTATCAATTAGACCAGGGGTACCCAACATGCCCCCCCCCCCGCCATCACCTGTGGCCAAGCTGGCTGAGGCTGATGGGAAGTGTAGCACAACATCATCTGGAGGGTGCCACATTGGCTACCACTGCCTTTGTCTTTGAAAAATTGCACCCTTTATTGTCATACATTGCTTACTCAGTGACTTAATTGACAGCTTGCTTTCTCAGTAATTCAGGAATACCAAGTAGAAAGTTTAAATTAATAGAAGGCTCCGTGTCCACTGTATTATGAACTATTTTGTGAAACAGAAATCAATATTAAGCCGGACAGTTGATTATTCACTTTGTAAGACTGGTGGGATTAAAGGTCTATATTTCACTTACCAGGTAAATGCCATGGATCAGTAGTAGAGGACATGCTTTGTATGTAAAAAGTCCCGGGTTTAATCCTTGGCATCTTCAGATAGAGCTGAGAAACAAATGCTTTTGTCTGAAACCCTAGGGATCTGTGGCCAGGCAATGGAGATGATACTGGATAGAGTGAGTGATCTGGCTGTGTAGAAGTCAGATTCCTATCTCCAGATCACTATTTTACATCCATACTAGATATTGCTTATGTGTGAGGGGAAAGTGTATCCAACTTCATGTCAGATTTTAATAGCACGAGCAGAAATCTGACATCCTGTTTATTACATTTTATTTATTCAACCATTTATGGTCAGTTTAACACCGCAGTCTAGTAAAGGTGCACAATAAGGTCACAAAAAAGATACAATGAAGATAAAATCAGGTTAAAAGAAATTGGGAAAGGGTACTGCTAAAATAAAGCACCAGACGTTCAACAACCAGCAGGCCTGTCTGAACTCAGCTGGAAGAGAGCTCCAGAAAATTGCGCCCACAGTGCTGGATACACAGCTCCTGGTGGATGCGCTTTGGTCTCAATATAACTCACAGGAAGTTAGCATGCATGTATTGCATCTATAGTAGTAGCTCATATTACAGGCTTCCACCACCTACAGTATCGAATGTGACATGTATGTGACTCTACAAAAGACCAAAGAAAGTTAAACTTACTGCCACACTTTCTTTTGGATGGGTCCTGCTGTCAAATTAAGCAAAATCCCCTGATTCCACACTGATGGCTCAAGTGCTATTAATGTCGGA
The DNA here is from genome assembly GCF_964188315.1 of Podarcis muralis. Taxonomy (NCBI): domain Eukaryota; kingdom Metazoa; phylum Chordata; class Lepidosauria; order Squamata; family Lacertidae; genus Podarcis; species Podarcis muralis. Next base: position 54,365,626 of record NC_135658.1, read on the forward strand.
AGGGAAAAGCAGTTCAACCTTTGTCATAGTTGTTTGTGCCGTTGATTTAAAAGTATATTATATTGCATTCATGATATTTAATCCACTTTCATATTTTCTTTATTTATCATGTTCTCAGGTTCTGATATCAAGGGAGGTACTTTTCTACCAGATCCGTCTATTTCTATGTCCTTAGAGGACCATGCCTTCTACTTTTTTGGGAAATATTCCAAAGATCTTTTAGTTGAGGTGCGTAATATTCCTTGAAGAATGTAACCTATATTATAATAAATTCCCTGAAAGATACATTCCTTGTTGCCTAGTCACCCGTGTGCAAGCTCAGCAGCTCATAGGATCACATATGGGAATTTTGGTGGTAGCATCCAGTCCCAGTCTCAGTGAGTAGGTACAGCAGGAGGAAGTGGCACAGCCATGTCAGCAACTGCATTTCATTGCTGACATTCAACCGTCTCTACTAGTTATGCTTCTGTTTGGTAGCTCTGAGTGCAAGGAGGAGTGCAGGTCATAATACTAGAACTGCAGAAAAATCAACATTTCCCTTCAACTCATAGAGTCATAGAATTGTAGAGTTGTAGGGGACCCCGAGGGTCATCTAGTCCAACCCCCTGCAATGCAGGAATTTCAGCTAAAGCACCCAAGACAGATGACCATCCAAACTCTGCTTGAAAACCTCCGATGAAAGAAGAGTCCACCAGCTCTTGTGGGAGTCTGCTCTGCTGTTGAACAGAAAGTTCTGTCTAATGTTTGGTTGGCATCTCCTTTCTTGTAACTTGAACCCATTGATTTGGGTCCTTGCCTCTGGAGCAGGAGAAAACAAGCTTTCTTCTTCCATGTAACAGCCCTTTAGATGTTTGGAGATGGCTATCATATCTTCTCCCAGTCTTCTCTTAGCCAGACTAAACATCCCTCAAACATTCCTCATCAGGTTTGGCTTCCAGATCCTTGATCATCTTGCTTGCCCTCTGCACATATTACAGCTTGTTAATATCCTTCTTAAATTGTCATGCCCAGAACTGAACACAGTATTTCATATGTGGTCTGACCAAGGCAGTACAGAGCGGTACTGGAAACTATACTTCTATTGATGCTGATTCCTAGTTCTAAAGGCAATGTGGGGGAATTGTCTGCTGTGGGTAGGAGCTATTGGCTATGCTCTTTCCCCTGTCCATGCCAAACCACATACTACTTTAGCCGCTGCAGCACAAGCCACTATGTCTTCTCTGCAGTTGAAGGAGAACCACAATGTTAGGTTGTAAAAGAGGAATTCTGAAAATGGCTTTGGAATCTGGTGTCAGTTTTCCACCCTTCTTTTCCATCAGGGTTTGGCTGTGTTTTGAGATCTTTCAAGCAGTAAGATTCGAGTAAGTGACAATGTTAATGCTATTTTTGCTTCCAAATTCAATATTTGATTGTTTTAACATTGTTTTAACAGGCGTTGATTGAAATACTGCATCAGAATTTTGCAGAATCTGACTTGGAGGAACAGCATCATGCATATTTGAGACCATTCCGCATTCTCATAAGCCTACTTGACAAACCTGAAATAGGTAAGAAGGAAGTCTCTCAAGAGAACTAATACAAAAATATACTTGGCTACGGTTTATTTGTTTTCCATTTGTTCTAGGTTTGTGCCTTTAGCAAGCATCTGACTTGGGATGACAAATCATGGTTAAAGAAGAAAGCTAAAGACACTAAGTCACAGCTAAAACAAACCATAGGTAAAGGTAAAGGGACCCCTGACCATTAGGTCCAGTTGTGGCTGACTCTGGGGTTGCGGTGCTCATCTCGCTTTATTGGCCGAGGGAGCCGGCGTACAGCTTCCGGGTCATGTGGCCAGCATGACTAAGCCGCTTCTGGCGAACCAGAGCAGCACACGGAAACGCCGTTTACCTTCCCGCCGGAGCGGTACCTATTTATCTACTTGCACTTTGACGTGCTTTCGAACTGCTAGGTTGGCAGGAGCTGGGACCGAGCAACTGGAGCTCACCCTGTCACGGGGATTCGAACCGCCAACCTTCTGATCAGCAAGTCCTAGGCTCTGTGGTTTAGCCCACAGTGCCACCCGTGTCCCTAAAAGCAAACCATAGCATAAAACAAACCATAAAACAAACCATAGCCAACAACAAACCCTGACTTCAGAGTGTTGTTTGCTGGTTATAAACAAACCATACCAATTAATAAACCATGGGTTAACATTACATGTGAAGAGGCCAATAGATGGCTAAGCAAAACAAAAGGCAAACTTTACACCTTCTTTGCCAATAGGTAGCAGGATGTCTACTCTTACCATGATGAGTCCCAATAAGGCTTGTGCCCAGATCACTAGTCATGTGCTTCAGTATGCCTCCAGGATATGCAGGAAACACACTATGAACTGACCTTTGTTTTGTCCATATCAGCTTTATGGCCATAGCTTCATATTGGTTTTTAAAACCATCTTGTCTCTAGATTATGTTCTGAATGGCTGTCAACCTTGGCTGCTTGAGTAGCTCTTGTGGATTTCTATTGTGGAAATAGCATTTCTATTCCTAAATGTTTAGAAGTAACTTCCAAACTAATGTTGCATTTTCAGGGTCTCTTATGGTTTAACTGTTAGATGTTCTGCAATCCTGCTTTTTCCTTCTCTCTCATGAAATAAGGAAGTATATTCCATTGGTATGAGCATGCTACTGTTACTTCACTTTTAAAAGCCTGACATATAATAGAAAAATACTACCATTATTTCATACATCTGTGCAATATTTAAATATAAGAGAACCTGTGGCATTATTTCTATCCTTTTGAAATATTGCTTGAACAGCAAGCAAGATCTTCTCTCAAAGTATTGTTTGAATTTATTTTGAGGAAACCTAGTGCAGATGCAAAGAAGCGCTAGCCCTTCTGCTTTCAAAGGAACGGGTTGTATTTGTTGTTTGTTTTGCTCTGAGTAGACCCATTGAAATTAATGAACATTACTTACTTGGCAGCGTCTATTCTTTGAAACTCCCTGCTTATTGACATCAACCTTGGATGTTCTCTTTTCAGTGCCTGCTTAAAACATTTTGTTCAGATAACAAATCTGCGGTAAGGGGACAGGCCACAATAGTAGCTCAGAATAAATGGTGTATAATATGAATCGTTGCAGTCATTGCGGGGAGGGGGGGGGATACATATATTTCTAAGTACTTGCAGTGGGTCTTGCTGAGGAATATGAAATAGAAGAAAAGCTCCTGAAAAATAGTTGTATTAGTTTGTTGCAACAAAAACAAGGATCCGTTGCTTTAAAGGCTAAAATGTAATGCCATAGGCATTCTAAGCTAAAGCCTACTTCATCTGATGACCTGAGACCAGTACAGTACTCAGCTTCTCACTAAGAATATTAAGGTTCTAGGAAACAATTTCTGATCACATTGTCGGTTTTTAATCATTCCAGTAAAAATGGAACAGGGCTTGACAATAATCTACATAATTCATTGAGCCACTAAGAAGTTGGGTTTCTATTTCCTCCTTTTCTACTCTGAAATAAAATATTGCCACTCATTATGATCAGACTTCATTGTATCTTTCTTTTGTTGAAGGACCACCAGTTGTTGCGGATTTGTTTCTTGAAGTGATCAGAGCATTCTATTCTTATTGCAAGGATACACTGGGTTCTGATCTTAAACTTAGTTACAGTCAAACAGGAAATGTCCTTACAAGGTATGCTTTGGTCTTTCTTTTTCTTTTTTTGCTCTGACATTAATCAGGTGCCTAAAAAACACTACTGGGATTTGTTTTATCTCCCCACCCCCACCCCGCTCGTTTCCTGCTGACCATGACTATTGTGTCATTGCATTTGAGTACCCAAATTAGCATTTCCCTGAAAGTAAATTTCATTGAAATTGAGCATTGAACTAGAATGGTTAGACAGTTAATATGTCGATCATTTTTTTTTTATAGGTAGTGGTGAGTGAGCACCCCTGCACTCAGTTTAGAATGGGCACACTGCAAGCAAATTGTAATTAAGGGTTTGGTTTTATTTGAGACTGCATCAAGCTGAGACCTCTCAGTTCTCTTGATGATGACATAGGGGGAAATGGCTGCAGGGCCCCTTGTTGGATTATCAGCTGCAAAGGTCAATTGGAAATGTAGGTCCATTGATGCTGGTAGTCCAGTAGGGCTTATGGTATCATGGCAACTACAGTACATAACCCGTCTTGTGGTCAGGATGCTGTCAGAAGCATATGCAGCAGAAATCAACAACAGCCGATGAGACATAGTTCCCATTACCCTGCTAGATTTCTTATTTTGCAATATATATTTGTTCTTTGACTTCTGTCCTTATTACTTCAGAATGCTTACTGCTGAATATTTACTACATTTGTTTGACTCTTGCTGTTTTTAGTGCAATCAAAGAAAACAAGAATGCATCTGAGATAGTTAAAACAGCTAATCTGCTGATCACATCCTTAAGCACGGATTTTCTCTGGGATTATATGACCAGATGTTTCGAAGACTGCTTCAGGTAGCGTGCGCACTCTCTCTATATATATATATTATGCTGTTAGAGTTAATCTAAGAGTCTGAACTTCGCTACTCATTCTTGACCTACTATGTGTTGTATGTATTTCCTATGAAGTTTTATTGCTGTACACCACTGTAATACATTTTTGAAAAGCATTAAAGGAATCTTTCAATAGTCATATATTTAAGTAAGTGAGTGAGTGAGTAAGTAAATGGCTGAGAGAATGGTAGAACAAATTTGAATTAAATGAGTTGGTTACTTTACCTAAAAAAATATTCGATATATCCTTTTGAACCTGTTGGACAGTTCAGTTGAAGATAATGTTTGAATCTTAGTTTTGTTTGTTTATTTATTTCATATTGTTGATGAATTGCTTCCTATGAAATTTCTTTATTTAACAATAAAAGCATAACTAACCGAAAGAATAGTTTTCATATGCAGGTTTTTAAAATCTTGTTTTGTTTGTTAACTTTTTATCTTATTAAAGGGAGTCAGGTTAATTCATCCTTGATCCGTAAATGTGTATGCATTTTCATGTCTTGGCATACAAGATCCTGGCCATTGATATAATGTATAAAACTTAGGGATAATATGCTGCTGCAGTGTTCACTTTCACATCTCTTCAATGCTTGAGCTTTATTACATTTCAGCCATAAATATCGAAACATTTCTTAGCTGCATTTCTACCAAAAGTAGCAAGCAAGATAAAACATCAATGCAGTTCAGTTTCTAAAAAAGTTTCTCAAAACCACGCTTTCCCTTTCAATTGCAGAAATAAATCTATGCAGACACAACTTATGACGAGGAATGTTGCAACCGTTTCAGAACTCTGCACTCTACTGATATTTCTTCTAGATGTAATACCATTAGTAAGTCAATTTCCATGTGTATCCCTGCAAATAAACTAATTATTAAGAAAACACATTTTTAATTGCCAAATATCTGATGGTGCATGGACACATTTGTCATTTGAAAAGTGTTTTTTGCATACTAGTCTTGTCCTTATTATTTGCTCAACTTTTATGACTTAAGTCTCACACATCTATTAAAGAGCTGTGGAATGATAGGTTTTGTTCGATGTTTTGTACATTTATGGACAGCTTTTGTGCCCTAGAAGAAAACAAAAGATTGATAATTTTAGCGGGGGGGAATATGCAATAATCTGCAAACTTGTTTTTACAACCTCGTTTAATATTGGATAACTATGTATGTGCTGTGTTCTTTAGCTGTTCTTTAGGTTCAAGTAAAGTGACTTCTCTAGGGTCTATAAATTATTTTATTAATTATTTACTTAAATTATTTAATATAACCTGCCATTCTTCAACAAGGCCCAGAATGTTAGCAACATGAGTAAAAACAGTTGTTTAAAAATGACATCAAAGTGTACAAGAATCAATCTTTATTTTAAAATGTTAACATAATAAACAAGATTAGAATAAAGATGTAATTGATTGCATGTATATACATAAAATGTAATAAGCAAGAAGAACTGATTTCTAAATTAAATGTACGTCATTTCAGAGATTTGCTTATTTGAAATGTCTTGTTTTTATAGGAACTTTATTCCGAAGTGCAGTCTCTCTATCTGCCACAGATGCTCTGCTGTATAGTGCAATCTCTCCTTGAAAACATGGAAACACTAAGTTTACCAGAGCTCACTCATGCCTTAAGGACATGCTTCAAAGTACTTAGCAAAGTGCAGATGCCCCCTGCCTACCTAGGTACTGATACAGGAAGCTCAGACACTGTAGGTATTAAGAGATGAGTTTATGTCTATAATACATTTTGTGAATTGATTAATCAGATTGTTAATGTGGTTATTCATTATGCTGTACTGTAGTTCTTATGCTGTAATGGGACGCTTCGCCTCCCCCCACCCCACCCCACCCCGCCATCCTAAGTATTAAACTAGGTATCAGTACTATGTTTCTTGCAAATAACTCAAATATGCAGTTTGACTTGTCATGTCAAGAGTCTGATGCTCATGGTGGCTTTCTGCACTTGGCCCCAAAGGCTGAATATTCAATCTCATACATTATGAGAGGTGTAGGTGCTTCAGTACAGTATTTTGCTATAATAATATTAATACTGGAATAACCATCAACCAGTTACAAATATCCACTTCTCAGGGAAGGTAGTGGAGAGTTTGACTTTTACAGGGAGCAACCTTGCTCCTGCTTCTAGATCTCTTTGAGGCTTTCAGTACCACTGACAGTGATATGCTCCTGGACCAGCTCTGTGGGATGGGGATTGGGGACACTGTGTTACAGTGATTCTGGTCCTATCTACAGGACCAAGTCCAGAAAGTTGTATTAAGAGATTGCTTTTTTTGCCCCCTGGTGGTTACATTAAGGGATGCTGCAGGGCACTATTTTATCTCAAATGGTATTTAATATTGATATGAAGCTGCTGGGAACATTCATGCGGGCAAAATGGCATCAGTACTCTGAAACTCAGCTCTTTTTCTCCGTAACATCTGAATTTGTGTAATACTTAAAGCAGAATATGCCTTTGCATTTAAATAGCACAAGGATAAAGGTAAAGGGACCCCTGACCATTAGGTCCAGTTGTGGCCGACTCTGGGGTTGCTGCGCTCATCTGGTTTTTTTGGCCAAGGGAGCCGGCGTACAGCTTCCGGGTCATGTGGCCAGCATGACTAAGCCGCTTCTGGTGAACCAGAGCAGCGCACGGAAACGCCGTTTACCTTCCTGCCGGAGCGGTACTTATTTATCTACTTGCACTTTGATGTGCTTTCAAACTGCTAGGTTGGCAGGAGCAGGCACCGAGCAACGGGAGCTCACCCCGTCACAGGGATTCAAACTGCCAACCTTCTGATCAGCAAGTCCTAGGCTCTGTGGTTTAACCCACAGCGCCACCCGCATCCCTGCACAAGGATAGTTCCAGACAAATTTAAATCCTCACTGTTCTCTATCAGATTTGTGTCTTTGTTTCATGTAAGGCAGTGTTCCACCCCACATCTGTTTATTTACTTATAAAAATATTTATATGCCTATAAAGAAAATAGCAAAGTAGTTCACAACTGTACATAAAGCCATACAATAAAAACCATATAAAAGGTTTACATCAGAAATTGGATAGCTGTTGTGGAAATATTTATTTCTTGTTTGCTTGCACAAGCCTGATGGAATAGAAAAAGTTTTTACCAGGCATTTGAAACATGCAGTTAAAACATGCAAGGATGTTTTAATGTTATTCATGTATGGTTTTTGTATAGAGTAAACCTCAATGTTCACATTTGGGTTATTTCAGAGCCCCATGAGGGAAGAAAACCAGGAACTGACTACAGAATCCAAAGTGCTCCAGAATGAAGATGACGCTCTTTTTCCTCCACTCAAGTCTGAAGACAGTGGTATAGGCCTTAGCACTTCATCCCCAGAGTTCTCTCAGCACTTGAGAATACCTAGGGTAACTCCTGAGAAAGATGATGTCTGGAAAAAGGGTGGAAGCATGCAGAAGACCTTGCAGTGCATCCAGGAGCTGGTGGCAAAATTTGCCAGCAAATACGTATTTGTCGTTCATCTACAAGATCCCAGTAATGGCAGTGTTCTGCCAGTGCATTCAAGACAAGGGGAGAAAAAAGGAAACCATTATCAAGCTGCTGGAAATATTTCCAAGAAAAGGAGCTCATGGGACTCCAAGCAAATAACTGTGCCTCAGTTTAAGCAAATGCTAACAGACCTATTCACTGTCCGAGGGTCATCTTTTAAACAGAAAGATCTGGATCCTCCATCTCCTTCAGAAGAGCTTGGTGGTGAAAGGGGGAAAAAGGAAGAAGAATGGGACATTGACCAAGTTATGCTTGACTTGGGAGATATGAGAGAAGACTGTAGAGAGGCCTTTGCAGCTATGTGCTACCTCTTATTGGATTGTACTACATTCCCTGTTTATCTTTCTGAGGAGGAAACTGAGGAGCTCCATTTGTCTCTCTTTCAAGTGCCTGGTAAGAGGAACATAATTTGCAGAAGAGTACATAATAAGGCAGTGTTGTGTATTCAATAATCTTCCATTAGAATTGTGCAAAAATAGTAATGTGATAGGGCTCTAAATTTGTAAGTGTAGGGCAAGGACCAGTTAAGGCCTAGGGCATGTGGCTTTCAGAGTGCTGGCAAAGAGCAAATAAAGCCCTGAGTGAAGAAAGGATAGCCAGGTATGTGTTGGGCGGATTGAAGGTTAAAGGATCAAATAGGCACAATCTCAGATTTGCCAGTATTTCGTTAAAGTGATGTTTTCTGAAAGAGCTTGTGCTCTTTGACTGCATTCCAATGCATATTTACCTAGGAGTAAGTCCCACTGAGCATAGTTGGACTTATTGCTAGGTAAATGTGCATTCAGACCTTGGTTGCTTTCTTCAGCTTGGCATGTTGAGGTCTGGATGAGATCCCTGTCTAATTTGCATTTCCCATGCACAATTGGCCAATGACTTTCAGATGAAAAATGGGTTGATACTTCTATCATCTTGTTTAGTAATGTGTCTAGCAATGTAATGTACTTACCTAGTAATGTTCTTTAGATTGTGTGTACCGCCAGGGCTCTTAAGAAAGAAGACAGAGATATCAGTTTGTTTGGAGAAAGTACAAAAATATATTTTAAAAAAACTTTAATGGGATAAAAAGCAACCCCAAAGCAGCCCAAAGTGGGCTAAACATGTTGAATAACTAAAGAATGTTGACTGTTGGTTAGAAAGGAAAGTGGTGGTTGGGGGGGGGGGGAGGAATGGCTGGGCTGGCTAGAATCCTGAGCAGGATCACATCTATATTAGAGAAGGGCAGAGCATCTGTTTTGCAGACAGAAGTCCCCATGATCAATCCCCAGCATTTCTGGGCAGTTCTGGGAATGTCCCCTAGAGAGCTGCTGCCAAGCAGTGTAGACAACACTGATCTAAATGCAGCTTCCTATGTACCTATGCACTCATATTATTATTATTTTTTAAAAAATTATTGGTTTTTCAAAAAAAATCAAACAAACAAACAAACAAACAAGTGAACAAACAAACATAAATCTTCACTATATTTAAACCAAACTTAGTGACATTGTTAAGTGACTTCCTCGTACCCCCCTGGTTGAATTTCAGTGTATATCATTTTAACGGTTTCCCAACACCAGTATTCTTATAAAATTAACTTATTCACTTAACATCTTTCTCTCTTTTCAATTCAGCATTACAACATATCAATTCATCACATTACATATTAAAATCCTAAGCCTATCTGGTATTTACAAGCTTTTCCAATTACATATTTAACTAAATAGTCTTTAAATTTCACCCATTCTTCCTGATAATCCTCCTCCTTCTGGTTGCGGATTCTTCCAGTCAGGTTGGGTAGCTCCGAAAGTACCTATGCACTCATAGGTGAAGGATGCATTGTAAAATTTTGTGGCACTTGCATATGTTAAATGATAAATGTTTGTCAAGGGGACAAACTGTTCCGAATAACGATTGTACTAAAACTGGAGGTAAAACTATTTGTCTGCTCTCCTCAGGTGGCTGTGAATCCAGTTTCCCCCTGTGGCTCAAATCCCTGATGACAATATGTTGCTGTGTCAATGACTGCCACATTCAGAATGTGTCCATCTCTGTACTGCTAGAAGTAATTAACCAATCCCAGTCATTGGCACTGGTTATTGAAGACCGAGTAAAGCGGTATAAAGTTCCTGGGCAGAACCCCTTCTTTGGAAGGCTGCAGATGGTCACAGTTCCTCCTATTGCACATGGGGTTCTCAAACTTATTTCGGAAAAAACTGATTTCTACCAGGTAATGTACTAAAATGCATGCCAAGCTGCATTATAAACTTATAAACTGCATTATAAACAATGTGTTGGGCATTGTTGTTTCCATAGAAATGGAATGCTTGTAATGTGCAAGTGGCTTAATGTTGTTTACTTGATTCTATCTAGCACTTGCGCCTCTTAAACAAAATGGCAACTGCGACCCTGGAAGAGCAGCCGTAATGGTATTATGGGGTGGGGAAGGGAAGGGAAAGGAAAGGAGAGGAAAAGACATCAACTTGCAGAAATAGCATGGGATGATACTCACTAGAGGCACAAAAACCAAACTCTATTCAGGGTGAAGGTAGCTCAGCATTCCATTCTCCAGTGCTGTTGGCCAAATCAATTCAACCGGCCAAGAAAGTAAATAGACACGTCCTGCTGAAGTACAAATCATTGCCCATTTCCTTGCCGTGTTAACTTTGAAAAGCACTTACAAATAATCCTTAGAAACAATTCTGTATTCAACTTTGCTTCACAGTCGCATAGAACTAGTAAAATACAAAACAAGAATTATATTAATGCACACGCATATCCTGTGGGGGCTTTGCTTTAGCAGAAAATGATTCTGCTCGTGCAAGTTGGGGCACCCAAATTCTGTCGTTCTTCCTTGCCTGCTGCAGTGGGGCAGGGAGTTTATGTGCGATGAGAGTGCGCTGACTTGCTTTCCACTACAACAGAGTGAACTTGGAAAGAAAGAAATTGTAACATTTTAAAGAAATTATTATATCTTAACTGCCCTTTAAAACAAATGTGCTTTCAAGTGGTATTCATCACCTAGATTATTCTGCTGTATAGGGGTGTGGGGTGGCGCTGTGTATGTTAAGGGTATTAATACCTAGTTACTGTGAAATGCATTTTTGCCCTATCAAATGGCATAGTTTGACTCGAGGTACAGTGGTGCCTCGCAAGACAGAAAACCCGCTAGACGAAAGGGTTTTCCGTTTTGGAGGCGCTTCGCAAAACGAATTTCCCTATGGGCTTGCTTCGCAAGACGACAGCCCATAGGGAAATCTCCGGGACAGCGGGGAAGCGCAGCGCGTCTTCCCCACTATCCTCGGACCTCCACCCGCTGCCCGGCTTCGGAAGGCTCCTCCGAAGCCGGGCGGCGGGGCGGGAACACCTCCCCCCGCAGCCCGGCTTCGGAACGATGCTCCGAAGCCGGGCAGTGGGGAGGGAACACCTTCTGAAGGCCGGCGGGGGGCAAAAGTCTTTGTTCCCCCCTGCCTGCCTTCCCGGGAGAGTGGAGAAACGCAGCGCGTTTCTCCGCTGTCCCGGAAGGCTTTTGAAGGCAGGCGGGGGGGGAGCAAAGACTTTCGCCCCCCGCCCGCCTTCAGAAGAGGTCCTGGACCTCTTCTGAAGGCTGGCGGGGGGCAAAAGTCTTTGTCCCCCCCTGCCTGCCTTCCCAGGGGCTTTTAAATCGCCCCGGACAGCGGAGAAGTCCTCCACTGTCCCGGGGCGATTTTAAAATGCCGCCCTTCAGCATTTTAAGATCGCCCCGAACAGCGGAGAAGTCCTCCGCTGTCCCGGGGTTTTTTTAAAATGCTGGGGGTGGGAAGAAAAGCCCTTGTTCCCCCCCCCCCCCAGCCTTCAGAAGAGGTCGGGGGACAGACTGTCCCCGGACCTGGTCTGAAGGCGGTTTCCATAGGAACGCATTAATTGATTTTCAATGCATTCCTATGGGAAACCGTGCATCACAAGACGAAAAACTCGCAAGACGAAGAGACTTGTGGAACGAATTAATTTCGTCTTGCGAGGCACCACTGTATACTGTTTTCTGTGTTCACATTATCTTTCGATTGCATTAATAAACATGGTGCTGTATGATGGTGTGTGGTATAGAAAACCATGAACTATTTTCAGTAACACAGATTCCTTTAAACCTGCCTGAAAGTGTGGTTGTTGTTTTTTTTTAATTTCACTACAGAGAGTTGCTCAAGTGCTTTGGAATCAGCTAAACAAAGAGACGAGAGAGCACCACAACACTTGTGTAGAGCTGTTCTACCGTCTTCATTGCCTAGCTCCATCTGCTAATATCTGTGAAGACATCATCTGCCATGCATTGCTGGATCATGATAAAGTAAGGTTTATTAAAGGTTGTATAGCCTAACACAGCACCCTAGTTTTGTGGGGCGGGGCGGGGGGCATATCACAATCACTCCTAGAACAGATTTTGGGGGAGCATGTGTATAGAAGGGAGAAAGTACCTTTGCCCGAATAGAAATCTTTGCTTGATAGGGTGCACGGGTTAGATACCACCTTATGCTTTTGGAATATCAGTGAAATATATTTTATGTTATACTGGAGTTGTTTTGAAAACTGTGATTAACATTCCTTTCTGCTAAGACTTTTAAGAGACTGTTAGACCCAGATTGATACTGTTTAAAAATAAATAAAAAGGTGCGAGAAGATTAAGGAAGATCAGTTGTGTGTGGTGGAACATATGCCTTGCATGTTGAAGGTCACGGGCTCAATCCATGGCATGTCCAGTCTGAAAAAACAAAATGGGTCTTGAGTAATGGAGCATTGACAAACCAATTGGAAACTCCGGAAGAGTTGCTTCCAACCAGAGTAGGCAGTCCTAAAGTGAATCAGCCATTGGCTTCATGCAGTTTCAGACAGTTCTTTGGCGGCTGCCCTGTTAGATGTGGCTCTTCTGTCCAGTAGACAGATGCTGTCTCAGCTCCACTCTTGGACTAATCTCCTATCCCTCTTGAGTAAATATTGGTCAAAATCTTCCTTCTTACACTGCATAGGCTACCTGTAGCTCTAGGTTGGCAAGCACTTTGGGTAGCTCATTAGGGCAAGGACTGAAACCACAGTTTATATTTTATCCCTTCTTCTGGGTTTTGAGGAGTAGATGTAATTAACTGGATAATGAAGAGCAGATTTAATTAACCAGCCTACTTGCTAACAATACAGTGATTTTCTTCATTTTTGGAAGCATAAGTAACCACATGTTCACTATAATCGTTCCATCAAGACTTCATATTTCTCAAACTCAAAGGAAATAGAGCTAAGCTTTTATAAGAATATAATGATTCATTTCATTCTGACTACTGCTATTTTCAAAGAGATCTCAAACATTTTTCTTGTATTGAGGGGCAAGTGCACATTCATCAGAGTATTCTTGTCTTTCCATAATTATCACTAATTTATGTAGGCTGCAAGGCTGCAATTTTAAATCTATGTAGTTGAATATCTCAAACTAGCTCATAAACATTCTTTTTGTTCTGATTTTGCTTTGGGTTTCTTTCCTCCTAAGGGGACAAGGCTGGAGGCACTGTTCCGGTTCTCTGTCATGTGGCATTTGACCAGAGAAATCCAAGGCAGCAGAGTCACTTCCCACAATCGCTCTTTTGATAGGTATTGCTATTACTTTTATGTCTATTTTGATGGTGTAGGTTTAAATTACATTTACTTTTGGTCATTGAACTGAAAAGACTACAGTTTCATATGTACCCAAAATGTACCTAAGCCAAAAATATTGTTGTTGTTTTTTGATGGGCATCTTTAACATTGTGCTTAGCTTGTTTTCCTATAGCTCTATACAGAAACCTCCCACATTTGCACACTTAAGCTTGCTTTCAACCCATTATTGCAGGCCAGCCATAGCTTCTTCCCTACTTGATGTGAACATCCATACGTGTGTGTGTGTGTGTGTGTGTGTGTGTGTGTGTGTGCGCGCGCGTGCGTACACACACACAAACAACATTCACCTGTTTCTCCAATTCAAAGATTCTTGTGTTCACAACACCACCATAGAGGTTTCATTTTCTGCTGCTGGTCCTTAACAAACAAATTGAAGAAGGCAGAGAAGGTTACTATTGCTGGAAAAGCTATTTTAAAATTGTGTGTCCCTTTTTGTAAACTAGTCTTCCAGCTCAACATTTTAACATAATTCTAGCCTTGTCACCTTGAACAAATATTACTGTAATTTCTCCATCCAGGTCTCTGTTCGTTGTGTTGGACAGCCTTAATAATTCGGATGGAGCTATTGGTGCTGCTGCACAGGGTTGGTTGATACGAGCGCTGTCACTTAATGATGTTGCACGAATTCTGGAACCCATCCTTCTGCTTCTGCTTCATCCCAGGACACAGCGTACCTCTATTCACTGTGTCAAGCAGAAAAATTCAGCAGGTAATATTTCACTTAAGAAGATTCCTTCGCCTTCAGGTGAAGCATTTGGTCCAGCATTTGGTCTCCCAATAGATGCCCCTGGAGAGCCTTCTAACCATGCACTGAAACACATCCCCCCCACACACACACGGCAATGCTATATTTAATCCTGGAGGTTTCTTTAGCCATCAAGGCTAGCAGGAAGTGATAAGTCTTGGCCTTCCATGAACGCTTCCAATTCCCTTTTCAATGTGGTAGCTATCACCACATTTTTTGGCCATGAATTCCATAAATTACATGTTGTGGGCAGTATATTTCTTTTGTATATCCTGAAACTACTCCTAGTCCTTTTCATGGGCTGACCCAGCCTGTAGTAGTATGGGAGCAGGAGGGGGGGGATATTTGTTAGGCATGCCACCTTTTTGTCTAAACAGAAACCCCAAGCACAGGAAATGTTGGCCTCTACAGGGTTGAAGTCTAAATTTGCCTTCTATGTAGTACACCTTGACTTAGCTGTGCCTTAGCATTTGCCTGTAACAGGTACCGTGTGTGTTCCTCCCTTCATATCATCACACAGAACTCAGTATCTAGGGGTGAGTCTCAGACATTTAATTCTATTTTTTTTAACTAATAAAAATTGTTTGGCATTTCAAAAGAAGAAATAAACAATATTAGTCGATAACATAGTAGACAAGCATATGAAGGTCATGCATAAACAAGATAGTTCAGAATCCAAGGCATTGATAAAAAGGGTTGAGGTTAAATTTTTAGTTACCTGGATGAAAGCAGTGATCCTCTCAGAAGGAAAGCACAAAGGAATAGCCCAGCAATGGCAATATTTATATCCAAATTTCCTGTGAAGACTTAAGGTTTATTATACATTAATATAATTAATTGTTATCTGACCCAATTACTAGAGAGAAATAAACTATTTTAAAAGAGAGGCTATAAATCCCCAAGTATATCTGGCTACATTAAAGAAATGCAATAAATCCCAGCATTTAAATCCCAGCATTAGTATGTCTGATCATAGTCTAAACAATGTTATAACTTTTGCACATAGCAAAATACTTGGTGTGTGTCTGAGCATACTAAGAGTTGTCATTTAGAGAGTTTATTTCAGCTTTGCTGTCTTTGTGAAAACAATATTTCCTGGCTAATTGGGTACAATTAGTAATTTGTAGCTTTTATGATAGGTGTTGTCCAGCTTAGTTATTGTTCTAGGGAACAATTTAAAGGTTTATTGTTTTAAGATAGGGAAGGGCAAACCAGAGGATCAGTATGTGAGCATGGCTTATCTCTCATACCTTGATGTGTATATGAGCATCACAAAGATACAAAAGGATGCCATCATTTCCAGTGTAAGAAGTCCAATTTGTTAAATATCATAATCTACAAATACTAGCCAATACGTGTTAATTTTTATTTGCTGTATTTATAAATGGCTGCCCAAGAACATTGTACTCTGGGTGGCTGGCAAATAAAATGATAAAATATCATTAAAAAGGGGTTTGGAGCATCAACAATTTCAGGCCAAAAGAAGAATAAAATCAGACACCTAAAACTATACAGCAGATAGACATTGCTTCAGAACATAGGTCCCTTAACAACACTCTATTGTGAACACATGGCACAGTTGCAAAGAAAGAGGGTCACCCGTTGTGTTCAGATACTGGGACGTGAAAGCGGCTGCTGTCTGAAGGCTGCACCTTCACTACTGAATGAGTGGTCACTTTTTTAGAAAGGCAATTTTGCTTTCTTTCAGAAGACATGCGTTTCTGGTACAAAAAGAAAAAAGTCCCTTTCCAGAAGTCCTTGGGGCGTTCTGAAAGCAGCTCTGAAGAAAGTTTGCCACTGAGCCAGTTTACAACTGTGGACAGGGAAGCCATTTGGGCTGAAGTTGAAAAAGACCCAGAAAAATGCCTGCTTAAAAATGAACTGGCTGTAAGTGATCGTTATCGGTGTGCAGAAGCTTCACCAGATGTAGACGAGGAGGATAATAGTGAACACACAGAGTCTGCTGATACCAGCACTGGACCTACCGATAGTGATAATACATCATCCTTTTCTCCTTCTCTGGACCAGCAGGATATGAGCAATGACGAGAACTACAGTGGCTCGACAGACGACAAAGAAAGCATGAAGCTCGTTGGCTCTTCTAATGTTTATCCTCCTGAAAGTTCCAAATCCAGCACCATGCTCAATCTGGTACGCGCAGATTCTGAGAAAACTCAAGCATCAGAGTCTCTCTCAAGCGATGACGAGGTGGATTTGGAGCTTCAAGCCCTTACCACCGCTAGGTTGCTAAAACAACAGAAGGAAAAACAGGAAATGGCCGAGGCTCTGTTTAAGCACATTCTTTTGTACCTGCAGCCGTATGATTCCAAAAGGGTCCTATATGCTTTTTCTGTACTTGAGGCAGTACTCAAAACAAACCCTCGGGAGTTTATTGAAGCTGTAGCCAGCACTAGCATGGATACTAGCTCCACAGCTCATCTGAATCTCATCTACAATCTTCTAGCCCGCCACCAGGAAGCTCTGGTGGGACAGAGCTTCTACGGAAAGCTTCAGACTCAGTCACCAACCGTGTGTCCCCATTCACTGTTAATAGAGTTGCTGACATACCTGAGTCTGAGTTTCCTGCGCTCTTACTACCCTTGTTACTTAAAAGTGACTCACAAAGATGTGCTTGGCAATAGGGATGTCCAGGTCAAAAGTGTCGAAGTCTTGATAAGAATGATGACGCAGTTGGCTACAATGGCCAAATCATCGGAGAGCAGGAACACAGAATTTATACGCAACTTGCTTGGCAGATGCAAAGTTCAAGAATTTGTCCTCCTTTCTCTATCCGCTTCTATGTATGTAAGTCAGAAGTGCTATGGACATACAATGGCCAATAAGACTAATGGGTTAAGTGAAGAGTGCATCCTTGAGGAAAGCCTAATCAACTTTGGTCCTGATCAGATTTGGAGCGAGCACCCGTTGCAGATTGAGCTGCTTAAACTTCTGCAAGTGTTGATAGTCTTGGAGCATCACCTTGGACAGACTCAGGAGGAGGTGGAAAATCAACCAGGCCTATCTAAGGAATGGCAAAAGTCACTTAACTTCCAGGAGGCCATTAGTGCAATGCAGTATGTGCATCCACACCCTATAACCTCGCAGGGATTATTTGTGTCTGCCGTAGTCCGAGGCTTGCAGCCCGAGTATGGCTATGGCATGCATCCAGCTTGGGTGGGTTTGGTTGCATATTCCTTGCCATTCTTTGGGAGATCTTTAGGTTGGACAGTGGCACCGTTTATTGTACAGATCTGCAAGAACCTGGACGAACTTGTCAAACAGTATGAATATGAAACTCTGAAAGTGCCACCAAAGTCATCTGTAAGGTAAGAGAATGTTGTTAATAAAATCTGGCTTTTTCATGTTTAGCTAATTTAGCTGTTGGTCAGTATGGCTCATTTTCTATTTGTAAGTTTCCTTAAATTATTTGTTTGGTTTCTTGGGGAGGGGAAGGATGTAGGAACATAAGAAACTGCATTTATATCAGGTCTGTCTCTTGACTTTCTAGCCCAGTATTATCTACTCTGGCTCGCAGCAGCTCTAAGGTCTCTGGTAAGAGACCTTTCCCAGCCCCAGCTATCTGACCCTTTTAATTGGAGGTGTCTGGGGTTGAACTGGGCAGCTGATCTATGCACTGAGCTATGCAGGCAAGACTTGTTTCAGCTTCTCAGTTCCACCAGTAGGGGAAATGTCCCACTCAATTCTTGTGGTGTCTCAATCAGAACAGGCTTTTTCCTGCCACATTTTCATCATCTTGCAAAGTTTGTCTGGTATTCCCCCCACCCAAAAACCACTGTTGTCCCCTCCCATCCAGGACAGATAATCTACACACAGCTCTCTCTTTGCTTTTACGAGTTAGCCAGTGGGCAAACTCTCCCTAGATAGCAAAGCATCAGCAGATACTGTAACTGGCTGGGTGGATTAAAAGTATAGCGTGCAAAGGAAAGGTTCTAGCTTAATGGAAGTGAATGCCGGCTATCCACTAATTTCTTTACAAGACTGAAATAACCAACTGAATTGTTAACTTTCTCCCCAAAGCATAAATTCTAAAAGGGAAAACATCACACCAGATTATCCTCTTACCCTTTTGGAAGGACTAACCACTATTGGCCATTTTTGTCTTTTGGATCATCCAAATCAAACCAAAAAGGTAATGATGTTGTTGTTTTTCTTGCTTTCTTTTGCTGTCTAATATATACGTTTGACAGGTGATGTTTCCAATTATTAAAGAATATCCATTCAAACTATGTTGAACTTTAAGGGTGTTATAGGATTGAAACCATGACAGCCTCATATTAGGAAAAGATGGAATAGTGAAATCTTGTCAGGTCAAGATAAGCCACAGTTAGAAATTTCCTTATGTGACTGTGAAAATGTTCTTCTGTATCAATTTCATGTTTTCAAAGATAACTACTTTGAGTTTGTGATTTAAAATGCAGCCGGGGGAACAGCAGGTATTTTAGTTTAAAGTATGTTTATATATTCTATGCCTCAATATACTATGAGATGTGAAATGTGGCCAGACATTTTTTTAAAAAATTGAAATCCCATATAGGATTTTCTTTAAAATATCAAGTGAATATGCACCTGATTTATTAGGTGATATTGAAAATCTTTCCTGCCAACACATTTCATTTTCCACGTTATTTTTAAATCTTATTGCAAAGCCAAGAGGCTATCCATTATCAAGGTAGTAATACTGCTGAAACAAATTCTGATTTGGAACCCTTTTTTTGAAAATTATAGGAAGTGGTGGTGTGTAGTGCAATTGTTTGTACCCCTATATATGCATAAACAAGGCTAAGCAAAAATTATTGAATGAATTTTAAAATGTGTTAAAACAGGGTCTGGTTTATAATGTCATTATTGCAAAGAACACCCTTACTTATTTTTTATATATTATATTCTTTAGGATTTTGAATGTGTTATTTCTTTCCTGCATATCTGTAGTGTGGGTGATCTCCAGTGTTGGTCATATTTGGATTTAATGGATTATTTATTTATTTTTGTATTCCCAGTCACCGTGGAATGTTGACCCTATAAACCTAAGAAATGCCAGGAATGCCATTTTGGAAGAGTTTCCACGTATCATTAACACCATGTCTCTCCTTTGGGGTGTCATAAAAAAGGAAGATTCTCAAAAAAGACCAGCTGACTTCCTTGGAACAAAAGGCTCTTCTTCAGTTTACTTTAAGGCAACCAAAGTACGTAAGCTTTATTAAGCCTGGGTGATCTGTGGGCAGGTGCACCACAGCTGGGAAAATCCTGTCCACATTTTTCTGATAAGAAGTTGCTTGGGTTAATAGGCATTTTTGGAAGTGATTGGCAATGCTTCTGCAGCAAGCCATAAAGTTCAGGTGCCTACACCATTGAATATCTGCAGATGTAGTCAACCACTTTAAATACATCTCTGTTTGTCAGAGAGTCACACCAAATACAGAAGAGGCTTTTATCCTTAATCTGCATTGCTGGTGTCGACCCAGGATGTGGCACTGTGTAGGATCTGTCATCACAGGGGCTCTGCCTTGTAGCTGCCCCAATGACAGCACAGGCTATTGAAAGGCAGCCACCAGCAATGCCTGGTGTAAGGCCCCCAAATGGGGGGGGGGAGGGTGGACTAGCCCCATGGACAGTAGCCAGAGACACGCCTAATGTAAGCCTCAAACTAATAACCCCCTACACACACACACACACACACACACACACACATCCCATCCACTCTGGCCAATGCGAATGCCAGAGTTACGGATTTCTACATAAGAAAAGGCTTGCTGGATCACACCAAAAGCCCATCAAATTCAGCATCCTGTTCTTGCAGTCACCAGCCAAGTGCCTGTGGAAAGCCAGTAAGCAGCACCCAAATGCAACATCACTCTTACTTGTGCTTCCCAGCAACTGGTAGTCACTGATAGCCTTTTTGATAGCAATAGCTCTCCCACTATCCTTATCCCCACAGCTCCCTTGCTGGGAGTTAGAATTCCTCCCTGAGTAAACAAGCCTTCAGGAAATTGCCTTGGTATAAAGCACATTTTGCATGCACGCAACACCGTTATTGACTGTGTTTTCTCTTTTTTTAAAAAATAATTTTTATTAACCGACCAATAAAATCACATCACATAAATTCCGAATTACAAAGCCGAATTTTAAATTTTTTGTTGGGGGTACCCATATTTCAAGTTCCGAAGGGGATTCCAATCATCTTCTTGCTGCTGCATTAATGTCCACAAATCTGTCCAAATAATGTTCACAATTCTATCCAGTCCTATCTTGCTGTTCCCACATCTCATCTTGTTATTTTCATATATTTTTCTTTTTTCTCTGTGATCTCTTCTGATAATCTCCTTAAGCAGGTAAACACAAATTATAATCCTGTGTGATTTTTTCCATTCGTCCAATAACCATATCGAGATGGTTTCCATATATCATCACTTCCATAAATAAAAGCACTCTTTCCATCATTAATCTTTACAAATCTGTCGCCTTCTTTAGTCCTATGAGGAGGTTCGCCCGCAGTATGAAAACAGATGCATTCCTCCTCCCAGACATAAATCTTTCGACAGAACTTGCCAAAATGGCGACACTGTTTTTTACTGCGTCATCCCAAAGCTCTTGTACTTTTCCACGATCTCCTTAAAACATGCTTTTGGCTAGAAATTATCTCCACACAGTCTTAAATCATCCATCTTAGGTCATTTAAGATGCATTTCTGACTTGTGGGGGGGGGGTGGGTTTACTGGTTAAGCACATAGAAGAAAGAAAGGAAAGTCCCCCCCCCATCCAGTATTGACTGTGTTTTCTCAACAGCAACTGTAATGTTCATTTTCAGAAGCAACTTCCAGGTGCCACATGGAAAAACTGTTGCATGATAAATTCTTGCTTATAATGAGAAATACATGCACAATGAGAATTTAGACTCTTCCCCCCCCCCCCCAGTATGAGAACAAAAAGTGTGATTTAAAAATAGTGAGCTGCTTATGACATTTTATCAGGGCACCTGTCTGTAGGAAAACAAATTCCATCCAAACCCATTCTAGAATAAGTGTTTGTTTTCTTTTTTATAGACGTTGAAGAATAAAATCCTTGACTTCTTGAATCCCCTCACTGGGCAGCTTGGGGTGCAACTTATAGCTGCAGTAGCAGCAGTGTGGAGCAGCAAAAAATCTCACAGGCATCAAAACAAAACAAAGGTAAAGGAGAAGAAGAAATCACAAATGTGGTGTGATAAATAGTTCATTCCCCTGCCCAATGATAAGGGAAAACTTCAAAACATCTAGAGGGTACCAGGTTGGCAAAGACTACTTCAAAGCATTTGCCACGCGCACCCCCCCCCCCCCCGCGCGCGCAGTATGCCTGGTTTCTTGTTTTTCCTGTGTCTGAACACCACAGTTTCAGCTCCTGTGCATGCTTGTAGAATAGAACCAGATATTTCTGAAAAGGCATGTTACAAATCAATATATAAGGGGTGGTCCTTTATGTATGTTTTTGTTTCAGATTCCTCCCGCAGCTAGTGCATCTCAGCTTATACTTGTTGATCTAGTTTGTGCCCTAAATACTCTGAAGACAGACACTATATTGCAGCTTGTAAAAGAAGTTGTAAAGAAACCATCCCAAATCAAAGGTGAAGAGGTAGGTGTTGTTTTTACTCTGTCTATCATCTCTGTTACTCACAAGTTAGGAAGTTTCAATTGCTCATCAGCCTACTATATCAAGGTTAAAAAATGGATTATTCATGGTTGTCCCCACACTCCATGGAAAGAAAAGGCTGTAGTTCTGAGAGATATCTTAACCTAATAAATTCCTTAAGTTGATTAGTTCTTTAATGAAGAAGTTAGTGAGAGGATAAAATGAGCTGAAAGGTGGGAATAGACCAGGAGCTCTTGGTTTTTGCCTCATCACTATTTAAAGGATTGTGAGCAGCATACAGAATTGATTAACGTTCAGATTTGGTCAGTCACATAGTAACTTGAGGGTTATCCAAGACAGTAAACAAGAGGGTATATATCTGGGATAGCATGGCTAATTTGGGATCTCTATTCAAACCCAAGTGTCTTTCAAGGAACTGCAGGTGTCCTTGGTTTTTGTAAACAACTTGTAGGAAATTTTAAATTACAGTTTTATTTCTACAAAACCACTACTTAGAAGCAAGTCATCACTGAAATAATTTGTAGATTATTTTGCCTGTAATATGTTTCAGTTTGCGTTATTGTGTTTTCTTTGGAATTGGGTAATAGGGTTTTTTCTTTATTTCCAGAAATCTTCTCTAGTGGATATCCCAGTGCTCCAGTTCTGCTATACTTTCATACAAAGGTAAATGAGCTTCTAGGCTGTTTCTACATTTCTACTTCTTTTTGAATCCAGTAACTACAAGCATTAGGTGGAACGCAGGTGGCGCTGTGGTCTAAACCACTGAGACTTGGGCTTGCCGATCAGAAGGTCGGCGGTTCAAATCTCCATGACAGGGTGAGCTCCTGTTGCTTGGTCCCATCTCCTGCCAACCTAGCAGTTTGAAAGCACCTCAAAGTGCAAGTAGATAAATAGGTACCGCTCAGGCGGGAAGGTAAACGGTGTTTCCGTGCGCTGCTCTGGTTCGCCAGAAGCGGCTTAGTCATGCTTAGTCATGCTGGCCACATGACCCGGAAGCAACCGGCTCCCTCGGCCAATAAAGCGAGATGAGCGCCGCAACCCCAGAGTCATCCGCAACTGGACCTAATGGTCAGGGGTCCCTTTACCTTTAACTACAAACATTAATGCATTTGCTTTCTATTCTTTCCTTTTTTTTTTAAATTGCACAGCATGCTTACAGTGATTTTTTTGGTCTTGATGCTGAGGAACTATAGAACTACTTTGTTCAAATAGCAAGAACTGCAAAAGAGTTAATACAAATAGCTCCCAAGTGCCCTATTGTTGCAGTAAGATATGGTGAGCAGTAAGAATGATTAACTATCTAATTAACAAGCTAGTCAAAGTGTGCACCTCTACAAGATTTGCTGTGGTTTTCAGTTGAAGGCTGCTGGTCAAAAGTCATCCAAAAATGCAAAATAGAATGAGAAGGGAGCTCCAAACCTGCAAGCTGTAGCATTTAGGAAAGAGGCTCTTTGGTGAGAGGAGGAAAAACACCATGTAGGTTGAAGGATTGTGAAAAGGACACAAAATCAGCATAGAAAGATAAGGAGTACCACATCTTTGTTTTCATTGTAAAGACTACTTTCATTTCAGATTATTTCCAACACTGAGGTCATTGGTTCTTTCTGTCTTGTTTCACCTCTGAAGAATGTACTTCTCCTTTAAATGAATACTTAATTTATGACAACAGTCTCCAGATTCTGGACTGTCTATTCTTTTCATCTTCATTGTAACCTGACCTCCTTCAACTTCATTATCATAACTGGGTCATAAATATTGTTGAGACCCAGAAGAGGAATCTTGACACCATTTGGTACCTGGCTGAGAGAGAGGTTGTAAATCTTTCCCCTCCCTTTGTCATCCTAATTGCCCAAACTAACAGTGTCTACCTCTAAACAGGGAAAATACGCTCTTTAAAAGAAAAATAGTAATTCTGTAGTGTCCCATATGGTGGGATTTATTAAAACATTTGGAACATTTCAAAACTTAGACCATCCAGCCCTCTCTCTTAATAAAGTAAAATAAAAGATTAATTTCTCCTGAGGTACAAAGTTCCCAGTTTTGACAGCAAAGCAGTGTCAACCTTCCAACAATAAAACTGTAAAAGAATGACCCCCTGTGCTCAAGAATTTAAGGAACCATAAAAACTCCTTAAACTCCTTAAACTAATAGAACATAAAAGAAGGGAGATTGACTCACTAGAAATTAATAGGACAATGATCAGCATCCTGTTCCCAAAACAATGTTTTTACAAATTTGAAGGGATAAACCCCAGGCTACAAGCAAACAGATGCAGGAAAAAATCACTCAAAACAAAAATACATTGCCTCACCCAGAAGGATGGCAATGTAACATTCTCCTCTAAAGAAGTAATCTTAGAATTTGTTGAATTGTACTCAAATATATACATCTCACAGAAGCTGCCCAAACAGGGAATTAAAAATTTCCTGGCAGGATTGCCCGTGGCAACCTTATTAACAGCAGAGGATCAAGAATACATGGGCAGCTTTATTACCCCAGAGGAAATAGAGACTGTCTTCAAAGACCTAAAACAACACAAAGCCGCTTGCCCAGATGGCTTTACAGCAGAATTCAACAAGAAATTCAAAGAAACCCTGATGCCCCACATGACTAGCCTGTTTAACGACATCATAAAGGGGTCCTAAAGCCTGGTGCTCCTCCTTCAGAATAGTCTCTATCTCAAAGTTGTTCAAAGACATCCACAAAGTAGAATCATACCGCCCATGTGATACTGACACAAAAACTTCACCTAACAATAATGTACCAAACTGAATGTAACTGACGAAGGACTCAACGTTTTGAAAACTGAATGTACATTAGTTACTCATAAAAAAATCTTTTAATAAAAACACAAAAAAGAATGCTTGGCCCGCATCTTTTTGCTCCCAGGCCTTGTGGATCACTATTACTTCCTGAAACCAAACTTTGCTTCACACCATTATTGGGTCTGCTCCCTCTGCACAGAGCTCAGAAAATAAGTCCAAGAAGGTCATAATTAACAACGATTTCAGTCCAATCTTGGACACCTACATGATTGTGTGGAGGATTGTAAGATGTCTGGATAGGGGACTTATGCAATTCATGTGATAGGTACAGTATTGATGCACAATAAATGCTGGCTAGGAGGATGACGCTTTGCTGACTTTAGTTTGGCATTGCTTTATTTTTCTTTGTACATGTTGACATATTGCATGAGTGCAACAAACATGTATCACGCAGATACAGTTTTCAATCAGCTAGCAATCATTACGTGCTTGCAACAATCTCATTTACATATTCTGTGTGCAAAACACATGGTCCTTTTGGTGTGATTCAGTGCCCTTAGGGTCAATAGTGCTCTTAGGGCCAATGAAACAATTTTTAAAAAATTCTTTCCTAAATCATACTTTTATTATTGATGTATCAGATATTATCCATTCTGAAACTGGGTTTTTAATAGGGTACCCAACATAGTGTATAGCTGAAGGCAGTGTTCCTTTGTCATTGTAAATGTCCCAGAAATGTATTCACTTAGGGATTCTTTTATTCCTCACTTCACCATGAAGGCTCTGAAGTAAGTTAGAGCACTTGTGTATTCACTGCTACCTCAACGAATTGCATAAATTGCCCGACAGCAACAATATGTAGGAATGGTTAATCTTCAACATAAAACTGAACTAAATAGCCTTTCCTGTAAGCCCCTATCTGATACTTGCTGTGTGCATGGTTTCAGTATTTTTCAGCACTGGAACTGATGGCTTTGTGGTTTTGTTGTTTTTTTTTGGTTGTTTTTTTTTCCCCCTCAGACTTCCTGTCATAGCCTTGCAAGAGAACTTCCAGTCGTTGTTAGGAGTGTTGAAGGAATCTGTGCAGCTGAATTTGGCACCACCTGGTTATTTCTTGCTTCTCAGGTACGGCAGCAACAGTTGTTTTTGCACACTACAATTGTAGCACACTCATAGTGTACACTAGTAGTGTAATGGTACACTAACTTGGGCTTATTCTTCTGCAGCACTCTGAATGATTTTGTGACTAGAACTCCAAACCAGGAAAACAAGAAGGATCAGAAAGACCTGCAGGTACTCCATAGCATGTTTTCAGTTCATACATGTAGATCTTGATTTCTCCCTGCTCCCTCATGTCATGCACCAAACTTGACTACTTAATGGAAGATATATGCTTAATAGTCCCAAACCACTAGCTTGTTGTGAAAAACGGGTTCTAAATTCAATCCATATAAATTGACTGCATCAGCAGGGTCTTCTGTTGAAGCAGGTACTAAGACAAAAGGGGAAAACCTTTGTTTTAGCAGGATCTTGCTACCTGTGAGGTACAAATTAGGGACTTCAAAGCACTAAGTCACGTGATGTCAGCTGACTGGCAGATGGGCAGCCCCATCCACCTGCCAAATTTTACCATTGAGGCAGAACCATCTGGCCCATGGTTTCAAAAAGGTTCTGCTCCTGTGAGGCAGAACTGGGGGCTTTGGGGGATGATAAATCAAAGGTCCATACCTACCAGACTTGCTGTAAGTGAGGGCTTTGGTTTTCCATTGGAAGATTCCTGAGCAAAAATAGGGAGAATCAAAAACATAATGAAATAGTAAACACCGTAAGAAAAATCTAGCCTCTCTAAGGCCTCTTAGCAAACAGACAAGCTTGTCCAACAAATGCAGAAATCACAGACCTGTTCTCCCCCTCCCCATAACACCAAGTCAGCACACCCTCATGGAAGGGGCTGTTGGGAGAGGGAGGGAAACCAGTGTAAGCTAGAAGATGTAAGAAAACATTGAGAGAGTGCCCCCCCTTCCCATAGTCTCTCTCTTCTTTGTGTTTCCCTAATAGAAACCCCCCTTTCATTTCAGATCTCAAACCACATTCTGGTTCTCTCTGGTACCCCTGAACAATTTCACTTCATATTAATAATTAAAGGTAAAGGTATCCCTGCCCGTACGGGCCAGTAGTGTCCGACTCTAGGGTTGTGCGCCCATCTCACTTAAGAGGCCGGGGGCCAGCGCTGTCCGGAGACACTTCCGGGTCACGTGGCCAGCGTGACGAAGCTGCTCTGGCGAGCCAGCACCAGCGCAGCACACAGAAACGCCATTAATAATTCCATTAATTATTAATATTCCATTAATAATTCCATTAATTATTATTCCATTAATAATTAGTCCTTCGTTAATTTATGACTTGTAGCAAGATACTCACCTTCTTTATTTCTTTTCCTTCACTTTCAACCTTAAATACAGTGGTGCCCCGCAAGACGAAAAACTCGCTAGACGAAAGGGTTTTCCGTTTTTTGAGTCGTTCCGCAAGACGAATTTCCCTATGGGCTTGCTTCGCAAGACGAAACGTCTTGCGAGTTCTTGCGAGTTTGTTTCCTTTTTCTTAAAGCCGCTAAGCCGTTAATAGCCGCTAAGCCGTTAATAGCCGCTAAGCCGCTAATAGCCGTGCTTCGCAAGGCGAAAAAACCGCAAGACGAAGAGACTCGCGGAACGGATTAATTTCGTCTTGCGAGGCACCACTGTATTTCAGCTTTCCTTATCACAACTAAGTCATAAATTGTGCCAAAATCTGGATGAAGAACATTGAAACCAACTGGTTTCTAATTAAGATCTTGCCCTACTGCCTTACATTAATTGCACAAAACAAAAGCTTCTGACTCTAAAATGGGAATAAAATGTTGATAAAAGTAAAAAGAATCTTATGATGTAACAAGCATCACCAGGGACATGACAACACCACAACCTTCAAGTGCCTAGTTCATATCATTTACCCCTCTTCCCCCCCCCCCAGTTTATACCTGGGGTGTTTTCCCTTGAATACTCTTTCCCAGTTTAATTAAACAGAGGCATAGGTAATTCTTAAACTCTAAACAGGAAGCATGGTATTAAAAGGTACCCAAAGATAAAATGGATGAAAGTAATAAGGTATTTCATTCCTGATTAAACAAAGTCTGTTTTTGTTCCAGCACAAACTCAAAAAGATCACAGAGATAAATTATCTTTTTTAATTAGCATAGGGAGTAACCAGAATTTGCTCATCTAGGGGTCCCTTTGGTGCTACTATTAGAGAACTTTCAAACACCCATCTTCAAAGGAAGATATAGGGCCCATTGCTGTGTTTATCTCAAGCTCTGTATGGTAAGGATGATACTTGTATTCAGGGATGCTTCGCCAGCATCTTTCCTGCTCCTCTAGCCTGGGCATAATGATCATCATGGCTTCTTGTAATCAAACAGCAAACAGTTCTTACCAAACATTGGTTCATACCATAAGTGGAGCTCTTCCTTCTGTACTTTACCCTTGAACCCAGAAAACAAGTCCAAAAAGAACATAGCCAACATGTAGTTATAGATCTACAATATGTCCAACAGAACTTTTAGGATGGCTTTTTAATAGAAAAATGAAAATTTCATTATTCTAATGGGCCAATAGGCATATCACAAATGCCTTGCAAACTGCACATCACACATTAGCCACACTGAACCTCCAGCAAGAGGTTCAGTATTTGGTGGGGAGGGGGAATGACTCTGTAGCATGCACTGCCTTCACAGAATTCAAATGGAGTAAAGTGATATTTTGGTTTGCCACTTCTCACAATAAAACAAATATTACTTCCATAAGACAAAATGCCCTGAGTGATGTCTATATGCACAAATCACTCGTCTCTCTTACTCTGCTTTCCCTTTCAGGAGGTAACCCAGAAAATATTGGAAGCCGTCGGGAATGTTGCTGGTTCTTCGCTAGAACAAACTAGCTGGCTGAGCAGGAATCTGGAGGTGAAAGCTCAGCCTCAGGTTGCTTTAGATGAGCCCATGGCTGAAGATGATTTCTGCGGTAAGAAAAATGGAGACAGTTCTATGGGCTAGCTGTTGTTTTATACAAGCATTTTAGTCCCACAAGTCTGCTTAAGGTGGAGGGAAGAAGTAGGATCGGGCAATTCTAAAACACTGGCCATATAAGGAATGTTTAGGTTTCACACAATGCTCTTCCACCAGCTTCCATTTTGGAGCACAAATTCATTTAGCTAGATAACTGATAATATAGAACTGGAGAGGAGAAACAGCAGAGCTTTTCCATCACATCTGCTGAGACCAGCTGCCTTTAGCTCTTCCCCAGTTGTTCCCTAGAGACATTCATTCAGTCAAGTTACTTGAACTATTTCTGTCCCACATGGTTACTGTAAGATATGTGACTTTGAGAAGTAATACCTGAGATTCCCTTTCCCCCTCCTCTCTCCCCATTCATTTTTCCATGTGTGTCCCATGCCTTTGGGACTGTGAGCTTGAAGGCAGGGGCTGTCTTTTTACTAATCTTTGTAAGCCCCTCTGAAACCCTATTTTTGGCTTAAGGTGGGGCAGGGTTGTTTCAAATATGCCTTTTCATATCTGTCTGCCCCTTGAGTACTGACCACAGCACACAGACTCTTTAGAAGATAGATAATAGGAAAAAGGAAACAGTAAAAGTCATTAGGTTAGCAAAGCTGGAGAGGTGTGTGTGTGTGTGACTTTTGAAGATACTGTAAATTAGTTATAGAATCAGTAGAAGATAAATGGACTGATATTCCCAAGTCAGGTTGAAACACTTTAAGAGGCGAAGTCTCCTCAGAATTGTGCAAGCATTTGATGACACAAATATCCAGCAACTTTCTTCCTTCCATTATAGAACTTCTCTCTTAAATAATTTACTTGATTTATCAGCTAGTCTTCAGCCAAAATATGTGACTCGCAGAAATAAAAACATAAAATGGATCGCTAAAAGGCCAATATAATTGAGAAGGTTTTCACTTGGTGCCAAAAAAAAAAATGGGGATGGCACCGGCAGCTTCCCTTTAAAGGGCATTTTAAACTGCTAAATTCAGGGAC
Source organism: Podarcis muralis (assembly GCF_964188315.1). Lineage (NCBI taxonomy): Eukaryota > Metazoa > Chordata > Lepidosauria > Squamata > Lacertidae > Podarcis > Podarcis muralis. The sequence goes on from NC_135658.1 coordinate 54,395,563, forward strand.
TGGCAACACATTGCATTTTGTGTGCATATATAAAGAGCCCCCAGCAGCTGTTTTTTCCATAAGGAAAAGCAGCTTGGGGTCTTTGTAGTTCTAACTACACATTAAATGCTAATGTGTTTAAGGGGGGGGGGGAGCAAAGCCATGAGGTTGAACTTTAGAGGAGGAAAGCCATTGAGGACCCAGGAGTACTCAATCCTTTATTTGCTTTTAATGCCCCACACTGGGTTCTGAATGCTCGTTGCCTTCTGCTTGGTGAAGAACAGGCTCATTTGCTGGTTTTAAAGGCATGTGGCTAGACATTCAGACTAGGTAAGTCTTGCCCAATGTCTTCAGAACAACTTTCTAACCATCGGTCTCCCCCCGCCCCCCAAAAAACCACCCACTACTAATGGGAAAAGGTTTTAAGGGAGGGCATGAAAAGAAAAATGTTCCTCCTTCTACAGATACATCAGCAGTACCTTCTTCAATGGTCTCTGCCTCTGCCCCATCGGTGTACAGTGTTCAAGCCCTCTCTATCCTTGCAGAGGTGAGTCCTGATTTCTTTTTACTCTGAGAGGGAAACCGCTCTATAGCCACTATCCTTCCTATATGTTCCATAAGTGAAAGCTCTGCATGTTCACTGACCCTCCATTAACAGGCAGAGCTGCTTGAGCATACAGCGTTATGCCAGCCAGGGAAGAGGGAAAGGGGGATGCATCAGTTGCGTTGCTAATGTTTTGGAAATGTATCTGAAGAAGTGTGCATGCACACGGAAGCTCATACCAATAACAAACTTAGTTGGTCTCTAAGGTGCTACTGGAAGGAATTTTTTTATTTTGTTTTGGAAATGTGACACTTCACAATTTTCAGGATTACTGGAAGGAATTTTTTTATTTTGTTTTGGAAATGTGACACTTCACAATTTTCAGGATTACTATGAAATCAGAAGAGCTGTTCTTTTTTAAATGGATCTTACTTTCTCCATAGGTTCTTGCTTCTCTGCTGGATATGGTTTACCGGAGTGATGAAAAAGAGAAAGCAGTGCCTTTGATCTCGCGTTTGCTGTATTATGTGTTTCCTTACTTACGCAATCACAGGTAAATAAATTTTTTCTGACATCACCTATATGTAACTCATGCAGTATACGCACCATACTTGGGGACCTAACTTGGGCAGATTCCTTGCTTCAAGGTCAAAGCTCTTCCAAGACTGTTGTTCCGTAATATACTTCATAGATCTGCCAAGCATTAAGTGACTGCCGCCTACTTCCAAGATAGCACACATGCTTCCTGAGAGTCAAGAGAATAGTAATTGTGATGCTTTTTTCTGATGGTGGGGAAATGGATGCTTGACTGGCATGGAAGTATGTGGAAATTTGGGAGGGTACAATGAGAATTCAGGTTCAACTATGGAAACAGGTACTCCTCTCCAGTTGACAGTCCTGGCTTACAAGATATGACTTGGCTTAAGGTTTCTCCTTGAATACAAATTAGCAAAGCAGCAATCTTATTGCCAGAGGTTAGAAATGTCAAAAGAGGAACATAATAATTTATCAGCCATGATAGGGTTCCTCTGCTTGCTGGTGGTACTGACTCCAGATCTGAGCTTAGAAAAGATAACACATGAATTTTCCTTGCAACTAACATAATTTTTTTGTTCAATCAATAAATATTAAATGTTGCTGTGAAGTCTGTCAGTTTTGGGAGCATGTGAGTGACATACGTATTTGGAAAGTAAGTGATTTGTCTGTTGTGTATGTTTGTTTACAGTGCCTACAATCTTCCTAGCTTTCGTGCTAGTACACAGTTGCTCAGTTCTTTAAGTGGCTATGCTTATACCAAGCGCGCATGGAAGAAAGATGTCTTAGAACTATATATGGATCCAGCTTTCTTCCAGATGGATACTTCATGCATTCAGTAAGGTGTATGACTCGGGCAGTCTTGTTGTTGGCTTCTGAATGTACAAATGGATAAACTCCAGTAGATTACAATGAAGTTGTACTTTTAATTTGGAATCTCTCTAAAGTTGCTAATTTTCCAGTGATTTCATTTAGAAAAATATTGGTCTTTAGAAAAAGAGCAGGTTATCGTCACTGTGTTGAGAGAGTATATTTAATTAAAACTTTGGTTACAATACTTCTGCACCTATTCTAATACATTATTTTAAAGATGTGCAAGGCATGGTAAAAAACTAAAGTTGTTCCTCAGGACTGTTTCAATAGCAATATGAAATTTTCTAAAGAGAAGTTAGACTGTCATGTGTAGGAAATTGCGATAAATTGTGCAGCTTGGAGTTGTCAATATCTGCATTCATCATAAACTAAGCACAAGATTTGCACAATTTTACTGCCCAGCACATGGTTGACTTTGAAAGAAATGTCATCTTCCTTTGTGTTTGCTTCACACAAGGTGCTAGAGGATTTAAACTTAATTACACTAAACTTTACTTAATTGTTAAATTTCTTCAGTTGGCGAGCCATTATCGATCATCTTCTGACACATGAGAAAACTATGTTTAAAGATTTGATGAGTAAGTATTTTTTCATAATTATTATCCCATTACTTTTAATAGACAGTTCAAATCAAGAAGAAAACAACCAATTAAAAACAATTTGATGTTAATAGCAATTCTGTTCTTGATTACAGCTATGCAGAGCAGTTCTTTAAAACTTTTTCCAAGTTTTGAGCAAAAGGCAATGTTGTTAAAGCGTCAGGCCTTTGCAGTTTTCAGTGGAGAAATTGATCAATATCACCTTTACCTTCCTTTAATACAAGGTGAGTGTTAAAGTTTGCATTGTTCACAGATGTTCAGTAAAAGATGTGAATGGAAAGAAGCATGCATACACATAGGCTCAGTTCGTTTAACAACAACAAACCATTGTGTTAAATAAACAGTCCACAGAATCATATTCTCCTGCACTTCCTCTTTTACACCAAATCATATGAAATGGAAAGCAGAACTGCAAATTAGGATAAAACAGGTTTGAAATTCTGATTTGGAGGGCAATCACAAAGCATAGTTTGCCAGTTAAAATGCAACAACAAACTATGATCTGCCATGCAGGGGAGGGCATTGGAGCATGCAAGAAGGGGGACGGGGAGGGGAAATGAGCCTGATGCTTGCTTATGCAAAAGCCAAATTATGATTTGATATTACAGATGAACGGAGCCAAGTGAAGGTTCCAAGTTGGCAGTAAGGTGCATTGCTCAAAGAATGAGGGTCTGTTGAGTTTTGACTGTCTCTAAATCTGAGGGATGCAAATTCATCTTCTAATTTTAGAGACAGAGCTCTATACCCTTCAGAATAGTCTGACTGGAGGGGAAATTGGAGACACTGTGTTGCAGCAGTTCCATCCCTATCTAGATAGGCTATCTCTGGAGGTGGTTCTGGGGGAATAGTCTTCCATCCCTTAGTAAGGGGTCAAGCATGTTTCTCCCTCGTCCCCCATTCTATTTCATATCTACACGAAACCACTGAGTGAGGTCTTCTGGAGGTTTGGGATGAGCTGTCATCAATAAACCGGTGGCATCCATCTCTTAGTCCCATTTTCATCAAATCTGAGTAAAGCAGTGGAAGTACTAAATCAGTGCTTATAATTTCACTAATACACTGGATAAGGACCAATAAACCCAAGCTCAGTCCAGACAAAACAGAGGTAATGTGGATCAGTGATTCTTCTGCTCAAGGGAGAGGTGTTTGTCCTATGTTAGACAGCCTTGCACACCCTGGAGGGACAAGCCTGCAGCTTAAGGATGATCCTTGGTCCATCATTAAAGATAAAGGCACAAGTTGCTCCTGGAGCACAAGGGTCCTTCAACCTGCTTAGACTGGTATACTAGCTGTGACCCTAGCCTTGTGGCAAGACCACCTGGGAGAATTTTACCTTTATGATTTCTATATAACCATGTATCCTAATGATTCTTAAATCACTGAGGCTTCAGTAGGGCTAGAAGTGCCTAAATCTCAGGAATCCAAAGCCTACCTTTGCCCTATTTCTCTCTGCCCTGCGATTGTGCTTGAAGGCAACAATAAATCTGATGTGTTGGCATTTTTCTATAGGGAACCTTCCCCAGACTGTTTCTCATGCTCACGTGATGGAGGGTGAGATGGGGGACTGGAAAGAGAAGTCTGCCACAGAATGCAATGTTCTAGCCCAATAACAGATGGGGGGGGGGGTTACTCAGGCTTCAACTGTCAAATAGGTTTCTTTTCCTCTTTATAGCTGAAAATTAGGGTAAAGGGCATAATGAGGCACAATATGGAAAAGCAGAAGTATTCTTTACGTGGGCATAGGAAGGGCTCTTGCCCCGCTCATTGGCTTGATTTTGCTGCAATATATGAATATGTAATATCTAACGCTGTTTGTAATCAGGTATATAAACCCAATGCCCAAGGGGCTCTGGGACCCAGGCTCTGGAAAATATTCCAATGGGTCTTTATTGCTCAGCAATAAACTTTGCCTTCTTTTTTGCCACTGCTGCGTCTGTCGATTCTTGGACACATTTTGAGTGGGCAACTGGTATTCCTTATATGCTTGCAACATACCGGCATCAGTTATCCCTGGTAACCTCTATGTTGGAGTCAAATCACACTTCTTCTTCTTCTTCTTCTTCTTCTTATTCTTATTATTATTATTATTATTATTATTATTATTACTTGTGGGCTGCCTTCTGAAGACTCTTTTGTATTAGTGCCGAATATGGCTGCCAGGTTACTAACTGGGACTGAACATTATGATCATATTATGCAGTTTGACATTATTTTGCAACTGTAATTGTTATCCTAGTTCATAAGTGTAATAATTTTCCAATGGGTAAGAAGCTTGATCAGTCCCAGGATGATATAACTAAGCCAGCCAGATACGTTTTAGTGCTCCTGATTCATGACAGTTCAATACAAAAGTGTCTTAAATCTTTTTGTAAATTTTATTCTAGAGCGACTGACTGACAACCTGCGTGTTGGACAGACTTCTGTAGTAGCTGCCCAGATGTTTCTGTTCTTCAGGGTTCTTTTGCTAAGAATTTCCCCTCAGCACCTAACTTCATTATGGCCGATCATGGTGACAGAGCTGGTAAATGGTCCTTAGAAACAAGATGAGACAATAGCCTTCAAAATCTCAGGGAAATCTCCATTCTGTAGTCCATACTTGGCCCCCCAGGTCTTGGCATTCGGCTTGCAAGCCCATTTGTAGGAAGCCATGGCCACCCACCCTACAGCTGACATCATAAAAAGGGACCCCTGACCATCAGGTCCAGTCGTGGATGACTCTGGGGTTGTGGCACTCATCTCACTTTATTGGCCGAGGAAGCCGGTGTACAGCTTCCGGGTCATGTGGCCAGCATGACTAAGCCGCTTCTAGCGAACCAGGGCAGCGCATGGAAACGTCGTTTACCTACCCACTGGAGCAGTACCTATTTATCTACTTGCACTGGTGTGCTTTCGAACTGCTAGGTTGGCAGGAGCTGGGACCGAGCAACGGGAGCTCACCCCTTTGCGGGGATTTGAACCTCCAACCTTCTGATTGGCAAGCCCTAGGCTCTGTGGTTTAACCCACAGTGCCACCCACGTACCTGGCATCATATCTGGGGCAAATAAGGATGGGGCTTGGCCTAAAGAGGCTTTGCACACCAAAACCCAGCACTAAGCAAAATGGACCTTCCCACAGATCATTTCATGCTAGAACAAGTCAATCTACTTCACAGAACTCAATGCTAAGCAGTAAAGAAACATCATTTGAAGCCTTGCTTTCTGGGAAGGTGCCTTATTTTAGCAGAATCATAATAGATTCCTGTGTAGGTAGCTCTCTAGACCGCCAGACTTATAGACTCTAGGCCTTGAGGAGAAATGGAGTAGCCCAGTTAATCACCAGTTCAGATCAAGAGTAAAGTAAAGAGTTGTTTGTTGAAGAATAAGAGTAACATTGCAGAAAAGAAAATTTATAGTGTAAAGTTTTACAATATCAGCTGATTTTCAATCTGAAAGCCGAAATTCTCACCAGGATTGAACCCTAAAGATAAGACCCTAATCCAAGTCCAAACGTAGCACCAAATTTATAGCTCCAAAAGCCAGCCCTCAGAGGGTTGTTCCCATTATATATTTGCCACTTCCATTATATTTTGCACTTCTCTTTCTTCTTACTTTAGCCAAACAACCCTAAATAGAATGGCTGAGGAAGCCGTTTTGCAATAAAGCACTAGCAAGCAGATTAAAGAAGTTAATCGTCTCACTATTGAAAAGGTTAAAAGGAATAACCCACATGAACAGACCTATAGCACTTTTATCTGGGGGCAGATAAAAATCCAGCGCACCAGGCCAAAAGGTTTTCCCACCGCTGGTGTAACTAATAGGAAATTTCAGTAAACTGTTGACAGTTGAGCCTTGAGATTGTTCCTATATGCATAATGTAATGTAAAGCTGATTTAATATTGAATTGCATATATTAATACCTTGTTGATTTCTTTCAATTCTGCCGCCCAGATTCAAGCATTTATACAGCTAGAGGAAGATTTAGCTGAAGAGGAGGAACCAGCAAAGTAAGAATTTTTTGCTGTACATAATAAACAGATGATGCTTGGCGAGACCATTCAATGTGACCGTTGTAGTTGCTTGCGACCTTGTGACCTGTTTCATAAGTCTTCTTGCTTTGGGAAAGAGCCATTGCTCAGTGGTAGAGTGCTTGCTGTCTTTGCAGAAGTTGTCTGGTTCAGTCCCTAGCATCTCCAGTTAGGAGGATCAGATAGCAAATAATTGGGGGAGAGGAGAGCACAATCTGCAGAGCCACTTTCAGCCTCAATAAGCAATACTGGGCTAGATGGATTGTTAGTCTGACCCTGGTATGAGGTCATTTATTGTGTTCCCAGCTTTGCACAAATAAAATAGGATGAGGATCGTTGTAGGGAAGACAATGGGCTGGTTCACGCATGTATTTATATATATTTTCCCCTCAGCATCTGATAACTCAGCACCTGATGACAGCTGACAGGTGTGGCCAGACTAAATTGAAAAAGAAATGTACTTGAAATGACTTTGAAAGTTCTGTCTGTGTTACTAGACTGTGGTGGCTCATTCACAAATGCAGATCATAGTTTGTATATTGCAGTCACTTCAGGGAATGAACATTTGTCTCAAACCAGGCCAGTAATTTCAAGGGAGGAAAAGAGAAGCCAAAGCTTGCAGATACACAAAGATTTTGTAGTGGAATAGCTCCTTATTCAGAAGTTGTATTTCTGAAAGCTGAAAAGGAAGATATGTGGGATAGAATAGTGATGTGCCCCTTTTTTGCTGGGTGGGTTGGAATATTTGATAAAAGATCAAATTTCACATCATCATAAATTTGAATGCTATAATGGATACTGCTATTGCCGATAAATTGTTCTGGCTTAGCATTTTACTTGAATATCAACTATTTGCTTACATGGGATAAAGTCCTTGGGCCAAAGTGGAGCTGTCCCTGTGGAGCAGAACCTCTGGGGCTCGATAACTACCTTCCAAAGTCTTTTCAGATATAGCACATTTGTTTCATAAATAGCATTTCTAATGGCTGCTACCTCACAGAAGCAAGCTGCAGGTTACACACAAAGTCCCAGCTCTCTCATTTTCCTTTTATGAAAAACAACTGTGATTTTGAGTAGGGAGCTCTTTGGCCTTTTCCCAGCTTGCCATTTTCCCCTTTAAAATCACCTCCCGCCTTTTTCCCATAAGTGGGCATCAGATCTATATGTATGTACCTGTTAGGCAGGGCTTCACCAAGGATATGGTAAGAAAGCACATGAAGCCACCAACTTGCTGAAGTTAAAACAGGTTTCTGGTACGTGGCTGGATGGGAGACCTCCTAGAAAAACCCCAGGGTCTCCCTGAGGCACATGATGGAAGAAAGGTGGGATATAACTGCAAGGATATAAATTTGTAAGTCATTTTTGGTTTGCCTCTTATTCAGCATTTACCTTTTCTTTAAAAATCATCCAAGAGTAAATATAGCTAGCTCTGTATGTGTTTCAATCCTTAATTTTCATATTTATTAATTTCTCAGGCACAACAGTAAAATAAGTAAACAGAAAACATCAGAGGGCAATGGCCCATTGCTTGGTGACATACAGCAGAATGAGCTCTCCTTGTATTTATCAGCCTGCAAATTCTTGGACACTGCACTTTCTTTCCCACCTGACAAGATGCAATTGTTTCAGATGTAAGCATGCTTATTTTTATTCCTATGACAGTCAGATAGCGCAGCATGCTGAGACACAAGAGCATGTGAAGGTCATCAGATAGCCCTTGTACATCCCTTTGCTGCATTTTTCCCCTGGCCTTTTTTCTGTTTGTGAGCCATCCATACGCAGGGAGGCCAGATTGTATCCTGCCTTCCTAGTGTCGCATTGCCACCTGGAGACTTCACATTTTCAGTAAGCCTTTCTTCTCTTTGCTGCATAGATTTGTTTATTGACTTGTTTCTGTGTTTCACTTATTGATTTTGTTTAGTTTCTTTGGGTACCTCCCTTTTGGTGGCTGTATGTGATAACTGAGTACACTCTTCATCTGCAAGATGCAAAGCAGTCCTGCGGTTTTTTTGTTATTATTTTTTAATTCATAAGTAGAAAATGTGGTGGGTGCCTTTTTGCCTTCGTGGTGTGATAGTTTAGTTTATGGTGCTGCAATAAGAACAGGCACCCCACTAATGTCCTGACAGTTCACTGCCAAACCTACATTAGTTGCTCCCACCCTGATGGCGTGAAAGAAGAGAGATGGTGCTGTCCATTGGTCATGTGTGCTGAACCGAAACGAGTTGAATGATTGTGCCCAATAACCTGTTGGGAGATTTTGTGCTGTCAGAAGTTCAGCAAAGTGATTCAATTTCCCACAGCAGCCAAAGTGTAACAGAGGTTGTTTTACTTCATAAATACAAAACACACTATACACAGTTACTTCAAGAAGGCTTCTCTCTCTGAGCCCAGAGAAGGTTTTCAGCTTTCAGAGTCCTTGCTTAAAGTTCTCAGCAAGTCCAAGGCTACCAAACTCCTGCAACTTCAGTCTTCTGTCTCTTCTCCACAATATTTCTCCATGCAGAATGCTTCTGATATAGGCCAGAACTACACGCTAAGGCTGCACAGCACAAAGACTAAGACAGTCACAAGTTGTCTGTAGCTGCATCCTGGGGGAAAACAACACATTTTTTTTACCAACTTATGGAGCAGTAACTCATTCCTTAACCAGGAATAGGTTTTCACCACAGTGGAATAGACATTAACACTTGTCACATACAAGGACTGTATAGAGAACCTCACAATTTTCTACATGAGAGTGGCTTCCCAGAATAAAATTGTTTTCTTAAGTGAAAGGGCCATAAAGAACAGTGGTGAACTGGCATAACTTCATTGACAACGTTTTCCCATAGAAATGGGGGGGGGACTAACCTTTTTCAACCTGTGGGTTGTTTTAACGGTTATCCACCCCTCTGAGGACTATGTGTCAGTGGCAAACCTGGCCAATGCAAGTGTGGGAGTGCGCACACATGCATACTACAGAACACATGGACCCTCACCAGACATGCAGTCACACAGCTCATGCTCACTTTCTCATATGGGCACTCACACAAACACACATTATCAGCATTGCCAGCCCTTCCTCCCAGAGCACTCAGGTGGTTACAAACACTGCCTTTTACACAAAAGCATCTGTGCAAAGTAAAAAGGCAGCATATCGCATCCATTGCTGGGTTGAGGGGAAATACTGCATTTTACCCTTGAAAGAGCAGCCAGAGGGATCTTATTTCCTGAGATCAAGAGATAAAGTACTCTGGCTGGTCTGTAGAGATTGCCGTCTAAAGATCAGGAAGAATACTTTATCTCAATCAAATCAGCAGATAAGCCTGTAGGGGCAGACAGGCCATTTCCCATAGCTGGGCAGCTGCATCCAGCCTGCAGGTTAAGCACTCTTGCGGAAAACAAATGAGGCCTGCTACATCAAAGTAACTACTGCAGTCTCAAACTAGATTTTGCACATTGGTGCTTCATTTCAGTGTTTGAAACCAATCGAAACATTAGTGTTGTCCTTGTAGTACAATAGAATTTCTGAAAAGTGTCTCAAAATGACAAGCATATCTGGATGAATGTGGAGAAAGTGTCAGTATATAGGTTCTGCTCTGCCAAATGACAATCAGGAAAAGAGGGAGCTGAGCTACCATCCTCCTTAAATAAAGCTGCTTGTTGACAATAGTTGGGCAAGAATGTTTATTCTTTTCTTTCTTAACCAATGTTCTCAAAATAGTTTCCTCCTGTGTATGCTTCCTGATATCAAAATGCTTTTGTTTCCAGGTACAGGTGGGCCTTTGTTCCAGAGGTGGACACACAGGCTTACAGCATGACATCCTCAGATCTAATGGAAAATCATCAGGAATGCAAACCGCATATTGTCAGAATTGTGGACTTAATAAAGCGGAAATATGGGGTAAAGTCTAAATTTCAGTTGGTTTTCATAGTTCTAATGATTTCATAGTTTGTTTAGAAGGATTACCTAGCTACATTTTGAAACCTAAATGTCCTGACTGTCCAGATTATATTTTTATATAGTATATTTGTATCATGCTTCTTCCTTGGTGCCAATATAAATAAGCCTTCCAAGTCAGAATAGTGGCCTAGCATATGGTGCAACTAGCACAATCCATGCCCAAGCATAGTAAAAAAAGGGAAATACAGTCGTACCTTGGAAGCTGAACGGAATCCGTTCCGGAAGTCCATTTGACTTCCAAAACGTTCAGAAACCAAAGCACAGCTTCTGATTGGCTGCAGGAAGCTCCTTCAGCCAATTGTGGTTTTTTTAAATAATATTTTTATTAATTTTCTATTTTTACAATCCAATAGGCCACATTAATACAATTCCAAATTCTAATATAATCCAAATAAAATAACCAATTATTCCATACCAAATCACATAACTTTGTGTGGCTTCCCATGCTCTGAGGTTCGGGCCATAATGATCTAATGTCCTGCAATAGAACTTAGTCCAAATAATACAATTCTTGGGTTAATCCTTCTTTTATTTTGTCAGTCACTGATCTGACAACTTTCTTTCGCCTTTAAATAGTCCATCCGTTAATTTAGCAAGAGGGTTAATCCTGTGTTATTCTGTGTAGAATATTTTCTGAGCTTCTTCTTACTTCCACCTGTTGTCATCCAAAAGTCTCAGCAACTCTCTGTTGGTTTTGTTTCTGCACACAAGGGTAATTTTCAGTGCATCACTCCAAGACAAAGAAGTCTGGCCTCCCGCCATTAACCCGGGGCCGATATCCAAGATTTTGTACTGTGATCTCACTCCAACTGTTAATGAGCAAATTCTTCCCAAAATCCTGATAAATCTAGTCAAGAATTCTTTTTATTGTTCCAATTAGGGTCGTTGCCAAATCCTAATCAGGATTCTACACAGTTCCATCCTTTAGTTAACCCATAGAAATAATCAAACGGTCTTTAAATCCCGCTTGCGTTTGCATTTATCACTTCGGGGGAGATTTGCCAAATAAAACAGCAAGTATATCAAGAGAGTAAAAAATGGAGGCTCACCCCCCCCCAACATACCATTCCAATTCCGACAGAAGTCCTTCTCCAGATCGAAACCTTAGCCCTCAAGACAACCTGCCAACTGAATCAGTCTCTATCTCCCCTAATTCAGAGCATGCCTGTTAATTAAGTCCAAATATCACCTTAAATTAGTACTTCCACTTGTGGCCTTGGCTTTGGAGAGTTGTCGATTATGCACGGTGCATAACACCCAGCGCCCTCTGCCCCCCGCATTCCTTCGGAACGGGTGGGAGGTATTGGACGATCTGCAGGTGAAGCTAGCCTCCCCCGGCCCTGGGGGAGTTTTGTGAGGGTAATTACTCCCATATCATCCTCAATTAGCCACGCGAAGCAACTCCGCTGGCATGGGCACAACTGAGCGCCATGGTGGTCCATGCCGGAAGCCGCTTTTTTGCTCCTTCAGCCAATTGGAAGCTGCAGAAGCCCCACCAGACGTTCGGCTTCCAAAAATAGTTCTCAAACCGGAACAGTCACTTCCAGGTTTGCGGCGTTCAGGAGCCAAAATGTTTGAGAAAGCCTCTCCTCCTTCCATAGGGGAGGGATTGTGAGCGGGAGACAATTCCCACTGGCGCGCCACGCCTACCAGTTGGGCACCCAATCGGGTGCCACCGTGGGGGGCGTGGTTTAGCCACTCAAATGCGGCTGTGCCAGCTCTCCCCGCCATTGCGCTTCAGAACTCTCTTAGTATTTGGCGGTTAGGCATTGGAATGTGTTGTTGGTGTGTGGAAGGGCAAGGTGTGGCCATCGCCTACCTCTTCACTTATGGGTATTCTGTTAAAGGAATCCAGCGGTCGTGGATCCTGTCCAATGCCCTGTGTGGTGGGGGGTCATGGCACAACCCTCGGTGACATCACGGGAGAGCTTATAGTTGTATTTGCATCAACAGGCTCCCCCTACTGGTGGTTAACCCCTCATCAGACTCACCCCTCTCCGAGTGGGTGTAGTCAAATTTGCTGTGGTCCAGTGCCTAAGCCAATATCTTCTCACATGCTGTAATCAATAAAGTTGTGGCCTTTTCTTGCCCATTAACCTAATATACTGTATCCACGTGTCTTCATTCCCCCAAGCGGGGATCGGGTCCTCGAATCACAACTAAGCTTGTTCAAAAACCAAGGTACGACTGTAATCTAAAAAAGGAAAGTGGTTGGAATTGTTGGAATTGAAAAACCTGTTATCTAAGCTTTGGTAAAATAAACTAATTGTACAATGTTAAAAACTGTTGAATTAAAATTAAAATCCCAGTATTCAATACATGTTTCAGTTTATATACGAAACAAAATTCCTGTAAATGTGTATTTGCAACTTTAATTTTTTGTGTTCTTACAGGATCAAACTACCAATGAGAGAGCAACAAAGCACTATAGCTTCCCTCTTTTGGACCTTCGTTCTATCTCGAGCATCACACAGTTAATGCCATTCTTCAGAATACTAAGCTGTGCTTTTAAAACTGAAAGCAGCAAGGCACTGAATACGCATAGCTCAAAGGATTTCAAACTGGACTATCCAACTGGCAGTGGAACAAGGACACTGAAACTACTGGAAGAGTGTGTGGAGCATGACTTTATAGAAAATATGGAAAGTTAATATGCTTTAAAGTACTTGTATTATACAAAGGTTGTAATTGTCACTCAGTTTCAACTGTATTGAAAAAATGTAAATATGAGAATGAAACATTTTAATGTTGACAGATTTTACTTCAGTTTGTTTTTTCCTACTGATGTAATCTTTCACCTGTTCTATGTCTTGTTGATAAGTGGCATGTTGCCTCATGTTTTGTGGAAGCAAATTAGCATTATAAATGTGCACATGTCTTAAGATGATTTTTGTTTGTTTGTTTTACTTCCAAAGTAAAACAAGCATACTTTAGTTCCTCATGTAATGAAGGCAATAGATAGCAAATCAATCTGAACAAGACTATAATTCATAGGAAATTTTAAAGACAGGATCAAGATATAAACATGGAATATTTATAACAGGCTTGTTGGCAGACGGGAACACTCTTCTGAAGTTATTTTAGTCCTGCCTTTGAACATCTCTGTAGTAAGCAGATGCAAACAAAATAGCATGCTGTACGAATATCTGTGATCCTTCTGCCGTAGCCTTTACAGCCTAAGCCTAGAAGCATATGGAGTAGGCCTTGCTGATCTTAATGGAAATTGCTTTTTGGTAAAGATTCATAAGATTTTAGGTTACAAGGGATATGTTTGCATAGGATATATACAACTAAGAAGGAAAAAAGAAATTATTGGAAATTTATTTGACTGGTTTTAAAGTCATTATTGTCTTCTGTAGTTTGCTGAGTTATTGCTGAATTATGTTTAGGCCTAGAAAAACATTTTTGTTAAAATCAATAAAATCTCTTTTTTTAAATAAAAAAAGAAAAAAACATTAAAAATTGTGTGCATAGGGACTGCACAATTCTTGAAAGGCATGTATATATAATAAAATGTAGCATTAGAGGTACTTAATTTTCTAAGCAAATACTTTACAGTGCTGCACTAAAACATCTGCGCAGATAAATATTTCCTCTTTTAAAGTGTTGCAAAAGACTGGAAACAACTGCTTTTGTTGTGATTTACGGTAATTCGAGGGAGAAGGTTTTGGTTCTGCCATTTTTCTGGCATAGCATTTGTAATGCACAAGCAGACTAGAATTTGTGAAGGGTATTGGCTAGATGGGTGTCATGCTAGCTTCAACTGGAAAAAGTGTTAAAACAAGAAGTCTAGCTAAACAGAATTGCTAGCCTGTTCTTTAAATGTATTGAATATTATGCTTTCCTATTTTTATAACTGTTGATGTAAATAATACTATTTCTTTAGCATGTATTCCCTTTCCCCCACAATATTGATATATCTAGCACCTTCACTTCCTAAAAAAATCCAGCCAAACTTGAGCACTTTTATTTCCCATTTCCTTCAGTAGGAAATGTTTTAATCTATTTAAATCTCTCCACTGAAATCAATGGGGCTTAAAAGTACTTGTATATGGATGAATTGTGCCGCAAGTTTTTGTGTGTGTGTGTGCAATATTTCTGTGGAACACTTGGATTTGAATAATTAAAGCCAAGAGGTGTTTTCCTTTTTCCTTTTTTATTTCAGTGTTGTCACTTTTTAGAAAACTGCCCACCAGTACCAAAAACACGTGGTGTATAGTACAAATGTTTCTGACAACATTCTTTCAACATTTTATATAGTAGACTATTTGTGTGCTCTTATCTACCGGCCAATTAATAATGGGGTTTCGGAATTCATTTTGATACTAAATAAAATGCTGATACATGCATTACATGCTTTATTGTAATTATGTTAAAGGGACTAAAATAAGCATTTGTTAATATGTTTGGTAAAGAGATGATGAAATTATGCTTCTAAGCTAAACCCTCATTATGAATGTGAAATTTAATTCATCTGAATGTAAATTAATTTCATAAGTTGCTTTATCAAAGGTATGAAGGTGGTGTATCCATTTTAAAGCATACCTTGCCCCTCCAATATTATGCGTTCATTGGAATATTAAAACAATTTCAAAACTTTAAGCAAATGTTGCCAGCACTCAGGGAAACAGAAAAGTCTTCATTTGCAACGCTAGTTTTATGACAAGGAATTCTCTGTGTATTCCATTCTTTCTTGTCCTATTACTAGTACTGTGAAGTGCAGCTAATCTCAGATATTTCACAATACAGTTCACACCATTTTCAACCCACAGAAGTAGGTAGATAGTTGGCATTTAATTAGTAACTTGCTGTACCAATCAAGATTACATCTCTCACTAAGCTTTCTTCTACTTTCATTCTTCTTTGAAACCATCTTTGAAACCATCCCTTTCTTTGAAACCATCTGAGGACTATCCTATTTATCAGTTCATGCCATTTAAACATTTTCTTAATTTTCTACAAAATTACATCAACCTGCCTACTAGAAGTGTTGTTGCTTGATGTCTACTAAATATCACATACTGCAGGTTCACATTCAATGTAACAAACAGCATCCTGCCTTTGTTTCTTCAGGGCCAGTTTCCCACATCTTGTTGTGCAAAAATAATTCCATTTTGGGAATAGGAATAACAACACGGAGTTAGATTGTGATTCTCTGGTCCACTATAATGTTTCCGAGTTACTGTTCATAACTTACAGCTGCATTAGTTAAACTGATTTAAATATTTGTATTTGCTAATTTGGGGAATAATATTTCATATTGCTACTGACATTTGTTTTCCTACTACTGATATAAAATATAAAGAAAATGCAAATTTGATTGTTGCTTTAATGGATATTACTACTTTAAAATTATGAGTTTTGTAGTTGGTACACCTTAGAAAACATCCTTAAAGTACTAAAAAAAACTGAGGAGACGTTTGTGGTATTTAAAATGTATTGCCAAAGAAGAGTCTAATATAGTAACTGAGAGAATGGCTGCTGTGTAAAGTTGTACTGTGTAATTGAATGTAACTTTCATATTAAACATTGTGTTGAAATACCTATTGAAACATCAAAATCTTTGTCTTTTTCCTGTTAATTTTCCTTGTATTTTGCAGTTTTATTCATTTCTAATCCTTACATTCCACCTTTCTAAATAACAATAAATGCAAATAAACAACAAAACAGTAAAATAACAAAATAGTCAAGTTGTAAAACCAAGATTCTCAAAATAATTTTCGTTTGGCAGTGTTAGCAAACACCTTATTTCTTGGGTTAAATGGGGGGGAGTACCGTATATTTTGCTGTTTTATATGTATTTGCTGTTTTATAGCTCGGTACTATTACCTGATATCAGGCTAAAGTCTAAATAATTATTTGAAGGTCAGCATTGAGCTTATAAGTTTCAGACAAGGAAGAAAAAGTGAGGGCTCATGATGGCAGGCCAAAAGGTAGGGGTGTTTTTCGTGGTTGTCCTGTAGTGTGTTCCCCTTAAAACAGACTGTCTCGTTTTGGAATCAATGGAAGGGAAATCAATTAAACCAGCTCCGGGGCAACAACCTCCTGGTTGTAAACCACTCTCTATAACAATATATCTGCTGTATCTAATACGGTGTACATCTGTTCATTGTTTTCCATCCATGGTGCCGATACTGGGAAGTAGTACTCAATCCAGGATTAGGCCAATATGTGACTAAAGAGGGTGTGTACTCTTACTAAAAAGTTTCGTTTCCTGGCTATTAGATTGTGACTCATGTGACCTGACAGAAATCTTCATTGCTTTATTGTGGCGTTCCCTGGGTACTTACAAATATATAGTCTTATCTAAAAGCAACTGGGAGTGCATTCTGAGATCTCTTTGATAAGATTTAGCCTGTCCGCACACACGGATTGCTGTTTCACATAGGCCAGAAAACCGATAACAAAATTAAACAAATGTACAATGGTACCTCGGGTTACATACGCTTCAGGTTAGAGACTCCGCTAACCTCAGGTTAAGAACTTTGCTTCAGGATGAGAACAGAAATCGTGCTCCAGCGGCACGGCGGCAGTGGGAGGCCCCATTAGCTAAAGTGGTGCTTCAGCTTAAGAACAGTTTCAGCTTAAGAACGGACCTCCGGAATGAATTAAGTACTTAACCCAAGGTACCACTGTACATGTGTGCAGACTTTTTTATAATATAAACGCTTCATAATTTATTAGAAGTTTTATGCTGTAGATGTTACACCCCTAGAAGATATTCTAAACCATGGGTCGGCAAACCAAGGCCCACGGGCTGGATCAGGCCCAATTGCCTTCTAGATCCGGCCCGTGGATGTTCCGGGAATCGCTGCATGTATCACCAGCAGACGCGTTCTTTCCCTCTCCCTCACACGGCGGTGCTTTTCTCCTCAGGGACGGAGCAATCTTGTCACTCAACAGCGGAGTCGGCTCACCCGCCTGCCCACCTCAGCAGGGCAGTACTGTGAAGGAGGCGTGTGACGCCGGCTGCCAGCTGCTGCTGCGTTTCCCTCCTGCTCTTCCTCCCTCTCCCTCAGTCCTTCCTTCCTTTTCTGTGCCACTTCCTCACACACTTTCTTCATGGTCATCGCCTCCCTCCCTCCCCTCTTCATTTCTCCCATGGTGTTCAGGCAGGTTGTTGCGATGGCCGCAGCCGCTGCTTGCGGGTTGGCGGACAGCTCTGTCTTCTCCGCAGTGCCTCTCAGGAAGCAGCACCAGGTGGTGGGTAAAAGCTCCAGCAACACCCTGGTTCCCCTACCTCCTCCACGGCTCCTCTGCCGGGGCTGCTGCTTCCGTCTTCGCTGGCCAACGCAGCCTCCTACCCTGCCACGGCACCTGGCTGGCAAGAGAAGCCCAACTGCAGCTATTGGGACAACAACTGGGAGAGGTCAATCTTCAGGCCTCTTTGCGGGCGGGCAAAAATCGCTTATTTTTTCTTTCTTTCAAAATATAGTCCAGCCCCACACACGGACTGAGGGGCAGTGGACCAGCCCCCTGCTGAAAAAGTTTGCTGACCCCTGTTCTAAATCCTGTGGTTGTAAGCTAGAATAATTAACAGTGGACCGTGTCTGAATAAAAATGCACTTTATCTGTTGTCATGAACTTGCTCTGAAACCTGGGAACCCATCCTTGGTGATCCAGCAGTTACCATATACAGTGGTGCCTCGCAAGACAAAATTAATTCGTTCCGTGAGTTTTGTCGCCTTGCGATTTTTTTCGTCTTGTGAAGCACAGTGTCGGGAAAGTTTTGGAAAAGCTTCAAAAATGACCAAAGTCTTTAAAAACCTCAAAAAAGGCTACCACACCGCGTTCTATGAGTTGCTCCTCAAAGTCAAGTCGCAACTGTATTAACGGTCTTAAGAAAAAGGAAACAAACTTGCAAGACGTTTCTGTCTTGCGAAGCAAGCCCATTGGGAAAATCGTCTTGCGAAGCAGCTCAAAAAACAAAAAACCCTTTCATCTAGCGAGTTTTTTGTCTTGCGAGGCATTCGTCTTGCGAGGTACCACTGTACCCAAGATCCAACACTCACCCCCTGCACAGTACACTGCTACCACTGCTACCAGCCATTTGGAAAAATGGGTGTAATTGCACTAAGTGCTTGGGCCATGCCTCAAAGAGCCCATCTCCCATGTCTGGAGTCTGTTTAGAGAAAAATCCCAGCTGCACTGAGTGGTTATAAATAGTCCGAGGTCAAAGGCCTAAAGCATGACTCATGCACGCTCCCTTTCTCTAAGGAATGTGTGTACGTGCAGCAGTGGGTATAATGGCAAGGCTAGATTCAGCAGTCTCTGCACGAGTGTGAGATATTAGCTCAGTGCACGCCATCAGCAGTAAAACTGGAGGTATTGCGCTATACGGTGACAGTACTGTAGAGTATGGTGAGCTAGTGTTGTAGACAAATGTCCAATTGAGTTTGGGTGAGGGTAGCCAAAGAATCATACCAAGGTGGGAAGCCAGTGTGTTTATTCAGCCATGCCAGAAGGCAGAGAGTAAGCTAACACTCAAAGAATCTGCACAACTCCTCAGAGTGCACGGCAAGCACTTATACGGTTCCAATACATTGTTACATGTGAAAAATGTGTGATTATAGACCTAATTGGCTAAAGTCAAGCAGTTGCTAATTAGCATTAAGCTTAGGCATGGGTATCCAAAGGAAAACCTTACGGTCTATCTTGAGTTAGATTTGAGAACTTAGTTCCTCAAAAAGCAGCTTTAAGCAAGCTATGTGATTAGTCTTTGTTTCCATCCTCTTCTTCCTGGACACTACGGTTTCAACACTAACTGGAAACTTCCATCCACTAAGTCTGACCATTTACCGGTAACCTTCCGCTAAAAGCACTAGGTGTCAGCTAAATGTGGGAGAAGCAATCATGGCTGCACTTAGGCCAAGAGGGTCTCTTTGGCCCCTTCACTAGCATGGCAAAGTGCTAATGGAGTTCTCTGTAAAGTTCTCTCTTTATGAAATTATGTCTAAGACCAGAGAACTGTATTATAGTAGATTAGTTCAGGGTGTATCAGTGTGTTTATGCTTGTCTTCTGCCGTGAGACAGTACTGTACTTTATACTGTGAACTGAACTGCGTGGCCAATGAGTTTTCTTAACTGGAAACTAGATGACCCTCGAGGTCCCTTCCGACTTTATGATACTAACAGAGGCACATTTAGGGCAGTTCAAGCAGTGCAGTCACACCAATGATGCAGGCAAGGAGGGTGCCTTTTCAATGCACGGTAAGTGCTTGCCCAGCTTCAGGAAGAGCGTTCCGACAGTGTCCTAGAGTCCTCCTAGAAACTTCCAAAGCACAACATAAACAGGCACCTTAAGGGCTGGGGGGGAGGGCATCAAATGGCTTCACACAGGATGGCATATTACCAAGGTCTGCCGCTACTGGGAACTCTGGAAAAGACTGACTACTGGAAAGCAGGAAGACTCTGATGTTCTGCTGGACCTGATCATACTCTGATGATCACACTGGTCAAAATGTGGTGCAGTGTCAATAACAGATAGTGAACCCAGTACTGTATAACAGGTTATGGGCCAACTGACTTCTACAAGTCTAACATCACTCTGCCCAACCCTGGAGATTTCCAGACCTTAACTTAAGACTCCAGAGAAACAGTGGCTGGGGGTAGGGGGGTGGACAATACTGTTTCTTGAACCTCAGGCTAACAAATTACACAGAAAATTGGTAAACAAGCAGTGGAAATGTTTCAGTACCAAGGCTTTACTTGAGAAGACACACACTGATTAATAAGGGAGGAATGTTTATTAAGCAAGTAAAAACAGTATTAAGGAGATCTATAACACAAATGAGAAATGCTGTTAAATAAATACAATTAAGGAATACATTTGGTATATCATAAACCGGAATAAAACAACGAAGCTAGCTTGTCCTAGCCACTGCTTTGTTTCTAGAAAAAATGGTGCTGGTACTCTGGGCAGTTGCCCTGTGCGCAAAACTTTCTCCAGGCCAGGAAAAACAAATGTAAACCAGCTGCATGTTTTACTGGAACTTCATTAAGATCATGGTATATAGTTATTCCGTTGTATATAGGTGTTCCATTGTACCAAAAGGGGCTTAGTTATGCTGGCCACATGACCTGGAAAGCTGTCTGTGGACAAACACCAGCTCCCTCGGCATGTAAAGCGAGAGGAGCGCTGCAACCCCAGAGTCGTCTGCAACTGGACTTAACTGTCAGGGTTCCTTCACCTTCACCTTTATATAGTTATTATATGATGCATGGTAATTAAATTACTTGCTGCAACACCATACCTTTTTCTGTACCCTCAGTACCTGACTGTGCATACCTTTTCACCACAGGGTCATACTACCCGACATTCTGCCGGGATATGAGCTTGCGCCTCTTTCCCCTAGCCCAGGAATCATTTGCTCAGCTTAGGGAAGGAGGCATGATGCTCCAACAGGGTCCAAGAGCCCTCCTCCCCCACAAAAAGAGTGGCAGTTCAGCTTTGCCTGCTGAACAGTAGCCTGAAGGGGGACACGGAGGTGTGACTCTACCTGCAGCTGATCGGCCTTCAAGGACATGGAGAGGAAGGCACTGATGAGAACTAGCTGGCTTTAGCCTTTCTAAACGGAGCTCTCAGCAGCAGTCAGATGCTGGAAACAATGTATGTGGTTGCCAGCCCTACCTCGCTGCTTCCTGCTCTCTGCCTGGACCCTTGGCTTCATGATCATCAGATTCCCTGACTATGTGGATTGCTGTTTGCCCTGTCGGCATCTCCGCTACGACCGAGCTACTCCTCCAGTCGAGCCTTCGGAATCCCCTCCGACAATGATTAACGACCTGAGCCTTTGATAAGGCTCCAGGCACGTTCCTCATTCAGCAGAGTATCAAAGCAGCAGAAGAGACGAGAAATTTGCGCTACATTGCTAGGTTTTATTTCTAACTACGGAGACAGAAAAGAAATATACATGCTCTCTCTGTGAAAGCAGAGAGCAACTAGGAGAACAAAGGAGCAGGAAACCAGTAAACATCACATCCATCTCCCGTCTTCTGTGAGACTTCCAACAGCCTGGAAGGCAAAACAGAGTCTTGTGACTCCAAGCACTGCACAGTGGCACAAACAGAAACCAACATGCCTGATCCTCAGAACAGACTTGACTTCGCCTGCTGACTCTGCCAGGCATATTTAGAGCCTCTTCTGTTTGGCCTCACACTCCAGCAAGCTCTGCATGCTGTACTCGGCACATGTAGAGCTTGGTAGAGTGTGAGGCCAAGCAGAAGAGTCTCTAAATATCCCTGGCAGAGTCAGCATGCGAAGTCAAGTCTGACTACAATACCATTGCATACCACCAGGAAAAGAGCACTTGTCCTAGCTCTCTGTGTGCTACTCGGGTAAGGCCCCCGAGGAACAAAACATCTAGCATGGAAGAGATCAGCTCCAACAAGGTTCAAAGGTCTCAGACCCAATGTGAGTATAAGAGGTGTTCAAAAATTAGGAATAAGGCTGGTTTAATAGTAGAAAGTATAACAACTAGAGTGATTCTTATTAAATGGAATATTACTAGGCTAGAATATTCTAGTGCCTTATCTTCTATGCCCTCCCACAACTAAAACCACTTTCCCAATTAGCAGGCCTCATCCCTAACCTTAGAACACAGCAGTTTAGATCACACAGGTGCCTCAGCACCTTGAACTTATTCCAATCGAGGGGGACAGCTCCTATTCCATAGTCCAGCTTTTACCTAAAGGCAGGGGAAATATTTTCTGGACACCTGCCAATAAAGATAATGGCTTCGTTCTGCTAAAGCACAGTTCATGCTGGTACTGATAAAAAAAGATCTGCAGGAACACCCAGCAAATGCTTACGCATTAGTGAAAGGCTTTAGCAGGCAGAAGATTGTAACAAAGGCTTAATCCAATATTTTATTTTTCAGGTGGTATCCCTATTTTTATCCTGCTGCCCAGTGAGATAGCTGCCTGCAGAACACCTCAGTTGGTAGAGCATGAGACTCTTAAGCCCATGGTTCTGGGTTCAAGCCCGATATTGGGCAAAGATATTACTGTATTGCAGGGGCTTAGGCCCTTCCAACTCTACAATGTATATTTGTATGGGGCACTGATGAAAATCAATTGTTTTTCTGGAACTCCATAACTTTTGTCTCAGGTTTACACACCCTGTGTTTAGCTTAAACTTTGGCTACAAAGGAAAGTGTGCTACCTTTAAAGAGAAGAATACAGTAATTCCCATGGATTCAAGGGAGTAATTGCTTGCATTGAAGTATAATTTAGAGCAAATACTTTGAAGACCTCATTTCCTTACTTTTCTATTTTACGTTAGACATAAAACACATATGAGTAATGCAGAGTTTGAAGATTAAAATATAGCAAACTCTTCCTCCTCGTGCAAGGAGCTGAGTTTCAGTCTCAGTATCTTAACACACACCTTTAAAGGCAAAGTACATGTTGATCTTTCTTCCTTTTGGTTTCTCTCTAGGTGCACAGGCTTGTATTTTATATAGAAATCATGATACCAAAGAGATGCCTCTGCAGCAAGATTAATAGATATGAATTATTTTCTACCCTTTTCAGGTTTCACTAACTGCTCATCTCTTGAGGTTGTGTTTATTTCTCATAAGATAAAGGGACCCCTGACCATTAGGTCCAGTCGTGACCAACTCTGGGGTTGCGGCGCTCATCTCGCTTTATTGGCCAAGGGAGCCGGCGTACAGCTTCCGGGTCATGTGGCCAGCATGACTAAGCCGCTTCTGGCGAACCAGAGCAGCGCACGGAAACGCCGTTTACCTTCCCGCTGGAGCGGTACCTATTTATCTACTTGCACTTTGACATGCTTTCGCACTGCTAGGTTGGCAGGAGCAGGGACCAAGCAACAGGAGCTCACCCTGTCGCGGGGATTCGAACCGCCGACCTTCTGATCGGCAAGTCCTAGGCGCTGTTATTTCTCATAGGTTTCCTCAATTAGATTTATGATTACCGGTAACTCTTTTCAACCCTATTCAAACAGTACTATTTCTTTCCATCTTAGAATAAGGTAATTACCATATAACTTACTCACTCCATCTTCTTTAAATCATTGTTCTTATAATCTGACTGAGATACACTTATTGATATCTCAATTTCATTAAAAATATAAAAGCAGTTTACAACAATCAAAATACACTTGATCTTAGCCCAAAGGCTGAGAAGTGATAGAATAACCATACAAACTTTAAAACAGATCACAAGATAGAACCTTAATGTCTGCATAAGCTTGTTAGCAAAAAGATCAGGCAAACTAGAGCAAAATTAACAAAGAGAGTCTGATTATGCCAGTCGCAAATGGTTGTTTGAATTCATTCTGTGTTGTGTGTATTGAACAACTGGTATTCATCACTCACTACCCTTTAGGTGCAGAGGATTTGTTTTCTGAGGCGTGTGTTATCACAAAGTGTCTTACTTTGCTGAATGTTTTTAGCTGCTGCCTATTGTTGTTGTTGTTAATGCTGTGGTCCTATTGTACATTTCAGTGCATTAAGTTTTTCACCACCATTACATTATCACCATTATATTAATAAAGTGCTGTCTATGTGCATGGCACTTTACAAAAAGGCAACAACAGGTATGCTAGATCACTAGGTTCCCCCTACCCCAAGGGACTCCCAGTTTATAATAGCTAGGGAAATGGAAGGGGGAAATGGAAGCAAGAGAAAAATATGTAATTATTTCAATTACACATTGTTTGGTTTAATAACAATAAGATATAGGTAGGACTTGGGGAATTAGGGAGCAGCAAATCCAGTGGGAACGGGAGAAGGGAAGAATTGGGAAGGAGGAGGAAGAGTGAAATTTTGAATTGGAGATTAGGAGAGAGGGGAAATGCCATAATGTTCAAAACAGGTGAATCAGGCAGTTGCTGGTGTTCTTGAGGTGGGAGGAGCCACAGAGCAACCACTTAGTGTCACACCCATGATGTCCTGATCCATCTAGGTGCACAGGGATTCTTCAGGCATAGACACAGTTGCTAGAATTAAGATGGGGGGAGGCACCCACAATGGAAAAGACCCTCCCATACAATCCTACTAGCCATATCTTAGGAGGCAAAGGTATACACAAAAGGATATCAAGACATTAGCTCACACAGAGAGAGAGAAAGAAACCAGATTTACATCTGAAATGTCCAGTGGCCAATTGCAAGAAACTGCTGCATGCATACATAATGGCGGACTCTGTTCAGACAAGGTGCAGCACGCTATTATTTTCACATGCATTCCTCTATTAAGGATCATGGAAGAGCTACAGTTTAAAGTACCCACTAAATGCACATGCAGCATACACTTAATCTGGGTTGTCTTCAGCTGGTTATTACACCACATCTATGTGCAGCAGTGATTCCTTGTACCCACTTTGCATGTTAGAGCATACATTACATGGAAGTACACGTAATGGGTACTTAAGGATCACTTAGCAGGTTAGAAATACATGTGAAAAACATTGTTATGTGCTTCAACTGCTTTTGTAGCTTGGGGGGATTACAATTTATACACATGTATTTGGGAAGAAAATGTGCTATGTCTACAATTTTATACATGTCTTCAGAAATAAAGCCACTGATTTACACAACGTACATTTAAAGCACATTTCGCCTGGCAAAAAATAATAATCCTGGGAACTGTAGTTTAAGGGTGCTCAAAACTATAGTTCTGTGAGGGGTAAACTACCGTTCCCAGGAATCTTTGGGGGAATTCATCTGTTGTGCAAAGGCCGTAAGGCTTATCTGCATCAGAAACTGATTTAAGTCCATACATTCAAGGAAACCTGGGAACTGAAATTGGGGGATTTAGGAAATGATTTCAGAAAATCACAGCAACTTGCCGAACTACAACACCTGAGATTCTCTGAGCATTTTTTTTATGTTAACATGTTGTTTTAAGAAAAGAGGTTGTAATGTGAATAAACTTCTCTAGTTGAGTTAACTAGCATATTCCTGCTCCACGCTAGCCCTTTCTATATTTACTGTCAACATTTTAACCTATGAACACTACACATCAAAAAGATTTGCAAAATATTAATTTGAAATCTTTTTTATTTCCTCAAACATTACTGGTTGCTATTCCTAATTCAAGAGGTGGGGCTGAGAGGAGGTGATGCAAAGCTCAGAGGTGTAGCCTGTTTAAGCAAGCAAGCAAGCAAGCAAGCAAGCAAACAAACAAACAAACAAACAAACAATAATAATACTGAGACACGATCAAGACTAAACCTGCAGTTGCTTCAAGAACAGCAGGGACGGAGTAATTAAAGCAGTATGGCATGTGCATAAGAGGGTTTTTTGTTTTTGTTTTTAAGGAAAGGCTAGATGGAAAGAAATTAATTCAGGTTGCCAGTCTCTCAGGCTTGAAAATCTTTTTCAAAACAACCCTCAAATCTAGGAATATTAGAAAGGAACATTTATTTACGTATCACCCACACAATGGAGATAAAGCACTATTATACCATTTGTAACAGTCATAGAGAATTCTGGGAACTGCAGTCTGCTAAGGGTGCCAAGAACTGCACCTTAACAAACTACAGTTCCAAGGATTCTCCATGACCCTTTAAGTGGCATAAAAGTGCCTTAAATTTATAGTTTGCAAAGTGCTGGGAATTGTAGCTCCGAGAGGGCTAAACCACAATTCCCAGAATTCTTGGCAGGGGGTATGTACTGTATTTAAAGGTATGGCTTGTACACAGACCTATTTTGGTTACTTATGTTCATTTTAAAAAGGTACCAATTTTATCTTTGATAATGATAATTATTTTATATCTATTGTTTTTTTAGAGCTGTGGATCTTAGCTTCGCTGGTCCCTTCCAACTCTACAATTCTGTGATTCACCTACAGACTCAGTGCCGGATTTACGTATAAACTAAACAAGCTATAGCATAGGGCCCTACTCTCTTGGGGCCCCCCAAAAAATGTAAAGGGGAAAAAACTGGATGTAAATTTCCAAAATATAAGATAAAAAACAAATAAAACCTACATACAGCAAGAGTGTCGTGTGGGCTCCTATGATGTAAGCAATGGGCCCCCAATCATTTTAAGTTAGAGCTTAATAATTATTTCACTATTAATTTACTTCTTCTTAATCATATTTCTCGATTAATATACTTCTTCTTAATTGTATTTCAGTTCAACAATTACTATGATAAAATACATATTTTGTTACGTGCAAATGGCTTTAGATACCTATTAGGTCCATAAATTACCATATAGCATACTGTGTATTCAGCACAAAAAAGCAGCGACAATCTGTTGTTGACAAAGGGTAGCTGGACATATAAAGGGCCCCATTACCTTCAGTAGCTTAGGGCCTCATCAAACCTAAATCCGGCCCTGCCTAGTTTGCGTACATTGATCGCTTCGAGAGCTCTTGAAGCTTGTAAATCTCTCTAAATAAATACGGAAGGCGATACTTTCTATTTAGCCTCCCACCCTTATCTTGAATCTCTCTTTTACACGGGTTGCGTTCCAGAGAAGTAGCCCACCCTGAGCGCTACGAAAAACTGTCGCTGCATCATGCCTTCAACTTGAACTCCCCGCTCTCTGCATCTGCATACACACATGCAGAGCAGGGAAGCCGAAGACGTAAACAGTGGAACCGAAAGGCCATGCAAACGGCGGCCGGCCCTCCGTGACGTTTCATCGCCGGCTGAGCCAAATCAACAACAGCGCCAGCCGCCAAGGGAAAGCGAAGGGAAAATGTGATTTATATTTTTTTTCCAGCTCCGCCCAGTCTCCTCCCCGGAAATAACTTGCGCTGAAGAAGAGGGGCCTGGGAAAAAGGAAGCTTCTTTGCGGCAGCGGCTTTTGTACTGGAGGAGCTAAGATGGCGTCGGTCCTAAAGGAGAACGGGATTCCTCTGAGTGCGGTGAGAGCGGGCGGGGAGGTGGCGGCGGCTTTTTCCGCAGGGTGCCGCGACAGGTTGCGTTTATGGGGCTTGCGAGGCAGAGGCGAGGTTTGGGGCGTCGTCCCGTAGGCGCTTTACCCGCCGCGGGTGGAGATGTTCGAGTTCTTGCCTTTCGCGCTCTCGGGGCGCCCGGTTGCAAATCCTCTCTGCGAAGTTAAATGTGCGGTTTTCCTGGGCTGCGGGAACCTCCTCCTCCCTCCCCCCCCCCCCCCCGGTTCCTGTCCCTTTTGCTCTCTCAGCAGCGCGGAGCTGAAGGGCTCCGAGGCTTCTCTTTAGGGAAACCCCTTTCTGCCCTTCCAAGTTGCCTCTTGTGCAAAAAATTGTGCAAAATAAAATAAAATAAGAGGCAGCCGCTGGTGGGCTAATCCCATCCTTGCGGGAGAGGCAAATTCTCTTTCCCGTGCATCTCCCTAAAGGCAGAGGAGTTTGGCTCTCTTATCTAGATTTAGCGATCTTTTTGCAATGCTGCAGGCTCCAGACACCTCTGAAATGTCGCCACGCGCGTTGTAAATACTGCTTGCTCCTTTTGTGCCCTCGTGGGGGCGAGGTTCTGCGTGAGAAGGGGGGCGCACACAATACGGTGCTCGTGTGAGTCTGAAAGAAGGAAGCGCGGGAGGGGTGATTTTTAGCTTTCGCTTTCCAGCAATTCGAGGGGAGGAGTCAGCAGAGGCAGGATTTGAGTAGTGTTGCTTTTGCCTGACAAATGGCAATAATGTATGCTCTGGCTGTGGTGAAGATACCCAGGTCTAGTGAGCACAGCAACTCGTCTCGGTAGACACACTGTGTGCATCTTGATAGGAATGCTATTTCACAGAACAAGGCTGGCCACATAAAATCTCTGCTCTGAGTTATTGTGGAGTACGTTTCTGAGATATTTGGAACTTGCAGGAGAAACGCTCTCACAAACCACAGCGATCTACTGGGTATTTAAGGGGTAAGGTGGTCTTTCAAATAACTTGGCCCTGAGCTGTTTGGGGCCTTATATGTTTGTACCAGCACACTGAACTGGTCCCAGTAGCAGGTGTTCCTTGCTGGCAGGTCCTAGTTAGTCTGTCTATAGTTAGTGTTCCTTGCTGGCAGGTCCTAGTTAGTCTGTCTATAGTTAGTGTTCCTTGCTGGCAGGTCCTAGTTAGTCTGTCTATAGTTAGTGTTCCTTGCTGGCAGGTCCTAGTTAGTCTGTCTATAGTTAGTGTTCCTTGCTGGCAGGTCCTAGTTAGTCTGTCTATAGTTAGTGTTCCTTGCTGGCAGGTCCTAGTTAGTCTGTCTATAGCAGGCTTCCTCAACCTCGGCCCTCCAGATGTTTTGAGACTACAATTCCCATCATCCCTGACCACTGGTCCTACTAGCTAGGGTTCATGGGAGTTGTAGGTCAAAAACATCTGGCGGACCAAGGTTGAGGAAGCCTGATCTATAGTTTGGACTACCAAGTCATAGAGCAGGGGTCAGCAAACTTTTTCAGCAGGGGGCCGGTCCACTGTCCCTCAGACCTTGTGGGGGGCTGGACTATATTTTTGGGGGGTGGGTGGGAAATGAACAAATTCCTATGCCCCACAAATAACCCAGAGATGCATTTTAAATAAAATAACACATTCTACTCATGTAAAAACACGCTGATTCCCGGACCGTCCGCAGGCTGGATTTAGAAGGCGATTGGGATGGATCTGGCCCCCGGGCCTTAGTTTGCCTACCCATGTCCTAGAGTTTCAGGAGAGTTTTCAAAGGTAGCTCTATATCTAGTGCATTTCAATATCTATCTGGAGGTTACTGTGAATAACTCTAAGCAAAAGTAAAGCTATGTAAGTGGTACCAAAGTTATGGCCACACTGTTTCTGTCTGCAAGGGACCATAACTGGTATATAAGCTTCAACTGATGAAATACACTGTGTGCCATAGACACCATGTGATTTTCCCCCTCAGTTGTAGGATTTTTTTGTGAGACAGTTCATGCCCTCAGCACCTTTCAGCAGGGATCTGGTTCTGGAGCTACCTTCCAACTACCAGGCAGTGATCTAAGCAAGTTAAAACCACTGGTAAATTTTTATTACGTTACAGCTATACACACAAAATATGGCAACAGCTAGAAAGATATTGGCTCTTATGCATAATTTCTTAGTTTGCCAGAATGGGTGGTTTTCAGCTTTTCAGGACCCTGGTCAACAGCAGGAGAGGTGCAGCAGCTGGGACTGCAGTGTAGGAAAACTTCTGTCCTTTCTCCCTGCTTTCCATTTGCTGCTCATCTCCTTGCAAGAGATGAGTTGCCACATCATCCCTGGAAAATGCACTTGCCCCTGGCCTTGAGTCAAGGCATCTGAGTGGAGGGAGATAAAATTCTTGGGTTGGCATGGCTGACCTCTGGGCTAGGGAGAGGGGTGAGAGTGTTTCAGTTTAATTTTTATCTGTGGATGAGTGGGTGGGAGTATTGCTTTTGCTGTAGCAGCCAGGAGTGACTTAAGTCTACTGTGTGCCTAGTTGAGCCCCTGAAATGGGCTCAGAACAGGTCAGGGAACCCCCAGAGCAGCACACTGGTAAGCTAAAATGCTTGCACTGACAGAACAATCTCCTTAGAGCTACAATGAATTTCTCCCAGAGTGATTTGGGGAGATAATAACAGCTGACTATAGATGCAAGCTTATTGTTCAAATTGGACAGAAGCATAGCAAAGACTGCTTGGAGCTCACTCAGTCTTTGACACAATATGACCTACATGCTGCTACACTGTGAAGCCCAACCTGCCTGCAGGGGCTGGGTTTCCTATCAAATTACTGTATTTTTCGCTCCATAGGATACTCTTTTTCCCTCTTAAAAACTAAGGGGGAAAGTCTGTGCGTCCTATGGAGCGAATGCAGGGGGGAGGCAGGCAGGAAAAGCCCCCAAGAGCCGCACACAAGCTTTGAGTGGCTCTTGCGGGCTTTTCCCCAGGAGGGAGAAGGGACCACCGCTCCCCAACCTGTTCTGGGGGTTGGGGTCGGGGGAAGCTCGGGCTTCCCCTGCCCCAGCCCCGCAGCTAAAAAGGAGAAGCCTGAAGCCCCCGGAGCGCAGCGAGAACTGCCGCTCTGGGGGTTTCAGGCAGCTATCCGCAAGCCTTCAGAGCGCAGCGCTCCGAAGGCTTGTGGATAGCCGTCCGAAGCACCCGGAGCACAGTGCGAACTGCCGCTGCGCTCCGGGGGCTCCAGGCAGCTATCCGCAAGCCTTCGGAGAGCAGCGGGAGTTCTCGCTGCGCTCAGAAGGCTTGCGGATAGCCGCCTGGAGAGCGGGAGGGGTCGGTGCACACCGATCCCTCTTGCTTTCCAGGCTTCGCTTCGCTGGAGAGGCGCTGCACAGTTTTCCCTCTCTGCCCAGCGCCCTTTCAATGAAGCAGGAGGAGAAATGGAAGGGGCTCCATTTCTCCTGCCGCTTCGCTGAAGGGGCGCTGAGCAGAGAGGGGGAGAATTTTTTCCCCTGTTCTCCCCCCCCCTATGGTCCGGTGCGTCCTATAGAGCGAAAAATCTGGTAAGCCTGAGGGGCAACTCTAATATCCTTTCACTTCCTTTGTTTCCGGCTTAAATAACCAGTCTAAAGGGAGTGGCAAGAACACTTTTATTGTGTTTGCACTGTGATGATGCATCAGGTGGAAGACAGATGCATGTAGCTACAGCTGAGGAGGATGAACAAAGTAATATTATGCCCTTTCCAGAATATTGCTTTTGATGGGGAACACATAGAATGTCTCATAAGAGATGTATTGTTTTAGTGAATCTTTGTCTGGTCTTGGATTTTCTTTCACAATTCTTGGTGGATTTTCAACTGATTTTAGTAAGAACATGTTGCTGCTGCTTCCATGTTTGCACTCTGGAGTCATTCATGCAGAGGTTGTGATCTCCTAGTCAGCAACTAATATTCTCAGAAAACCACTTAGAGAGGAGAATGAGGGATGAGGAGCCACCCTATCAAAATCCTGTTCTCTAAAACTTATTGTCAGCAAGCTGTATTGTCCCAGATGTTTCACTCTTAGCCTTTATGACCTTTACTGGACATTGGGAGAAGGACACAAAGGCCAAGGAGACAGAAACCTTTGGGGGCTCCAGTTGCAACTAGACGTTTCGTTTTGGCGACTGTAATCTTGGTTTAAGGAGCCATTTGGTGCCTAGCTGGTATATCCAAGTTTCTAACACTGGTGTTTCTCCCAAGGGGCATCCCCCAACAAATGAGATTGTTTTGCAAAAGTTTATGTCCTGAAATGCCCTGGAGAGCTGGGGAAAAGTCAATATATTTCACATCTGGCAACCAGTTCTTTGACTTGAATACTGATGCCACTTCCCCTTGATTCTCAGCTGCTGCTTCTTCTTCTTCTTCTTCTTCTTCCTCCTCTTCTTTGGCGATCACTCATAGCTGAGTAAGATTGTATTCCATAAACACAGTTTCTACTAGAAATTCCCTGCTGTTCTCCTTCCTGCTGTAGGCCAGGTAGGAAAGAAATCAGAGGCTGGCTTCACATTACATGTGAACCAAGCAAACCATGAGAGGAAGGTACAGTTTGGAGAAGGAAGGAAAATGTTCTCTGTGTCCCACCTTCTCTGCAAAAAAGGTTGTGGGGACCCACTTGTGCATTTAGAAACCATTCACCAGTGGAAGGGCTGAAAGGTTCTGTTGAGGTGGTGGGGAAATTCACTTCGTAGAAAAATGAACAACCTACAGATGGTGATGTTGGCAGTTCAGGTAATTGCAATACAACTCAAGCTATGGTCTCTTATGAGGAAAGCGATTTGGAGGGGATGCCAGATCAGGCAGAGGAAATAAGAAACACGTCTCCTCTTCCCCAGTGAATCAAAATGATGAAGACTGGGAGAATCTAAGGGGGAGGAAAAGGAACCGCAAGGAAGGAAGACTGGATGAATATCAATTTGGCAATAATTTTGGACTGTGACTTGGCTGAGATTGCTGAAACTCTTTAAAAGAACTTTGTAAGAGCTTTTATATAGAAACTGGAGAAATATCTGTTTGGATTACTAGAAGGACATTAGAAGAGTCATATTGGCTGTCTGGATGACCAAGAATTTAAAGCTGGACTTGGGGGGGGGGAAATTTGGGAAAAGTTACATCCTGCAGAGGGGGGGAAACTGATTTAGAGTGCACATGTTAAACACTTTGAACAGGGGTCGGCTCAAGGAGGAGGAGGTTAAGGCAACAATGATAAGATGGGCACAGGATATTGGACCTCCAATAATGATGGCCGAATGGGAAGATCTTTGGAGAACAAATATGAAATTTACGGCATGTGATAACGTCAAAGAAAATATGTTAAAGATACAACACAGATGGTACCTGACCCTCTCAAGATTATCTAAGATGTATAAAAATTTAGTGAATATTTGTTGGAGGTGTGGTGAGAGTAATGGCAATATGTATCACATGTGAACATGTAGGAAGATCAAAGTGTTATGGGGTTTAATTTATGAGGAATTTAAAAAATGTTTGGAATAACCTTTTTAAAAAGACCCAAGGCATTTCTGTTAAGCATTGCTGGCAGGGACATCTTGAATACCTTTAGAGAGGTACAGTGGTGCCTCGCAAGACGAAAAGAATCCGTTCCGCGAGTCTCTTCGTCTTGCGGTTTTTTCGTCTTGCGAAGCAAGCCCATTAGTGGATTAGCGCTATTAGCGGCTTAGCGGATAAGCGGTTTAGCGGCTTAGTGGATCAGCTGATTAGCGGCTTAGCGGATCAGCTGATAAGCGGCTTAGCGATCAGCTGTTAAGCGGCTTAGCGATCAGCTGATAAGTGGCTTAGCGGATCAGGTGTTAAGCGGCTTAGCGGACCAGCTGATAAGCAGCTTAGCGGATCAGCTCTTTATCGGCTTAGCGGATCAGCTCTTTAGCGGGTTAGCGGATCAGCTGATTAGCGGCTTGGGAAAATGGGGGGGAGGGAAAAAAAACCCTGCAGGAACTCGCAAGACATTTTCGTCTTGCGAAGCAAGCCCATAAGAAATTCGTTTTGCGAAGCACCTCCAAAACGGAAAACCCTTTCGTCTAGTGGGTTTTCCGTCTTGCGAGGCATTTGTCTTGCGGGGCACCACTGTATTCTTATATGCAGTGGCTGCAGCTTGGACTGTGGTGGCAAAGGGGTGGAAGGAAGAAGTTGTCCCGACAATAACGGACTGGCAATATAAGCTACAAGAATTCGCTGAGATGGCGCAGCTGACAAATAGCCTGAGAGGCAATTCAAATCAAAAATTTATAGAAAAATGGGATAGAGTAGCTCCAAATTTTAATCCAAATGTAGAAGGTACTCACAATAAAGTCAATGAATGCTTTTAATGTTGGAAGAATTGACCGCTGATGCCTCACAGTCTCGCAGCTTCGTATAATCAAAGTAAGCGTTTTGTACGATGCATCGCAGCTATGACCCCCTCACTCTCAGAGCTCAAAAACAGAGCTTGGCGGGAGGGGGGAGCCCGCTTTTTGACACCTGCTGGATCCCACGTCCTCAAAATGCTCGATTTGAGGTTTTTCTTGGGGGTCTGCTGCGCTGGAGCAGTTTCCCCCAACTGTGATGGCGTGCACGATCAACCGGAAACTCGGCAAGGCTTATATTGCCTGGGCCGGATCGGTCCTGCAGAGATCCCTTCGTGGGCTGGATCATGCGCACCCATGATTTTTGGTGTCTGCACAGATGCAATTTTCGGCGCTGTGGAAGCAAGTCCCCGTGCCGCGCTGCGCCGGTTTAGCACAGCGCGTGACTCAGTTTGGGGGCGGCTCATGGGCCAGCCAAACGGCCACTTCCAGCCCATGGGCCTTAGGTTGCTGACTCCTGACTTTGAATAATTGTTGTTTCAGATAATTGTCAGATAGGGAGGTAGGAGTTCTTTTCATCTATTTTTCTATTCTTTTTGTTATTTTTCCTCTTTTTATATAATTGTGTTTTGTAAAGATCATAAGTATTCTATTTTATATTTTTTTCCTCTTTATTCTTCTTTTTTGATATTGCTTTTTATTATCTTTTTATAAACGTGTTTGGATTTTAGTGCTCAATTTGTTAAAACCTTCAGAATTATTATTATTTAAATAGAAACCAATCCCCGGCTGAACCCCATGGTGTGTAAAGTTTTTAGGTCAGGAACTCAATATACTTCTGAGTCAATGAGGCATTGCACCTTTCTGCGTACCATGTTTTATTTCGTTCTTACAGTGCTTTTTTATGAATTTTGCAGATGGTGTATATTTGTGATGGTTTATCTAAAGTAAAACTTCGTAACTGCTTTGCATTGCAACACTCCATCTGTATGTACATTGCAGATGTATGTACCTAGAAGTTTAATTATTTTGATTTTAACGTGTACACTTTCTGTTGTTTCAGCTATGTCCAAAATTTTTGCACACAAACTCTACCAGTCACACCTGGCCTTTCAGTGCTGCAGCTGAACTTATAGGTATGTGAACAACATTGTATTTTTGCAGGCTAAGCCATACTTGTTTTATGTATTACACGGGAGCAGTTATTTCTAACTGGTTGTTACATCTTTAACAAACTAAAGCTGCAATCCATTACCACTTACCTGGGAGCAAACTCCATAAAACTCAGTGGGGATTACTTCTGAGTAGGTTGTGCTGTAAGACCCTAATAAAAAGCTTTGGCCGGTGGTCCATCTACGCCCCTATCTGGACAGGGATAGCCTAACTACTGTTGTCTATGCTCTGGTAACCTTAAGGTTACATTACTGCAATGCGTAGGAGGGCTGCCTCTGAAGATGGTTCAGAAACTACAGCTAGTGCAGAATTCAGAGACCAGGTTGGACTGCCTCTTTCCATATGAATCTATCCAGACCCTGAGATCATCTTCTGAGGCCCTTCTTCGTGTGCCTCCCCCTTGAGAGGTCCGGAGGGTGGCAACGTGAGAACGGGCCTTCTCTGCAGTGTCTCCTCATCTGTGGAATGCTCTCCCCAGGGAAGTTCGCTTGGCGCCTTCATTATACACCTTTAGGCACCAGGCAAAAGCATTCTTTTTTAACCAGGCCTTTGGTTGATTTGATTGACATCCTGTGCCCTTTAAAAATGTGGGGGGGGGGTTGCCGGGGGGGGCATTATTGGGTTGTTGTTTTATTTTGTGGTTTTATATTTTGATTTTATTCTGTGAACTGCCCTGAGACCTGCAGGTATAGGGTGGTATATAAATTCAATAAATAGTAATAAAAGACAGAAATAAATGATATAGTCCTGCCTGTGGACTTCCCCTTAGGCATTTGGTTGACCACTGTGAGAAATGAGGTGCTGGACTAGATAAGACCTCTGGTCTGATCCAGCAGGGTGGTTCTGTTTTTATTATTGAAGATTACTCTTGTTCTTAATTTTTGCACCACTCTTTATTCTCAGATAATGCCTACGATCCTGATGTGAATGCAAAACAGATGTGGATTGACAAAACTGTTATAAATGAGAACACATGCTTAACATTTATGGACAATGGAAATGGTATGAATGCAGACAAGTTGCATAAGATGTTGAGGTGGGTAAAGTTTTAGTGGTGTGTGCAGTCTCTGGCTTTTGATTGCATGCTCGTAAAAGTATAATGTAAGAAAGTTGCATTTTTAGGACACCAAATTTATTGTTGTGGAGAAATATTAACTGTACTTCAGTTTAGACAACATAAATGATTCACAATTATGTGATTATGTGCCCATGAAAAACTAATACCGGCGCTTCTGTATGGTCTAAAGTGTATTTTACAATGAGACAGGTGCAAATGCAGTGGCCTTGATCCAGGGTGCTCTTTGTGTAAGTAGAAATGCCATGTATATGTGCTGCTGACTATCTGTGTTGGTCTGTTTCCTCAATCTGCTGGAGCTATAACTCAACAAGGGTTTGAGACCCATCGGCTACCATCACCTGGTTTAACTGGCCAGTCAAAGCTGTTACCAGGGTGTGGTCGCTTTCACATGCTGACAGCTTGTAGGAACCACAGGTGAGAGCCAAAAGCAGGGTGGGAACTCAAAGGTGAGCAAACTACTCTAGAAAGAGCACAGTGTGTCCCCCACCCCACCCCTAACACCCAATACAATCTGGTAGATTGTCTACATCACAAGTAACGTGCACTAGCAGATACCATTTTTTTCTGCATCATGATTATCACAATGTATTTCTCAAAATATGAATTAGCCAGGAATAAAGTGTTACATTATGTTTGAAGCTGAAAGAAGAATACTGTTTAGGAACAGCAGCTGGTTTATTTTAACTCCACTGCAGATTTGGGTAGTTGAAACCGCTGATTTAAATCAAATCTCATAAGCAGCACGGCACTATGATAAGCACTTCCCCCTCTTCCATCTTTTCAAACTCATGTGTTTCAGCTTTGGCTTCAGCGACAAAGTTGCATTGAACGGCCGTGTTCCAGTTGGATTGTATGGAAATGGATTTAAATCAGGATCGATGCGCCTTGGGAAAGATGCAATTGTTTTCACCAAGAATGGAGAAATCATGAGCGTGGGCATGTTGTCACAAACCTTCTTGGAAGTTACGAAGGCAGAACATGTAGTTGTTCCCATTATATCATTCAACAAGAAACATATCCTTTCCATGATTTTGAAGCCCAAGTGATAGATTGTATCTGGGATATCTGTTTCTCAAGATGATCTCTTATTCCAGCATTAGAATCATAGAATCATAGAATCATAGAGTTGGAAGAGACCACAAGGGCCATCGAGTCCAACCCCCTGCCAAGCAGGAAACATTACTTCTTATATACTGGGCAGTAGTTGTATACCAGTACTGTATTCCAATAGAATTTAAGTCTCTCACCACAGAAGCTTGGCTTGGGGTCTATGCTAATGTCTCCTCGGTCCTAGATGAATAGCTATGTCTATTCTCAGACTTTTAACTCTTGAAGAGATTAATGTTAACTAGTTTTATGTTACTAGGCTTTATTTTTTGTTCTATGATTTTATTGTTCTACCTCTAAACGTATATATCACAGGTGGCAAACTGGATCTGACTAGTGGACCTTATCCTAATCCACCACCACTCACTGCACGGCAGCTTTGACAGGTGGACCTGATCACCCACCTCTTGGTCACCTGACATAATGATGTCAGGTGATTTACACCTATCACAGCCCAACAATCACTGCAGCCTCTTCTAAAGACACATGTTTATATACAGTGGTGCCTCGCAAGACGAAATTAATTCGTTCCGCAAGTCTCTTCGTCTTGCGAGTTTTTCGTCTTGCGATGCACGGTTTCCCATAGGAATGCATTGAAAATCAATTAATGCGTTCCTATGGAAACCGCCTTCAGACCAGGTCCGGGGACAGTCTGTCCCCCGACCTCTTCTGAAGGCTGGGGGAGGGGGACAAGGGCTTTTCTTCCCACCCCCAGCATTTTAAAAAACCCCGGGACAGCGGAGGACTTCTCCGCTGTCCGGGGCGATCTTAAAATGCTGGCGGGCGGCATTTTAAAATCGCCCGGGACAGCGGAGGACTTTTCCCTGTCCGGGGCGATTTAAAAGCCCCTGGGAAGGCAGGCAGGGGGGACAAAGACTTTTGCCCCCCGCCAGCCTTCAGAAGAGGTCCTGGACCTCTTCTGAAGGCTGGCAGGGGGCAAAAGTCTTTGCTCCCCCCTGCCTGCCTTCCCGGGAGAGCGGAGAAAGGCAGTGCGTTTCTCCGCTGTCCCGGACGGCTTTTGAAGGCATGCTTTTGAAAGCCGTCCGGGACAGCGGAGAAACGCAGCGCGCCATTCCCGCTGTCCCCCGACTTGGCTAGAAGGCTGGCGGGGGGGGGGGAGAAGCCTGCTCCTCCCCGTCGCCAGCCCCGCAAACTCGGGGGACAACGGGAGAGGCGCAGCGCGCCCTTCCCGCTGTCCCCCGACTTGGCTAGAAGGCTGGCGGGGGGGAGAAGCCTGATCCTCCCCGTCGCCAGCCCCGCAAACTCGGGGGACAACGGGAGAGGCGCAGCGCGTCCTTCCCGCTGTCCCCCGACTTGGCTAGAAGGCTGGCGGGGGGAGAAGCCTGCTCCTCCCGTCGCCAGCCCCGCAAACTCGGGAGACAGCGGGAGAGGCGCAGCGCACCATCCCGCTGTCCCCCGAATTGGCTAGAAGGCTGGCGGGGGGGGAGAAGCCTGCTCCTCCCCGTCGCCAGCCCCGCAAACTCGAGAGACAGCGGGAGAGGAGCAGCGCGCCATTCCCGTTGTCCCCCGACTTGGCTAGAAGGCTGGCGGGGGGGAGAAGCCTGCTCCTCCCCGTCGCCAGCCCCGCAAACTCGGGGGACAACGGGAGAGGCGCAGCGCGCCATCCCGCTGTCTCCCGACATGGTTTGGAGGCTGGCGGAGGGCTTCCTCCTCCCCCAGCCCCGCAAGCTCCCAGAGCAATGCCAAAGCTGCGCGCAGCTTCGGAATGGCTCTGGGTCCCGTTCTGGGGGAGGGGGAAGCTCGGGCTTCCCCTGCCCCAGCCCCACGCCTGGCGGTGGGGGAATAATTCCCCCCCCCTTTATTTCCCTCCGCCCCACCCCCCCGGCTTCGGAGCAGCCTTCCGAAGCCTGGCGGCGGGAGGAGGTCTCTCCGCCCCGCCCCACCCGGCCAGGCTTCGGAGGAGGTCCGAGGACAGTGGGGAAGACGCGCTGCGCTTCCCCGCTGTCCCGGAGATTTCCCTATGGGCTTTCGTCTTGCGAAGCAAGCCCATAGGGAAATTCGTTTTGCGAAGCGCCTCCAAAACGGAAAACCCTTTCGTCTAGCGGGTTTTCCGTCTTGCGGGGTACCACTGTATAATAAAACAGAACTCAGAAGTGCAGTCAAACCATGGTTCCCGAACGGCTTAGTTGCCAAACAAATTGGCTCCCAAACGCCACAAACCCAGAAGTAAGTGTTTTGGTTTGTGAACGTTTTTCAGAAGCCGAACATCCGACTCTGCTTCTGCACTCAATTGGAAGCCACATCTTGGTTTTTGAATGGTTTTGGGAGTCGAAAGGACTCTTGGAACAGTTTAAGTTCGAGAACCGAGATACCACTATAGAAAAAAGTGTCCCACCCCTCCAAAAAGAGAGAGGCCAATGATGATTTAGCATGCTCAGTTTCCACCGGCTGCTCAGTGGCTGTTGTGGGAGATGGAATGGAATGGAGTATGCTAAGGAGAGCATAGCTGGCTGTAAAATCAACAGGGCACTCCTCGCTGCAACATTTTGTTGCAGGTCTCTTTAGTATTTTTTATTGTAAGCTGCCAGGGGGAAATTACATTGAAGGGCAGCATATAAATTTATGACATAAAATTGTAAGGTTGAAAGGAAGTAAACGGCAGCAGCAGAAAATGAGAGTTTTTTCCTAGGCTGGAACTAGAAAAGTACAGTCATACCTTGGGTTGTGAACGTGATCTGTCCGGGAGGCACGTTCGCAACCCACAGCGTTCACAGCCTGAAGCGCCGTGTCTGCACACTGGTGTGATTCGATTCTGCGCATGCGTGTGACGTTAATTTGCACTTCTGCACATGTGCGAGCACTGAAACCCAGAAGTAACCTGTTCGAGTAATTCTGGGTTCGGCACGGTCAGTAACCCGAAAACGCACAGCCTGCAGCTTTGTAACCCGAGGTATGACTGTATTCTACAGTTTTCCTGATTTGGATATTAAATAGGAGCATGCAGTATGAAAGGCAGGTTAAAAGACTAAGCTGACAATAGATGTGTTCCATTTAATTATATGCATTATGGTTTGTAACAACATAATTGCACATAACCGATTACCATAGGATCACAGTTTTAAATATTTCATTGTGGT
This sequence comes from Podarcis muralis, assembly GCF_964188315.1. Lineage (NCBI taxonomy): Eukaryota > Metazoa > Chordata > Lepidosauria > Squamata > Lacertidae > Podarcis > Podarcis muralis. The sequence continues at coordinate 54,435,648 of NC_135658.1, forward strand.
TGTATATAGTCTCTTGTAGAGCTAGGGACCTCTGGAGGGTCTGGTGGTGAGCCAAGATTTCCAGACTACTTCAGGAACATGGTAATGTTAAAGTTGCCGTGTGGTCACAGACCTAAGTTGACCAGCTGTTAATTTGATTGAAACAATAAAATAGTTATGGGGTGGACTTTTAAGTGACAGCCGCACAATAAATGCTCATCAGTTTATTCATTCAGGAGAGATTTAGATGGAAAAGGCTATAAGCTATCTGAGCAAGGTTTAACAGTTCTTAAATATGCCAACTCCTTAATATAATATACGGGAATTAATGAAACGTGAGAAATCAGCAGCCAGCTTGAAGGCTATCCTGCAACACTCTCTGTTTCCTACTGAAGAGGAGCTGCTTGCAGAGCTTGATGCTATTATAGGGAAAAAAGGAACAAGAATAATTATTTGGAACCTTCGAAGGTGAGAGAAAATCCATTGTTAATAGTCGAGCTGGTAATGCAGCATTGATGTGTGCTGATTTGATACGGTTGCACAAAATTCATAAGGATTAAGCTGTGGTAAACAAAGCATTACATGTTACTGCTTTATTGTTTATATTTCTTTTAGGACACATTTTATTTACTTCACCCCATCTACCTTACTTCAAATTCTAATGTTAATCATGGATGAATCAAGCAATCTGGGATGAACTCAACTCCCATGAAAAATGTTTCCCAAGAATCACTTAACACAGGTCCCTCTGAGTCTTGGGGGAAGTTTCACCATGTGCTTTTAGCGTAGTAAAGTGAACATGGAAATTAACTTTGCTTCAAACATCTAAAATATGTTCCCTTGAAACAAATTTTATAATTGCAGACCATGAAATGGCCACCTTTTACATTATATTTCCCCCAAATTGCAGGTATATTGTGAATAGGGAAATGGCTCTCTCTAGTGAAAAATGTGCACAACTTCTCTACCATGCATGCTGTTTTCACCAGCAGAAATTAAAGCTTTCCTTTCCATATTTTCATTCACCATGGGACCAGAGAGCTATGTATTCTTCCCATGCTAAAGGGGAAATCGTTTAGGATCATTTCCAGCTATTGCCACTTTTCAAGGAGTATCTAACAATGGTGAAATCTAAGGAACACTAGGCTTTGCATTTCCCCTGTTTCCTAAGATATTAGAGTATGAGACGTGTCCCTCAAGCAATATAAAGCATAAGGCAAATTCAATATTTTATTTTTAACAATTAAAAATTTCAACAATACAATGGAGGAGGAAAAAGCAGAATGAATGAAATAATATTTGCAAAGTGAAATTCAACACTATTTAGTGAAAGAAAAACGGGCCATATTCCTACAGAATAGAAGCCAAGGATAAAGGGTAGCATGCTTTACCAACTATATATACGTAGTTGGAATAGTTGGAAGATGCTAAATAGTCTCCCATTTCATTGCTGGCAACTGAATATCCCAGAATGCAAATGGTTAAAGGACAAACACCCAGGTTTCTTCCATAGCATTCTTGGCATATGCAAGTATACAGCGCTAAAAGGTTTTGTCCATTATGCTATTTCTCCTTGCCGTCAAGTCAATTGACTGTTTTGGCCATACCTTTCAGAGGACAAAGACTTAAGTTAACAGAGATTTAGTTCCACTTTGATTTCAGGATAATTAATATTCTATCAACACCCAATAGACAGAGTTCTCAGTTGTGTATGAGAGGCATAAAATAAGCATATAAAATAACAAATTGGGCTCTCTGCTAAGTTGACTAGCCTGATCTGCTTTTGTCAGGAAACTCTGTAGAGTAAAAATGACCGCTCCCCACATTAAATGGGGGGCGTCATTTGTGTGGTTGCGGGCAGCCCCTGGACCCTATGCGGCACCATTAGCACAGGCTTGGCTTTGTCTCCCCCCAGGTAGGATACCTGGAGGTCTCCGCCTACCTCAGTCAGTTGACTACCTGCCCACACAATAGAGGGAGGATCTTACCTGGGAATCGTCAGTTGGCTTCAGAAATACAAAAATACAGAAACGTATTTTATGTTTTTAAGATGGCTATAGCATTGCTAACAGAGTCCAGATGCTATGGTTGAATTTCCCTGTTTAGTTAGAAGTACGTACTGGTAGTTAAAATGTAGCAGCATACCCTAAATCAAGGAGAGATAATGATGTACCCTCCAGAAATGTTAAGCTACAACTTCAGAGAAATGTTTAATAATACTTTAAATGGTGCTGATTACTGAGGGCTGCTATTGCTGTATTTATATATAGTATTGTTTAAATTCACGTTTCTTTAAATGTCCTTCCACAGAGAGAAAAACGAACAAACAGAATTTGATTTCGATACAGATAAATACGATATTAGGATTCCTGCTGATTTAGATGAAGTAACAGGGAGAAGAGGGTATAAAAAACAAGAGAGACAAGATCAGATTGTTCCTGAAAGTGATTATTCCTTACGGGTAATGCTTACTATTCATTTTTTTCCTATTGGTTGTAATGTTATTCTCCACTATGTCTGTACGTGGTATTCTATGCAGAATCATCACAGCTGTTCTTTTTGCATTGGACCCTAAAAAAAAAAAAATCACTGTTAAAATATGCTTATCTTAAAAGTTCATTTATTCCATTTCACTAAGTTATAAGACTTCTAGCCAAAGATGATGAAATGAAATTGCACTGTGCAAATGGGCATTCTTCCCGGCTGAAATAGTCTACAAATATACTGTGATGGACTCTCTCTGATGCTGGTGGTTTTGCAGAAGGGGGACTGAATAATTTTCTCCTTAACAGACACCTTACTAATCACTGTATCTGCCAGTGTCTCGCTGTTCTGTCCCACACATGCAGAATCCAGTGCTTAACATTATGTATAATCTGGACACATGTTGAAAGTGCCATGTGAGTTCTGATTGCTTACTTAATATCATTTGACTTAAATTTGCAAAATTTGGATAGAACTCCAATTTACATATTTTACAAGCTGTATGCTGAAAACGTGTTACTTGTTTTCTTTTAAATTGCAAAATGTACGAAAAATTAACCATGTACTTTCCTTTCCTTTTCAGGCTTATTGCAGTATTTTATATTTAAAACCAAGGATGCAAATAATTATAAGAGGACAGAAAGTACAAACGCAACTAGTCTCCAAAAGCCTTGCTCACATAGAGCGAGATGTTTACAGGCCGAAGTTTCTGGCTGTATCCTTTATTACTGTGGGCTGCTGCAGACTGACCAAGAACGGCTGGCCTAGTGCATGTGAAACCTTTGACTCTTCTCTTCACTTCTTTCCCCACTTGGTTCCACTATCAGCTCAGATTTTAAGCATGATTTTAAGCAAGAAGCTTTGTCGTAATTTGTGATATGTTGCAGAAACATTCTCATTTAGGCTTACCTGCTATTGCTTCATAGGTGAAAAAAATCCAAGGTGATGGGCTGCATTGTACATGCATATCTCTCTTCTTTAGAAAGACCCAATAGTAGTGTATCACCTCATCACTCTCGTTGCTTTGGCAGTGGCTATGGTATACAGCCAATAACATGAATTGGGGGGGGGAGGTATTCAAAAAGCAGGGGGATGCGGGTGGCGCTGTGGGTAAAAGCCTCAGCGCCTAGGGCTTGCCGATCGAAAGGTCGGCGGTTCGAATCCCCGTGGCGGGGTGCGCTCCCGTTGCTCGGTCCCAGCGCCTGCCAACCTAGCAGTTCGAAAGCACCCCCGGGTGCAAGTAGATAAATAGGGACCGCTTACTAGCGGGAAGGTAAACGGCGTTTCCGTGTGCGGCTCTGGCTCGCCAGAGCAGCGATGTCACGCTGGCCACGTGACCCGGAAGTGTCTCCGGACAGCGCTGGCCCCCGGCCTCTTGAGTGAGATGGGCGCACAACCCTAGAGTCTGTCAAGACTGGCCCGTACGGGCAGGGGTACCTTTACCTTTTATTCAAAAAGCAAAGGATTACCACTCAGCTCTAGTAGTGCCTTCTATACAGTTGTCCCAAGGTGATATATAGTAAAAACGAACAAGGATAATGTCCAATCTAACCCACAGAATGGGGCACAGAACTGGAAAGGCTAGAGGCGAGTCCATCAACAAAAGTAGTAGGACTGCTGGAATTTGAGTGACCAAGAGTCCTATGTTAGTGGCAGCCAGCAAAGGAAAGCAGTTGCTAAATAGTTGCAGTTCTTCTTTTTTTTTTTTAATGGTTATGGTCACTGGTTAGAATGTGAAAGTTTGCTAGTCAGTGAACAAAATTATAACCATCCCTTTTTATTTTAATATCAATATGCGTACAGAAGTAAGCTCAGTTGTTCCAGAACTGTATTGAAGAATACAAGCAACTGATCCATAGGATAGAATATTAAGTTTTAAATGAAATAAATTGGTCTTAGGTTTGTCACCAACTTTAGGATTGGAGCAGTGTTATGCAAGCATAGTTTTTTATTCCTAAATTTCGTTTTACTCCATTTGGCTAAACTCGCTGGCTTTGGGTCCATTTAGTAAGTAAGATAATCAGTAAATTATCAGAAATTGCTACTGTTCCTAAAACAGGAAAAAAAGTTGTAAAGATATTTCTTCACAAATTATAATTCCCTTTATTAAAGGCTTTATCTAACTAACTTTCCTTTAATTTGTAGTTTAATTTGAAAGTTCTGAGTTTTCTCCGGTATAATCATGGAGTTTTTTTCAGAGAAAAACCTATCTATTTTGAAATACAATATATTTATTTTACTATATACAAAATGATTATTATATTTTGTACTGTGACTTGTATTAATGGTTAATACTCTTTCACATTCTTGGGGGCTAGTGGAATTATCTTTTTAGACAGCTCTGTTTATGTTGGGTTGAAATAAACGACAGATGAGTAGCAAGTGTCATGTGGGAGGCACCTCTCGAGCAAGTCTCGAGGAGTCTCTTTTATTGAATATTACAGCATTGCCACGTATGTGCTGGTTGCTGATTGGTTAACACAAGTACAAAGCAAAGGTTACATATAGGCATTAATCACCAATATATTAAAGGCTGGGAAAGGGAGCACAGAACTAGACAGGTATGAAAACCTCCTAATTATAACTAGTGATTGATGTAGCAAGACTTAAACAATTACATTCCAATAGATGTGGTCAACTATGCATTAAGAACAGGTCAGAATATAATGTTTTCATGAACTCAATGTGAACTGAACATTCTGGGATGATGAGGGAATGTCTTAGTATTAGAACGGTTTGTGTAGCATCATGTGCAGAAGCAAAGCTTAGAAGCAAAGTTTCCCATCATGCCACAGTCATGTGCAGAAGCAAAGCTTCCCTTCAGTTTAGAATGAACATTCAGTATGAAAAGAACCATAATTTGATATTTTCCCTAACTTACACAAATAAGCCCAAAACTGTAAGAATTACTTTTGGATTCAACTGTCGAAATAAAGATCACTATGGAATGATGATGTACCACAGAAACAGACTAATCAAGGCGTATGAAAGAGTAGGCTACCAGCAAAAGGTGAGAGAAGTTCATATAGCAATAGTTCATCTTTCCACACTTTTAATTGAAACTTGTTATAGTTAGTCTTGTTGATGTAAAATTCCATTTTTGTATATTTTCAAAGCGTGGTGGACTGAATTTAAAGCACTGCCATTTAAATCAGCATTTTAAATTATCCATTGGTATGTTAACGTATTTACTAAACAAGGATGCATAGAAATTGATCTGCTCAATCTCTACATTAAAATATTTAAATTTATGACTAAACAGAGTGATTACTCTACTCCATGTTCTGTTTCACTTCTACTCCTTTCTTTATACTGCCTAATTCTTGCCTTGCCCCAGTCTCACCCCCTTCCAAGAAACACAAAGTAGCTAACTGCCCCCAATCTTTCGCAAACTGCAAAAAGGGGCAGCCTTTTAACTCGGTGTGTTCGACATAGAGCCATTGTTTCAGGAGTTTTGTTTACACCTGCATGTAGGTTTAACATGTAGGTTTAACATGCTTGTAGTCAGATTAATTTTAAGATAGCTATTCTTTAAATTACTATTCTTTTTTAAAAAATGGAGAACCCCCCCCCTCAATATTTAAAACATTATAAAAGGTTTCTAAACCAACAAAAATCTGTCTTTTAATCAAAATGGTTTCCTGCAAATTTTTGAAAATCCTTGTCATTCTCTGAGAAACAAGTTGTAAACATTCAGTGACATCGCAGCAGCTCATTTAGTAAAGTCTTACATTCTGGGGGCAGCCAAGTGCTGTTTTTGACATCTAAAACACAAGGCCAAGAATTCTTTTGTGCAGACAATAATTAACATTTCATCCTTCTTTACTGCACATTTTTCTTTCCAGCCATTTCCCCCCCTCTGCAAGTAACTGTTGTTGTTATTTTTTGAATTGATATACTGCCCTATGCCCGCAGGTCTCAGGGCGGTTCACAGGATAAAATTACAATATAAAAATGCAAAATACATAATCAAAGTAAAAACAAGAACAACCTAATAACACCCCCCCAAAAGAACTACTGTCACTGAAAGCACTGTGATGCTTAAACTGTATGTGTATCCACTGTGTTCTGATTAACTGCTTCATGTTGAATGTTGCCATTCCCAACTCTCACTAATAAGTCTGAGCATTCTGACACCAATCTATCCCAATACCTAGCTCCAAATTCTAAGTCGCTTCTCAACCTCCCATTTACTCTTAAGTAGAAATTCTAAAGGGGTAGCAGAGGCTTGCTTAGGAGTTAAAACAATAAACTTCATTTTCAAGAAGTTCTTTATCCAAGCAATTGAACTTGGAATAATCCCTGTTCTGGCATCTTTTGTGATGGGACTTGTATACTTGTATAAATCTTTGTTTAAAATACTGGAAATTTGTGTTCTTGGTGAAAACATTGGTATATCTTCCTTGTCTATATGCTTCCCCCACCCCACCACCACCCCTTTGCAGGCAAACAACATGGGAGTAGGTGTAGTTGGGATTATCGAATGCAACTTCCTAAAGCCAACCCATAACAAACAAGATTTTGATTATACTGACGAATACAGGTAAGAACGTATTCCAGGATCCTCTTTTCACAGTAGCCAAACAAATGGCAGTAGGAAGCCCACAAGCAGGGGCTGGATGCAATAGCACTTGTGATTCCCAGGAATCTGCTGTTGAGATGCTTACTTCCTTTGAGATACTAGGGATAGAACACCACCATTGCGGCTAGTAGCAATTGGTCGCCTTATATTCCATGAATAGCTCTAAACTCCTTTCAAAGCCATCCCAGTGGGTAGCCATAGCTAAATTTCCAGTCTGCATGTAACACTAGACCATGGCTTAGCAGTACATTTCTAAACAAGCCACAGTTTGGCTTGTTAAACTAACCAGTAAACCAGAGTTTGTTTCCAATCTGTATTGGGAATCACTTTGAGATGCCTTATGGCAGGCATCTCCAGATGTTTTGAGACTACAATTCCCATCATCCCTGACCACTGGTCCTGCTAGCTAGGGATCATGGGAGTTGTAGGTCAAGAACATCCGGAGGGCCGAGTTTAAGGAAGCCTGCCCTATGGGAAGGTTTTCATACAATAAGTAATAATAATAACAGCAGCAACGATCACCACCAGAGTTTCAGGTCCATATGTAATGACAAGTTAATGGTCAAACTAAGCTCTTCTGTCACTTAGGTTCTCCTGGCCATGTGAGTCAAGCACATGAGCCCTAAGGCTTGTGGAAGTCCCTTCTGCTCATGCATACAGAGCTGCTCTCCCAACAGTGATGTCATTACCACTTTACCTACTCTACCTCCTTGGGTAGAGAAATACACATTGTCTCTGTAGCATTCACTCTGCAGTTAGGAGCACTAGAGCCGTCTCATTGTATCACACAACTTGCCTATAGCTCACCCTTTGGCTCCATTTCTTGTTTTTAGCATTATTTACACACCTATATCCTAAAGGGAGGAATTTAAAAGCATTTTTAAAATAAGCAATTCACTGCTTTCCCTTTACAGTGGTGCCTCGCAAGACGAAATTAATCCGTTCCGCGAGTCTCTTCGTCTTGCGGTTTTTTCTTCTTGCGAAGCACGGCTATTAGCGGCTATTAACGGCTTAGCGGCTATTAACGGCTTAGCGGCTTAAAGAAAAAGGAAACAAACTCGCAAGAACTCGCAAGACGTTTCGTCTTGCGAAGCAAGCCCATAGGGAAATTCGTCTTGCGGAACGGCTCAAAAAACGGAAAACCCTTTCATCTAGCGAGTTTTTCGTCTTGCGAGGCATTCGACTTGCGGGGCACCACTATCTCTACCATTAGTAGACATGTCTGGAATCTGAACCAAATGCAGAATCCTACTGTAACTTGTTAGGAGTTCACGATTTGGAAGGAATAAATAGATTACGCGTTAGCACATTTCTAGTATGTTTTCCTTAAATGCATAAGTGATATTTCTGCTCACTGTTCTTTCCCAGTAGTACTTGCTTTCTGTAGCAACTGTCAATGTATGTTTCATATTATACAGAATGTGTTTTGTTGAGACACAACTTTGTGTTTCTTGCTTATTAGGCGTACAATGCAAGCACTTGGTGAGAAGCTAAATGATTACTGGAATGAGATGCAAGCAAAGAAACTGGATTATCCTCAAGAAGAGATGGTTGAAGATTCCCAGTAAGTTTTTCTAAAAACATAAAACTCAGTCATACTCTGTGCTTGGTTTAAATTATATTTGCTTAGTTTCAATGCCGCACACTCTGTTACAGGAAGCGCCCTGATCAAACCTGGGTTCAGTGTGATTCATGTCTAAAATGGAGGAAGCTTCCAGATGGAATGGATAAATTGCCAGAGAAGTGGTATTGTTCATACAACCCTGATCCTCAGTTCAGGTAAAATAGGGAGAAATTCGGCAATTCGTTTTTTCTCAGATTGCATTTGCTAGCTGGATTAAAAATATCTATATTCCTTTCTTAAAATTAGAAATTGCAATGTGGATGAAGAACCTGAAGATGATGATTTGTTAATTCCATATGAGAAAAAGTTTAAGAAAAGGTGAGCATTAAATAAAAACAGGAAGTTGAAATGTTGGCTTTTTTATGTGTTCCATCAAACAATTTTGAAGACAGGCACTAGGAAGTTTATTCTGTAGAGTTTTAAATGGGTAATATGCTTCCTTCTAGCAAACCCATTATGTTTCGAATACGTTTTTGTTATTTGTTTAAGTCAAGAAATCCACAAAAGAATTCACTAGTCCAAAACATACCTTCATTTGACAATACAAAAGTGAACTTTGTCCTTTTCACAAATGGTTGTGTGCTCTCACCATTAGAAGTTATAGTGAGCTACATAGAATCATAGAATTGTGGAGTTGGAAGGGACCTTGAGGGTCATCTAGTCCAGCCCCCTACAATGCAGGGATGCTGCCCACAGCTGTCGCTTGATGGGCTCAAACCACCAACAGCAAGACACACGAACCCATTTCAATACAGGAGGGCTACAACATAAGTTATTGATGCAAAAGGTCATGTTAAACAACAACTTAATATTAGATAGCATATATATACTGAGCATAAACCATGATACTTTTTCTTCTCAATGCAGAGACAGGGAGAAATTTAAGAAAAGGATGGAGCTTAGCCAGCAGGTAGGTGACTGATTATCTTGACATGTTTCTTTCTTTCTTTGTGGAAGCAATGCTAAATTACATGCAAGTTTCCCTATACTGTACCAGGTTCATTTTTTGCATGAAAAGCAGCAAAGGATACTTTAGCTTCTTCCTCCATTTTTGTGTGTCTTGAATATACATTCTCTCCAGGTCAGAATTTAGCCAAGGATATAAACTTTCCTAGGGGTGAAGGCAGGATCATGATCAGTGTACCATGGATTGACAGTTGGCAAAGGTGGGTCACTTGCCACTTTACCAATTGCAGAAAGAGTAGTGTAATAGTTGAGGAGGCAATTCACTATTTCCTGGCTCCACTGCTGGATACAAATGCTGCTGTCATCAATCTCCATATCTTCTCCACTTTGAGGATGCTGAATAATCGTAACACTTGAACCATGGAAAGAGGTTACAGCAGTGGAATATGATTGATTGTGATCAATGCCATCTAGATTGGTGGCCAGCACTGCCTTCTGTGGGAGTTTTGTAGTTTAACTATGTGCTGCGTGTAAAAAAAAAAAAAGGACAGTGGTACCTCGGGTTAAGTACTTAATTCGTTCTGGAGGTCCGTTCCTAACCTGAAACTGTTCTTTTTTTTTTTTTTTAAATATTTTATTAAGGATTTTCTTGTTTTACAGAAGTGTAGTGCCTCATATATATTTTTCCCCATGTAACATTTTTACAAATCCGTTTCATTTGTTGAGGCATTAGGGGGAGAAGGAAATAAAAATAAAAATAAAAAAAGGAGAGAAAAGAGAAAGGGGGGTGGAGAGAGGGAAGATGGATAAGGGTGGGATTGGGTGGCGGTGTTTCTATTATGTTTAATGTGTGTAGAGTTTGGTGTCAGCGTGCTTGTGTTGTTCACTTGTGTTCCTTTGGTGGTGAGAGAGGTTGGGGTTGGCCTAGGGTGTGATTGTTTGCTTGTGATTGGCTGTGGTGATCTTTGTTTTCGTGTGTGAGTGAGGTGGGTGGGTGTTTTGGATCAGGTTAGCCATACTGATTTGTATGCTGTTGGTGGATTATTGTCATTGTCCTGTTGGGCTGTGTGTGTGATAAAGGGGAGCCATACCGGGGTGAAGGCATCTTCTTCTGTTTGTCCCCGTGTCAGTTTCAGTTTATTAGTTAATTTTTCTAGTAGGGCTGTTTCCCATACTATTTGATACCATTGGTCCATGCTTACTCCTGACAGGTCTCTCCAGTGTCTGGTTATGGTGTTTCTGGCTGCTGAGAGCAGGTGGGTTATGAGTTCTTTGTGGTGTAAATGGGCATTGTTGTCTTGGAAGATGTTTAGTAGGGCCAATTCTGGGGTGGTGTCTATTACTTGCTTAGTTATTTTACAAATTTCTTGTATGGCTGTTGTCCAGAATAGTTGGATTTTGGGACACTCCCACCACATGTGGAAGTATGTGCCTGTGGAGGTGCACCCTCTCCAGCATTTTGGTGAGGTTCCTGGGTGTATTAGCGCTAGTTTCCTTGGTGTTAGGTACCACCTGTAGGTGAGTTTCAGTGTGAGTTCTTTTCTTTTCGTTGATATGGATTTAAAGGGGGGTTTAGACCACATTCTGGTCCATTGAGTGGGGTTTATCTCATAGCCTATGTCATTCTCCCATTGATTTTTGATTGCGTCTAGGGGATTTGCGAGATTTTGGAGTAGTATTTTGTATATTGCGGATACCATCCCTTTACCGTTTCCCTTTGTTGTTAGGAGGAGGTTTTCGAAGGTTGTCAGGGGCCTAGTTGCTGCTGATTTTACTGTTGGGTTGTTTAAGAGGGCATGTAGTTGGTGTTGTGTTAACCAGGGCATTTGGGTGTCTTCTAGTTTGTCTTGTATTTCTTGTGTTGACAAGGGTTTGTTATTTTTATAAAAGTCTATTAGGCGATACAAGCCTTTGGTTCGCCAGGTTTTTATCTGGAGGTTTTGTGCTGCATGGTGGAATAATGGGTGGTATGCCAGGGGGATTAGTGGGGATGGGGTTGGGGATAGTTTGCCTATTTGTGTTTTCCATGCTTTGAGCATGGTCTGTGTGTACCTGTTAAGTGTTGTGGGAATTTTCTTTAGTTTGTTTGGGAGGAGTGGGTATGTTGTGGTGCAGGTGTTTTCAATTGTGTCCTTCTCTAGGTGTACCCATTGTTTTGTCTCATCTTCTAGTATATATGGGATTATATGGCGTATTTGGTTGGCGTTGTAATATGCTTCTATGTTGGGGATTCCCCATCCTCCTTCTGAGGTGGGGAGGTGCAGGTATTTGGGGCTTATTCTTGGTTTTTTATGTGAGAAGATGAGAGAGTGTAGTTTTCTCTGCCAACTGTGAAGTTGGGTTGAGGGGATCCAGATTGGGAGGGTTTGGAATAGGTAGGTTAGTTTTGGGAGTGTGATCATTTTGATCATGGCTATTTTGTCTGAGAGAGTGAGGTTCATGTTATTCCATCTCTTTAGGTCTTTGTTAATTTGTCGCCACAGGGGCTTGTAGTTGTGGAGGTATAATTTATTGAGGTTTCTGGTTATTTGTACCCCTAGGTATCTGAACTTGGTGTGGCAAAGTTTTATTTTGGTGACCTTCGTGAGTTCTTTTTGGGTGTGAGGAGGGGTGTTGAAGCACGTAGCTTCTGACTTTGTGAAATTTACCTGTAGGCCCGACACCATTGCAAATGCGTTGAGTTCTCTGATTAGGGAGGTTGCTGTGCTTATGGGGTCTGGTGTTGTGACCATTAGGTCATCTGCAAAGAGCCCTAATTTATAGGTCCTGCCTTTTATTTCCACTCCCTTGATGTCTGTGGCTGCTCGGATGCGGATTGCTAGGGGTTCCAGAGCCAGGATAAATAAGAAGGGAGACAGTGGGCATCCTTGTTTCGTGCCTCTTTGGATAGCTATAGTGTTAGAATCCATATTGTTAGTTCTGCATTTTGCTGAGGCTTGGGAGTATATTTGTTTGAGGATTTGTAGGAAGTTGGGGCCAAATTTCATGTTAGTTAGTACTGCTAATATGTATTTCCACTCCAAGCAATCAAAGGCTTTGAGTATGTCTAGGGACATAATTGTCAATGGGAGTTTGGTTGCCTTGCTGTGTTCGATCAGGTTCAGTAGTTTCCTGATGGGGTCTGTTATATTGCGGCCAGGGACAAAGCCAGTCTGGTCTGGGGCTATTAACTTGTGTAGGAAGATTTTTAGGCGGTTGGCCAAGATTGATGTGAATATCTTGTAGTCTTGGTTTATTAATGAGATTGGGCGGTATGATTCTACTTTGAGGCTGTCTTTTAGTGGTTTTGGGATGGAGACTATTTTGGAGTGGGTCCAGGTTTTGGGGATGGGGCCTCCTTTTATGATGTCGTTGAATAGGCGGGTCATGTAGGGCATCAAGGGTTCTTTGAATTTCTTATAGAATTCTGCTGTGAAGCCGTCTGGGCCTGGGGCTTTGTGTGGTTTCAAGTTTTTGAGGACCGCATCTATTTCCTCTGGGGTGATAGGGCTATCCATGAATTCCTGTTCCTCATCAGTTAGGGTAGGCATGGTCAGTCCTGCTAGAAATTTTTTGATTTCCCTCTCTGGTGGGTTATGGGAGGTGTATAGGTTGGAGTAAAATTCTGCAAATTCTGAAATTATTTCTTTGGGGGAGAATGTTATGTTGCCGTCTTTTTTGGTGATGCAGTGTATTCTTGTTTTGAGTGCTTTTTTCCTACATCTATTTGCTAGTATTCTGGAGTTTTTCCCTCCATATTCATAGAAACGTTGTTTAGAGTATAGAATGTTGATCATTGTTTTGTTGATTTCTAAGGAGTCTAGTTCTCTCCTTTTCTGTTCTATAAGTTTGAGGAGTTTTTTAGATCCTGTTTGTTTGTAGCGTGATGAGAGGGCTGTGATGTCTTGTTCTATTTTGCTAATTTTTGAGGAGGTTTGTTTTTTAAGGAATGTTTTCTCTTTTATGCAAGCTCCTCTGGTGACCGCTTTCATTGCGTCCCATAGGAGGGGGGTTGTTGTATTGTTTACATCGTTTTCTTTGAAGTAGTTTTGGAGGGTTTTTGTGAGACTCTCTCTAATTTGTTTGTTTGTAGTTAGGATGGGACTGAAGGACCAGGATGGGGTGGTTTGTGTTCCTTCTCCTATTTTAACAGTGACTTCTACTGGGGCGTGATCTGTGATTTTAATGTTACCTATGTTTGTTGATTCTACTGAGGGAATCAGACCCTGTGTGAGTAGAATGCTGTCCAGTCTGGACACTGTATCATGGCGTCCCGATTGGAATGTATGGCTGATGTCTCCCGGGTTTTGCTCACCCCAAATGTCATAGAGACCCCTGTTTTTTAGCATTTTTAGTAACTTGTAAGAGTTCCTGGTTGTTGGGGGTTTCCTTCGGAGGAAGGTTGCCCATGGGGTTGTGGGGTGGATATCTTTCAGGGATATACCTTTCATATTTAGATTGAGGTCCCCTCCTAGGATTGCTTCCCCTTCAGAGAAGGAGAGGAATTTGTTTAGTGTTTTCTGGAAGAATTCTAGTTGTTTCGTGTTTGGGGCATATATGGAGCCGATTGTCAGTTTGATTTTGCCATCTAGTGTCCCTTTAGCGAAAATGAATCTGCCTTTTTTGTCCTTGAGGACTGTTGTGGCAGTGAAGTTCAGGTCCCTACTGAGTATTATGGCTACACCACGGGCTTTCCCTGAGCCTTGTGCGACCCACTGTTGACTAAAGCGGGGGTCGCTCAGGAGTTTGCTGCCTTTGGGTGGATTGTGTATTTCTTGTAGGAAGGTGATGTGTGGTTTCATGGTGTTTATGTATGAGGTGATGCGTTTTCTTTTGATGGGGTTTCCCAGCCCCCTCACGTTTAATGTAATTGCTTTTAGGTTAGCCATTTTGTTTATCTATTATGTGGGGCGATTCCATGCCAACCCGTTCGGGTTGTCTTGTGTCTCTCTCTTCGTGTTGTTTAAAGAACCAGTGGGGTTGCGCTGACCTAGGGTGTGGTGGATGGGGGGCTAGTAGGATTAGAGTGAGATTTGGGTTAAAGAGTAGGGGGTAAGTTGTAGGGAGTTTCCTATATGTAGTCATATAGGTGTTTGTTTGGGGTATTTTGGGCCATCTGGCATTTAGCCAGTTGGTCCTAGGTCTCAGCTGGTGTGGAAGGCCGTGTTCAAGGACAGGCCGTCCCCCCTGTTGTCTGCGATAGGGGGTGATCAGCGAGACAGTGTGAAGTGACTTTGTAACGTCGCTGTCAGGTATAAGGTTTGTAAGCAGTGTTGCCAGTATTATGAGCAACATTGTTGGTGTGTTGGGGTGGGGATGTGAGTGCTGGTACGCTCTGGTGCCACCATAGTGCTGGTTGGGTATCAGATTTTAGCCTGATTTCCTGAAACTGTTCTTAACCTGAAGCACCACTTTAGCTAATGGGGCCTCCTCCTGCTGCTGCGCCGCCGGAGCATGATTTCTGATCTCACCCTGAAGCAAAGTATTTAACCCGAGGTACTATTTCTGGGTTAGCGGAGTCTGTAACCTGAAGCGTATGTAACCTGAAGCGTATGTAACCCGAGGTACCACTGCACTTCCTTTTATGTGTCCTGAATCTTCCTGTTTCTGTGTGTAAGTATATTTGATGACTGTTTACATATTCTGCTTCAATCTAATTTACTCACTAGTCAAATTTTGAGGTAGAGCGATATGGCTAAAACCTGTAACTGAGCTGCCAAGGCTTTTCCCGCAGCCCATCCAGCCATATATGTTGTCATTTTGTGGTGACTGCAGAGAGTTCAAGGAAAAAGTCGCAGTGATGGAAGTGAATGATGTTTTCTTCTCTAATTGTAATGACATAATGCCGTTTCTACAGATTTATAACGAAATGTATTTACAAACAACGGCTGCCTTGTCCAGTGCACCTCCATTATTGAGTGAAACTATTCCAATGTTTCATGCAGAAGCTTCAAACGTGTCGCTTACGAGACCTCAAAACAAATCAAACAGCACATCGGTATCTTCTCCTCATTCTGATCCTGAAAATAGGTCAGTAAATAAAATGCAAGAATATTTCCACCTACTTTCCCCATTTGCTTGTGCTGTTTTTTTAAATTAACATTTTCTGGAGCTTAGCCTTTTATGGAAAAAACTGCTAATATGATTTCTGTTACTTTGCTTTTGTTTCTTTAGCCTTAAACGAAAACTTTCTGATGCTGATGCACCACTACCTTTTAAGATCACAAAAGTGACTAGCCAAGCATTTGAGAAAAAGAAGCAAGACGATGATGATGTTATCATTTTGGAAGAGAACAGTACTCCAAAACCTGACGCTCTGGAATGTGACATCACAATAGTAAAAGTTGAAGGTGGGGCTGATGTTGATTTCAGTAATATTGAGGGAGAAATTTCTATGAACAGAGATGCTTGTTCAGAAACAAATGGTTCAAAAGGAACTGCAGCAACACAAACTGAAACAGAGGAACTTGTAGTAAAAAAGGAAGAAGCTGAGGGCAATGCACATAATCAGCTGTCCAGATCAGAACATGAAATAACACTTACAGAACATCTTCATGTTTCGGAGGCTGATGTTGTGAATGCAGACATTAAGATAAATGAATTAAGCCTTCAACTGCTTTCATCCAACAGTGAAAAAGAAAAATATCAACAGCAATGTGAGACATTGGTTAAAGAATTAACACTGTTAAAGCAAAAAATAATGGATACAAATGGCAAGCATGTGCAAAAGGGAATATGTCCTCAGTCCACAGAAACAAAAAGTATAATATCAGATGCAGAACTCAAAAAAGTTAAAGAAAAAAGTAAAGAAGAGATATTCATTCTGTATGAACAGGCATTGAAAGAGATGAGAACACTGAAACAACAGTGTGATACTCTGCAGAACTTAAAATCTGAATGTAGTAAATGTAAAAACATTGAGAATAAAAGTGAAGCAGATGACATGGCTGTGCAACTGGGTGATGTTTTCAGACAGCTGGACAATTGCAGCATTGAAAGAGACCAATATAAAAATGAGGTAAGTTTCATAATTCAGTACATAGAAAGGCTGGGTTGATATTTAGATTTACTTGTTTTGGGTTTCAGTCTCACACTTAACCTTAAATCCATTACCTTAACTTAATTTTAATGGAATGTATATAAAAGGGTCTTTCAGAATTAGAGCATGCATTTCCTACAGAATTCAAGTGCCTTTGAAATCAGTGAGACTTAAATAAAAACGAAAGTTCTTTGGAACTGAGAAATTAGCCAGTGAGAACATCCTTTGACTTGAGGTAGCCAGATTTGGTGGAAAGAGAAGACCTACTATAGAAAAATAGTGTTTAGTTCAGATTTGTGCAAACCAAAATATTGTAAGTAAATCAGACATATCAGGCTTCCGAAAAACATTTGCAAACCGGAACACTCACTTCCGGGTTTGCGGCGTTCAGGAGCCGACTTGTTCAGCAGCCAAGCCATTCAGGAACCAAGGTACTACTGTATACTGTAACAAGTATTTCACTTTTGTTTTTCATTTTCAAAAATGCAGGTATATAAAGCTTTGATGGTGGTGGGGGATGAGTGTTCAGACCCCTGGGCTCTCACTTGTGGGGTGCCACAGGGTTCTGTCCTCTCCCCCATGCTTTTCAACATTTACATGCAGCCACTGGGAGAGATCATCAGGAGGTTTGGGCTGGGTGTTCATCAGTATGCGGATGACACCCAGCTCTACCTCTCTTTTAAATCAGAACCAGTGAAGGCGGTGAAGGTCCTGTGTGAGTGTCTGGAAGTAGTTGGAGGATGGATGGCGGCTAACAGATTGAGGTTGAATCCTGACAAGACAGAAGTACTGTTTTGGGGGGACAGGAGGCGAGCAGGTGTGGAGGATTCCCTGGTCCTGAATGGGGTAACTGTGCCCCTGAAGGACCAGGTGCGCAGCCTGGGACTCATTTTGGACTCACAGTTGTCCATGGAGGCACAGGTCAAATCTGTATCCAGGGCAGCTGTTTACCAGCTCCATCTGGTACGTAGGCTGAGACCCTATCTGCCTGCAGACTGTCTCGCCAGAGTGGTACATGCTCTGATTATCTCCCGCTTGGACTACTGCAATGCGCTCTACGTGGGGCTACCTTTGAAGGTGACCCGGAAACTACAACTAATCCAGAATGTGGCAGCTAGACTGGTGACTGGGAGCGGCTGCCGAGACCATATAACACCGGTCTTGAAAGACCTACATTGGCTCCCAGTACGTTTCCGAGCACAATTCAAAGTGTTGGTGCTGACCTTTAAAGCCCTAAACGGCCTCGGTCCAGTATATCTGAAGGAGCGTCTCCTCCCCCATCATTCTGCCCGGACACTGAGGTCCAGCTCCGAGGGCCTTCTGGTGGTTCCCTCACTGCCAGAGGCCAAGTTACAGGGAACCAGGCAGAGGGCCTTCTCGGTAGTGGCGCCCGCCCTGTGGAACGCCCTCCCATCAGATGTCAAAGCGATAAACATCTACCTGACATTCAGAAGACATCTGAAGGCAGCCCTGTTCAGGGAAGTTTTTAATATGTGACATTTTAGTGTATCTTTCATCTTTGTTGGAAGCCGCCCAGAGTGGCTGGGGAAACCCAGTCAGATGGGAGGGGTACAAATAATAAATTATTATTATTATTATTATTATTGATTTCAGATTGAACTACTGGAAATGGAAAAAACTCAGCTAGGCGTTCAATGTGAGCAGCTGAAAGCAGAACTTGCAGAGTTAAAAACTAATGGAGAAAGGTATATATTCCTAAGAAGCCCGATTTGTGCATGAAAAAGCATGGAAAGGCTCTAAACGTACACTTTCATCTATTTTCAAACCTACCTTCAGGAAACCTTTGCACATGAATGTCTACCAAGAATCCATATTGCAGAGAATTCCTAAGCATGACGCACACACTCAGTTCAAGCAGGGCATTTACCAGGTTTTGGGTTTCGTCACCCACCTTGCCATGTCAGTGAAGACTGCAACCTAGAACACACCCAACATTCTCATATTGCTGTGCCATGCTGAGGAATAAGATAATTGTGAGGAAGCTCTTTTACTTTACTTCTCTTTGAGGAACTGATGGCAATCTTCTTAGACAGGACTGGCCCATGTGGTGCCATCCAGATGTTGTTGGACTCCCATCAGCCACAGCCACCGTGGCCAGTGGTCAAAAATGATGAGAACATTTGGGGCAAGGTTGTGCATTGGCTATCCCTGTTCAAAGGAAACTCAGGCTTCTCCATAATGCTGTTTATACAGTGATACCTTGGTTTACAGCCATAATCCGTTGTGGAGATCTGGTTGTAAACCAAAACAGGTTGTAACCCAAGGCGCGCTTTCGCCAATGGGGCCTCCAAAACAAATGGATTGTAATCCTCCCAAAATGGGTTGTAATCCAAAAAAAGGGACACACACTTCAGGGGTTGACGTGGTTGTAATCCAAAATGGTTGTAATCCAAAACGGTTGCAAACCAAGGTACCACTGTATCGTGCTACACCATCCAAACCACGGATCTAAACAACCTAATTCATTCCACCCAAATACTACATGCCACGTAAACCACTTAAAGGTTTTAATGGTGAAGCATGATAATAATCCTACTTTTGAATGAATGAATGTCCTAGTGTAGCATGTGATTGCTGGTGCAATCATATGAACCTTTTCTTGTTGTTTGTAGCTGTAGCAAGTATGTAGGAGAAGGATCTATACAATACCAAAAAACAGTTTTACATAAATAGTGTTTACCATTTCTGGTGAAACTTATTTTCAGATGCTTTCTATGTTAAATAAACAAAATTAACAGACAAGGTGAGCTTCAATATAACATCTCTATTCTGTGTAACATTTCAGTTTAATTGGTTTAAAGTGTCGTTTAATGTATTCTTCAAAACAGTGTATGTCAAATTCGTAACAGACTATAAAATAACGATAGAAATGGGAAAGGAATGAATGAACAGTTGAGCAAATGATGATTTAAAGCATGGGTAGGCAAACTAAGGCCTGGGGGCCAGATCCAGCCCAGTCACCTTCTAAATGCAGCCCGCGGACACTCCGGGAATCAGTGTGTTTTTACATGAGTAGAATGTGTCCTTTTATTTAAAATGCATCTCTGGGTTATTTGTGGGGCATAGGAATTCATTCATTCCCCCCCCCAAAAAAAAATTATATATATATAGTCCGGTCTGAGTGGACCGGCCCCCTGCTGAAAAAGTTTGCTGAGCCCTGATTTAAAGTACTGAACTTATCTTCACCATACCTGTAATTTTAACTGATGTTCTCAATCTTCTCTTTCTTAGTGTGAAGCTGCGATCCCTGCGAGTTAACGTGGGACAGTTACTAGGAACAATAATGCCTGAACTTAATGTGCAGCAAATCAATCCTGACATTGGCATAGTCGATGAAATTCTAGGGCAAGTTCTGGAGCAATTGCGTGAAAGCACTACTTAATTTTGTTTCCCCTGCAGTCTCAACATACCTTATTGTCACGTTTCCAACCTGTAAAGACTTTTCATTTTAGTGCCATACTACACATGAAAACTGATCCGGTTTCCTTTTAGGCTTCTGCTGCAAAGGGGGCTGCTTTTTATTGGAACTGCAGCTTCTGGGGGTAGGGGTGAGGGTAACATTTTCCTTCCATACTGTGGTTTGTGACAAAAATCACCCTTCCCCTGCAACAGCTATTAGCCCCAGAAGGTAAGCTACTGGCAAGTAGCATTTCCCCCAAATTACTAGTATTTTATAGAGGCCTGTGAGTATTTCTAAACTTTGATACATGTATTATAAGCTGAATAAAAGTATTGTAAAACAATTGTTATGTCACAGTATGTTTCTAAAACAAATATCAACTCATGTTCTTAATTTTGATAAAGTTGTCAAAAATTACCATACCATGTACCTTTTTCATTTTCTTGAAATCAACATTTTTCCAATGAGTGGTTATTGATATTTCAACCTTATAGTGTATATGCTAGTTAAGGGTATTGCAAACAAGTTCTTTCAAATTATACTGTTTTGTTTAATTAAAAGATAACAGTTTTTCAAAATATGGCCATATGGTTCTAAGGAGCAATTTTTACATACTTTTTTCTTTAATTATGTATTTGTTTTTCATTATTCTCTGAATATATTGTACAGTCTGGGTTGAAAAAAAATGTGACTCTATGGAGAATATTATGTAAATTTATACTGTACATTAATACTTTGAAGAAAAGTGAATAAATGTAAATAATTTTTTATTTCCATGAAGTTAATCAAAAGATGTATATTTTGTACTAAATGTGTGTGGGGGGGGCATCATGGTGTTCTGAGTGACAAGAAGAATTCTGTATCTGGGCAAATGGTTCCCTATTAAAAAAACACCTGCCTTTTTGTTTCCTTCTAATTATGAGCATTTACAGCACAGTCCTAATCATGCCTTCTCATTGGTAAGTCCTACTAAATTCATTGGGCCTTACTCCCACATAAGTACTTAAAATTGTGTACTTGTTTCTCATCTTAGCAAACTAAATACTTATCTCCCTAATCCAGCAGGTTAACTTGAGGTGCAATCCAGTAATTTGTGTTTAAATGTCAGGACTTGTGGCTTTACCTCATGGGATAGCAGACCCTTGCACCTTGTCAAGAACTTAAGATGAAACTCAACTGATATTTCAACAGCATTCGGTCTATAGATTGTAGGGCTAGCCCTGAGGGACTCATGTTCTCTTAGGCATGTGGAGCAGTTCAATTCGCATGAATTTTAGCCTTCTAGCCAAACTGCATGTGGAAACCTGGGTGTTTAGACTGATGTCAAACTCACATCCAATTCCTTTCTGATAGATGCATCTGATTTAAAAGTGTATGTGTGAAAACTATACTTACGCATTATATGTCCTTTTCTTTGATTCCTAAGAGAGGTCTTTAGGACTCTCAGTTCCTTTGATTTTAAATTATAGAATTGTAGACTTGGAAGGGACCACAAGGGTCATCTAGTCCAACCCCCTGCAATTCAGGAATCTGCCCCAAAATGGGCCTCAAACCCACAACCCTGAGATTAGGAGTCTCATGCTCTACCAACTGATCTATTGTTGAGGGTGATCTAGTTTGGGGGATGGGAGTTGGCTATTGCTTAGACTACAATAGAGGCAAGTCTAACAGCGGGCTTTGGACAGATGGAGGAGGAGAAGTCTCTTATCTTTCTCACTGTAAACTCTGTTAAGTTGGGGTGGGGAAGGGTTACAGTTCTTGACAAGTTGAAAACTGCCCCACCAGAGAGAAATAATGAGGAGCTGTCATTACAAGTTAACTTCCTATGCCTCCCCATCCATTACATCAGGGCTGCTAGATGATAGAATGAGATTTACTGGTACATCTCTGGGTGATTTACAGTTGATCAGCAAGCTTTTCCATATATTAATGAAAAAGTTTCTCAATTAGGCTGGTCAAGCAAACAAAAATATTTGGAGGGGATAATCAGAAGTGGATTTTTGCACCAAAGGACATGTTAGCTCAGTTCTGGAACTGCAAACCTATCTTCTCAGTGGTGCTCCATGCACGCCCATCAGTGTCCTCCACGTTAATCATATGCAGCTCCTTCAACCATTCCTCACAAGGCTTGGTTTCCAGACCCGTGATCATCTTGGTTGCTCTCATCTGCGCACATTCCAGCTTGTCAACATCCTTCTTACATTGGGGTACCCAGAATTGGACACAGTACTCCAGGTGCAGTTTGACCAAGGAAGAACAGTGTGGTACTATAACTTCCCTTGATCTGGACACTATACTGTACTTCTGTTGATGCAGCCTAGAATAGCATTAGCTTTTTATGCTGCTGCATCACACTGTTGACTCATGTTATGCTTGTGGCCCACTAAGACACCTGGATCCTTTTCACATGTGCTGCTAGTAAGCCAGGTGTCCCCCATCTTATATTTGTGCAGCTGGTTCTTCCTTCCTAAGTGCAGAACCTTACATTTGTCCCTGCTGAAATTCATTTTGTTGGTTTCGGCCCATTTCTCCAATCTTTCGGCATTTTGAATCCCAATTCAGTCTTTGGTGGCATTAGCTACCCTCCTAGTTTGCTGTCATCTGCAAATTTGATGAGCATCCCCTCAATTCCTTCGTCCATTGCCATTCAAATAGTGTGTGTGAGGGGCATCTTGTGACTGGTTATGTGGGGTGGGGTTTCTTCCCCTCCCCCAATATTTTATTCAGGTTGGCACCCCTAGCAAGAAGTATAGTGACAGAGAGATGCAGTGAGAGGGGGCATAACATCAGTTTTGAGTTATCTAAAGGTAAAGGGACCCCTGACCATTAGGTCCAGTCGCGACCGACTCGGGGGTTGTGGTGCTCATCTCGCTTTATTGGCTGAGGGAGCCAGTGTACAGCTTCCATCTACTTGTAATCAAATCAGAATAAGTTTTCTGTATATAGCTTATGTCTCGATCTACCTGCAAACAAATTGGGATGCACGCACAATGAACAGGTCATCTGAAAGTGGCGCTCAAGATGTGGAGCAGCCCAATAAAACTCCCTATTCAGTGACCAAAGTCTGAACTATGACATTCCATTCAGATATATGTGCTTGGGCTAATAGGTAGGGATAAGCATTGTGAGATCCTTGTTGGTGGTCAGACTCATGGACGTAGCCAGGATTTTTGTTGGGGGGGCAGGCCTTTTGTTGGGGGGGACAGAACCTTAGCTATGTATTCTTGTTGATTTTTATTGATTGGGGGGCAGCTGCAATTCCCTCCCCCCTTGGCCACGCCCATTGCCAGACAATCAGAAAAAATCTTTATTTGCCTCAGCCACTAGCCATAGCAATAAAAATAAAACGAACTGAAGACAAGAGATAAAAACTATAGAAAATACATGTTGGGGGGTTACATCAATAATAAAGAGTAGATATTATTCGAATTGCCCCGTCTAAAAGCATTGCAGCTTTCGCCAGACTTAAGCTTTGAACAGGTAAAGATTTTTAGGATCTCTTCTAGTTGTCTTAAGCTGAGATGGAGACGCAGCGCATAGTTACCTAACTCGCTTTGCGACCTATGTTTCGCCCTATCTTTTAAGAGAGCGACTGTCGCTCCAAGGAACCCTTTTGCCAATCACAGCAGCACTTTAAGTTACAGGTAGGTAGCCGTGTTGGTCTGCCGTAGTCGAAACAAAATTTAAAAATTCCTTCCGGCAACACCTTGGAGACCAACTAAGTTTGTTACTGGTATGAGCTTTCCTGTGCATGCACACTTTAAATGAGACTTTAAATTTAAATGAGCACTTTAAATGAGAGCAAAGAGGCTTTTCCCGGACAAAAACCCTCTTGCAATCCTGCAAAGCCCCTGCCAAAAGGGAACAAGAAACAACGGGCGGGGAGCAAGCAAGGAAAGGAGCCGTAAGGGAGAAGCGGGGGCGGCGCTTTCCTCAGAGGTGGCGCCTTTTCCCCCCCGGCTCCTCCTTCCGGAGCCTCGACTGCGCAGGCGCGAGCGCGGGAACCGGGAACCGGGGTTTGAGTTCCTGCCGAACTTTCTGCCCGCGCAGTCCGGGGTGGCTCTCCCGCTCCTTCTTGCAGGTACGCGGGGAAAGAGCCAGGAGGGGGAGGGGAGACTCTTGGGTGGAAGCTGTCCAGAAACGGGCAGCGGGGCCCCTCTCTCCTCCTGCTTCCGAGGGGGAACCATCTGCTTCCCTCCCTCCGCCGCCCCCCGCCGAGAGTTTCTACGGAAGCAAAGGCGTTTGGCGTGCAGGGCGATAACTAGGGTCCTCCAGGTCCCTTGAGTGATGCTCACCGCCTTCCCTGCGGTATATCATAAACACGGGCGTGCATGTCAAGGTGTCTGCGCAGGTGATGCAACGTCACCTGGCGTTATGGGTCAGGGGAGGGTGCCTACACTGCAGGGGGAGGTGGATGCCATTGAGTTATGTGGTCCAGGACGTGCTAGTGTGGAGGTTAAGAGAATGGGCTGAAATCAGCCCAGCCATGAGAAGGTGAGGGCAGTTCTAGCAAGGCTGTGGGTCATCAACCAGCCCTGCTGCCCGCAGCAACAGTCTATGAGACATGCACTTGCCTGCCTTCCAGGATTATAATGTATTGAGACCAGATGATGTTTGCAATCTGCTTTGAAGTACATCATTGGGAAAGTGCTGGCATTAATATTATTATTAATCTCCACTCTCACAGAAGGAGCTTTGATGCTTAACCCATTAGCAGTAAGGAGTGCTCTCGTTAACATACACACAAACTTAATGCCTTTGGAAGCAAATAACTTGTTTTGCTGCTCATCAGTGAAGCTCCATGGGAAGTAGTTATTTTCTTTGTCCCACTATATTTTCTTTACTTTTCCAGCTATTATTATTATTTAAATTTCTATACCAAAGGGCATCAGAGGGCAGTTTACAATATAAAAACACAGGGATACATAACAAGCACAAGAACAAGCAAAAACAATGCCACCCACCCACCCCACCTCCAGTTTAAAAGGCCAATGTTTGTTCAATTAGCCAAAGGCCTGGGCGAAGAGGAATGATTTTGCCCAGCACCTAAAGGTATGTAACAGGCACCAGGTGAGCCTCCCTGGGGAGAGCAACTGCCTTAATAGTATATATACATATGGGAAGGAAAAAACAGGAGTGACAATCCATGTCTATAATCACTGTATTTTTTAAAATGCATCTTGTGCAACGTGCTACAATAACTTACAACTGAATTAAACAATATAAGATAAGATCATATATTACTACTATGAAAAATTGTATTCCGGTGCCTGTGAAAACTGCTCAGTTCATTATCACATGGAACAGTGCATCACTTTTGAGTTTCATTGCTGTGAAAGTCAAAATGTCTGTGTTTGCTTTGAAAAGGATGAAAGTATTCACTTGTGAAATTGCATGGCACAATAAAGAACCAGTGTACAGCTTAGACTTTCAACATGGCACTGACGGAAAAATCAATAGATTGGCTTCTGCTGGAGTGGACACTGCGGTTCGTGTGAGTCACAAACATTAATCTATGGGATACTGCTAAATCTTCTATATTTGTACAAATGTTTGTAGCAAGAGAGAAACATTTATGTTTGTCGTGGGCAGGCAGCAAGAGAAGAGTAACTCCTTATTTCTGTAAACAAATCTTGATCTACATCTCCTGGCTACAACGCAGAGACAGAGCTAATGCTACAATTGTTTTAACTTTAACTTTTTTAAAAATTTGTGTGGGAGTTTTGTTGTTTGTTTGTTTTAATTGAGGGAGAGGAGATGGTGAGGGCTCATCAGTGAGCCTAAGTAGTAGCCATGAAGGCAGCAAGGAAACCACACTTTGCTGCCTCCATTGCATCCTTATTGTGCTGTCCGGCAAAGCTTTTTGAGTACCGTATTTTTTGCTCTATAAGACTCACTTTTTCCCTCCTAAAAAGTAAGGGGAAATGTGTGTGCGTCTTATGGAGCGAATGCAGGCTGCACAGCTATCCCAGAAGCCTGAACAGCAAGAGGGATTGCTGCTTTCACTGCGCAGCGATCCCTCTTGCTGTTCTGGCTTCTGAGATTCAGAATATTTTTTTTTCTTGTTTTTCTCCTCCAAAAACTAGGTGCGTCTTGTGGTCTGGTGCGTCTTATAGAGCGAAAAATATGGTAACTAAATTGGCTAATTAAACAATCTATGGCCTTTGAAATGGGGGAGGAGAGAGAGAGTATTGTTTTTGTTTGTTATTATGGTATGCATTTTTGTGTGTTTATATTGTAAACTGTCCTGTGATCTTTGAATGAAGGGTGGTATAGAAAATGAATGAATGAATGAATGAATGAATGAATGAATGAAAAATAAATATTATAAAGTTTTTTTGTAGTATGTTGTGTTTAATTTTACAGGTATGAAAATAATTGTAGCTAAATTATATGAGATCACTATAAATGTATCAATGGACATTATATATGAGGTTTGGGTTTGAAAGAGGACTGTTTGTATTATAAAATGAGTTGTCAAAAGTTAAGTATCTTTTTAGTTATCTTGACATTTATGTTCTCTTTTATGATGAGTATGTATGTCTCTCAAAAATCAGTGAAATTCATGTTCATGAAATTTCATGAGGTTTTGGGATATGATCGTTTACTGTCTCTGACTATAATATTTCATAACTAGATATGGAAAGTAGAAAAGGGACCAGAGGGGAAAGCAATTGTGGAATTCTTGTCCAATTTAGCTCGACATACCAAAGCTGTGAATGTTGTGCGTTTTGCTCCCAATGGTGAGATTCTAGCATCTGGTGGAGATGGTATGTATTAAATCAATACTGAACTCTTCCCATTTAATTGATTATTTTGTAATTTGTATTAATAATATAATGTATCTAATTTAATACTATATATTCCTTTACAAAGGACCACATACAATAGCACCTCAGATAACCCATTAACACAAAATTAGATGGATAAGTGGATATTCTGAACCTTATAAATTTTTTAAAAAGAAAAATACTGTTTTCATTAACAGAACAAATGTTCTGAATCATATAGACAGAATGGATATTACAGTAATACAAATTAAATCCTTTACATTGTTGAAATTTTTAAAAGTCTTATTACATTTGTATCCCACCTTTCTTCCAATGAGCTCAAGCTGGTGTTCATAGTTCTCTCCCCATTTTATCCTCACAACCACCCTGTGAAGTAGGTCAGGCTAAGAGACGATGACTGACTCAAGGGAGTTTGAACCCTGCTCTCCCAGGTCCTCTTCAAACAATACAACACTACACACACCAATAAACTAAATATTCACAACCTCCTCTTAAACATTCTTGCATGTTTTTGATCTGTTCCAGTATAGCTCAAAAAAAATCTTGCTCAGTTTTTAAATGACTTTCATCAGATTTTAGACTGTCCACATTATTTATAACCTCTTTGACAATGTTGTGCATAGTTTTCCCAAAAATATAATCATCTATTATGTAAAATGTTTTGAAGACTGGGCAGGTGAAACACAGTGATTATTACACTGAAATCCTCAAAACTATTTCACTGAAATGAAAAAAAACAACAACAATAATAAGTTGACTCACTCGTGTGAAATGGCAGTTTACCCAATCTTAGACCAAACACCTTGTCCAGAAGCACAAAAATATTTGGCTATAATTTTTTTTAGCTCTGCTACTTGGGGTAAAAATGTCCTTATGCTTTTGTACATTTTCAGATGTTTTTAAATGTTTTGAATACATTTTTAAAAATTTAATAACCTTGTTCTACCACTTTGATGCTTGGCACCTTAGGCTTCTTTGGGAGGACAGGTAGGGTGAAGACCTGATCATTAATTAATTAATTAATTAATGAACACAAAAACAAATGTTTTGTATATTGTCCAGTGAAATCCAAGCATATCTACTCAGAAGTAACCCCTGTTGTGTTCATTGGAGCTTACTCCCAGGTTTGCAGCCTAATCACGGCTACTAGTGTGTACTATATAATACTGCACTGTCGTGATAAAATGACGGGGAGAATGAAGTTGTGAAAAATGTTCTCATTGAGATTAATTTTCACAGATGCTGCGATTTTGTTGTGGAAGTTGAATGATAACAAAGAGCAAGAGCCAACAGTATTTCAGGATGGTGATGATGATAACCAACTAAACAAGGAGAACTGGACAGTAATTAAAACTTTAAGGTAAGATTTGTTGCTTTTGGTTAAGTTTCACTGAGTGATCTATTCAGTTTTAATAGCAGCTGCTGGCGATGTCACACATCATTTTTTAAAAAATAGTTTATTATAGCTGCAACCTTTAATTCTTAGGAGTTATAGCTTTGTGGTTTATCTTCAGGACTTTCTAGATTCCAAAAAGTAACCCAAAAATAAAAAAATACATGGAGTCAGCATACTTGTATCTTATATAGTTCTTTTTCTTTTCTGTGTTTCTAATTCATAACTGTTTGGTAAGTTTATGGAAAATGAATGAATGAAAGAGATAGATGATAGAGATGTATTAAGATTACCAGTTTCTGTGTCTGTTTCTTCACTTCTGCTTGCCCTTCTGCTCCTTCCTCTGTCTCTCACCCACTGAGGGTTGGTGGACCCTCCTGAACAGAGTTTGCTGCTGTGAAGTGCAATGCTGGGAGAAGATGGGAAATGGGACATGCATCATTTTATGTCACCCTCCATGCAATATGGGGGTAAAAGAAAAGTGAGTGTATGTTGCCCATAACTTCGTTGCCCTCTGTGTATGTGCTTAATTCCAGAGGTCATTTGGAAGATGTGTATGATATTTGCTGGACCCCTGATGGAAACTTCATGGCATCTGCATCAGTTGACAACACAGCTATAATGTGGGATGTCAGTAAAGGTAATTGCTATGATTTTGTTTTTATGTAAACCTATCCTTTCTTCTTGAGTTTTTCCCAGAGTTTTAGACTTTAGGACTGCTGTACCTGGGACGCGGGTGGCGCTGTGATCTAAACCACAGAGCCTAGGGCTTGCCGATCAGAAGGTCGGCGGTTCGAATCCCCGCGACAGGGTGAGCTCCCGTTGCTCAGTCCCTGCTCCTGCCAAGCTAGCAGTTTGAAAGCACGTCAAAGTGCAAGTAGATAAATAGGTACTGCTTCGGCAGGAAGGTAAACTGCCTTTCCGTGTGCTGCTCTGGTTCGCCAGAAGCAGCTTAGTCCTGCTGGCCACATGACCCGGAAGCTGTACGCTGGCTCTGTTGGCCAGTAAAGCGAGATGAGCGCTGCAACCCCAGAGTCATTCACGACTGGACCTAACAGTCAGGGGTCCCTTTACCTTTACCTGGGAAATATGCTCTGAAAATCTTGGCAAACTGCTATTAACATTCCTGTCCGGTATGAAAAGAATGGTTTGATTCATTATTAAGGTAATCCAGCGCTATTGTATTCTCTGTGGCCTTCAACAGGTCTATGGCCTCACACTACTTTAGGGTTGTCTACTTGAAGGTTGGCTTTTAGGATAAGCACAATAAAGATTAAGCATGTTGATAAATAATGACCATGGTAGTTGTCTACTGGATAGAAAATAATGCTGTTTTTGTAAAACTGTGGGGTTCAAACAGATTTGTAGGTGGAATGCCTTGTTATGAGGAAGGAATACGGCCTATTAAAAGTCTTTTAAAATTAGATCAGTGTCTATTCTGATTTGTGTGTGTGTGTGTGTCAGTTTTCCAAGCAAACAATATTTCAGAGGTAGCCATAATTTTGAGTTTCTACATTTGGGCTCATGCATTAGTTATCATATGACATCTCGTTTAAAAAGCAATTCACTGTTAATATTACTTCCAGGGCAAAAGGTTTCTATTTTTAATGAACACAAAAGTTACGTTCAAGGAGTAACCTGGGACCCTGCAGGACAGTATATTGCAACTCTTAGCTGTGATAGGTAAGTCATTAATGCTGGGGAAGAGAAATTTCCATTGATGTCTTTTACTTTTTATATTTTGTTTCCTATAATGTTTAGAATAGTTCATTATTTAAATGCTAGCTTTCCTGAATGGAATGAATTTGGTTGCTTTAAAATGCCTATTTCCCTTAGTCCTGTAGGATCGCCTTGTTTCCACTGTTCAGAATAAGACCAGTGCTATAGTGTCGTCTTCTTGCTACCATATATATATATATATATATATATATATATATATATATATAATCTATTATATATATCTATTATATATATATTATCATCATCATCATACACAACATAAAAGAGGGTGGGTGTTTTGTTTGTAATTAACAGCTTTCCTTTTTATGTAGGGTTTTGAGAGTATATAATACGCAGACTAAGAGAGTGGCATTTAACGTTACCAAAATGCCGTCGGGCAGAGGATCTGAAGGAGAGGTCAGAATTTTTTGTTTTTTTAAACAACTGATGTTTCAAAACATAATTCTTGGTGGGTTGAGGGAATCTCCTCTCTGGTTACACGTCTAAAGAAGTTATTATTTATTTTTATTTTATTACTTCCTAAAATTTATATGCTACTTGATTGCAGAAAACCTCAAAGTGGTTTACAACCTGTAAAGAAGTTGTTGGTATAAACATTATCTTATCACTGGAAATACAAATACCAGAACAACAGGGCAAATTCTGTCTGTCTGTACTTCATTCTGTTTTCTTAACCCTTCTCTCCGCCTGCAAACTGGAAAGGGAGAGGAAGTGAGAAGGCAAACATTGATCCTATTCCTCTTTGCATGCTGCAAATATGAACTATTTCTGTTGCACTTCCTTTCTTATTCTGACCCATCCAACTATTGTTCCTTCATTCCTCCCCACCCCAAAACATTACTCAAAGGAAGGTGCAGGACAGGTATTTATTAATGAAGGGAAATCTATGGTACATCTTTCAGGGTTGCTTCAAACCTAGAGAGAGAGAGAGAGAGAATATCAGTATACAGTGGTACCTCGGGTTAAGTACTTAATTCGTTCCGGAGGTCCGTTCCTAACCTGAAACTGTTCTTAACCTAACGCACCACTTTAGCTAATGGGGCCTCCTGCTGTTGCCGCGCCACCAGAGCACAATTTCTGTTCTCATCCTGAAGCAAAGTTCTTAACCTGAAGCACGATTTGTGGGTTAGCGGAGTCTGTAACCTGAAGCGTATGTAACCCGAAGTGTATGTAACCCGAGGTACCACTGTACTTGTACATGAAAAGCCTTTTGCACCAACACTTCTCACATTGTGGTGAACCGCTTTCTACACAAGGATAGCTTCATGTTGGAAAACTGTAATGTGTGAAGCAGCCCTTACTAATAAATGAATCTAGATCAGGATTACGTAAATGTAAGCCTTAGTTAGTTTTCCATGGCTATGCAAATAAAGTGTACTTCATTTTCACCATTATAGTTCCAAGGCACATGGGAGTATTTATAGAATCACAATCCCTTGAACTCTGTGAAGTGGTTCAGTGTGACTATTGGATACATCTATAAAAACTGAATGGATGTACAGTGGAACCTCGGTTTTCGAACGTAATCTGTTCCGGAAAACCATTCAACTTCTGAAACGTTCGAAAACCACGGATCAAAGGGCTATTGGCAAATTCCATTGAGAAAAATGAGAAACGCGCCTTGGAAGCTGTTCAACTTCCGAGGCGCATTCGAAAGCAGAAGTACTCACTTCCGGGTTTTCGGCGTTTGGCTGCTGAAATGTTTCCAGCCGAGACATTCAAAAACTGAGGTTCCACTGTACAGTGGTACCTCGGGTTACATATGCTTCAGGTTACATACGCTTCAGGTTACAGACTCCGCTAACCCAGAAATAGTGCTTCAGGTTAAGAACTTTGCTTCAGGATGAGAACAGAAATCAGGCTCCGGCGGCGCAGCGGCAGCAGGAGGCCCCATTAGCTAAAGTGGTGCTTCAGGTTAAGAACAGTTTCAGGTTAAGAACGGACCTCCGGAATGAATTAAGTTCTTAACCTGAGGTACCACTGTATCTAAAGGAAATAGGGAGACACTCCTTAGCTGTAGAGTGCTCTAGCCTTTCCATTAAAAGGACACAGAGTGGATGCATGCTCTTAGTTGTACAGTAACTGGGAGTAAGTAGCTGTTGTTAAGTTTAATTGTTGTCAAATTCTTCAGGTAAAAAGCTATCGAATGTTTCATGATGACAGCATGAAGTCATTCTTTCGGAGGCTTACTTTTACACCTGATGGCTCTCTGCTTCTTGTTCCTGGTAAGTACAGATATTTCATTTCCTTCATCCAGCCCTGCAGCAAAGAATGGCGTGTGGTGTTTTCAGCATTTGGTGAAAAACCGCTTGTGTGTATTAGAATTTATTACCAAACACGTGCCTTCTCTCACCTCCAGGAATTTTGTAATATTTCCATTACGGTATAAATAAAATAATAATAAATAAAGATGATGGCCAGCATTAGTCACACTTGGAATAGATCAGTTGAAATCAATGGATTTAAATCAAATACCCCCTATAAAAATAATAAACCAAAAATGGTGGCAAGCTTTTCAACCCAATAAAATATTTCTGCCTTGAAAACACTAGGAATGAACTAAAGGAAAAGTAATTCAGTATGTGCAGCTGGATGTTTTCCCTTCTTTCTTCAGGTATCCATATTACAGCCTGTCATATGTTTGTACCAATGCCACATTCCCCTACTGTTTAAGTCTCCATTCACCGCTTGCTACAATTCCCATCATCCCTGACCACTGGTCCTGTTAGCTAGAGATGATGGGAGTTGTAGTCCAAAAACAGCTGGAGGGCCGAGTTTGGGGGTGCCTCTCCTAAATGATGTGTCTTACCAATAGGAAAAGAGTAACAGAGTTATTCTGATATTGAGCTGCTTTTTATTATGTATCTTATGAAGCTGATATCAGTTATATTTGATAGGACGATGCTATAGATAACAATGTAGTGGTGTATTTGTATTTATTATGTCTTTGTTATGAAACACTGAGTTTAATGTTTACAGAAATGTAATATAAAATGAAAGTGACTATTTGTTCAGAAGCAAGTCTCACTGCAGCTTTCATCGTTTGCATTCCTTTTTCCACCTTATGCTCCATTTCTAACATTTCGAAACGAGCTGCTTGTATTTTTTCAAATATTTTTGCAAGATTGCCCTCTATAAGATGACAGTTTCATTTGACTTGAGGCATTCCTAATTTTGCAGTATTGTGATGAGAGTACCATGTCCAAAATTAGGCCAGGCCCCCTTGATGGTGCCAATACAAATAGCACTCTGAAATCAGCTTCATTAGTGACCCACATTTAACTAACATATCCCACATATTTAATACTGTTTGCATACAAGTCTGTGTGCAAGTACGCACTGTCCTGTTACTGATTTTGCATTAGAAATGTAGGCTGAGTGTAAGCAGAAGATGAATACTTCAAAATGTACACTGTACTTACTCCCTAGAAACTTGGGGAGACAGACCATGTACGTTTGCAGCCAAAGAAAAAATGCAAATTGATTACAAGTTGATATGCAACACACATTTGGCATTAATACTGAGCCCCTAACTGCATTCCTGTAGGTTGAAGTCACACTGTGAGTTGTTGGAAAGCTTAGTAACAATAGGAGAGAACCTAAAGTTTGGTTTATGTTAGTGTTTGGGGATTTTTTAGTTAAGCAATAGCCTTAAAGATTATGTGCAAAACTAACATGATGGCACTACTTTAACTTTCTCAGCAGGCTGTGTGGAATCAGGAGAAAATGTAACAAACACTACTTACGTTTTTTCCAGAAAAAATCTGAAAAGGTAAGGTCTTACTGGATGTATATTCATTCATACTTTAAACTCATATGGCAAATGCCCTTTCCTAAAAAAAAAATCCTCTTCTTATTAGGCCTATAGCTCATTTACCTTGTCCCGGAAAGGCAACCTTAGCTGTTCGTTGCTGCCCCGTCTACTTTGAGCTCAGGTCTGCACTTAACAAAGGTATTGTAAATCCTTTCGAGAATATATTGTAGATATTTTGAAATATATTAAATCTGGCTGTGTTAAAGGGTATACTGTTCAACATCTTAGCTTTCTAATGGTTATTTGGGGTTGCATTGTATCACAAATGCTGTTTGCTTATTCTTGTAAGGATTCAATTTATTTTTTACATGCTGTTAGAATATTTTTGTACAGGATAATAACATTTTAGTATATGTTAACAGGTGAATGTCCTAATAAAAGATACCAGTCCCTCAAACTGAATTGCACGAGGATAGAACCTTTGCACCTTGTCCATATCACCGCAACATACTGTTTTCTTAACAGTGCCTTGGTTGCAAATTAAACCTTAAGAGTTAGAAAAGTTATTCACTTCTAGCAGTTGTTTCAACTTTCGGAAAATGTTGAACAATTACTTTTCCAAAAGTATGCATAAGAGCAGCTAGGGGCCAGATCTTTTCTCCCAACCCATGTGCTCCATTCTGAAAGTGCAAGGAACATTAACTGCAGGCATCTTTTAAATGTGTGTTTTATCAGTGCTGTGTAGCACTCATTTGGGAATGTGTTGTAAATATTCTTACATATGTGCGGAACGCATTGTTAAAAAGCAACATTCTTATTTTCCATTGCTACAGTAGAATTAAAGAGAGAGGTCCTCATTGTCCTTCATCCTCCTAAATTGCAGGAGAGGATATGGTTGTGGAAGGCTGAGGGTCTAAAATGGCAAATGGTATTTAATTTGAAACTCTCTTCACATTTTAGAAGACGCTTCCAAGAAGACTGGTCTGATAAATCTACCCTATCGGATGGTTTTTGCTGTTGCTTCAGAAGATTCTGTGCTCTTCTATGACACAGAGCAATCCTTTCCTTTTGGTTATGTATCTAATATACATTACCATACTATTAGTGACATTTCGTGGTAGGTAATTTGTTTATTTATTAGATTTATATGCTGCCTTTCTGCACCCAAGGCAATATACAATTAAAAAACTAAAACATACAAAAATAAAGACTGAAGAGTCCATTAATGCAAACTGGGAGTTGATGGCATATGTGCTTCCTGGCCTGCAGTCCCTGGCCTTCTGCCTTCCTTCAGAGCATGCAGGACACTTGTGATTGCTTGTCACAACTGACTTGAATATTTTTGATATACTGATCACATGGTAAAGATTCTTTAATCTTAGCTTGCATTCTCAGCACCACCAAGCACCTTGTAAATATTTTTCTTCCAGAGGAGCAACAAATGTGGAGTCTTGTCAGAGCATTGATTTAACTTTAGTAAGGCAGAATGTTACTGTAAAACAGAAAATATTACTTTTTCACACATCTGAACTTTCCTGTGTATAGTAAGTCATGTAACTATGGTGAACTTAATTTTAAATGTTACTGCAAGCCTTCTATTTCTCATTATTCTGGGCATGGTCACTAAAATAACTTTCGGCACTGTTCCTTTGTTCAGCAGTAGCATGGCCCATCTAAACTTTAACAACAGGAAATTGTTTCCTTTCCATATAGGTAATTGTTTCCTTTCATACAAACCCAGGACTTCAGACTGCTTGTAGCATTTGGGGATTTGTCATTTATGGCATGAGCCTTGGCGACAATAACCTCTGTGATTACCTGAAGCTCCAAAATGTCTCATTTTCATAACCAAAACTGCTATGGGTGAGATCAGTGAACTCTGGCTCCAGCTCATGCACTGCATTTATATTCACATATTTGTTTTTCTTTTATCTACCAGATTTATATGGCTAATCCATATCATAAGTTCTCTAGGCAGTTCACAAAACAAATACAACATTTAAAATACCATGCTAAATAATCAAGATACAAATAAAACAACTGAAAACAAAAAACAATTAAAATGCAAGTGTCAAAACTAAGGAGTGGACCATAAGACTTAGGACAGTGGTTCTCAATTTGAAAGTCTTCACCTGTCCCTGAAAAGGCCTCAAAGAGGGTGTTGGGCAAACCCCCACTGTAAGGCTGTTCCATAACAGGGGTACCACTTCCCAAAAAGCTCTGTTAGCTGCCCATCCCATGTTGTTGGTGGGGGTAGCCAGAGCAGGGCTTCCACAAAGTCAAATGTAAGTTATTTACACTCCAGACATGCTTTATGTTCATATTTCCATTACTGAAATGCAACTGAGGCACTTAAACTTCTTTTTAATTCCCTAAACAAACACCAGGTCTAGTGATGGATCCTTTCTTGCTATTTCTTCTACGGATGGATATTGTTCTTTTGTGACTTTTGAAGAAGATGAGCTTGGAATACCACTGAAAGAGAAGCCAGCTGTAAGTGCCGGGACCCCCAGCACAGCTGAGAAAAAAATGAAAAAGGGCCAGTCGTCCAGTGTTATCTCCCCAGTTCCAAAACCAGTGGATGGCACTCCTCCCAATAAGACCATGGATCCAAACAGCCCAGCTGTGCAATGCAAGACTCCGATAAACAGCAAAGAGTTGCCCTCAACACCTATTGCTGTCAGAAAACCCCCGGTGCCCTCTTTGGAAGAGAAGAAACCTATGCAGCCATCAAGCTCAAAAGCAAACCAACCCAGGAGGGTTACCCTTAATACCTTACAAGCATGGAGCAAGGCACCAAGGTGAGCTTAATGCAACCAGGCTCTTCTGGTAGGTATGAAACAGCCTTGCAAAGGACATTCTGGCAGATGTAGTGCCAGGAAGCATTGCCTGGTCCTCAATGAAGCTTCTGCTCAGACTTCATTATATTTGTAGTACCATCTATGTACATGGTGCTTTATAAAGAACAATTATGAGAGGTCCCTATCCCAGGAGTCTTACAATCTTAAACAGACACACGGAAAAGTCAAAGGAAGAAATGCAGAGATGGGTAAACCGATTTAAGTGTAGACTCTCTTAACGGGACTGAGCTCTAGCCATGGAGTCAAGGGAAAGGAGGGTTGGAAGGAGCCAGAGAAAGACAGTTAGTGACATAGCATGAGGAAAGTGGGAGTCTGGAAAACTCTGCATGTGTGTAAGGGTGTCAAGATGTCAAGCGTTCTCAGTTTTTAAATATTTAATTGCTTTTAGGAGAGTTGCCTTAATCCCTCTAAATGCAGACACTCAAGACTCATCGCCTTCCGATCCCATCTCTACAACTGCTTCCACGGAAACCGTTCAACATGGTAAAATATCTTACTGCTGATAGCTTTTCAAAAAGTGTCGAATGAGTGTTGCTTTAACTGTATTTGCCTCCACAATTCATGATTGCACTGGGGGTTGGCATGGGCGGCACAGTAAATGTACCCTGCCCATTTTCATCAATTGGGGAGAATGTGTGATATTACTGTGAAACGGCAATGTTTGCCTGCTTGCGCAGCAGAAATCCACGTGCACAACGGGACTTCATGTTTGTCTTCACCCCACTCCCAAAACCTGCCCCAAGTGTCCCCCAAACACTCCGGATAGGAAGGAGAAGCAGCATAGTGCAAGTGGGCACCAAACATACACTATGTTGAATCTTACCCACTGTCTTCTTGTCCCAGTAGTTTTAACATTCTGAAAACCTGAAACTTAATAATAATGATTTTCTTAATTATTTCAGAGAGGCCATCACCACCTGAAGACCCTTTGCAAAATCCACCACCTCCTAAGCGTCTTAAATCTGATGAAACTTCCATCTCTGAATTAACTGAAAATGAAAATAAAATGTAAAGGCACTACTAAAGTGCTGAACTTCAATGAATACCTTGCCTGCAGAATGCAAGAGTTGTCCAAAGAATACTTGCAAAATCCACATCATGTGAAATGGACTCCAAGCATTCTAAGCAAAAAGTTGACTGTGCAGTAGGCTCTTTAGAGTCTGCAGGTATGGAAATCTCACCTGGTTGCAAATGTGTAATATTTCAGTAGTCCTTTACGCACTAAGATGTCCTGGAAGTCTGTATCTGGCAGACAAAGGCTGCTTGAAATAAAGGGTGTCTGCTTCACAAACTAACTTGCTCCATGCAGTCCCTCAGAATGTTGTGAAACTAATTCATTCTGCCTTCATTCATTCATTCATTCATTCATTCCTTCATGTTATGTTATCTTCCTGTACCAATTAAATGCAAAATTAGAAAATCCAAGCTTTTTCAGCTACGTGCAAATGGCAAGGTGCCAGAGTTTTAAGGCAAGTCTTCAATGGGCACTTATATAAACTGGTTTGAAAACAAAGTTTAGAATCTAAAACTGCTACTTTTCTCTACATAAAACGCAGGCAAAGTTAATTTAAAAGTCTCATGGGGTTTTAATATGTCATGCAAACATTACAGATGGTTACACTTCCTTTCTACTTAAGAGTGCTTAAAAAAACTTGAAAGAGGGGTTCCAATGATAAAAATTCTTGAAAGGTTTTTGTCGTTTGTGAGTGCTTTTATGCTTGCTAAGAATAGCAATATGATGCAGTGCTTGGAATAAAAAGTTGAACATTCATATTAACTTTCCTGTCCATGTTTTCTCTGGAATTTGGTTTCATTCATTCCTAGTCAGAGTGAGAAATCATACATGGGGGGACGGAATGTATTTAGTTTTATTTAAGTATCTGTTAATGGAAATGTTTGCAGTAGATGCAAATGGATTCTGCTACAGTCTGAAGTAGATGGTTAGACTAACTTTAAAAGATTAAGGGTGATAGACTATTTTTGTTCTTGCAAACTGATCAAATTCTAAAACTACCGCTGTGGTGAAATGCTGTACATGTTTATGTGGAAGGAAATCATGCAAGCTTAAAGCAACTTGTTTTCATGTAAATCTGTATATGGCTTCAGCCTGAGTCCTGTTTCACATGAACACTAAGGTTCGCTCAAGCTACATGTACAGTTGTATCTCAAAAGTCGAACGCCTTGCGAGTTGAACATTTTGGCTCCCAAGCACCGCAAACCCGGAAGTGATTGTTCCGGTTTTCAAATGTTCTTTGGAACCCGAACATCCCGATGTGGCTTCTGATTGGCTGCAGGAGCTGTGCCTTGGTTTCTGAATGTTAGACTAACGGATTTCCGGAATGGATTCCGTTTGACTTCCAAGGTACACTGTAGTTGAATCTCAATGGCTGCTGTTGAACAGTTAGTTCTCAAATGATCTTATAGTAAGCATTAAATAAAACATGAAGCTTACAATTAAAAACCCAATGTTGTATAGAAACAGAATTACGGTAATTTATTTAGTAATTTACCGCTCCCAAGAGAACATTGTGCCTTGCTGATTTCTTTATCTTGACATCATTTATTT
This sequence comes from Podarcis muralis, assembly GCF_964188315.1. Taxonomy (NCBI): domain Eukaryota; kingdom Metazoa; phylum Chordata; class Lepidosauria; order Squamata; family Lacertidae; genus Podarcis; species Podarcis muralis. The sequence continues at coordinate 54,474,767 of NC_135658.1, forward strand.
CCTTTAGTTCCAGGCTTGCACATTCCTGTCCTAAAGCATGCAAGTGGCTAGAATATGGAGTACTTAATAGATCAGTATAACATTGCAAAAAGTAACATCAGTCCCCCTCAAGTCAGGGCTGGTTCAGCTGCAGGGGAATCTGCCAGTGCTCTCTTCCTTTTCCTTTGACTTTACTGAACCACAACAAATGGACAAAGCTGCTGTTATGATTTTTTTTCCCATTATGGCATTAGCTATTTCAGTTTGTCCATGTATAATAAAATGTACAAGCAGGTCTCTTTGTACAATGTGCATTTAAAAAATACCATGGCATTCCTTAATCAAAAACAGACAACATGTTTGCAGAATGCAGAGAAAAGTGGGTGTGTAAATAGCATCTGGCCACTGGGTGTCACTGTTTAACAGGAATACGGTTTTAGGAGCTGAATGTTGCCACCAACTACTGTAGTTCTAAGTTGCATCCTAGCTGTACCAAACTAGAAAGCTTATCTAATGCAAGACTATGACTACATGCTACTTTGGGGGTGACTACAATATATATATATATATATATATATATATATATATATATATATATATATATATTGTAGCCAACATGTCTGCAATTTCAAGTGGGCCAGCAAAATGGACATTTTATTTTTTTATCTTTGCACTGTTTTACTTCTTAAAAGAGGCCTTAAAGTCAGAAATGTACAATTCACAGTTGTTCAAACATTTCACAATTGCTTTGTTCCACTGTGCTTAGAAATGTTTTTAATACACAATTGCTCTGTAGTTAGATTTATAGTGTTTGTTTCCTCAGTAACTGAAAGGCTGCGCTTTTTTTTTAGGGTTGTGCCCCACAAGGTTGCTGCCAAACCAAATGCATGTTGGAAACTTTCAGAAAACAATGAAGCAATGGTTTATTTTATGTAGGCATGGCCAGGGAAATCTGGGAATACATGTGACTTGAGCCAGTTCATGTTATACTCAAAGGCATTTCCCCCTTTGATGGATTTCACACATGTCAGTGTAATATGTGTACAGTGGTACTTCGGGTTACATATGCTTCAGGTTACACACTCCACTAACCCAGAAATAGTGCTTCAGGTTAAGAACAGAAATCGGGCTCCGGCGGCGTGGCGGCAGCAGCAGCAGGAGGCCCCATTAGCTAAAGTGGTGCTTCAGGTTAAGGACAGTTTCAGGTTAAGAACGGACCTCCGGAACGAATTAAGTACTTAACCCGAGGTACCACTGTATTGCCAATTCACATGATATATTTTCCCTCAGATGTCTACATTTGCAAAACATCTCTAAGAACCAACTATCTTCTGCAGTCACTCTTTGCCTTTAGGGTGTGAACAGATCTGCTATACTTAAGCCTAGAGAAGGAGGTGGTGATGGTGATCAATCCATGATCCACATTTTGGTAATGCTATATTATATTATTTATATTATTAGTAGTAGTAGTAGTATTAAATTTGTATACCTTTGTCCACAGATCTCTTCACAACATAAAAATACATGATAAAAACACAAAGTACATAATAAGAACAAAACAAACAAATCAATAAACCCCACTCCCCTCCCCCATCCCTTCCCAATTTCTGAAGTGTGTTGGAAAGAACATCCCTTAGGAGGTTGTGGGTTCTCCTTCCTTGGAGGTTTTTAAGCAGAGGCTGGATGTCCATCTGTCTTGGATGCTTGAGCTGAATTTCCTACATTGCAGGGAGTTGGACCGGATGACCCTGAGAGTCCTTTCCAACACTACAATTCTATGATTCTATGAACATATCTAGAAGCCCCTATGTCTAAAAAAAACACAACTGTGAAATAAAAATAGAAATCAAACCTGATCTTTCAGGCCTTCTACAATGGCAGGCACAGAGGAGTGGAACCATTATTCCTTTGTAGACTGATGTAGGCCCTGTGCAAAGGGGGCCCCTTGAGGGAACCAGATAATTTGCCAGGCAGTTGAACCATAAATATTAAAAATAGGAACCAGCAAGGTTTATGCATCACAGTCCATTTCAAGCAAGGCCTCTCCATTAAACTCTGGTAAATGGAGTCCATTTTTGATGAAGGCCAGGCAAGGTGGCCTTCTCTTTTTTTTGCCAAAGTAATTATCATCTTGACAAACTCTGCAGGATTATTTTCTCAATGAGCACATTTAATATGAAACATGCAGGTTTGCTCCAATAAGAGCACATTCATATTTTTAACACCCTAGGCTTGTCCAAAATGTACTTGGCTCGGCTCTTGGGCAAGGAACACTTTTAAGGAGGAAATGTTGGGCTGCAATTATAGTTGGCTAAAGCACACCAGGCAATATGAACAGCTGTGGGATGCCTGTTCCTCTGCAATAAGGAAGGCTGTTAAAATTTTGACGTTACTTTGATACTTTTAATTTTCTTTCTACAGCAAGCCCAAATATTCTGTTAATGACTTTTTCATAGGGTTATTTATTTTAAGAAAAAGAGGCCAGCCAAGCACAGCAGGTAGTTAATACTCCATTCAGATTGTCTGCCTGCTGTGCTGAAGTAGGGCAGGAGCCATCAGCTGCACTTCTGTGAGATTCTGCAATTAACCTACTGGTTAATCGGTGATTAACCTACTGTTAATGTTCACAGCTACTTGGAATAAATTGATTTGATTAGAAACAAAACCCAGATAATTTAGCTCACCTTCTGGAGAAATAACCTTTCTGGGACAGAAAGGCAACGCTCCTTAAATAAATCAATGTATATTTACAGTCATACATTACGTGGTGAATATTACCTTTTGCGTACCAAATGCAATGATCCTAATAATAAATATTTACAGTCATTGATTACCAGAGCCCCATGCAGCTGTTAGCAATAGGGAAATGTAAACACAGGGAGTAAGGAATGAGTGCAATAGCTCCATCCCATCATCACTTTCCAACACATAGTAGGCGGCTATCTGAAGAGGAAGCCTTCTGTATCCATGGAGGCTCCCAACACATTTTAGAACTGTGGTTCTACAACACACAGGGAGCTCTGACTATACAAAAGGCTCCCTGCTTCAGGTAGTTGCCTTCAGATAGGGCGAAGGCAAGGGGCACAGAGCGATCTCATCTCTGCTTGCTCCCCTTTCTGTTTCCCATGACTGTATAGAACTAAACACGCAGATGAATCAAAATACAGTGGTACCTCGGGTTACATATGCTTCAGGTTACATACGCTTCATGATACAGACTCCGCTAACCCTGAAATAATACCTCGGGTTAAGAACTTTGCTTCAGGATGAGAACAGAAATCACGCAGCGGCAGCAGGATGCCCCATTAGCTAAAGTGGTGCTTCAGGTTAAGAACAGTTTCAGGTTAAGAACGGACCTTCAGAACGAATTAAGTTCTTAACCTGAGGTACCACTGTACCCTGAATGTCCTAGGGCTTTTTTTTTTTTTTTAAGGTTTGGGGTAGTAGTTAATCTATATCTAATTTAACCTCAAAACAGTCCATTGAGCAGATTTATTTGACTGGACTTAACCGTCCAGCGGTCCTCTACCTACCTTTTACGTTTATTATCATTACCAAAGTACTTAATTATAGATTGCAACCCTACATATATTTACCTAGGAGGAAGCTCCATGGAAGACAATTGAGATTACTTTTGATTACCCATGCAGAGGATTGCACCACAATGTGTGTGTGTGTTTCGAATCAACAAACAAAAAAGTGGCAGGAGGGAGATACACAGAGGTTTCCAATGGTGCATTGTCTGGTATTTCAGAATGCTTTCCAGCAGAGAGCCTTTGACATCATAAAATATCAAATACCATCTGCCTCCAGGCATAGCTTAACTTCTGTAGGGGGAATTTTCCACATTCAGATTTTTCAATATCTGATGAGTGACAAGCAAGCTCACTAAGAAACAAAACTTCTATTAACCCAGAGGCATTTGAAATATCTGTTCCTTTCATCATGGCTTATTTTACGTCTACTGTATTTTCTTACTATCAAGTTTTATTAGAAATTTACCAGCATAACTTGGGAATAGTTTCACCTTGTTATGCAGCCCAAACTAGCAAGTCCAGGAATGAGAGAGAGAGAGAGAGAGAGAGAGAGAGAGAGATTTTATATACAGGCACTTCCACCTTCTTGTCATGTTGAAATGTTACTGCATGTGCTCTGTTGTGAGATTTAACGTCTCAGGACTGCTGGGCAGCAGGCTGCTTCTGAGCTCTTAAAGTGGCCAGTAGGATCCCCATGTTTGGACTTGGCAAACCCATTGTTAGACGGTGGCATTCCCTGGCTGTTTTAATAGGTGAGATAAATGGCAGGAAATGACATGCCTCCTTTCACTCCGTAATGTAAATAAGTGCAACCGTCAAGCCAAATATGTAGAAGCATGTTATCCTAACCAACGTGCATTACATAAGGAACCTGTGACCCTCCAGATGTTGTTAAATTCCATCTCCCGAACATTGACCATTCTGTGTGGGGCTGATGGAAATTGGAATCCAAAAACATCTGGAGGGACACAGGTTCCTCACCACTGCATTACATAATGCTCACTCACTGTCCATTACTTTACTCAGCTTTACAATTCCCCGTATGTAACACTAAACTTCGGCCTTTCCTTTGCATTCCTTTATCAGTGCTAGCAGGTCCATGCAGCAGCCTCATCGCCATATGCACTGCTTGCTTCTCCAAGCAAGTTAGCAAGCGTTGCAAACAGCTTTTTTTGTGGAGAATGTGCCACTGTCATGCACAACAAACGCTTTTGCAAGCATTACTAGGACTTTCCAAATATATTTTTCCAGATGGATTGTTAATGATGTATTAGATCTCAGTCACACAGTAGGACTTCATTACAAGTAGACATGAATAGGAGAGTGCTGAACTTCAACCGAGGCATACCTAGAGCTCTTGGCAGGGAGATGTATCGGCACCCACAACCTGCCCCTTCAGTCCCTTGCGCCGCTGGCAAGGAGATGCATTGGCACCTCTGAAGCCAGGAAAGACCATGGACCAGAAACTGAAAAAGTTTGCTTTGTGTCACCTTTTATGCCCCGCCACCAGTGACTTCCTCTGCAGCCACCAGGATCGGGTCTGCTCTGCTTCTCCTTCTCCTCCATTGGTCTGTCTGACCACACAGATGGGCAGGCTTCTAGCCACTCCAAGCCAGAGTGCAGAGGCATGATTTTTGCACCCCCCCTGGGACTGTGCCTTCAGGGGAGGGGGCCACTGACCAATGCCTAGGTATGCCCCTGCACTTCTATAGAAAGGGGGAGGGGAGAAATTCAGAGTCTACCAGATGTTTACTTCCTGAAAAAAATATACAGACTGAAATGCAGATATCCTTTTCCAAGTTTTGCAATGCAGTTTTTTTTAAAAAAAAGGTGTTACAAAAATGCATTACATTTAGAGAAAGTGTGCATAAAAGCGCATATACATATCAGTGTAAATAACTTACTAAAAATGCAGTGAACTCCCATAGTGGGACTTACCATAACCCCTGGTAAGTAATTATAGATTTTCAGCCTCAGCAATGGGTGGGAGTATCTGTAACTCCAAATTCAGCACTTGCTACATAACTAAACCAAAATTCTGAGAGAGGGCCATCATCACTCAATGAAACATGAGGTCTGTTAGGGGCTGGGCCATCCCAACCCTACAGAAATGGTGCATCATGAATTGTATATATGACACCAGGTCTTGAGCCACTGTTGTTGCCCTTGGGGATGCAGAAAGCAAAGGAACTGGCCTGCAAGACTTTCTCTCTGATGCATGATGCACAAGATCTTGGAGAGCATCTGCACTCTGTATGTGTTTAGGGGAACTAGCACTAGTTCCTATCACAGCTATATTTTCATCTGTTTCAGTGCATATGCTAAAGAGCAGATGAATCTGCTTCAGTTAAACATTGACCTGTTGTAAATTATTAGTACAATTAAGCCCAACAGTATAATAATAATAATAATAATAATAATAATAATAATTAAAAAAAAAACACCTGAAGTGCAAATCTTCTCATTGGGATTTCGTCACCTGGATCTGTGTAGTCTCACTACAAAAAAGTATCTTTCCCACTTCATTGATCTGGGCTGCCTCACAGTTAATTTCATGTCAAATTTTTTGGTTCACCTTTAGTGGATTACCTGATACTTTTCCTCACTGCTCAATACTGACACTCACTGTGTGAGCGAATGTTTTTACAAGTGGGCCACATTTACGAAAGCATTCTTCCACCCCTAGGATTTCATCAGCTACGTCCATGTGTGTATTTATTATGCTAATAATTCGTTACAGCTACATTTGAAATATATAGTATTAGTTATAGTGTTTCCAGCATATGGCCCATTGGTACTGGCAATCATGTTCCTTAAATTATGAATTTTCTTTTCACTTAAAAAACACAGAGAAAAATAGCTGGGCAATGTAACTTTTAAACCTGCAATCTACCAAAAGCAGCTGAAGTTAACTCTGTGTGTCAAAACTGGAAACTTCCCATTACACCTTAATGGTGAAGTAAAGCTCTCCCACACTTTCTCAGAGTGCCTCTTTTCACCCTAGAGAGAAGAACCACTTCCTGTCTCTAAAGGAGCGCTGAGGAGAACTCTTGAGTTTCTATATTACATAGTTTTCATGAATAAAATCCACTTTGTAGAAAAAAATTGGGACAGATGTTGCAGTTTAACTCCCATCAACCCCAGATAGAATGGTCTGTATTCCAGGATGATGCCAGTGGTAGCCCTCTAGATATTGTTGGGCTCTAGGTTCATCACTCCTATGTACAGAAAGCATGAACAGGTAGTATAAGGAGTGTCTCCACCTCCATCGTTCAGGCCGGACACTGAGATCCAGCGCCGAGGGCCTTCTGGCGGTTCCCTCATTGCGAGAAGTGAGGTTACAGAAAACCAGACAGAGGGCCTTCTCAGTGGTGGCAGCCACCCTGTGGAACACCCTCCCTTCAGATGTGAAGGAAATAAGCAGCTATCCTATCTTTAAAAGACATCTGAAGGCAGCCCTGTTTAAGGAAGTTTTTAATGTTTGATGCTGTACTGTTTTTAATATTCAGTTGGAAGCCGCCCAGAGTGGCTGGGGAAACCCAGCCAGATGGGCAGGGTATAAATAATAAATTATTATTATTATTATTATTATTATTATTATTATTATTATTATTATTATTTTATAAATGGAACATCCTCCTGAGTGATGGAAGTCTTTAACGTTGTTTCCCTTTGACCACATGACCACAAAACATATCGTCTTTCCAACAGCAGTGGTAATGGACTCTACTTTCAATGTTTGTAAACTCACATGGTACATTGAGACAAAATGAAGTGCTTCCTGTGGCAATATTCAGCTGATAAAAGGAACTGTAAAGTTATGGTGTGTGTAAACTGCAGAGTTATTCTTGCAGACTTGCCTTTTCCGGAACTAAATAAAAGTCTGGGAGATAATGAATGAAATTGACAGGAACTGCCAAACCAGTTTAACTGAGCTTTAATGCACTATTGATCAATTAGATGATAAAAAAATTGAAGAAAGAAAAAGGCACACAATGCGAATACAGGATTCACAATAAACTTGATGAGAGATATTGTGACTTTTCACCAGTTCAGAATTAAACTTTATACGTTCAGCCACAGTGCCTTATATCTTTGGGAAGGTAAGTGAAGAAAGGTAAACTAAGTTAGATATGATGTTTCTAATAGCATACAGCCCTGCCTTGAATCTCATATTCTCTTCAAATATGAGTATCCATATTGCCTTAATAAAGGTAAAAGGTAAAGGTACCCCTGCCCGTACGGGCCAGTCTTGCCAGACTCTAGGGTTGTGCGCTCATCTCACTCTAGAGGCCGGGAGCCAGCGCTGTCCGCAGACACTTCCGGGTCACGTGGCCAGCGTGACAAGCTGCATCTGGCGAGCCAGCGCAGCACACGGAACGCCGTTTACCTTCCCGCTGGTAAGCGGTCCCTATTTATCTACTTGTGGAAATGTAGAGAACCAAACTGAAGACTCGACATATTAGAAAGCAAGAGAAACCGAAACTGATAGATCACATGTTAGCAATTCTTTGTCCTGCCTGGAAGGAAGTTCCCTGTCTGGGTCTCACCACCAACCATCACCTGTGCTTTCATACTAACATCAAGCAGCCTTATGCCCAGTAGTGTGGCAGCATCTATGGAATCAAATCACAGGACAATATTGCAGTAAATGATCAGGCACCAATTTTTCCAATGGCTCTGCAAAAGAAAAAAAGCACCCCATTAAATGTATGAGTAAATGAATCTTCTGGTGGTCACATTAGCTCATTAAATAGGGCTTACAGAAGAGAGAGAAAGAAGGACGTCATTTACACATAGAGACACCATCAGGGCAGGACTCTGGGGCTGATGTCCAGGGGGCCCCACTCAGTAGAATGAGCAGGAAGGCTTCCAAATGCAGCAGGACGGATATGACACATGTTTAAGTCAGCTAAACAATATTGCCATCTAAAGAAACCCACTGGAAGACTGTCCAGAGTCTAGAATTCTCTAACTTGAGCCCCATTTATCAGATTTATTTTTAACCATTTGGAACAGGACTGGCGAGCCTTTTAAGCCAGAGGACCACATTCTCCTCTGAGCAACCTTCTATTTTAAGTGGACAGATTCAATAAACCAGAATTTTACTATTGTTCAGTAGGCTAGTTTCTCCACACACATCCCCTTCTATCCTCGATTCAGGCAATGAAGATGCTTATCATCAGAGTTCAAGGGCAGATTCCTGCCAATAGAAAGGGCTCACTAGGCAGGGCAGAGCAGCTACCCTAGCTTCCCGGCAGCTGGGTCCCTGTTGCTTACCAGGAGGGGTGAGGTTGATGGGGAGGTCAGCAATGTATGAATGCCGCGGCAGGAACATCCAGATTGGCTTCATTGGTGCATTTGCACTGCACAGACTCCCACCACCACTTTGCCCCTCCCCATCCTGGTAAGTAACAGCAACTCACCTGCCGAGAAACTAGCACAGCTACTGGGAAACTAGCAAGATGCCTCTACCAGCCAGCCTAAAACATACTAAGTAAAACATAAGCTTTACTACCCCACCCCCTCTCTCCCACCCACCCCTTTTCTTCCCAACCCAATGTCTCACAACAAATGTAACTGATCCGTAGAAAACACAACCTGAAGAAAGAGACAATGCATGTGCTTTTGTAAACAAAGAAAATCTTTAATAAAGTTATTTTTTAAAAAGTGGGATTAGTGAGGGATGTGGCTTGGGAAAGTTGTGGCCTGGGGAGAATCCTGAGGGCCATATTTGGCTTCTTTGGCTCACATGCCTCAATTTCTCCTCAATAATAATAATTTTATTGCTTATATGCCACCCATCTGACTGGGTTGTCCCAGCCATTCTGGGCGGCTTCCAGCAACACCATAAAACATTAAACATTAAAAACTTCCCTATACAGGGCTGCCTTCAGATGTCTTCTAAATAGATGTTTATCTGTTTTCCTTCTGATAGGAGGGTGTTTTACAAGTTGGGTGCCACTACGAAGAAGGCCCTCTGCCTGGTGCCCTGTAACCTCACTTCTCGTAGTGAGGGAACCACCAGAAGCCCCTCGGAGCTAGATCTCAGTGTCTGGGCTGAACGACAGCGGTGGAGATACTCCTTCAGGTATATATAGACTGTTTTAGAATTTGTACAAATTTGTGAGATTTGTACAAAAAGTAACTAGTAAACTATTATAATACTAATTATTATTATGGGATATGCTATATTCAGACTGTGTATTATTATTTCTTCTTATTTGTATGTAAATGTGTGTGGGGTCTTTTCTTTTGAAGCAGGTAATGGAAACAGAGGGACGCGGGTGGCACTGTGGGTTAAACCACAGAGCCTAGGACTTGCTGATCAGAAGGCCGACGGTTCGAATCCTCACAACGGGGTGAGGTCCCATTGCTTGGTCCCTGCTCCTGCCAACCTAGCAGTTCGAAAGCACGTCAAAGTGCAAGTAAATAAATAGGTACCGCTCCGGCGGGAAGATAAACGGCATTTCCGTGCGCTGCTCTGGTTTGCCAGAAGCGGCTTAGTCATGCTGGCCACATGACCCGGAAGCTGTACGCCAGCTCCCTCGGCCAATAAAGTGAGATGAGTGTCTCAACCCCAGAGTCGGTCACGACTGGACCTAATGGTAATTACCTAAAGGTAATTTACCTTTACCTTAATGGAAACAGAGCTCTATACAGCAGAAGTTCATATACTGACCATGATTCTACTGATAAAGAAAGTTACATGCTCTAGAATATAAATGTCCGTAATTTTTAATTGGAAGTTTCAAAGCATTTTTTTTTAAAAAAAATTACACATATTCTTTACATGAACAGCAAAGCAGAGGTAAACATTGTATGAAAATGACTGTACATTAATAACACCACCTTGAAAACACCCCACATACTGAGATTATAAAAGTAGATCCCAGAGAACTTACACATAGTCATTTAACCTGTAACCACTGTGAGAAGCAGAAGTTAGTGATGAGGTGTGGTTTGCCTTGTAGGCCACTGGGGGTCTGTAGGCTGGAGCTGCCCTTGTACTCCTCGGCTGCGAGCGGTAGGTCAAATCGTTCCCAGTACGTTGACATGAAACGCAGAGGATGGTTCCACCAATGATACTCAACGAAGCACAAACAAAGCCAAGGTAAAGGGCTTGCCCGATCTCATACTTCATCCCATGGGGCAGCATTGGGTTGTAGAAATCAGTTACCACATCATTGGTTGACCAAGAAACAGGGACGAGGCACACGAGCCCCGCCAGTATGAAGAGGACTCCGCCCAAGACAGCAAACACGTTTTTGGCAGAGGACCCTTTGACGCACCGGGTGCACTCCATGCCAAAAACAGCAACCACGCAAGCCAAGGTGGAAAGAACACAGGAAATCACCATCATGGCACGGGCTGCTTGGAGGTCACGAGGCAAAGCCAGCGGAGAGTGGTGAAGCTGGCACTGATAGATGCCAGTGCTGTGCCAAACGCATTCCATCCAGAGACCCTTCATGTACGCTACAGCCGTGATGATGTTGGTCCCCACGTGGGCCGTTCTCCACCAGTGAGGCAGGATGGTCGCAGTTATTGTCCCAGCAAGACCGAGAAGACTCAGGAAGAAGCCCAGTAACTGAATAGCCATGCTGGCCATGTTAATGTTTGTCCTGGTTATGCCACTCGGTGCAGTATCTTGGTTGGGGCTCCTTCTGAAAGCACAGCCTCTCCCGGGAGATATATGGCAGGTTTGCTTTGACACCTTCTGGATGCCTAATAAAGAAGTAATTGCGGAACAAGAAGTTAAACATTATACGAGTGCATTACTCCAGTGACCAGTAAGGTGCATTCCAGAGGCAGTTAGTGTGATTATTAGCATATTTAACCCACTTTAATGCGCTCTGTGAAAACGGTGGGAAAGTAATTGCTTCTTGTTATTTACACCTGCCCTGCCTGCTCCATGAGGAATAACACTGTGTGTGTGTGTGTGTGTGTGTGTGTGTGTGTGTGCACCCATATAAGATATAACACTGAAAAATACTTTAAAAGAAACATTTTGTCTTCTTAACAGGCTTTCTAAAAGACCTATTTCCTTTAAACAACAACAACAGCAAGATTAGAACGCTCTCAAATTCCTATGGAACAGAGGGAGAAAAGATTTATGAAGCAGGAGCCTAAAAGCTACTTTGCAGGATAAAAACATTTCCAAAAGGTCATAGCAGGATTACAAAAACAATGATGCTGTGTTTGCTCAAACTGAAAAGCAACTAAAGTGAATTAAAAAAAAAAAAAAGGCTTCTAGAAGAGGGTAAAGCACAGTGGATTACAGTTCCCTTTCCCACTTCCCACTATTTCTTGAGATGGTGTTGTTTTAATAAAGGAACCTGAAGGGGAATAATTTTCATTAGCCCCCATGGAGACTCCGGTTATGGCTTTAATCTAGATGACAGCATGTGAAACCAGATGTGTATCATGCAGCTTCTGAGAGGTGGTACCTTCACAGTTATAGAAAACATCCTATAATAAATTCAAGCTGAAACACCATGAAAGAAATAGAGGCCCTTCCACCTGTGTAAATCTTAGTTTCAGTGATCTCTGCTAATGGTTCATTTGCAAGCTGCCTGCAAAAGCTGTGTGAGAGAAAGAGAGTGTGATCAAAAACTCTGAAAGTTAAAACATGAAGTAACTGTTGAGTCAAAATCCAAATAGGATCCAAGGGGAAAAGAAGCAAAATAATAGATCTGTGCACCAACCAGATGATTCAGTTCAGACCCCGATTCAACACTTCAGAAAACAGCTGTCTGAGCTGGACTGGGGTCTGAGGCCAAGTCCACAAGAAAAAAGACAATGTTCCCTGCCCCATTTGCTATTGACATTTTTTTAGAAACATCAATGTTCCCACCTATTTACAGGAGTAGATGAAATGTGCAGACATAGCAGCCTCTCCAGAATGGATAAAGTATACCAAATTACAGTCAAACAGGTCTAGGTTTTTTGATGTTGTTGATGTTGTTCTGGATGCCTTTAAAGTTTGGTGCTTGTTTGGGCCTGTTTCATGACTGTTCATTTAAGGAGGATAGTTTTTAATAAACTCTCTATTATAGATTTTGTTATATAATTATGTACACCCCCTAAATCTGTTCTGAGTTTCCACCCCAACCCTCTGGATCAAATTTTGGGAAGGTGCGGAGAGAAGCGAAGAAAGGGAAGTTCTGCTAAGTGAATGAAAATTCTTGCACTAACAGAATTACTTTGTTTGATGCCATCCATAATCTCTATTATAGATTGCTGTACATTGCAAATTAAATTTAGAATTATATTTCATTCATAAGGCTTAATACACCATAAACTTACACTGCACAAGACAGGTAGAATCCAGATCTCCAATGGCCAAATCCAATATCCTATTGCAGGCATAGACAAACTCAGCCCTCCACATGTTTTGGGTCTACAACTCCCATCATCCCTGACCACTCGTCCTGTTAGCTAGGGATGATGGGAGTTGTAGTCCCAAAACATCTGGAGGGCCAAGTTTGCCTATGCCTGTCCTATTGGATGGCATCATTGAATAGTGCTGCAGGATATCAGGTAGAATAATCTTGCATCACACATTTTGCTTTCTCGGTCACTCGCAACAAATGTTAAATAAGACACTTAATAGTCATGTTCCATGAATAAAATGGAAGTGTCAAGGTAGAATACAGTCATCACTAGATATGATGACTCTTGTACATGTGAACTAAAATTGCTCGTTGATGGTTTTTCTTTCAGTATAGCATACTTTCTTTAACTGCAGCACAATAACATCTGCATGTATGTTATACTGATATTTGCACGTGTGTGTGTGTGTGTGTGTGTGTGTGTTTAGAATTGCCAGAAGAACATTCTAATTTGGTGCACTCTGCTTTTGGTTCCACTGTATTCAGCTCAGGAGCTTCCCTGTCCTATGATAGAAATATTTGCAAACATCTCTGTCTACACAACAAAGGCATTCAAGAGCACAGTTGGGCACTTTTAAGTCCTTTTGAAATCAATAGGGTTTAGCTGCACCTAATGTTGCACCTAAGGCTTATGGGCATTACATTTACTGCCTTTATATATTTTATATTATATCTACCATTGGTTCTCATTCTTTGTGCCAGCTCCATCTATATGCTCTTTGTCTAGGGTATCCATTAAAAAAACCCTGGTGGACTCAGAGAAATATAAAACAAATGAACAAATAGAAATATAAATTATATAGGAGAATCTTCCCTATAAGATCAGTATTATTAACTCCGTTTAATCGATGGGGAAAGTAACCTTTGGGAAATTAGCCTCCTTACCTGAATTTGTGCAAGAAGCCTAAAGAAGACTCGAGGTTTTCTTTTTGTGTCCTAATCCAGAGTCTTATCGGCCAAATCATCCTCTTTGCCTTTTAATTTCAGTTCATTGGTGCTCCAATTTCTTTCCTGGACCTTTTATTCATGTACAGAGACCCATCCTTGGTACACTCCTGGTTTTGATTTCTCTCAGTTAATTAAACATCCTGTCATACCTGTATGCATACCTGTATGCACCATGCGTTGTGTACAATTTGAGAGCTCATCTTAGGTCTTTATGAGAAGGCCTTTCAAGGTCAGGCCTTAAGCTTCAGTGCTAATCCCAAAGAGAATAGAATATAAAAGGTAAATGCGATTTACGCCATTAGTCACAGGAAACAGGCTCCAAGTTTAATGGAGGTCATGATACTCAATGGCAAGTCAGCTGCTATTTTTAGAAATCATTAAGGTGTTATTTTTAAATTCTAGCTATTGCAGACTTTCTAATTTGGGAAACTGGTGTTAATTAGCCTCACTTGTTTGACGTCATGTTTTCCACAGTCCCTTCCTTACAGTCCCTGCCAGCTGCTACTGGCGTTAAGAATGGCTTTAACTGCTATGGGGACGGCTTTTCACCTTCTGCTTAACAACTGTAAATTAACACATGTATCTCAAAGAGCATCAAAGACTTGTAAAAGCATTGCCATCTGTACCATTTCATTCCAGCCACCTTGTTCCCAACATGGCTGCCTGAATTAGTGCTGTCCAACGGCATCTGTGGCTAAAGACACAAGGCAATAAAGGCATGTTAACAGTGAGCGAATCTACATGCCATAAGAAACTGATAGATGGGAAAACAATTTATTTCTTCATTCCATAGGTAATAACAAAATTGATTATCTCATGTACAATTCAGAGTGTCATAATCTGTTAAGTGATTGATCACAACAAAAATGCATAGCATGCACAGGGGGGAATGTCTAAAAGCTTGCATCGCAAAGGTATCTAAAACCATTTCTTCATCTGTATATCCATTCTGTTGGCTAGCAGGAATTCAGTTTTTGGTGATTTGACCTTAAAAAAAGAAAGAAAAGAAAACACTCACCAAACCAGTGTCAGCAAGAAACCATTCCAGGCACATTATTATATCTATGAAGAGATGAGATAACTCAATGATGTAAAAATGCATGCAAAATCTTAAATTAATGTCCTGATATTGTATCATATTTCACTCAGCTGGCTTCCAGTCCATTTCCAAGTGACAACTGGGTGGCAGTCAAAGATAGGGCCTTCTTGGTTAGAACATCCCACGTATGGGATTTCTTCCTGTTTTAAAATGTATTTTTACCCACTACCATTTGACTATTTTGTTTAAAAAAAAACTTGTGAAAATCTCATTGGCAACTTGGTTGCCTGTATAGGACTGAATGGCTTCTAGTCCTATACAGGCAACCAAGTTGCCAATTGTATTGTATGACAAGCTCATAAATCCATATTCTCACTTGACTCTGAAATGTAGCTAACAAGATTATTTCCCTAATGGAAAAAATGTTATAGAGAGAGAGATAAAACGACAACATTTAAGGCAACATTGCTGCCAGTTTTAGAATATCCTATCCATCAGACTGGGCCTTACTTGCGTAATAACTTAACTGTCCTTGTTTTTCTTCCCTCTGTCCTTTCTATTTAACAGAAGGTCTGCTGATGTTTGCAATAATGTTTTTTGCTAAATGTACCAAGATCTGTGGTTATTTGATTCAGGGGTTGTTTGTTGGTTATGTGATGCATTTATATTGAAATGCTAGTGGGGTAACAAAGTGCTTATGGTAATTCATGTTAAGAATTTTATACTGTTAATGTTCCACTGAAAACTATTAATAATAATAAGAGATACAGTATTGTGATATGGAAAGGCTGAAAGGCTGCTTAGTGAATTCTGGGATTACTTCCATTCCTTTTCCACAGTCACACAAATATTTTAAGTAAGCTGTTTTGAAAGTCATCAGAATGTTTGAAGGTTTCCATACTTTAAATAAAGCATTTAAGCTGGGCACGGCGAAGTGATGAATAACACTCTGGATGAGGTGGTTGGTTTTGTTGAATTTTTCTTCAAGAGTACTAGAATACGAATATAAACATTTTGAGCAGCATTTTACTCAGTTCAAGATCCAAATAATTCATAATAACCATCGTAGCCATGTTGTTCCTAAAAGATTATGAACGTCAGGCAGGCTTTCAATTCATAGCTAAGAAGAAGCCCATTTTCATAGAGTTCAAAGGGATTCTGCAGATCATGGGGATTGAATCTGAAACCTCGGCACCACTCTATCCACACACACACACACACACACACACCCAGTTACTGGCATCAATCTCTGTACTGGGATGCTTGTCAGCCCTGTCTGGCACTACTGGTTATTCCTGCTCCCTGACTGGGTGGCTAAGTGTAAAAAGGGAAAGAGGATTTCAGCTGAATTTCCCTCTTCTACCCAAACTATTTAAATTGCCCGCTTGGCCATCCTCTTAGCTTCCTCTTCTTTCTCCTTGGTGAGGAAGAGCAGCTGGCTAGCTCCAAGTGGCCTCTCCAGAACCACTGGGCTTTGAGACAAACATGGGCTGCCCAAATCTGTGTGTCTGATACTTGTTCAGAAAATCTGGTGACTGTAAGCCTGATTGAACACTGGAGCCTGAATGATAGAATCAAGACAGGCAAATCCTTTACTACTTCCAGGCACCTGACGGCTATATTTTTAGTGACAGATTCTAGAGACAAGAAGCTTAAAAAAGAAGAAGAAAACTACACTTACGGGCTTAATGCCATTCCATACATCAACAGCAATACTATTACACTGCAATCAAGCTTGTAGTTTAACTATATGTCCATGTAAACTACTTTGTATGTAAGTTTCATAGCACTGTTAATACGATAATGTGTGCATCTTAATGGCAAGAGCATCGTTAAATGCATATTCAAGGCGCAGGGCAGTTTTAATGTCATGGAAGTGAAACACCTTTAAGCTCTTGTGTCATATTATCTGAACTTTCTTACTGGCATTCTTGCAGCCTCCCATTATCCCCCAGGGCTTACATAACCCACCAGTGGCAAGCTGTAGAGGTTTCTCATTGCCACCTTAATTCATTCAGTGCTGTTCTTGTGGCTGCCTAACAGCCAAATGCTTTCAGTTGTGCTATGTCTCTGCTTCCCTCCATGGAGGGAAATAAGTTATATTGAAATCAGCTTTTTGTTACATTTCAGTCCCATATTGTTTGCCATTTGCATTTATCTTTCTCTGCAAAGACAGAATAGACGTTAATACCACCCGTCCCAAATTCATTCATCTTTCCCGTAACACTTGCCAAGCGCTGCCATTATTTAACTACTTAAAACTTTCACGCTCTTATAATGCTCATAAAATACTTATTTAATTCTTGATATTTTAGAGCCAGCTGTGATGATTCAATCTAGTTTAGGTTTTTCAAAAGCCAGCCAGGAAAAATCCCATCAGGCAGCAATACAGCTCGTTTATAAGGAGCGACGTTTTTACAATAGTGAGACAACACTGCTCCTGACGTCTGCCTTATCTAAACACTGCCTATTTTAAGTTTTTCATGGTAAGCAAAACCACAGCATGCCGATTCGAGAAAGACATACATCTGGCTCAGAAGCATCACTCTGTACGTTAAACATTTTATGAAACAGCTCTGTCTTTTTAATTTGAGCAGAGAACTTTTTCTTTCTTTTAAAGCGGAGTTGGTTTGGCAGAAAGGAAAGCTATAGGGGTTTCTTCACCACAAACGTTTCTATTTCCCCCAAACTAAAAAAATAAAATAAAAAACTGAGTGAACATTCACTAGCCAAACATGTCAGATACACTAACAAACATCATGTACTGATTTGATGTGAGTTTTGTGGTTTTAAATTCAATTACTCACCTCTTTTCAGAGGGCAGGTTCAAGTATATATCCGCCTTGTGTGTGTGTGTGTGTGTGTGTGTGTGTGTACCAAACAAGGCAACATTTAAAATTGAATGTGAAAATGATGATCTACTGCAATTTCTTCACTGCCCCTTATTGTGATATCAAGTTTTTGAAATAATTTCTAACATCATTGATGAATTCAAGTGATGAATATGTTTTTCAAAAGCAGCTAAAGGGATCAATGATAGCAGTGTTGCAACCATTTACTCCAGCATAGTTCCACTGAAATCAGTTTGACCACTTTTGGATTTCCCTGATTTGCAAATAAAACCAACAAGACAGCTTGCAGACTTTAGACATGGCATGTGCTTAATTGCTGCTGCCTCTGGAATCTCTGCAGATGTGGGGACTGCATCAGCCTCAAAGTCTCATGTGTGTGTCAGAATCACAGGATTTTGATGGCCTATGCTAATATTTCTTTCCCTGGGCAACAAAATGTTGGGAAGTCATTTTTATTTCTCAGAACTGAAGGAATCTCCCACTAGGTACTAAGGACAACCATGTGTATATTTTGAGGGGCTTTTTCTCTCATTGCATGCTGCTCTATATTTGATTTGTGTAAAGAGGGACAGCGTATCTATAGCAATGGCCTCTGTTGTGCGCTAGTAAAAAGCATCCTCCATACCTATGGTGGGAATATAAAATCCTGAGGATAATTGAAATATGAACTGTATGAAACATAACCAGTTATCTGTTGTCAATTAAAGAAAAAAGCTGTTCTCTAAAAGGTCTCTAGGAGATGTGTAATAAAGGAAATATGCTGATGTGTTGGTTTTAAAATTTTGAATGTTTTAAATCATTGTTTTTGTTGTTTTCACCAATAATTTTCTTGTTTTCTTCTTTTTGTAAACCACTTTAAGGTTTTTCTTACAATCAAGTGGTAAATAAATAAATAAAAGAGAAATACAATAGGAAATATTTTAGAGGTAGTCATAATGATTATAGCAAGAACTGGAAAAACAGTAACAAGCCACCTTTTTTAAAATGGCTTTGGAACATTTCCGGATACAATCTTTTTGTGCCAAATTACAGTGATAGCATTTTAGATGTCTAGGGAGGAGAAATCTATGCAGATGTTTTTTGTTTGGTTTTTTGGAATTTTTTATTGAATTTTCAATTCTAGAAACAAAACAGACATTTAACATATCATTAAATTTCCAGCGACTTCCCTCCCTCTCCTTCCTTGGTTCATTTTATTTATCTTCTCTCCCTGCATATTTTACTAAGACCATTTTGTCCATTCTTCAGTTTTACATCCCTCAAACAATAACTGCACTGTTGATTTTATCTTAATGCTGCCACTGTTTTCAGTGGAAATCTTTGCAGATGTTTATGGCAATTATTTACAGCCGTTTAAAATGGGGGGGGGGGGAATCAGCAGAGCATTAATAGATGTTGTCAGTTGTATAAGAACATCAAGCATTTATACAGAAGTAGGTATACTTTTAATATAATGTATTAAGTGTGGTGTAAATGCCCTAAGTTATTTCTCTTACTCCCCCCACCCATGTTTATTTAATGTTAATAAATTATCATCATCACCATCCCGATATCAGGGTCATAATCTACAGTTTGACCATCCCTGGTATTGTCAAGAGTCAGGGTCTTTATATGAAAAAGGTATTTGGCCCTCCAGTTAGGATATACTACCATATATATTTTGCACCAAAGACCTTTTTATTTTATTTTCTCAAGCTTTTTGGATACATTTTAATCTTGCTAATTGTTTTATGCTGCTTTTGTGATTCTGTAGGCTTTAAGTTTATTAAGCTTTGTTTGCGTTTACACTCATAATTACCCCATTCTTTCTTATGAACCGCTTACATTAAATAACTAAAACCGTGGTTTAGACGCAAAGGCTTCAGTCCTCTCTACACCTACTAGCAGGGATGGAGGACTGTAGGTCACAGCTGGACTTCCATCACAGGTAAACATGCAGAGGACTGAGCCAAAATGGTTCAGTCCTATGTGCTCTTACCTGTTTGTAAACCCTCACTGAATACAGTGGGATTTGCTTCCCAGTAAAACAGTTAGGATTAGGATTTAAGAGCTGCTCGTCTGCGTATTACATTATCCCCCTTGGGAATCTGCTTCTGCATGGAAACTCTGTGTGCCCTGGCTGTAACGTCTCTTGCACTTAGCCACACGGGTGCTCCTAATTACATGGAGAGTTTCTATCCTTAACCCACAAGGATAAAGTAACATGCAGGCTGGCCCTGAGTTCAATAGTGCAGCTGGTGAGCTTGGGCCCTCTCAGCCCTGCAGAACTAACATTTGGGGGAGAAACCTTACCTTTCTAAATTTCCTGACTTTTATGAGGGCTTGCTGCTACAACCATGACGTTACCTTTAGCATTTGCTAATGCTTTTTATTTAATACTGAGGTTTGTTTTGCCTGACAGTCAAATCAGTGAATTATACATGCACGAGGAGAAGAAAAAAGTCCCTCACAAATAGGTTTCTTAATGCCAGGAGTAATGGTGTCCTGGCTTTTTGTTTTCACAGGATACTTACCCTAAAGTCCAGTGACTTAGCTGTTATGTATTATGGCCCTGATCCAGGAAAGCACTTAACTATGTACTTCACTTTCACAATGACATCACTTGGACTACTCATACGCTTAAAGTATAGTATGTTATATTAACTGTTTTCCTGGATTGGGGCCTAGGCTAGGTTCTCCATACCCCACCCCAGAGTACCTTCATAGACATTTGAGCTTGAGAGGCAATTGGATTTATTCTACCGTTAGTACATATGGGATTTAAACAGGTGTCTAATTAAACCTAATCACAGTCTGTGTTTCATTCTCCTGGGTCTGAATAGGAGTAGAAATAACCAGTGACTGTAAAGACAGCCTGACAGGAAAGTGTGTGTGTGTGAGAGAGAGAATTTGCCCAGCCAAGGAAAAATACAAACCATGCTAGGATGTTTGTAAAGGAGAATTGCTGTTGGCTGGATGCTTGTTAAATGTTAACCTCAGTAGGCCACTCTAGGTCAAGTTAGGACCTGCAAGTGGATTTATTTTTTCTACCTGCCCCTGAGTGGCCCATTTCTCTGCTAAGGTATTACCCATGTGGGTATGCACTTAACTCAAGCAGGCAGTTCTAATAGATGCCATTGGTGAGAGTGGAACTTCTAATTTTCATTGGTACTGTCATGAAACAACAGAGTCTCATCCTACCTTTAAAAAAAGGTAAAGGTAAAGGACCCCTGACAGTTAAGTCCAGTCGCTAACTACTCTGGGATTGCGGCGCTCATTCACCTTACAGGCCAAGGGACCCGACGTTTGTCCTCAGACAGTTTTTCTGGGTCATGTGGCCAGCATGACTAAGACGCTTCTGGCGAAACCAGAGCAGCACACGGAAACGCCGTTTACCTTCCCGCAGGAGCGGTACCTATTTATCTACTTGCACTTGATGTGCTTTCAAACTGCTAGGTTGGCAGGAGCTGGGACTGAGCAACGGGAGCTCACCCCGTCGCGGGGATTCGAACCACCGACCTACCGATCAGCAGCCCAAGGCTCAGTGGTTTACACCACAGTGACTAATAAGTTATTGTGGTGTAAATTTTCATCCCCTACTAATTCTTACAGTGCAATACAGACTTTAATACAGTGCTTTCCCCCCCTTTAAAAATGTTTAGGAGTACTCTCATTCTGACTCAAGAAAATCACCATTTTATAGTTCAAATCAGGGTAGGAAAATACAGTAAATGGACAAAAGTACAAAGATTCACAAAATGTTTAGGGGTGTGCGTCCCCCTGCATCCCCCCAGAAAAAAAGCACTGCTTTAATATATCACCGGACAGTTTGTTATTATCAGTGCTAAATTCTTCCCTTGGACCATATTGTCCATCTTATCACTGCAACTAGGAAGTGGACCAAGACCAGATAAGAAGCAGTTTTGCCCTGCAACACAGAAAGTTGCCATGTATACTGACCCAGACTTTGGCCCACTGTAGTTCAGTAATGTCTGCACTTATTGGCAACATCTCTTCAGGACTTCAGGTAAGTCTGTTCCCATCCCAACCTGGGGATGTCGAACCTGAGAACTTGGTGTCATGTGGTCTACCATTTTGCTTCCATTGTTTTATAAGGTAAATTTCTAGTCCTTATGTTTCTGTAGGAAACTTTAAGACAGAAATCCAGTGTTTACTAAAAGCTTAGGATCCAAAATTTGACTGCAGCTTGGTGAAGAGTTAGCTAATGAGAGGGGCCTTGTCACAACAATTCCCAGTATGTTAATGGTCACACTTCCCAATTATGCTAATAGATGTATGCATAGAAGAACAAGCCACTCTGACAAAGCAGCCCTCAGTGCTGAGGAATTTTCCCATCCCTTCAGTACAACTGCAGCTGAAGAAACCCATCAAGCGCTAAACCTGCATATCCTGTAATCATTTGTTAAACTTAAATGACACACAATCCTTCCCCTCTAAGCAAATTTGTTAACTCTATTAAATCACCTGTGCAGACACAAATGGAGACGGTTGCTATGGGAAGCCAATAACATTTTAAAGGATTCCGTATTAAATAAAAGGAAGTGTTTGGTGCTATAAAAAGAACTGGCCCTGGTGAAAGCAGGGGGTCTTCCAAAGGGCTTAGTGCAGTACATGAGAAAAATTATTCATACTGCTTCCACCTTGGCCTTCAAAAAATATATACAGTGACAGGGGTATTTATTTAATTTGGAAAGTATTGGGTAACATAGGCCCATTTCCTTTGAATGCGTGTCTCCTCAAACCATATGCCAATGCCTTTTCATGAGCTGATGAATGTATCTAGTTTAGGTGCTGAAAGGAACAGGAGACACTTTTACTGTGTTCCACAGAATGGGAAAAATATGGTTTCATACGTTTATTTTTCATTCATTTAAGTGCAGTCCAGTTGACTGCTATGGATGCTTCTGTAAATATCTGCAAAGGAGAGACCTTTTGGGGAGCTACTGATATACCAAGCCCAGCAGACCAAGCCAATAGCAACACACCCTGCGTTCTGCATCACTGTTTTCCTTTCTTTCTTGCTCCAGTGATGTGGTGGGGATTATTAAAGGTTAGTGGTAAGAAAAGTGCCAATCCTAGGAGCACATTTCATTTTTGCAAACAGTTTGCACTTACACAGGACCTTACTCAAAGCTGTTTTGTTTTTTTGGAAAGGGAATCCAAGATTCTAGGCCATTTCCTCCTGTCTTCGTGAAGTATGAAATGGAAGTAGTGGTCTTCATTGTCTTCTTCCTCCCAAACTGTTCCATGGAGCACCTGCCCTGAACTGGCTGGACTGGCCTTTTTGTTTGTTTCCTGTCTTGTGAACAATCAAAACAAATTCTCCCCTGCCCCGGTCATTGAAAATATTCCACCTTCCAGTTGCTGTTGGCTGACTGGAGAGGCCCATGGCATTGGCAGTTCCTGAAAGGAGGAACTTGATGCCCATGTAAGATGGAATATGAAGGTCAGCTAAAAGGAAGATTGTTTTGCCTCACTTTGCCAAAGTGGCAGAAAATAAGAGTTCCTTTTTCCCTTCTGAATTTTTAAAAGTTCTGCATGTCTCTCAGCATCACATGAAAGGATGGGATGTGTGGTCCGCAATAAAGAGACATTGGGAGGAGGTAAGATATTCTGCCCAGCAGACTGAGCCGTTGACACCAAGACCTGGTGTCCTCTGTCTCCATTTCCCTCTGTTTCCTTCTGTTGCATGTCTGAATTGACCTCTAATCCTGCCATTGGCTGACAGGTGTGTAGCCTTCAACCCCATGTTGGGTGCAGTCCACCGTTCACTGGCCCTGTGCAGCTTCTATTAAACATTGCTTGTGTGGAAGCCCCGTACGAGCTCAATTGAAAAGAACAGAGAATGCCCAGCAGGAGTGCTTTGTGCATTACCCCGGTTGTCTCCTGGTATTACAGTTTGGCATTATGATTTTTACACAGTAAATGGATCTTCCAAGAACCTTGCTGCTGCTCATTAAATTAGCAGGGAAAGCCCCATGTCATACATATCCCATTTTTATGAAACGGGACTAAAGCTTGTATTGCCACAGCTATTAGCCCTCTGGAGGTACCCTGGCACAGCCAAGTACAGATGCTGGAAGCTCTAGACTAGCTGGCTCCAAGGGGTTACAACAACTGTATCAACTTTTCGCATACAGCCACATGAGAAATACAACCTATCAGTGTGCCAACAGGTTTCACAAAGCATAAAGCTTCTCAGACCCACGGATGCGATTAAGGGAAATAAGGGTATGAAATCATTTAATGGGAATGTGAAACATGCAAAAGAATCAATCAGTGTTTCCCAGGAGTTACCAAGGATTGTTAAATACTTTTTGGGACCTAAAATTATCTAATCCCTAACCCTTTCTGTTTTATGCATCCTCATGCCTATCCTATCCTGTGAAGATCACAACAGCTGCTCAATCCTGGGATTCAAGGTACAATAAAAGGATCAAGTTTTCTGTAAGTTGTATATCAGATTGTCCGTGAGAATGCCTTTGTGTTTCCCCCAAAACTGGTCACTACCCTTCTTCTTAGTACGAAAGCCATCCCATTCCCACAAAATCAAAAATTATCTTCCATGTTAGGGGCTTGTTAGTAGCACAATCTGAAACATCCATCTACTGAAACTGACCAGTTCAGAGCACTACACATTGATTCTATTTAGTATAAGAGTGTCACATATACTGAAGAAAAAGTAGGACATGATTTTAAGGAGAAAACCACAAAGAATAGGAGATGCCAAAATCTACATCATGTTTATTTTGCTTTCCATTACCATTGCAAACCTCAGTACATTCTGTGACACTTTCGGATTTCATTAGATTTCATTCAACAGCATATGAATCTGGAAGCTTGAATTCAAAGCACAAGATATATTTTTTATTTTTCAAACACACCCACCCCACCTCCTTGTATGGTATACATTTCATATACATTGCAAAATGCATTGATGTTTTGAATGCATACCATGCTGTTTATCTCACACTTCTGTTATAGAAAACACTGTGACCCGTGACTATTTCATCAGAAGCAAAGCAAATAAAACTCCATTAGCTGAAACTAGAAGAGTATTCCAAATATAACTGAAAGAAAAGAAATTTATGAATTTATCTTACAAAACAAATCTAAAGGCCTATTAAACTAATAATGTTGTCATGTGGCTTGGGCTGTGATGGTCTGGATGGGCTTTTAAGGAATAAACTGGAATTCTGTTTAGATATTGATATAAAGTGGATAAAACCTCACCTTTGGTGGTTGTTTTTTTAAGGAGAAGAAGGCACTTTAAGATACCTTCTAGACAAACTGGAAAGATGAATAGAATTTGGCATGGATATTACTCAACTGGAGTTGGCAATGGGGAAAATATGAAAGTTAAGAACGTTCTGTTCTCTAACAGCAATGGCAAACATGTTCTGGAGGACCATAGGATACATCACAAGTATGCTCTACCCCATTTTAGCTGTTCCACTGGTGGAACTTCACGGCTGGAGCAGCTCTGCTGGCAGAATGAAACACTGAAGTATCTGTTATGTATCTGACATTCCACCAGGGTAATATGGCTTCTGTCAAAATCCTAGAGTCCCGCAGCTGGCACAAATGAAATGTCACATCCTCACTAATTTTAAATGTAACTAATACAAATCTGACATTTTGAACTGACTTAAATTTGCTTCGTAAAATTCATATTGCAATGTTTCTAAAAAGTAAATTCATGTTTGCAGCGTTACTCTCCTTTCATTACGTTAATAACTCTGAAACCTGATGAAGCCCATCTGTACAACATGCCATTCAGCGCATACTCTTTTTATTACACTACATATTGTTTTGGCTTATACCAAATTATTCAGAGGGGGTGGTGGAATTTTGGGAAGCAAATGAAACGGAAAGGGTGGAAGTAGGGAAGGGAGGCAGAGCACAGTAAGATTGAAAAGAATCCAGCCGCAATTACAGATGTAGTGCTTATTCCCACACACACACACCACAAAAGCAATCTGCTACCCAAACTTCTGTCATTACATTATTCTGTTTCCACAGAAATAAAAAAGGGATTGCAGCATAAACTTAAACAGAGAGGGAAACAAAGGTCCTTGCATTGCCTTGGTTTGCCTGAAACAGAAACTACCTTTGTGGGGAGAGGGGGGCAGAGCAAATGCCTCAAGAGGAAGGAGAAGGTTTTTTTAAAATCTGAGTGGAACACATCATCAAACACAAGTCAGGGATAGCTGTGTGAGCAGCAGCCCTGTTCAAGCATTCTTCTTATGCAATGAGGAGGAATTGCTGCCCTCTGCCTCCTCCAGCACATCCCTGTTACGTTAGTAAGCCTGCCACATGCACACACCCCTTTTTCTCTATGCTCTGCCCTGGTCCTAAAGGATCTACAATGGCTCCCAGTACATTTCCGAGCACAATTCAAAGTGCTGGTGCTGACCTTTAAAACCCTAAATGGCCTTTGTCCAGACACTGAGATCTGGCTCCAAGGGCCTTCTGGCAGTTCCCTAATTGCAAAAAGTGAGGTTACAGGAACCAGGCAAAGAGGGCCTTCTCGGTAGTGGTGCCTGCCCTGTGGAACACCCCCCAACAGATGTCAAACAGATAAACATCTATATGATTTTTAAAAGACATCTGAAGGCAGCCTTGTATAGGGCAGTTTTTAATGTTTAATGTTTTATTGTGGTTTTTATATTTTGGTGGAAGCCACCCAGAGGGTCTGGGGAAACCCAGTCAGATGGGTGACAAATAAATAATGTTGTTGTTGTTGTTGTTGTTGTTGTTGTTAAGCTTGCTGTAGTAGATGTGACAGAGGAAGCGGTATCCCCTCATTCCTTCCCTCATGTGAGTCTAATTGAGTGGTGGAACTGAATCTCTATAGGGCTAGAAACTTGAGTCCATCTGTTGTCTTATCATGCATCATTACAACTTATCGATCAAACAATTAATCAAATATTTGTATCCTGCCTTTTGACAAAGAAAAAACAAATCTCCATATCAGCAAACAATAGTTCAAGAGAAACCAAACCCATAATCACAACAGCAGGGGGCCGGACTATTTTTTGGGGTGGGGGATAGGGGAAATGAACGAATTCCTATGCCCCACAAATAACCCAGAGATGCATTTTAAATAAAAGGACACATTCTACTCATGTAAAAACATGCTGATTCCTGGACTGTCCGCAGGCTGGATTTAGAAGGCGATTGGGCCGGATTCGGCCCCTAGGCCTTAGTTTGCCTACCCATGGATTAGATCAAAACACAACATTAGTAAAGGCAGCAGAAGGCAACAGAATTAATAAAATTAAGAGCAGGAATTCCTTACTGATTTAAAACAGCAAGGATACCTAAAAATGTCTTTGAGCCTTGTCTTTGAGCCTAAGAACTAGTAGGGCTGGAGCAAGACAAACTTCTCTAGGAAAAGAGTTCCACAGTTTTGGTGCTACCACAGAGAAGGTCCTGTCTTGAGTGAAACCAGATGCCAATACTGATAGTGAACACTGAGCCTTGGACAGAATCACAGCATGTCAGCAACCAAGATGCAAATAAACTACAGACCTCCTGGTTGGCAAGCACATTTCAATATGATAATTTTATAGACTGGGTGAGCAATCCAGATACCTTTCCTCAAAGTGGTGATTTGGTTGGAGGGTTATTAAGAACTTAGCAAAAATCCATCTAGTCCAGCCTCTTCCCATTGTTGTGTCTGGGAACTGCATAATATTGCTCTTCAATAGCAGGTACTCTGTAGCATGTTGCTTTTCAGCATGAAGGTGCCATGTGACTAATAGCCATTGATGTTACCTTTTCCCAGCATACATACTTTGGTCAATGGGGAAATTTTATCAGCATTTTATCACATGCTTGTGAGATAGTAAATGCTGCAAAACACATTCACAATAGGGGAAGTGGCCTACCTTTATATAAGACTGTACTCCATTTACACTACAGTGATCCTGTGGTCAGTTTTGTCTGCAAATCCAGTTGACAGCATGATGATATCCTAGTTGCCAGGATGAAGGATCCACAAAGATAGGAAACTCGGGCTTGTGGCAAGGAATCTTTCTTGGCTCTGTCAGAAAAGATGTGTTTTGGTCACTCACCTCAATGAACACATGAGAAGGGTTTTCAAATCAAAAAAAGCATTGAAGAATGCAATCTTTCTCATTGCAGTTTCTAATTCCTCTCAGAGAAAGTTAGTATTCAATATTAACAGGCATAGATTAAATTAATATTCACACACCCCATCCTGTTGGGTTAGGACTCTTATTCTTCACAACTCCTCTCCAGGTGCAAAGGGCACATAGCAACTTATTTGAAATACTTTTAGGGAATCTGTGCTTAAAGAAGTCTCCTTTTCTTCTTAAAAACTGGACCATATCGCATTTTCTGCTGACTTTGTAGATCATCAACAAAGTCTGCTGCTGTGAACAAGGCAAACAAAAAATTGAAGGTCAACAGTGCCCTCTTAATATTCAGATCTGTTTAATTTATTTATGATTGTTATTTTTTTAAGAACAAATCAAAATATCTACATTTGTAGTGGAACACATGATCTCCATGGATGTACGCAGTCAACAAGAACTTCATATCCCATATACATCTATATTTAATGCCGTGGGTATAAATCACAATGAACTGCTTTTAAAGTACATTCTCTCATTGACTTGGCTTCCATTTGGTTGAGAATAATAAACATACATGTTTAGCTATGTACTGTGTGGGGAATTCCATCCTTTTGTTGATTTCATGGTTCTTGCTGGTGGGGAAATGAGACAGCAAATCAGATTATTTCTGGATATCTTATTTAAAAAATCATATTGAATTTTTTTTTAGGTTTGAGCAATTCTTCTCATGCCCACTAGATGCCACTGTGATATTAGCTCAATTACCTGTGGGGTGTAGTGCCCCTTATATTAAAAAGTTGTCCTCTTGAACTTGCCTATTCTGCAGCCATGGTGTTCCCCTCTATGGAATAGCTATGATTCATTCTACTGCCTGTCAGAAAGTGTTCTGGAGATGCAAAGAGCTAAAAATTGCTGCTCTTGCTAAAGAGGCAAAAGGGAAGAAGTTTAGAAATAGTCGCTTGATTTCTAAAATGAGAGGTGGTGGGACTCAAATCTACTTAGAAGTCCCACTCTCTGCTTGGGAGGTTTCCTCACAATCCAGGCTAAGACCAGCAAGTGGGGAGGAAATAAGAACTTAATATGTCCAGAGGCACTGTCACTGTAAATAGCACTACTTATGGTTCTGATCCCTTATTGCAAACTTTATTGAATACCTTATTGAATTCCGCACATACACCATAAAGCAGGGATGGGGAACCTCTGCTCCTTCAAATGCCACTGGATGACAATTCCCATCATCTCTGGCTCTTGGCCTAACAGCTGAGGCTGACAGAAGTTAGAGTCTGCAGTGCCCCAGGTTCCCCATCCTTCCAGTAAACTGATATATTTGGTACAGTTTAGTTCAAACAAACAACTCAAACAGTTTGCTTTATAGTTAATAAGCTTTACTCAGGGCTTTTTTTCAGCAGGAACTCACCAGAACTCAGTTCCGGCACCTCTCAGGTGGGCGCCATTGCCATTCTAAGAGAACAAGGGAGGTGTTCAGGGGGAGTTCCAGCACCTCATTTTCTAGAAAAATAGCACTCATTTTACTGAAAAAATACCATTAAGGTCTGTAGCAGATCATTCAAAACAAAGTATAACCATCCTGTTACATAGCTGTAAACACAGCGTATTATACTAGCAGTACATCTTGCCTTGGAAAGGCTACCAATCATTTATGGTTGGGATCAACAATGGCATGGTGGCTGGTGGTTGTATGCTAAAACCTTCTAGTGCTGCTGAGGCATTGCTTTTCTCTAATTATCTGGAAGCAGAATTAACAAGAAAGTACTATTCGGCACTTACTGTAGCCCAGCCTATATTATCCTGCAAAGCCAAGACTCTCCTATAATGTTTCCCCACAAGTATGGTATGTTCCATTCAGCAAAAGTAATTTCCAGCATTAATGTGCCTTTAATTATTTTTTCCTGTTTTCAAGTCCTCCCTACAGTATTTTCTTGCTTCCTGCTGATTGTGGCTGAGATTGGCAACAAATAGTCTCTTAAATCAGTGTTTCCCAACCGGTGTTCCGCGGCACACTACTGTGCCGTGAGACATCGGGTGGTGTGCCGTGGGAGGGAGGCGGGCGAGAGGCGGCGGCGGCGAGGATCCGGCGGGGGTGGGGGGAGCGGGGGCCGTCGTGCGCAACCGAACTCACTTGGCGCGCTGCCGGCTTGTCCTCCTTCAACCCGGGTCGGGCCAGGCCTGCTCACGTCCCCGGATCCCCTAGCAGCAGCCGCACGCTCTCCAAAAGCGCAACGCTGCGCGCAACCGCTCGGCCAGCTGGTGCTCTGCGACTCCGCCCTTTCCCCTCCCAGCGCCGGAGGGTTCGCGCGACCGCAGCTGTTCCCTTTCGCAGCGCGCGGGAAACAATTCCAGGCCGATTGCCTTGTGCCGAAAAGCACCGCCTCTCCTTCCAGCTCAGGCCCGGGCCGCCGGCTCCCCGAATGACGTCACGGGGGCGGGGCTTTAATGGTGGTGTGCCGCGAGATTTTTTTCCGGTAAACAGGTGTGCCGTTGCCCAAAAACGTTTGGGAAACACTGTCTTAAATGCCCCATGAAAAGTTTATCTTAATTGCTTCCAATGTTGGTTTCTGTTCCCACTGTGGGGTTTTAATGGTTTCCTTACCTCACTGGTTTCCTTACCTTATTTTACATTTTCATGTTATCAAAATGGCAATATTTCAATATTTAAGATGAAAATGAGAGGAAACGAGTAACTCATGTGTCTCCTGAAAAAATTGCCATGGGGGAAATTAAGGGCCCCTTTGGAACAAAAGGCAGAACACTTTATTTAATAACGAATAAAGGAACAATTAAGGCTGCAAGCCTCTATCTATTTACATAGGCATTTTGGATTTACTTCTGTGTAGACATCCATGCATTATAAGAGATTACTCAGAAGCCATAATATGCAAATAGGAAACTTTTAATTAAATGTATAGACTGCTGAGTGTGTTTTACCTATTTCCGCTGGATACTTTATTTTACTGCAACAAAATAAAACCCGAAAGAAGACAGAAAACACTGGACTTCAGTTATTTGGCAATGTCTGGATTCTCTCTAAACAGCGAGTGAACAAAGGGGTGTTAATTTCGGAGAAGGGAGCTCATATAGAAACAAGCTGCATACCTCTATTGGATTTATTGGGTTGATTCCCAGCTGTAATCACATCACAAATAACAGGTAAAGGAGAAGCAGAACACACAGATGGAATAAAACAGGCTACATAACCTTGCGGAAGTTAATCCAACACCAGCTAGTTTGGAAAACTGAAGGGTAGAAATGTAAGTATTTAAAATCAAGCATGGAGAACTGCACCCTGGCTGCTAGGTGGCAACTAAGGAGGAAAATGGCATCAAAACCTAATATAGGCTTCTGCCTTTAGTCACTTCCTGCTTGTGACTTCTAGATTTCCCTTCTATTTCAGGAGCAATTCAGGTTTGAAAAGCCCACCAGACCTTTCAATGGAATCCTCCTGGACTGATTCTACCTGGTCCATACTCTTTACCACTGCTAAGCCTATGTCCTCATATACACCAGACTTACAAACCTTTGTCTACCTAAGGAATCTCCCAAGTATATAGAAACTGCTACCTTATTTTCAGGCAAAATCATTTTGCTCTCAGACTGGTTGACACACAGACACCCAAGTTAATTATTAGACAGAATGATAATTATGAGATGATCCTGAACCAGCCTGTTGTATCATTTCAGACTGAGAATAATTAGATTCAGAAACATCAAAGTTTATATATGATTAGAAGAAAATATTAAGCTGGGCTCTCACTTTCTTACAATTCCTTTGGAAAGTAATTTCTTTTAGATCAGAATATGGAATATGTTCGTTCATGGCTTGGCCTTACAATGAAAGCCACTGCTGAATAAATTTCTAATCTGTCTCTCTGTGATTGACAGATATCCAAAATACACTTTAAGGTCTGAAGGATTCCTATAACAGAGTTCTGATGCAATTCACCCGAATTTGGTTTACATGTTAACAATAGGGAAATTCATTAATTCAGCCACTTTCACTATCTGTGGGTCTGCTTTAAAATTCACAACTGAATCTTCAACCCTAAACTTGCTGATATTGGCACTGGGTTGCGGTGAATGGAGGGCCTCACATGCGTCTGTGCAGTAGGAAATACCTTCCCTGTACCAATGGCAGGGCAGCCAAAGTCTTTGAAACAATCTCCACTCCAAGAATCTGCTTTGTGTTGTGATCTGTCGTGGAAAGGCACTACATCTGTAAAAATATTCAATTGCGAATATCTGATTACAAGACTGAGGCCATTGCTTATATGCATCACATTTTTTACTTGTGAGGATAACTCCATGTCCAGCACACTTTTGGTACTGTCAATTACAACATGTATAAAACTGTAGCACAGACCTGAATAGGCCTATCCATCATATGCAAACGGCTGTTTCCCTGAGCCAGGGCAAATTTTCATTTCTTCTGACCTTTACAAATATGGGTTTAACATGGTGAAAATTACTAAATCCACTCCCCACCCGCCCAGCACAACAGACCTGTCAAGCCTGACCTTTGGTCAAAGTCTGTCATTTTGACAGCAAACTGATAGCTACCCCACTGTGAAAGCTGACGCTAGCTTTTGACAAAAATGAAGGTCAGAATGAAATTTGGACATCCTCCATTTACACATAAACAGTAATATAATGTTTCACACTTGATCAGCTGTGTCTAGGAGAATCTTTTCACAAGGTTGCAAGAAGAATAAAAGAGTGGCATTTGCCCAAGAAATAGAAGAGATTCAAAAAGTATGAAGTTTGTGGTGGCTCTCTCAAGCAAACCAATCCTAGCAAGCAAAACAAGACCTCATGCATTTGACAGTCTGTGTGCTGCTTAGATTATTCCCTTAGTTGCTATACAAAAGTTGACTCCTGTGCTTACATTTAGGTGGTTGCAATGCTTTGGAAATCTATCTCTAAACAGTTATTAGAGTTAGGAAGATGCAATCATGGATAACAATAGTCGACATCTCTCATAATATAAAGAGAGCGAGAAATCACCCAGGCCAAATGATTAGAATAATGTGTGCCCAGGCCCACACAGTAACTTTAGCACATCCCCAACTGGATGTGTATTTGACCATTAGCATTCCATTGCAAATTGTCCCAGCTGTATTCAAGCAGCAAAACAGGAAACAAGGTGGCAATCAGGAATTAAATGGGCATGATGGATTATTTCCTATAACGTTCATCAATTTGCCCCACTCGTCATCTACCTTTTTACCATTTTGCTGTGTGTTTGTAATCTTGCATGTCTCCTGCTACAGAAAGCCCTGAGTCAATCTGTGCATAATTGTGGCCATCTGAAAGTTCAGTGCTGCTTTGTTTGAAGACCTGGTTAAAATAAATTTATTAAGAAGTCTTTGAGTCCCTACAAACTTTCTCCCTTTCCCTGTTTATATCACCAGGCAAAAGCTTGCTTCAGAGTCTCTTCCTTGAGCCTATGGGTGCACCCTGAGCTTTTTCCTATGATACTACAAATATGGAAGTCTCCCCTTAATGAGGTCAGCCTAGTGCCTTCAGTATATATATTGAGGAAAGCAACTAAAACATTTTTCCCCAACAGGCATTTGGCGATTGCTATGTACATAAGAAGGGACGCGGGTGGCGCTGTGGGTAAAAGCCTCAGCGCCTAGGGCTTGCCGATCGAAAGGTCGGCGGTTCGAATCCCCGCGGCGGGGTGTGCTCCCGCTGCTCGGTCCCAGCGCCTGCCAACCTAGCAGTTCGAAAGCACCCCCGGGTGCAAGTAGATAAATAGGGACCGCTTACTAGCGGGAAGGTAAACGGCGTTTCCGTGTGCGGCTCTGGCTCGCCAGAGCAGCGATGTCACGCTGGCCACGTGACCCGGAAGTGTCTCCGGACAGCGCTGGCCCCCGGCCTCTTGAGTGAGATGGGCGCACAACCCCAGAGTCTGTCAAGACTGGCCGGTACGGGCAGGGGTACCTTTACCTTTACCTTTATGTACATAAGAAGAATCATCCTGTTCCATCTTGTCCACCAGTCTATTCTCACAATGCCAATGGGAAGGCCAAAGCAGGACATGAGTGATCTCCCACTGTGGAGCGCCAGCAACTGGCAATATACTGTGTATATTTTAATATTGTGTTATATATTCTTCTTTTATATAGAAGTCTGTTTAGTTTGAACTGTAACACATCTTTGTGTTCCAGATAGCTATAAAGACAGAAAAGAAAAGGTGTGTGTTGGTGTGTGTATTCCTTTTCTGCTTGGTACAACTATCAATTGAAAATATATTTCTGGGTGTCTGTTTTGCGCATGCCTGTTTCTCATTTTAGAAATTTCTGGTGTTGATTATCGGGGTAACCAAAACTTCAGACAAAGTACAGAAAATAATCAAATTATTCCATGATTGAATGTACATTCTGTTCAGGGCATCAGGAAACCAAGAATAGAATTGGATCTGATTCACGCATCCTGAACATATTTCTAAACTTGTTCACACATTCTTAATTCATGCGATAAAACAGATTTAAAATACGTTAAATGTGAGTTGGATGTGTGGTGTCTCCCCCGCCTCCCCTGGGAATCAAACTATAACACAACACAACATGTTTCACTAGAGGGCAGTGAGGCAGGAGGTGCACACATGGAAACAGCTGCTCTTAATAAGCACTTGAAGAAGGGGGAAAACATGCAAGGACAAGGAGAACAGGAGAAACATCTGTAGAATATTCAGAAGACCACCAATAGTGAAGGCTGGAAGAGGTGGGAAACAGAGGAGCCCTGGTCTCCTAGGAATAGCATAGCTAGTCTCTCCTTATGTGCTTGAACACTTACAGCCAGTTTCACAACTCAGTTATGCTAAAGTATATGGACTTAACCCGATTTGGTTGACATCCATGGCATCAGATGGGCTAAAATCCAAATACTGTAGCTCACCTTGTCTGTGACTTAGGCTACAAGGTTCTGCTTAATTTGCTGCAAGAGGCAGCCAGAAATAGTTCCATTTATTTACAGTAAAAAAACAAACACCACCAACATCTTAATGGGTGTAACTGTAATACTGAGCTGCATGTTATGTTCCATATCTAAATGATCACCCAATACTGCTCTCTTGCACTGAAGTGCCTTGTGCGTTCTTGTACAAATGCGTAACCTTCATAGCCATGCAGTCTTTATCCAGTAATGGCTACCTCCAGTTTTCAAGGCTAGAGTCAAAGCCTGCTGGCATCATTTTGGAAACATATATGTAGAAAACATCAATTTAGTCAGAGAGCAGAAACATCTCTTGCCAGACAGAAGCATCCCACATTGTCATGATAATTATAACTCAGAATTTCTATCTTTAGCATTGATTTAGTGAGGACTGGACATATGCTTTCCAATGCCAGTCTGCTTAAATCAGAAAACATATTTCCTGAACTGCATAATATTAATTTTTAAGTAAGAACTTCATACCAATAGATTCCATAATTACCTGGTTCACAATACGATTTTCTCCAGCATGTAATGTTCTCTTGTTTTCTGAACCAAATGCTGCTTATGCCATCAATTATTTTCAAGCTTGGATCATAGTTGCTTGTTTGTTTCGAAACATTTGAATGCCCTGTTTTATATTAATTTGAAAAGCTGTTCATGAACTAGAAAAAATATGTATAAGCTTATAATCTAATTCTAAATAAACCAAATAACAATAAATGGGGGGATACAGCAAGAAACAACACAAAATCCATATAGGAGCTAGAAAAGAAAGTAGAGAATCTCCAAAGATGAACTAAAAGTGGGGAAATGTTCAGAAACTTAGCAGGATAAAGACTGTAAGGATGATGATGATGGTGATGGTGAAGGTGATGATGATAATAATTTTGTTTATACCTTGCCTGTCTGGCTGGGTTTCCCCAGCCACTCTCTGGTAGAGAGCCTCACAACCCTGGAGCCACTACTGAACAGGCCTTGCTCCTAGCAGTGACTTACCAAATCTCATAGGGTTGAATTTGGAGCAGAGCCATGTCAGAAGATGAGAAGACCAACTGCAGTGACATGCACTTATACTTTATTAGCTAGTGTTGTGGTCCATCCCAACATGGGAGTCCCATCACTAGTGTTGAAGTAAGATTCACCTGCCAGCCCAGTCAGTGGCTGCGTATGGAATAGGGTACGGGGGATAATAACAATACACCATCTTGTCCTTTTCCTCAGGGAGGAAATTGTCTTGGGTCAGACAGCACGGAGTCCAGGAGGCTAGAAATCCCTGAAAGGGCAGACCCCCTTGCAGAATCAATGTGGGTGGTGATATTGGGCTCCTGATCAAAATGTTCAGGGAGATCTAGATGAAGAATGAAATTAGGGAAGCACCCAAAAGAGAAAATGTTGTAGTAATGGGTGGCTTCAACTACCCTCACATAGACCGGTTACATATGTGTTCCAGTCACAACAAAGTGGTACAATTTCTAGATAACCTAAATGACTGTTCCCTAGAACAACAGACCAGAGGGGCAGCAACTGTGGACTTGATCTTGAGTGGTGCCCAAGACCTGGTGCAAGATGTAAGTGTTTTTGAGCCAATTGAGAGCATGTCCAATTCGTGGAGGACAAGCCTATCAATGGTTTTTAGTCCTGAGCAGGCATAGGAAAACTTGGCCCTCCAGATGTTTTGGGACTACAACTCCCATCATTCCTAGCTAACTACAATTACCATCATCCCAGTGGTCAGGGATGATGGGAATTGTAGTCTCAAAACATCTGGAGGGCCGAGTTTGCCCATGCCTGGTCATGAGGGTTATGCTGTGGCTCTATAGCTGAAGGCAGTAATGATGCCAAATACCAGTTGCTGGAGACCACAGGAGGGAAGAGTGCTCTTGTGCTCGCATCTTGCTTGAGAATTTCCCACAGATATCTGATAGGCCATTATGAGAATAGGATGCTGGACTAGATGGGCCACCAGCCTGATCCAGCAGGCTCTTCTTATGTAATTATGCTCCCTTTAGAAGAGGCATGGCTTTTCGATATTGTGAAGGCTGGAATGGCTCAGCGTAAGTGAGTTGGCAGCCTCTCTTCCACCTGTAATAGCGATTGAAACAGTACACTTTTAATGAGGCTGACAACCACTCAGCTGTTACTCACTAAATAAAACCAGGCTGTTCCGTCTATAAGTTATGAAATAAAACCAGTGGTGGCAACCAGAAATGAAACAACTATGGACATTCTTGCAAGTGAAATGATGAGTAAATTGCAATATGGAAAGAAAAAGTTGGTTGTTCGTCACAAATGCAATAACTGTCTTGGCCTGGACCACCCTGTCAGCATGTCAGCTTTAAAATATTACTTTTGGAATACATGAAAAATTGCCAACTTCTCACCATGGCTTTTTGATTTATGGCTGGTTCCTCAGAGATTGATTAGTTTATTTTGTTTTGTTACCTGGAATGAATGATGGACATAAAAAAAAACAACACCTTAACTTTGGATTCACTGTAAATGAGATAATTTTAAGGGACCTGTTTGGTTGTTGCCCAAATAATTGGACTTTATTATTACCTTACCACCATGTATGAATGATAGGTCTCCAGAGGGCCTAAATGGCTTTAGATGATGTTTCTTTAGTATTTCAGTGTTGTTCATCTGCACTGCTCATACAGGAGCTTTTACCAGATGGCCCACCAGCCTCATAATGACATTTCACATTTCCTATGTATTAGTGAAGTCCATTTGAAACTACCGCTCTTGAAGTAACTTTCTACTGAGTTCCTTCTTGACCAGAAGAAATGAATATGGTCCAAAGGTTTTGGGCTGATGGGGCAAAGTTGCTGGTGCGATCAGCAAAACATCCGCAACCAAAACAGCTACTGGTGTCCACATTAAGCAGTTGAAATAGAGATACTAGAAAAGCAGAGAGAAATGAAAATATAGGTGTGATCTATTACTATATATAAGACCCAGGAGTTTCAGCTTCTATATGCCACTATAGTCCTCAAGATGTTCTTCTTGGGTTGTCTATGAAAGACCATGGGTAGATGCCCTTTGCAGTAGTTCAAATATTTTCCTTTGATTTGCTCACCTAGATAGAAATGGTTCACTATTGATTAACTTCACCTGAGCAATATTTTTAAGTATCTATTCAACACATACTCTTGTGCTTAGTGCAACTCTGTCAGGGGCTGGACTGAGGAGGACTGGTGGGGATGCTTCCCCCTCCTCCCGAACCTTCCCGAGAACAGGTGGACAGTATAGATTTAGAACAGTGGTTTGCAGAAGGCCATAGTTCAGAGGCTGCAGAGGGGAAAAGCTGGGAAATACTGGGAGAAGAACAGCAGGAAGAAGAAGCACGGGGGGAGAGACAGCTGACAGACTCAGTGTCTTGGGAAAGCATTCCTGAGCGCACACACTCCTCCCAGGACTAGGCAGGCATTGAGAGTAGTAGAACAGAAAGCTCAGAGGCAGAAAGCTCAGATCGGCCGACACAGGGATGACATAGAATAGGAGAGACGCATACTTGGAGCAACACCATTATCTTAGGGAGACTGCATTGCTTCGTCTCTCTCTGTGCATAGCAAATAAATTACTTGGTAAGAACACTTCTTGTTTATCTGCTTTTTGGCTGCCACTAGGGGACAAACTCTTACTTTATTTGTTAAAGAAATGCATGGGTGGGTGGGTGGACAGACAGACAGATTCCTCAAGTGGTAGAATGGACTGTACCACATCCAGACTGCAGGTGAAGGATCACACTTTTGAATGTTCCATTATGGGAGATATTTGAAACTAGCTATATATAGTGCTCACTGGAAGGACAGATCGTGAAGATGAGGCTCCAATACTTTGGCCACCTCATGAGAAGAGAAGACTCCCTGGAAAAGACCCTGATGTTGGGAAAGATGGAGGGCACAAGGAAGAGGGGACGACAGAGGACGAGATGGTTGGACAGTGTTCTCGAAGCTACAAACATGAGTCTGACCAAACTGCGGGAGACAGTGGAAGACAGGAGCGCTTGGTGTGCTCTGGTCCATGGGGTCACAAAGAGTCGGACACGACTAAACGACTAAACAACAACAACAAATATATAATTGTCGGGTGATGCGCTATGAAACAAGCTGGCAGTGTGTGGAGACAAGACGTATAGGTCATAGCCTGGACAGGACTTAAAATCCCAGTCAGGACCTGAACAATTACTGAAACTATAAAGAGAGCAATAAAACATTGCAGCCTGAATGCATCAGCTTGTTTTGATAGCAAGGCATCTTCCAACTAAAAACCAAACCCTCTTTTCTGCTTGTTCATTGCATTCATAAAAGGTCTGCTTTGGCAAGAAGAGGGGAAAGGAAAGGGGGGGGGAGGGAGAGAAATGCTTTCCCCCTCCTCCCTTGCATTGAATATAAATAACTTGAGCAGGAAGGAGCTGGCAAGTCACATTAATCATGTGGGCAGGAATATATTTTATTTCGTAAATTGTTTTAATAAATCCAAAAAACATTCAACACGGTCCTACTTATTAAGGGAGTTTTTATAACATGGCACAGACACCTTTCTTTTCATTCTCTAATGTCCTGAGTAGTTTTTTAAGAGGGGGTTAGGTAATTCATGTAAGATTAAGAGGTTTTTATTCCACAATCCTGGCTCTGAACCCCATGTAAAAGAGTCCATTAAGCCCAACAGGTCAAGCTGGGAAGGCTCCTCTGCTTTAGAGATCTCTGGTCAAGTCCTCTGACGGTGGCCTGGTGGCAGGTCTTGCATAAGTACTTTGGTATCCGTGTAATATTAGAGGTGCTACTGAGTCTAACGGGACACCTGGCATGTTCATGTATGTCCACACTTTCAAACTGTGTTTTATTAGCGTTAGTTATCAGCGGGAGCCCACCCATTAGGCAGTTGCTTAACATTTCAACAAGATTTCCCCCCAATCCCACCCATTTAGCTTGAACACAACCGGGGTGGGAGAAGCATTACTCCTGCAATGCCTTAGAATTCAACTTTAGGAATGATATGAAGTCATACTATCCAGCACGGACTACACCATAGTCGTTGCGAAAGAAGGCAGATTTCCTCTCTTTTTCATTTTAGGTGGCAGATAAAAACAATATTGTTCACTGAAGGCACATGTTTTATTTGCTCTAATTTTTGTAATCAATTGATTGACGGATGGATGAATTTCACTTTTAAACCAATTTTCACTCCAGGGGATCCCAGAACAGTGTTCAAAATAACTTGGTGTCTACTTGCTGATTTATTATTGCTGCTCTTATTTGGTATGTTGATACCCAGCTGAAGAAATGAATGTCATAATCTAGCCTTTCCCAACCTGGTGCCCTCCAGATGTTTTGGAGAACAACTCCCATCTTCTGCAGCCTGTACTGCTGAGGCTGATGGAAGTTGTTGTCCCTGACACCTGGAGGGTGCCAGTTTGGCAAAGGATGTCATAATCCATGACTTACGCTTGTCCTTTGGCAAACCCAAGCCCTCAATTATCCAAATGATCCCGCCCTCTGATATGAGCTAGATGCTTGTGACAGGACTATGTGATTCTCTGGGTACTGAGAATATGCAGGCAATATTTGCATTTCAGGAGTATAGATATACCACATATTTCTACCACATAGCTCTGCACAGTAGCCCAAAGCCGAGCAAGCAGTAGGTCCCCATTGGTCCAATGCACAGTAAATTGTAATAATGTATAGAAAACATGTAAGTTCACAATCCACTTAGATGGCAAAAAGCCCTCCCTGTATTCTTTATTGAGCCCAGAATGTATTTATATGCCGTCTGAGCCAGTTGAAATGGAGAGTCGATGTTTCAATACATGCTACTTAAATTTCTGTATTGGGTAACTGTCCAAATCAGACTCGGCTAACTTGGCAACATGAGCTTAAAGTGTCATAAAACGAGAAAGATGTATATGGTGTTGAAATATGAATGATGAGGAAAGCCCAGCCTCAATGCCATCAAAAGAAATGTAAGTTTTCTTTAAACAGCATAAACAGCTAGTTCTCTCATAAATGACTCAAACTGCTTTTAATAGCTTCTTTCTTCCTTATGATTACTAAAAAAAAAGAAAACACCCAGAGCTCTATTGAGAAATATATTACACATGACAACCAAACTAGACACACAGCCTGATCCTGTGCAGGTTTTTTTTTAAGAAATAAGCCCAGTTGAACTTATTCCTGTAAGTATATGAAAGACTACAGCAGTTTCCCTTTGAATGCCTGTTGCTG
The DNA here is from genome assembly GCF_964188315.1 of Podarcis muralis. Classification (NCBI taxonomy): domain Eukaryota; kingdom Metazoa; phylum Chordata; class Lepidosauria; order Squamata; family Lacertidae; genus Podarcis; species Podarcis muralis. Next base: position 54,515,803 of record NC_135658.1, read on the forward strand.
GGGATCATGAGATGTTGCTATTGGACTTTAGGGCTTCTCATGGGCGTCTGGTTGGTCACTGTGAAAATGGAATGCCTGATTGGATGGAACTTTGGCCTGATCCAGCAGGCTCTTAGGTTCTCATGCTCTAAATTCAGAAACCAAACTTCTTGCTTCATCAATGCACTGCATATATCAGCTATGTTGGTTTAATTAATTCATGTCTCCCAAAACTGCACATTCCGAATTGTCCCCTTCAACCCTTCTGTGTGTGACTTACATTGCCTGCATTGCCACGTATTAGATGACATTCTAATTGGGAGAAATGATATAACTGTTAAGGAAAATCACAGCTTTATTAAATGCTGTGGGCAGGATATAATGCAAACAGTAGAGAAAGAAATAATACAAAATTGTCCTATACATAATTATGAACAAGTCTTCAGGGAAATATTTGCATGTTAGTTGACCTGCATTAGTTACTGCAATATATAATTAGTAACAGTATGGGATGATGTAAAAGACGTGTAATAAAAATGTATGTTCATTGCCATCACAGATGCATGTTGTCCACAATATGGTGTGGGGGAGACCGTGGGAAGGAACAGAGGAGATTGGTATTTGGGTATGGAGTAAAAGACAGGTATTTGCAAGACAGGTTGAGGAAACAATAGACATTTTGCAAACATCTTGGATTGTGGCAATTCATAAAAAAGTTCAATGCTACTACTGTATATATCACTTGGAACAGACAACTAGCAGCTGGTTTAATCATTTTCAAAAAAAATATTCTAAGACAGAGAACGTAGCCTTCCTTGGAATTTCTAAAGTTTGCTAATGGTAAAAAATGGAAGAAGTGATAAAGTTACTACATTCATCAGTCATCCACCCCAAAACATTTGCAACTGATTATATTTTTCAGAGTTGGCACAGACTCATGAGGCTCCCTATAAGCAACTTTATGATCTGTGCCAAATGGAAGAAAACTAGAAGGTAATTCTGAAGCATGTACTAAAAAAGAAAGAAAGATACATTTCCACATAATGAAAAAGAATGGAGAGTAGCAGTGAGTTTGGTTTTGCCTAGCAATAAGGTATTCCAAGGAGGACCGCAAGATTACAGTTTTAAGATTGCAATAAAATGACTTATGTGTGTTCTAGTTCCTGTTTTGCTGTCTACTAGGAACTGTTAAAATGCATTTATTTGGGGCCCTGTGCTACTCTGAGTGGGACACTGATAATTAAAAGAGGGAGACAGAAACCAATAGCTTATCCTATGAGAAAGAGAATAAAAAAATCAGAATTTAGAGCCAATGTTTTTGTTTGTTGGTTTATTAGATTTTCCCTGTTTACAATTGTTGGCATCCATCTGTCTCAAGAGACAATAGAGTGAGCATCCAGGGCTGAAATCAAATTGCTGGAGAATCACAGTGCCTGATGCAAAGACCGGTAACTCGTAACTGCTGCTTCCCGCGTTGTTTTTCCTGCATTAGTAGCACCAAAGTGACCTCTCTGGGATGGAAGCCTGGGCAATGTGTATGGGGGTCCTGGGCTTCCCAAATGACAAGACCCCCCTCTCAGTCTCACTGATGTGTCCAAAGGAAAGCAGAGCAATACATTTGGCACCAGCGTTGCTGCAGGAATTTCTAGAAGGAGGCATACAAGACACAATCCAACCATTTTAGAGACTCCACTTCAGATTTGTGTAGGGTTTAATCCCGGGCCTTTTCTTCTACCAAATATGTGTCACAGGCCACGATAATGGATTTTTCCTCAGGGTTTACACCTGAAGGTTTAGGATTAGAGTTTTCCTTCTCCTAAATGGGCTAACTTTCCAGGTTGATGAGCCCCATCTGCTCCTCATTTCCCTCTACAGCACATGCAGAAACCACCTTATTGACCGTTGAACCCACTATTGATCTCATCTGCTCAAACCACTGGATTCTGTCTTCACAAGCTGGGGAAGTTCCTAACTCAATGAGGGTTTGAGACCCATCAGTTACTCTCACTTGGTATAGCCGGCCAGTTGAAGCACTTTCCTGTTTGCAAATGCACATATAATATGGGTCAGGAAGGCTACTCCTAACTAGTCTATGAGGGGTATTCAACTAAGTTTTATTGAGAAGACTCACTGAAATCAATGGGACTACCTTAGTCATGTTCATTAATTTTGATTTACTCTATCCTGAGCAAAACTTAGTTGATACCACCCTCTTTTTGTTTTGCCACTGTGCGCTTTGTGAAGTTGCCTTTAGGACTGGAAGAAAGAAAGGGTTCTGACTCCCATACGTTTCATTGAAAATCTACACAATTTATATATTAATATTACAGATGGACCAGATGCAACACACGTTTTGCAGGAAATTGTGGGAAACCCAAAATTAGATTGTAATGTGTGATGATACTACACACACAGGTTTCTTGTTGCCTATACACACAGTGAGGAAAACCACATGTCGTATGAGCACACATTATAAACTACAGGTGGGTTTTCCATTATTTCCTAAGCAGAAATATTTTCCATGTGAGAAGTCCATAATGTGTGAGGCAGCTGTTTACCTTCCTTTAAGCAAGGAAATAACTGAAATTTACAGCTGGCCCTGACTTGTCTCACAGAGAAATACCTCACACATCACAACAGAATTGGGGGACCTGGTGTCCTCCAAAAGCTGTTGGACTCCAGCACCCATCAGCCCCAGCCAACATGGTGAAGGGCCAGTATGGTGAGAGCTGTAGTCCAATAACATCAGAAGGTCCACAAGCTTCCTACCCCTGCATTAAACATTCAGACTGCAATCCTAAAATATGCACTTACTTAGGAGTAAGCCTCACTGAACTCAGTGATGCTTATTTCTGCAGGTACATGAATAGGACTGCACTGTAATCCTACATGACAGAAGACAGAACGTGTCTTTCTAAGCCATGTTCTTCTTCGTGTTCTCTTCCTCATTCCTCATAGCTCTCACACAGCCCCTTCAATTGTTCTTCATGTATCATTGTCTTCAGATATTTTCCACCTGCCTATGCAATACACACAAAGATAACAGAGATGAAAACATTTTTGCAAAGCAATTTCTCCAAGTATAATGCATTTTTGTATGTTATTTGCACTAATTTTATGGACACTTTAATACAGTGTGTGCAATTTTTGGATGCATTACTTGTAGGACTGCACTGCAAAATTCAAAGTACAAATTTTGAAGGATGGCTGCCTTTCCGTTCTCAGACTGTTTCAGAACATGTGAACTAGGTAGATTCTCCTTTAAATGTAAACTGAGTGAAATTCTTCCTACTATAGAGTAGCTATCCATAATATTGTGCTGTTGGTTCTGGCCATTGGCTGCTTGGGAAGGCAATATATCTAGAGAACTTGTGAACAATTGCACACACTTAAGGAGTGAGCATTTCAACTCTCTTTGTAATCCTGATCTCCATCATATTGCCCTCGGTGGGGGGAAGAAAAATACTGAGAAAGGGGCCACAGAGTTGGAGAAGAACAAAATCCATGATGAGGTGTGAGTGCACTCACTTAGGATGATCTTTGCAATCTGTAAGAGAAAGCAGAGTATTAGGAGGAGAAAATTCCATTCTGCACATGTTCCAAGGTAATTTTTGTTTCCACATTACAGAGTTGGGCCCTAGCAAAGAAACTGATTGCTGCTCTCAACCTGGAGCGCACAGCAGTGCACAACATTGTGGTATATGAATAACTTTGTGGTAGCACTAGCACTGCATTCGTTTCCATGCTGTCCATTCTATCACTAACTGGCTTTAAAAGAAAAAAGGATGCTTTTACCTGTGGCAGGTGATAGAATGTGATGATGTTCATGGCCCTTTCCAATTCTCTTATTCTGTAAAGATGGTGTTGCTTGCCAGTGGAGTACTTATAACCTGGAATGGTAGCTCTAAGCTAAACATAACTTCTTAAGTTAAAGTTAAAAAGTTGCAGACCCAGATGAAAGGAATGCGCCACCATGCATGGAGGCAGGTCAAGGAAAGGAACACAACACAGAACATCAGTATTGGGTTAAAATAGGCCACAACTTTTATTGATCACAGATGTAAGAAGGCATTGGTTTTGTATCCAGCATCAGCCAGCCCACCTGCTGGGTTGATCAAAAGGCTGGATAGTCCCAGGATTGAGGGTTGCCCTATGACTTATATCAAATCGGGGTGATTCTACCATTTGGAAGGGTGCTATGGCTCATCTGGCCCCCTGTGGACTCCCAGACAGAGTTGCCCCTTCCTGAACCCCTGACACCCAATAGGCTAAAGAGCCAAACCAGTGCCTCATCTGAAACAGGGAGGGTAGATGGGGAATCCAGTGCTGACCTGAGTAGCGAGACTGATAATGGCCTAAATATATAGGAAATTGGTGGGCCTGACCGAAAGCTATGGCTCCCCGATCAGGCCATGGCTGTGCCAAGCCGTAAACCACCAGAGTTCCAGGTAAGCAGCCATTATACAAGGCATTTGTGTAAATTCATCTAGATTTCACAGTCCTAACTGCATGAAAATGAGACTTTTGAATGATTTCAAGCATGTTTACTCAGAATTCCCCCACTGCTTTCTATAAAATGTATTTGCAATATTGTTAATCCTCTCTACCAGGAAGTAAGTTCCATTGAACTCAGTGGGATTTACCTCCAAGTTAATGTGTTTATGGGTGACCAAAAAGTTTTTGATTTCTTGACCTGTCCTATTAGTGTTGCAGTCAGGCAGCTAATAATGCTTCATTGTATTTATTTGCTATATAGAAATTCTCTCTCTCTCTCTCTCTCTCTCTCTCTCTCTCTCTCTCTCTCTTTTACATGCTGGGCACCAACCTGCCAAAATTCAACAGTTGTTAAGTCCCACTGATCTCAAGAGAGAGATTTAAGCATGTGGTTTTGAAACCCTTGTTACATTGGCTGCATTGTGCCACGATACACACATAATTGTTGAGACTCCTCTCTCCACACCGTTCTGTTGAATCAAAGTGACACTTCTTTAATAACACTATGAAAATAATTTTGTATCACAAGTCTTCATGTTTTATTTACATTATGCTTAACTGAATTAGTAAACTGTATTTGGCTCAAAGATCCTTTAATGACTTAGTGAGTTTAAATAACTTATTAAATAACTTAATCCCATTTTTTTAAAAGGAGCTATATCTACACCAGAAAACTTATTTTATTTAACCATGGACTTAGTGACTTGGGAGATTAATACAGTATACCCCCCAAAATCATAAAACAAAATTAAAGCATGGCAAATCACTCCTCCTTTGAGACTGGTGCCAAGCTCCTTTTGTGGAGTTCCAGTGAAACAGGACACTTTCACTCCAGTGGCTAGTAAAGTCACACAGAAAAGAAAGTAATGTGACCAAACTTTTATTTTCAGAGCATAGCTGGGATTTCAGCCTTTCTGCACAAGCCCTCGACCATTACCATTTATTGCCAATTTTATGTTGTCGGTTTTATTGAATGATTTAGATAGTCCTGACTTGATCTTTTCCAAATGTGTACGATATGCAGCAACGTGCACAAAGTGTTTTTATATTCTCACTTTCATGCAGCCAGATCTTTGAAATCTAGATGAGCTTACGCAAAAGCTTTGTATAACCTTTTTAAAAAAAGAAAAAACACTTTAATTTGAGAACTCATGTTTGGCCTGGCCTCGGCAACCTTTCTGAGCAGATTATAAATGAGAGGGTCTTACGTATGTCGGCAGTGAAAGTAGGAAGACATATGTCTGCCATCGGGAAGAAGGGGGATACTGGAACCAACAAGCTGACTAAGAGCTATTAAGCTCCTGGGAGTGTGAAGGTTAGGACAAAAGGAAATAGAGAATATTAAAGATGCAGGAACTACATTTTCCAGAGCATAGTTTGTTTCCATTGTAGCCCTGGATTTCATCAACTACAATAACTCTACTTCAGAAAAAAACAAGGACATTTAGAATAGCCATTCTACTATAATAGAGAAAACTAGACACACAAAGATACAGAGATAAAATCTATTCCATTTCAATAGAAGAGGGTGTATGATAAAAGAGAGGGCTTTTTGGAAAATATAGCAGCTTCATCCTCTTACTGAAATTCTCTAAGGCATAAAGTCTCAGTATAGAAACTCCCTTCTGGGACAATGTAAAGATTTTCAAGTGCTGCCTAGACCAGATTAATGGATGCAGAGGAATGTGCCTCAAAATATCAGTGTCTGGTGATTTATATGTAGTCACATATTTTGAATCATTTAACCTAAGTTCATGAATCATAGAAAATTTACACCCAGATTTAGGTCTGGTTTTTTTTTAAAAAAAACTTCCTTAGTTTTGTAGTCACTTCAATAAAACACAACAGAAATGCAGCTTTGTATATTATACAAGCATAGCTTACATGAATCAATCATTGCCTGTTTTTAGATATCTCTACAGACCCGTGTTTACTACTGTCTTTCACTATTATCTTCTTCTTCCTCTTCTTTGACAATCACTCATAGCCGAGTAAGATTGTCTTCCATAAACACGGTTTTAACAGTGAGTCCGTAAGTGACTGTGGAGGCCAATTCTGGATCCACACGTCCTTCCACAGTGGGGACATTGGTTTCCAGGTGGGAGTTGATCACGGTGTGGATTTGCCAAGCATGCCTTCCTCTTACCATGTTTCTCACGTGCGTTCTGAGTTTGAGTGTCTTCAAAGGCCAGTGTTTCCCAGTTGTCAGTGTTTATACTACATTTTTGTAGATTTGCCTTGAGACAGTCTTTAAACCTCTTTTGTTGACCACCAGCATTACACTTTCCATTTTTAAGTTCGGAATAGAGTACAGTGGTACTTCGGGGTAAGAACTTAATTTGTTCCAGAGGTCCATTCTTAACCTGAAACTGTTCTTAACCTGAGGTACCACTTTAGCTAATGGGGCCTCCTGCTGCCGCTGCGCCACCAGAGCACGATTTCTGTTCTCATCCTGAAGCAAAGTTCTTAACCCGAGGTACTATTTCTGGGTTAGCGGAGTCTATAACCTGAAGTGTCTGTAACCCGAGGTACCACTGTAGTTGCTTTGGAAGATGATCATCAGGCATCCACACAACATGACCAGTCCAACAAAGTTGATGTTGAAGAATCATTGCTTCAACACTGGTGATCTTTGCTTCTTCCGGTACACTGATATTAGTTCGCCTGTCTTCCCAAGTAATGTGTAAAAAATTTTGGAGACACCATTGATGGAATCTTTCAAGGAGTTGAAGATGGCGTTTATAAGTGGTCCATGTTTCACAAGCATATAGTAACGTTGGTAATACAATAGCTTTGTAAACAAGCATTTTGGTTTCCCTTGTATGAATTTTGGTGAATACTACTTAATAGTAATGCTGCCATTCTTTAGCGTTAGAAGCAGAAAATGTCAGAACTGTGTGTGCCACTACACTTGTCTTTGGGTTTATATATATTTTTTTAGTCATACAGAAGCAAGCTTTAGAAAAAGAGTAAATGATATATACAAAAAAGAATTCATTCTTCCAATTTTCCTTCTAGGATTAATTAAAATGTTAGAATTATTTTTTTCCCAGTATTTCTAGAATGATAGATGACAGGCGTCGAAATGCCAACAATTACAAATTTCTGATAAAAAAAATTATGGCCAGTTGCTCTTGGCATCAGCACCTGGCATTCTCAGGTACCTGTCAGGGCCCCAACATTCCAGCAGGGTCCACCACCTTTGTTTTCCCAAGCCCCTGCCTTTAAATTATTTTCTGGTCTGGGGCTCTAAGCAGTGTTAGATGGCTGGCTATGACCACCACAATGCTCCTGACATAGCGTTGCTTCAGGTGTTCTGAGATGTTAAAATTTTGTTTGTATATTAAATTTGTATACTGCCCTGTACCCATAGAGCTCAGGGTGGTTCACAACATAAAATATGAAAACACAAAATACATACTAAAAAGAATAACAAAGACAAACCAATTCCACAAATGGGGAGTGACTGCAGAAAAGATCCATTCTTATGTTGCCACCCTCTGGACCTCCCATGGAGGAGGCACACAAAGAAGGCCTCAGAAGGTGATCTCAGGGTCTGGGTAGGTTCATATGGAGAAAGGTAAAGGTAAAGGTACCCCTGCCCATACGGGCCAGTCGTGTCCGACTCTAGGGTTGTGTGCCCATCTCATTTAAGAGGCCGGGGGCCAGCGCTGTCCGGAGACACTTCCGGGTCACGTGGCCAGCGTGACGAAGCCGCTCTGGCGAGCCGGCACCAGCGCAGCACACGGAAACGCTGTTTACTTTCCCGGTAAAGCAGTACCTATTTATCTACTTGCACTTAGGGGTGCTTTCGAACTGCTAGGTGGGCAGGAGCTGGGACCGAAAGACGGGAGCTCACCCCGCCACTGGGATTCGAACCGCCAACCATGCGGTCGGCAAGCCCAAGGCACTGAGGTTTTACCCACAGGCAGTCCTAAATCCAGCTGCTGGGAGCAATTGTTGTCCCCTGCTGCCTGCTAAGTTCACCTGGCCTACCCATGGAGGTGGCTTATCAGATGGCATTTTGCCTAGGAGCCACCCATACTTGGAGCCAAGTGCTACTCATGTGAAGCAGGAATGAAAGGTCTGATTGTGACGTGAGAAATCCAACTAATAAGAGAGGTTGCAATTGTAAATATTCCTGCTGCAAGCGGTGATACTAGGCTGCCATCCTAACCATGTCAACTCAGAAGTAAATCCCATTTAATTCAATAAGACTTATTCCAGTGTAAGTGGAGTTAGGATCGCAGCCTTAATTCTGAGTGAATAAGTCTCGTGTTAGGCTGCCAGTGATGCAACGTTAGACTAAACGTATTAGCGTTAGATCTTTTCCTCCCCTTTTTATGCATCAAAGCAGGATCACACATTCTCCCTCTCCACATCTCTCTATGGCACTCAAAGCATCCAGCTGAACGACCAGGATCCCCAAGCAAGACTTGTTATACAAAGATCCTATCTGATGGAATAAGACCCTGAGCTGGGTTTAACCCGGAATTTGTTCACATGACCCAGGGACCATCTGGCGCTTGCAGTGAATGCAAAGCAGGGAGATCAAGTCGGAAGGTATCGACTTCAGAAAGTCAGGGAAACAGCTGCTTTTGTATCCATTTCAGGTAGACCAACCCACCCATATGTACTGGAGCGACACACACTCAGCCCTTTCATCAAAGCATGAAAATGGTTGCTGTAATCATGTTTTTGTGTGGACTCTGTGAGGAAAAACGTGGGCAAAGCAGAATTCAAAGCAGGAGAGAATCCCCGTTATCAATGTAGCTGGAGAGAAGAGGGAAGATCTGGAGATTTGGGGAACTAAATGGAAGGGCATTGCTATGGTACACATTCCTAAGCATGTTTACTGTAAAGTAATATCCTGTGAAATCAATGTGATTTGCAGATAAATGTGTTTAGCATTGGAGATGGATGATAGATATAGATAGATAGATAGATAGATAGATAGATAGATAGATAGATAGATAGATAGATGATAGATAGATAGATAGATGATAGATAGATAGATGATAGATAGATAGATGATAGATAGATAGATAGATAGATAGATAGATAGATAGATAGATGATAGATAGATAGATAGATAGATAGATAGATAGATAGATAGATAGATAGATAGATAGATGATAGATAGATATAGATAGATAGATAGATAGATGATAGATAGATGATAGATAGATAGATAGATAGATAGATAGATAGATAGATAGATGATAGATAGATAGATAGATAGATGATAGATAGATATAGATGATAGATGATAGATAGATAGATAGATAGATAGATAGATAGATAGATAGATAGATAGATAGATGATAGATAGATGATAGATAGATGATAGATAGATAGATGATAGAGATGCAGAAATACCATTAGAAAGAGCAAAGCAGACAATGACAACACAAGTGTTTCAGGCTTGGATTACAGGAAATATGCTGGTATTTTCTGCAGAGATTAAAAAGTGACAAAGGTAGGAAGAGATTACAAGGCCATCACCCTGATCCTAAACATATATATTCTGGGGGAAAGCTGTAGAAAGCCTCTTCAGCCTGAGGGCCACACTGCAAATTTATGAATCATTACTTTCATCTAAACATAAATGTAGTACGCATCATAGCAGGGAAGACTGTGACCAGGTGAGCAGGATTTTTTAATATGCATTTTTCCATAGAGAGTTTTTAAATTTTGTTATAACAATCTAATTTCTGACTTATTTTTTGGGGGGGCTGTTTCTGTGTGTAGATCCACTCTATGTTTCTTCAGCGATCCCACTGGAAAAGAAAGGCAGGTCTATATTTTCTAGCCAGGAGCTTCAAAACTTAGGGCAGATACCATATTCCCTAATGGGTGCTATTGCAAAAGGACTGTGCTAAGGTGGTGTAAGACTGTACTGAGCAGGAACTGTTGAAACTTCTTCCCCAAGCCATTGACATAAGCAGCAGAAATTGGCAGCATCTGGGCACAGCACTGGTTGGGTTTACAGGAGATAAGGAGGCTGAGAGCCCTTGCTGCAGAACAGGCCCTTGGAGTCAGAGGCCATTTTCCTGTGAGACCCTAAGAAGTGCAATTTTGAGCTTCTCTCACACTTTTCGTGTCTCACGTGAATTCTGTTAACACAAGACAGTTCTCCGAGGGGAAACAGAATGTAAATGGCAGCCAGTGCAGGTTTTTCATTCCCAATAAGAGCCAATTTAAACCTCACATGTAAAAATGACCTAAGTGCACTTGTAAGGCCTCTACAGTTGTAAGATTTTCCTACATGGGAGGACTTTGGGAATGATTCCCATAGAGGAATACCCATTTAAAGTGTTGCATCAGAACTGGCTTCCCACACGGATGTTTCAGAGACATCTGCAGCTGTGACCTGTCAAGAACTGTAATTAATTTTTCTGTGTGGGGAGGGGAGCAATTCCCAAACAAATTCTCCAGCTAAAGGTGATGTCCAGTGCTAGGCATACTCAAGAGTAGACCTACTGAAATAATTTATGTTGCCTAATGTAGTTTCCAACACATACACATTCCCAGCTGCGGGTGCTGCTGGAGAGAAAGTTTTTAGGGGAAATTAGATTTAGAAGTGTTTAATTTGTCGCGCTGATACATAATAGGAACATAGGAAGCTGCCTTGTCCACATTGTGTGGCAAAGGCTCTCCAGGACTTCAGGCAAGGTTATCTCTCCCAGCCTTACCTGTAGATGAGCCAGGGACGTTCTGCATGAAAAACAGATGTCCTACCACTGATCTATGGCTCTTTCACTGTTATTCTTGTCCAGATACGGGCAACTCCTCATTTACACAAGGGTTACTTTCCAACCCAACCCCCCCTCACCAGTAGAATTGCATAAAATGGGGAGTTGCCTGTCAGCTCAACAAGGCCCTGTGCATCAACTGAGCTAGTCAAGGACTCTCTGCTTTCCCTCCGGCTCACGCAAGTCAGAGAGGCGGCGGGTCTTGCACAGCTGGTGTGCGGAGAAGCTTTTTCCCCGTGCATCAGCTGAGCAGGTCAAGAAGACCTGCTGCCCTTCTGGCTCATGCAAGCCAAAACTGAAGCGGGGCTTCCCAGCTAACAGCTGACATGCGGGAAAGTGCAGCAGCAGCAAGCACTTTCCTGTGTGTCAGCTGTTAGCCAGGAGCCTCAGCAAAGCCCCACTGTGCCTCCAGCTTGCGAGGAGACCTTTGCGTAGGCTCATCAGGTCTCTCCCCCCACTTCCAGGTTTCTGGAGCCCTGGGTTTCTGGAGCTGTGCATATGCAGAGTCCCGCATGAATTGAACATGTGTAAATGGGGTGTGTGTGTGCCTGTAATGATCACATTTTAATTTCTTTGAACACCCATTTCAAAAATGAACTTTGAAAGATTTCAGGATTCTGTGTGCCAGCCCAAGCCATTTCTCCATGTGAGGCAGAGGCAAGGCCTACCACTACCACCTACCTCAGCTTGTAAGGCCTCTACACTTGTAAGATTTTCCTACATGGGAGGACTTTGGGAATGATTCCCATAGAGGAATACCCATTTAAAGTGTTGCATCAGAACTGGCTTCCCACACCTCTGGCTTGCGCTAAATAGTGGGGATATGGAGGTGCCCTCAGCCTGCCTGGTCCAGAGTTCCATCTGCAGACCCAGCCAAGTGCTGGTGACCATGGAGTAACCCTGACCAGGCAGAAAATCCCCTTTGCTCATTTGTTTTATCTCTTTTTTGAAACATAGAAGCAGCTGAACTTCAGTCCGAAGAAAAAGCGAGCCCACCAGTGGCATTTCATTGCCTGGTCATCAGTGACTTGTGTGGCATGGCAGGCTGGTCAGTTGTCGGTGACTCAGTCTGCCACCCCTCCCAGTCTGCCAACTGAGGCAAGAGGTTCAATGTGGCTCATAGGAGGCCCGTGCTACTCTGCATGAGAACTTTAGCCCCACTGCATGCACTGCCACTGATCAGCTATGCATGTTCACTATTGTTTCTTAAATACTATCTATATGGATATTCTTAAACACTCTTATCTCTGCCTGTATTTCAGAACTATTCATTTCAGCATGGAGACACTTTGCTGACACTTTGGAGACACGGTTTGTGATGCTATCATGGCGGTTTCTATTTGCTTAGAGCTTTATGTCTCGAAGAAATGAGATTTTCTCCTTAAATGAAATGATCCTTGGCTTAATTACATTACATATACTTCTAGCAATTCCAGAGCAGAGAGCGTGGCTGAGTGACATTAAGGGCAAAGGGGGATTTACATTCTTAAAGCTAAATCTAGCCAAAGTAAGCCGCAACCTGACAGAGCATTCTCTAGAACTTTCACATTTGAGATGTTGCAGCAAGGCAAACCAAATATAAAAAGGACTTGCAGACCTTGCTTTATTTACTGAGATATCCATATTAAAACCCACGTGTGGTAGCGAAGAATGGCTAAGCACAGCACTATGGAAATTAGCAGCTCCTCGCTTTCCCTTCTATGCTGAAAAATCCCTGCCTCTCAGTGGTGCCCTATTGACTTCAAAATGAGGGTCTACCCACTAGGGGCTAAGACATTTACCGTGTATTGAACCTTCTTTCTATTTAAGTGCCTAAATTGGACCCATTAATGGAATAACCTAGATAGGGAAAATCTTTGCCCACCTACGCTTAGTCTTTTCTTTAGTTTTCACGGGATACAAGGTAAAATACACAAATTAATACAAACATACCGTATTTTTCACTAAATAAGACGCACCAGACCATAAGACGCACCTCGTTTTTGGAGGAGGAAAACAAGAAAAAAAATATTCTGAATCCCAGAAGCCAGAACAGCAAGAGGGATCACTGCACAGTGAAAGCAGCAAACCCTCTTGCTGTTCTGGCTTCTGGGATAGCTGCGCAGCCTGCATTCGCTCCATAAGACGCACACACATTTCCCCTTACTTTTTAGGAGGGAAAAAGTGAGTCTTATAGAGCACAAAATACGGTACATAAAATTTGGAGGGGGGAAATACATAGTTTTGTCATTTCTAACTGTATGTGTAATTTATACGCAATTGTACATAAACTTAGGGATGGGGATGAATTCAATTTGGTCTGCATTTAAAGGCTAAGCTGCCTAATTCTAATTTCCCCAAACTGAAGCACAGCCACCCTTCCAAAGATGCCAGAGACCATGCAAGCAACAATTGAGCAGAAAGGGCACATCTCTCCCTCTCTATCCTTTGGAACCTACCTGCTCATAGCAGGGCAGGTGTGCCTCCCAAGCCATTCTCATCCTGAGAACACAGTGCCACCCGTTCCATAGATTCAATCACAGTTGTTTTGACATAGCATCAACTTCCCCAGTCTCCATACCACAGTCCTTTCCCAAGAAGCAGAGCACAAGGAGAAAGAGAAACAGCATTAGCGCAACCATTTTGTACCACCAACACTTGTACTTTATGAACTACTGCTTCATGGGTGCACAGGAGTGGCTCAATGGAGTAAGTAAGCACTCAAAGTTCTACTTTATGAACAACCTTGTGCCATTCACACATTGCACTTTAAGTGCACACAAGAGATTTAAAATTGTACATATACAATGTCACTGTAACAAACTCCTGTTGGCAAACACGCATATATGACACAAGTATACTCTTCAGAGAGCCAGGATTGCCTGCTATGTATACCTGACAAGTATACACTTGGTGGCAAATAGCAGTGTTGGTTGCCACGCCAGACCCTTTGTGCTAATGTTTCTCTCTTTCCTGTGTGCTACACAAGATAATAGCCCATAATGGTTCGCATATGCACACATTTCTTGAATAAACATGTGTGGAAGGTTCAACCTCAATTTGAATCCATAGGTGCACTGTTCTGGTGTTCAACTCTTATATCTAAGTCAGAGACAAAAGTTGGTAGTTGCAATGCCCCATTGAATGCAATTCAAGGAATATCAATTCAGCAATGGTTTGCGTAGGTCAGTCCAGCTCTACTTTTGCTCAAGTTCAGAAATTATGCTGAACCATCCCCAGTTTCAACCCCCCCCCCCAAAAAAATATACATGACTTAATTGACATGTCAGTCAAATAATACAAAGCACTGCTGAGTTATGAGATGATGCTTGCAGTGCAATCTTCCTCTTGAGCAGCATGTTTTAACTTCATAATGCATAGTGGAACTTTTCTGACAATGGACGGCAACATTTAGGTGAACTGTTGGAACGCAGCCCAGCTTTGGGGAGGGGCTTGTTTTGATTAGAGACTCCATAGCATTTTATAAAAGCTCTCAGGAGATCCATAATGTCCAGGTAGAGCAGATGGGAACTTGGCTTCCATCAGCAATTTTTATTGGATTCTTTCCTTAAAAGGATAAAGTACTAATTCAACTCAGCTGGAATCTGAGCCCTTTGGAATACTCCACCCTAAACCCATACAAGTATTTTAGACCACTAATTCACCTCATCTCATATTTGAAAGTTGTGTTGTGCCAGACATGTCTTTCAAGGCCACCAAAACTCAGCATTTCCCCCCACCCTCAAAATAAGTTTGCTTCACCTCCCTTACGTTGAAAGGTGGACTTGTGATTGAAGTGAGTCATCGGGAGACCTTAGTTTAACACATTTCCTGAAACTCCGGGCAAATAGATCTCCTTGGACCAAATCCGATGAACAAATAAATGGGGGAGGGGCAGAATTAATATGAATTATATTATGTTTCTGTCAATGGGTATGAACTCAGTGAACATACATAAAATTTGCAGGATTGAAGTCCCTAGTGTCTATAATATAGGGTGGTATATAAATTCAATTAATAATAATAATAATAATAATAATAATAATAATAATAATAATAATAAATATAGTGTTCCCCAAGGCCACAGTTGGCTGGGAAGTTCTCCATGCCCTTGAGGAACATCTTTTCATTTTAACGAGACTTGCACAGGTGAACTTACTGGTGATCATGCCCTGAGTTTCTGCACATAAAATGCTGGCAAACTATCCTTGCCTCTCAGGAATATTTTGAAGAGACACATTTTTTGCTCATTAATTTTGCCATGTGTTTCCTTCCTTCACAAAATAGAGAGAAAGTCAATATGTACTGTTCTTTTTCTCCAGCCTTTCAGTTGACTGAATCCTTCCTTGATAGACTCAGCCACCTTCAGTTAATTGGCAAATCATGTGTGCATGCATTTACTTATTTAGTTTACCCTCATTTTTGAAATACAGGAAATCAACTGCAACCTCCCCCCCCCCCCTTGCTGTAAACTTTCTCCATTTCAGTTTCCCAAGAAAATCTGCAAAGATCATTCCAGGCTAAGGTTTCTTGTTATGTTCTTAAGCTGCCATATGTTGGTCCATCTGGGTCAGTATTGTCTTCA
Organism: Podarcis muralis; assembly: GCF_964188315.1. Taxonomy (NCBI): domain Eukaryota; kingdom Metazoa; phylum Chordata; class Lepidosauria; order Squamata; family Lacertidae; genus Podarcis; species Podarcis muralis. Next base: position 54,531,595 of record NC_135658.1, read on the forward strand.
GTGAGTGGCAGTGACTTTCCAAGGTTTCAGAAAGGAATCCCTCCCAGCTCTACCAAGAAATGGTGGTGATTGAACCTGGACACTCAGGCATTCAAAGCATGCACTCTATCACTGAGCTATGGCCTTCCTCTACATTTCATTGCCCACTTTCTTCTCCATAGTACTTCACCAGGTTTCAAACTGTGTTCTTTAGAAGCTTATTGGAGAGCTTGGTAGTGGCAGTCAAGTTTCCACAAGAGATAACCAGACTTTTGCTGGTTTTGCCCTGTGTACAGCAAACACTCAGTTCTCACAGGGACAACAGTGATGCACAACAATATTTCAAGTACAGTCAAATGGAATCTGTTTTGGAAGTCTGTTCAACTTCCAAAGCGTTCGAAAACCAACATGTGGCTTCTGATTGGCTGCAGGAAGCTCCTGCAGCCAATCAGAAACTGCAGAAGCCCCGTCGGACGTTTGGCTTCCAAAAGAACGTTTGAAAACCGGAACAGTCATTTCTGGGTTTCGATCGTTCGGGAGCCAAAATGTTCGAGAAGTAGGCTCTTCGAAAACCAAGGTATGACTGTATACACATTTATAAAGAAGCCTGGCCCATGGATTCAATGGAGCTTATTTCCAAGTATGTGTATTTTTGGGTTCAGTGTGTAATATTAGGGCCACTGGCCAGTTCAAACATTTGTTAACGTGGAAATTCTCTACATGTGTGAGGGAAGTTGCAGGCTCAGAACCCAAGGTGAATATATGATTCTGCTCCCCCAGGTGCTTCCTTCCCCCTCAGAAGGATTGTGTTGGGGGTGCATGGGGAAAAGAGAGGAAGAAGAAGCTTCATTGTGTGAGCAGAGGCCATTCCATTTGTGCAATGTATTTCGTTTGTGTGATGACTTCAATTTTTTAAAAATAAAAATAAAAATTGAAAGGATCAGAGAATTGGAATGCTAATGCTATTGTTTTTTCTTATAGGGGGACAATGTCCCCAAAAGCAGGCCTCTGTGTTATGAAAGCTAATACAGTAGTCATTTCATATACAGTATTTGGTGGGTTAACTTGGTAGTGGTAATTCCCCCTATCTTATCCCAGATTACTCAAAGCCTCAACAAATAGATAAATTGAGTTTTTGCTTCTGTCACATCACAAAACCCAGAATTTACAACTGACATTAAGAGAGTTGCACAGTGACCACTCAAAAAAATCTGACATTTTAAATATATCTCATGTTATCTTTACCACCCCAGACATATTGGTGCGCATGCTCTTGTAGCATACTTACCAATCTGCACTCCCTGTTCCCTGACCCTGGCTCAAAGTAGGCCTCTGTGTTATCAGAAATGGCAGGAAATGGCCATTTCATATATGTGTCCCTCAGCAAGGAGGAGAGGGGAAACTGCCACAACCATTATAACTCACCAACTATTGTGTCTTTTTGTTGAAGGGGAAAGTCTAATTAATGCAAGTCAACAAAGCAACTTGTAATAAGAAAGTGGTCTGGTTTTAGATATGGTCCAAATTTAAAAGACAACCAGTATAGAGCAAAACCCATCTCTGAAGGCCGCAGCCTGTGGTAACTTGATATATTCATTCCCAGCGCAGCCTCCTTCTCCGCTGATTACAAGTCTCCACTAGTGTTTGCAGGACAGATTAGCCATTCTCCTCATATATAAGAGACACTGTTCAAAGAGGTTGGGACGCAGCTGCCTCTTTACAGACTTTACCTAGTTTTCAAAAGGACAAGGATCATGCGGCGGAGGGATGTATGCCTCTGCAAGAGAAAATCTAAATTAATCTTCATAGAAAACGGAGGGTCTTGTTTGGATCTAGCAGAAAAGAAGAGCCACTTGTAGGTGAAATCTTCTTAAGACCAAAGTGGAATCCTGTGAAAATTCGGGTCTGCAAAACTTCCTAGGCATGGCAGACAAAAGAAATTAGCTTTCTGAATAAAAGGTTCTTGGTTTAAATTTAAAAGTTTCTTGCCATGAGAGCCACTGCACTGCCAAATGTCTGAGAATGTAGCATCTAATCCTCCTATCTAGTTACTGCAATAGCTGTGGCTGCTTTTTGTGTTTTTCTTAGTAGCTCTCTCCTTCTTTATAGTCTTTCCTTTCTTTCTCTTCCTCCTTGGAGAAGAGGCAGGATAGTACATTTCATTTGGAAATGAGAAAATAAATCAATAAAACGAGCGCAGCTTCAAGGTTCGTGAGATACAATTCAATATCCTGCAGGGGCTCGCTCCTGGTTTTAAATCTTCGTTTCTTCCTCGTGAAACTTTCAGATTGGCCTATAGGTACAGAAACTGAACTTAGATAACAAGAATCAAAAATAGCACAGGCTAGCTACCCTGCTGCCCTGATCATTCATGAATAAGTCTGCTGGAGCCAATACATTCAATATTTGAACTTCCATTGGCTGCAATCCTGCAAACAGCTGACTGCTTACAAGCCCCATAAGAATTGAAGGGCCTCAGCACACACCGGATTGCAAGTCTGGCGCTTTGGAGCATAACAGTTGTTTACTGCTTTATCAAATGGCTGGTGACTATTAGCATCTTTTCACTACTCCCAACAGACTATGTGCAGCAACAACGTTAATGGGAATCAACAGACAAAGTTTGTAAGATAGTGCATCCATTCATTCTCTCTCCGTGGTATTTATTTACACATACACATAGTTCTGTGTTCATGGCTTTCAGGTCGGGGGACAAACTAAATGTAGGAAAGAGAAAAACTAGAGACTAAGGAAGTGAATAAGTGTTTTCCCTTTCTTCTTGCTTCTCAAATGACCCCCTACAAATTCTTCTTCTTATGAAAAGCCGTATAGCCTCCTCTATAAAGGTAAAGGGACCCCTGACCATTAGGTCCAGTCGTGACCGACTCTGGGGTTGCGGCACTCATCTCGCTTTATCGGCCGAGGGAGCCGGCGTACAGCTTCCGGGTCATGTGGCCAGCAGGACTAAGCCGCTTCTGGTGAACCAGAGCAGCGTGCGGAAACACCATTTTTACCTCCCCGCCGGAGTGGTACCTATTAATCTACTTGCACTTTGACATGCTTTCGAACTGCTAGGTTGGCAGGAGCAGGGGCTAAGGAACGGGAGCTCACCCCGTTGCAGGGATTCGAACCACCGACCTTCTGATCGGCAAGTCCTAGGCTCTGTGGTTTAACCCACAGCACCACCCGCATCCCATAGCCTCCTCTATACGTTTGAGCTATTACATGTGGGACTCATCCAAAGTCCACTTGAATCAACTGACTTTAGAAAAACTGGTCCCATTTCTAGCATTTCCCCAAAATCTGTTGGATGGTGCAACTGGTTACAGGTGACTCTCCAGCACAGGCATAGCCGGGGGGGGGGGGGGCAGCAAGCAAATAAATTATTATTATTATTATTATTATTATTATTATTATTATTATTATTATTACTACTACTACTACTACAGAGTCAGGTCACTGGTTCAGATAGCTCAACAACAATGGTCAGCAGCTCTCCAGGATTTCAGGCCAGAAAATTTCCCAGCCCTACCTGCCGATGTCAAAGATAAAATCTGGGGCCACTGAGTTTTGTCCCACACAGTGGAGTTCCACACAAAGATATACTGGCCTCAGCCTTCGAAACTCCCATTGTTCTAGGCACGTTTTGTGACAGCAAATTTCATAAACGCAAGCAGTTTCTGAGCTCTGGGTGCAATACTGCACCTAAGATTTCAGATTGAAATTGCCACTGTTACTCTAAAGTAAATCCCAACCAAGTTCAGTGGGACTTCCTCTCAAGTGAAATGTGCATGGATTGGGGACCTGAAAACTTTCTTTTCTTTTAAACCCAGCGTGTCTTGTTTAGGTTTTAGTTGCCTTGTTTAATGTACTTTTAATGTATGATGTGCTTTTAATTTGAAATATAGCTAAAGGTAAAGGTACCCCTGACCGTTAGGTCCAGTCGCAGACAACTCTGGAGTTGTGTGCTCATCTCGCTCTATAGACCGAGGGAGCCGGCATTTGTCCACAGACAGCTTCTGGGTCATGTGGCCAGCATGACTAAGCCGCTTCTGGTGAACCAGAGCTGTGTACAGAAACACCGTTTACCTTCCTGCCAGAGCAGTACCTATTTATCTACTTGCACTTTGACGTGCTTTCGAACTGCTAGGTGGGCGGGATCTGGGACCAAACAACGGGAGCTCACCCTGTCGCGGGGATTCGAACCGCCGACCTTCCTATTTGCAAGTCCTTGGCTCTGTAGTTTAGACCACAGCGCCACCCACGTCCCTCTAATTTGAAATATACTAGCATGTTAGTTATGATGGCTTGAGTAGTGCATGTTAAAGTGTTATCTACCTCAGACTCTCACAAATCAAAGCAAATTTTGAGTGGGATCATTGAAGGACCCTTAAATCTTAGGTTTGTGAACTGGACACTCAAGGTGGATGTCTCTACCATTAGTTCTATAGGCTTTTAATATGTGTTGTGGTGCCAAAAAGATACGGTATATTTATATGGAGGAATGGGTTGTAGGGAGAATCCAGGGCTTGCCTGCAGAGTGGAAGGAAAAGAGGACCTTTTTCTGCCTCCCCACTTCCAACCACTCTCTAAAGACTGCAGAAGGGACCCTCTTAAGAATATTAGAGGGGTGGGCAGGGGAAGCATAGCTTTGTTTTTTTAAGTCTTCAGATGAGGACTAGACCATGTGGAAAATGACCATAAGATTTTAGCAGCAGTTCATTCATTTTCATTCTTGTTCTAAAAAAGTGCGCCCAGACATTCTGTTGTTGTGCCCATAACCTAGGCGCCATTTAGCTCCTAGCTTCCGTATCTCAGTTTCTAACGCTGACTCATCTTTAACTAAAGCCAGGTGGTGGCAGTGGTGATGACAGTGATGATGAACAAGAGCAAGTGCCACTTCTGAGGAAAGTTCACCACTGAAAAGCTTTTCCTGGGGTGATGGCATTATGTTATTCCCTCTCCAAGGACATCCATCAAGGTATGACATAACTACAAGCTTCTCCAGAGAACCTATTTATTGTGCATTCATGCACAAAACTTAGGCAGAGGTTAGCTATATTTGGTCTTTAATAAGGGTGTTTATATGACTTCTCATTGATCATTTGTTCATTCCACACTTTCCTAACCACTTTTTAAAAGCGGATTTACTGTATTATGGTGGCAGGGTGCTTTCATTCACAAACCTAAATTTCCCAGAGTGCATTCATCCTGCAAAATACTGGAGCACATATACAGCAAACCTGCAACTTGCGTGCATTTAACTTGTGTGCATTCAGCTTTACATGTGTAACAAATAATAATAATAATAAAAAGGTGCGGAAAGCCAGCAGGCGTCTGGGGGGAAAGACTTTAGCAATCCCACCTGCCATTGAATCCAGTGTATTTTGACTATACATGATTTTGGCTTTAGATACAGTCCCTGGAATTTAACCCCTATGTATGTTGTAGGCTTAGCTTGTGTTTAATCTATAAGTTGTGGGTATCCTTAGGATTTTAGAATCTTGAAGTGGATATTTTATTGTTTATTTTCTATATTATATGTCACCTTTTTGTTTATCACTTTGTTACTTTTCTGTGGAAATGCAATTCAGTAATATTGGGGGGAAATATATTTTAACAAGCTGAAGAGCCTGTCATTCCTTCTAGGTCTTACTGGTTGCTTCTTATATTTTTCCTTCAAATTCCAAAATCATTTTGCCTTAGTTTTCATTGGAATTGCAGCATATAGTGGGTGGTTTCAGTTTGCTGAAGCCAAGACTGGGCCAAATTCATCATGGTAAAAAAATCCTGCCTGCTTTAATTCTTCTTAGGCCCCACTAGCTTTGATGTTGAAATCAAGAAAGAGTTTTGGGTTCATAAATACTTTCCCTATGAACTCGTATTTTTCAGCATAATTGCACAAACAATAATATCATATTTGGCACTGCTTCATGTATTTCAAGCTTTGATTATCATGTTTTGAAAAATGAAATGTTTCAGGCTTTCATTCACCATAGCGTCTTGCCACCTCCTTAATTCCTTCCCCTTTCAGCAAGGCACTTACAGAAGTGCTCAGAGTTAAGCAGAGTGCTAAAGTGCTTTCCTGAAATGAGATCTTACCATTTAAGACCCTGTCCCTTTGATTGGCCTTCCCACTGCTGCTCTGCAGACAGCTAGTAGTAAATTTCAGAGACATTAGGCCTTCTCAATTGAACAAATCTGTGGGTACCTAAACATATAAAGGACTGTCCCTGTGCCTCCTCCCTCACCTTCCACACATCCACCTGAGCCTCTGCACAATCCTTCTACCAGGGCTGGCTCCGGATTCTGGAGAGCTGTTGGGTAACATACCCTGAGTGGGTCCTCCTACTCCTCAATGCAGTTGTCACCACATGTTCACTTAACCAATGCAGTTGTCACCACATGTTCACTTAACATGTTCCTCAGGGTCCCTTCCAACTCTACAGTGCTATGCTATGCTATGCTAACCTCTCCCTCTGGGCGCAATCTGCTCAGCCATCTTGAGGGTAGCGTGGGTCAAAGAGCAGCAGCACTTGAGAGGGCCTTCCCTATGGTGTCCACTGGTGGTGGAGTTATCCTCCATTTGTGGGGCATCTTGCACCATCTTGTACTGTTTGCTTTTGGACCATTGGTCAAAACACATCTTTACATCCAGGTCTTCGGCTGAGTCACGGAAGTCTTCCCTCCTCCTCCTGTATTCTTGTTATTACACTATTGGTGGTTTTATTTTATGATTTCAAGTGTACATTATATTTATTTTCATTGTGATATTTTTGTAACCCACCATGGGACCTTTCGCTGAAGTACAAATAATAAAATAAATAACACAAGCAGTGCACACCTTGATTTTCTCTGTGCTATCTGCAGAAACAAGGAAGCAGGTTGCACATCATGAGCCTACATTGGGGATCACTAGTGTGTGGCACCCTTGAGGTCTTCCTGTGTCCATCCACAAGTTCTCTGAGCCCCTCCCCACACTGTCCCCTTCGTCATGAAGTGATGAGAGCTGTTACATTTTCTCCCTTGATTAAGTATATACAGCTATTTCCTGTTTCTTCTTGCAGCTCTGTGTGCTTTTCACTGCTCAGGTCCGTTCTATTGGATCCCACTTTTACCCAAATCCCTTGGGGAAGTCTGTGCAGATGCACTTTCTCTCTTTCTGTCTCTTGCCTGGGGGCTGAGGGGTGGGGAGGGAAGTGACCAGAGAGGGTGGTGCCCATGGTGTTCAGCACTCACTCAAAAATCCAAATGTATCCAGAGGTCTAGAAAGATTGGTGACCATGCATAAAGGTAAAGGGAACCCTGACCATTAGGTCCAGTCGTGACCAGCTCTGGGGTTGCGGCGCTCATCTCGCTTTATTGGCCGAGGGAGCCAGCGTACAGCTTCCGGGTCATGTGGCCAGCATGACTAAGCCGCTTCTGGCGAAACTGGAGCAGCACACGGAAACACCATTTACCTTCCCGCCAGAGCGGTACCTATTTATCTACTTGCACTTTGGTGTGCTTTCGAACTGCTAGGTTGGCAGGAGCAGGGACCGAGCAACAGGAGTTCACCCCGTTGCGGGGATTCGAACTGCCAACCTTCTGATCGGCAAGTCCTAGGTTCTGTGGTTTAACCCACAGCGCCACCCGTGTCCCTGGTGACCATGCATACAGCTTCTATTTATGTTGCTCTGTGCAAAAGAGCCAATCAATATGTAAAGGTTGGAAGTGAATCTAACTAGTGCAATCCTGACCTACCACATTCCTCTTGAATGGATTTGGTTGACTGAAATGGGTTTTGCTTGCTTTCCAGTCTCTGAGTGCCAAGGCATTTAACCAATTGTTCACAGGAACCCTCTGTGCAGACCAGACCTTAGTTTTGCTAAGTGCTACAATGTGTGTTGTTCACTCCATCAAGGGAAGAGTGCAACCCAACTACCAAAAAAAGAAAATACAGGAAGAGAATAGCTAAAAACATAAAAAATATAGAAGCCTCTTTAAAACTTATTTAATGCAAACAGTGAATTGAATTCTGTGGCTTTGCTTTTTTGACTCAACAGTCCTCACTTTGAAATCCAGAACACACCCCCATCCAAAGATTAGGATATATAAAGGTTGATGAGAGATAAATCAAGACAGCAGTTTAAAATGTCTAAGCTAACCAAGAAGGGTGGAGAATTGTTATTTTTAGACAAATGCCACCAAAAGCAAAATGCAAAAGTTTGCTGCCGATTTGGCCTCTATAGAAGCATTACAAAAACAGGTACATTAGTGGGATAACAGAATAAATGTGATTCCAGCTATTCAGGCACACTGCAACAAAACCCTTTATTTGTTTAAAGGAAACTCTCTAACAATGGCCCTGCTTGCTTCGGCAAGCATGTCTTACTGTTTAATAATGCCAGGGTCTTTTAATTATTATTTTAAATGCAGGTTTCCCCCTCCTGACTATGTTTGAACAGATGGTGTGCATTGCAGCACCTACCAAGTTGGTCATACTAAATTTACTTTAGTGGAAGAAAACACATCAGGGAGGGGAAAAAGAGGAGTCTTGTTTTAAAATACTGCTTCTTAAAATGTTAGTAGCTGTTGCTACCAAGACAGGTTGGATTTCATGAAAGAATGGCAAAAATGTCGTTACAGAGTACACTGATTTGAACTACATTGTTTTTTGTTCTGCCACAATGACTAGCAGTGGATATAGGTGGACCTGGAGGAGTTTGATCCTCGCAAGACACCTAAGAACTTCCTTGTTTGAGGAAGTTCCATCTGTTCCAACAGAAACCCATCAGAATTCTGTAAAAAATTATCGTAAGGAATGGAATCCTCTACCCAATAGCCTGAGTGAGGATTATCCAATGACTTTACCTGGCAACTGAAATTCCACATTTCTTCCTTTAGCTGGAGAAGGGCCATAGCTTTACAGTATCTGCTTTACATCCAGAAAATTCCAGGTTTGGTCGCTGACATCTCCAGATAGAGCTAGGATGGCTCCTATCTACAACTCTGGGGAGCCACTACCAGTCAGTGCAGACAATATTGAGCTAGATGCACCAATGGTATCAGGCAGCTTCATGGCCACCCTACACCCCCTCCCAGGGCACTGCTCCAACAATATATAACACCAGTCCTGAAAGACTTACATTGGCTCCCAGTACGTTTCCAAGCACAATTCAAAGTGTTGGTGCTGACCTTTAAAGCCTGAAATGGCCTCGGCCCAGTATACCTGAAGGAGCATCTCCAACCCCATTGTTCAGCCCGGACACTGACGTCCAGCGTCGAGGGCCTTCTGGTGGTCCCCTCACTGTGAGAAGTGAGGTTACAGGGAACCAGGCAGAGGGCCTTCTCGGTGGTGGTGCCTGCCCTGTGGAATGCCCTCCCATCAGATGTCAAGGAAATAAACAACTATCTGACTTTTTGAAGACATCTGAAGGCAATCCTGTTTAGGGAAGTTTTTTATGTTTGATGTTTTATCGTGTTTTTAATATTATGTTGGGTGCTATCCAGAGTGGCTGGGGAAACCCAGCCAGATGGGCAGGGTATAAATAAAATAATTTGTTGTTGTTGTTGTTGTTGTTGATGGGCAGGGTATAAATAAAATAATTTGTTGTTGCTGTTGTTGTTGTTGTTATTTATTAGTTGAGAAACACACAAGAAAATGCCATATACCAAATCTTTGGGGGGGGGGGGGGACTAGCTTAGCAGTAGAGCTTCTGCCTTGCATGCAGAAAGTTTTCAGTCTCCAGTTTCTGCAGGTAGGGCTTGGATAGACTGAAGCCTGTGAGAGCTGCTGCCAGTCAGTGTTGACAACGCTATATTAGATGGACCAATGGTCTGGCTCCATATAAACCAGCTTCCTATGTTTCTGTGTTTCATTTTATTTTCCCCAGCCTTTTAACCCACTTAAACTGTTGCAAGTTTTCTGTAATGATCTTTTATCATTCACACTGTGCTGTGTGTTGTTGTTTTAAATGTCGATTGGTTTCTTTTTGTTTTTCTGGGTTTTTGATGTAGTAGTAGTAGTTGTTGTTGTTGTAATATTGTATTTCTATTCTTTCTGTATGCCATCCCACAAACACTGATTGCCCCTGAAAGTGTGGGATATAATTTTTTTTGAAATCAACACGCTGTGTGTCTTTGTTCACGGCTGAGCAGCTGCATTTTCCAACCAAGGAACCCAAGGACAATTTCATACATATTTATTCCTAAGAAAAACTTTATCCATATTAATAGTTTGTCCCATCATCTTTCTCAGAGGAATCCAGCTGCTTGCTGCTGTTTCGCTGTACTGCAAAAAGGGTGGGGGGAAAGGGGAAAGTTTTGCACACTGAAATACAATGTGATATAAATGGCCTTTAATAGCATTTAAGACTATATAGTGGCATTTCTGGTAAAAGTAGAACCCACTATATAATTTTAGTTTGTTTCCCATTCCCAATAGAAAACGAACACATAATGCAAACATTGTGTGTCCCTTTATAACGGGAGTTGTAAGAAAAATACTTGCTACCTGAGATATTTCTGTAAGTCAGTGAAGCAAACAGGCCAACATGTGGATTAGGTTACATTCAGAGCTGATCCTCATTTTGTAACACACACTAAACAGCAAAATGCAGGAGTCTCGGGTTTAATAAAACACAAACTTTCAGCCGCACATATAGCCAATAAAGACTGAAGCATCCTGGCCATGATCAGCATACTAATTGCTGCATGAATAAATCCTGAGGCTTGGCTGTTTTGAAAGGCAAACAAAATCTCTGCAGAAGCCAGAAAGAGTATTTACTAAGAAAACCTAGCCTGTGTGTACCTGTAACAGTGTCCTTATGAATGTAAACTATGCCTCTTGTTGATCTCTCTTGCTTGATATTAAATATATGAGTGTGTTTCAGAAAGTTTCAGCAAAATGACTGCATGCTCAGCATGGTGGAAATTACCATTCTGAATTATCCTGATATTAAGCAAAACTACCATCGCTTTGGACTTAAGTTAAACTCTTTCTGAAAGGAACTACCATAGTGGAAGTGTGATGGTGGGGAAACTTTGGAATTGTTCTTGATCATACCATTTCATTCCCTCCAACCTCTTGAGTCCCAAAACTGGGACACACATCTTCCCACCAATGCTTCTGTGCGAGTCATGCAACCATTTCAAGATCATAAAGCCCCAAACACACAATTTTCTTGGCCCATGCTCACCCCAAAACGCACATTTTGGGGCTCTGCGCAGGATTACAGCCCCACTGTGCTCAGGGGTGAGATCTTGGCGTGCAATCTTGTGAGATCAAAATGGCTGCCATGCTCTTGCACAAGAAAACGGGATATTCTGTTTTTTCCAGGATACTTGCGGGGTACACTGTTTTGGCAGGAAGTGTTCAGGGTAACTCTTCCCTCACCTTCCTATCATGCCTCCTGGTTGGAGTAGGAACGAATCTGTGGGATTGAAGTTTTATCCTCTATTTCCTCTCAATGACTGAACTTCCATCATAAATTGGTACTCTGAATCTCCAGAAATAGTGGGGGGTGGGGGGATCTTACCCTCTCAACAAGAACACTTTTACCCCAAATGATGGTACACCGCTGTCACAAACAAAGGCAATGTGCAGCTTTACTCCATACAATATATGAGTGGAAACAGCACTTGCAAAAAAACCCAGTGTTGCCTCACAAATGAAAGAAGCTTCAGCATTGATTGCACTCTTGTTGCTAGAGATCAGCTCAGTCGTCTGAAGTCAATTTAATAGCCAGATATAGCAAATCTATGCCAAAACTGCTTTTCACGCCAAAGTCCCATTGAAATCAGCTAAGTGCCTATGCCTGATTGCTTTCAATGGGGTTTAGGTGTGCCTGATTTTCTCTAGATTGCACCCACTTTATACTTAAATTGGGTGTCTGCATGCACGCGCGCACACACACAAATTATTTATGTCTAAATATAGTTGGCTACTTTAAAGGGAATAACTGGAAAGCACCAGTGTTTGCTATTGGAGGCTTATGCTTCAGGCTTCATTTTCACAGTATTAAAAGATTAGAAAGTCTTCCCATGCCTCTCAGAGGGTTTCTTCCTGAAATGAACATTTGCTGAAGCCTTACTTCATAATGTGTGAGTGAAATACATTGCACAATGGATTGATAGGACTGTTCAAAGAAGCCTTTGTCAAGCCCTGTGCTATGCACAACCAGTGTCTTTAGCGCTAAGCTCTAATCCAACATAGGTTTCCAGTGAGTAGAAGAAAACTGCTTGGCATAAATGGCTGCAGATCTACCTATGTGTGCTCTGATGTGCTGTGAGTGTTCTCTGAGCTTCTGCTCCACTTAAAAGGGCACCTGATGGAATAAAATGCAGTTAGGGGGAAAAGAAAATGTTCCAGCGTTCCTAACAACATTGTTAAGCTAAAGCTCTTTAAGCATGTGTATACAAGAATGTCGGTGTGCATCTATTGGTAATAATGAGAAAATAGTTTGATACACCCACATATCAAAGGGATAAATGCCTTGTCTGCTAAACAGGTATGTCCTCATACTGAATATTGTCTGTGCTATCTAAGACCTGCTTAGACAAGCATTCCCCTGATCTCCTGACCAAACCTCCTGTTTTCATTGTTTTACCTGCCCTTTTAAACTGCTTTAATTGTTATGCAGTTTTAAAGGCCTTGTTTATTGTAAATTTTATTTATGGATATTTATTTTAATGCTTTATTGTAGATTTTAATTATGCATGGCCATATTTTCATAACTAGCTTTATATACCTGTAAACTGCTTAGAAGCCATTTCGGCAACAACACATTATATAACTTACTGTAGTTTATAGAGACAAGAGTTCTGTTTTTTTAAATAAAAAAAAAGATAAGTGGAATCCTATAGTCAAATATATGAAGAGTAAATATGGCATAAATGTTGGTGCATGTAATAGCTTCTCTATGTGGTAAAATATCAATAGCTGTATATTGGAGGTATTTATAATGTGTATGCATTTAATTATTTGTTATAATAATTACTGCTGCTTCTTGAGAGTTAATATAAAGTTTAAAATATATAAATACATAAAATATGGTAAAAGTGTAGCACATGGGGATATTTAGGGGACTTTGACACATCGCACTAAACAGGCTTTTGGCATTTCCCAGTCTGTAATAGGAATGGAGAATCTATTTTGATTTAAAATGTCTTTCCTTCATTCACAAGCTTCACACATACAGACAAATTGTGAGAGAGGGGCTCAAAGAATCACTCCAGGGATTAAAGCTCCCGTCATTCCAGAGCATCAGTCATCCTGCCTGGGGCTGATGGAAGCTGGAGTCCAGCAACAGCTGGAGAGCTACAGGTTTCTCATCTCTAGATTACACCATTAGGCTAGAATGGCAGAGGCCTGCATTAAAAATACTACTGCTTCTCACTTAGCCTTAGCTCTTTGGCTGTGAAATGGGCAAATAAACAATCTACCTCACAGGGCTGCTTGTGAGATCAGAAACTGAGTTTTTAAGCATTCTGTACACTAAACACCTTATAAAGATAGGACTGGGGAAGCCTTAAAATACTGGTCAAGAAACTTTACTTTGCACTGCAGAGTCCTTTAAAATTAAATGAAAATGGCTGAAAGTGAAAAATTTCTCCTGACACACAAAATGTGAAAAATAAAATCCTTAGTCTCAAATGCTAGATACCTAATTTAAGATTCTTCTTTTAAGTCAATCTCAACTCTTCACTATTACATTTTATGCAGAAGCACAGAAAAGCTTGCAGTTTTAACAATTGTGGTAAAATACAGAAGTATGATGTGTCACATATAAAAATGGGTTTTATTTTGCATTGCCACACAGAAACTCTGTCTTGGCTGTCATGTTCCCATATTGCCGGCTACGCTGCTTAAAAACAGTAAAGCAACATCAATCTGGGCTATGCTCTTATTCACATCTGTTTTCCATAGAGTCCACATGTCACTGTTTTCTGCTGGGAGTTCACACATTTCATCCTACAATGGAGCCCCTGCTAAGAAGTCTCCATGTTCTTTTCCCACATTATTCAGTGCTAAGTCCTTTGTCTGATTTGATATATAGCTGAAACGCTTTGTTCAGAATCACCTATTCCATGAGGTCGCTGCCTTTGCTTCTACTAAGAAACTCCATGAAACTCCATGCAACCCAGGAATAGAGTTGTAAGGGAAGGCAGTGGTTTCCATCCTGTTCTGGTTTCATCACAATCAGCTCTGTTTCCATTCTGCTGCACTTTAGCTTCTGCTAAAACCTATACTATTTATTGTGCTATCTGCTATGGCCAAAACTTACGTAATTAGTTACGTGATTCATTTCTTTTTTATTGGTTGCTTTTCAACAAAATATGAACAGAACGTTAAGTTTCCCCCAGTTCCACCCTGCTCCCCATAGAACAGAAAATTAGTATGTCAAGTTTTGCCATAAGTCTGTGTGTGTAGCTGGTAGGTGCCAGTCTTCTGAGTGTGCATTCAAATATTTTATAAAGGGGTACCATATTTCAATGAAATCATCCATGTCAAATGTTCTACAATTAATTTACATCAAAAGATAAAAAACAATGTGATTATTTACATAGATTCTGCAGGCTAAAAAACCTATAGTGAATGCCAGTCATAATTGCTTGTGTGATTTCCATTCCTGACCTCTGATGAATATGTGAACTGTGCAGATTTCCACCCCATTTCAATTTCTGATGGCTCTTCCCAACTTTTTTTCTTTTCTTTTAACATTAGAGCAACTGTTAAGGGATCCACTTAAGATTTAGCTTCAGGTACAAGGGGGAAATGGGACAGGAGAAAGTTAGCAAACACTCCTCCCTCCAGCACCAGTGTTCCAATCAAAATTGAAGTGTTCCATGGCTTCTTTAAAAAGTTAAAAAAGAAAAAGAAAACTCAGATGATCCGCGAGACATATGAAGGCTTGTTTGCTGTCTAGGCTGAGACTACATGCCGAAAATGGATTTCATGCTACATGCCAAAAATGGATTATACAAGAATTGTGTCTTGTTCTTAGCTTTTAACAGCTAATCTGGGACCCAGTAACTTAGCTAGTGTGATTTCCTTTTTATTTCCTTTTTTTTTTTTTTCATTTTGCAAGACTGTATTTATTGATTTTTATTTTGGGGGGGAAATGACACAAACAAAATATTAAAGCAAACATAGTACACTCACCAAATCAAAACACAGACTGAGTGTCTACCCACAAACCCTGGCATTACAACAAAAGCAAGAGAGTCTGAAATAATTTTGCATATTCACAGTGAAAATTAATAGCAATTTATAAGCCTCTTATGTTTGTCTCAGCATCTATGGTTTGAAACACGCAATAATGCATGGGAATAGCATCCAGCCACATAGATTTCTGAGAGGCAGATGGAAGAATCAGACTCTGTTGCTGGCTCACATAAGTTCTGAGAGGGTTCCATGTCCCATCAAACACACTTTTCAGTTTGACTCCCCTCAAGCATCTGTTGCTGTTGTTGCTTATGAACTTTTCCACTCCACCCAACACGCAAACTTTGACCCACCCAGCTTTGAAAAAATATTGTGTGATGTATCTCCAATGATGCGCAATTTCGAATTGGGCTTCCCCTAATTAAAAAAATAAAATTAAGGATTGTAGGTTATATTTGCAGTACTATAGCAGATATTTCTTGGAAAAACTCTGTCAAAACGATTGTGTAACAGGGCACTCCCACCACATTTGTAAATACCCACCCCTTATTTCCTTTTTATGTCTGATCTGATGTTTTGGTCTGGCCTGCTCCTGCCCCTCGCCTTCCTTAAGTATGTTCTGGAATTTAGTTTGAGAGATTCAGATGCTGTGGCCTACACCCAGTTAACTCTGTCCCCTTGGACCCTCTGCCAACTCGGTACGGTGTATTAGCTTGAATCCTAACTAGGTTTCTGCTAGTAAAAGCTTACCTAGAGCCGAGTTCTACTTACTGGATGCTCCCACCAGCAGAATGGAACTAATGACTTTCCCTTTCCTTTGCAACACATCCCTCCCGCCCAAATCTGTTCTGATGGGCTGGGGGACCACCTGGAGCAACATGAAAGCCAGTACAAGGAACTGCAATGGGGAGGGGAAATCAGGAAAAATTGCCTATTCCCAATCCACCAGAGAGGTCCTACACTGGATCTCAATCCCATCTGTGAATAGCAGGAGCCCTTCTGTTTACAGACACGTTGTTAGGATCCTATCCATTGAATGGATTTACACGGCCCTTCCAAATTTTCTGGGTGTCATTAGGAAGGTGGGGAGTGGTTTCGGACAGTCCATGTGTTAAAGCACAAAGGAGTACAGTGGTACCTTGGGTTAAGTACTTAATTCATTCCGGAGGTCTGTACTTAACCTGAAACTGTTCTTAATCTGAAGCACCACTTTAGCTAATGGGACCTCCTGCTGCTGCCACGCCGCCGGAGCATGATTTCTGTTCTCATACTGAAGCAAAGTTCTTAACCTGAAGCACTATTTCTGGGTTAGCGGAGTCTGTAACCTGAAGCGCATGTAACCTGAAGCGTATGTAACCCGAGGTACCACTGTATTTAAAATACTCCTGCTTCTTTTGCGTACCTGAGCCTAAGTATCTGGAAAGGCAGTGGCAATCAACCTGTAGTCAGGAACCAGTGTAAAAGATGTTTAAGACCAACAATTTCAGAGTTTAAACCCAACAATCAGCTGGTTTTACGTAGGTAAAAAACAGGGCCACTTGACATCACTGTAATGCCAGCTGATTGACAGGTGGGCAGCTTGGTTCATGTGGGATGGGGAAAATGAGGCTCTAGCCCACTGGCTATATCCAGTTCCTCACCCCTTCTATAGATGGAGAAGAGACACTTTATATTATCAGAAAAGAAGCATTCACATTATTATTAGTATTTGTTGCACTTTGGTGAATGAAAGACAGGTTAACACTCAGTCATGTCTGGCGCCTGCTGCAAGTGGAGAAATTCAGAATGAGTGTGGATTCTGATTTGCATGTTTTGTAGTCTCTCTTTCCCTAAAAGCTGTATTTTTAAACTGCCCAGCAGAATAAAAGGCCTTTCTATGGCAAGCTGACCTTTCTCTGGGTTATTCCTGCCTGAAGCTGAGCCAACATGTGTTGCCTTCCAACTTGGAAAGCTACAGGTATATCAATCTGGGTTTAAACAAACAGGATGTGGTGGTTTCTGGATGGTTTGAAATGATCAAGAAAATGTATATTTATAAAAACTGGGATCTGCAGTTAAGATGGCCAGCAGTAAGGAAGTGGCCTGGGCAGCATGGGGATATTTTTTGTGAAAACGGGCCAGAGACCGTCTATACCTTAAGGTTAATATACAGAGATCTAATTACAGAGAAGAGGACTCATAATGACAGTGGTCTGCTAGTTACAGATATAGTGGTACCTCGGGTTACAGACGCTTCAGGTTATAGACGCTTCAGGTTACAGACTCCACTAACCCGGAAGTAGTACCTTGGGTTAAGAACTTTACCTCAGGATGAGAACAGAAATCGTGCGGTGGCCACGGGAGGCCCCATTAGCTAAAGTCGTACCTCAGGTTAAGAACAGTTTCAGGTTAAGAACGGACCTCTGGAACGAATTAAGTTCGTAACCCGAGGTACCACTGTATATGGGGACTTTGGAACAGTTTATATGTAAGGGTGTTAATACACTGTCAGTGTCCTGGGATTTAATACACAGCAACAGCACATTTACATCGTGAAATGCAAAGTAGCATAATTATCATCCATTCCTAAATATATTTTGTTTTCCAGTAGTATCATGTATATGCGAATAAGTCTGGCACATCTATCCGGTCTCAGCTACACCAACACTCATTGCTTTCTTAAAATAATCACAAAATAAACATCATGACATTTAATATATCATATACCTATCTCTTATCTAATCTGCACAAAGCTGATGCCATATGGGCTGGGCAAATATATATTTATTTTTTTAACCAATTCTAAGATAAGTCTAACAGGAAATTGAAGGTTCAAATATCCAACTGGAAACTGATATCCAAGTGGAAATTTGAGGAGTGAAGCCACTGAACCGTTCCCCACACACACAAAGACATGGAGTATTTTCTAGACTATGTTCATGCTTTCATGTGGATTTGTTAAGTAGACTACAGACTGAATTCTCTCCATTGCTTTCTTTTTAGCCAGCACTTGCCTGCTCTTCCAAAGATATTGTTATGAATCTGCAGATGCAAGACAGCCTAATTTCTGGATCAGACTAGTGCCAGAATCTAATTAAAGTTTGAAGTGTTTAATCAAACTTGTTTTTAAATCTATGTGTCAGACTATCTAGGAGTTCAAATCTAAGAAAGCTAGTTAAGAAGGCACACTTCTTGTGCTGTGTATTAGACACTGTAATCCTAACCAATTCAGCAAGTGTTAATGAAGTCAGGCAAACTTCCTTGTGAGGTGACCGCCTGGGAGTATTACCCATTACGAGTTCAAAACATCAAAGGATATAGGTGTTAGAATACAAATGAATTGAGCCCTCCCTACCTCTGTGGATAAAGAGGGCTTGGTTTAGGGAAGGGGTGTGGAGTGCTGTGACAGTTAAACTGGGATGTTGCCCTGCAGAACAAGAGAGGCTGCAGAGAAAGGATGCTGATGCTTCTACTGTGGAATAAGCTGGTATGTTTTAGGCGGCGGCTGCTGCTGCTGCTGTGAGCCCCTCCACAGGTTGTATATATGTGTAGGCTCAGGTTGTATATATGTGTAAATAAGCCATATATCATAAAGACACTATAGTGTCAATTGTTTCTCATTCCCAAAGGAAACACAAACCCTGGTTAAGTGCCAAGACCCCTGAAATCTCATGCACCACTCAACAGAGATTGGGGTGACCTTTAACAATTTTGTGTTCTAGCAGAAGAAAGCTAAGACACTTGTGTTGTTATTCTCTCAGCTCATCTCTCGGCTTTCCAATCATACCCATTATTGCTTGGATAACAATCAAATTGATTGATAGAGAATCTAGGCAGTTCAAATTAGTTACAGCGGCCATCTAGCAGCCACAGCAACTCTACCTTATCAAATGCTTTCTGTTTGCTCACGCCATGTAGTTTTAAAATTACTGTAACAGTTTAGCAGGGTGGGTGGAAACTTAATAGTTATTCAGTATAAGTTTGCCCAGCATGCAGAAGGCTAGTATTAAGAATGGTACATAACCCCTATATCCAAAAATTATAAATAAGGACTGCAATTTACTCTTTTCCTACACAGAAAATGTGATTTTCCTCTAAAGCACTTCTATTTACTGAAAAGCACAAAACCCTTACTTAAATCACCACCTGTACATGCAACAGAATACACACATGTGTACTCATTGTGCATAGCAATCAACACATTAGTTTCATATTTTTTCCTAGATGAGAATTTCAATTAAATCTTGCCTTATGACTTTCAGGAAATTAATTAATATGGGGTCATCATACAAGCTGTTGAGCAAGCTCTATAGCATGAAATGTAACTTTATGCTCTAGAGAGACATTGCAGACAGATGTTTAAGATTAGGACACCAAGCTGTAAAGCTTCTGAACAAGATCCAGATTCTATTCAGGTCAACATCTAGATCTCTAACAATTTCCAACAGCCCAAAATTGCAATAAGAGGCATCAGCTAAATAATGCGAGATGCTACATGTTTGGTCATGAATATCACAGTACAATTACAAAGCAAAACACTGTGTGACCTATTTCAACCTTATGGCCCTGATTCAAAAACCAGTGGTACCATTCTCATGGTTCTGAAATCCACATGCAAAGACAGCCTATTTGTATACAAGGGTTTTCATAGTAAAAAAACCAACACTTCCATGCTTGAAAGGCTTCTAATTTTTTACTTCTGCATTTATTAATTACCTTTTTAGTCTCCCTGTATATATGGCCTCCCCCTATGTATTTTATCTTCAAAACAACCCTGTAAGGTAACCCTGTGACTAGCCCCAAAGTCATCAAATGAGTTTCATGGCTAGGTTGAACCCATCTTTCCACAGTCCTAGTCCAACATTGTATACCACTACACCATACTAGCTCTACTAAATGGGCTACAGGAGCATTTGCCATGATTACTTTCCATCCCTGCTAAGTGCCAGTGATAGCACTGTCAACAGCGTAACTCTGCAGCATCACCCCACTGTGCCGCCAATCCTGCTTCCCAGTAAACATGCTTAGAATTTATCTTTCTCAGATGGAAAGAATGTTTTTTTACAGGAGCTTTTCACTCCTTTCAGGATATTTCAGTCTTTGCTTCAGCCCTAGAGAATATAAGCAAATTGGTTGAATTTAGGGGGTGGGGGTGCTATCCCAGGATAATGGAAAAATCTTGGGATGTCCTTCTTATTCATATGTAACTGACAATACAATAAAACAGGACTTTCCATCACAAACCTCCTTGCCATATATTACTAACCTAGTAAGTTGAGCATAATGAAAAATACACATGAAATCTATAACTTTGCATCTTGAATGGAATCTTTATATGTTTTTACATACTCAGATAACATATAGCTGGGGGGACAATGAATTTCTGAGCTTCATAGCCTTTTTTGAGATGGGTGATTGACAGCTTCCCAGGTTAAAATATTTGTCTACAGTAGTTGCAAAGTATGTCTGCAATCACAGAGACCATGACTTGTCAAATTTTCTTTACAGTGTTATAGAGAGTAACTCATTAAAATGCAAATGGCTTCTGTCAGGATTTATTGATCCTGATGTCAGCTACTCCCTAAAATAATAAAATGGTTGATTTTTATGTTATCTTTGGACCAGAACAGATGAGGAGTGTTCAAAAATAATCACCTTCTAAACAATGCTGAATAATGACAAGGGATCTCAAGGTGTAAATTGCATTACACTTGCAGAATATCAATTTACCCCAATAACAAAAGTAAATATAAAAAGGGAAATGGTGAAAAAGATCACTGATGGAATGTGGGGTTATTCTGCGGGGTGGGGTGTTGCTTTTGTTTTACATTTTTCACCTTTGGTCGACAGTTCACTATCCATCTGAAGAGGGAACCAGTTAAACTGTTCTTCTAAGTGTGACCTTGGTTGTATTTGAATATGAATACGTACAGCTTTTATTTTAAAAATGTATATCCCGCCTTCTCCCAAACCGTGGCATCAATGCAGCCAGCAACAAATTCAGACAGGTTAGCTAGGTGTACAGGAGGAAACAGGAAGAGATACGGGCACAGTGGCATAAGCAAGAAAGGGCAAGGTCATGATACTGGGAACAGGCAGGGGCAGACTAAGGAATAGAGTCTGTGAACTGTAGATGTGGCTGATCTGTTGCACAAAATTGTATAAACTGGTGTGCAGGTGGGAAACGAAAGTGATACAGCAACAGGAGAGTAGAGTTAAGAAAGAAGACAATCCATAAAGTTCATTGGGGCCATTCAAGGTCCATGGTTTTCTAAAGATCTGGAGTGGCTCCCACAATGTCTGTGGTTCACTTCTGACTTATAACCCTAACAGCAACATATCTGAAGAACTGCCTTTGAACAGCTATCATGTGCTTTAAAGTATCGGGCTGCAGTATAGCTCAAAGGAGCATGTGTTGCCAAGTACGGCTCCTATCAAGTATACATTTAGAGAACAATCCTATACACAAGAAGCCATCATAAAGCAAGCCAGCGTAAAGTTGTACCAGATCCAAGCCCCATTCAGGAGCAAGGCCCAAGCCTATCAGAGGGAAACAAGCCTTTAAAACAGGCATCCCCAAACACAGTCCTCCAGATGTTTTGGGACTACAACTCCCATCATCCCTAGTTAACAGGACCAGGGGTCAGGGATTATGGGAATTGTAGTCCCAAAACATCTGGAGGGCCGAGTTTGAGGGTGCCTGCTTTAAAACTTACACTGCCTTTTCCCCCAGGCCATGTGAATGAGCTGAACAGAGTTAGGATTGTCCCCTCTGCCCAGTCCTTCCGAACCACACTCCCAAAATACCTCTTTTGGGGAACTTATACCGACTTCAGCTTAGCGAGCTGCAGCTCACCTGACTGAGCCCTGACTGACATATCTTCAGCCAAGCCAGGGTTGGGGTCTTAACACAGGCTGAGCCCAGCTGAACCAAGCTCGTTCATTCATTCAGAGATCTGCTGCATCCTAAAGTGCTCACCCAGGCAAATCTTGCCATAGGATTGCCCCCATAATCATTCGCGCTATCTAGTGATAACTGACCATCTAAGAGAAATAAACACTGTAATGTCAAAGTGCCTTTAGTCTGTCTTGTCAAAGAGCCCATTGAAGTCTAACTCCGTTCTCTGTATTATTAATCTTAATTCTTATTCACAGCGTAGACATAATGGATCTTTCAAATGACGGCTTTGAATGACTATTAAAACAGTATGTCTTTGTGTACAGAATGTAAAAATAAACTGCATCGTATATATATTTAGCATATATCTCAGAAGGTCATGATACACATTTTGAACTTACTATGGAAATCAGACATAGAGACAACACTGAGTTCAGACGCAGGCAATAACTCTGATTCTGTCAAACATTATATGATGTAATTATATTCATGATCTGATGCTGTGTATATATTTATGACATTAAAAGGAGCAATAGACTTTTTTTTTAAAAGGCATTCACATTCCTAAGAAGCAACCATGAAAATGCTACATTTGATTCCAAATATTTGATTTAGGCTTCAATGCCGTCTTTGATACCCAATTTGGCATGTTTAATTGTCCACAGTGCATTATTAAATTATTAAAGGCTAGGGAAGAGTGAATCTGTAATTTTTGGGTTCTCTCAGTTTCTCGTTTTTCAGAAGTTCAGTTCTCCACATTCCCACATCAATTTACTTTTTTTAAAAGTGGGAATTCATGGGAATTCAGCATTTTTGTGCAAATTTCTCCTAATATACACATATTTATATGTAGTTCTGCCTGTTGTACACATTTTAAAAAGAAATTTCCCCAATATAATACATTTTTCTATGTTATTCCCAATAATATATACTTTTTAGGCACACTATGCATTTCTATACACATTACATGGCTGCAGAATTGCATATTGTTACAGGAAGTGCAAATTAGGTAGGTTCATCTTTAAATATGAACTGAATCAATTTTATCCCCATCCTAAGATGTTATAGAATATACTGGGGAAAACAGATATATGCCCCTGCCTTAAACCTCGTATGTGATGATGGACAATTTATACATATTTGGACCTCATCTGAGCAAATTCTTTGTTCAGTTGGAGTTCTTAAATACTGGTAATACAGGCATGGTTCCCAACTTGAATTTCACTTGCATTGAATGTTGATTCTCACACTGTTGCTAATTCTAAACTGTTATATATAGGAACAAAGGAATCAGCTTTACACTACATAGTTCAGCATTGTCTACTGACTGCCAGCAGCTCTCCAGGGTTTCAGATGGGGACATTCCTAGCACTAGTCTGAAAAATATATCTCCCTGCACTCCATAAGAGATTAAGGGCTGGCTTGATTTTGAATAGGACACTCTGCTCAGCCATTTCTACCTCGGAAGGAAGCAGATATTACACTCCATTCCCAAAAACAACATCTCTGTCAAGCAGCCCAGGGGAAAGAGCAATAAACTGCTGGATCTCCCAGTACTAACTTTTTATTGAACTATCAAGTGCAGCCCATTTTACAGTAGGGGCATTTTTTAGGTTGAGCTATTACTATAGAGGGGACGCGGGTGGCGCTGTGGGTTAAAGCCTCAGTGCCTAGGACTTGCCGATCGAAAGGTCGGCGGTTCGAATCCCCGCGGCGGGGTGCGCTCCCGTTGCTCGGTCCCAGCGCCTGCCAACCTAGCAGTTCGAAAGCACCCCCGGGTGCAAGTAGATAAATAGGGACCGCTTACTAGCGGGAAGGTAAACGGCGTTCCGTGTGCGGCTCTGGCTCGCCAGATGCAGCTTGTCACGCTGGCCACGTGACCCGGAAGTGTCTGCGGACAGCGCTGGCCCCCGGCCTATAGAGTGAGATGGGCGCACAACCCTAGAGTCTGGCAAGACTGGCCCGTACGGGCAGGGGTACCTTATTACTATAGAAAGTAGATGGATAATAGAAGTTATGGATGCTATTTGAGAACGTTTGCCATGCTGTCCAACACTGCCTGGCATGTTCCTGGCATGATAAACTCATTGCTTAGAAATCATACTGATTTCAACAGGAATCCCTTCTACCTAATGATTATGGCCCCATCTGCACTGTTATATTTTAAAGAGGCACCATACCACTTTAAACTGTCAAGGCCACTATTCCCTTCACAAAGATAAAATTATCAGAGTACTTTAATTATCAATTCCTCTTCCTAGAGAACTCTAGGAATTGTAGCTCTGTGAGCTGCATTTCCCAGGATGCTTTTGGGGAAGCCATGACTATTTAAAGCAGTATGGTGCTGGTTTAAATGTATAGGCCTTACGGTGGATGCAAGCGATTACTATTTTTACTCATGGAATGGAGGAGAACACAAAATATCTATGGAAGATCAGCCTTGTCAATCCCTGTTTTGTGAAAGAATATTTGGCTTTTTTATCCTCCTTCCTCCCTTAATTTTTTACAGCATCCAAGAGACCAACTATGTCAGAGAAGCTGATTGGTTTAGGTTACCATCTATCCCATGCAGAGTAGCAAGTGATATTTTTTAATGTATGACAGGTTACATTCTTTCATAATGCTACAGTAATTGAATACACATGAAACTCCGGTGCACTGTGTGACCTTGAAGTGTGCCACACACATGGGAGCAGAAAAGTTCAATTAACGTGTCACCGCTACTAATAATGGCTATTAGTGAGAACCACCAGCCAGTTGCCACACAAAAGGAAACAGTAATCCCAGTATTTAGACAGATAATAGCATGCAGTAAACACCATGGAACCATTGTTTACGTGAGACTGTTCTAGATCAAGAGCTAAAATGTGCTCCCTTAGGAAGCTGTGTGTGTTTTTTTTAATTTATTAAATGACTGCATACAATTCTCTCTCTCTCTCTCTCTCTCTCTCTCTCTCTCTCTCTGTCTGTCTGTCTGTCTCTCTCTCTCTTTTTCTTTTTGAATTGTTGAATCATAAATGGCCTAGACAGGGCTCAGGGTACGTGTGTGTGTGTGTGTGTGTGTGTGTGTGTGTGTGTGTGAGAGAGAGAGAGAGAGAGAGAGAGAGATTATTTACATTCTTTGTACTCAGGCTACTACGAATGAATGTGTACCATTTGTATTTTTGTATGATTTATTAATAGGATCACATATCCTATTAATAAATCATACAAAATGTACAATTTTAAGAAAATGCAAGAAACTGGGAAAGAAGAAAAGAAAAGTTTCCATTTCAATCCCATAGGAAGACTGAAAGTACCTTATACTGATTCAGACTATTGGCCCATCCAGCCCCAATTGTTGACACTGACAGGCAGTCAGCTTTCCCTTTCAGGAAAGTGTCTCTTCCAGCCCTACCTGGAGATGCTGGCAACTGGACCTGAGCCCAGTCAGATAAGAAGCAAGGGTCAAGGGATTGGTGGTCAACTGCACTTCTTCAAGCAACTTGTCCACAAGCCTCAGGCTCCAATAACTGAGACAAATCCAGTACAGATGGAACAGACAGTACACCGGAAACCCCACACTGGACTTGCTCTAACTTGTAGCAGCCAACTCTGAAGCTGAATGATTTTGTCCCTGAAGTGCCTCACCAAGTTATCACAGCAGGCCACTTGGAAAAGCTGTGCTTGACAGCTACTTGCAGACACAGTGGTGGTGGTGGTGAAATAAGTTTTCTCTGCCACCGCTACCACATTCAGACTGAGAATTACACCATCTCCCCACTCTGTTTCATCACACACAGGCCATTGGAATACCAATGTGACCTATATACTCCACAGCAACAGTGAAGGCATTCAGGAGGTGTTGTGTCAATGGCTCTGAGCATTCCCCCTTTCCTCAATGAGACAAGGCCCTCAATATGAGCACCAACCATGTCAGCCAGCAAATTCCCCAGAGCATTCATGAATCCATCAGAGTCTATCAGTCTCTGAGGGCAGACCATCTCAACGAGTCCTCCGCCCCCAAATGGAGTAGCTACATTCAGCCCAAACCTCACCAATGGACTCGCAGCAAGCCCCAAACACACACGTCAATGGAGTACTACCAATCCACCCTGTTGCAAAGACCAGGTCTAGGGACTGCCCTGCCACGTGTGTTGAACCACTGATATACTGAAACAGCCCCATGGTTGCCCATAGAGACCATGAACCACCAAGCTGGCCTGTTTGAGGCAGCCTCAGCATGGATATTGAAGTCCTGCAACACCACCAGGAAACGGCTGTCCAACAAAGCATCCAAAATTACCCCTGCAAGTTTGGTTAGGGAGGTTGTAGCACAACAGTGTGAAGAGTACATTAACAATATCCCAATCTGTTCCTCTGGCATTTATCAACAAAAACAGGTCACAGGGCAGCTGTCTGGCAGCCCCAGATTCTGAAATATAGCAGGCAAAGCAGAGGGCTTTGATACAACTAGCCCTTCTCCCTCCCCTCTATACCTTCTCCCTCCTCCATATCACCCTCTACCTACTATCATAGGGATGGCAACCTCACTCCCATCCCATCTACCCACCCCCCGTTGACCCAAGGCTATACATAATTTCCCTGATCCACTTCTAATAAATTACAAACATACAGCAGAGGATAGCGTCAGGGGGCATTAGCTAGGCGACACAAAATAAAAATATCAGACGTGACACACCCCAGATTTTGTAAGGTGTTTTACAACGTGCTTTGGATACAGACACTGAAAACATTTAATCAGGATGTTAGGGCAACCTCTAAGAGGGTGTTCCAAGGCTGACATGCATTTAATTCTTTATTAATGCTCTTGAAAACATGGCAAATCAAGCTATGATCATGTATCAACAACAGTTTAAATCCATCATTTCTAAATCATGAATAAAGAAGTCATGAAGTTTGCCTTTATTTAAATGACTTCCAGAGTTCCTATGACAACCATTGTATAAAGCCTCATGACGGCCATAAATTGAGAAAGAAAAAGTTTGTATTAAAACTTCTGTATTCCTTAAAGATCTATTATTCATTCCCACTAGATTAGTCACAGTGTGCATTCAAGGTAAGAGTAAAAGAAACAAAAATAAAAAAGCTTGCTTAAGTCACTGAACAGCACTTAGAAGAATACTTACATTGACTTTCAAAGTGTTCAAAGGTTTTCAGACAAATGGAACAAAAATACTCCAGTGTGTGCTTTTTCAAAGTAGGTTTTTCCTATTTCTTCAGCCTAGAAATTTCCTCCCTGTGATTAATATATTGCCTCCCCTTCTCCCAAGAAAGGTTTTCAACTTTTAAACTATCTACTCCCGCTAAAATGTGTGTGTGTAGCATTGCATCCTGAACAAGCCAGGGCTAATGTTTGCTCATGATAATTATTATTAATGTCCCATTTTGTAATGCTTTCAGAATATTCATCACGCACCAGGCCTAACCGAAACAATCAAGTTTGGCCCAAGCAAAATAGTATGAGTTTGATTTCAACGCTGAAATATAAAACTAGAATCAATTGATGGATTTTGGCCTGAGAGTGTAGCACTGAATATGTATGCTATTTGCACATAAGCTGGTGCTGGGGTGTTTTAAGTCATACTTTTGAATTAATTCATCAATGCTGACAACTGTTCTGGCGTGACTACATGGGTATCACACTCCATATAGAAATGCAAATAAACTGATTAGTCCATGGTAAAGGTTCCCTTTATTTAACAACTAGCATTTTCTGGCCTCTGGCTTTAATAGTCTCCAACAAATATAAAAAAAATGTTACATGTCTTGAGTGAGTGAGCACCCAGTCTTCATGTGGCAAAGCAGCATGCCAGGAGAATATTTCTCATCTATGCTCCCTACAGCTTCTCAAGTAAAGGGTGGCTTTTACAAACTAGTTATACTGGCCATTTGAAAATTATCTTGCAGGCTGAATTTTATCGACACAGCAAAGAATTCCACAATGGCATACATAGCTGAGTGCAACTAAGGCTGTGTACATGCTCCCAATTACTCATCGTCCAGGGCATTCCCACAGCCGATTTGGAAAGTTGTGTACGCACAACATTAGCCACCATCCATATCTATCCTGCATCTGCCCTGTTGTTTCTTGTGAAATACTGTGTTTCGATGCATTCCCCCACAAACCATCTTTGATCCAAATTGAGCAAAAGAATGACCTGGCTGTGTTTTAAGCTAGTAATGTGCATATAGCTTTAAAACTACACAACAGTAAATCCACAGACTGTGACCCTGAAAGGCCCTTTGTGTGACCTTGGCCCCATCAAATTACCCACTGTGTATGGCTGCCACTGTACAGGTAGTTAGTCTTCTGTATTTTAGTAGGAGTCCTGTGGATATAATTGCATTATTGCTCAAAGCAAGCTAGGGGAGAGGAAGATTCAAAAAGTCACTTAGTTTAGAGGAAAAATAAAGATCGCTGTAAAGAAGTATCCAACATGATTCACCGCACTCAGGGTTGGAAATATCCAGACTGTGGGCCTAATGAAGCCTCCCCATTTTGCTCAAAAGACCACTCTGGCCAAGCCATCTGCCCTTCAACTCAGGTCATATATAGCATCAGGTGAGTGGCAGCATGGCAGATCAGATGTGATTGGGCCAAAGCAGGTTTACAGACACCACTGATCAGCTGTCATGACTTGCAAAGCACTGTTCTCAAGAGTATATAGTATAGTGACTATACTGTGACTAACACACAGCATTAATATCGATAGACATATATCATCACCATCATCATCATCATTTGCTTACATTGTATCCCCACTTTCCACCAAATAGCACTCATTACACCTATTGGCAAGGATGCAAATAAAATAAAACCACAATATAATTCAAAACAAAAGAAACAAAGCAGCTAATCATCAATACAATCAAACAAATAATCATTTAAAACCAAACTAACTCACACAAAATTACCTGTGTCGGTTTATGGGCGAAAGGCTTGTTTAAATAAAAATCTCTTTGTCGGCCAGCAGAATGTCATAAAAGATAGTGCTAGTCAAGCCTCGCTTGGCAAGCAGTTCTAAAGCCTTGTATTACATCTTTAAATGACAACACTAAACAGGTTGACATCCACAGTCACAGCCCCAAAGCAAGTACAAGCCAGATGCACTGTTAGCAGTGTGGGAATGAAACTTTATGTTTAGGGCACTACTAGGGGAATACCCCACAACTGCAAATCTGTGCTTTGGTTTAATATCAACCTTCTGTCCGTGTGCAGCAGATCTTTGATGTGTCAAATGTATATGTGAATTGTATCTGCTTATATTGCTTTTTTCTTACGTGAGACAAGATATGTTGAACTTTTTAACCACCCATGAGCCTGTATGAGAAGGAAGGGTCCTGGGGATAAAGTAGATGTATAAAAACACCGACGACATTGCTTCAGGTTCTGTGACGTGAGTATTTTTAAATATTGACTTGTTTTAGGGGGGCAGCTGCCCCCCAGCCCCCCATGGGGGTAATGATCTTTCATTCTTTTGCATAGTGTAAGCTTTTGTGTCAGTGTCACATGGCTAGATGTCTTTGAGACAAAATGCATTGCTCTGAAATGGCACTCCAACCAGGGCCGTCTTTAGCAGATGCGGCACCGGGGTGCAAATATCCGCCAAGTGCCCCCAGATTACCACGGATAGTGGGGAGGCATGAAACTGCGCACTGCCAGCCATTGGGGGGGGGCAACTCTCCGCCATGCCACTGCAGGAGAGCAATCCCCGCAGAGGCTTGGGAGGGAAGTTGCACGCCCACCAGCCATATAGTTGGTGGGGCACAGCTTCCATCCTAAGGCTTTGCAGGGATCGCTCTCCTCCCGCAGAGGCTTGGGAGGCAAGCTGCACACCCGCCAGCCATATGGTTGGTGGGGCACAACTGGAGGGCGTTCAGGGAAAGGGGAGGCCGCCGGCAAAGCTGCAAAGCTCCCCCATTCACTGGGGCGCCCCTGAGAGGCCGGCACCCTGGCGCAACGCACCACTAAGCCCTATGGAAAAGACGGCTCTGGCTCCAACTTCCGTCGCATGCAAAATGGCCATTGCTCCCTCTCGTTGCCTTCTTCTGACATTTCTCTTCACCTGGCTGGAAAGTGCTGCAGATTCAGGTCTGCTGAAGCCCACAGAGATCGGTGAAGGCAGACACGCCTGCCTCTGTATATGACTGGGCTGTTATATCCACCGTAGGTGAGGCAAGGTTAGTCAAGCATCACACAGTTTTATGGAGTTCCTTATTATCCCAGTGTAATAAAAGTGAGATAAAAAGAAGTAGTCAATTAATGCTACACTTCCAACTCCATCCCGATTCTGTTCAGAGATAGGTTGCCCCAGTAGGAAGGAAGAATGGTTTGCTTACCTGAAACTGATTGGCAATTTCCTGAGCATTATTGAGGTCGCACCTGTTGTCTCAGCCCCAGGAGTCATGACCTGATATTGGCCAAAGGAAGAGTTGGCGGGGAGGGCAAAGCTTGCCAGATTTGAACTGTAATCTACCTATGAAGTATGGATTTCAAATTAGTTACATGTGTGAAGGATTTCCCCAGAGACTCATGCAAAGAGTCAAGCCTCTATTTTTCTCTTTCACTCACTGAGGCCACATTAAACAAACTAGCATATAGTTGTGGATAGACTTCTTGCTCTCCTAAATGCATTGGTGCCTCTGAGGCTTGATTGGAGGCAAAGAAATAGACTTTCCAAAAAAACCTTTGCTTCCTACTACATTTAAAGTTTGCTTATAAAAAGATTTTCTCTAAATGCTGGAAAGCATAAATTGTGGCATCCTAGGTCTGAAGGGAAGTAGGCAGTCAGTTGGGAGCCTTCTGCTGTTATCATTATGCTCTGTGATTTATGTGCGCTTTTAATCAAATTAGTGCAAATGAATGCATTGTGCATGACTTTCATGTGTAGCTAATCTTGTTTGCCAAAAGGTACTTTTTATTTTTAAAAGTTAATTTCATTTATAAAAACAAATACAGAACAGTTATTGTCCAAAAATTCTCGCAAGGAAATAGGAAGTTGCATGCTGCCCTCTCTTGCATCCCTGTGCTAGTTCTCATTATATGCTGGCAGCAGAACATGCCGGAAATGTCCACACCATCCTGTAATGTGTGTCCTTTGATATCACAAATGTGATGCAGCACAAAAAATGCTGGGACCACGTCATCACCTTTTTCTCCACTGCTACTGGCTGGGAAGCACCTTGACCTGGCCTTGAATCTGCCAAAGGCCCACTCAAGGCAACTGTGGCATTTTGAGAGTCCTGTTGCAGATGGCCTACCTGTGACCAAGGTGGCCTCCACATGGTTTCATGAGCTGCTTCTGCAGAGGGCAGGCACCATCTGCCAGTGTTAGCAGTGGAATCTGCACACCATTGATGGACTGTTGGGTTCCCTGGAACAAAACTGCTTCTACAGGGTTGCAGAGCATAAGCACATCATGGTTTCTTCTCCAGCCAACAAATAACTTGCTCTGGTCAGCTTTCCTTAAAATAAAATGGAATCAGAATGATTTGTTGACAAACACATCTGATGCCAACACAGTGAAGGTATCCCAACTTCCCCCAAACCATTCATGATCTGTAAAGGATAAGGTGGTCCAAGCCGTACGCTGTCCACAGCATTGCAACCTTCGGGTTTGAAAACAAATCTTTCAGCCTCATCGCTAGCAGCTGGTTTAGCACAAATGCTCTCAGGGAAATTTCTGGTGCTGTCCATCTGGGCCGGGTTTTTTTCTTCCTTCCTGCTTCCTCATCGCAACCCGAAACGCACGAAGTCCTGCGATGGAAATACTGACGCAATAATTGGAAAGTTAAGTCGAGCGGCGTTTAGTTGATCTCAGCGGCCCCTTTCCTTTCCAGAAAGTCTGCGTGCCATCTCCTACTAATTCTGAGGGAAATGCTTTTTAAAAAAAAAACAACCCAGCTTCGATCCAGGATTGTGGGCTCGGAATAACTACAAAAGGGCACAATTCAGCCACAGCTAAGCCCTAAGGCAGCCTGATCCCACGCAGTCTCCCTCGCCCGCTAGACTGACTTCCAAGCCAACGGGAGAAATGGGAGCGTGGTCTTGATTCCCTTATTGAATTCAGTGGAGGGGAAGATGCGCACATTTTTCAAGCTTGTATTTTTAAAATCAAAGTGGCTCAAAAAGTGGTCGATTGAGGCAGCCATACATTGAAAGCACATCGCCACACGCACGCACCCAAGAATCCCGGAAACCGTAACTCACCCTCAAAATGCTCTAATTCCCTTAAACTACATTTCCCGGAATTATTTGAAGGGGTGGGAGGGATGTGTGTATATATTATAGGTGCACAGCAACCCCAAAGGGCACTTTTGCCATCAGTGCTGCCTGGCTTTCTAGGTTAGCTTCGCTTTCCGTAATCGCTTTGGTGTCTTGAAGGAGATCCTTGTCTTTTCTCATCGCAGAAAGCTGGGAAGGAATCCTGACCTGAAGTCGGGATGTGGCGGAAGACCCAGGAAAAGGGAGAAGCTGGGGGGCGGATGGGGGGGCGAGGAGAGGGGCGCAGAAAAGGGGGTGGTATAAAGAGCGTTTTCAGAATGGAAAGGGAGCACAAAAGCCGGTTCCTTAAGCCTTGTAAACCGGCCTCTCCTTGTTTGTGCAGGCTTTGCCCAAACATTGTTTCTGTTACATGGAGACATGGGTTCCCAAGCGAAAGAAAAGCCAGGAGTCGAGGAAAAGTAAACAGGCTCCGGCTCCCCGGACTTTGAAAGTCTCCGCGTTTCTTCGCATAAAACTATTGGGCCGGCTTTTCCCTTCTATTAACGTGTTAATGTGAAGGTCAGATCTTAGCTTACCCGGGTCAGGAGAGCTGGCAGGCATCTGGGGCTCACGCTTCCACCGCCCCTTGATATTGTCGCGCTGCGGCGGGAGTCAGTTTTCCCGGGGGGGGGGGTGGAGATAATAAATAAGCAGCAGCTCCAAAGCAAAATTGCCATCTCAGGTCACCCTCCCAGCAGGCTCCCTTGGGGTGGGGGACATCGCAATCGCCACCGAAGGTCCCGATTCTCTGCCTAGTTCTTAGAGAAAGCGAAATGTTCCTGAGAGATGGCTTCATGCAAGTCAGCGGAGTTCGCTGCCTTTGGCCTGGAATAGCCACAAATAAAGGGGCGAGTTTCAAAGCACCCCCACGGTCGTTTAATGCCCGCTCCTGCTCCGGTTTCCTCAGAAGTCAGCCTCCCTGAGTTCAATGGGACGTTCCCAAGGAGGATCGCTTAGGGACGGTGCCATTTCAACCCATTGTATGTTTACTCGGAAGTAAGCCCATTGGGGGAAGGGGACGCGGGTGGCGCTGTGGGTTAAAGCCTCAGCGCCTAGGGCTTGCCGATCGAAAGGTCGGCGGTTCGAATCCCCGCGGCGGGGTGCGCTCCCGTTGCTCGGTCCCAGCGCCTGCCAACCTAGCAGTTCGAAAGCACCTCTGGGTGCAAGTAGATAAATAGGGACCGCTTACCAGCGGGAAGGTAAACGGCGTTTCCGTGTGCGGTTCTGGCTCGCCAGATGCAGCTTTGTCATGCTGGCCACGTGACCCGGAAGTGTCTCCGGACAGCGCTGGCCCCCGGCCTATAGAGTGAGATGGGCGCACAACCCCAGAGTCTGTCAAGACTGGCCCGTACGGGCAGGGGTACCTTTACCTTTACCTTTAAGCCCATTGGGGCTGCCTCCAAGTTAAGTGCGCAGAGGGACAAGAGGCTCTTAAGGGTTGTTCTGGTTGCTCTAACCTGGAAGTAGGTGCCACTAAAATGAAGGGGACTGAAATCAGAACACATAGGATCATTCAAAGCTGCTTGAAAGTGAACATCGTGGATTCCAGCGCATACTGTAAAACTGAGAGCACCATCGTTAGGACAAATTTACCCAAGTTTCCTTGCATTCAGCGCTGCTTAGACTTTTAAGTAAACCTGTGAGAGATCGCAGCTTCGGACCCGCTGAAATCACTCTCAGCCAGGGGTGCCAACTTGAATAAAATATTGGGGGAGGGGACCAGGTAAGCCGCGCATAATCGATCTCAAGACGGTGGGCGCGCGCAGCATTTGAATAGGAATCCCAACAACTTTGGGGGGTGGCAGCCCCCTCAAATATTTTATTGGGGAGGAAGCGAAGGGATCTCGGCCCCTAGGAGTTGGCTCCTATGCTCCCGGCCCTTTAGCCATTGCAGCAAACACGCTCCAAGCAGTTATGTTAAGGACCCAAGAGCAATAGGAAAACTGTACTTCTAGAGAGTCAAGCACATTGAACTCAATGGGATTTATTTCTCAGGCGACATCTTTAGTTAGGATCCTCACCAAACGCACCTCCATCCTAAAAGCAAATAGAACTCTTATTGCATCTTCCAAATAATTCAGGTCAGCAGGACTTACCACTACGATGACCTTCCCTGCCGTGTGCACCTCCCTAACTTGGAAGGAAATCCCTTGAAAGCAAACGTTTCCAGGGCATTTCGCGCTACAGATGAAATATACAGGGTCCGACTGTGTAAGGCAGGAAAGAATAAACTCCTCCGTTTGGGACGTCGGAGCAAGGATCTCCAAGTCCGCCCGCAATTGACAAATTGCGAAGAAATGAGCAGAGTTTTGTTCCCTGATTCCGGCGCAGCTGCTTGTCTACTCCGGCTCCCCGATCTCTAATAATTATTATCAAGTGGCGTTTATTTATTATATGATATATAGTGTCCCCGGCTTGGACAGAGAGAATACTTTATGGTACAGCAGCTCTTGTTCCATTTTATAGAGTTTGGGGACAGGATTTTATTACCCACCCACCCAAAAAGGAAAGCAAGCCCCGGCTCTAAACACACCGAAGGAGAGCTGACTTTGGTGCGAGATTCAGAGCGTAAAGTTATGTTTTCTATCTTTTCCACGCGATTCCCATTTATCCCCTCTCCCCAGGAAAAATAATGTCTTTTTTGGGGGGGTGGCTTTTAAGTCCAGCGAAGCAGGATGGGGACAGGAGGCACCAGCCTTTGGAAATGAGCTTCATCAGGAAAGGAGAAGGTGAAATATACCCTGCTAAGAAAAGCGCACAGGGACCGGCTTTGTTACGGCCGGAGACAGCCGCCCGCGTCTGCTAAAGAGATCAGGGTCCTCGTCTAGATGGGGAAGGAAGCGAGGGAAGCAGCTGCTGTAAAATGGCGGCGAGGTCTGGGCGCATTTACGCGGAGCCCGCCGCGAATCTTTTCCGCGGGCCGCTAGATGCGCTTCTGGCGGGCCGGCGCTTTGGCGGCTTCAGCCGCTGGCGCGCCACCGCCTGGGGTCTGCAGCAGGCAGGATGGAAGGACAAGGGGGGGGGCGGTGAGGTGAGAGGGTCCCCCCCACACACACACACGGGAAATGGACCTTTACTTTCCCAGTTAATTAGTAGTTAGCTAACTTCGGCTGACGAAATGGGAGAAAGGGGCCGGTTTGAGATGAATGGAAGAGCTTTGAGTAGGGAGACTCCCTTTGGAGTAAAAGCGCGCGGGGTTCGGGCTGAGCCGGCGCTTTGTTAGGATCGGATTGTGTCCACAATTTCTGTGCAGAGCCGCCTTTCCGCAAAACCGTTCTCCAGGCGGCCTACAACAAGAACAACTAACAATCTCTTTAAGGGCCCCGATTCTCCCAGAGAACATCTCACTGAATCCAGCCCGAATTCTCGGGATTGGGGTAGTAGGAACCGATGTCGGAATGTCTCCATTTGCCATGTTGTTGGGAAGGCAGTCCAAAACCTACCTAAACCGTCTGCGCCGTTTCTGCCTGATTTAGGCGCTTACCTCTCCCCAAAACGAACAGGCGCGCGCTCACCTCCCCAACCCTTGTTGTTTGACACCAAGAACAGTATTTGTATTAACTCGCCGATTAAAGGGGGTTTCTGCCTTAGATTTTACAAAGCGATAGACAAAGGGGTAGAGTTAGGTTAATGCCATTTATCTTCGCTTAGTGGCCAAACCTGCAAGCGAAGCGAATCAGAAGCGGACCCCGGGTTGCTCGATCGAGAAAGAAGCAAGTGGCCCGGATCCCAGCGATCCCGGCTCAAATCCCTGCTGTCTTGGGAAGCCAAAGGCGTGGCAGCAGTTTTGCATTTGTTTTAAAATGCAAGCAAATATAGGGTGAGTGACTTCAGACGATTCTTTCTGCACGGCGATGTGGGAAAGATCCGTCAGATAAGAATTGTGAAAAGCATATGCGCCATGAAAACTTCTGCAATAGTAATATTCTGACGCATCACTACCAAAATACTCCGCTTCAGGGGATTCAGGATTGGGTATATTCCATTTTCCGCCTTTCCCCCCTTACCTTGTTTTCAGCCTGACCCTGTGCTCCTTGGGTAACTCTTACAAGTCTACCCAGAACCCAGTTAAGGACACCCTCCCCCTTTAAAAACAAAACACAAAACAAAACAATAGTCTCTCATTTGCTTGGAGGGCACGAAGTGAGTCTAAATCGGAGCGCTCTGGTTTGGCTGGTCAGGCCAGTCAAGCAGGAACCGTCGTTAATACCAAACTGTCGCTGTTTATTTTAGAAGAAGCTGATCTTTTATTACCGGGCCATTTAATTTATTTCTGTTTATCGTCCTAGGCAGCGATCTTGGACAAAAGCAGTCACTTTCGGGCTGGAGGTTTGCTTAGAAGGGGGTCTCTTTGGGAGGGTCTGTTAATCTGTGACCCCCTCAGGAAATGTGGTGGTGGTGGTGTTATTTTGCAGGACTCCAAACCGGGTGTAAGAGAAGCGCTTTCGACGCCTTGCTGAACAAGGATTGTTCAGGAGTTCTCTCTCTGACCCTCACAAGTCACAGTTTAAAAGAGCCAGCTCTGATTATGCTAAACCTATTTAAGGAATACTTAATACAGAATGCGTCGTTTGTCTAACTCTTTCCTAAGAGCAAAGTACCGCTGTCCCGCTATTCGTGTCCTGTTCAGCCGAGTTAGTCGGTCTCACCACCGCGAAGTTGAAAGTTACAGACGTAGAAAATATGTTTTTCGTATCGTGGTGGGTGCAGCAAAATCAGACACTCTTAAGAGAGAGAAAGCCTAATGTGTGGAACCGCCTGAGAACTTTTGCCAACGATCTGGAGCCGGCTTGGTTTCCAACTCATGGAGCACATTTTTGCAGAAAACTGGGACAAAGCAGTTTAAACCCAAATGTTCCATCCCGGCTAGTTCAGGAACAGATCTGTGATCCTGCCTGTGTCTACTCTGTTTCCACATACACAGAAGCAGCACTTCTGTCTCCAAAGAGCGAAGCCCAAGCCTTAGCCATCCAGATTGTATTCTGTGGCTTTGGGGATTGTCAATAGGAAAAGCGCAAAGGGTTTACTTTAGGTGGAAGCAAGGCTCCTTGATCCCTGCGGAAGTCAACGGCCAACCAACTAAGTGATTTCAGAGAGTGGTTTAAGCGCAGCAGCGCTCACACACATTCATTTTCTTCCCAACTGCTGAGAGCAATTGTTTGGTAGGTCTGCACCACCCAGGATCCTAAACCCTCTAAATGGAGAATAAAGCCGGTTTAGTCCCATGTCATTAACTGTCACAAAAGCGCGACGTGTCACTCATTGTATGTGTGTTGGAGAGGGGGGTGGGATGTCTAGTCTCGTAGTCGTTGATCTTATGTAATTTTGTGAAGAAGAAAGTCCTACTACTGTCAATAATACCAGCCCAGAGAAAGCAGTTAGGCTGCCTCAGCTCCTCGCATCGTAAGCAAGGAAATATATTAACAGCGCAACCCTACACGTGTCTACTCGGAAATAAACCTTGCTAAAGTCATCGGAGCTCGTAGGCTGCCATACTAACCCTCCCAAGTACCTGGGAGTAAAACCACTGGATTCAATAGGGCTTACTTCTGAGTAGACGAGGTTAGGATTGAACTACGAATCACCTATTTTAAAGTGTTATTAAATGCGCCTCATGTTCCGTAATATTCAAAAGAATTAAATAATAATGCCCATAATGGATTAAATTGCTGGTGTTAATACGATGTTTGCAATCTGTTGACCTGAGAAATGCGCGGCTACCAATGGCTCCTTCTGCCATGCAGGCGCTACTTCCAAATCTAAAGGAGGGTGTTAAGGCTTTTAAAAGCGTTTCCATCCACTTCCCAGGGAGCAGGGAAGATGTACCAGGAAGATGTACCAGGAAGTTTGGTTCATTTCAATAGGCCTGCCTTCCAAGCGCAGGTGAGACCGGAGGCCCAGGCTGCGGAGGAATTGCCTCGAGCGGTGCCCTAAAAGCCTTTCTTGTGCGATTCTCGCCTAAAGGCGCAACGGAGCCCCTGGCAGAGGCCGGGTGTAGACACAAAGCAGCTTTGCTGGGGAACTGTCCCCCTCCGAGCCCTGAAAGTCAAAAGGACGCAGCAGGGTTGGGAAGACAATCGGATTTCCCTATGAGAGGCGTTTCAGATGCGAGCAGAGCCGCGCTTCCTCGGAAGTAAGCGTCATGGGGTTCACTTGCAATAAAACTTGCTTAGGGCTGACAGAGTGTGTGCCTTGTGTATGTGTGTGAGGGAGGAAGGGAGAGAGCGGGGAGCTTCGCAGGATGTAGATTTCCATCCGATTCCTCTGCAGGCTTCAGAAAACACCTCGGAATCCTCCTCGCTAAGGTTAGTGTGCGAGGCATGAATTCACAAAGCAGATGCATTGTCAGAGGACTCGGGCAAAGCAGCAGCAGCGAGCTGATGGGAAGGAACCCAGAGCCGCAAACCACAGTCCTGCTTACGCCAGGACAGTCCCGTCGAATTTAATCGGACTACTCAAAAGCGTATATACACTGTGTTACTTACACTGCTATTTAGACCGTTTCTGCGCGTCTATAAACGCCTAAGAAGATACTCCATGCTGAATAGAGATTAAACGGATGCATATTTGCTCAGATGTAAGTTCCGTGGGGCTAACTACGGTATTCCCTGTCTGACCGTCTCTCGTTCAGGTAATACGACGTGTAAGTATGCAGATTGGGGCGCCGGTACCTCCCTTCTTCGGAGCATCTTCGCTTGGAAAGAAGGCGCCCGCTCAGCCTGCAAGACCTACTGAATTCAGAGGAACTTGCTTCTAGGCAAGCATATATAGGATCGAGCTGCACGCATTAATTCGCGCAGCTTACTTTCAAATATTCAAGGTGGTTAGCTCACGTGTTAGAGCGTGGTGCTGACAACGCCCAGGTCGTGGGTTCGATCCTCGTGCGGGCCAGCTACATATTCCTGCATTGCAAGGAGTTGGGTTAAATGATCCTCAGGTCTCTTCCAACTCTGCCATGATTCTATAAGTAAATATAGTCTTTAGGATCGAGCGCCAGAGAAAAGGAAGGCTATGGAATATAGCAACGCGATTGGGTTCCAAAGGAGAAGGTTACTACAGCTCCCGCCATCCCCAACAATTCCCTATGCTGGCTGCGGTTGATGGGAGTTGGAGTCCAAGAACATTGGGAGGGCCACAGGCTCCCCACCATCTGCCCTAAAGACTGTCAGTGGCTCCTGTCCATTGATTGCGTAAATGCCGGTCAGTTTGCCTCAATAGCAGATCCATCCTTTTGTGAGGTCATGCTCCAGATCGGAGGGTTTGGAACCCCTAATCACCAGCACACCCAACCCTCCTCGCTGGTCCCAGAGCCGCCAGCCGCGTTGCTCGACGGCGGCCCCTCCACCATCCCCTACAATCCCAAGGCGTGCCTGATTGCTGCAGAGGACGGACAAGCGCGGTCCTCGCCAGCCGCCTGCCGCTGAGCAGTCAGATGAATTCCACCGCCGGCAGCGCAGTTAAAGTGGGCCTGGGATCGTGGTGGCCTCGATGGGCGACACTTCGGGGTACATTGCCTGGCGCATGCGACTTTCCTGCAGGAAGTCACTTGGGCGCAAGATAGGCTTGTAGGCGAAGGAGATATGGCCTTTTCAGGCTTCTGGGTTGCACGTATGTCCACAAAAGTCTCTCCCACTGCGTTCAGTGGAGCTCACTCCCGGGGAAGAGTGACTTCTGAGTAAGCGCATAGGACCCTGTATTGCTAGGGCAATTCAATGGATGGAAATCCCACAGTGTTAAATGAAGCTTCCTATCCAGTGAGTGTGTATAGGATTGCAGAAAATCATATACTTCTGAGTGCTTGGAGAAGAGCCCACATCATACCCAAGGAAGCTCAGCTAACGGCCAGAGATGATGGGCCGTTGGGTCTGTATGCTGGGTCCCAAGGTTGAGTGTAGGCCAAGTTACTGGATTCCCCCATTCCGCCTCTCGAGTAGATCTGGGCCTCTGCGTTAGTGCGTCTTAGAGCTATTGGGGACCCGCAAATCTAAACTCAGAAGAAAGTCCCACAGAGTTGCGCGGGACTGACCCTCAGAGACGTGTGTGCAGGATCGCGCATCCCTATGAACATTGGGAATAGGAGTGAGCAATCAACTAGGTCGACGGGGAGTTGAAGTCTGGTGACAGACCTAGGGGTTGCATATATACTTGGAAGAGGAGGACACGGTTAACTAACAGCACAATCAGAAGCCAGCCTCATTGAGTTCAGTGGGTCAGAGGAGTGAGTCAAGGATGGGCGCCTAAGTAATGCTGATCCGCTCTTTCATAACATGCTTGGGAGTCCAGAGGGGATTTTACACCCCAAACTTTCTTCTTGCTCACTAGAGGGGAAATCCCACCGTTTTAATGGAATGTATTATTAATAACCCAGTCAGGATCCACTAACTAATATGGTTGCTCAGAAACCGCTGAAGCCTCACTCCCAGTTTAATAGGTAACAAGCTTGGTCAGTTGAGTGGAAACTAGTGCAACTTAAGGACCTTTAACCGACCAAAGGAACCTTAACTTCCAGCGCGATCAGATCCTAAGCACGTTTATTCAGAAGTAAACAAATTGCGGGGAGTTCAGTGCTCTGGGGACCGCTGCTTTAGGTGGATTCTGGATCCGGCGCGGATCAGAGGCCGGAATTTTTTATTTCAAAATGCCTAGATTCTGTCGAAAGCTGTAGGATCTTAAATAAGGCAAGGCGTTTGCTTGGAAAGACCTTCCACCGACTGCCTTCGAGATCCTTCCTTTGTGGACAGAGAGCTGAAAGACAAGCGCCTCCCTGGCCTCGGCAGGACGTCTGCACTTGGAAGCGAGCAGCTCCCTCGAAACCAGCGCCATTTGCACCAGGGTCGCGAGGGCGGGCGTCGAGGCTTGCGGGCCTGAGGGTCCCTCGCAGAGGGGAAAGACACTCGAGCCAAGCCTGCCCGAAGCGGGGCCTTCTTGGAAAGACCAGCCCTCGGAATCGAGGGGATCCACTTGCAAAGTCAACGCAGATTTGAAAGAAGGAGGGAGGGCTGTCAGAAGGCTGATGGTTTGAGGCGCTTGTGGATGGAGCAGGCTGGCTGCGAAACGAGAGGAAGAGAGAGAGGTTTATTTATTTATTTATTTATTTGTGTGAGTGTGTGTGAGAGAGAGCTTTGCTTCAGGATATGAGTGGAAATAGGAACGCGCCATTCGAAGAGAGACCCTGCCTGCCCCCCCCTTCCCCGCGTCCAGTTAGTCCCCTCCCTCCACTCGCACGCACCCGGCGCGCGCGCTCTCCCCGTCCCTCCAATTCGAGTGTTAATTGGGCCTGTATTTGGCTGGTTTGGACGGCGCTGCCGCTGCCCTGAGCAGACCACGCAGACGTCACTGGGCGCGCTTTCCCCCTCCCCTCCGGCGGCTCTCAGCCTTTGCCTCGCCAGGAACTGACGAGGCCACTTCAGAGCTTCTTTCTCTAGCCCGGCTGCCGCCCGGAGGAGAAGCGGCGCCCGGCGACAGCTCCGCAGCGCAGCCGCCCTTCGCTAGCCCGGCGAAGCGACGGGAAGCGTTCTCCTCTCGCTCCGGTGGCCGTGAAGAGAGGCTTGGACAGGGAAGAGAGCCACCCCGGCCAGGGGAGGTGGACATTTCTCTCTCTCTCTTTCTGGCGCGAAAGAAAGAAAGGAAAAAGATCCCCTCAGGCTTGCTGGCGCGCCAAGTGCCCAAGCGGCAGGTCTGCGTCGCCCACCGCCGAGAGCCGCTCGCTGCTGCCTCGAGGGGCGGGGCGGGCGGGAGAGAGCGACGTCCCCACACGCCCTGTGGCAACTCCGGGCTCTCTCTGAGGGAAACGGATCGCCGCGGAGCCCTTCCTTTGGGAGCCGCTCTCCTTCCCGGCCGAGGGGCGCGGAAGGGGCTGGGGCGCGTGTGACGCACAAGGCAGACCAGTTTGGCCCGGAGGGGGGTCTAAAATAAACACAGCAAGTACACACGTGTTAAGGGGGGCGGGGAGAGAGGCGGAGGGAAAGGAGCGAGCGATTCCTCCCTGCCTTCCGGGCGAGCGAGTCTCGATTCAGGGGAGACGCCGCCGAGCCGAGGTTCCCCGCCCGGGTGGCCGGCCGCCTGCTTCATTCGAAGGCTGCGCTGAGGCGAGGGAGAGCATTAAGCGCAGAGAGAGAGAAACGCCGACGTTCTCGGACGGCCATCTCGCCAGCCCGCTTGAAAAGGGAGAGAGGAGGCAACCGGGCGCCGCCACCTCACGCTCCTCCTGGTCTGGGCTCGGGGGCTGGTGCTGCCCGCCGTCGGAAGGCCCAGGCGAAGTCCCTGCTCGCGGCCCGCCTGCAGCAGCCTCGCGGGCCCGAGACTATGCCAGTGCCCGCCTCGCGTCCGCCTCGCCACACTTGCCGCTGCGATGAAGGAGAAGTCCAAGAACGCCGCCAAGACGCGCCGCGAGAAGGAGAACGGCGAGTTCTACGAGCTGGCCAAGCTGCTGCCTCTGCCGTCGGCGATCACGTCGCAGCTCGACAAGGCGTCCATCATCCGCCTCACCACCAGCTACCTCAAGATGAGAGCCGTCTTCCCCGAAGGTGAGTCCTCCGGGACGAGGGGGGATTCGCCTCTGCCCCTTCAGATCGCGAGGGTCGAGGGAGGTGGGCGGGTGGGGATGCAGCTGAGAAATGTAGGACCCTGGACTTAGTGGTTTTCCGCCTCCTTAGGGGGCCACTGCATTCAGCTTCAAAGGTGGGTCAGCTAACCCTACTGGGGTTAATTCTGTCGAGGGGGTATCCTGGACGTGTGCCCCAAAATCCTGGTCCGAAGGCACCAGTTGGCTTTTAGGAGGACCCGAAAGAGAACCACGGGCTAAATGGATCTTTGGGGCCAATCCAGGGGCTTCTTAGGGTCCTACTCGATTGTCAGCGGAGGCTGTAGTGAGCTCTCGGGGTTGCCTTGGAGAGGCCGGCGTTTAGTTCTCTGCACACAGTTAGAAAGACACTCAGAGCTCGATTTGCAACGTTTTGGGTGGCCGCTCTCTGACACCACCAGCTGAATAACTTGTTCAGCCCCACGGACGCCAAGGCAGCCGCGGATCGCGACCAGCCCCCCCCCCCTCTCCCTTTTTCCTATGTTTGTTAGTTGCAGT
Organism: Podarcis muralis; assembly: GCF_964188315.1. Classification (NCBI taxonomy): domain Eukaryota; kingdom Metazoa; phylum Chordata; class Lepidosauria; order Squamata; family Lacertidae; genus Podarcis; species Podarcis muralis. Next base: position 54,574,946 of record NC_135658.1, read on the forward strand.
GAAGCCCTTTGCTTTTGGGAGCGATTTCCGTGACTTTTTGTAGGACTACTCTGAAGTTTCAAAAATTGTAGATTGTGGCCCAAGAACCCCAAACGGCGTTTCTTTAAAATAACTTCAGTGGCCTTTTGCTTAACGAAACGTGTTTAACATCGCACTGAGAGTTCTTTAATACCAGACACGGAAGCCTGAGTGCAGAAATAAAAGGTATTTGCAGCAATGTGCAACGCATTTAGTGCTGGAGTAGTCCTGCTGAAGTCAAGAGACTTGCAGGAGAGAGATGGCCATTGCAGCCGGGACAGTGAAGCACTTTCCACCATTAAAAATACAAATCCTTCCGATGTCACATGTACTGCATCTGATAGGACTTCTGTGGGAGGAAGACAAGACAGGATTTGTCAGTCAATTGTCAGACAATTCACCATAAAAGCACAGCAAAATAAACCCTTTAACTAAACTTTGCTAGCAATATTTAGAAGAAAGAGGGGGAGATATGTGTAACGTTCCAGAAAAAGGGGAGATCCGTGTTTTAGCCATGACTGCTGGGGTTTCCACCAACAGTCCATGGTTTGTCAGACTCAGGGGGGGGGGGGGAAAGAAAACTTTGGAAGATTACATTTTGTATCTCACGGTCTAGGGGGAAAAGTGTCAAGTTTTCCAAGATCAAAGGCCTACCAACACTACAGATTTGCTCGCTTGTTGCCTGAATCGTACCATCCCGAAAATCGTGCAGGTGAAAAATAGAGAACAGTCCTGCTCTCCGTATCTTTAACTAGCAAAACAAGCTGAATTGAGCAGATAAAGGACTCGACAGCCCGAGGGCGATCGAGTGGGGAGGAGCTGGAAAGTAAACTCACTTCCCTCCAACCTGAGGCGTTATTACAATTTTTTTACTTTATGAGTCATATAAAGCAACGGCGCTTACTCCTAAGTAAATGTGCTGAGGATCTAAGTGAACAGATGCAAGAGGAAATGACTGAGCAGTGCTTGCCTATTCAGAAGTGTGTGTGAAATTGCAGCCAGAAGAACTTTATTTGAAGGTTAAGGCGGAATGATTTAATTTAAGCTTTCTTATACTGTAATACAGATCAGCTGAATTGGGGGTTCGGAGAGTCGCACACGATTTCAAACCCGCTCTCGCAAAGCCAGCACCCTAAACCCATTTAGACTCAGACGGTCCCAGTTCAACTCGGGGTGTCTCCAGGTATGGCTTTTTGTAGCCTTGGAAAAGTGCTCCCAGTTAGAATATTGTGCTACATGGTCTGACTCAGTAATAAGTTGAGTTGTGCGCTTAAAAAATAATAATAGTAAAGACGATTGATTGCAATCTAAATACCTTAGGCGCAAGGTCTGCTATTCTAGGATATCTACTTTAAAATGCGCCCTACTGGAATTAGAGGGGCCCCTGTGGCGAGATCAGTGGCAATTCCTAGGTATACGATTAGCTAGCAGTATAACTGGACTTGCAGTACAAACTGAAAAGCTGAGATTTGGCCCAGGAAGCCCTCTGGGTCTCCCTCGCTGGGTCGCCTATATTTGAAAGTGGTGTAAGTAAACTCTCCACCGCAGCTTATCCGCAATGGTGTGGATTTCGCCGGTTTCCCTTTTCGTGCAGCCGCCTGCAGGGCCGCGCTTTCGGCGGAAACCCCTCCTCAGCGCCAGCCTTGAAATTGACAGGAGTCGCAGGGAGATTTGCGTCTTAGCCTCCGCTGTAAACAAGCGCTCAGCCGGCTTGGGTGGTGGGCAGCGCCAGCCGGGAATCGAGCTGAGCTGAGCTGACGGCAGGAGATATAATTAGTTCCATCCAGCGCCGCAGACAGCTGCTCAAAGCAGCCTCTCTGCTCTGATAAGCCCCGCGCACTGCTTTAAATAATGTTCATTCTCCTTTACAAACAAAGAGAGACACAGAGAGAGAGATGACTTACCCACCTCTATCCCTCTGGAGGCAGGGTTGCGTCAGATTAAATGTATTGTCCTTGCGTTTTCTTCCCCTACAATCCTAAACCCTAAAATAAAATGCACCTGCCATTTGGTGGAGATTGCCTTGTGGCTTGGCTTACTCGCTTGAGTCTTCTAACTTCCGCATTTCGTAGGATCACTTCCTGCAGAGATCGGAAAATAGACTTTCATTTTTCGTTTTATGGTTTAACAATCGCTGGGTCAGAAAGGAAGTCACCCTTACACCTGAGCCGCTCTAATGTTGATAGCAGACGTTTTATTTGTACACTCGGATTTGGAAATATGTCCTGTCTTCGAGCAAACTATCTAGTTAAGAGTGGTTTGAGACAGGTTTTTTTTTGTTTTTTTTTTATCTCTCTCCTTAAGGCCGGAGCCCTACGCATACTCAATAAAAGTACAGTTCTATGAAAGTTGCCGAAATTAAATGCCATTGAGTTAAATGGAAATTACTCACGTGAAAGTATGTCTAGGATTCTATGCACACTTAATTAGGAGTATGTGCCATCGAAGTCAAAGGGACTTACTTCTGAGTAGGCAGGTATAGGATTGCATTGATGATCACAGTGAAATCAAGGGGGCTTGCTTGCAAGTTGATGTGCTTGAGGCTGGTATTCTATCAATGTTGATTATTATCTAAGCAGTGTACATGGTGTATTACACTGTAACAAATAGTTCCCTGCCCCAGGAAGCTTACAGTATAAATTGTTGTCCTATTTCTATCCTAATCCTTTAAAAAGCTTATATTGAAATCAGTTGGGTTTACCTTTTCACTCCTGCTTGCGGGCAACTCTGGCCTGAATGAGGAGGCCTGTTCTAATGCGCTCAGTTTGCATCTGTTGCCTGGAAAGCCGAGAGTTTTGTTTGTTTTGTTTTCATTTGATCAATCGTTTGCTATAGCTGTAAGCACACTATAAAAAGCCCCATCCCGCCGGAAGGAAGGCAAGTAGCTTCGGGAATCTGCTCTTCCCAAGTCACCAGGGCTCCTGCTGGCTAAGAATTCTCTTTGGGATATTTCTCCTTCGCTTCTTAAAATTAACTCAGAGAAGAGGCATTGTGGGAGGTTGCTTAAGAATAGCCAGCTACATCATTTCAATTTCTTTGGGTAGATTTTCAGGCAAAACTGCGGTTCCTTCAGCAAAAGGATGCCCTCATTTCTCCAATCCTCGGCATTTTATTTCATAGGCTTCGAATCCAAGGGTTCATCCCCCCAGAAAACGCCACAATCCTACACAAGGAAGCAATTAGTCCCAATGATTTCAGTGGCAGTTTCTTAGTGGACCCGAACATGGTCCGTAATCCTCGCTCACTTGAAAAGGTGCGTTTGAGCTGCGCATTTTTCAGTCGGAGGAAGTAACAACCGGACGTGCAGTTTGTTCACGCTTTTTCTTCCCCCTCTTCTGCCTTCATAACTTGAGGCAGTTTGCCTAAAGAAAATATACCAAATCAAGTGCTAGTTTGGCTTGTCTTGAGACCGTGGAGGGTAAGAAAAAAAAAAACCACACCTCAAAAGCCCCGATTTTCCTTTCGCAGCTTGATCCACAGCCCCGTTTAAGACGAGTTCTAGGTGTTAAGGCGATTGCAGCTCCAGTCTCATTCGGCTTGTTTGGCATTTCATAAAGTTCGTTGGTGTTACTCGGGAGTAAGTACTTTGAGGATTGTAGGAAATCCCATTAAGTTAAACAGAGCTTACTCCCAGGAAACTGGGCATGGGATTGCAGCCCTAACATTGACTGCCAGTCAGACTCTAAAGGCGTATACCAAGTTGTCCAACCGAAGCACCAGGAAAAAAAAGTTTGCCAGCATGTGCGTGTTCCTGCTGCGGAGATACAACAGCAAAGTCTAGCTTTAACAAAGATCCATTAAACAGAGAACACCTGAACTTACAAAAGCTAAGGACGCTGCAATACTTAGCGTGTCTACTCAGAAGTAGGTCCCATTGAGTTCAATAGATTTTACTCCCAGGGAAGTGGATTTAGGGCTGCTGTTAACTCTGTATTCCTGGGCATTTCTAGAATAAATCCCACTAGACTCAGCAGGACTTACTTCCCAGTAAACATGGAGAAGATTGGGCTGCTCCTCTTTCTCCATTATTTCATAAATTAAAAAGTGTGAATAAAGTACCAAGTTAACAGCAGGGAGATTCGATAATTCTGCCATGCTTACAAAAGGTGATTGTAAACTTTGAAAAGATTCCCCACGTATCTTAAAACATAGGAATTGAGTAATATCAGAGAGATCATTTTGATCCATTTTTGTTCAATTCCTTCCGCGCTCCTTCTAGAAATTAGCGAAACTCCCTATGTTGAGAAGTGAAGGTGCACAAATATGTGAGCGATTTTGTGTGCGTGCGTGCTCCGATTTGGGATGACTTCATTACATCCCAGTTCCATCCTTCAACCCTTTCAGGAAAGGATCGCTTGATAATGACATTTTAATGAAAGAGGAATAAATTTGGATAGTGTCTGGATTTTTGAAGGGAGCCGGTTCTGAGGGTCGCAACTCGCCTGGACACTTTTTCTAAAGGGCCGGGAAACCTGGAGGGCAATTAAAATGATAGGGGGGAAACCATTTTACGCCCACGGATTCAGTTGGATTTACTTCTAAGTAGACATGGTAGCGATTGCTCTGTAAGCCCTGTTGAATTCAATGGGGCTAAGTTCCAGGTGAACGGGGTTAAGACTGGAGTCTCAGTCCTCTTCAGAACAGGACGTGGCGGTCCCCCGAAGCCCCCTTTGGGATTATAAATCAATGTAATCAGGTTTATTAATTGCAGGGTTTCTGGGGGCGGGGGGTGGTTCTTTTAACTTTCATATTCAGCAGTTCTTTTCAAAGTTGGGGATCTGTTAAGTACAGTAGGAAAGCGGAAAGTTCGCTGTTATATAGGACCTCCCTGACGGTTCTTCCTCATTGTCCCCAGGAAAAACATGTTGCAAACCACAAGCTATTTATTGCAAGGGGTTTCGCTTTCTCTCTGTCTCATACTTGCTAGCAACTCACAATCGTCCGGGATGCGTGGAGGGAATGTCACTTCGGGTGGATTTGGTTTTCTTAAGCAAAGAGACAGAAAGGAAAAAGGAAGGGGGGGGGGGAGAGAGAGAGAGAGAGAGAGAGAGAGAGAGAGAGAGAGAGAGAGAGAGAGAGAGAGAGATTATCTGCCTTTTCGTGTATCTTTCAAGAACAAGGGCTCCGGCTACGTGCATGGGTAGGCGAACTAAGGCCCGGAGCCCGGATCCGGCCCAGTCACCTTCTAAATCCGGCCCGCGGACGGTCCGGGAATCAGTGTGTTTTTACATTAGTAGAATGTGTCCTTTTATTTAAAATGCATCTCTGGGTTATTTGTGGGGCATAGGAATTTGTTCATTCCCCCCCTCCCAAAAAAATATAGTCCGGCCCCCACAAGGTCTGAGGAACAGTGGACCGGCCCCCTGCTGTGAAAAGGTTTGCTAAGCCTGTAAGGGTTCCCAGGTCTTTATAACCAGAAAAGCCCACCGAAATGCCCCAGATTCAGAGTTACCAGTCCAAAAACAGAATTGCACCGGAAAGTTGAAACCCATTGCAATCTGCTACCGACAGCAATCACTTAAGAGTGTCCTATGGCCCAAATAAATACATTAAACAAGAACAAAACCACCTACTCCCCCAGTTTGCGGATTTCTCTAGACGTAATGGTTTGTATGGTGTGCAATAAATGCAATCGCAACTCTATATGGAATATTACGGTAATTTAGATTCGCCCGTATTTAATGTATCGAAATAAATGTCTTCCGCTCCCCCCCCCCACTTCCTTCCTTCCTTTTAAAATATGGCACTTTCCAAGAGATCTGCTGCACTTCCCTTGTTTTTCTGCCTGGTACTTAGGAGAGGTTCCCGCAGCAGCCTGGCTGGGCATTTCTCTTGACTAGCGGGGGCGAAGGAAGAAGTGTGGTTGGGGGGAGTTGAGGAGCAAGGAAACCGTAGCACCGCTGGGAGGAGGAAATGCCTTTGAACCCCCGGCTCCCCTGGGCTTAGGCAGCCCCAGCCTCCGCTGAAGCCTGATCCTGCATGAAACAGGTGGCCGCTAAGGCCTCCTGCGACCCCGAAGAGACGCATGAAGGCCGTCGGCCTCATTGAACGCCCTGGGTCTTACGTGCAAGTAAACCGCCTTTATGAGCGGGCCCTTTGCGGGCTGAACGCGGGAGCGCTGACCGACATAAATCCTGGCTCTTCAGCTCTTACAGATCGGGGGATCAGACCCTTTTCAGCAGATGCTGGCGAGGTTTCTCGACTGACCTGGCGGAGTCCCCGAGCCCTGCAGTGAGAATCCCCAGCTGCTCCCCAGGATCTAATATCGCGCTCGACTTTCTCCCCTTTCGCCCCTGAGCTTTTGCGCTGACCTTCGTGATCCACGAATTAAAGTCCAGGCAGGAGGCAGAGACCCGCGTCAGATCTCGGCTCTGTAACACCACCCGCCGCTGTGCTTGGATTTTGTGTGTGTGCATGTTTTCATGTCCGACCGTTTATTGCTGTAAAACAAAAATATAGAACAGGATGCCTTCATTTTCCTTTCCTCTCCCTCCTCCCTTCCCCCTCTCTCTCCGCGGGTGTTTACTTCTCTTTCCCCTCCACAATAGGAGAGGGGGAAAGAGGAACACTTTAGGAAGTAAAGCGCCCCCCCCCCCCCGCCCGCATCCAGGTCCCTCCAGGTTGGGGACACGCCATGGTTAAAGTGTGACACCGCATAGCGAGGAAAATGGACATTTAAAAACAGCCCGCTTCGTAATGATTAAACCAAAAGGGGAAGCCAGCTGCTTAATGAATGACTTTTTAAAAAAGCAAGCAAACCTGGAACCTCGGTCGCCTTAATCCAGAAAAAAAGGCATACATATGATAACGCTTTCCTAGAGGTTCTTCCTCGCATAAGCCCCCGTTTATAATCGTATAGTTATCAGCTCAAAATCAAATACAAAGGTGTCATAGCTGCATTGAAAGCACCCCCCCCACGTGAATCCTGGGAACTGTAGTTTATGAAGGGTGCTGGGACATGTAGGGAAGGAGGGAAAAACTACCGTCTCCATGATTCAGTTGCTTACAGGCGCTTGGTTTGGGGCGCCGCCAAGGTAGTGGTGAGGAACGCCACAGCCTGGTTAAGCCGGAGGACTCTCGCACTAAGAAAAAGTAAGTCAATGTGCTTAGAATCCAGAGTCCAGTTCGGGTTTAAAGACCTTTCCACTCGATCTTAACGGGACTCGCTTCATTTATAAAGGTATCCCGCTTCTGCCTTTCACGTTTAGTCACCTCCCAGCCCAGCTTCAGAATACAGTACTAAAACGCCCGTGACGCAACTGTGGATCGCTTATATCAAAACTTAGCCGTCTTGCACAGAACCACCAAGCAGTAGAATCCGAGGGCTTTGTATATTCACACACACTCCCTCTCTTTCTCTCTCAGCTGGAAAACTTCATGCACCTTTTAACGTGCCATGAGCACAAACCCCTGTTTACTATCAATCAGCGTTTGCCGAAGGCAGCCGTCTCCTTCTGTAGCAGCGGGGAAAACCTGGAGATTTTCAGCTTTCCTTGGCGTTGGCTGTTCTTATTCAGTCAGAACTGAAAACCCGCAGCGCATGGTCTTATTACTGTTTCTGGTTTTCTTATGAATATTGCATGATCAATTATATTACACCTATTTAATCACTACTTCTAGAGCAGATTAAAGCAGAAAAGCTAACATTACTTTACTTATGGGTAAACATGTTTAAAGATTATAACCCTGCAGCACAATCCTATCCACACTAACAGTGTAATCCTAACCAAACCAACTCTGAAATACATCTCTGTGAGTTCCGTGGGACTTACTCCCAGGTAAGTGGAGTTAATTGTCGCCTAACCTGGGAGCGAATCCCTCTGAACTTAATGGGGTTTACTCAGAAGTACTCAGACATGCTACGGATTGTACTGTATTAGAATACTTTTATGCAAGTAAGTGACAATGAACGCGCTTGCTCTACTGAGGTGTTAGGATCTGGGTGGCAGAGCACAGTGTGGTTGCTGTTGTTTTCAATAATTGAACACCAATTTTTTTAAAATACGCAATTTGGTCGTGGGGAGACTTTCTTGAGCAATGCAGTACAGTGGTACCTCGGGTTAAGTACTTAATTCGTTCCGGAGATCCGTTCTTAACCTGAAACTGTTCTTAACCTGAAGCACTACTTTAGCTAATGGGGCCTCCTGCTGCCGCCGCGCCGCCGAAGCACGATTTCTTTTCTCATCCTGAAGCAAAGTTCTTAACCTGAAGCACGATTTCTGGGTTAGCGGAGTCTGTAATCAGAAGCGTATGTAGCCTGAAGCGTATGTAACCTGAGGTACCACTGTACTGTAGTATGTTTGGGGAAGGAAAGCGGGGCTGACAGTACAATCCGATTCGTTCCTACCCAGATGCGAGGCGTTGCTGAATCCAAAGGGACCTACTCTCAAGTTAAATGTTTGCTGCAAGCTATTTTCAGCCGGGGTCCGAAGGTCCCAATAAAGACGAGAGTACCCCTACCCCCAGCACTCGCAGAGTGCCATCTCCTCCCTCCCGTGTAGCCTCAGCTCCTATTTATCTGACATTAAGGGCAGAGGCGTGTTTGCACCTCGAATAAAGGAGAGGAAACTTTTACGTGCTTTTACGTGCTTTTACGTGCTTAATTCTTGTTTGTGTGACTGCTGGTTAAGACCCAGAAGGACCGCTGGCCTTTCCTAAAACTGCCATCCTAAACACCTGATGCTCTCGGGAAATTGGATTATATATTTCTGCCAGAGCTCCTGGGCCTTTCTATGCCTGTGGCTCCCTCCCGCCTATGCCTTCAGCCAGCCTTCACCAACCGGGTGCCCTCCCGATGTTTTGGTCCAAACATCTGGAGGGCAACAGCTTGGCGAAGACTGGCTTAAGGCATGTGGGCGGGGGCGAGGGGGGCAAGCCAGCCCAGAAAGCTGGTGGTGACCCTAGCTGAAATATGCAGTAAACCGTGCTTAGGATCAAGTGTCAGCGCTATCAGCAGTTTTCCGTCGGATTTAACTCACTCTGGATGATACGTAAGGGAGAGAGGCGCCCTCGGCTTCCCTCCCTCCGCGACACCCAGCTGCTTTCCTCTCCTGTTTCTCCAGCCGCCCGGATCCCTTGAAGGACCGCCGTGAGCGAAGGGAGGGTAAGGGGTGTCTGGGACAAGGGGGAAGAAAGGAAGGAAGCCCCCTCCGAGAGGAGCCGTCCGTGTTGCAGGGAGGGCAACCCCAGACTTCCCGAGACAGTCTTTGCGCCAGACTTCCACGTTTTATAGATCCCCAGGGTTCCAGGCAGCGCAATCCTATACATCGCTCAGAAGCAGCTCCCATTCAATTCAACGGGGCTTGCTCCCAGGTAAGCGGGGCTAGGACTGAGTTAAACGGGACACAGTCCCAGGTAAGTGACATTACTGCCTCTCCCCCACACTTACCTAAGAGTAAGGCCCATTGGATCCAGGGGGCCTTAGTCTTAAATGGGCAGGGATAGGATCGTTAGCCCCTTGGCTCATTCCAATAAAATATTTAAGGGGGTTGCAATTCAAATGGACATTGCAATTCAAGTCATGTGATCAATTATGCGGGGTGGGGCTTACCTGCCCCCCTCCCCAACATTTTATTCAAGAGGGCAGCCCTAGTTAGGATGGCAGCCTTGACCTTTCAGCAATTTCTCTCCCCGCCCCACTCGATTCAAGCGCTAAATGAAAAGGAGTCGGGACTGGGTTGGGAGAGCGCCATCCCTCGGCCCGCGGGCCCTGCTTGCAGTCAACGGGCGGAGCGACGCCGCGCAGAGCCAGGTTTGGCGCCTGCTGCTAAAAGGAAGGGAGACGTTTATTTTTCCTGGGAGCGGAGATGTCTTTCCTCTAGCAGGCGATTTCCCCTTAGAGAGTCACGGGGCGCTGCTGCTGCTTGTTCTCACCAGGCAAGCAAACAGGACTTGCCAGCAGAAAGAGAGAGAGAGAGAGAATTGTCTTTGGGCTGCCGCCAGTTTTTCTGCCCCAGAAAAGGTGCGCTCTTTGTTTGTAGATGGCGGCCTCGCTCGCGTGCCGCAGTAGCAGCAGCAGCGCCTTAGCAGAAGCGAGATCTCTCGCACAGAAGCCAAGGGCCTCTTCTAAGATGGCGCCTGTCACGTGCAGTTTTTTTAAAAAGTACTTAATGTGGGGTGGGGGGTGGTGTTGAAATGCCTGATTCATCGGACGCCTTCTAAATCGATTAAGTTCGATCAATTAATCAACTAAGGTTGCGATTCCTCCGTTTCTCGCTGAGCTCGGTGGGATTTTCTTCTAAGTTTATAGTTGCGTTAGGATCGCATTGCAAATGTCGCATTCTACAGCCTGTACAGGTAATCGGATTGCTCCGGCTCCGGATTTCTCAAAGTGGATCAGATACAACATAACATATATATATAGGTATTCATCATCGTCGTCACGGACTGGCGTCAGAATGGGACTTCCTATCCTTTCAAGCGCATTAGCCATGAGTTTTTAAAGGGGCGATAGCTTTAGGTAAATTAATCCGGACCAACCGTAACTGTTGCGAGTCATATACAGTACAGTACCTACAAAGCCGAAGAATCAGCTATTCTTCAGTCTCCTACTTCCCCTTCCCACGCAACCCTTTGGGTGCAGAAGGTCTGAAGTCTGAAGAGGAAGCTTTCTAGACACTCTGAGAGTCGCCGGGCCGGTGGATGCGCGTACTCCTTTGCCAACAACCAGCAAAAATAAAAATAAATCGCGGCCCCATCGCCTTACTCCCGCGTATGCCGATTTCATTATATACTCCCTTATGCCCACTGGCCCCCAGAAGCCCCTCGGGGATCCTTCAAAGTGCCGCTGATGGTTCTGATTTTGGGGCCAGGGGCGATTATTTGGAGGCTCCTTCCGCTTTCCGGAAAGCGAGCGCTTCCAAGCGAGCTGTTCCAAAAAGAAGCCTTTAGCACGTTGTTTACCTGGGAGACAGACCCAGCTCTCTAATTTAAGCAGGAATTTAAACACACATTTGTCTGTGAGGAAGCCCTGGAGAATTCTCAGAGTTCTGCAAATAGTCCCTGGTTATGAAACAACAACACAGAAAAGACGGACGCTTGTGCTGGGTCTGTTTCTGGGGGCGTCCTTGTTTCCCTGGGATGGGAGACCCTGGCATCCAGTGTTTACATTTTAAAGAGATATGGAGGCTCAGCCCCTCGGTTGGAAAGTAACGCGGGTAAACTCCGCGGTTCTCTGCAGTACCTGACTTAGAAGGAAGTTCTACGTACATTTAAAGACCCTCATTTTAGGAAGCACGATGTGGATCCTAAACGCATTGCTGCTATTCATGCGATGCGCTTGTTTTGGATTTATATGCCGCCTTCGCCCGAAGGTTCAAAGCCGGCTCGAAAGGTTTCCTGTCGTTGGAAGAATCTCCCCCATCCCCGTGTCTCATATATCTGGGCACGGGGTGGGTAGAGGAGAAGGAAGGTGGTGGGGACTGGGGTGCGGACCTTTAAAATATGTACTCAGTTCAACAAATACTCAACAACGACAGCAATCTTCCCACATGCCGGGAAGATATCATTTCCTCTGGGAAATGGAGAAGAGGAGAGACTCAGCTGAGCTTAGTTGAATCGTCAAGTCGGTTTCGTTGTAGCAAAACTGGCTGTTTCTTTTAAGGCAGCCGTTTAGGATGGAGATGTAAAGAGGAAGTCACCTCGGCAGTCATTCCTCAATAGAGGCTACAGCAGCAGAGCAGGGAAAGGCAAGCAAGGACGACCAGCCTCCTCCCTGCTCCTTCTTTCGTGTCTTCTGGGAGTTATCTGCCAAGCCAATCCTCTGCCTGCCAAATAAAGGAGCTGTTCTCCGAGGGGGAAAACCCTCACCATGTACGATAAATAGAAGAAGAAGAAGAGGTAGAGGTTACACTAGGATGCAAGCTAAAGGATTAAGCAGCCCTCTTCTGTTTCGAAGAAATGTCGGAGTCCCTTTATTTATTATGACAAACCAAAATGTCACAAAACAGCAAAGGAGCTTTTGAGTCCTCCGAAACGCTTTCATCAGCCTGTTTGTAAAAGTAAGGCGGAGAGGTTTGATACTGTATTGGTCAAAGGTTCAGCTTTGTTGTCTTGCCTTAGGAGGGGCACATGGCTTTTGTTGCGGGGAGCACTTTTGTGGGGAGCGGGGCAGCACCGAAGTGATTGGTCAGTTAGTTAAGTATTTCTATTGTGTTACTTCATGGGGGCAGCTGCCCCCCTGCCCTCCCTTGGCTACGTCCATGAAGGGACATGGAGATGGAGTTGCCATGAAGAGCGCCCGCACTTCAGTATTCACCGCTACATCACTGGCGACGCACACTTACTTGGGACCAAACCTCACTGAATACTGACTGTGCTTCCAAGTAAACACTCACAGGATTGCGCTTTAAATAGCTAATGTCTCAGTTTCTATCAGCATTAGCCTAAACACTTCTGCTTCATTGTTTTTTGGATCGAGCTCTCTCTGGCGACAAACACCTGAGCTTTAGCGGTGGGAGCAGTAGGGCAATTTTAGACTTTGGTCTTACTGTATATGGTCCCGTCTCTGAATGCTAATAACGTGCGTTTTGATATCAGCCCCCTACTGATTTTGCTGAGTGGGACTACGGACCTCTGCCCCAAAGCCCTGCCGTCACCGTTGACAATGCGACTGGAGGAATTCAGTTTTGTACTGGAGAGAATCTTGCAACACTTAAAAATCTTCGGGAATCCCGCAACTAATGTCAAATGATACAATGCAAAGGAGCCCGTCTGGCGGATTTTGGTGCATAGATCCATTGGCTCAAAGAACAAACATGCTTTGTATTTCCTGATCGTCAGCAGACATATTAGCATCAAAACACACACTCACAAACAAAGATTTAGCATTTTGCTAACTGTTGGTCGTTCTTATGATGTACTTATGGCTGCCAGGATGACAACAAAGTTGAAACTGCTGATGCCTTGGTTGAATGTCATGCCGAGGGATGGACTTGGCAACGTTTCTGTGTATTTCTATATATTTTTCTAACCCAGTTAAGACAGCATTTCTATGTATAAAGACGTAACGGGTATACGTGGGAATGGAATTTGTAGCCCTCTGGAAAAGGCTTTGAGATAAGTAGTAGCGGAGAGCAGTAGCAAATAAATCTACATTCTGTTCCTTGGGAAATGCAACAATGGATTCATGTCTTCCTCAAAATGCAGCTGGGCTCTACTTGATTATTAAAGAAAAAACAACACGATTTGCTTGTACAAAGAGGTTAAAAGGTTTATGAGACAGCATTTACTGAAGCCCAGGCGATAGTTATTCAGACAAAAGGTGCATGTAGAAATAACTCTGAACATGCTGATAAACTGGTACCACAATGTGATGGGGAGAATAAAGAAAAAGAAACGCAAAGAGACAGTGAACCCCCCAGAGCCACTTAAACACTAGCTTGTCAGTTAACAGATGTTTAATATAAAACGATGTTTGATTTCTCTCTAGTGCTTCCCTCATTTGGCAACGCCGGGGCGCGATCTAAACCACAGTGAGTCGATGGAAGGTCTCCCATTCATGTTGTTCAGGAATTTTATGATAGCTATATCTTTTCCTTTTAAAAGATGGGAGTGTGGCTCTTAATTTCTATATCTTTGTGACATCACTTCTTCAAGATACGGTGTTTACAACGTAGTCTTGCCTGCACCCCCCCCCCCCGCGCCCTGTGCATTCCCATTGCATGCAGTTCCCTCATTAGCAGAAAAAGTGGACGGGGCACCAAGTGCTCATGGCTCTGCATCAGCTTGTATAATTAGCAGGCGCAGCGCAGCAGGCGAGAAAGCAGGTACCGAGCTGCGGGTCTTGAAAAGCCGGCGAACAATGGCTGGCTCATCTGCTCGAAAGAACGGACGCCTCTTTGAATGTGGGGATGGCTCAATCCATAAACCTGTTAAAGCCAAGTCTTAGCTTTAACAAAAAAGAAGAAAAAAATCCAAAACAAAACAAAAACACACCGCTGTGTAATTCGGAACCCAGTTGATTTCTGTAAATATTCTTGCAGCACAATGTACTCTCGAGTGAATCCCATTGCTGCCCAAAAGGCATTGCTTCTCGAGCAGCATGTTCTTTCGGACTGTGAGCGTAAGGGGGTTTGCACTTCTGCACGAATTTGCATGGCGCTGGATGGCAGTCAGACGCATGCATGCATTTCCCGCTCCGATTCCGAGCTTGTCTCGCAGTGTCTCCAGGGCAGCGACCCTGGGAGCAGGTGCAGCGGAAAGGCTGACTGACGAGTCCCTTTTTCCTTCCCCTCCTGCACAAGATAAGGAGCAGTTCACATCAGCAAGAAACCCTTTTTAAACAGCCTTGCAAAGAAGGCTCTGTCGGGACCACCAGAGAAAAGGTGCAGCTTTGGTTTCCCCCACACCTCCATAGGGCAGATCGCGTTTGTCCTCTATTTACCTGCCTGGGGTCAAGGCTCCAGTCTCCGGAAGAGGAAAGCAAGAATATGAATATCTCGTGCGCCACCCGCAGGCAGAGCTGGAGAATGACAGGAGGGAGGCGCGGCCACGGATTCCACGGGGCTCTTCGCTGTGCTTTCTGGGAGCCACGCGGAATTCACAGTGGAATGAATGGAGCGAGCGCCGCAAGCCTAGGCGAGCATTTTAGGAGCCTCGGAAGAGGCAGCGCTTATCCCGGCCTTGAGGACTGAAAGTCAATTTGTGCTAGAACCACCACATGAGTGACCTTTGGCTATTCTTAACCGCAGTCACCTTAATTAAACTTGCGGATATCCCACCAACTGTCCCCCGCCTAGGGTTGGGGAACACTGCCCTACAGGATGACTTGTGGCACATTTTTAGCTTAGAACTGAAACCTTGGGAGGATTCTGCAAACAGAATTATTCTTCTTCTCTGATGCAACCTGTGGCGTTGTTGGTTTCGGCGGCTTTTGCACATGGACTGCTGCTTTCGTTACTGCTAGTAATTTAGGAGAGACGAGTTTCCCGAGGACAATGTCAGGGGGGGGGGGACAGGATCTCCGAGGAACCGTCTGGAGTACTCATTTTGTTTTGACCCGAACCCTGTTCGAGGGGTTCTGAAATGGCCGTGTTGAAGTTAAGGGCATTATGTTATGACCTCTCTTTGGTGAAAGAGACTTCGGCCATCCGCTTACACAGAGCACGGTGTCGATCACTATTTAAAGAATAATTATTATTTTAAAAGCAGCCGAAGTGAAGCAGTGGTCCACGCTCTACAGACAACCAGGAGTGTGAGCGCTAAGGTGTTTCGGTCCCCTTAAAGAATAAGCGGTTAGGTTGTCTACGAAAGCGACAGCCCTATTATCTGATTTCTTCTACTACTACTCTCCCAACATCCCACTACTTTTGTGGTAGTTGGTCAACCTCTCAGTGGGTCAGGAGGTGGGTCCGAGCAATGCCATTCATAATCAAGAACCTATTTTCATATTGATTAAATGTGTAACATTGAAGGAGATCCGTGCCCGGGATTAATAGCGTGAGATCCCATCTACCCTCAGTCTAGACTTCCTGCTGAAGGGACTTCCGAGGGTGGAGGAAACGAGGGGATTTCACGCGGCTGAGGGAATTTTCCCTCACAGGAGAAAAGGCGGGAAAGTTACGTTCAAGTTATGTACAGCATAGACCCATTAAAATAAATAACTTCATTGGTTTCACTGGGTCTAACTGATTATTTCTTAGAAATCTAAAGGGGGATATAATATATCCAATTAACAGGAGCTGCACGGTTTGCTAGCAAACCGTCCCGCCCAAAGCCAAGTTGTATAGATGGGGAGGTCTTGAATCGGAAGGATTTGTGAAAGGGGCAAATGGATGGATTTGCCGAAGCGACAGCAGCGGGCGTTTGAGTGAAGGGACCAAACGTTTGCACTTAAAAGCACCAAGGCAATAATACTGTATAGCTCGGCTGCCTTTTGCCTCCGTAGCCTCCCTTCGCAAGGGCTTGTGGGAAGATGGCGGGGGCGGTGTGGGGGAAGAGGAGAGAGAGAGTACAAAACTCTTTTTCAGGGCGTCTTTAGCGAGGTCCCCTCGGCCGATTTCAGGGAGGCTTATGTTACTTTGTGGGGGATCACCCCCCCACCTCTAAAATGGCAACTGAACCCTGAGTAACATGTGGGCCGGCCAGGCCCTTTCGCAACGTGGCGGCCTTCAGCTGAATCTAAACCCTAATGTCATGGAGCTAATTTTCCTGAGGAAAAGACCACCTAACTCGCCGAGAAACCCGCTCGGGGAACTGCACAGGCAGGGCAGGGAGGCCCAGCTCCCCCTAATATGACCCAGCCAATGTTACGCTGCTTCTCTCTGCTGCAGAGGGAAAAGGCCAACTTGCACCTCCCGCTAGTGCTTCAGATGAACTGTATTCATGTGCGTTAACTGAGGCTTCTCGGTTCCTTTCTAGGTCTGGGAGACGCCTGGGGCCAGCCGAGCAGATTAGGCCCCTTGGATAATGTCGCGAAGGAGCTGGGCTCGCATTTGCTTCAGGTAGAGTCTCTGCGATTCGTGCTGCTTCTTCAATACTGTTTGTGTTATTTCAGGAGTTCGTTGCGTTAAAACCCACTAGATCTCGCCCCCAAACCCAAGGCTCGGTCCCCTGGAGAGAGCCGCCTTTTTTTGTTTCAAAGGAGAAAGGGATGGTCCATAAGTCTAGTAACCGTGGCTTGTGAACAAACCTGTCGCAGAGAAAATGGGAACATGCTGGCCAGCTCCCTCTTCTTAGGGGTAGATTGGGACTTCCAGTCCGGGTTTATTATGGTTTGGGAGTACAGAATTAGGGAGTGGCAATGAATGGGTTAATGCAAAATAAAAGAATGTGATGATCTTGTGTTTGCAGGACAGCCGTAAATCAAGTGGCATAAATGGGCAAGAAACCCTAGTGGCTTGTAATTTATAATATATGCTTGCATATACACACATTTCAGTCAAACTATATGTGCTGCAATAGGCTCTTTTTAAACAGCTGCATATCTATATCTATACACAAACATGCATTTTTAATGGAGATTTCAGCCCACTCATTGCTCAATAGGGAAAACCTTTAAAAGAACGCATGGCTCCTGTGGTGGGAGGAGAACATCTGGATTAGATCTTCCATTGACGTTAGCACCTGAAAATACAGTTGTTCAAAATCTGGTTGATCCACTTTGGAATTCTGCTTCTCTCTATTGTGTAAGTCCCAATGCTGCAAAGGGTATCATGCGTGTGCTCACCTCACAAAAGGTTTTTTTGCTAGTAAATTCCTCCCGATTTTACAGGTATAATAAAGAGAAATGCAGCCTTGAGTAGGTGAAACCGGAAAAATAAAACAATAAACTGTTTTTCAAAACTACTATAATTCATCTTACACTCACTATTGTAACCTTTTTGCATGTTGGTAAAGGTAGCCCTGAAAATAGGAGGTAAGGGTTGAGAACTTTGTTTTAGTTATGCTTTATGCCACTGTTCTAACCATGTCTACTCAGAAGTAATTCCCATTTAATTCAATGGGGTTTACTCCTAGGTAAGGTGTTAGTGTTGCACCCTTGGTTCTTAAACTTTTCAACCACATTTTACTAGCAGATGACATTTGCAGGGCCTTCTGAAACTTGAATAAGCAGACACTATGATAAAGGTTTCCATATCTTAATCATTATTTTCACTAATTTCCATTGGATAGTGGGGTGTATATAATTGTAATACGTTAACAAATGCTTTGGCATTGATGTAGAATGAGGTGTATAATGAACTTTTTGCTGGAATGTAACCTGTTTTGAAAGTAACTTTAATGAAAACAGAAATTCACATCCTTAAAGTATACTTTATTTGTCATAATGTTGTTGCATAGAAAGTCAACTTCATGAAAAATAGTGTATACTTTAAGAAAAAAAACTTTTAGAACATATTTGTCGACAAAAGTCAAATATATGTTTAAACAAAATGTGATATAAATTAATCTTTCAAAATATAGTTTGGCACACAGTAAGAAGCTTAGTGACATCTATTTATTTGCTAGCTATTTAAAAATGTGTATCTTACCTCTTATGCTTGAGATGGTTTGCAATATATAATATTTATAACATACCTGCAGCTTCTTAATTTACTATTTTCAAATTGTGTTTAACACAAAATAATGATGTAATACTATTTAAAATGTCCAGTTATTTATGAATTATAAATGTTGTTTTAAGAAATGCAGCTACTTTACTGAAAATATGTGTGCTTTCACCTTTGAGCAAAGAAGGGAGGGGAGTGCCATGTATTTAAAGAGCCACTAAAAGTAAGGTTTTCTAATGGAAGTGCCAATGCAGCCTAACTATAACATCGGGGAACAAATTGCTAGTTTATGAGGAATGTTTTAAAGCAATGTTTTATTTAAGAAAGCAGTGATTTCTTCCCCATGCTAATACTGCTACAAAGTTTTGTTTATGTTCAGAAGAAGGGGGGCGGGAATGAAACCAAAGAGTAATCTGGTTCTAATTACATGCTGTAAAAGTAGAGTAGGTCAGAGAATAATTTGGAATATTTTTTATTGGGGTAACATTGAACTTGCCCCTCTATTGCAGACTTTTATTACTTTCCTTTTGTTCCAGCATCTTAAAATATGAACTAGTAAATATAAAAGGCAATTGTTTTATCTATGTACAGTATTTAGAAATACATTTCCCTTTCCAAATGTAGACCTCTTTCCCTCCATATGGAGAATTCTTATAGTCTAATCACACTTGCGTAGAGGTGGGTTTTGTTTTAATGAACATTTGGTCCTCTGATAAGCAGTAACTTCTAAGGTCTTAGACAGAGAGAGGTCTTTCTCAGTCTGCCTACCTGAGATGCTTTAACTGGCAATTTAACTTGAGACCTTTGATGCTCTGCTGTTGAGCTGTGGCACCTCTCTCAAATCATTGCTCCATTCTGATTGGCAGGCTTTTTTGAACTTTACCTGCTTTGCTACCTGAGATTCTTCAAAAGGCAATGCCAGGGATTAAATCTGGGACCTGCTGCATATGAAATGGTATTCTAGTGCATTAAGGTTCTTCCCTGAAATCAGCAGAGCTTGTTTCCAAATACATGTTTCTGGGACTGAGATGCCTTTCCTTTTGTGACTCATACCCGAATCCTCAAAATGGTGTTTGGAAGCAGATTTAAATCTACTCATGTGATCAGGATTAGCGTTTTTAAAATACAACAATATACTTAAATTTTCGCTGAGCCTTCATTTTATCTTATTGGTTAAAATATGCAATATTAGGTCCCAAGCAATAACTATAGAATCAGTCAAAGTATCATATTGCAGAATTACTTGTGAACAATTATATAAGGTAGTTGTAACTTTCAAGGGATTTCCCTTCTATCATTTTTGAAATTATGGTTTCATAAAACTTATTTTATGAAACATTCATGTTCTTTTCATTTTCATTACAAGTTTCAAAGGAGCCACTTGTCAGATTATTCTGTGCTCACGAAACCCTTAATAAAAATAGTCAGAAGAATGTAAAACATCACTTAGGAATCATTAAAACTGTAAATAGTGATAAGTTATTTCTACCAATTAATTGGGATTGGTTTCCCCCATAAGAACTCAGGATTTTTGCTAAGTACTATAATAACCCAATATCAACATGAGAATGTTAACTTTGCTGCTGCTGTAAAACTAGCATATGTAAGGGGAGAATGAGTTAGATTTAACTTTTTATAGTGTGTGTATAATAGTAATTGGGCAGCACCAATTATATAATACAGTTAAATCTGTTTTTAATCTGTTTTAATTTTATTATTGTATACTTAATTTGATTATTTCTTTTACCTGCTTATAAATCATTTTGGGATGTTTTAGTGGGAAGTGATACACATATTTAATCAACCTAACCTAGTCTTCATCAAGCCAAATTGGGTAATATGTTTTAAAATATATGTTCCTCTGTAGGGGGAAATAAAAAAACTTATCACAAGCAACTTGACTGTATATTGTAAGTGGTAAGATTTTATTATATTTCTTTCTCTTTTGCAGACTCTGGATGGGTTTGTTTTTGTGGTAGCATCTGATGGCAAAATAATGTATATCTCAGAAACTGCTTCTGTTCATCTGGGTTTATCACAGGTAGGAGCAAGTTCTGTCCCCCTATTGAATGATGATGTTCTTCCTTTGAATTGATTTTAGTTTTTTGTTTTGTTTTTAAGTTAAATAATTCACACAGCTTATCACTGTAAGGGAAAAACTTTGCATTTTGCTTGTTACTTATATACATTTTGAAACTAAGAATGCAGTCCACAAAAGTGCTTTGCTAACTCTACTACTAAAGCCCCTTGGAAGCATAGTCCACTTGTCATCCAATTATAGCGAGTGCTGCCTATTCCTAGCTGGGTGTTGTTGCAAATGGCCATTGGCCAGAGCAGTGGTATAGATCTCTGGAAAAAAAGTGGAAATTTCCAGTCTGTGTTTTGAATTGTATGCAGTAAGAATATAAGAACCGCTGGATCTGACCAAAGGCCCATCCATCTCACAGTGGCCAACCAGATGCCTCTAGGAAGTCCACAAGCAGGAACTGAGTGCAACAGCAGTCTCTCCACTTGTAGTGTTAGCTCCTGTGAAAACAGAGGAAACCTGAGTTTTATAGTAAATGTGCTTTAGGAAAAAATAAAAAGGGAGCAGATTTATGAGTGTTCACATGGAATTCAGGCAATTTTTCTTGAGTTTTGCCAGCCTTGTGGCCTTTTCAGTAAAGCGT
This sequence comes from Podarcis muralis, assembly GCF_964188315.1. NCBI lineage: Eukaryota > Metazoa > Chordata > Lepidosauria > Squamata > Lacertidae > Podarcis > Podarcis muralis. The sequence continues at coordinate 54,595,623 of NC_135658.1, forward strand.
TTTATATGTTTATGGTAGAACTCATAAAACCAGGTTTACTACTGTTCTGCTCAAACGTTAGTGTTTGGGGTTTTAGGGCACTGTTACATTTGTTCATTTTAAAGGTAACTAACAATTTCTTAAATGTATGTTCAACTGAAAACAATGGGATTTACTTTCAAGTACATGTGTTTAGAATAAAGGAATTCTATTTCTGTTAGCAAGCTGAATTGGGATGTGATACAGCATTTTGAAATATTTGTGCCCAAAACTTGTAATGAGCCCATGTTTAATGGTTTGAAAAGTTACTCTTTAGCAACCTTAGGTTGCAATCATATACCACTTAAACTCAGTGCGATTTCCTTCTGATGTAGAGGATTGTGCCATTTATCAACACTGGATGTTCCCACTATCATGGAAATTTTTTCCCCCTGAAACCTGTGTGAAGTACTGCTGATTCAGTAAACAGTAAAGAGGGTGTTTATTTTCATGTGTGGAGTGGCTCTTACAGAATGCTCCCATGTGGGCCTTAAAGTGCATGGTGGGTCAGTATTAGCTTGCCAGCTTCATTTTGTAGGCTTCTCCTTGTAGCCTTGAGCGAAGATCCACATATTTGCTTTGACTTTTATTAATTAGAGACAGATTGTTATTTATCTTAAAAAAAGATTTAAGAATGGTATGTAACTATTTATGAACTCACTGATAGGACAAGGGACCTGAGGTAGAGTCTGGAATCGTATTGCCTAGGCACCACTAAGAGGGGAAGGGCAAGGCAGCAGAAGCAACCTGCTTGCTGTTTCCTCAGGGGCAATTAACAATTGGGCACTAAGGTTTTTTGCAGGGCCATTTTTGTCATTGTTGGACCTTTTGAAATAATTTCCTTTTCTGTGGTTAGAAAAGACCTCTGTACTAGACTTGTCCCTGACATGACACCATGTTCACCAGTTGCCTACACAGTAAAAACCAATTTTCTAGCTATTTTTTAAAGTAACTTCTCATTTCTTTTCAAAAGTGCTCTGCTTTGGTGACATCTGCTTTTCTCTGAGACTCTCAGAGGAAAGCAGACACCACTAGAATGAGGGAGTTCTTTGGTGGAAAAAAAATAGAGTAAACGAAAGCAACTAGTTGTGTTAGTAGTAGCAGATCCCTAAATGCAGGCATGGCAAGGAGGTATGTGAGGTATAGAAGCACTCTTAAAAAACTTTTGACTGTTTTGGTATTCTGGGGAGAGGATTCCCCTCACTTTTTCTGTGCACCAATACTGTATAGGTAAAGAGGTAATTCTATACATGTGATGCCTTGTTAAGAGACTAAGGTATGACTATGTCTGTTCTACCCTTCCCCAAGTTCTTTCTGTCTCTAATTTCTACTATAGCTGCCTATTCTGCCTTTTCAAACCACCTTTTCCCCTTTCCAGTTTCTATCCTTCACTCCCTAAAAATGTTCATTGTGCAAACTGTGTTGCCTCCTTCACTCTCCTGTCTGCAATACTCTACCTTCTTTCTTTACCCTTTTTTCCTTTTGAGAACAATAAGTAGGAAAATATATTTTGGAAGAATGACTTTGGGTAAAACACTGCCTCTTTGCATTTACAGTCTCTCTCCCAACAAAGCTAGAAACAGAGAGCTGTGTTATGTTAGGTCTGATTCAGGGTAATTCTTCCTTCTTGGAAAGGACACAGAGATACAAACTGATACTACTACTTGTTTCCATGTGGGTGGATCTGCCCCTGCTTATATACCACTTGTTTCCTCAAAACTGGAATGAAGGCCCACAGGACAAGATTGAATTTTTCACATAGCTATTGTGTATACATTTGGTAAACATTAATAAGCATTCACATAGCTGTTAGCCAGATGAAAGACTGCATTCTCTGGCTTATAAAATGTACTGAGGGACAGCTTTTAAAACTTTAAATTGGTTGAGATTCCAATCTCTAAATGAATCTATGCCTTAATTCAGTAAAGCAAGGCACATGCTTGTAGAAAACACATGAGTTCAACCACATATTTAAATTTAGACCTGTTGTTAACTAGTTAACTACTGAGAACTGTGAAGTCTAATTCACAAACTTGTTAAAGCTGCTTTTCATTCCAACCCTAAATGTCCTAGTTCTGGTTGGAACTCAATCAGAATACTAGTCTCATGGAGTTTACTAATTGGTGGGAGAGGAGAGCAGGAAGGAACGGTTGAACCTGTGACTCTTAATAGCTTATCCAGACCATGATAAAAAGGACCGTTTTGCAGTTTTAACCTGCTAAATGCTAACTGAAATGGTAAAATTTGCATAAGGTGTGAATTCACCTTTATAGAAAAGCTAGCTATATCAATTGAGGAATCAGGAGTGCAAATGGATGGTGTATACACTGTTCCCAAGCTCAATGTAACAGCCACACTGCCAGGGCTGTGTGAGCATAGTCCTTTAGGAAAAGACCAAACTCTGATTAGCCTTTGAGAAATGAGTGGGGCTATTCATTTCTCCCCTACCACCCTCCATCCAAGCTCTGATCACACATTTTTTAAAAGGGGGTTATGCCACTTAGAGGTTTTTTTCATTGTGAAAAATCACGGGAACTAAACATTCTATTTCATTGTTATCTCCTCCAGCAACAACTGTTTGAATCTAGAGCTCAAAATAGGGTCATACTGAATACTTTTTTTGGTGTAATTAGTATTTACATAGATCACAGTCTTCAAGTCATGTGTGCTGCAACTGAACCTTTTTTGCTCATGATAAGACAAAACAACTTGTAGATCATGGCTATTGGTTGATAGCTGCTTTTGGTCCAGGAAGACGATAGGAGTGTTAGAAATGCAGTGGGGTATTTGTAAATCATATGTATATTACATACAAGAGACCTCTGAAAAATAATACTAAATGGAAAAAAAATCATCTGCTATAGTTCTGAATGTATTAAATATATTCTTGACAGGTGGAACTCACCGGTAATAGCATTTATGAGTATATACATCCATCAGACCATGATGAAATGACAGCGGTTCTAACAGCTCACCAGCCTCTTCATCCTCATCTCTTACAAGGTACTTCCATATGATATGACCATATACAAGTAAAAAGGATGATGAGATGTAGTGCTGATCTTAACATGCTAACACTTAATCCACTGAAATTTACAAATGTAAAAAGGGTTCCTGGCCAAGTGTTGTATCTAGCTATATTGATGTAGCATCTTTCATCTCATTCCAAATTGTGAAAATAATATTAAAACTTCATTCTTCAGCATATCTAGTTGCAATATTAGGTTTGTTCACAGTGACGAAACTTTAAGTTGTAGACTACAGTTATGAAATAATAAATGACTCTGTGAACAAGGGTATAGTAGGTATAGAGTTGTGAAAAATGCTTTGTGACCATTTGGCAACAAACAAAACATTCTGAAGTTTTATGTGATCCTTCTTCAAAAAACGTAGAAATGGGAGAGAGCAAGTGAGATTGATTTCATTGCATCACCTCAGGGATGATTCAGGCTTGCATGAAAGCTAAATATAATTTCACAGAAGGGGCTGAAGTATCTTGTAAAATAGTCATGTGCAATCTGAATGTACAAGCACAAATTTATTACATAAAATAGCCACTGCCTCCTTTTTTTAATACCATGACGTATAGCAGAGCAAACTGTTTAAATGTCAATAGGACATATTTATTTGTAAATCTTTTTTGAAGTTGGACATGTTGTCTTTGAATTTCCAGGAAAATGGGATAATTTAAGATACATACTTGATTAAAACAAGAACAATTCACTTATTTGAAATTCCACTGACGAGATCAAATGAGTATTTTATCTTTAATGTGTATTTGATAATTGACATCTCAGTTCAAACTGGATGTATATAAATATGTGGGTTTAGATGAGTCTGTTTTATGTTCTCTCTTAATATCTGGATTGTCTGATCTTCAAAGTATCAGCAATCTATTTGATGTATGGGTAAGACAAAGGTACACAAATGACGTGGAACATGATTTCTTTTGTCACATGTGGAGAGTTTCTTATAAGGCCTGGTAAATGTTTCTTCTTTCCTTCCTCCTCTTTGTCATATATGCACCAGCCATTACATTGGAATAGTGCAGAAGGTCTGGATACACTAGAACCATGCTGGCCTTTTGTTCTGAGTAATGGCCAGTACATGGTCTCCAAGAGGGAAAGGAGAAAACACATCATTTGTCACTCCTCTGATGGTGGCTACACATGGAGATGAATTGCCCCTTTGGTTTTAATTCATTAAGTATCACACATTGTCCAGTAGCAGGCCATGTATCTGGAAAATACTGGCTAGAGTTTTATTTGCAAATTTTCTTTTTAAAGTGCTTGATACAGTGGTATCAATGGACTTAATCCGTTGTGGACTTAATTGTGGACTTAATTGTGGACTTAATCCGTTTCGGGGTGCCATTTGCATCCCGAAAAGTCCACAACCAGAGCGCCTCTTCTGCGCATGTGCGCGGTGCGATCGAGTGCTTCTGCGCATGCACATGTGCAGGCGGCGAACCCGGAAGCAAACACTTCCAGGTTTGCCGCGTTCGTAAGCTGAAAGTCCGTAACAAGAGTGGAACGCAACACGAGGTATGACTGTAATTCAAACAGAACAGATGTTTTTCCAGCCACCAATAATTAAGCTTTTGTGGCTAGAAATGGTTTGAGTAGTAGCAGCCTAGAGGATCAAACACTATTATTATCTGCAAGCCACTCCCAGGATGGCTCAATTTGCACAGGGGGGAAATTTAAAAAAAAATAGGTGTTGAAGTAGGGAGTAGTAAACTGACCATTTAAGTTAGCTGTAATATTTGTTTAGCAAACTTTGAGATGTTTGGAATGTGGCTCTCCTTCTTGGAGTGGGATCTCCTAAGGAAGACCTAAACCCCAGGAGGCAAAGGGGAATGTTGCTTGAAACTCTGGAGTGGGTTCCTTGTTTTGGTTTCTGGTTGAAGTCGCAAAGCTACTAATCTGAGCGCCTGGTAGGTGTATGTGTGCTTGTGTTGTTGCACATGAACTTACTGGTTTAGTTATAAAGCAGGCAGGGAGGTTTTCCATGACAAGGAGCATGCAGGGTGTGGAGGAAAACCTCCCTTCCTCATCCTTATCTCTCTGCGTTCCTTTAAGAGATTTTCTCTGTGCTGTACTTCTAGTATTGGAGCTAGACAAGGAAAAGGATGGGTTTCCTTCCCATACATACTCCTTTTGTCATAACTCCCACTACCCCTCACTTGTCCTTTAGGGACGTGGGTGGTGCTGTGGTCTAAACCACTGAGCCTCTTGGGCTTGCTGATCGGAAGGTCAGTGGTTCGAATCCATGTGAGCTCTGGCACTCTGCACGGTGTCCCGTTGCGCCAGAAGTGGTTTAGTCATGCTGGCAACATGACCCAGAAGGCTGTCTGCTGGCTCCCTTGGCCTGAAAAGCGAGATGAGCGCCACACCCCATAGTCACCTTTGACTGGACTTAACCGTCCAGGGGTCCATTACCTCTTACCTTACTTGTCCTTTAACTTGAAGCAGCAGGTATATGTTCTTAGAAGACTCAGTGAGTTGACAGTTCTTCAATGGAAATTCAGTGATTTGACAATGATTATTTAAGGGCCAGCAGTAGCAGCTGGGTGAGAATACAGTGCAAAAATCAAAACAAAAAACAGTGGCAGGATCACTCAAGTGGATTTATTGCTAAACAATTGACAAAGATGCTGAGATCCTGATCCTGCAGAGGTTTAAAAGTCTCAAGGTTTCAACTGTGGCCATGTTTCCTAAGTGTGTTTTAGATTGGCTTCTCTTTCTCAGAATGTAGGCTATGGCATCAAGGGTCTTTAGCTACCAGTTAGATTGCTGCAGCTGCTGACTCGGGAAAAAGTGTAGCAGACTATGAGACACCTTGCAGAAAAAGATTTTCTATTTTGTTATTCTAATGTCATCTTTTACTTAATGTGTTAAAGTAAAGGTATGGCTTACATATTCATGTTTTGCATGTAACATGTTAAGTCAGCTAGTTAGATAGATCTTCAGGATTTTATAGGTGTTAGGCCAATAGATTTGTGTGTTTTTTTAGTTTATGAACCTAGCTCTTGGGTGGCTCAGGAGTTACATAGCTTCATAGGTTTGGGAAACTTCTTGCTATCTTGGGATGGATCAACACGTTTCTGGTGTGTGTTGGTTCACATATGATCATAAATCTGTTTCTGCAACTATCTGCAATTTTTAAAAGCAAAAATAATCACATTAATGTATTATTATTTTTATAAAAGACACATTTTGAACGCATTTTATCCTAAAATACACATTTTTGTGTGCATTTCGGTACATTTTTTGAGCTGATACCTGTATTGCAAAATGGGAGAAGTATAAAAACAGAAGGATAACTGCATTCTGATCCACGTATTAGTCTGGTAAGTGCAAATCTAGTCAGTTTGCTTAAAAATGAAGACCAAACAAAATCCTCAAGCAATTCAAGGATAGGTGGGTAGGTCATTTGTCTCTCTCGTAGTTTGTCTGCAGGGGATATCAACCTGCTAGCTGTATGGAGCTGCATTATCTCTACAATTCTATGATCTCTCACCAGGCAGCTTATTGCAATTGTCTAGCTAGCAAGGATGTGCTGTGTGTGGCACAGGTCCTTGAGGAAAGAAAAAATGAATGCAGTCAGCAGGAGGTAGCAGGTTGTGCATAGATGGAGGGTGCCCAAATATTTGCGCAAGGGCTAAGTATCCATGTGCCTCCAACATGTCCAGAAAAGAACATGGAAGGTGAAAATTAATATCTTGCTCTAATTTCTAGCAGAACCAGTAAGGATATGGTTGGATCTTAGTACAGATGTCATAAAGTCAATTTTTAGCGAGTTTACATGTGTATTGTTCATATTCGTAAGCCGTTTGTTGTGAAGAACTACTGTTTTCCATGTAGGAATGTTACATGGAAGAAAGTGAAAGCATGTAAACACCTTAATTTGGTGGAAGCAGCACAAAAATGTCAACTTCTTAATCCATAGGAAATAAATTTAGGCTGTGATTGTATGCTTAGCTGGGAGTAAGTTCTACTGAACTTGGTGAAGTTACTTCTGAGTAGACATGCACAGGATCACACTGTTTCTCAATTTGCTGGAATGTGGAAGTCCTCATCAAGGGAGTTTGGGAAGTTACTAAGGGAACTATAATTCTGCATTTAAATAAAGCATCTTAATTGCAAATAAAATTATATTATTAAAATCATTTTTTAACAATGGAATATACTTTGAAACCCTGTGCTCCAATTTGACATTCTGAGCATAAGTTTCAAACACCTAAATATTCAGAAATAATCCGAAGATAATGAAATGAACATCCCTGTGTGAGATGGTTGTCTTTTCTACACTAAATAAGGCAGTTTTCTGTCAACTCATTAAAAAATCTATACTGGACCCAGACAATTGTGCCAGCTATCAATGTACCTTTTGAGGACAAGGTGTTCACGCAACTCCAGACACCCTTGAATGACACTGATTATCTAAATCCATTTTTGGTTAGGGTTTGGCACAGAAACTTTGATCACCATGGTGCCACCTTTGTGAGGAGAGAGTAAGAAATTGCAATCCTGTTGATTTTCCTGTACCTCTCAGAGGTGTCCAGTACCATCCACTATGATATCTTGATGAACTGGTTGGCTGGTGGAAATTGGTGTATAATGTTGTGGGCTCCTGCTCCCTCAACTATTAAGGCTGCTTATTGGGAGTTCTTCTATGGTGTTCTTCAGGTTTTATTCCACTCGTTGTCAGGTGATAGTGTACTCCACCTGAAAAATCAGGTTCCCAATATGGAGGTGTTAGCCTCAGAGACCCAAGTGACCTCTGTGGCATGAAGCACCTTTCATTTGCTAACGGTTGCACACCAACTGCTATCTTTCTCAACAATGAAGATAGCCTGACCACAGTTCTCCATGTATGCATTTAGAGTATTGTAACGTACTGCATCATATGGGACACCTTTTGAGGACTGTTCAGAAGCTACGGCTACTGCATAATGTAACAGTGGGGCTGGTCATATTGGAGTTTTAAAATAGCTACACTGCCTTCCAGTTAACTTAAACGTGCTGATTTTGACCTATTCTATTCTAATAGTGAACTCATTCTCAAAGTGTGGATACTTTTGGACCAAAGCTCACAATTTGAAAGAGAATTATTACAAAATAAGGATAAACCTTTGTCCAAAATGTATAACTTTTTATTAGAATGGGAAACGAATGACGAGCTAGTTAAAGCTTCAACGACACACTGGGCAATAGATATAGGACACAATATAGATTTAAACCTCTGGGAGAAACTTTGGAAAAATGATCTGAAATTTACTGCATGTTATTCATTCAAAGATAACTATTTGAAAATGATCCATATATGGTCTTTAACTCCGAATAGGTTGGCTAAGATGTATAAAGTAGAATCAGATATGTGTTGGAAATGTAAGGAAATGGAAAGACTTTTTTCATGTGTGGTGGACATGTAAAAAAGGAAATGAGTCCTGGGAAATGATTTATAATGAGTTGAAAAAAAAATGTTTAAAATAACCTTCCCAAAAAGACTGGAGTCCTTCTTATTGGGAATAATTCATACAGAAATTCCCAGATGTCAGGAAAAAAAATTATGTATGCAACAACAGCGGCTCGAGTATTGTTAGCCCCAAAATGGAAAGTGAGTGAGGTCCCAGGTAAAGAGGATTGGCAATGTAAGATGCTAGAATATACAGAACTTCAGGCTTAACACATAGCATAAGAGAACAAGAAGAACACATATTTAAAGAAGAGTGGAAAATATTTATTGAATATATGGAAAATAATTGCACACAGCTGAAAACGCTGGCAGCATTAAGATAAATTCATCAGTGTGATTAATGTTTGAACAATGTAAAAATAGAGAATGGATTTAATTGGTTATAGTAAAATATGCAGGAATTTGAGATAAGTAAAATGAACCATGGAAGGAGAAGAAAGGAAGTCATTGGATATTTAAAAGTATGTAAAATGTTTATTCTGAAGTATAAAAATTGATACCTCTGAGAGAATGATGGCATTTCAGAGAACATAGTACAGAAACTGGCCTAAAAATGTTTAAAATAAATAAATTCATGGTTTTAAGGTTTTGAGGGATGCTTAAAATCATGAGGCCTGTGACAAAGAATGGCTTAGCAAGCATTCTAATTATCACTTTCATATTCATGCTTCATGTTTGTAAGCATAACTAAAAAAATGCACTACAGGTTTAATATTAAAAACTATGTTAAAATGGCAAAAGGAATATTGTAAAGAGTCTTGAAACATTTGTATTTTGTTTTCAGAGTATGAAATAGAGAGATCTTTTTTTCTGCGAATGAAGTGTGTTTTGGCCAAACGGAATGCAGGACTAACATGTAGTGGTTACAAGGTAAAGTGCTTAGATTTTTGCCATCTTCGCAGGGCAACAGGTTTTAATTATAGAAGCTTGCCTTAAAGCAAACACATATTTTACAGTAATATACAGTAATATCTGTGACATTGATGCTAGGGCTGAGTCAAAATGGAAGGGAGTCTGTAAAAATTTCCCCCATCATGAAACTTGCCTTCACTCTTTTTTGGTGGTATGTGTGGATTTGTGAAACATGGCAAAAATGTTTTGACTATTCAAAATGCAGTCAGGAAGACATTCTGATATAGCTTCATGATGACACCATGAAGCCAAAGTTGACTGTCTCTCTGACATCCTCATGCTGTATGTGTCTGGGATTCCATTTTTATAAAAGGCACTAAAGTGGCAGATCAGGAAAAGAAGCACTTAAGAACAGTATGCAAAAAAGATAAGCAATGAGTCCACTCTTTTTCACCTTAAAACTTCACAGGTGAAGATTCAGTACAGCTCTGATTAATAGCATTTATTGCCATAGGCTCCCCAGTGATTGAACTTTGCTTCCAGGGAGGCTTGTATTGTACTATTCTTACTGCCTTTGAGGGGGCCCGTGAAAACCTTCCTTTATTGCAAAGGGCCTCTTAGCTGAGTTAGATTTAAAACTGGATATTTTGTCTTGCTTTGGGGGACGGATCATAACTCAGTGCTTTGTGTACAGAAGGTCACAGGTTCTCTCCATAGCATTTCCAGTTAAAAGATTAGGTAGCAAGTGATGGGGAAGACCTCTGCTAGAGACCCATGATAACTTCTGCCTGTCATAGTAGATGTTACTGGGCAAGATAGGCAAATGGTCTGGCCTGGTACCATACAGCTTGCTACGGTATTTTGCTCTGTAAAGCTCTTTCTTACTGTGAACCACCCACAATGCTTCACTATGGGGCAATATGGAAATTAAACAAAGAACTTATTTAGGCAGGTAAACTCCAGTGTATTTTGTACCTTCTCCTTTGACTAATTAGCAGACTGTTGGGCAATCTCCGTTTCCCCCGCACACGTCTCTCTCTCTCTCTCTCTCTCTCTCTCTCTCTCTCTCTCTCTCTCTCTCCCTCCCTCCCTTTCCCCTCCCCATTCCCTTCTTCCAGGTCCACAGCCTCTTGTGCAGACATGCAAATGCTTTGCAGTAAAGCTTATAGCCTAATACTGTGCATGTTTACTCAAAAGGAAGGCTTTGCTGAATTCATTGGGGCTTATTCCCAAGTCAACAATCATAGCATTGCGTGTTTTCCTTTGCTACCTCATGCTATGTCCCGGGAGAAGCCAACCCCAAATCCAGTCTGCAACGGTTTTGGCTGTCATTTGTTTGCTGCATCAGCAGCCTCTATGAAAGCAGCTTCTGCCACAGCAAATAGCAAATGGCTTATTTGCAAGGATAACAAAAAACTCTGAGGATCAGAAGGATTGAAGGTGGAAATTGCACAGCAGTTCTTCCTTCTCTTCTCTCCTTGAGTGAATGTGAGGAGGCAAAGGTGGAAAGCCTCTGCATGTACATGTTATTGAGACCACTAAACTCACTGAACGTACTTTTGAGTAAATATGCATAGGCTACACATTATAATGAATCATGAATGCATGTGGAGAAGCGAATGGAATTGCTTCTACCCCTATGTAGGTTCAGCATGCCATGTGAACGAGCCTATGCATATACTGATGGTATGGCTATAGGCTCTGTCTACACAGTCACAAACTCTGAAAAAGGCACGTCTCCAGTTGCATGTGCAGTGCTTCCACACTCACATCTTTTTGTGCTGAATTATGCCATAAGCGCCAACCACAAAATGGCTAACATGGTGTGGGTGGCATAAAATGGCTGCTCTAGGGTGTGTGGCATAACTCACCCACATTTAAAAGAGCAGAAAAAGACTCAGGACTACCAAATGGTGTGTGCATGTCCCCCCTGTCGCATCAGTGTGGAAAAAGGCATCTACCCCAGCAACTGCCGTACTGCTCATAGAGAGAGGTTCTTTGCACCTCTCTTTGTTCAGAATAGAAGGTGTGTGTCCATTCAAGTGAAATGTGGGCATGTTTAATAGAGTGTGGTCAGTGCAGGAGAGGCCAAACCAGTGCAAACAGCAGCTGAGCTGAAAGAGCAAACAGACTCTCATGCGTTGCAGATTTTTGAGCGGATTATTTACTGAGACCTGTGGACTCCGTGTTGGCAACCCCAGGGGATGGGACACAATCCTACTGTCTTTCAGTTTCTGTCGGTCTTTCTGTCACCACTCATCTCTGCCTCCCTCCTTCCAAGCCGATAACTGTTTATGGCAAGACTTCGGTACAAACACCAAACAGTGTTCTGTGTGTGCATTTCAACATAGCCTTATCAAATGTATAATTTAAATTTGTGTGTATGCATGTTTAATTAGGTTTATGCAAAGAAAAATATTATCTGGATATTTCACACTGACCATTATGTTATAAGAAGATAATGTATAATAAATATTCAGAGGGCCACAAAAATAATTTGATACTCTGAATGTATCTAGAGAATGTCAAGTCAAGATCTTTGCAATTTAATGTCAGCTTAAATGTCATATAGTATTGGCATGCAATACATGGTATATGTTGACCTCTGCTTTAAAACTACCAATTCACCTGTAAAAAGACTACTCAGGAAACACACACACAGAGAGTGAGAGTGAGAGAGAGAGAGAGAGAGAGAGAGAGAGAGAGAGAGAGAATATATCCTGGAGATTTTAGGTAAACAGTATTGGCAAGAGGCCATCTTAGTCATTCGTTTCCCCTTCATAACTGTACCTTTTTTCTCCCATATCATACCAGGTGATCCACTGCAGTGGCTATTTGAAGATACGTCAGTACATGTTGGATATGTCTTTGTATGATACCTGTTACCAAATTGTGGGGCTGGTTGCTGTAGGTCAATCATTACCTCCGAGTGCAATCACTGAGATCAAACTCCATAGTAACATGTTTATGTTCAGAGCAAGCCTAGATCTAAAACTGATATTTCTAGATTCAAGGTAAGTAAAAATTTATTTTTTTAAAATGGCTGTTATATTTTTCCACATGCTTGTGGCAACTTGCAAAAGATAGCTGAAAAATATAAAGCTGAAAAAACAGCAAGAGAACAATAGAATCCACACAAAACTGTAGCAACAATATTATCTTTGAATAGTTACAGCATTTGAAAATGAAGCTTTGTTGTATGTTATACCTGTTACGCCTGTAACATGAACATGGCATAAAGTGACACTTTAAGAATCACTGTAGGACAAGCCACTGCTCATGGAGTAATTACTTTTATTTGGTAGCATCTAGCAGTCATTGTTGAAATTGAGTTAACCAAAATTACTGGAAGACTGAGGTTGTCTTTTGAAGACTGGATATTCTTTGAATTATGCAAAGTGGAGAATAGAGGAAGTATTAAGTTGCTGCATTACAAAGTTGACAAATGAGGCACAGCTCAAATAGAAAGCTGTTGGCAAAACTTCATACACAGACCAGGACTCTGAAGTTCTTAGTTTGTACTTTTATCACAAAACCATATTTGCTCCATCTTTTGTTCCTAACGTCGCAGTATAGCTTGCATACCATAATATGGGAATGCTGGGGGTTGGACTAGATGATCCTTGGGGTACCTTCCAATTCTACAGTTCTATGATTCTATGAAAATAGCCATTTGTAAGATGTAATGTCAATATTGGCTTGAATCCTAACTAATACAAAATAGGCCTTTGCTGCTAAAATGCTGAAGTGAATTCCCACAGAAATAATAGGAGAGTCTTCTTTTGCTGTTCCTGCTGTGTACAACATACCTCACCCAGCCCTAAACCACTGCATGTTAAAAAGAAATAAAACTAATTCACACTAATTGTTTGTTTATGGACCATTTAATTATAAATATGGTCAAAGCAGTCTAAGCAACAACTTACTATAAATTCACAATAATAACATTTGCTGTTTTGTTAGCAGCTGTGTTACTCTTTCTTGGTCATGTTTGTCTTTGTCTTTACTGAGATGTTTTGTTTTATCTTGCTCCCAGTTTAGCAAAATTTAAAAATAATAGGGAAAGGGATATTGGAGAGAAACAGTAGGTTGTGAAGTTGTCTTTGTAAATATTTCTCGAACTGAAATATTGCTCATGACATCTGTTGATATTTGATATGGGTATATTTGAAAATATCTTAGTTGCTATGCAATGGTGTTTTGTATTTGACAGCATTTTATATTACTAATATATAGTTAAACTCTTGTATCTGGAGTGAAGTGAAAAGGGAATACTGGTTGTTAACCCAGTAGTTTTTTGGTCGACTCATGTACTGGGGTTAGACACTGAATTATGTCTGTGCTATGTGAGCTACAGATAATTTTTTGATCATAAGGTGGGATGAAAGGATCTGTCATTTTTTATTCTTTAAGCTTCTCATTTTTTCCAGTCTTAACTTCAGTTCTACAGCAATTTGTGATTTATTTATTTTTAATCCTCATGAAAATTCTTCTGCATTTGTGCAAATTTAGTAGGCAAATTTATCCTCCTAAACATATTTTTGGGTGCAGTTTTGACTAATGTACAGATTTTTAAAAGCAACTTTTACTAATATAATGTGTTTCTGTATGCTTTCACAGATAATTCATTCTTATACACATATCTTTCTAATATATGCATTTTTGTAAACATTGGTTAGAGAACTGCACAGCAAAATTCAGATGAGAGTGAATTTGATTAATTTGGCTTTAAAAGCTAACTGAATTAAATTTCTTCCCCATTGCTACTTATAAGTGACCTTTCCCTTGGTGTTCAACTAAGCAGTACATTTTGAAACTTTAGTGGAGAAATAATTTAAAATTATCTACAAGTGGAGCAGTGCTGGAGGTTACAATGTAGAAAAGAACTGAAAAGTTAATAGGGTAGGGGTGTGGACATATGAGTATTTGTTTCTATCAGTTTTCAAAAGGAGGCTAAAAGCACGCTACTAAATTTCTGTATCTTACTTTCAAAACTCACCAGATATTGAACGTGAGAGATAAATGAAAAATCTGTTGACTTCAAGACAAAATAGCAAACTCATGACCTTAGTGGTAGAGGAAAATGAATACTCTCAGCAGTGCTTGATTTCATTTGCTGTATTAACTCATTTCCTCTTCTGTGTTCATTACAAACAGGAAATTAGTTCTATATAATGCCTTTGTAAAGAGTTATATTTTAGGCTTTTGAGTAGAATACCCTATTGCTCTCCCCCCACCAAGGAAAGGATAAAAATCAATGTCACAAAGTTTATTAGCATTTTCTTGCTGTTATCTGTAATCAGACAGCACAGCCATTGATGATGAAGTCCAAAACATCTGCAGGGCACCAGTTGGGGGAAGCCTTGCCTAACCCTTTAGTATCATTGTTCTAAGTAATAATAGCACCTTCTCTGATACCTATTGATAATCAAAGACGGGTGACAAACAAGATGGACCATGTGGATGGGTTTAGCATTCTGATCCCTAGATAAATCTGGATTACCGTACTTTTCTGTCTATAAGACTATGGGGTTTTTTTACTCAAAATTAGGGGTTGTTTTATACATGGGTAGTGTGCATTGTGGGGATATCGGATTGATTGCTGCTAGTTGGAGATTATTGGTGGCTGTGGCAAGGGCTGGTGTTGATTGGCTGTCACTGTGGCAATTGGGCAGCCAATGTGCTGCGTTTTTCGGCGTTGGGACAGAGGATTGGTTGATTTGGCGATGTGCTCAACAATTCTGGGCAGTCCTCCCCCCCAAATCCCCCCTTTTCTTAATTTTGAGCCCCCCATAATAGGGGGCATGTTATACACGGAAAAGTACGGTATCTTTAAAGACCAGTTAAGACAAGATGGCTTTGCCCTATGGCTATGTCGAGTTGCAGCTCGGCATCCAAAGAAAAATCAGTCTCACACCTTATTAGGTTCCGAAATATGGCTGCTCCTAGGGCTAATGCAGCACAGCTTTTATTGTGTGAAATCAGAAAGCTACAAAGTACAAGCCAAGCAATTTGTTCTAGCAAGCAGATAAGGACCTTCGCACTAGACCACGCACGCGATCAGGCCATGCCACGTTAGCCAATTATAGGACAGCACGAGCTGTTCACGCGCTGTTCATGCTCCAAGGATGCTTCTAGCTATGAAATCACCCTGTAACAATAAGAACTTTGCTCATGCTCTCATGTACAAGCAATCATTTTCCCACATGGCTACATCATGAGATTCCTGCTGAGAGGACCTGTAATAATAATAGCTTATCACACGAGTTATATTGCAGTGAAGGCTGTAACTGTGCAAATCTTGTGTCCAGACAGTGAAATGATCACACTTTCACATCGTACAGGTGCTGCAGAAGGCATATTTTATCCTTTTATCCTCAGTGGTAGGGCCTTAGTATTTTTTCTGTACCCAAGTTACTTGTGTTGCAGTATTCATTGTCCTGTTATTCTGTAATATACCTCTTAAGGGACACTGCTATCTGTTATTCCTTCTCCTAAGACAAGTATCTAATTTCTTTTATGCTCTCTTATATTTATATAAACTGATTACAGGCCCTACAGATTAATCACTCCTGTTATATTCATTAGTCTTGGCAAAAGGTAAACGTCACTTGTGGGTTTGCCAGCAGTAAAGAAAATTATATTTGCTTACTCTTTTCTTGAGTAGCTCTCTAAGCACAGAAGGAAGCTCACAAGACAGTAATAAATTTGTTTGAAAAACCAACTAGCACATTGTCGATACATACTATTGAGCACATTTAGAATGTATCCCCCGCCCTCCCTACTCAGGCAAAGGGATAGCAATAAAGCATTTAGACCAGGCATGGCCAGACCACTGGTCCTGTTAGCTAGGAATGATGGGAGTTGTAGTCCCAAAACAGCTGGAGGGCCAAGTCATAAATTTAATGCATCCCAAAGAAATAACAACTGCCACATTTGGACCAGGAATGAGACTTAATAGTATCCGGCAGCTGCTCTAGTAGGAAGCTAGCTCTTATGTACCCTTTTAGTCTGTAATATTGTCCCAGAGTCCCCGTAGGAGGCCCCACAATTCATTTCATCTGTACCATATATCTTATCCTGCAGTACTGCTAGTTGTATCCTTTGGCAATTCTGAATGTGAGCAAATATTCATCCTCTGTCCCATTAACCAGTCAACACCATACCTACCCATTATCTTACAAAATGGAACAGCCACCTAAGACGTTTCTGCTTAAAAGTGAGAATTATTATAGCATTCCCCTATAATAGATCGGTGCTATGTAATGCTTGATATATTTCAGCATAATCCTTTATACTGAAATGCATATAGGTATTTTAAATATATTGTTGAGATTTTGTACTCTATGAAGCTAATAAAGTTAAAAACAAATGTATACTGTAAGCCTGCAACTTATGTGGGGGTTACATTCCAGGGATTGCTTCTTAAGCCAAAATTGTGTATAGTCAAAACACATTGGGTTCAATAGCAGCTGGGATTGCCAGAGTCTTTTTTCTCAGATGTCTACCCCCTTTCTGCCCCTTTTGATTTTTTAAAACTGCTTTTTGCCAAGCACGTAAAACTGAATGCGTACAACTTAAATGTGCATAAGTTGTGGGCTTACTGTAATTCTGAAGGTTTCAGGAAACTTGATTTCTGGAAAAGGAGAGCAATTGTTTATTGCTGTAAAATATTTAAGGATGCTGCTTATTAGCTATATTTCTTTCTTTTAGAGTGACTGAATTAACTGGATATGAGCCACAGGACCTGATAGAGAAAACTCTCTACCACCATGTGCATGGATGTGATGTATTTCATTTACGATATGCTCACCATCTTTGTAAGTAATGGAAAACAAGTAAAATAATTTTGTAATGATGTTGATGTGAGTTATTCACAGTATAAGTGCTGGGAAACTATGACTAGGCACAGCTTTCCTAGTAAAAAACTCACATGTAAAATGGTAATGTATTGTCTACACCTGGGTTTCATATTAATTCATTGGCGTAACTTTTTAATATGTGAAGCTGCTGGATCAAATTTTGAAAGCAAAGTAAATTGATGAATCAGAGATTATTCATATCCATATTCTTCAAGTTAAGAAAATGTGAGCTAGTACTGGAAGAAGACGAAGTGACTGACAGTTTGTTACAGCTGTTGCTCCAGTACTAGTAGATTTCCTAAAGAACTTCATTAGCAACATGCCAAGCTATCAGGATGACTAGGGTAGGAATGATATTTGTGCACAAGTCTCTGGATTTCATGTGTATTACAGATTAGGCAACTCCTTTTTAATCATAATGAATTTCTTTGGTATTCTGACAGTGCAGTAGTGGCAGAATTCATGTGTTCAAAGGCTGCCTGGATAAATTTAATAAATAGCAACAACAAATAAGTCACACTTTTTAGACAAGCCTGAGAACTTTTATTTTGAAGTTAAAGCAGTGTTTTGGAGCTCTGCATTGATGTCCTCTCCCAACTGTTTACAGCACCTTTGGGAGCAAATGGCTGCTGTGGAAGGCAGTAACATTTATAATGGAAATTGGGTATGTTGTTTGGCTCAGAAAATAAATGTAAAGAACCTTCAGGCACCGGCTATCTTAGCTGAACTAATCTATAGTAAGAAAATCCAAATTCTCTTAAGGGTGTGCATATCAACTTAATAGAGATGTTTTAATTTTCTGAAAAAATACATGCATCAGGAAGCTTGGGAAGTGGTCTGTGAGGAAAGAACTCTAGGTTAAAGCTAGACAACTGTACAACTAGTTCCATGTATTGAGCAGGACTTCTGCTTGTTCCCAAAACTGTGGTGCCCCGTTTCTCTGCTCATGGAAGTGGTTGCAGGATCTCAAGCAACCACTATTTTTCAATAAGCTGCTAAAATATAAAGTCATGCTTTAAAGTTAAATAGCCTGGCTTGTTTGGAAGCCATTAACCATAGTTTCCTGCTTCAGTTGTAACAGGAAGCTATAGTTAACTGCAAATTTCCTGTCTTGCACAAAGAGAGGAGCAGAGTAGCGACATACAGGTGTATGAGGCTCATTCATACCTCAGCTTATTAAGCCAAGATATGATTGTCAGAAAGCAGCCACTGAGAAAGTATAGTCCAAAATATTCTTTCTCCATATCACTTCATTCTTAAATCTACAGTCAATATGGGATGTTAAGAAAAGGATATACAAGAAGGCAGAAGGCAGAACACGTTTTGGTTTGAGATTTTGTATTACAGCTATAAGAGAATTGGATAAACTTTTAATTAGGCAAAGAGTCCAGGAGTACAAGAAAGCACAAACGAAGGCTCAAATGAGTTTTTAGCCTGCAATCCTATACACGTTTAGTGGGACTTCTGAGCAGACGTATCTAGGATTGTGTTTTATTTATTGGATTTTGTATTAGATAAGACCTGTATTAAGAGAACATTCAGTCGCAATAACCGAAATATTGCCCTTGCTTGAAAGTTCAATTATAAGGGTAAAATGCTCTTTTTAAAAAACAAATAAACCAAAGTAGAATGGTATGGCCTGAAAATCAATGATGTAACAAACTTTCTTAAGCCAAGCAGGTCTGGGTCAATGTCTGAATAGAAGGTCACCTGGGAGCCTTAAATATGCCACCTCAAGTTTCATGGAGGAAAGGCAGAGTATGAGTATAATTAAATTCCTTTCATGTTATGTTTTATAGTGTTGGTGAAAGGACAAGTCACAACCAAGTACTATCGGTTGCTGTCAAAGAACAGTGGCTGGGTTTGGGTCCAGAGCTATGCCACGATTGTACACAACAGCCGCTCATCACGACCTCACTGCATAGTGAGTGTTAATTATGTTCTAACGTAAGTCCATATTTCCTACCATTGTATACCACATTCATTTTATTCAGTGTCTCATGTTGATAACTTTATCTGATTCTTCCATCCTGATTTCCACTTTGTTACTTTAAAATGTTGATCACCGATATATATATATATATATATATATATATATATATATATATATTTGTTGTGCTTTATAATACTCTATTAGGTTTTAATAAGGTAGACATCATTTCCGGGGGGGGGGGGGGGGGGGGAGTAATTTGGTATGGCCAACTCACTTCTGGGCTTCAATCTCACAGCTGAAGACTGTGTTCTAGACAACCAATCTAATACTAAAAGAATGACTACATTTCAAATAACATAAAATGACATTATTGAAAACCTTTCTTGAAGTCCGTCTACCAGGGCCACGGATGTTTTGCTGCCTGACACAAGGTAGAAGAGGGCACATCCCTTTCCATGTACAGAGGTTGCCTGAACTAGAAGTTAAATCTTATTTCAGCACTGGCAATTGTACAGCATCTTTCGCTGCACATCAAGGGAGCAGTCTACCTTAGGAGGCACAATGCAGGCTGCATTGCACACACATAATTCTATTCCGCATCAGAGAGGCACAGCTGGGGTAGGGATCAGGGGGCGATTGCTGCTACTGCCCCCCTGCACTCCAGCATCTGCCACCTGAGATGTCCACCTTGCTCTGCCTAATGGTAGGGCTGGTCCTGCTCTACTCCTACACTGTGACATATTAATGAACTAAAATGGCATTGGGATAAATGCAGCTGTTTTAGAGAAAATGCAGGTGCAGATCAGCTGATGGGGGGGGGACTCCAGAAAACTAATTAAACAAAAAACAACCTAAAGAGATAACCATTCTTATGACACGGAGGCAGACTATTACTTCAGGATGGAGAAGGGCAGCCATTTTTCAAATCTATTATTAACTATTAATGGGTTCCAGCTGCACAACTATGAACAAATGACAGGTTGAGAGTGTATATCAAATAACTGCTTACATACACAGCATTATAGAGGCAGTTGAATGAAAGCTTTGAAAGTATGAGAGGTGGCCCAGTTACTCCTCTCTGGCAGTGTCTGGAGTTCAAGTGTCCTGAATTGAACTCCTAACCTAGCTTCACCGCTACCAACCCCTTCCTATCATTTCTTTGTGCATTAAGGATTCAGTTTTAATAGTCCAGTGACTGTGGCATGTCTGGTATTATTTTTTGAAGCTTTCTTTATGCCAGGGTTGGAGAACCTTTTTTCAGTGTGAGGGAAACATACACTCAGGGTTACCTTTACAGGGGTTATGTGCCAGCAGGGGGCAAGGCTGGAGGCAAAAGTAGATAGAGCAATGGGTGTGATTTTTACCTTGTGTGCACCTGGAATGCAGCCTGCTGTACACGTGTGTATACACGCACAGTCTCCATCTAGGCATCTGAGAGATATTATCATAGTTCAAGGAAACAGTACAGCCAGGCAAGAGCACTCAAGGAGTGTTGGGTGATGCATGGCTTCCAGAGTCCCAAGGGCCAGCTAGAGAGGCCCAAAGGATCACATTGGCACCTTAGGCCTGAGGTTCTCCCCCTGCCCCAATTTAAATGCTTGGGGGCACCTAAGTGAGGAAAAAGATGCAAATGGACCATTCCTCTGTTGCAATGCTGTTGTTGTTTTTTCAGAGATATAGAATATAAGGAACTCCCATTATCATTGGACCAGGTCACCATTTCTAAATCACAGTTTCCATGCAGAAATTCAGCGTCTACCTCACAAGAAACAAGAAAAGCAACAAAACCTAGAAGTAATAAAATGAAGACAAAACTCAGAACAACGCCATATCCACAACAGGTAGTAGTTTTCCCCCTCTATCAACATTTCATGCTAAAAGTGTGTGGCAACCTATCTGCAACAGTAGCTGTGAATAGTCACTGGAATTTCCTGCAATTCAAAATATCATAAATTCTGTTCCTTTTAATAGCCTGATCCTACAAATTGCTGCTTGGGGTACTGAGTACTGCAAGTTTAGAGGATCAAGAATATGAACTGTTGCAGCAATACAGCATCACTTGTGGTTGAATTATTTCAACCAATTGAGGGAACTACACTGGTGCAACAGCTTGTTGTACCAGCAGCATTCACCCTTTTGACAGATGCAACAGTTTGCTTGGAAAGCCACCAAGATCGTACAAAACGGGCAGAAAGGAGACAATACATGACCAGGTCCAGAAAGGTGCTCAGGGTGAGCGTTAACAATAGACACAAGAACAAGACAAAGGTAGAGTGCAGGGACAAAGAATAAAATAATGTTGAACTGTCCATCCAAAGATCTGCCAGCTTCAGGACTGGTGTAGTTTCCTCCCTAGTTTGGGAGTATATCATTTGGATACTGCATTTCGGAGAGACTTGCAGTCTTCTTTCCCTGATTGGATTTGGGGAACCTGTCTTGATTTGGAGCAGAAGCCATCTTTGCCTTGAGGAGCACCATACCAGCAATGTGCAAAGTCTTGCTTTTAGGGAATGTTTAAAATGACTGACAGAAGAGCATTCCCAGCAGTGCTGTGCAAAGCCTTTGTGCCAGTCATTAGGAAACTTCCCTTGGAGCAAGGCTGCTCACATTGCTGGTTAGCTGACCCTCATGTCAAAGCTAGCTCTCACCGCTTTATGAGCAATTTTCTAAGTGTAAAATGGAAAAAAAGGGGCAGGCAAATGTTTGAGTGGATAAACTTGTAGGCACTTGGAAAAAAGGAAATAAAAAATTAGACAGCCTGACTTGAAATATGGAGGTAGGGGTGACCTTGAGCTTTCAATCCAAAGCAAGATAAGTGTGTCAGATCAAGAACAAGCCAATGGGAAGCAGATGTTCCCACCTCAGTGCAGGGGGGCACGACATCAGGTCCCCAGGACCTCTGTGTGGCCCTCAGAAATCTTGCCAGCTAAACGGAATATCTGAAATCATTTTAAAGTGTTTCCAAACATGTGCAGAATTCCTCCCTCCCTCACCACTGAAGCTATAGCTTGTCCATCACACACAGGATTAAGGAGCAGAGCTTCTAGAAAAATGCCAAAAAGGCTTGCGCTCCAGTTCCTCTCTTTAGAAATTAAGTGCTGCCAACTTCTCTTAGTTTATATGAACTGGTGTGACTGCAGTTCAAGGTGGTACTTGGCTGCAGTGCACTCTGTTAGTCTGTTATACTGACAGATTTCAGAGTCAGCTATTAAACACTTTTCTTTCTTTTTATTTGCTTTTTCAGCAATACAGCTCCTTCCAGACAGACAAACTGGAATGTGGCCAGGTTGGAAGCTGGAGATCCAACTCCACAGCAAATTCTGCCACCATCCAAGAACAAGCCTTCCATTCAGAAAACAGCGAACTTTTATACACCCCATCGTACAGCTTACCTTTCTCTTACCATTATGGACACTTCCCTGTAGACCCTCATGTATTCAGTAGCAAAAAACAAATGCTGCCTTCTAAATTTGGGCAGTCTCAAGGAACACCTTGCGAAGTAGCTCGATTTTTCTTAAGTACTTTGCAGACAAGTGGAGAGTGCCAGTGGCACTATGCCAATTCTCTTGTTCCAGGAGGCAGTCAGTCACCATCGAAAAGTCCTTCCGATCAGTCAGCAAGCAGCGTACGCCATAATCTCTTACAGAGTTATGAAGGTGTGTATTAAATGAACAAATCTGAAGCTCTATTATACCCAGAAAAAAATCATACATGTTAAATATTTTTCAAATATTAAACGTGTGTTGTGGGTAAAACTATTTTAAACCTTTAACAAAAAGAGGCTGATGAGTTGTTAAGGAAAGGACTGAAAATAGTTGCAACTTACATTTATACTTTAATTTTGCTCCTGAATTGTTCATATTTCTTTCTGAACATAATGCAAGAATAATAGTTAAGATGCAAATCTGATTGATAACTAAAATTACCCCAATTCTGTTGCAAAGAATTTAACAAGAAGCCTAAATTCAGTTTTCTTAGGTCTCCTAGATTTTCTTAGGGTGTATTCACACAACACACTTTTGATTGTGTAGCCCTGCTACTACAAGCTTACTGACAATCCTGTATATTGTAGACCTCACACTAGAGTTCATGGGGCTACATCAGAGCAGACAATTGGACCACATTGTCCTCACAATATTGTTGTTTTGTCAGAGAATCAGATCTGAAAAGAAAGAGTTTTTGTGGGTACAATACTGATCACAGTAGCAACTTTTCTTTAGGGAGCATATTTTGGAGTGTTCCACAAGTAGCACAAACAAGCCTAATAAATCAAATGGAAAGCATTTTCATGTATTACATCTGATTACGTTGCCCGTTTATGAAGGTATGTATCCAAAGTGAAAAAATAAAACTCAAAATTGTTTACAAAAATTACATTTTTAAATAGTTCCAATAATGCTCCAGTTGCCTCAGAAGGTAATTAGCTATAATTTAGAGTTTCCAAGAACCTGCTTTAACTCCCATCTTGCAATTTGGCATGGAGAAGGAATGGATAAGTTATTCCTTCCCCCCTCCTGATTCTATTTGGAATGCAGCTTCTTGCTAATTTGCACAAAGGCTTTAAAGCAAGCTCAAAAACAGCATTAAACGAATGTCCCCAATCTAAATAGACTTTACTGTATGTTCAAACTACACTTCGTTGCTTGAACTGCTTTCATTAAAGAACTTTATTTTTCTTTCTTTCAAAGTGCCACTACCAAACAGAAGATACAGCCAAGACAGTACATCTGACAGCTTTGCAAGCTGTGCCACCCTAGCAGCAAATAGCAGATACAAAGAAGAGAGCTATGATTCCACCATTATAAAGCACAGCAACAAAATGGAAAGCCGAATATATCCAGCACATCATCATCTCATTAAAGAAGAAAATAAGCTAGTTTTCAATAGAGGTGTACAAGATAAAAACAACTTAAGTGAAAAGCCCTTTTCGAACTCCTTAGCCAACTCTTTTTTGTCAAAATCTGAATGTTTCCAAACTAAATCTATTGGACAGTTAAATCACCTTCTCCCAGTTCCAACAGTATATGAACAAACAAGAAGAATTTGTATGAAAGAACCAAAATTTGAGCACATTGCCCATCATGCTGCAAATCTAGGTGAGATGGAACCTGATGACAGAATGACCGGAAAGTTTGATCATGACTCTGAAAACGACCACACTGTGGATGTTAGGCATGCAGGGCAAGTTCCATTTGTACTTCTCAACTACCACCGGGTTTTAGCCAAACATGGCACATTTCAAACTTCTTCGTGTACTGCCACAGGACATGTAGCAGAGAATTATGGGCACAGTTCTGAGGAAGTAAACATGTTTTACAAAAACCAAAGTCCTTCATCAGCCTCTTCCCCTGAGGCTCACAAGGAGCCTGCACTTCCCCATTATATTGGAACGTCTGTAATAATAGCCAATGGAAGGTGACAGTAATAGAAAGCTGTGGTATATAAAATAAATAAATAAATAAATAAACTGGAATAGTTCCCCTGAAGCATGAGGATACATGGTTGCACTTAGTGAGCATGGTTTAAAATCAGTGGGACAAACTTGCATGCATTCTTGGCAAGCCATGTGTAACAGTACCTTTAAGGTCAAGGGGAAAAAATTACCGGTAGCTTCAGTGCTTTGTTGTTCCAGATTAATCTCTGCAGTTGACTCTGCTAGTAAGAAGCCATGTAACAGATCATATTTTTGTTATTTTTACAGTATATAAGTTAAATTATAAGAGTTTATGTGCTGATACATAGTGACTTTGTTTTCTTAAAAAATACAATCCCTCAATTATTTGAAAATTATAGATCACTTAACAAACGGACAGTCTGGTAAGAGACAGTAATTACCAGTTATTTGTGATAGTCTCTGTTTAACTGCCGTCCAATACATTACCTTGGGGACATGCATTTAGGATTGCAATCCCTGAAATTAAACCATTTTTTTTATTCATGTGGCTTGGATATATATTACTCAAGGCAGTATAGAATTGCCAGGCTGCATGGCTACTATGCATCTTTAGAAAATGAATATCTACTTGCCCAATAAGCTTGGAGATAACTACCAAAGAGCTGGTGATTGTTACACTGTAGGGGGGGGGGGGAATCAAAGCATCTATTTGAAAATGAAAGACAAAGGTTTTCACTGTTTCAAATACACTTTCCATTTAGAATATATCCCAAACTGTATTTGTTGCCAGCCAAAGAGGAGTGAAGTTGCATTCTCTTCATTTTGCTCTGTCAACGAGACTTCAAATCATTTCTGTTTGGTGGATTTACGTTTTTAGCCCAGCCAGTTTTAGCAACTTTTATGGTTAAGATATGATAAAATACATTCACCAACTGCACTAATGATTAGATGAGAATTCTCAGGCACTTACATTTTATTTTGCATTTTTCGTAGAGCATGTAGTATATTCATCTTTGGCTTTGTAATGTTTAATCTGGAAGTTGAGGCAACCCAAGTACCTGCCAAGATTTAATACCATAAATATATAGCTCTCCTGTGTTCCAGTTTTCTGTGGGTGGTTTAATAAAATCATAAGCAATAGCACAAAAGAATACACATGCAAAGTTGTTTGTGCTATCCAGTTAAATGGGGGAAGCTCTTGTGTACATGTGGTGGGTGTGTATACACATGAAGGTTGTTTTGCACACTAGGAGTTACAAGAATGTGGTTGTCATTTTAACATAACTAATAAACCATTTATCATCTTACTCAATCACAGAACAGAAGGCACCCTAATATGTAAAAAGCTTATGTATAAAAATGGTTGGCATTAAAGAACATTAACACTGGAGTCAGACGTATATTTTAATTTGACTAGTTTTTCTTAGCTTTGCTGAACTCTGAGTTACATCAAAAACTTCTAAAATGTCCCTCAGACAAGTGAAGTTTTCATTAGAAGCATGGAAGAACTTCTGGAAGCAAATAACAGTTTTGCCGTTGTTTTGAGTATAGACAGAACCAATTTAAGACTATTTCTCCAAGAAATAATATATGATTTAACTTGTGCAATATGGAAAACAGCTTTGATTGCACCTTTTCAAATCTCAACTAAGTTGAAAGGTAATGAGGACATTTTCTTAAACTATTTTTCTGCATTTAGACACAGCAATACAATCTATTTCCTTGTCTAATTTTATAAGGCTATTTGTTACTGTAAGGAAATAAGCTTTTTAAAAGTGGTCAGTTGTGCTCAGTATTGCCCTATTTAAAGTTAACAATTTTGAGCATGCACATTTTTAAGTAGTGTCAAAGCAGTGTACATTAGAATTCAGACTTAACCTGTGCCTTGAGTTGAAGCCAATAGTTCCCAAAGTGTAAAAATACACTTCTCCCATAGGTGCTAGGCACCTTGCCTTCAGCCCATTGTTCACCATGACTAATATGTTTCATCTCTAGTGCTTTATGGGGTACTGGGTCATCCTTCTTTCTTGCACATGTTTGTTTGTTTGTTTGTTTGAATGAATGACCTTGTTCTTTCCCTCTTGTGCTTGATCTTTCAGGCTGAGAAAAAAGTGTGTGCTTCCAGGTAAACTGGCTACCATTCTTTGGTCATAGTTACATTTGGATAAATGCTTAGGGTATTTTATGAATTGGAAGGCTCAAAATTGCATTATTTTGAATGGTTTTTAAAATCAGGCTACTGTTTGTAATACTGAAAATCCATCATTACAAACACAAATGTGTTACTTCATCAAAATCACATCCTTTGCTGATACCTCAAGTGTTAAGAACATGCATAAATTATCTGAGCAACAAACTTGCCAGAGAATTAATTTTATAGTTAAATTGGACTAATGTACTTAACAGGATGGAAGTGAACTTCCCCCCCAACAGCCAAACAAAAATATCCTCCCAGATGCCCAAGGTAAATTCTGTGAATGTTGATACCTTTTCTGATGTAATTGATACTGCTGAAAACAGCAGCAGCACTCTTAGCTTGTCTTCATAGAAAGGAGCTTTTGTGAATGATCTTATCATGATGTCATTACACAATTCTATTGCCAGATGCAAGTTTGTTTACAGTCTTTCAAAGTGTTCATGCAGATGTAATCCTGAAATAATACATTTATGCCAAATAACATTTGTTTATTTTGCTAAGTGAAAAAAATGTATTCCCCAATGAGATACAGGCAATTAGCTGACTCATAAAAAGAAATCTGATACACAACTGCAGTGTAGCATACTTACTTTATTTTCTTCTGAGTGACTGTATATATGTTAAGCCTCTTTCACTTTGTAAGAAAGAAAATATTTCTGAGAAGTACACTTTTTAAACTGTTCGATTGCCCAGTGTCATTTAGGTAATGCTGTTGACGATAAGCAGTTTCAAATAATTAACAACCTGCCACTAGCACAATGTATAAATTACCTTAGGCATTTTAAAGTCCTATCCACAGAGGGGACTCAAGGATGCACATGCCTGCTCTGGCCCTTCACTTCTGATCTTCCTGGGAATGCCTGAAGAGGACTTGTAAGCACATTTTTGTTTATGAGCTTACAGTGCTCCCTGCAATCAGGCTTCCTAAGAATCGGAACCCTTTTCAGCTCAATGTACTTACAGTCCCTCTGCAGACCTTCCCAGTCATGAGGGGTGAGGCTGCCACATGCAGCCCTTCCCTCTCACGATGGATAGAACTTTAAAAATCCTGAATAGTGCTTGAAAACTGGATGTATCATTTACATGCAATGGAAGTGCAGGGAGTGGGACACCCCCTTTTTCACTTTGCCATTTCTCTTCTTGATTATGAACTATAATTACCTATCACCAGTGCTTTTTTTCAAAAAAAAATGTTCCCATTTTGACTCAAGAAAATCACCATTTTATAGTTCAAATTGGGGAAAATAAATACAGTAAATGGACAAAAGTACAAAGATTCACAAAATGTTTAGGGGTATGTGTACCCCTGCATCCCCCCAGAAAAAAAGACTATCACTGTACTTTGCAGGGTTCTATACACTTCGTAAGAAATAGTAAAAAATGGAGTTGGAAAATGTAAGTCTCAGTTTTGTATCTTATGAGTGAAATGCCACACACACCTAGTACAAACTGCTCTGCTGAGTACAATTGTGTAGATTTCCCCTGCATCAATCTACTTCGGTTAAAAAGCTCAACTTTGCAGCAGCAAACCAGTGAATAATTTTAAGATGCATAACCCTATGCATGTTTACTCAGAAGTGAGTCTAGCTATGTTCAGTGGGGCTTGCTCACTAGTAAATAGGTTTAGGATTTGAACTTCACATTCATAAGTAAAGAACAGCATTGAATGAATTAATAAAATTCCTACTATAATTTTACTTGTCCAAAATCACAATACAGTTTTTTGAGCTAGTTTCTTGAGAGAAAACTCTTCTGTTTGTTCCTCTACTGGAACATTAGATTTTGCTTTTTTATGATGCAAAAATAAATTATTTGACAAAAGTATGTGGAAAAAGAAATACATACACATCCTACTATTGCTTAGGATTATATATCTACTCCCTTAAATTGTAAAGCTTTTGCTTATTTATTACGTAAGACTATGTTAAATAAAATACTGTAGACAAAGGAATAATGGACTTCTATTATTTGCTTGTTTTAGAAGTACAGTACAGTACAAATAATGTATATTTATAAAATATGTTTAATGTTTATTGTATTTTTAATATTACATTGACCAATTTAGGTAATTCAATGAAATGAAATACGTCATTTGTTTTCCTCACTACATAGCAGTTCTAGAAACAGACAGAATGTTAGGGCTTATTCAGAACTTTTGTATGTAATTCTATTGATACTTAATTAAATGCTCCCACGACCGCACTTATTCCCATCCTCAACTCAAGCTATGATGGAACGAAGTTGTATTAAGTATAAAAAATGAAGCCATGTTGGTCCGTGAGAAAAAAAAATGAGTTAGGCAATACCTTTAGGACTAGCCAAAATGTCAAAATAGTGAGCAAGCTTTTAGGTTCTTCAGAATTCTCATCAGGCTGGATGTTAAACAAAGTTGACTTCAAGTTGCAGCTAAGCACACAATGGTTCGTCCCTGTTTTTTCAAAACAGAAAACCTAAATCAGTTTCCATTCTTAGACAGAACACCAACACTACTTCTATTGCTTTTTATGTGTTACCACAGAGCCTATTAAGGGACGTGGGTGGCGCTGTGGGTTAAACCAGAGCCTAGAACTTGCCATCAGAAGGTCGGGGGGGGGGGGAGGGTGAGCTCCTGTTGCTCAGTCCCTGCTCCTGCCAACCTAGTAGTTTGAAACCACATCAAAGTGCAAGTAGATAAATAGGTACCGCTCCGGCGGGAAGGTAAACGGCATTTCCATGCGCTGCTCTGGTTTCACCAGAAGCAGCTTAGTCATGCTGGCCACATGACCTGGAAAAACTGTCGGCAGACAAACGCGGGCTCCCTTGGCCAGTAAAGCGAGATGAGCACCGCAACCCCAGTCATTCGTGACTGGACTTAACTGTCAGGGGTCCTTTACCTTTAGAATACCCTATTCAGGAGTGGAATCCTAAAACTGGAGAAAGATTTGCTTCTATCACTTGAAGAAGGGGCTTTGTTACAGGGCTTTCTCTCCAACTATTAATACTGTTGTAGTCAATTTGCTGTGCATTGACTTCTTTGTTTATCTGAGTGCACCACTTAAGAATAATCTCCGGCTTTATAGTTAATATAAAAATTGCCTAGTTTCTCAGTATATCTGCTTTCCACCTTACTAAAGTATCTGTTGAATCTAATGCTGGAGAAAGGTCTGGGTAACAACTGGACTTATTATTTTCAGAAATGGGGTTCAACCACTGTACATTTCTTTGTCCCAGCAGTCCTAGACGCAACTTAACATGCATAGTACCTAGTACAGCCTTATCTAATTAAGTTTGCTAACCCCTTCCACAGTCCATGTTAAGACTGCAGACTCCACAACTTCAGCATCAAACAAGTTTTCCCCCTCTTCTCCATTTCCATTTGTTTAACAACCATCATGAAGGCTTGCTTACCATTTTGCAACATTCAGGTTGGTCCGAATGCTATTGCTGCATATGGATTTAACACCAAAAGGACTTCCAGACAAAAGATCAAGTTTACTTTTCCCTTGAAAATGCTAGAATGGCAGTCTTTAGTTTTACAAGACTGCAGTGCATCTCTGCAACAGTACAAACATTTGACAGTCCCAAGTTTGCTTGTGGGTAGGTGAAGAAGTATCTGGCAAGGCAAAAAAAGAAGAGGAACAAAGTTCTGAGGTAGGAGGAAAGAAGTGCCTACCTTTCTACCGTTCCTGTAATCGCTACTGCAGCAGTCACAAAGGACTTGATCAAGAAGGTGAAGTTCTTAGGAGTGTGCTACGGCTGTGCAGATAGTCTTTCGTGCCAGAATGTTACCAGCTTGCTTTAGAAGTTCCAAATATTAATCTACACCTGGGGAGAACAGAAAGGCAAGACTGCACAGAGACTACAAAGACCTGCTATGTCCTGCTTTCCACATGATATATTAACAGCACTTCTATTGGGAGCTATGCAATGTATAAATATTCCCACCAACTAGCTTCAAAAATCTGAACTATGACGAAACAAAACTATTAACTTGTACTTTATAACCCTGAAATCAGTTTAAAAAGAAAAAAAATTCCTGCAGAAGGAAAGCATGATCTATAGCATAAACACACCATGCTTTAAAAAAGATACCCAAGGCATAATAACTTGCTAGGACATGTATTCCAAGGTGTTATGGAGGCATATAGATGACTAATACCAGTTTATTCTTAGTTCTGAGTACTTAACCTGGTGGAAATTGTGTAATTCTGGAAAGGTCATCAGTTCTGTCTGGATGCAATTCACCTCGTTCTTTTCAAATACTAGCACACCAGAGTTCCTTAAGAAGCCTTACTGTCAATAAATAATCTGTACAGATATTTTCTTAATATGTAATGAGGAGTTTTAAAACTTTGGTCCGGAAGAAAAGCGCATATTGCAAAAAAATATGGGCACCATAATGAAATATTTTTGAAAGCACTTCATCTACAGAACAGTCTGAAAGACAACATCAGCTACACAGTGGAAAAGGTGTTTTACTAACCTGGACATTTTAATAGTATTGCACATTTTCAGAGGCTACTTCTGGATTCCAGGATGCCTGGCTGGCTCCTCCAGACTCTGTCCAGACACATTTTGCTATGTTATAAAGTCACAAGGACTGTTATAAAATGGTTTTCATACAGAAATGGTGAGTAGTTGCCAAATTTGATGTGGAAAACAATGTGATTACCAGCTGTACTACCCATGCACACCTTTACTTGTGTATCCAATAGAAATTTCCACAGGCATTTCTGACTGACAGCTGTGAGTCAGAAAGGCCTTATTTAGCTGTTCTGAAGCAAACAAAAATAAAGTCAGGTATATGACAGTTTACAATTGATGCTGACCCCCCCTCCCCTTTCATTCAAGACAGTACGTTGTCTTGTATGTACAGGGCAGGCCATTCAAAAGCAAAAGTAAAAGTGATATTCCCACCTAATCCACTTGTGTTTCAACATGTCCACACTTCATTACTTTTCATTTACAGAAAGGAAATTAAATGAAAGAATTTTCCCAGTGCAAAAAACTCTAATATGGTTTGAAATAAAACAAAGCATAGGTTGTTTTTACTTTAACAAAGGTTTACATTCTTTATTATCCAGGTAAGAAAACCTTATGTCTTATTCAAATTTCTACCCCAATTTTCTACACAATGAATTCAAAGCAGCTTACAAAAAACCATACCATATATATAAACTACAAAATAATTCAATAATGTATATTAAGAAGCAGCAGTATAAATATATAGCAAGATAAAATAATAATAATAGGCCAAGCAATTAGTCTAGTACCAAATACCAGTAGAAGCAAACAGCTCTGTAAAATGCAAGCAGTGATGAAACTTGGCAGATCTCCCATAGGAGGCATTTCAGGTCTAAGTACCAGCACAGAAAAGGCCTTGTCTCTGATGCCCACCCATCATCTAATTATAATGGGGCACAGAGCAAGGTGTCTGTTGTTGATCTTAAGCTACAAGCATATGGGAGAGGACAAGCTTTTTTAGTACTTTAAAGGTTGAAACCAACACTTTGAATTTGGCTTGGAAACAAATTGGTAACCAGTATGAGTAGGGTAGTTCTAAGCTATAAAGCCCAACTAAAACTCTAGCAGATGGAGCTTGGCCCAACTATTTTCAAAGGTAGCTCTATGTAGATTGCATTATTGTTATCTAATCTAGATATAATTTTTTGATTAACAGGTATTTTTACTGATTTTTCCAAAAAGAAACAAATATAGTCAAACAATACAAAATCAAGTTTAATAAATCAAGAAAATGTATTTTGTGCATACATGAAACAGGGAGGAGCGGAAGAAGGGGAAGATCCAGACCAACCACATGCTCAGTCATTCAGGCAAACAGAAGTCAATACAGCAGAGAACTGTCCATCTTTCACATTGTTATGGAAGGTCACCTTGTATAATTAAGGCATGAATGACAAAGGCCAGAACAAGCTTCACTAGGAAAAGGAGCAGCAGGCACACCACCTAAAGCTAGTAAAAAACACTCTTTGCCATTGCCATCCGGACATGCATGGCAACAAGTGAGGAGATCTCCAAGAGCGTCTCAAAGACCACCTCTCGCATCAACAAGAACACTGTCCTGTCCTAAGAGCCCAGCACCTGATGTAAATCTTTGGCATCAGTTGATTGCTGGACAGGCTGCTATGAAAAGGAAAGTGGATGATGGACCCCTTCTCCCCAGCCATTGAATATATATTGCTGCTGCACCAATCAGGACACCATAGGAAGAGATTAGGCCTGTCCCTTTCACCCAGCCCAACCTTGATAATGAATGCCAGGTAGATACCAAATTCTATATGGTAGCTGTTTTTTTCTGTTCACTGGTATAGTATTCAGTAGCAAAACAATTAAATCTGATGGACTGCCAGATGACATGATAGCATGAAGTTATCCCTTCCCTCATCTGTCTGATCTTTCACTGCCCCAAATAACATCAATAGTGATGTTGTACCCTACATTTCCTCAAACACATACTAAAAACTAGGACAGAAATTAATAACTGAAAGAGGCGGAATTAAGAACAAGCTTTAGAGAACCTTTCAACAATTAAATTTCACTGATCCCGTCTCCAAATTCAACACCTCTTTTTTGAACTTACCCTCCTGAATAATTGTGAGCTATCTTGGCTGTCATGTATAATCAAACTACCCTACATTATTAAAATGGTGTATACTGTGAAAAGTCATAAGCTTTTCACAGTAGAAACTTGTTTGCAAGATATCAGGTAGAAACTGGGGAGTGGATTGCTGTGCGACTTGGGATGAAGGTTCAGACTGAACAATGAAGTGGCACAGCTCTGCTTTATTAATTTGGCAGCTAACAGGTAAATAGTATGAATCATACATTTAAAAGCTCATGAGCTAGGACAATAGGACAGAAGGATTCCACAGGCAAATAAAAATAAAAATTGAATACCAAATACATTGCTGGAGTTTCCATTTATTTTATTATACTAACTCAATCTTAAGGATCACTGGAGTTATTAAATCAATAATAATAGGAGCTTTGAATTCCTAGTCCCAGAGAGTTTTGCAAGTCATTACTTCTCACCATTAGTTGTTTGAACAAATAATCAATATACAGCCACTCAAATAAGCTAAATTGTTTTACTTTTTCATTTGTTAGATAACAATGCCATCAAGCAAGAAACAGTCATAGATGTCACAGTGTGGGCAACATTATGCAACAGAAGTCAAAATCCTCATTTTAAATGAAATGAAAACTTAATCTCCAGTAATTTATAGTCAAACTACTCAAGACTCCAATATGCAGGGATTATGCTAATCCACCATTACAGACCAACTTCTTTGCTTTCTTTAAGGCTTCTTGGATTTATATTTGAGCCAATCTACTTATTTCCTGATTCTTTATAAAGTGAACTTTAACCTACAAACCTGCTTCTGGCTACATGTCAGGCATGCATTTCAGGGCACTTTCTTGACGTAACATGAGGGAGTCCTTTAGAACCCATGGCAGTTCTCATTAGAAGGTCATGTTACCAACAGTTCCCCAATATGCAGAAATAGGTTTCAAACTATAGCCTGGGAGGGCTGGGTTGAGAGTGAGTTCCATAAGTCTAGGCAGCCTAGTCCAGAAACACAGTCATACACCTAGGAGCCTCTGAGAACAGTGCAAGAAGCTGAACGTATCATCTATTCATCAGTATTTGGCATCTGATCATAAAAATGGTCAGAGTGATCAGAGGACCATACTGAGTAGGCGAGATGACACATAATTATGTATCATACACTATGATATATTTAATGCATAAGGCACAATAGATAATACAGGAAAATAGGTTCTGCTATAGCCATTAAAGCAGAAACACTTGTCGGATTCATAATCCAAGGAAAATGCAAAATAGCGCTGCAAACTTGAAACATACTTCCAAGCAATTCAGGTTCTGTATAGTCTTATAGGAATCAGGGCAACTGCCAGAAATCTATTGTTAGAAAAAATAACAATTAGTGGTCAGTTGTGGAAACATCAAGCTTCTGAAAGACTTGGACTCCAATATAACACAGCATATGGAGAGACCTTACTAAAAGGCTAAAATTCCTTTTGATCATTGTTTTGTGGGTATGAGACAGCAGGAGGGGTAAAATTCTTTTAATAATTTTATGGCATACTCTAAAACAGATGTTCAAAATGAATAATATAACTTCATTTTGCATATAGCTGTTCATCCACAACTTAAAAACAAAACACCATAATAAACCGGGGCATTGGTAAACCAAACTTATTATACCCTATCGTTTTAATAGAGGAAATATTCTACTGCAAAATGCATTCCTTCCTATAGATACAAAGTAATATGAGCACTGGATGTAAAGGTATACTGTAAGTGCAAGCGTGAAGAATCTGTAGTAACAGGATAACACAGATTTATGGAGCTAATTCTACTTGAGTGTTCCATGCCAAAAATTAGAAGCTAGAGCTTTTCATGCTGACCATAAGGTTTCCTTCACATCTGCATGGAGACTGAAAGGAAAACAAACAAATAAACATGAAAAGCCACTAAATCCCAGGTCACTGGGCCAAGAGCCCAGGAAAATTAAATGACCCAAAATTCAATGTTTTCCTTGGTATACAGTGTTTCAATTCTTCAGATTAGATACTTCTAGTTTGACAGTCTCCAGCCAAACTCTAGAAAATGGTCTGAGAGAGAAGCTGTTTCACCATATTCAAAAACTACTGGTGTTTTGGAATTATCAGGTTTCTCAGCATATCAAAAGTATTGCCATCTGGGTGCACGGTTACTACATCTTTGCCTTTCTCATGAACTTGAAGGTATCCGGAATCATCTATTCCAACGATCCACGCTAAAGGCCCTTCATCACTTCCAAGCCGTACTTGTTTACCACTGCAAATAAAAAACAAGGAATTACCCCCTTTAAAAAGCCATCAAGTTTCATAAACTCACCTCAGTCTAGTTATAAATGTTACATAAATATGTAAAAGACTTTGGTATTTTAGATATTGATATTAAGTTTAAAATGTTTTTATACTGATTGGAAGATGCTTCGGGAAAGTTTTGAAAAATGATGTAGAAATCCTTGAATAAAATTAAGAAATGAATGATTTCCCCATCTAAACAGAGGGTTTTAACCAACTTTGAATAGACAAAAGGAAATAAATGGATTAATGAAATTCATATAAATTATAAATGGCACTGTACGAGAGATAATTCTTCAGAAAGGCACATGGATTCTACATAGCTTACACACAATAGGGTTTTACTGACATGGTCTACCATCATAATAAACAATGTCAGTGGGAATTTCCTGCACCCATTCATTCATAGGTAGACTTGCTTAACTATAGTAAAATTAATCTG
This sequence comes from Podarcis muralis, assembly GCF_964188315.1. NCBI lineage: Eukaryota > Metazoa > Chordata > Lepidosauria > Squamata > Lacertidae > Podarcis > Podarcis muralis. The sequence goes on from NC_135658.1 coordinate 54,631,680, forward strand.
CTTCTTCTCAGATATTCTGCAAAGCTCAGACTTCATGATCCATGTCTAGCACGTTAACTCAAAATGCTAGGTAAATGTAGCTTTAAGGAACAACTCCAATGTAAACAATCTGATATATTTTAATGCATGGGTGCTGAATGACAAATCTGCCTATGCATAAACAAATACTTCTAACACATGCTGAAAAATTGAAACATGTTAAATGCATACATATATATATCTGATCAGTCACTATTGGTTTGAGATAAATGCCTCTTGATGGGGTTAGTTCAATTTATCACTAAAACAATTAAGATTAAGAATATTAAGAAGGAAATTTTATTTTATGTTGTTGGTCTTTATGTTGTTACTTATTTTTCTTTTACAAGTAATAAAGATTCTTTTAAAAAAAGATATAGACTATATATTTTAAATTATTTACCTGTGCACCCAGTACTTATAGTACATGGGAAGAACTCCATTAGGTCCTTTCTCTTGAAAGGTGTTGATCAGACTTTCCAGCACTGTCACACTTCTTGCAATCAGGTAATCTGCACTTAAGGGCTTTAATTCTGTATTCTTTGTCTTATTGTGCTCCATAATGAGATCATTGATGCATATAGTGGGGTTGCTGTTATTCACGTTAAATCCACAGCCTGGGGAAGAAAAATATATTAGAAAGGCAGTGTAGGAAAAGTTTTGTTTCTCTGAAAAAGTCTCTTTGTATCATAAGACAAATCCATTCCTTCAGACAGCTGTAAAAATCCATCTACAGATTTCCTGAAGAGATTTGCTTTAAATGATGATGAAAGATGACAGAAGCTCATATAAACTCAAATCCATCTCATGTGCTAAATACAAGACAGCCTGGCTCAGCCTCATGACAGTGCTTGATGGTTTCTTCCTCCAATGAAAGCTAGTTCAGTCCAGGACAATCCACATCCAGACATGCAACTTTGGAACAATCTTCATTTCAAACAAAGAACAATTCTGTGCAGTAAAATTGCCAAATAATATATTTTGTCAGTTTTTATGTGACAGAACAATACTGTCTGTAGACGGCAGATGTCCCATCCCACCACAGTGAGTTCTTGTGGGTATGGAAACTGCCCCCCCTACAAGGGCTGCCCTGCTAAATTTTGATGGAGGAAGTCGAGCTGCATACACTGTTTGGTGTGCATGTGTAGATGTGCTCTTTAGGTTGAAATTTATGGGCCATCTCATGCATACACACATGGCTCAGCATACAGGCAAGAGAGCATTAATCGGAAAAAGAAAGATGCGGCTATAAAATGCTATATTTTACCATTTTAAAAACTTGCATTTCCCCCAGCTCCAGGGCAGCAACTGGCTTCTTTGAGAAAAGCCTAGAGGATTCCACATTTAAGTCAACTTTCAGCTTTCAAGGGCTCTCTTGCCAGACTCTCTTTGAAGCCTCATTTCTCACCCAGCTCTCTAGCAGGGGATAATATTATTGGCAGAAAGCCAGGGTGTTTAAATGCAGCTCTCAGGGCTTTCTTGATCAGGCCTCCTAAACATAGCTCTGCGAAATGTACACACCAATCTTGTACTACCTGTTTATTTTCCTCCCTTTCTGAGCAATGTAGGTTTTCCATTCCCTGTGCATGTGATGCCAGAGCCAGACTTGTCAAGTATACTCACATTTAAATGTCCTATTTTTGAAACCATTACTTAATAATAATTTATAAGTAATATACCTATTAAATATGGAAATAATTATTTGGTAGTATTCATAAATTGATCTGAAAAGGATTAGTTACCTTGACATTTAAGAAGGGTGGAGTCAGGAATCAAAACCATATTATAAAATTTTAGAACATTCTCTGTTAACAAAACCCACAGATTGAAATAGGATTTTAGGAGTGCGCCTATAAGCACTGAAGTGAAACTATAATATTCTCAATAGTGTATTTTCCATGTTAGTTTTATCCGAGACGTTTTCTGGTGTGTGTGTGGAGAACATTGTGAATGCTGTTAATGGATATGGGCTTAACAAAATGTTAAGCAACTATCCACTGCAGGGCGAACACTGTGAAAGTCATGGATCTCAAGCTGGATCATCTCAAACATTATCCCTGTTCCAAATTAGATTGCACTGGGATGCATTCTTCATACTGTTTATAAATGAGTATTGCTGCCACCATCTCCTGAAGCTTCCTAACTTTGAAGCAAGAGATACTGAGAGTAGGTCTGCAGATTGCTCTAAGTCTAGACCTGATTCTGTTATTCCTATTTACCTATCCTTTAAAGCACACAACATGGACACTATTTATTTAATAATCAAGGATTCTTGATTATGCCTCTCCTCCCATGACTGAACAAATCAATAATTTATCCTGCAAGCTGAAAGCAGGGAGTCAGATAACAATCCATTAAGGACCAGGTGAATCACGGTCACATTTATTTTGCTATGTATTTGCATTATCAATAGCAGCAAAAATGCCTAAAAACAAACAAACAAACAAATATATTTTAAACCATTTATGTTCTTACCAATAAGAATGTGGAATGTATCTCCTGTTAGTGTGGAATTCACTAAAACGCCACCCAGCTTCATAAGGTCACTATAGTAAATATCGTTTGGCCATTTCACTCGAAGCTCAATATCCTAGGGAAACCAACATGTATATTTATAGCTCTATATTACTGCATCCCAAAGCAGCATGGTGTTAATCCTTTGTCTAGCGCTTCCTGTTCTCCAAATATTTAATACTGACACTGAATACACAAATGAAAACTTAGCAGCATCTCTCTCTCTCTCTCTCTCTCTCTCTCTCTTCTCTCTCTCTCTCTCTCTCTCTAAAAGTTACCCACAAAGAAGCAAAAGCCCACAATGAATTGGGACACAGATCAAAACACTAGTCACTTACCTTCAAGGTTTGTTCTTGGCCCCTGGTGAGTTATAATAACTCCTGTTTGATGGGAAACATGTGACCCTGGAGCTTTTTCTCCCTAACATCTCATTTTCAGACTAGCAGAACCACTTAAAAAATAAACAGACATATGGAAAAGACAAAAAGAGAGAAGAGCCCTGATCCTGAATGTGATCTGGATGCACTGAGTGGAGCTGTGGGCAGCCACCTGACTTGGATGCCTTTGCAAGAAGGTATGTTGTGGAAGAAACCAATGTCCCATTCTCCTGCTGGATGCAGGAGGTATCCTGCAGGCGGGATACATAAAAACTGTTGCTTTCCTGCAGTGGGTAGATGACTGCTTCAGCACTTGAGGGACAATGTGCATAAAACCCTACCCCCAAAGCTCCATACCATCTAAACTGTGCTGTCATGTCAATATGTTTGTTGAGTGGCATGTGGCTGTTTGGCATATTTCAGGTATGGGTGCATTGGTTTACAGAGCAACACAAGTGGCAGCTGCCCGAGTGGAATGAGCTGTGATGTGAAACAGAGTTGCTAAAGAAGGCTTCCTCAACCTTGGCCCTCCAGATGTTTTTGGCCTACAACTCCCATGATCCCTAGCTAGCAGGACCAGTAGTCAGGGATGATGGGAATTGTAGTCTCAAAACATCTGGAGAGCCAAGGTTGAGGAAGCCTTGAGATGGGCCTCATAACCAACAACTTTTATCCACCTCACCAGAGATGAAGTAGAGACTTTTCTACCTAGTGTGGTAGTACAGGCTGCCCATTTATCTGAATGTTACTGTGTTCTGGATGTAGGTTTTGAGTCCCCGTCTTGACATCTAGCATGTACAGGTATATTTAGTGGGGTAAAAAGTTTTGGAACATGTAGGGCTAGCTTCTGATGGAAGGTATATTGAGTTCAGTCAACCTACTTGTTGGGGTGATAGCAATGAAGAAATCTGCCTTAAGGAACAGGAGGCAGAGAGACTGAGGAAGCAGAGGGGCTGTGGGAGAACATAGAAGACCATGTCCATTCCAGGAGAGAAACCTGTGGATGACCAGAGGGCTTCAAAGAGATGCTCCCTGAAGGAACCTCTTAAATACTGGATGGGAGCACAGAAGTCTGTCCTGGATAGAACTGATGACAAAGAAAAAGACTTGACATTTCAGTGTATTTGGCTTCAGATCAAGTATAAGGTCTGATTGGAGATCCTTTCTTCAGGAGAATGTTCAATAAACAGGTAATCTGAAAGAACCTGTAATGTGCTATATTAAGACACTGGATGGTATCAGTATTGTGCAAAGTCAGTGGGACCAATGTCCTTTGCTCTCCCCTGCACACCTGGAAAAATAGTTGTTGAACTATTTGAACAAAGATCCAAGTGCACTAATCTAGAGATTTATTTATGAAAAGTTACTGAATATATCAGATAAAACAACAAAAAAGTACAACAGACTTCTAAAGGGATGATTTGCTATTCAGTTGTACTGTGTCAGACAACTAATATATTTACGAGATTGAATTATCCCTGTAAAGTATTCCTTTTCTTTTTGGGGACTCCTACATTAAACAGTTAATGCTCCAAACCACTATATTTTATTTTATTTTACATTCCATTGTGAAGCATTTTTACAGTCAACTTATGAAGTCCTGAAGTTGGGAAGTGTTAATAGAAGACAACCGTTAAACTATATGAAAGGCTACTGGGTACCACTCTAATGAAATTCATGTGTAAATGTGCTCAAGTCACCGATTTTGTGTAATATAGGAAACATATGTTTTCATTGACTAGTCCTGTAAAATACCAATGTTTTACAGTTAGCCAATATTATGAATTGGTTACATTCAAAGGAAACTGATGAGGTGCTAAAGAAGATTGGTTTGTAATTTGAGCATTGATGACAGGACACTTGATTCCCCCCTGAGAGGATATGGTTAGCCTCTTGCTTCCGAGCTTGGGGCAAACATTTTCAATGTTAAACAAGAAGTGGAAAAAGAAAGAAGGAATGAAGTGGCTAGTGAAACAGCTCCAACTAAAACCTAAGAGGCAATTGCAAATCTTATTATTTTTTCTTTTCTCAGTTCCTCTCATCAGTTTTATAACAAAAATAAAACAAAGTCCAGGAGTAAGACCAAGAGGCAAATCAATCTTCATTACAGAAACTCAGGTAGAATACAGTAAACCAGAATAGGTTGCTAGTCTTAACTTACTTTTTGGGGGTTCATTATGGAAACAGCAATCATACACATGAAGAGAAAAAAATTACCTGGAGGCAAAATCAAATTTGCCTGGGGGCAAATTCTGATAGTTGAATGATGCTAAGTGGGGATGTCAATTATATACTCAAGTCATTTTAGGTCAAAAAAGCGTAAAAATAATGGAATAGGAAACACGCAAATGCAATACCTGGTATCCAGGTATGGATCTAACAGACTCTACAACTGCTAGAGAAACCAAATGCTGAATAAAAGGAATTCTTCGTCCCAGTTCAGAAGATAAAGGAATGGTGATATGTAGAGTTGATAAAGCAGCTCCCACAGGACTCAGCCAAGCATTCCCACCACGGCCTTAAAAAAAAGGGAAGAAGTATTTATGTGAAAGTTTTATTTTGTTATAAAAAAAGCAAGCTTCACCAGTTCACTGAGAAAATCTAATCAAATATTTTGAAGGTGTTCTAATATATTGATGGTTTAAAGTTTTTACATTGTTTCTTTCTGTTTTTAATTCACAAGTAAAAAACCATATACATGTGATTTGCTTACACCATAAGTTGTAGCAATAAGAAATGTATGTATGTATGTCTACTGTTAATCTGATACAATATGTCTACTCTGGCCAAAAGAGAAGAGAAATGAAGATTGAAAACAGGAACAATCCAGTCAATGGATTAGATCCATGCTTAAATACATAATTATCAGAGGTTTTATAGGTTTTATATTTGTTCATATTAAATACCACCTAGTTGTGTTTTTTTTAATGATACATTGAAAAGAACAACTTTATGGTATATATTTGTCATGCCAAAAAAGAATAGGGAAAAAAAATGAATCAATGGGACTAAAAAAAGATATTCTACCTGAAATAAGTAACACACCCCCCCAGCAGCCAATAAGGAACACTGAAGTAAGCAGTGCAGGAGCTTTGCCCAACCACAACTTTCATGTATGAACTATTTGAGTATAAAGGCCATTATTTAAGTCATGATCACTTCATGAAGAGTACTAACTGAAGACAAAGGGTCATAAATACCATGACAAAGTTTGGAAAAGCCAGTTTGGAAAAGCACAGCCAAGGAGGGTAATTTGAATTAAAATTAAAGCCAGAGCTTGCTACTTGAGCACACTTTACAGTATTGGTTTGATGTTTGCTCTAGTGCCATATGACAACTCAATTTTTTTGTTTCACAGACTGATCAAAATCATTCCCCCCCCGAAACAAACGGAAGAACAGACAGTAATCAGATTTGTTCTTCTACACGTTTTGGAGGTAATCCGATGCTTGTTTTAGGCATGGAAAAGTGCCACAAGCAAGATATACTGTCACTTTTTGCATACAGCTTGTAGTAGTTCTTTGTTACGGAACAGGGGTGTGGTGAGATTGCATTTGGCTTCCCTGAAAAGCATCTATGAAAACCCCAACTGGATGAAAATACAGAGTCAGAAAAGTGCTTACTAACAACTCAGGATGGTTTCACACTCTTTCACGCAGCTATTTTAGCTATTTAAAATTGTAACCTTTAATGCAGATGGTTATTTACAATTCATGAACTTCTATTGCTGACATCAGAATTACACCAACATACCTTTCCCTTGAGTTTGTTGAACTGCAATCGCAATCAGACCTATTTCCTGTGGCACCTTGTACATCAACCTGCAAATTGTAAAAAGGAAAACTGTTAGAACAATGTGTGGCTTTCTTATAAACATTAGATTTATAATTTTTGTTACATTATCATTTCAGCTACAGGTCAAAAATGTTAAAACAATGGGAAAGGCAAAACATATAGAAAAATGAAAATATCAAATCTATAATGGCAGGATATATTTTAATCAAGTAGCTGCATTTCCTACATTTCTTTTTGAGGTGCTTATTCTCACCAAAGTGTTTCACTATCTTCCATATGTGACAACCAGCAATTTCTAACATTTGTTACTACTTATAGCAAATTCATGACTATACTCCTGAATACAGCAACAGCAGCAGTTTCTGATTATTTAGAAAACCAGTATGGTGGCAATAAAGCAGTTTAAGAGAGACACTATCCCTTGAGAACTAATTATGATTTAACTACAGTAAATAAATCTACACCTTCTGAGAACTCTAGAGAACACTAGCTTATTTTAGGCTTGTGCTCTGCTTTTAAAATTGTTTCACTTAAAAGAATACAGTTTTCCTACAGGGGATAAGTAGAAACTAAAGCATATTCAAACACCACCAAATGAGCCAATGTTGACTTGCATAAATCTTGCTATGAGAATATTGTTTAAGTTGCCTTGGTAATAAGTAGCACTAAATAGTGATATGGTTTTATTTTCTTTTCAGGTTAGCAGAAAAAAGCATGCTATGACATATTGGTCAGGGCTTAAACTATTAAGACTTTGATAGACCCTTTTAATGTGGAGAATTTCCATTTAATATAATGCAGAGATAAAGGTAAAGGTAAAGGTACCCCTGCCCGTACGGGCCAGTCTTGACAGACTCTAGGGTTGTGCGCCCATCTCACTCAAGAGGCCGGGAGCCAGTGCTGTCCGGAGACACTTCCGGGTCACGTGGCCAGCGTGACATCGCTGCTCTGGCGAGCCAGAGCCGCACACGGAACACCGTTTACCTTCCCGCTAGTAAGCGGTCCCTATTTATCTACTTGCACCCGGGGGTGCTTTCGAACTGCTAGGTTGGCAGGCGCTGGGACCGAACAACGGGAGTGCACCCCGCCGCGGGGATTCGAACCGCCGACCTTTCGATTGGCAAGCCCTAGGCGCTGAGGCTTTTACCCACAGCGCCACCCGCGCAGAGATACTTACAACCAAAGACTGTATTGGCACCCCCCAGCAAGATCTATGTCAGTGCCCCCCCCCAAACACTTTACTGCAATATCTACATTAGAAATTACTGCATTTTATGAGTACTCAAGTGTCTGGAATGAGGATGAGGCGAGGAGAAAGGACAACAAAAATTAAACGCCTTTGTGCTGCAGTGCAAGAAAGATGGGAAGCTTCCCCTGTGTTTGATCTCGCTGCAACAGTGGCGGCATATCACCACACATACACATCATATATTCCATAGTCTGAGAGGTGAATTTTGCACCTCCCCAGAGCTGGCACCTCTGGCAGTGGTTGGTTTTGCCAGTCCCTAGGTTTGCCTCTGCTTATAACATATTGTAGAATTACTTTTTCTGAATTTTGGAAGATTCAAAGACTTAAAAACTCTGGGACTGAGCTAATGGCAGTCAGGAAAAATAGAATTGTAAGCACAAATACACCCTCTGCTCCTTACTGGGAAACAACATTGGTTAGTGCCAATGGTTCCTGAGGGCGTTTCCTAATTCACTCCTGCTGGGGTTTCAAGAATAACGTTTTATAAATAGGTTAGATAGAGGGTGCATAAAGAACACAAAACATGATCCAAAATATTTCTGAACATCTTTTCACAATGGATCAGTTGTTCACCTAAAAGGCAAAAAAGTATTTGAACCACAGGAGTGGTAATGCAATGTTCTCCTCCCTTTAATGCAAATATCAGCAATAGTCGTTTTTTCTAAGCAATGGCCAGAGTATCTTTTTGCCAGTCCCACTTCCATTATATATTAAAAGTACAGCCTGATAATTGTTTCTCTTGGCCACCATGAATTGCTTATTGAGACTGTCTACCATCAACTGTTGCTGTTAAAACCGTATTTTACTTGTGCTGGGAGCTGGCAGAAAGAATCTAAGAGAGGTTCTTTGTAACCATTTAAGTTTAATATTGTCTTCTAGAAACTCTGCATGTAAGAGTCAAAAACTGCTTCAGCTTCAATACCACATTCATGTTACATAAAAGGAAATGTAACTTAAATCTGGAAATGGTGCTATGGACAGATTATAAATATAGCTGAAGCAACTGTCTAGGCTCCACATAACAGGCAAGTCATACGTTACAAATCTGAGGGAGACAAATCAGGAGAGGGGGAAAAGTTAGTTATGACACCAAACACAGTGCTGTGGAACAATGATATGATTAAGGAAACCTACGCATGCAGTTGCTAAGTGGTTTGGCCAGAGTTACTGGAGCACACTAAGACAAGACTGTGCTCCTGTGCTACTGAAGGCAAAGTTTCTGTAAGGAGGTGAATTCTGTAAGAAGGGATACAACATAGAGAAGTTGCTAATACCTAGACTGAGACTACTGGAGACAGACAGATTTATTTATGCTATCTGAGATAACTCTAGGGGCATTACCACACAGTTCCAAGACCATAATAAAGTGCTTGTGATTTTTATAACCCCCCACCTTTTCAGAAAATACAAGTTTTAGGGTTTTGTAACAGAAAGAAGTGATTGTAAACAGTCTACATGCTAAACTACCTTAGTGTAGTCCTATATCTATGTGGGTAAAGAAAGAAGAAAAATATGTAACTTTCTTGAGCTAACCTTCGACTGCAAGCTGTTGAGTCTGACAGGACTCTTATTCAGGAAGAAGTAAAAAGCAAAGAAGATATTGGGGGGGGGAATCTTTGGTACGTAAGCTTAGATTTAACCACCTGATACTGCAATAATTTCATATGATAATGCATAATCACCTATTATTGTTCAAACTATAAACTACATATGTGCTGATGGTTCAATAAACAATAACAGTATTTATTATAAATACCTAAGAGCCTTACAGGAAAAAACCCATACCAACTATGTCCAGATATTCTATAAAGACATGTTACAGTAGGTAGTGACTTATTTTATATCAGCATATAATTCATTTGCTTATTTTCTTTAACTGTTATTTTCTGTTTTTTAATTATTTTTGTTGTAACTGTGTGTGTGTGTGTGTGTGTGTGTGTGTGTGTGTGATATCACACAAATAGAAGTAACATCCCTGGTCCTTGTTCCCCACTCCTGAATTAAAAATGCAAGAGTTAACCAATAACATTTTGCCAAAGATTGTCATGTGTGTTGGCTGTTGTAAACCATCGTCATCCTTATTTACATAAGCAATAAATGCATACCAAATCTCAATAAAAGCATTATCATCATGTCCTGTACTTGTTTGGTAAGTTTCTCCATAAGAGCTATGGACCAGATTTATTGGTGCCAACAGTCTACCAACAAATTTTCCAAGCTCTTCCAGGTGTGTGCAAACCAGTTGCCTTGATGTCACTGGTATAAATGTAACAAGCTCTTTAGGTAGTAAGTTCTCTCTGTCAAAAATAATTAACAGAGCTAATTGTGGAACACAACTAACTGAATGTTGGGTGGGTAATTGTGCCAATCTCCTTAAAGACAGTCTTGCAAAAGATGTTTATACCTTCGCATAACGATCACATGTGGTAGAAACTTCTAATCCCAGGACTTTAGACTGTAGGATGGGTAATAAAATATAAATAAATACTATCTTCTTGAAACTTGGAAGCTGCTACCACAGCACCTCTGGGGTGTCAGATAACATTTATATAAGATATTAGATGTTGTTTCTCTATTTTTCACTAATACTGATAATGGAGGTTTTTGGCCCACACATTACAACTGTTGGCCCGTTCCAATTCCTTCCCTAAGCTTGATTCCTATAAGCTTTTCAACGATTTGAGATGGAAAGATTTGTAAATGACTGAAAGTACTCCTTTGGATGATACAGATATATTTATTATATTTTTTTCAAAAGGAATGAAGGGCCTGATTGCTTGCTGGTGAATCAATTTTTTCATGCTGAAATGGTCTTGGTGCCAGCTTATGCCAACTATTTCCAGCTTAGTATCTGAGCAGCTGTAAAATGCTGCTGGTTTTTGTAAATGTCACATGAATGATTCAGTCGTTCTTCATTCCACTTTTGAAAAATGAAAGTCCTGTCCTGAAAGTCCTGGCGGTGGCGGCAGCCCCTAAGTTTGTAGTCCAAAATGTGTTCCAACTTTATTATTATTATGGGATGAAAACGTAATAGCACATATTTTATTGTGAACTTCCTGATTATACTCCGTCCTTAATCATGAACAATCCTTAGGGTCCTGTAGCGTAGTGAGAAGGATTCTAAAATGAACTGCCTCTTAGTACCATTTAACTTGAGGTAATCCTAGACCCTCTTTGTTTTGATTTTTAACAAATGGTTGCCAGGCCTAATCTAGGTCTCTTGCCCTGGTGTAGAACAGAGTCCCAGCATTTCTGCCATTGCAACAGCATTTTTCAAGGAATTTTTATTGGGAGCACTTGGAATAAGAGAGTCAATTTGGGGAGTAGAATCATCTTGACAGCTGCTACCCTCCAAAGACATGATAAATTTGTTTTGGACAATCAAAGAAGGATTCTTTGACTTCTGCCAGAAGGGGGTGAAATTCAATTTCTTAAAGTTAGACCATTATCTTGGCACTTGTACCCTTAAGCATCTACATATGAAACATTGAAAAACTTCAAACATATTTAAGACCTTGTAAGGTGTTGTAGTCATAGTTGAGAGTCTGAGGGAATATTGAAGCATAGAAGTTGAGATTTTGAATTGTTTATTGTGAGCTTCACAATGTTTCATATATAGATATTTCCTGAAGGGCCACTGCAAGAGATCATTCAGGCTTGGCTACTATATGGACAATATTGTCCACAAACAGATTTGGGTAGCACGTTGGATCGGAAAGCTGAGTGAGGCCTGGCATTAACACAACGTATAGCCAAATGGCCTTCGCAAAGGTTATGAAGAGCCTTCACAAATTTGAGAGGAGAGCATAAAGATAGGTTTAGTGTACTTTGTTTAGTGTCTAGTGAAGCAAGCACAAGGGGCTGGCATCTGTTTGCCATAATAAATTGAATTAAACATATGCTGAGTGGGATCAATAATATGCCTTGATCACTCATAACCAGTTTGTTCACCAAGGTTGGAAGAAGGTAGAAGCCTATCTGTCAGGATGCTGGAAAATAATATGGCATCTTGCATACCCTCCAAGTGTTCTGTTTTCCCAGGCAGTCCTGGAATTACAGAAGCCATCCTGGTTTCTGATATGATCGCGGTATGTCCTGGTTTTCCTTTTTTCTACCCTCCTTGGCTTGATTAAGAGTGGTGGAGAGATCAGGCACCCTACTGTCCTTCTGGGAAACAGAAGCCTTTTCTATCTCTCTCTTTCTGGGTATGTTTATACACATACAAAGCTCTCTCTATAATTTTGAAGGAAAATTCTTTAATAGCAATGCTTCAGAAGCCAGCTGTTTTTTAGGAAACACATGGACTGTTTATTCCTTTATTGTAAATTAAGCCCTACACTATCTACTCAGATGTAAGTCCCAATGTATTCAATGAAGCTTACTCCCAGGTAGTTGGGTAAAGACTGTGCAACCTTACACTGCAATCCTAAGCATTTTTATTCAGAACTAAGTTCCATTGAGTTCAATAGTTCCTGAACGTTCTCATTGCTGTTGTTATATCCTGCCTTTTCCCCTGACAGGGATTCAAGGCAGCTTACAGCTAAAAAATTTTTCCATTTCATTTATCTGCGGAAGGTGTTATACACAATCCTTTCCCTTGCACATTTTTTCTTTACAAGAATCCTGTTAGGTAGGTTCAGTAGAAAGGTTGTAATTGGCTCAAGGTGACAGATGTATATGATGTATATTTGTATGGTGAGATCAAAAGCAGGAGAATAGAATGTCCCTATTTTCATCTGAGAAATGTTGGAGGGTGTGGTCCTGGTATTTAACTTATATTTTCAAAGTTTCTGCTTTCAGAAACTGTTGCATTTTTTGAAGATCTGTGCACAAGAAATTGTTTGAAAAGCATAATGGTGTACTAGACTTTATGAAAAACAACCTGCAAATTTATACTGAAGGATAGTATATTTTAGTAAAACAGAAGCAGCAGCACCAGACCAAATAGGAGACTGAAATCTTTGATACCCAAAATGAATTTCAGCTTAATCTCCAGTTGCCATTTAACATAAAAATGTTGAAGCATTAAAGTTTAATTTAAACTTCTATAGGCCAGGTAAAATAGTAAAACCAGGCAGAACTTTTTAAATGCTCCTACATCAGCCCATTAAACATTTTTCACAAAAAATGCTTATAGCATAGATTGAAAATGGTATTAGTTTAATTCAGCATAGTTAACTGAAATTTCATCAAGTCCAAAGACGCTCAGTGCTCATAGTCAGTAAATGACTTTTATTATACCTACTTAAAATTGGAACTAAAACCACAGAAACTATGTTTGACTAATGTTAATGATCTGACATCTATAAATTTCATTGATGTTGTGGTTTTCAGACTGAAACTCTCATTAATGCACCCTGCTGTTTTATGGTATTGCAGAAGTATTACAAAAAGCAACATTACATTCCAGATGTTGAAAAACCTGAGGGTCAAAAGTAACTTTTACCATCTTTCTTTTGAGCTGTTTGTTAATTATTGTCTTCACATGACTTGTGTACAAGACTCTGTGATTCCATTTACAATATATGCTTCAGAATTGGAAGCAATTGCACCAAATACATTGTATTTTTATTGTATCTTTTATTCAAGTTAAAAAAAGAGAAGTCATTCCAGTTCTATAAATAGACCTGGCGTAACTGTTACTCTAATACTGCAATCGTAAAGAATACATACATATTAGGAAGTAAGTACTGTTGAATACAATTAAACTTATTTCTAAGTAATCATGTACAGGACCACACTTTAAAAGATCAATCCAAGCCACTTGAGGGTCCCTCTGCCCAGCCCTGCCAGTCTCCTTGTGGCCTTTGCCTGCAGAGTGATGCTAGTGTCACTCTGCTAGCACAGAACTCCCCTTCCACCTGTTTTAATAAAAAGTGCTCCCCCCCCCCAATGTTCATAACATTTCTGTAGTTCTTAAACCTATATGTAAAAGAAAAAGACAACAAATGCTCTCAAAAGTTACTGCAACTGTGGTGGGATGATGAGCTGCTTGTGCGTAAAATGCAAGTCCCTCAGAGTTTGATCAGGTTTTCAAACCTCTGCCTGTGACGGAGCCCCTCCGGCATGGCTGCGTCAATCGCTAGTAGTATCCGAAAGTGGTTGCTTTCGGAAACGTTTCCAACATAAAAGCTCTTTCACGGAAACACGTCTTCTGGACTCTCTGCGTGACAGTTTCCGGCGAGGCGTGGGTGTCCCTATAGGAGGTCCTGAGACCTCTCCACTGTTTTCGCTGGAAACGTCTCTGAGCCACCCCTCCGACTCACTTTCCCTGGAAGTTCCTGCTCGCCCCCTACTGGTTCCCTCTTCAGCTGCTCCGTCTCTTTCAACCTGAGGGAGCCTTTGCACCTCCTGTCCTTCCGATGGCAGTTCCCTGACATCCACCTCCCCTCCAGGGCCCCCTTCACCCCCTCCCGTCTCCTCCCCTCCGGGCTGGGAGGAAGTAAAACCCCTGAAAGAACCTTCCTCATCGTCCGAAGTTTCGAACACTTCCCTCCACCTGCTACTGTCCCTCGTCTCTCGATACTCCTCGTCTTCGGAGTCTATTCCCTCTTCCAACTCCGACTCCGTGAATCCTTCCATTTCCTGTTCCTCGTCGGTGGTGCCGAAGTACTCCCTCCTAAACCTTTCTACCGGCTGTGGTTTCCTAGGGAATCTTTGGTGGAACGTTTCTGTTAAAACCTCGTCATTGACCTCCCCTGCAGTCACCCAGGTGTTTTCTGACTCCGGTTCCCCTTCCCACGCCACCAAATACTCTACCTGATTTCCCTTCCACCTGGAATCGAGGATTTCCGCTACATGGTTGCTGCGTTCCCTCTCTTCCAAGGCTGGTCCCCTGACGTGCTCCCCTTCACGTCCCCCCCTGTATGGTGACAGTAACGACCTGTGGAACACTGGGTGCAATTTCATGTGGTTGGGTAACCGGAGTTTGAAAGCCACCGGGTTGACCTGCTGAATGACCTCAAAGGGTCCCAATCTTCTGGGCCTCAATTTCTTACAACCCCCTTTGAACGGCAACCCTTGGGTTGACAGCCACACTTGATCCCCCACCCTTATGGTTTCACCTTCCCTTCTGTTCTTGTCTGCCTGCTTCTTATATTGTGCCTTGGCCCTTTCTAAGTTGAGCTGGAGCTGATGATGGATCGCTTCCATCTCTTCTACAAAATGTTCAGCCGCTGGAACGCTCCATCTCTCCCCTCCCTCCCCTGGAAATGCCCTGGGGTGACACCCGTAATTAGCCAAAAAGGGGCTCATCCCTGTGGACACATTCTCCGCATTATTGTAGGCAAATTCTGCCAGCGCCAACTTTTCGACCCAATCGTTCTCTCTGTCATTGACATAACACCTCAGATATTGTTGAAGAATGCCATTTGCTCTTTCCGCCTGCCCGTTGGTTTCAGGGTGCCGGGCCGTTGAAAAATTGACTTCCACGTGCAGCAAGCTCATGAGCTTCCTCCAGAACCTGGAAGTAAATTGTTTGCCGCGGTCCGAGATCACCCTCAAGGGAGCCCCGTGCAACCTAAAGATGTGTTCTACAAACAACTTCGCTGTTTCTTCCGCTGTGACTGCATGTGAGCATGCTACAAAGTGGCACATCTTTGTTAACAGGTCTACTACTACCATGATGGCTGTTTTCCCCTTGGACTTCGGCAGATCCGTCATAAAATCTATTGATACCGCTTCCCAAGGCCGTTCTGGTGTGGGTAATGGTTCTAATAACCCTGCCGGCGCCCGTCTTTCCCCTTTGGCTCGCTGACATTGGTCACACCCTCTTACATACTCCCTTACATCTTCCCTCACCTTGGGCCACCAGAATTCCCTGGTAACCAACCACATGGTCTTGTGTTGCCCAAAATGTCCCGCCGTGGGGCTATCGTGCAACTGCTTGAGTACTCTCCCCCTCAATTCACCTTCGGGTATATACAGTGCCCCTTTGTAATACAATGCCCCATTTCTTTCCTCAAAACCTTCGGGGCTCTCGCCCTCCCCCCTGAGTCCTCTGAGCTTATCCTGGGCATATTCATCATTTTCCGTTTCCTCTACCAGTTCTCGTTGCCCCACCAGCGCCGCCCCACACACCCAGCGGTCCTCAGGGATGACATGTCTCTCTTCAATCGCCCCCTCCCCCTCCCAATACTCTGGTTTGCGTGAGAGAGCGTCCGCCCTGACGTTTTCTGGACCTGGCACATAACAAATTTCAAAGTTGAATTTAGAGAATTCCTGTGCCCATCTCACTTGTCGTTGGTTGAGCACTCGAGCTGTTCTCCAATACTCTAAATTCTTGTGGTCGGTGCACACTTGCACCTTTTGTTGTGCCCCAATTAATAAATGTCTCCACCTCCGGAACGCTTCGTGAATGGCAAGTAGTTCCCTGTCATACACCGTGTAGTTCCTCTCGGATTTATTCAGCTTCCGCGAGAAGAAGGCACACGGTCTCCACTCTGACATACTCCTCCCCGGTTGAAGAAGTACCGCCCCTACCGCCCGGTCGGACGCATCGGTTTCCACTCTCATGGGTTTTCGTAAATCCACATGCAGAAGTTGTTCTTCCGAGGCGAAAGCCCTTTTCAGTTCTTCAAATGCTCGCTCCGCCTCCGCCGTCCAAACAAATTTCTTCTTGCTGCTGAGGCAGTCGGTGATGGGCGCCGTCAAGTGGGCAAAGTTCTTGATGAACTTCCGATAAAAGTTCCCAAACCCCAAGAATCTTTGCACATCCTTCTTGGTCTTCGGTGTCTTCCATTCCAGTACCGCTTGGACCTTGCCTGGATCCATGGCCAATCCCTTGTCTGACAAGCGGTACCCCAGGAATTCCACCTCCTTGGTATGAAACTGGCACTTCTCCAGTTTCACCCACAGCTGGTTGGCTTGCAGCCTGCCCAACACTTCTCGAACGTCCCTCACATGCTGCTCCTCATCCTCCGAATACACCAACACGTCGTCTAAAAAGGCCACACAGTTCTTGTAGAGCAAAGGCCCCAGAACGTGGTTAATAAACGCTTGAAAGCACGCGGAGCCTCCTTGTAGACCGAAGGGCATAACGAGGTATTCAAAGGCTCCCAAAGGGGTGAACATGGTGGTCTTCCATTCATCTCCCTTCCTTATGCGTATCAGATTGTACGCCCCCCGCAGGTCCAGCTTTGTAAAAATCTTTCCCTTCCTTACCCTGGTCAAAATGTCATCAATTCGGGGCATAGGGAAAGCCAGGGGTTCCGACACTGCATTCAAGGCCCTGAAGTCACACACAAGTCTCGGCTTATCTGTGTTTTTTTTGTCCACAAAAAACACTGGGCTGCCCCCCACCGCTCGGGACTCTCTGATGAAACCTCGCTTCAGGTTTTTGTCAATGAACTCCCTCAGCTCCTGCATCTCCCTGTCGGACATGGCGTACAGCTTGCCCACTGGGAGTTGGGCCCCAGGGAGTAGGTTGATTTGACAGTCAAAGGGTCTATGCGGCGGCAGTTTGTCTGCTTCCCTTTCGCTGAATACGTTGCTCAGATCTGCGTATTGCGGGGGCACCTTCCCTCTGCCCATTACTTCCATCCCGGCTAGGGTGACTTTGTCTCCGCCCTGAACCTTCCCCTGCTTGCAGTGTTCTAGGCAATGCGCTGACCCAAAGGAGACCACCCTCTGATGCCAGCCCACTAGCGGATCGTGTAGCGCCAGCCAGCTCATCCCCAAGATGATGGGAGCTCCTCCCAAGGTGGCCACATTAAACGCTATCCGTTCGGTGTGCCTTGCCACCCTCATTATCATCGGGACAGTCTGTTGGCTAACTTCTCCTCCCAACAGCTCTCTGCCATCAATCGTGGTCACCTGCAAGGGATTACTTAAAGGGATGGTCTGTATCTGGTGCTCAGCTGCAAACTCCTTACTCATAAAATTACAGGAGCTGCCTGAATCCAAAAGCGCCTTGACCTGTAGGGGGTGTCCATTTGGCAGCTCTAGTGACACTTCTATCACTAAAGCAGGTCTGGGTGGTTCTGGCGTGGGCACTTTCACTGCTCTTTGGCCTGGCTGCTGTGCCCCGACGGTGGCAGCCAGGCGTTGGCTTTTACTTGCTCCTTGTTTTCCTCCTCCCTTTCCCCCACAGCTCCTGCCATCCCTTGCCATTCCTTTCTTTGTGGGCAGACTCTGGCAAAGTGCCCTGGCTGTTGGCAGAGATAACATTTCTTGGCGCTCTTTCCCTCCTTCTTCCGCCCTTCACTGGGATTTGAAACTGCGCGCGCCCGCGCTGTTCCAACTTCCATCGGCTCTGCCGGCGGGAAAGGTGGCTCTGGAATGTCCGGAATGCGCAGTTCCCTCCAACGTTCTCCTTTCCCTTCCCGCCTTTCCAAAGCTCTCGCTTCCTGGCGCGCTCCTATGGCCAGCGCGGATTTGGTCAGCTGGTCCATAGACTCCGCCCTTGGCCCCCGGGAAAGTTCATCTTTAACGGCCGAAGAAAGCCCCTCTTCAAAAAGCATTTGGATGGGTTCCGCCGATAGGTCCCACCCCAATTTATGAATCAGCATAGTAAACTCAGTCCAGTACTCACGAACAGATCGGCTCCCCTGTTTGCAAGCCATTAACTGCCTTCGTACCACCCCCTGCTCAATGTCACTGGAAAACATCAGGTCCATGGCACGAAAAAACTTCCTCGTGTCCTTTAGTATCTCATTATTCACTGCCATCAGGGGTCGAACCCAATCCTTCGCCCCCCCTTCGAGATGGCCAATTACAAAAGCCACTCGCGATTCCTCGTCGGGGAAGTCATCATACTGCAGGTTGAGAGCGTATTGCATCTCAGTTCTAAAGGCATGATAGTTTCTGGGATCTCCCCCGAATTTCTGCACCAATCCTGGCACCTTTCTGGCTATCGAGGTGGTTTTCTCCTTTCCCTTTTCTGCATCCTGAGCCCTCCTCTCCTCAAGCCTCGCCGTTTGCATGGCCAGCTGGATCTCCAACGCCCTGTACCTTTCTTCCAGGCTTGGACCTCCTCCAGCTGCTCCTGCTCCTCCGGTTCCGGCTGGGTCGCTCATGATGCCGCTGCTTGCACAAGCTGGCTTTCAGTGACTTTCGGATTGCTGTGGTGGGATGATGAGCTGCTTGTGCGTAAAATGCAAGTCCCTCAGAGTTTGATCAGGTTTTCAAACCTCTGCCTGTGACGGAGCCCCTCCGGCATGGCTGCGTCAATCGCTAGTAGTATCCGAAAGTGGTTGCTTTCGGAAACGTTTCCAACATAAAAGCTCTTTCACGGAAACACGTCTTCTGGACTCTCTGCGTGACAGTTTCCGGCGAGGCGTGGGTGTCCCTATAGGAGGTCCTGAGACCTCTCCACTGTTTTCGCTGGAAACGTCTCTGAGCCACCCCTCCGACTCACTTTCCCTGGAAGTTCCTGCTCGCCCCCTACTGGTTCCCTCTTCAGCTGCTCCGTCTCTTTCAACCTGAGGGAGCCTTTGCACCTCCTGTCCTTCCGATGGCAGTTCCCTGACAGCAACTTTTGAGTATATTCACCAACAGGCTTTTGAATCTCAACAATCTTTTCACAACCACCGGCACTCAAATCTATTTCCAAGTCCACATGATATGGCCCCCCACTAATGGAATAGGTTATTCAAAAAGAGTTAGATTTTAAACCCAGTTGGGAGTTTACTGGCTATATCTGAAATGCAAATCCTATTTTTTTGTGTGGTCAATCCCACAACTAATTTGTTCCATCAGCCCAATAATTTGCACTTGCACAATGGAAGATTCCGTTCCTTATGTGTACCCCACACTCTCCCCAAATCTGCTCCAGAGCATTAGGGCAACCCCTAGAATAGTTTTAAGGCGTACGCAGTGGGAATAGAGGGAGAAGCTCTGTTGTGCAAGTGTAAATTCTTGTGTTGATGGACTGCTTTACTTAGCGCTACACTGAATATAACCCAGAGTTATTTTTGGGAGTCAGGGGTGTGTGTGAAATGAATGGGTTTTTTATAATTCATAAGTGGGTAAAGGCCTTCTAACAACTTAACATCTAAGAAGGCATTTTAACAAAGGGAAATGTATTGTTGCATGAAGCAAATGAATAGAACAAGTTTGAGTTAGGCAACCCAAGGTGCCAGAGAATATATTCAAATTAGAAAACAGGCTCTATTATGCCAACAAAATGCCAGTAAAATTTGAAATGTTGGTTCAGACTCACTGGTAAAATTCCAAAACTCCAAGTTTAGAAGGACCTCTTTATTCAGCAAATCATTTTTCTGTTAATATCATAAAGACCACAAAATTACAGCAAAAATGGAGTTTCCAACAGAGCTGTCAGAGATGGTGAGGACTTCAGATCATATTCACTTTAAATTCTTTAAAAATAATTCTCAGTCCCCTCTTTAATATACTATCTTCTCAGTCACAAATCTTCTTCACTTAAATAATAATGGAAAGTACATAGAAATGAAAAAATGGTTTCAATTTAAGATTTAATAGAGACAAACAAAGATAAATAAATCGGATAACAGTTTTGTGAAATAGTCGACCAACAGAAAATATCAAACAGTAGTTGTGCCTGCAATATAATGCTAAATCATGGTTCATTATTATTTGAACAAGCCTCAAATGAGCTCAACGAAAGCATAGGGCTCATAGAATCAGAGAATTGTAGAGTCGGAGGAGACCCCAAGGGTCATCTAGTCCAACCCCCTGCAATGCAGGAATCACCCCCCCTACATGGCTGACGGGTACTTCAAGCAGAGTTTAGTTTCATCTATAAGAAATTTCAGCTTAGTTTTAGGTTCAGACTAGACACCCTGGTTTAAAATTACCTCTGGTAAATTTAGCAAGACAGCTTCATAAACTAGGGTTTGTTCTAAACCTCAGCAGAGTTTGTTTAAAACCAGGATTCTTGGTTCAAACATAATGCTAAACTAAGATTCCTTATAAGCAAAACTACATTAGAAGAGCATTGCTGGATCACACCAAAGGCCCATCTAGTACTGCATTCTGTTGCCAGTGGTCAACCAGATGCCCTTGGGAAGCCCGCAAGCAGGATATGAGTGCCATGGAACTCTTACCACTAGTGCTTCCCAGAAAGTCCTGGTTCCTCCCAATTCACTGGGAGCCCTGATTTACAGCAGCAGTTGGGGAGGGATAGCAGACATCACCCTGCAATGGGGCACATTTGGCATGCTTTACCCAGCTGTGGGGCTTCCACCCTGGGAGCCAATTGGGACTGGTGCTTTGGACCTGGGAGAAGACTTCCCATCTTGGGTCTGCTCCCAGGGATTAAAAGGAGGCCCGCAACCATTTCCCCTTACCTCTCTATATCTGCAGCAGACAAAGCAAAGCTTGCACACTTGGTTTAACCCAGTCTTGTCCGTGAAAAAGCTTTCCTTTGCCCCATGGCTTACAAAATTACTGTAAATTCTGAGCTTAAACTCTGACTACCAGCAGGAAATATTATTTTTTTACGTCAATTAAAAAAAAGCTTTAAGAATGAACCAAAAAGAAACATATAAAATGTGCATGATTTGCTGTCCTACAGACTAGTAAAACAGTATTTCAATAGATTGCTCAGTATTTGACAAGTGGAATTATCACCAATAAAACTGAGTTCAATCACTTCATCCTCACTTAACTGTTAATTTCCTTGCTCAGACCAGCAACAAAAGGTGCCCTAGTGGCTCCTTCTATTATGAAAACATCTGTCTACTAGGAATAAGATCAGATGGTCAATTCTTTCCACACAGCCCACCAAGAGATCTTCACCTGCTAACAATTTCTCATTACTTACTACAAATCTGAGCTGGATTCAAGCTAATGATCTAAGTAAAAAACTTTGTATCATGTTACCAATATATCGCTTGTAATTTTTCAAATTATTTTTAGAACTTCATTAAACAGAATTGCTTAGAACACAGACATCCAACTTTGCTTATCTGTAAGACCATTCTCTTTTTTAAAATGCCTTTCTGAAATAATTACTAGATGTTTTTTATTCTAGGTGTTTTAAATTAATTTTGGAAGGATTACACATGATGCTTGAAGGAAATGGTAGCAAAAGAGAATAAAAGCTCTACACTGTGGAATCTATACTTTTAAAAATGCTCTGATGATATGGTACATACAGTGTCAAAAATATAGTGTTAAACCATAAAGTTAAGACAACTGAAACTTTCATCAATACTCAGCCAGTCAATAAAACTCCAGAGAAAGCCTATGTCCTGGGCAGAGATGTTTAAATCTAATACTGTACCAAATATAGGACCACAATTTTGGCTAAATCATTGAATTAAATGGATTTAACTGAGATAATTCTTGGTGTGAACTTTCCCTGCATGAAAAGATAGGCTCTGGCAAAATGAGCGGACAAGATAAATGGTCCAACGGTCAAGAAGGCGGCTTCTGCACATGCTGTAGAGGTAAGTGGGGGTAAATGGGGCTAGCCAATCTAGGAAAAGGAAAAGGCAGAAAAGGCATTTCTCATATAAACTGGGATTAAGTTTCTATTAGCACAAAACTGCTATAGCTCACTAAATAAGAACACACAAACTAGTGATCCTGCCAGATTACAGCTCTTATATTTTTGCAACATTTACACATAGATAATTGCCCTGTCTCTGTGTAACTCTATTGACAAGGTTTGAAAGTCTTGAAACCTCCAGTGCTGTTTTTCTGAATCTCTTGCTACAAAACACACCTCCCCACAGATCTTCCAATCAGTGTAACCATGACAGTTCAGGTTACTGCTCAACATACACATTACAGTACAATGTTGCCTGATGGATGACACAAGGAGCACTCTATACTGTCTGAGCTGATAAACCTAAAGTGTATCCACACTTCTACCACAATACTTGAAGTCATAACGACAGAGTGTAATGCAATTTAGAATGAAAACTGTGACATTTTCACATGTACTTCTTCACTGCAGAAATATTACAAACTCAAGAGTAACATGATATATTCACTATAGGAGAGACGCATACTTCAACTTGGGAGAATCCCACCACCAGTAACTATGATACTGCTACTTTTGAAAAGGCTCAGAAATGCTATCCTCCTTAGAATGACTTTACATGAAACTAAACTATTATTTAAAATAGCAACTGAAAATAAGTGAAGACAACGAGAGGAACTCTGCAAATACCCTACATTCACTTTTGTAAGACAGACAGCAAACAATCTTTACTAAAATCCTTCTTTAACACATGCATTAAATTCTTTCTGGCTTGTGCAAAACCACCTAAACAATGTGGCTGCCATGATAAGTATATATGTACAAAAGGATTAGCATGCCATCTTCCCACTTACACAATAAGACGAGAAAGCATTCCAATGTATTTTCACCCTGAAAAGGGTAAGGTACCCTTTTTATAATGCACAGAGGTTGTGTCAACAGAACTGTCTTAGCAGCTATGCAGCTCTTTATTAGTCTCCAGAAACACACACAGGATTTCTCACTTTTCAGATTTCAAAGTATCTACAAAAAAGTTAAAAATAGAAACAATAATTTGCTTCCCAAATTAGGCTCAGAGAATCCTGCAATAAGGGTGCAGCAAGTGTATTCAACTGTAAACAAATCCAAAGAGTCTGACCGTTTGTAACACAGGATATTGAATGTCATATAAAGATTCTCTCGCAGTCATGAATAATATTCCGCTAAGCGACTGTTGGTGGAGTGTCTTAAACTACTCCCTTTCCATTTTGACAGCTGAGCTTGAAATACCTCTAGAATTAAATTTGTTAGACATCTGTTGAAGAGCATTATTTTATTGCCAAGGGTATTTGCACCCTCAAACTAAGTAACCCCTGGTGTTTCACACCTCAACTAAAGTTGTCTTCCTAGCTATTTTAGGTTCCCCTTCATTATCTTCTGTAAGAACAGTTATTTAAATACATAAACAGCTTATGAAGCACACAAATTACACTTTAAAAAATGGATGACTTTTTTCTTCTACAATTTTGCCAAGCGTAACGGGCCTAGTGCATTGCATATACCCAATAGTTAAACTGTATGTGCTTAGCTAAGTCTTCAGAAGGAGCCCAAAGTCAGAATCAAACTACTATATTTTCCCTGGACTGATAAAAATATGCTTAAGAAAATTTCTTGAAGATTTACAGTAGAGAAAATTTGTTTTTCAAAGCACATACATAGCCCTCAAAAGGAGCGCCACATTACTCTCATGGATCAGTTGCCTTTAGTAACTATTCTTACAGTAAAAGAAACATTCAGGGTCTGTTCTTGGGTATTTTCTGTTGGCAATGCTGCAGGAAGGAACATGACCTCCTCCGCTCTGTGGCAGGTTAAGCAGTCTGATTGAACATTGGTGCTAATTAAGAGCTCTTGTTGTTTGGCAGGACCACCAGAGTACCTTCGGCACTTGTTCATGACAGCAGTACCTCTTTCAGAAATTAACACTTGATGAGTACAGACAGGGAACCCAGCTGGTTCTCCTGAGTCCTTCAACTATATAAATGAAGTGTAATAAGAACACTGGTGACTACCAAGGGAAGAAAGACTATTCGTGACCTCTTTGTAAAAAAACAGAGTATACTTTTACATTGACTTAATTTTCTTCACTGGTGTTAGATAATGCAGCTGGGGACTGTACAAATAGAGCCAAATAACAGGAGGCAGCACCAAGTTATTCTCGTACCAAATATTTGGCTTTATTATTAAACCTAAAACATTATTCTTTTTCTAATATCAATTGCACATGAAGAAAAATTACAGGGGGAAATATATGTTTCATAAGGGAGAAGCATTTACATACGGGTTTCTTTTTCAAATCAAAATGACTAAAATATTCTACTGACACCTGTGATTCTGAGCAGTAGCATATAAATTCATTGTGAGCAAGCCACATATAAACAAACATATATGTGCATCTGTGTATATAGCACAACCATCCGGGGAGGGGGGGGGAGAGGCAATGTTCCCAAGATTTCAGCTAGCAGATAGTTATAAAGCAGACTTTGTATTCTTTTACTAGTTCTTATTTTTGTACCACTTTGCGTCTTGCCCTCAATTTGTCTTAAGGAAGTGGTCCAGGCTATGTATACAGCAGAATGAGTTGGGAATGAAGTGGCAAATTTCTGAGGTAGATTATTTCTCTGCATTAAAAAAATAAGCTTTCAGGAAACAGAAGAAGGAAAATGTTGCATCAGAAGCCACCGTGTTAGCTTTTTTACTTGCATGGAATTCCTACATATGTCTTTGTATGAACAGAGATCATTAAATATGTTTTAACCCTGAAAGCAGATACTGTATGGGCTTAGGGAACCTGGTCCTAGAATCCCGCTGTATCTCAAACAAATCCCAACAATGTAATTACACTACTGACCATACCAAATTACTAACATATTTCTTAAGATTGGTTGAGCGTTGAATTGCTAATGCACAATCAACCTTTGGGGTGATGCCGATGTCCAACTCACACATATTTTGTACGGGGCTAGACACAGCCATACTTTGGCAGTGTCTGAAGTCCCAACTGTCGATAAACACTGCAGAATAAAACAGTTAAGTCATGTTACCTACTATGTCAGTAAAACATAACTTATGTCAGTAAAATAGCATTATGCACATACATGTTCTGAAATTCCCCACTGCCTCCTGGGAGCACATCAACACAGCTAACAGGAGGCCAGGTGCATGGTGCTGCCCCTCTCCATCAACCACTCTGTGAACAGAAGGAGCTGAACATAAAAACTGACATAAGAACACTTACAAATCTCAATTACCGTATTTTTTGCACCATAACACTCACTTTTTTCCTCCTAAAAAGTAAGGGGAAATGTCTGTGCGTGTTATGGAGGGAATGCCTACGGATGGCATGCCTACGGATTTTCCTCCTCTAAAAACTACATGCGTGTTATGGTCGGGTGCGTGTTATAGAGCGAAAAATACGGTAGTAAGATTTCATGCAACTGCACACAATCATAACTTGTTATCTTTATATAGCCTTGTTACCCCTTTCTATTGTGGCACCCAGGATGTGGAACTCCCTCCCTAGCAGGTTTCAACTGGTGCCTTCTCTTTTTAAGCTTTATTTTGCTGATCTTTTAGTGTGGGTTAAAGTTTTGTCTTCATAAAGCTTGTTTAATCTCATTATAGGATTTATTGAACAAAAGGGACATTAGTAGTTGGGGTGTTTTTACTGTATGTATATGAAAATTTTTGCTGAGCTGCTTTGACTTTATTTTATAGAGAGAAGTGGGGTATAAATGTTTAGATAGATAAATAAATAGAAATGTTTCCCTTGTATGTTTACTGACTTCACATTTAAACACAGGCACACTCTGTGTCAGGCTATTTTAAATAAGATAAGCAGTCTGCTGGCAAGATAAAACTAGTTGTTCACTCACATCACAACTCTTCTTGTATAGGCACTCAATAAAAAAATTACCACTCTTTAAAGCAAAAACTACTATATCTTACATTTTAGGAGGATGCAAACATAATCTGGGAGAAAACTTTGGAAAGAGGAGTTCCAATGCTCCAAATTCACTTCTTTTCATGGCAAAAACAGTTCCACCAAGCTACAGGATGATGTGTTTCATAACTGAGCTAGGTTTACAGAAGGCTAAATATATTTAGCCATAAAGAATTGGGAACTGTTATGAGAGAAACTTCATAACTTTCCTATGATGCTGAATGTTAAAAAATACGGCTCAAGGCTAGAAGGGGGAAGGTTGGATAACTTTGGATAATGCAATTAATAAATGTAAAATAATAATCTATTTCTATCTGGGAAGTGGTTGACCTGGGAAACAAAGTCTACAGGCAGTACATTTAAGTACGGAAGATGTACATTAGGTGATTACTCATGATGTATTTTTGAAATAAGTGCTGAAAAGTCTGAGGAAAACAGAATGCTAAGGAATGCTTTAAAAATTCTGAAAGGCAAAAATTCCTGATGTTTCACAGAACTTGTATCACTGACCAGAAGCCTCACTTCTGGACCTGCATCCTGTTGTGCTTCTAGGATCACCTTTGTATTGATGTCGAGTACCTCATGTGCCTTTTGATGGATATTCCATGAATGCTATTTTAGCATGCTTTGAAGTTTGTTTTTATGGACCAACATAGACCAACCATGGCAAAAAGTATTATTGTAGTCTGTCTGTAGCAGTAAACTGCATGCTGCTGCAGGATCAGAAAACTAGAGGCAAGGAAGTTGAACAGAGTCTGCTTCATGAAGTCCAGACCTGCAGGCCTACCAATCTCAAGCCCAAAAGAAAAGAATGCAAGAGACATGAAAGATGAAGGGTAGTAACAAATGGTTTAAGAACTATGGATGCTTCTGCTTCCAATATTTATACTTCCATTGTAATATCCAATGGGGATTTTTACGAGAAGCAGATGTACAAAGTTCAGACTATGCAGGCTGTGTAAGTATATCTAGAAGAGTCCTGAGTCTTTTGCATATTCACCTGCTGACACTTTAATCAATCCAGATTACTGTTTCCTTCATTGGTTATTACATCACTCGTATTGGGGGCGTGGAGAGAAGGAAGAGGGACTAAATAAAAAAACAAACTCCTTAACAATTGCAATTGGCATACATAACTTGTTGGAAGAAGGAGCAAACACCCTGATGCTGTTGAGGTGCTGCATCACAAATATGCTAAATAAATAAGTTCTATCACAGCTCTACCACCTCCACACCATATTCCTTCCTTAGCTACACAACCAACCAATTTTGTATTTGCCTGCTTAGGAGAATACATATTGTGCAACCAATTTATATTCGTTGTTTTGAAGCGAGTAAAAATAAAGTTAGGACACAGATTCAGAAATACTTCATTTATTTAAATATTTGCATAGGAGTTTACACATAATAAATCCAATCATTTTACAAATGTATTCCTAAACGTGGAAAATTTGGAACGATGTAATATGAAAGGTGATTATAATCTGTCAAATGCTTTTTTCATGTACAAAAGTCATATCCATGATATGTCTTCGTTTTAGTTTCATTGTTTCCTAAAGAGTCCTATCATTAGGTTTCCAAGAGGTTTCTATAACTAAGTATGGAGACGTAAAGAGAGATTCGGTATCAGTGATTGCATCAATGATTGTGAGACACTTGAGCAGGAGGGAATGTGTTGTCCTCCAGATGTTGCTGGACTACATCTGTCATTCTTTCCATTAGTTATGCTGGATAGGGGTGATGCGAGTCCAGCAACATCTGGAGGGCCACAAGTTCTGCATTACAGAGTATACACTTGGAGTTTCAGAAGTCCCACACCATGGCTCCTGTGTCTCTTACCAAAGACTTCTTAGTAAGTTTCTTACATACCCTAAAAGAGTGTGTCATAGGACCAAGCAAAGAAGATGTGGCCCTAGACTTTATCTTAAGTGGCATGTGGGACCTAGTGCGAGATGCAAACAATGACAAACTTGCTTCGAAATTCAACATATATGTAGGTGGGCAATTGCCAAGTTAGTGCAACATGGTCACATTTGACTTCAAAAGCAGAAATTTCTCAAAAATTGGTAAAAAGGGAATTGAAAGGGAAAGGGTTAAGAGGGTCAAATTTCCCTAGAATGCTTGAGGGCTATTCAAAGTCACCATAATAAAAGCCCTTCTGGAATGTATACTGCAGATTAGGAAAGGTACTGACAAGGCCAAGAGGATTCCAGTGTCCTTAACAAGAAAAGTCAAGTAAGCTATTAGAGGCAAGATCATGGTGGCTAGCTCAATGAAGATGCTGACCCAGTGTGCAACAGCTGTAGAAATGTGAAAAATTTCCGGGACCACTGGAAAAAAATGATGAGTAAAACTAGTTTAAGAAACATGAGGAAAAGGGAGAACTATATCTGAGGTGTACACTGGCTGGACTCTGATGGTCAGCTTTTGAAGGCACAGGAGAACCTTTAGAAAAAAGGAGGGAGATACAGAAGGCAACTGTGAGTGTGTGTCTCTCTCTGTGTGTACTTTATCTGCTGAATTTCCTCTTTTTCTACTGCAACTTTGAAAGGCTAGGTTTGCTGATAGAACTTTAAAGCCCCAGCTGGGCCTCCTCCTGCATCTGTATCATCTATACAACATGCAGAAATAAGTCAGGGAGATTCCAGCACATGAAAACAAACATGACCCCTGCTAACATTGTTCAATGAAACAGTTGCTACCGACATAGAAGTAGTGGGGGTCAGTAAAAGTTGGAAACTCCATTAAAGACACAGGAGCCCAGTTATGAAAAAGGTGGCAACGCTAACATCTATTCTTATTTCACTTAATAGACTTATGATAAGCTGCATGTGAATTCTTGTTCTTCTAAATGGTGTTTTTTTAATTAATGAGGATATTTCTCTCCCACCTTGCATAGTATTTTTCATTTTTAAGTTTGCCTCATGAAGGAGTTGTAACCATAGCCTTCTTAAAATTTATTCATTTAAAAAAAAAAACTTTCAGTTTAACATGCCATGTTACGGGCTTTCCATATTCACTGAATGTCAGGAAATTACAGTTGTTAAGAGCCACACTTTTAACAGACACAATATTTAGGTACGTAATATTATCCTGTTCCAGCTTCAGATCTACCTTGGGGTTAGATAAGTGTTAGTGGCAACAGTGTCTATTCATCTATTCACATGAAATCTGTGTGACTGAGCTGCCACTGCACATAACATGTATCCGACTAGCAACCAATACAATGCACATGTTTAATTACTTCCATATTTATAGTATATTGTTTCAGGTTTATTAGTTTCTTATCAGCACAAACTCTTTGTGGCACTGCTGTTAACAACTCTGTTTGACAGTTTAGTTACATACTAAAGACATTGTTTATTTCTAATCAACCAATCTCACCTTACAGCATACTGTGAACTTCTTATATGTCTACTTTCTGCTTTTGCAACTTTAGCAACTATGCAACTCAAAATACACGAAAGGAAAGTCAAGGCACACAAGAGAAAACCTAGGGTAAGTTGTTTTAATTTTTAAAAGAACTCTTATTCATGTTGTCATTAAAGTACCATTCAATTACTATGGTTTATGGTCAAAAGAAGTCTATTATCTTGTAGGCTTTCAAGTATAGTTGTGCAATTTGCAAACTGCAATTGGTTAATGAAGCTAAACTTAATTAGTTCAACTTTCTGCAGCTCACATCAAACAATGCTGTTTGATATATCCTGCAAGAGGACCAATTCTCCTACAGCTGGCTAAGTGCCACAATGAAAAGGCAGCTATACGTAATTCTGGGAACTGAAATGAGCTGTTTTAAGTAGAGCTTTTCTTCCATTTTCTGAAACTGCTCTACTCTGACCTTCTCAAAATCAATCCTTTGCGGATTAACATGTAAAGTAGTGTCGAATTAATTTCAGAAAGCGAATATGAGATCAGCCTAGGATCATACAAAACATCTAACTCCTAAATACACTAATGCTTCTAGAAGCTCAATGAGAAGCTGTCAATAAAAAGGGAGGGGGGACCAAGGAGGATTTGAAGCATGGAGCAATCTATCAGGCTAGTTAGAGCTTTGCCTACTTCTGTGGCATAGCTAATGCATTCCTCTAGAAGTTAATCCTATTTCTAAAGGCCCTCCCGAGAGGAGCACATAGGCCGTGCCGAATGAGAACTAAAATGCATTAAAATTCTAAACGACGTCACCAAAAGGCACACTATTGGATTTTGAATGTCGACAATAAGATGGTTCATTAAAGTACAAGGTCTTAAAAAGGTTCATTTTTACATATATTTGGCAGGAAAATACAGGCACATTTAGAAACACTAAACAGTTTCATCTTGAATACTGACCATTAATGAGACAATATCACACAAAATTATGAAAAGAATAGAAAAAGAATAGAAAGCATGGACTTTAAAGTTTTTAAATTGTTTTATGAATCACCCAGAACTTACTTTATGGGCAGCTAAATAGATTCTGTAACCAACTAACTACTTTGGATGGAAATGTATCATAACAGTGTAATGAAATCTACTCTAACTTCCCTAGGATATGTTTCATTCCGTATACAATTTTCAAAAGATGTAAGATATTCACAGTTCTTAAGTTTTACTTAATTTAGCGCTTTGCAATGTGTGGATTTTAAAATTATTGTTGTTATGTTGTATTTATATGTTGCTTTAAGGTCCCCGAAGCAATGAACTGCAAGTAATACGATAGAAATAATTAATAAAAATGCAGTATATCAACCAAAATAATTGTTTGGTTGTACATCACTTTGGAATGCCTTGGGCAAGATAACATAAGGAACATATTTAATAAAATAAAATAATAATAATAATATAAAATAACAAGATCAGCAAGTATCAATCAGTCACATTGGATATATGTTAGAAACACCAACCATGTGGGGGGAAAAGAGAAAGGCAATTGATAAAGCCACTCTTCTCACCCTTTTTATCTGACCCATGGGAGTGTCCTCATACCATAACTCCTCCTTAGGTCATGTACCTCTCCCACAACCACATCTCTCACGGGCACTGCTCCATGCCTTCCTTGAATGCTTTTGTCTGACTAGAACATGTTCTGGAACTATAATATTGCCCCTTGAGTGCCTGGATGGAAATGTGTCTGAGTTTGTGTGTGTGCGTGTGAACTATATGTGGCTGAAATGTAGCCATCTGTACAAAGTTAAGATTCACTGCACTGCCCACTTCTGCCTCTGCCCCTGCCAAACCCAGCATGTGGCCACTGGAAGGAAATGCAACCCCTGGGTTGAAAAGGGGCCCCCCACCCCTGCATTAGGTTGTAGATGTCTGCCTCTGGTCATTGTTTTGTGCCCTGGAATAGTCATGGTAGCAAGCCCCATGCAGATCTACACTCATCAAGAAGGTTGCATATATCTTGGAGCAAGAATAGCTATACTAGTATTTTGTTGAGCTGTTATTCTGATACATCAGATGAGACAGAAATGCGGCAATTTCCTTAATCCTAAAACAAATTAATTTAAGGGGGAAAACAAAACAATTTGGCCAGAAGTTGTGTTAAATATTAGAAAATACTGAGATCAAAGTTGAAAAAGTGTGTTTTCCTATTCAAACACTTATATACAGGAATGGGTCTTTCCCCCTGAGTGGTAGCTAAGTTTGCACTTAATTTTCCACAGCAGAATATCAATTACTATCAGATTGCCAAGGTAAGCCAATTAGAGAACAACACTACATTCAAAGTGACTAAAAAGGGGGTCATCATAACCTACAAAGTTAAGTGTTATCGAACTGCTTTATAAAAATGGTCACATATCACAGGAATCAGATTGGTCATATGTGCTGATTAGACATTTTTATTGTTTATGAAGCTCTTCAGAGTATTACGTTAGATAAAACTGTACTCAAAACATAAATTTATAAATGAAATATTTTAACAGGGCAAGTTTTCTCAGTTTTATTCTATTATGTAATGAAAACATAACCTTAATGTAAAACTTAGCTGTATACTCTTGTTAATATAATTTGGTTGAATCTGTAACAACTGTGAGCTCAGTTCTTTTCACCAAATGGTACTTACCTTCTCTCTCCTTCTCTTACAACCTCTGCATCCCCTAAAAAGTTAGTCTTAGGGGTTGGGGGATGAGAGGGAATGGTATGAACTTATAGCAGATGAAAATGAGAGACAGCAGAAATAATTGATCATTCCTTATTTCATTCACACCAGAGACCATATGATTCAAACTATGCTCAAGCAACAGGAGGATTGCTAAAACCAGGGTTTCTGTTTTCCCCAATTTATCTACAGTGGTGCCCCACAAGACGAATGCCTCGCAAGATGAAAAACCCGCTAGACGAAAGGGTTTTCCGTTTTTCGATGTGCTTCGCAAGACGAATTTCCCTATGGGCTTGCTTTGCAAGATGAAAACGTCTTGCGAGTCTTTTCGCTCCCCCCCCCCCTTTTCTAAGCCGCTAAGCCACTAATAGCCTTTTAGCTGCCAAGTCTTTAATAGCCGCTAAGCCGCTAAACCGCTAATAGCGCTAATAGGGTTGCTTTGCAAGAGGAAAAAACCGCTAGACGAAGAGACTCGCGGAACGGATTATTTTCGTCTTGCAAGGCACCACTGTACAGTCAATTTGAATTTGAAGCATGAATAGTTCATTATTTCAACATCCAAATGAATCTGCATTAACAGCAGAGGACCTGTGGTTCAAAAGTAGGTGCAACTAAGGGCAGTTGTGAGAACTAAGGTGGGAAAATATTTGGTGACAGATTATGTTCATATTTAACCAATGTATTGTACTACATACATGTGTACAGTTAGAGAGTATTGGACTAATGTAAGTATAAAATAATGATGGAAGCAGGAGCAAGGGAAGAAACATGAATGGAAAAGCTAGATTTGTTACTTTACATCTTCTTTCAGAGTGTTCTTGACAAAGTATTCTTGCCTTTTTTTATATTGTGCAGTATTTGTCATCTGTCTTGAACCAAGTAATGTCTATATACTAAAAAGAGCATTTTCTCATTTTCTCTTAAGAGAACCAGCTATCCTGAGCAGAGTGTTTAAATCAGGGGTCGGCAAGGTTTATCTCGCCTGGGCCAGTTCACTCCAGCAGAGATCCTTCCGTAGGCCTGATCGTGCGCCCGCCCGCGATTTCCAGCGTTTGCGGAGATGCGATTTCCAGTGCCGCGGAAGCGAGTCCCCACACTGGTTTAGTGCAGCGCGCAGGGACTTGCCAAGTGGGTGGCTCGGTTTGGGGGCAGCTCGTAGGCCGGTTAAACGACCCCCGTGGGCCGCTTGTGGCCCATCGGCCTTAGGTTGCCGACCCCTGGTTTAAATGATTCTTCAGTTAGGGCCTTTTTAGTAGTCTCACCCGCCCTGTGAAATGCCCTCCCATCAGATGTCAACCATCTGATTTTTAGAAGACTTCTGAAGGCAACCCTGTATAGGGAAGTTTTTAATGATTGATGTCTTACTGTGTTTTAATTTGTTGGAAGCCACCTAGAGAGACTGGCGCAACTAGTCAGATGGGTGGCAAACAAACCAACAAAACATTTTTTGCAAATATTGTTTCCAAATGGGTCTCTGAATGACCAGGATAGGCTGTAGTGCCTCAAGAGACAGCAAGCCTCTGGAGTTAGAAGATTAAGTATTTAAGAAAAGCTCTATTTGACCAGGCCAGAATTCCATGTATTCCAACAACCTATTTATAACAGTGGCTGGTGAGATGCTTCTGAGAAGCCCTCAAGGAAGTTAAAAACAACACCCACCACTCTCAGAATTGGGGGAAGGGGAGCTCCTGCTTGCCAGTACAATACTAAAATGGAGTATTGTGATTTTATCCTCACACAAACCTTTCGGAACTGGTTCACTGAATGCTATGGAAAACACCTTCATACAGTGGTACCTCGAATTACAAATGCCTCAGGTTACAAATGCTTCAGGTTACAAACTCTGCTAACCTGGAAGAGTTACCTCGAGTTGAGAAATTTGCCCCAGGATGAGAATGGAAATCGTGTGCCGGCAGCATAGTGGCAGCAAGAGGCCCCATTAGCGAAAGCATGCCTCTAGTTAAGAACAGTTTCAAGTTAAGAGCGGGCCTCCAGAATGAATTAAGTTTGTAACTAGAGGTACCACTGTATACAGCAATGGCAACTTAACATACATGACTGCCATTCACCATTTGGATTGAACCAATCATTGGAGACTCTCCACAATGCTACTACATTCCTCGTGGTAAGATATTCTGGAGAGAAAAATCTGTGTGGGAAATTATAAAACTCTGTACATAGTAATGAACAATTAAACTGAGAAAGCCTTTCATCTTCCAGCCTTTTCATTCATAGCTATAGCAAATAAATATATTTAACAGATAAGACAACTGAATACTGCTTGGAAACATGAAACTGGAAACATGAAATTTCACTTGCCTAAATGCATTTAGTGAGCTCAGAAAGTACTTCACAGCACCAAAAGAATTAGCAAGGATTATACCAATCAATGTTACATTTTTAAAAAGGATTAACAATTAAAGATTTAAAATACATTACCATTGATCTTCAGCATAAAATAGTTGTGATCAATAAGGAGCTAATCTGTAAATTTGATTAATTGAGTAAATCCTATTTACTATAGCACCGTATAAGCATACTTTACAAAAAATATAAGAATAACCCACTCTATCTTATGGTTTAAAGTATTAGATCAGCATCTGTGGAATTAACTAAAGATTCTAAATGTTTTTCTTTCAATCTGAATTCTGAATATTCACACTGCAAATCACACAAAGCTTTCTAGAACTCACAACATTTCAAACAGGCAATTTGCACACATTTCACCTTAGCTGATGACTTAAGGAATAATGGTACATGTATTAGATTTCCTTTTTTACAACTAGTTAATAACTGACAAGTCTAATAAGTGACTGGAATTATGTGGATATTTTACAAAGTGCTTACGTTATGAAGATAATTAAGAACTGACAAATCATTTGAAAAAGGCTGCCCCCAACTACAATTTTAGGGAGTGGCTCACACACCAAAAAATAAAGAAAGAAAAAGTATGCCCACACTCACACAGCTGGTGTATATTTATAAGAGTAAAGTATGCATCTTGAACCCTAGTGTGTTCAGCACCCACTCCAGTAGGTGCTTCTACACTCAAAATGTCAAACATTCTAGCCACTTTTCAATAGCTTGTCCATGATTTATTTTCTCCTTAGAGTAGACAATACCAAGTTATTTAGACCAACATTCATTTTCAGTACAGTATTAGATAGAACATGCATGTAAATACCTGGTCCAACTGGACTTCTCCGTGACCCTTCCCCTCTGCAGGGAGGTGGGACCAATTTGGATGGTCCGCCCCTGCCACTTAATGGATCCAAATGGTTTCTAGATAGTGGTAGGGGATGCTTTATCCCATCTTGATGGCCTTTCAGCTGATTCCCTGGTGGCCCGCTGCAAAGCAGAGTGTCTGGCTCCGAAGTGCCCTCTCCAATTGCATGAAGCCCGGAAAGCCCTGTGGTTTTCCCCGGAGATGAGGGCGAGGAAACAATCGCTGAGACGGCTAGAGCACTGGTGGCAGAAAACTCATTCTGAATCAGACCGGACACAGGTTAGAGCTCAACATCGAGTCTACCAAGTGGTGATAGCGACGGCGAAGAGGACCTTCTTCACCGCCTCTATTGCATCTGCAGAAAATAGCAGCAGGAGGCT
This sequence comes from Podarcis muralis, assembly GCF_964188315.1. Lineage (NCBI taxonomy): Eukaryota > Metazoa > Chordata > Lepidosauria > Squamata > Lacertidae > Podarcis > Podarcis muralis. The sequence goes on from NC_135658.1 coordinate 54,667,713, forward strand.
CTTTCAGGTGGTTCGCAATTTAACGGAACCACCTTTGCCATCAGGGCCTTGTAAAGTCCCCAAGATCTCCTGCAACGATTTTACTAAGTTTTTTGCAGATAAAGTCCCTCAGATTCAGAAGGAGGTAGACTCCACCATGGGAACAGGGCTGGGAAGGGAGAGTGCTAGAGTCCTGTCTAGTCAAGTTGCACAGAATCACCTCCAATCTGTTACCTCCGAGGATGTGGACAGGCTGCTTGGATGAGTGAAACCAACCACCTGTCTCCTTGAAAATAAAAGCGAGCCAGGAAGGGCTGGGCGATGGGCTCTGTGGGGTGGTGAATGTTTCCCTCTTTGAGGGAGCATTCCCAGACGCGCTAAAAGAGGCAGTCATTAAACCGCTTCTTTAAAAAAACCATCTTTAGATCTGGCCAATATGGCCAACTATCTCCCAATCTCAAATCTTCCATTCTTGGGCCAGGTGATTGAGCGGGAGATTGCTGAACAACTCCAAGCATGCCTGGAGGATGCGGACCATTTGGATCCCTTCATGGAACTGAAACTGCCTTGGTCGCGCTGGTCGATGATCTCCGGCAGAGTAGGGACAAAGGTGAAAGCTGTTTCCTAGTTCTCTCAGTGGCCTTTGACACCATCGACCATAACATCCTTCTGGACATCTAGAGGAGCTGGGAGCTGGGGGCACTGTTATACAGTGGTTCCACTCCTTCCTCCTGGGCCATGTCCAGAAAGTGGTGGGGGGGGGGATGAGTGTTCAGACCCTTGGGCCCTCACTTGTGGGGTGCCTCAGGGTTCTGTCCTCTCCCCCATGCTTTTTTAACATCTATATGAAGCCTCTGGGAGAGATCATCAGGGGGTTTGGGCTGGGTGTTCATCAGTATGCAGATGATACCCAGCTCTACCTCTCTTTCAAATTGGAACCAGTGAAGATGGTCAAGATCCTGTGAGAGTGCCTAGAAGCGGTTCGAGGATGGATGGCTACCTTTGAACGTGACCCAGAAACTACAATTAATGCAGAATGTGGCAGCTAGGCTGGTGACTGGGAGCAGCTGCCGAGACCACATACCACCGGTCTTGGCTCCCAGTACGTTTCCCACCACAATTCAAAGTGTTGGTGCTGACCTTTAAAGCCCTAAACAGGCTTAGCCCAGTATACCTGAAGGAGCGTCTCCACCCCCATCGTATGGCCCAGACACTGAGGTCCAGCGCTGAGGGCCTTCTGGTGGTTCCCTCACTGTGAGAAGCCAAGTTACAGGGAACCAGGCAGAAAGCCTTCTTGGTAGTGGCTCCTGCCCTGTGGAACGCCCTCCCATCAGATGTCAAAGGAATAAACAACTACCTGAAGTTTAGAAGAAATCTGAAGGTAGCCCTGTTTGGGGAAGTTTTTTAGTGACTGATGTTTTGATGTATTTTTAATCTCCTGTTGGAAGCTGCCCAGAGTGGCTGGGGAAGCCCAGCCAGATGGGAGGGTATAAGCAATAAATAATAATAATAATAATAATAATAATAATAATAATAATAATAATGGTGCTGATTTGGCCATGGGTCTAAGCCTTAGGCTTGCATATTCTGTCCTTGACTTCCTGGTTCATGTAAAGTTTACTCTGCCCTTGACATTCAAACTGGAAAAGCACAGGTTGCCAATTTTAATACTAATGATAAACTACTGTTTACTCAAACTAAGAAGTTGGGGAGGGAATAACAGCATGCACCTCAGGCTATATGGCAGTGAATTAGTGGATAAAGCAATGGTATACCTTCAAGCTTTTGCTTATTTTTTAAAAAATGAACCCTGTTAAAAATTATGTGCCAAAGATTTTCACTCTTTTTACCACACTTTTCTATGAATTCAAAATTAAACAAACCAAAATGACAACACTAGGTTACTATGTAAATTACCTAAGTCAAGAGAATGAAATAAATGTTCACAGTTTTCAAAAGTGACTTTTAAAAACAATCTATTAATCCCTGCTATCAGCCACTTTTTCTTAAAGAAAAGGAGATATAAGCTACAGACCTTTTTACTTGTTTTACATGCATTAATTAAAATTATATTAGATATAAAATAATGCATGATATCAAGACTTTGCCTAATTCTGATGATTTTACAGTACAAGAAAGTTTGCACTGACAGTTTTCAAAAACTAATTTATTCCAGTGAGAATTAAAATGTTAGAGTAATAAAATGTCTTCTACACGGTTTCTAATAGAAGAGAGACTTGCACAATAGGCAATGGGCAGTGCTACAACTCTAAAAATAAAAGCTCTCAACATGGCTCACAAGAATGTCAGCTTTAAAATCCTCTTTTTCCTTCCCTGCAAAACTGTAACATGTGAGAGTAACTAAATATTAGAAAGATCGCATAAGGTCAAACCCAGATAAATGAATAGCAATTTTACACATTGATGGAACTGTTTTCCTTACTGAGGAATAATTTTAGACAAATCTGCAAGTCATCTGCAATCATGGACATTTTGCCAAGCTTATAATGACTGCTACTGTTTCCGCATTGCACAATATGAATCCATGAAATTCTAGTCATGGACTCAGACCTTTTCCTAACACTATAGCTGTAGTCTTTTTAAGGAGCATACACTTTGAAGTTAATGTCCATGTCCTCTAATATAAATGAAAACAACTTTTAAAGTTAATCTATGGAAACTAGGGTTTTTGCTGTTGGGGGAGGGGGTGTTCTTCTTCTTACAGAAAAGCATGAGAAACCTCTGAATGCACAGAGTTCTACAGCCTAGTTCTTATGTGCCAGGCCTGCCAACTTGAATCATTGATCACAAGACACGGTGCACACGCACCATTTAAATGGCAATGCCCATTTTAGAGGGGACAAAGGGGACTTCAGCCCCTAGGGGTTGGCTCCTATGTTATGTGCCATTCCTGTATGGTTGCAGCTTCTGCATGGCCAGCATCCCACAGTGCAGGAATAGTGTTGAAAATGACAAACCATGTGAACCACAGCTACTCCTTTCCTCAAGGATGAACAATTATAGGAACCTAAGAAGGGGCCTGACATGGAGTCAGACTGTTGGTCTAACTAGTTCACTAACTGGCAGTGAGTGTCTAGGGTTTTTAAGACAAGTTTCTTTCCCAGTCCTACCTGGGGAGGCTACTGATTAAACCTGAGACCTTCTAAATGCAAAGCATATGTTCCAACACTGAGCTATGGGCCTGACTAAAAGTGTTCCTTGCTAATCCTTCCTTCCCAACTCACGGTTTCACTCTCTGTGCTAGCTTAACACACTCTTCTTATTCTACTCCTAATGTTGTGGTTTTTTTCATGTTACTGAAGTAGTCTCTCCCTTTTTGACTGGTTTAATCTGTGATGGCTAATGTTTATCACCAAGCACAAATTTTAATCACCAAGCACAAATTTTAATTTGTAGGGGCTGTTCTGTCTAGTATGTTACTGTAATAGAGAATGAAATATCTAACAGCGAGTAGCAGGTTTTGCTTATGACATTAGGTTCTCAGTTCTTTCAATATATCACAACCCACAAATATTAAAGACTAGGTAATATGCAAAATTATTCTAAATCTACTTGACTAGATTAGTTAAAAGGGAGAGATTACCTAAATTTCATTAACTTACATGTCTATAAAAATAGGCACAAAGTATGTACATAAAAACCATAGATTTAACTATAATCAAACATAACATGTAAGCCCTTTTGCAACAGCTTCAGTTTTGTTTTATACCAGTGGGTTTTGATAAACTAATTAAATGTACACAACAGTATCTATTTATTCTTACTTCTACTTTGAAAAATAGGCTCTTACAGCCCAAGTAAAGAAGCACTAGATTCAGACCACATTCACATTGAGACCTAAACATGTTTTCCTTGAAAGTAATTACTGCCTCATTGACTTGCTGGTGAAACACTTGAGACTGCAAGTAGATCCAAGTAGATCAGTCAGCACCTATCAGAACTAAAACCTGCAGCAAGTCCCTAAAGTTGGGATATCAGACACTGGTACTCAGGGATATGCCACACAAAGGTCTGAGAAGGAGGAAAAACTGGGGCAGGGGGGATTAACCAGTCCTATAAGAAACTTTATTCTTGATTGATTAGAGCACAGCACATGACAGGACCTGGCCTCTATGAGCTTCCAGGCTGGACCTGCCTCCTGTGTCTCAAGCCCCTCTGTCTGTTTCCAATGCATCTTTGCTAACATTTCGCTCCCAGAACTTTGACAGACCGCTTAGCACACCTGCTAAATAGAAACAGTCTGGCAGAACAAAAAATGCTATATCCCAACTAGATTTCTATCAAATGGCATGTCAAAATCCCCAAATACGTTTTCACACATTTGCTCTGGGCAGACTGCCATATATGTTAATTAACCTACAATGCCTCTGTATTAATAATGGTTATGATAAAAGTCTACTTTTGCAATGGGGGTTTCCAGCTACATCCAAAATTGAAATAAGAGGTGGTCCTACCCAGAGAATATACATATCCGGGACAGGATGGGGGCACAATCCTAATATGTACTTAGATGTACATATGAAAAACCCCTATGTTTTACAATTCTGTATTTGTCAATACAAGAGTTCAGCTGCAAATTATATTTATTGGTCAAGAAGGCAGGATAACTAGCAATAAGAAGTTAAATATTCAACTCTGAGCTTTGTAAAAATATTTCATAAACTGAAGATATACATAAATACAAAGGATAGCATATACATTCTAATAGGTAAGCTATGTTCAAAATATGTCAGAATGTTCAAAATAATATTTTCCAACACATACCTGACCATTTTAGATGGGAGTTATATTTCGTGTCTGTTTAATTCTATCATATCTCAAAAGGTAATACTGGTACAGAACAGCAAACTTTTGGTGCTTTTTTAAACTAAAAATAATAGTAGACCTCAGCTGCTACTGCTCTGTACTGACAGAAGTAATCCACAATGTAGGTAAGAAGAAGAAGAAGAAGAAGAAGAAGAAGAAGAAGAAGAAGAAGAAGAAGAAGAAGAAGAAGAAGAAGAAAACAACCAGCAAGACCCTATCTAAAATTCTGGAAAGAAGCATAAATATCCAAGACCAATAAGAAAATATGTATGGAATAAATGTATAATCACAACTGCTTTGGTGAGCAATATTGTAGGTGAAACAGATGTTAGGGACCTATTAATGAAGGTTTTTCAAACATCTGCTTACAATTTGAAGGCAATTGTAAATACAGCACAGAAGGTCAATTGGGCCAATTAAGGTCTATGTGCAAATCTACTGCTGCAGGTTTCTTTTCAGCTTATGCTGACTCTCTTTTAGCACAGGAAATAGTATTTAATAGCAACTTTGTCAATTTTGATTGTGATTTTATACAACAACAAACACTGATCATATGCCCTATGCTTTACCAAACAACTCATTTTCCTTCCTACATTTCCTCCATACCTACAGCACACTGTAAGTTCACTAAGATGTGGCAAAAAGTGGCAAGACACACATAAAAGCTTGATTTTGTTTTAAACAAGCAAATCAGAAATTCTGCTAAATAGCCTTTAGACATTCTCTAGTAAAATCAAAACAGTGATCCGCAAGTATACCTAGCATATGGCTTTAACAACATTTCAGTGACAGATACAAGGTCACAATAAATTCTAGTATGTCAATTTTATATATTTTTGAAATTACTATTTTATAGCCTGCTTTTCCTCCAAAGAGCTCAATTTATATAGGATTATCTCTTTTATCCAACTATAGGTAAATAGTCATGGCTGAATGGCGTTCTAGTCTCCCAGTCAGCTAAAGTGAGGATGTGAACCAGACCTCTACAAGCAGAGTCCAATATTCAGGTTCAGGTGGAGGATTTAAGAGTGGAAAGGTGCTCCAAAATGTACATTCAGAGAGACCAACACTCACTGGGAACCCTACATGGCAGTGCAGAGGGGAGAACTAAATGGGTGGACAGCAGGGTTAAAGAGTTATTGCTCCATGCCACATTTTTGCTTCAAACTCTGCAGTGTCCTAAAAACAACAACAAACAAACAAAAAACTTAAACCTTCAAATAATACTGGCTAATATTAATAGCAATTACCATTTGTGTAGAACTTTTCTGTTTAACTAGATAGAAGCATTTTGGATGGTCATCAAGCTATCATCAGAATACTGGACAAACAGAAGCAACTCCCTTTTAAAACACTAGTCTGACTTAGTGATTTGTCAAATAACATTGTGCTGCAGAGACCCTGAAGTCAAGTGGCTGAGGACTCAATTCAGGTCCAGCCCATCCATGAGGGAGACTGAGGCAGCCGCCTCAGGTGGCAGAATCCAAGGGGCTCCTACATGGGTGTGCCCCCTTTGAAGCAAGGAGAAGCAGCTTCGGTGGTTTCCGGGTTCCAATGAGATCTTACAAGAGCCTTGCAAGATCTTGCCAGAAGCCACAGCCATTCAACCCCAGTGAGGCTTTGGCAGGGGTAGCGAAATTGGATAGGCTGTTTTTGCCTTAATTGGTCTGAAAAAGTATGATACCAGTGGTATATAATGAACCTTTAAAAAAAAATGCTCAAGTCAAAATGCTATGAAGTTCAAAACATTTTTAATTTGAGTCACACATTCCATTTAACATGAAATGTTGATAACAAAAATTCTATTAATTTGTTTACATAAAGAAAAAGGCTGGGAGTCAATTGCATGGTGGGTAATTGAGGTGCTCCAAGTACCATGGCTGCCCACTGCCCAACTTCGTCTAGGCTGAAGCTGGAGTGGAAGATAGGGACAACTCCTAAGCCCTTTTCCAAAACTATGCTAGGAAAGAAACTTAGGATTTGTTCCTCTTGTCACCCTCACCAGAAGACAATGAAACACTTTTCATACCAAGGGTGGTAAAGCAATTTGGTCCCTTGAATGCGCTCCTGCAGGTAAAAAAGGATGCTATCAAACATCTGGTGTGATTTGTAGGACTGTGTTAGTAAAACATATAAAAAACATGTCACTCGTTTTTATCCAAACATGTAATTGTGTTTTATGTCTGCCAGACTACTAAAATATAAGATCAAACGGTATTTCTAAGCATGAAATACTGTGTTTCAGATTATAATAGTGACATTTTACATGTGAAATACCATGACTGAATAGATTCAGTAAACTAGGAGGGTCTAGTATGACATTCCTTAAATCTAAAGAACCTCTAAGGCAGTGTTTCCCAACCTTTTTTGGGCAAAGGCACACTTGTTTGATGAAAAAAATCTCGAGGCACACCACCATTACATCCCCGTGACGTCAGCGCGCAGCGTCACGCCGGGAGGGACGCACGAAAGTGTAACTTTCAATTTTTTCCCCTCCCCCTTGCCGGGGAACCTCCAAGCTTTGGGGGTGGGGGGGGGAGGAGGCAGCAAAGCGAGGGACTGAGGGACTCCTCCAACGACAAGGGTTGGGGAAGAAGAGAAAGGGCTATTCCGCTCCAGTCACGGGAGGGGAATATGTACTGGCCCAACTGGTGTGCGGTCTTCGGAAAGCGGGGTGCAGGAAGGAAGCCTAGGCTCAGGGTCCACCGACCTCGGCGAAGAAAGGCAACAACCGGAGCCGATGACGAGCCGGCGCGTGCGTGCAGCGGCTGGCCTCGAGCTCGGGAAGCTGCGCGCGGCGATGTTGACGCGGGGCGCGCGAGAGCTTGGGGGCGGGGCGGGAGAGAGAGAGAAAGAGTTGGCAGCACCAGGCGCTGTTACTTATTGCGCTGCGGACGCTGCCAGCAACTGCGGTGGTTGTGCGGCGGCGGCCGCCGCAGAACGTCCTCGTCAGTCAGCTGAGCTGCCTGGCGGCGTAGGGAGCCGAGGGGCGGGGCTTCCTTTCTGAAGGAGCTGAGGGTGGGGGTCCTCCGGCGCCTTCGGCGAAACGGCGCCGGCCCAGAGCGCTTCTAGGAGGCTGCCTTTGTGCGCGACATAAAGCACTCTTTCCCTCCCTCCAGCCCCGTGTCACATGTGGAAAAGGGGGCTGGATCCAGTGACGCAATTCGGAAAACTGTTAGGGAAGCCAGAGCAGGAAAGTGAGTGGGAGGCAGCGTCGCCGCTTTAACCCACGTTTCCTTTTTGAAAGAGAAACCAGTGTTTCCCAACCTTTTTTGGACTCGCTCACGGCACACCAGGCAACATCTCGCGGCACACTAGTGTGCCGCGGAACACCGGTTGGGAAACACTGCTCTAAGGGGAACAAGCACTAATAGTGCCCAACAATCTTACAAGATGGTTGTAAGTTCTTGTATGTTATAACCTTGAAACTATATCCACCAGCATCTGAATGAGGAGCACAAGGCCTCCTTAATTAAACAGTTAAATCTGAAAGTAAACATCAGAACTCACAGACAACATTCCCATCAATTAGGAGTTGTCTTTACTCAGCTTGGCCTAATGTCACTTGCTTTGAAAACTTAGCATCTCATCCATCTTGCCTGTAACATATCAGTAAGGATATCCACAATGACATAATTTAGTTTCCAGATCATGTTCTTTCATATTAGATAGTTGAATTTGAATTACCAGAAAAATATTTTTTCCAAACACAGAATTGAATAGTATCCCATTTTAAAACATCTTACTTGAAACATTTATATTTATTTCAACTAAAATACAAAGCTTCATTCCACTATCCTAATCTGTAACAAGGCACCAATTTTGTTTTATTTCCTCCTGCAGATGTTCTTTCTCTTCTAGTGTCTAGGATAAAAGTTGCAATGAACCTTTTCTATTTAATAGCATTAAAATAGGAAATTTTAGCATAAAGATTTCATTACACAGCAGTGAGAAAAGCTGTATCTGCCAATATACTCTCTCTCTTACATGTCACTTTTATAGGTATTCTGTCCTTTGTGTGTGGCTTCTGTCTTGCCCTTTCTCTTTGAAACTGTGATGGTGCTATGGGTGCAACATTTTTGGTGGGTCCTATCCCCACCCGACTCAAGAAATGCACACTCAAATAAGGTGATAGGATTCCTGAAGGGTGCTGGGGTGACATTTTAAACTATCTCACCAGAAAGTCCCAGAAAGATCCACTTAGCTACTAGTGATTCACTTACACATCAACCAAAACTAAGGCTGCTTAGGCCTGGCACTGGCAGAACAGACATATGTAGTTTTAAAAAACAGATTAAACATTTCCATCACATTCACCAACACCTGAAAATCATCAAAACAAAATCCATGTAAGCAAAACATAAGCCGATATAGAAAAGCATTATGCGGTGTCATCAGTGATAATCTTCTGTCATTTATACCCATTTCATTATGAAAGTGTAAACTTCCAAATTCATAAATGTGCCATTCTCAAAAAGAAAAGCACAGGAAATTCACAAGTCTCAACAGTGGAGTGCAAAGGGAGAATTAGATTTTTCTTATATGAAAGGATTTCCTCTGAAAGCTGAGGTACTAAAACATGAAGCTAGAGACTACTAAGGGTTCATATGCCCACTGCAAACTGAACAAAATGCTACAGTAAAGAAGCGTTTGGCAAACATTGTCATTGTAAATGCCAAATATGTTCCTTAGTTTGAAGGAAAATGTAGCTACAGAGTGAGTTTGTTTTGGAATGAACTCTGGCTAAATAAATAAGTTGGTCCAACTTTATTTTTAGAGAGGCGGGTCAGTAAGGAAGTGGCAGGGGGAAGCAGTGTTTCAACCCAACTAAAGATTTATCACGTATTTAGTCCAGTGTGGTGTAGTGGCTAGAGTGTCAGACTAGAACCTGGGAAATCAGGGTTCAAATCCCACTCACTTATGAAGCTCACTGGGTTACCTTGGCCCAGTCACAGCCTCTTAACCTACCTCACTGGGTCATTGGAGGGATTAACTAAAGGGGTGAGGGAGAGTGAACCATGAACTCACTGGAGGAAAAGATGGGATATAAATGCAATAAATAAGCTCTTCTGCTTACCTGCTTAAGAAAACTGGAAGGGCCAGCCAGATGGACATGTCAATTGCCAACCTGGCATCCAGAGATCTCCACTCTGTCACAAATGGGCCCACATCAGTCACAAAACACACCTGAAGTCTGGGGAATTTCTAACACTGTCCTCTGCTTAAGTGAAAACTGTCAGGTAACAGAGTCAAGCCAATTACTTTATTCTATATGTACTGTTGGGTGTTGCCTTTGGCAGGTACCTCTGGCAAAAACAAGAATGCCTCCACAATATACTCACTTCATCATTCATCATTACTGCAGGGTGAAGTTAACAACTTACTTTCCCTTGTCAAGAAGCCTCTTTCATTGCAGCAAAGACTACGTACAGTATAATATTCAGTCCCTTGCTCTGATTATTTCTGTGCTGCCAGTCTTGCATCTGCCATGATCACCATTCTCTGTAGTGCTATTGAGATTTCATTTTCTCTCATGTTTTTGGAGGTTTATACAGCAGCAATCTGCCCCCCCAGCCAGAAAACACAGACATTAGTATCAACAGAAGAGGAAACTACAGTAAAAAATCTTTTGCTACTGGGAACACTACTCCAAGTGCCAAAAGCGCAGACAGAATTATCAGGAAAACTGTATGCTGACTGTCTAAAATAACTTCTGTGGGATCCATCCTGCAGAAAGAAAAATCCTGTGGGCTACCAGTATATTTTATTTAGATTTTTAGTAGATTGTGAGAAGCAACTCGCTTTGCTTACAGTTTGTTAGAAATGAATGATTTTACAGATTTTTTTTTGCATTTGGTCTTGACTTCTGCCTGCCTTTGATTAGGTATGCGGTTCAGGTCCTCCTCATCCTGTTTGCTGTTCTGAACCTTGACTGCACAAGTGCCCTTGGCTTCTTTGATTCTTCTTTGACTATACTGGAACCTGACACCTGCTTCTTTTGCACCACATCCCCTACCTCTGATTTGCTGGATCAACAGCCAACTGCTGCCACCACTTTGCCAGGTCTGGGAACCTAAATGCTTAGAGCCCAGACCCAGATGTAACCTGACAGAAATAAAAGCAAGAGTATCAGCTCATCTTCTTGAATTTTGAGTTTGCTGGGGTGACTGACTTCCTGAACAAAGGGACTGAAACAAGTTTTACAGTGAGAAATAATGCTGCTGTTTACTGGGAACTACATGGTCTAGAGCAGCTTTCAAAACGTTTCATGTTGGTGACACACTTTTTAGACAGGCATTATTTCATGACACAGTAATTCAGTTTTACTGGTAAACCAGGGGTTAAATTAACCCCTTTCCAGCCCTGGGAGGAGTGCCGGAAGCATTCGCACAACACCTACACACTGCAGCTGACACACTAACGTGTTGCAACACACAGTTTGGAAAGCTTGGTCTAGAGTGAAGACATATCATCACTGGGTAAGAAGCAGCTACGTCAGGAAGAATTAGGTAAATCTGAATACATCAAATTGGTTTTAGCAGGCCTACTCAGATAATAATAAATAGCGTACACATAGTTGGAGATTTCTGTATATGCTTGGAAATGCCAGAAAAATGCAGCAGTACAGAGAAACAGGCATGAGGATGTTATTCAACAGGTGGATGAAGCTGCAGACAGTGAAGAAGTATAGCCCCAGGCCAAAAAAAAAAAAAAAAAAAGATATGCAGAACAAGCTGACAATTATTTGAAACAGGATGACAGATGGTAGCTGGTAAAATTATTCCTTCACAATATATTTACTTCATGGTTCACCAATTATAGTACATCACCACCAGCAAAGGTACGGTAATGTTAAGAAGCTGACAGGGAAAATTTCAGTAAGGCATAATCACTGTACTGTATTCTTAACACAAAACAAAATGTCTGAAAAAATGCTTGATCGTTCCAAAGACATTAAAAGTGGTTGCATTTCTGCAAAAATAGTAGCTGTACTGTTGATATTTAAAATTGCTAAGTTATTCTATGAAAGCGTCACACATACTCACAAAATCCAGATAATTTAGAGAAACCATCCAGTAAACTAAGGCAACTCAGTGAACTAGAGAACCGTACTAGTATAAAATATTCACATCAATATGTTCCTATCCACCCTTTTATATAATGAAATGGGCATGTGCTAGTGTATGAGATGGTTGGTTATGTACTCACTGCATATTGATGCCTTAAAAGCAAAACAACAACAATTTGCTGTTGGAGTGGCATACAAAGGATGAACAAGTCAAATCTGTGATGATAGATTGGGCAAGAGATGTTGGACACAATATAATGTTGGAAGATTGGGAAAGGCTGTGGAAGAAAGGGGTTAAATTTACTGCATGTACTGTATTAAAAGAAAACATTATGAAAATGATGTATAGGTGGTACTTAACCCCGGTAAAATTAGCAAAGATTTATCACACGAATGATAATTTATGTTGGAAGTGTAAAGAAAAAGAAGGCACCTTTTATCATATGTGGTGGACGTGTCCCAAGGTTAAGGACTTTTGGGAAAAGATTTATAATGAGTTGAAAAAAAATTGAAAAATACATTTGTTAAGAAACCAGAACCCTTTCTACTTGGAATAATAGGATTGGAATTGTCCAAAAAAGATGTTAGATTGTTTTTTTTATGCCACTACAGCGGCAAGACTGCTATTAGCTAAAAACTGGAAATATCAAGAAATACCAATTGTAGAAGAATGGCAGATGAAGATGTTGGACTTTTTGGAGCTGGCCAACCTGACTGGAAGAATCCGCGATCAGAAGGAAGAGGAATACCAAGAAGATTGGAAGAAATTTAAAGATTATTTAGCTAAATATTGTAACATAAGATAATTAGAAGTCACTTGAAAATATCAAATAGGCTTAGGCTTAGAATAAGAATGAGTTGTAAAGCATTATGGATTTAGACTATTAAGGAAAGAGAAGAAGATAGTAAATTGAAGGAATTAATTTTATTAGAAAGATGATTTTGGAGAACTGTTACAAGGTGATACAAGGAAATTCAGTTAGGGGGGATTTGAGGAAGTCAACAATGAAAGTTAAATTGGGTTTTAGAAGTAATAAGTGTTTATATTTTTGTTTTTTGTTTGTTTTTTTTAGTATTGTAATGTGTTTTCTTTTGTGTGTTTTATAGGTTATATCTGTTATAAATGTGGAAAATCAATAATTTTTTTTTGGGGGGGGGATAAAATAAAAGCAAAACAAGAAGGTTTACTAGAATATATACAACTAAAAGTATGCACTAGTCAAGTACTTATATGCATAGGAGCTCAGCCCCTTGATGACACTATGAAAGGAGAATCTTATAAAACTACTGTCATCGTCATGTCTGCCAACTCTGCCTCTGGTTGCTACACTGCCAACCCCTACTAGTCTCTATTATTCTTTTCTGCTTGGTTACCTTTTTCTTTGGAAGTACAAACAATCACATCCCGCCCCCCTCAAATAAACTGGAGCTCTTGCCAATGACTTCTCCCTGCCTGAGGACCCTGCCTGATCCTTCCAGCAGGAGGGGTCATCCCTATCTGGAATGTCCTCCAGCAGCATCTGGCAAATAGCTTGGCATTAGGCAACCACTCAATATTACATTCCCCCCTCCCCCCGATATGGCATTTGTTGGTTAAATGCTACATGAACAAATCTCTGTGATGAAGTTCCAATGCATTCTATATACCGTACCATCCTACAAAGATAGTTTAGTATTATGTATCCAAATGTATGTTTCTCTGTGATGAAATGAAGACTTAAGTATTAAAATGTAGAAATTCTGCACAATATCCTTAACACATTTAACAGACCTCATCAACCAGTTTATCCCTCATTCCGAAGGTTGAGAAAATTGTTAGTGATAAAACAGAATTACTTTTTATTATGTCTTTCAGAAACCTGGGATTGTTACCTTTTATGAGCCATGTCTAATTTGTACGTGGCACATCTGGCATAACAGATACTAAGTATAAACCAGGAATGCTTGCAATAATATGTTTCCCAGTGTTAAAATAAACACCTCAGCACTTTACACTTTGGCATAGCGCTTTTGCCACAGTGGGGAAGCACTTATCTACTTTAACACTTTGCCACTTATGAATTATCACTCAATTATTGAATAGGGTTTTTAATCCTGGAGACAAAATGGTTTCATATTTTCTTCACATTCACTTTAGCTAAGCATAAACAGATAGGTAAACATATAAAAGTTCATTTCACTCTCATTTTCTTTCAGACTAAAAACAGACCAAAATATTTTCAACAGTTCTCCATCCCATCTATTAATAACAAAGACTTGCAGATGTCATGGCTCTGCAGAAAAACCCCAAACATTCTCAAAGTTTGTCACCACAGTCTCATCTTATTCAACAGAACTGTTGAAGTTCCTAGTAGCACTTGCTGAAAATGAAACAGATCTAGCAAGACAGGGAATGAAAACATGGAGCTGCGCTTAGTGAAAACCCTGTACTGCATAGCAGGCCAGTATTGTTCCTCCTGAAGCATCTTTGTGTGCCCAAAGATGAATTCCCACAAACTGAATTGTACCGTTTATCGTTTGAGCCTTCTAGAAGCAAGCTGTGAATTACCTTTCCATGTCACTCACAATATGACTGATTAAAGAAGATGATGTAGCACAGTAAAAAAATAAACTATTGTTTCTAATGAGTGGCTTTCTAGAAAGAGGCTGCACTTGCTATGCTGAAAAGTCAGTGATGGATTAAATAAACGTGACCTACAGTAACAGCTCATAAAATAGTTCTAAAATATACTTTTTTCAACTGTATCTCAGAATTGCTTTTGTCACACGTATAAAAGATTGGCTAAATCTGGAAGCTCTTTAATGTTAGAAATTATTATATATTTATTTATACCCAGCCTTTTTCCCTGATTGGACTCAAGGGAGCTTACAGATAAAAACAAAAACCACTAAATACACAGTAAAACTGATCATAAAAATACAGTTAAACAATGATAGTATTAAAACTATACACGTATGTAAAATCTGTTTAAAACAAACCAATAATTACAATGAAAACAGTATGGCACCAGCCATTTAATTAAAAGCAGTAAATTCCCCAAAACCTGTTGAAACAAGAAAGTCTTCACCTGCCAGCAGAAGGACAGCAAAGAGGGGCCCTGTCTAGCTTCTCCAGGGAGGAAGCTCCAAAGTCTGGGAGCAGCCACTGAGAAAACCCTCTCCTTTAATCAAAAGTCTAGACTGGATCAGACACTCAGAAAGCAGTTCTAACAAGCTGGTCAATTTACTAACTGTTAGATACATAGTAATACACACACATAGTAATGAGTGAATGAATGAATGAATGAATGAATGAATGAATGAATAAATAAATAAATAAATAAGAAAGATGATGATATATTATTATTTATACCCCGCCCATCTGGTTCGGTTTCACCAGCCACTCTGGGCGGCTTCCAACAGAATATTAAAATACAATACCTATTAAACATTAAAAGCTTCCCTAAACAGGGCTGCCTTCAGATGTATTCTAAAAGTCTGGCAGTTGTTTTTCTCTTTGACATCTGGTGGGAGGGCGTTACACAGGGCGGGTGCCACTACCAAGAAGGCCCTCTGCCTGGTTTCCTGTAACTTGGCTTCTCGCAGCGAGGGAACTGCCAGAAGGCCCTCGGCACTAGACCTCAGTGTCCAGGCAGTATGATGGGGGTGGAGACACTCCTTCAGGTAGAAATAAATAAATAAATTCAAGCTATGTTAAACAGACAATGGAGAATGCTATGGAAAGCGATGTACTTTTTTTGTTTCCAACTGTGAAGAAGCACACAAGTGCCTTCTACATCTACCTGAAGCAAACAATTCCTGTAGATGCAATGTCAAACCATGCTTTGGCATAATCTGAGTAAATCCTCATTTGACTCGAGCTCAAAAAGACTCCCAGCTCTTCTCTTCCTCTGAGCAAATATTACCTTCTTCTGTGACAATCTTCTTTCTTGCAATCTGAATCCATTGTTTCAGGTCCTACCCACTAGAGCAGCAGAAAACAAGCTTGCTCCATCATCCCTTCAGATATTTGAGGATGGCTATCGTATCACCTCTTTAGTCTTCTCTTTTTCCAGCTAAATATATTCAATTCCCTCAACAGTTACTCATAAAGCTTGGTTTCCAGACCCTTGATCATCTTGGTTGTCCTCCTTTGCACATGTTCCAGCTTGTCAATATCCTTCTTAAATCGTGCTGCCACAAGAGGAAACAGTACTCCAGCCTGGGACTGACCAAGACAGAATAGAGTACTATTACTTCCCTTGATCTGGACACTAGACACTAGAATTGTACTGCACTCAAGCCAGGTGCCCCAATCCTACATATGTGTATCTGATTTTTCCTGCCTAAGTGCAGAACCTTACATTTGTTCCTATTGAAATTCATTGTTATGGTCATCTTGAATCCTGATTCAACATTCTGAGGTATTAGGTACCTCTCCAAGTTTTGTGTCGTCTGCAAATTTGATCACCATGCTCTCTATTCTTTCATCCAAGTCATTTATAAATATTTTGAACAAACTAGAACCAGCACAGAATCCTGTCACATCCCACTTGTCATTTTTTTCCTGGATGATAAGGAACCATGATTTGGGATAGCTCAGTTGGTAGAGCATGAGACTCTTAATCTTGGGGTCATGGGTTTGGATCCCACATTGGGTGAAAGATACCTACATTGCAGGGGGTTGGACTAGATGACCTTGTGGTCCCTTCCAATTTTACAATTCTATTATCTTGGTTCAAGTCACCCAACCAGTCACAAGTCCACTGAACAATGAATTGCTGTACATTAATTCACATTCAGCATGAATTGCTGCACACAAATTGCTGTACAAATCCACCCAACATGAATTGCTGTACATGAGAAAGAGGGGCGGCTCAAATTAGAATTCTCCAGCAATGTAATACCACTGCAGAGAATTTAAACTATGTAATGGTTTAGTCTGGTGATTTCCCAAGTCAATTATCTTAGGGACTAGTTACTGTATGAATCAAAAAGTAAGAGCAGTACTTGGTATAACAACATCTATCCAACCTTGTTTCCTTCCTGTGCCCCCCTCCTGGTCCTACTGGTAGAACGGTAGCTATTTAAATGTTTTGTTTGTAAAGAGAACATATTTTATTTATAATTGTTATAATTTATACAAAATACAATTACATAAAAGTTTATACTTTTGCTTGATGACTTTTTATATCCGGTTCTACTGCTGTGAGCGGTAACAGAAGATCGCCTCTGCCCATTATGTCAAGGCGATTCTGCATTAGGCTGAATAAATAATTCACATGACTGAAACTTGATTCTATGAAATACGAAGTAGGAAATGCCATAAAAAACATTTTTGCTTTATCCCAAAGCCATGGAACCTTTTTAGATATTGTACTCTTTATCCAAAAATGGTGCTTTTCTTGACTAAAAGTTACTTTGGCTGCTATACCACTCTGTAGCTGTATGAGCACTTCTTGCAAAGAAACATAAACATCAGCAGCATTCACAGGCAGCAAATGGATCAACTACCCAGGGTGGAATATCCATGGCCAGCAGATCACAGAAATGAACTTCCATATCATTATATAGATGCTTCAAATGATTGACACGCACAATTATGTCATCATCTTTCAATTCATCACTAACTGCTGCCAAAGAGGAAAAGCAGTGGAGTGCAGAAGTGGGAGGGAGAAGGAAGTAGAAGCAATGTTGCCGCATAGTGCATGTGGCGATCCATCCACTGGGAAGCACAGTCACTTCTCTGTTCACTTTACTTCTCTGTTTTCTATTTTTTTCACTTCTCTGTTTTCTTTCATTTTCTTCATTTTCTTCATTTGTCACTTCCCTTTGTGGTCCCCTAGCCTCATGCCATGCCCCCCCCCCCATTTACACGAGTTGAGAAACGCTGATTTAAAGGCTACAAACTATCATCAGAGCCTTATAATTAAGTAACATCAAGTTCATAGCTTGAAGCAGTTTGCAACACTTTCACTTTGATGCTACTTGTCAAAAAAAGAGGGAGAAGGCTCAAAATAGATCAACTTGCATAAGAAGAGTTAACAGTATAGCATATACTGTAAAATTCCAGTATTTCAACTTCTTTTCTATCTAATTCTCCATTTAAAAAAACATTGCATGCGCTGGATTGGCATTTATGGCTGCACATTCAGTCCACTAAATTAAAGATGTCAGTTTTGAAACATTCCTCTAAAAATGAGTACAGGAACCTGAAGTGGCCAGCAATTTTAGCTGCTTCTTTCTCTGTTCACTGGTTCATATACTACAGCATGTAATGATCATGTCTTCTGTTCTAACGATCCACATTTTATGCACAGTAAAAAGTGAATAATATACTTTTTTTAGCCATGACATCATTCTCCTGCCCAATATCTAACCACTTGTGGAAAAAGTCACAGGGAAAAAAAGTGCCACAAAAATGATAATGCTAACAACACATAGCTCTTGAACAATACTTTCATGCAGAAAACTGCAATTCACTTTAAATGTTTTTTTAATAAACCAATGTTGAGCACATAATTCACAAGCCCAAGGAGCACTGTTTCATAATGCTATGAAAATAATAATAATAATAATAATAATAATAATAATAAAAGATCGTAAGAGTTACCCTGTCCTGAACAAAGCTCTTTACAAACAAAGTTCTGCTACTTGGAAATATTCATACTATCCATTCATTCCTGCCACTAACATCACTTTACAAAATAAAATCACATTTAGTACCATGACTTCCATATTTTTGAAAGGAATCATATACTTTATAAGAAGTGTGTATCTCATCTTCCTTGCCTGGTATGAGCACATAAACAGATCAGGAATGATAGTTTAACAGTACATTTGAATCCAAGTTCATGATAATAGAACATGATTGGTAAGCCAACAACAAGCCATGGTTTAAGGCCAGCTAGTAATAATAAGAATTACACAATTCACAATCCTGGGTCTAAATTATTGCTTTCCTGCAAAGTATTGCTACCTGCTTATGAAACTCTCTTCAGTTTCCAAAGCAGTTTGCCAGGCAGCAGAGGGGGTTGTTTCAAAATATACAAACCTGCAAACCCCTTAGGTTCACAGAACCAATTTCAAGATTCTTTGGAATCTCACTGTAGTCTAAAAGTATGCAATTTGATAAGTGTCCTGCTTACACAATGTCCTCTTCCTTGAATGCCTGAAGAAGTACCTCCCAAGGATCAGGGATCACTGGAGACTATTGCCTAAATAAGGCAGAGTAACTTGCATGAGTAGATATCAACTCACACAAAGTACTTCAGCTGAATTTTGGGCAGTTTCTCTTTCCCACTGAAGTCTGTGCTGTCATAAAAATTTCCCATCTTCTTGAAAAGCCTTGCGGGGAGGGAGAGGGGTGAGAGAGATGCTTGCATTGCATGAGGCTATGCAAAGAAATATTTTGGAATATGCTCCCAGGCAGTATAAAGGCTCTGTTTAGCTGCAAACCAGTATGTTTTAATTCTAGCACACTTGTTTTGGAAATCTATGAAATTACAAAAAGGAATATTTGATTTGTATCACTGTCTGAAATTTGGCTACTTTCTTCTTGATTTTAATAATGATTTTAATTAACTTGACTCAAACCAATTGCCTGACACTTGATGTATTTCTCAATCAACTCTTGAATTATTCCTAACCTACATGAAATTTGTAATTTTCCAGGTACATCCTTAATAATGAACAAAGATATGCACATTACAGAAGGACTACGACAGCATTAACCTGTCCTAGTTACTGGTAATGCTTCTGACTGACATGCTATAAAATGATAAATTTAACTTTATTTTCCACAGCCACCATGACAATGACAATCTTGAACAAATCATTCCAGAATGATAGCCCCAATAGATTTAAACATTTCTGATGTCAGAGTAATACAAGTATTACTGATCATTCCAAATTATTTAATATTTAAACAAATCTTTATTTTACAATTTGAGTAATACCCCTTAATTTAAAGATACTAATAGAGGTGTTCACACATTGCTTGTTAGTTGTACATGCAAATATATGCCAACAATAATACAGCTTGTATAATAATATGTGATACATCAATACAGGCCATCTGGAGAGCTAATGAATAATCAAGGGACTCAAAATTAAACTACAGAATTTTTCTTAGAATCTTTAGGACAACACTGTCAAGTTCAATCTATTCATTTAGGCTCCAGAATCAATTTTTCAAACTTTATGACAGGTCTAATAGTTCCCACCTGTTTCTCTTGCTTGACTTTTGACTGGCAAGTTACCAGCTAGGGTGGAAATGTAGACAAAGACCCCTATTAGACTCCGGCTGTTTCTCTACTGTGAGGTCACTCAGCCATTAAATTAGTTCCAGCCCACTTTCTTCTCTGTCTTAATTTTTTTTTGTGGGGGGGGGATATGTAGATTTGAGGGACTGGGATAGATTTAGTATCCAGCTTCAGAAAGGTTTGGAAGCCTATTAAATATAAACTTTATATACCCATTGTCTGAATATAAGATGTCATTTGCAATCTCAAGATCTCACAATTTCATTTATTAAATCACATTACATTTTCATATTAAAAAGCCTTCAAAACTCAAAAAAATTCCATAAACAGGAAAAGCCTAAAATTAGATTAATACATTTCTGTGAAATCAAAGCTTATTCAAGATAATTTATTTGCATTTTATTAACCTGGTAAATAACCCTAGTATCATGTATAAACATGTTTGAAAAGAATAAAATAAATGGCCTAATCACCACAGCATCAGCTCTTAATTCTATGCATGTTCTAATGTAGCTCTAGGCCAAAAATCCAAAATGTATATAACTAGTTCTACACAAAGGTGTCATTGTGCTCGCATCTCTCAAAGGCTTTGTTCACATGAAAGACTATACCATGGCTTAGCTTTACAGCAAGAAACTAGTGAGTCTTGGACCAATGCCATCTTCCCCCTCCTGCACAGCTGCAAGATGAGACTTCAACTTTCATTTTAAGCTAACTGCAGCTTCTTATGATGTCCCAATGTGGACAAACTGTGTTTAGCCTTAACTATAGTTAGTGGAATCAAGTCAATTTCAAACCATAGTTTATGAAACTGGGTTGTTTTCATTAACCATAGTTTAGGTTTGGGACATGACCTAAAATAGGATTATTAAAAATGGAAGCAGAAGTTTATTGTTTCCTCCTCACAGTCATAGCTTAACAGTAAATGCAGCCTGGGCCAAAGAATATCCCACACCCTGCTTTTGAGAGAATGTTTGAATGCAATTTCAATTATGGTCCGGTGCGCCTTATGGAGCGAAAAATACGGTAGAAATAAAGTGCTGTTGATGTTAAAAACACTTAGCTGACAGAGAAGATAAGAGAAAGCCAGAAGAAAGCCTGATCCGCTAGGCAGGAGAGAACTGAAGGGAACTGTGCCTGGTTCTCAGAGTTCTTTGCTCTCCTGCCTCCGTCATGTGGTGAAGTATGGGAAACTAGCAAACCAAAGATGGCAGGGACTAACCACCCCAGTTTATGTATCTGAAGAAGTGTGCATGCACACGAAAGCTCATACCAAGAACTAACTTAGTTGGTCTTTAAGGTGCTACTGGAAGGAATTTTTTTTGTTTTGACTATGGCAGACCAACACGGCTACCTATCTGTAACACCCCAGTTTAGTTTCCCTAGCCCTTCTCTTTTCTCATGCCACTTAGTCCTGGCACCTGAAAAGTGCATTCTATCTATAGCAAGGGAGCAATATAGGTTTCCTTGCACAAGCTCCAGGGACACTATTTCTTCCATGTGTGGGCCTTGGTCATGGGAAGTAGCGTACCTGTCAGGCATTATGACTGAACAATGGAAAAGAAAGAGCACAAAAGCAAGGAATACAGCAGAACCAGCAATAATTTGTCTCTTGCTCTGCTGACTTCCTGTCTTCTGCACACAGAGAATACTGAGTATAAATTTATTATACACATGTATTGTTTCATTGGGAAACTTAGAGCATTTATATTGCCACCCCCCCCCATGATCCCAAACCAAGGTAGAGTGGCCTTGAAGTGACCTACTTAGCTTTAACAATGTAATAGCATAATGTTCTATAGACTATGGTCTGGACTGTCAAAGAAAAAAATGGGAAGTTGGTTCTGCTACATGATACCCTTAGCTACAGTGACCAAAAAAAAAAAAAAAGAAAAGAAAAAAAGCAATAAAGGGAATATTAACTTTACACAGACTCATTTGACTAGATCATAAATTGACACATGTACTCTTTTATAGAAAAAGTTATTTTAGATATTTTTGGAGTTACCTTAAATCTACATTAATACCAATCTGCAAGATTTAATAAGACACAAGGCACTTGGAACTCCACAAAATCACAGGTTCTCTATACCTACATCACCACCCTCACTACCTTTCCACCCACTATCCAGCAGGAAGGAGACATTACTGAAAGTTAAAGAACACATTCCAGCCAGGCTAAATCACTTGAGGAGGGAGCAGAGCTGGGTCAGTGAGGAATGGGTATTTGGTAGAGTCATGAAGGCTGGATAAAAAAGCCTGGAGGATTGTATTTTGCCCCTGGACATGAAGTTCCCCAACCCTGCCACAGGGCATTTTTCTGTCTCCTAATCCCAGCCCCACTCATAGATGTTAGGACACAGGGGCATCAGCTGAGTAAAAGAGCTTATGTTATAAATCCAGGACAAATTCCCTTATTAAGAAAGAGGAAAGCAGCCTCCAGTGAAACAAGCCTGAATCAGTGATCAGGAATGCAACATGGTTGGATAGCTTGGCCCTTGCATGGGTCAACTAGTCTTTCTAGTCTGTCTTATCCCTTCTGCTGACAAACAATGTGACCATTCCCTCCCTATGCTGCATCCCAGGAATTAATGCCCCTCCCACTCTTATTATCCCTCCCCTACACACCCCGAAAGAAACACAAATCCACTTGTGCACTCAGAGACGCCTGCCCCCTCACACTCAAGTCAATGACATGGATTCATTCTTTATTTATTTATTTTTGCATCTGGTCCGGGGCAAAGGTTGTACCACCAACAGGAATGTGGATGTAGACTGAAATAGTACAACAGAAGTGTGCTTCTCCCCTGTGCCACCCGTGACCCAATCTCACTTCAGTCATTCTGCCAGCATTTCTTTGTTGCTGAAATGACTCTGCGGGGAATCATTCCATATCTGGCTTTCTTATGAGCTGAATATTTTAAAATCTTTAACTACTCAGTCCACACCGACTTTAGTGAAAAATCCACTGTGGAATCATATTAGTGTATCTAGTTTCTAAGAAAAACAATCAGAAAAAGAAAAAGAATATTCACGTAATTGAGGCTGCTATCCTATACATGAAAGACACAGACTGAAAGGCAGATGCAGATGATCTGATCTGGCAGATGCACTGTTCTGCTGATGGAAAGCCAGATATGGATACGTCTATAGGATATGTCTATTTAAGACATGTGACCATTATATTTACTGCAGAGGACGTGATTGGCACTGTGGGTTAACCACAGAGCCTAGGACTTGCTGATCAGAAGGTTGGCGGTTCGAATCCCCGGGCTGAGCTCCCGTTGCTCGGTCCCAGCTCCTGCCAACCTAGCAGTTCGAAAGCACGTCAAAGTGCAAGTAGATAAATAGGTACCGCTCCGGCGGGAAGGTAAACGGCGATTCCGTGTGCTGCTCTGGTTCACCAGAAGCGGCTTAGTCATGCTGGCCACATGACCCAGAAGCTGTATGCCGGCTCCCTCGGCCAATAAAGCGAGATGAGCACCGCAACCCCAGAGTCGGTCACGACTGGACCTAATGGTCAGGGGTCCCTTTACCTAACTTCACCTTTCCATTAAATAAAAGTCAGTTTTTTCATCTAGCTACAGAATAGCACAAAATATAATGAAGATTTCAACATTTGCCTTGAAATATTCTAAAATTATACAATTTATGGAAAATTGCATGCATATAGACAGTTTGCTCAGTACAGTTTAATTAACCTGTAACTAAAATATTAGCACATTAAGGCATAACTAATTTATTACGGCATAAGCTCTTGAAATTAGTTGCTGAGGTTAAAAACCTGAAACAGTTATGTTCATAAATTAAAGAACTATAGCTATCAATGAGATACTCTTTGCTCATTAGCTTTTCCAAAACCACAACTGCAGTGATGCTGGTGGTGTGATTCAAAATTCTAAAATAACGATTTTAAAATAACGAAGATTTATACAGACCAAAATTGCCAACAAGAAACGTTCAGCATGTTAGCCTGCTTGCTAAAAAAAAAAGTTTTGTTTCACAAGCTCAGTTTCAGAACAATCACAATGGAAAAATGTGGAGCTGCTTACCTTGGAAACTGTGCAACATATATTTGCTGTTGCAATCTTATAACTCCACTTGTTCAAGTTCAAATTAGAAATTCATTCAATTCCTGCTAGAAAAAGGCTGATTCTGTGCTCTGAGTTTCTTGTGCAGAAACACGTTCCACCTCCTTCAAACACTAGAAGGAGATTCTAGATCCATGCAATCATCTGGGGAAAGGGCCTCTTCCAGTGGAAGAGTACACAGTGGAAGGGACGTACACATAAATAAGTTTTTTGGAAGTTAGGAGACAGCTTAACTCTAACAAAGTATCCTAAAGACAAAAGGAGTGACCTTCTCATCCCTATCACCATTCCAACCCCACATGGTCAAAAGACAACTGCCACCCTGCAACATGAAAAGCTGCATACTTGCATGGAACACCCCTGAGCTGCTGTGTCATGAATTAAAGCTTGTGTTGTTACATCTCTAAGACTGAGGATCTAATGCTCCTAATACAGGAAAACTGTACTATAGACTCTGTAGTAAAGCATATATATTGATTAATGAATGACAGTTTATATGTTTAACATTTGTCTAACCTCTTTCAGCAAATTGGTCAAATGTTAAGGGTCTCTGTATTCCTATGCCAGAATTATTTTCAGTAAATTGGGAGTATGGGAAGTCCAACAGAACATGTTTGTTTTTGCCAACTAATATATAGAAAAAAAGTTATCACCATCACAGCTAAGCTTACCCATCAAGAAGATTCATGGTGGTTGATGTAACTTCAGCAAAGAGAACTACTTTCCCAAGCTTCTTTGTATGTAGATTTTGCCTGTATCTCTCAAAACTGAAATGTTCGGATGAGAAAGCTTCCATCTCAGTAACTACCGGCATGAGCGAGGGTGTTACTTCTGTTCCTTTGATGCAAGATGATACAAACTTGAGGGACACCATGTTGGATCTGATTAATCCTTCTGCATTCACATTTCTTTCAAGCCACCCCAAAAATAAACCATGGACATCCTGTTGGGCATAAAACAAAATTAGACAAAAATCAGCTAGGAATCATTTATTTGAAGATAAGGTTTTCTAACAACAGTTTATGCTTATCAGCTCATTGAGGTTTAAAGTCAGTTTGAAACAGTTTGTGCCCCATTATTTGATGCACCATTGTATTATTTATTTACTTGAAAATTTATCACCTGCTTGTTCATAAAAAGGTTTTTACCTGAGCCAAAAGGATGTTGATGATGGTCTGAATGCATCTACAAGTATCTAGTGATGTTTTACTGATGTTTTATAGCTAGTCATAGATGGATTTCATTGTAGTTTATATGTTGTAATCTGGCATGTTATAATCTCTTCTCTTTTTGATGGACAAAAGTCAAACCACCTTCTGATGGAGCATTTTTGCTGCTGAAATGTTGGTTCTGACTTGTTAAGTCTCTTTTACGACTTTTACTGCAGTGCATTGTTCTTTTTCAGATTTTATCAAATCCTTTATGCTTTCACATTTTTTATGTTACTTGGAGATGTATGTGTCAAGCAATTAATCAATTGAAAAAATGATGAATACAATTTCATGCCAAAATTCCCTTTACTTCATCAAAAAAGAAATATTTTTTTGTTTCAAACTAGTTTTTTTAGCCAAATATATCCCTTATTAATCTTAATCTATTTTAATATGTTAACACGTAGTTCTTTTTTAAGTTGTTGAAGGAAAGAGCATTATCTAAAGAATGTGAAGTAGTTGTTCAAGCCCATTCTACCTTCTTCTCTGTTACTTTATCCACAAGATCCATGAGCTTTTGTTTAGCGTCAAAAAGAGGCTTCTTTTAAAATATACTGGCATATGAAAATGTATGGAACAAGGGAAGACCATTGCCAATAGTAATCCATATCCAGTTTTATTAAGCATTATCTCAGAAATATAATATTATTTTTAGGGATATTGATAAGACATAAATATTAATAAAAATGAAACAAACCTATATGTGTGTCTGTAAACTACTTTTTCAAAGCTATGAACGAAAAGAAAATCCCTACACCTAAGTGCTTTGATTCCAGAACTCAGAACTTAACACTATTTACAAGCTATAGACCAAGGTGTGCACTGTTTTGTGGCAGCCTCTAGTGGCCACTTAAATGAAAGGTGTTGGTACTAATGTTCAAATATCTGACCTTATATTCCCTTGAGACCTTGTCAGAAATGCCACATAAAGAGCACAATTGTGAGACCGAGGTTCCTGGTAATGATTACAGAAGCCAGCATCAAATTATGAGAAAGAACACAAAACATATATCAGTAGCCATGTGTGTTAAAATTAAACCATGCTTAATTAGCTAAGGATGCATGCATTTGCTTGGACTGTGTTTTACACAGACACCTGCTGGCATTTGAATGTGCCATCACAGCAAATCCTTATATTTGCAGCCCTGTATCGGGAAGTTTTTACTGTTGAATGTTTTATTATGTTTCAATATATGCTGTAAGCTGCCTAGAGTGGATGGGGAAACCCAGCCACATGGGCAGGGTATAAATAATAAAATTATCATCATCATTAGGAAGGTGGCACTCTTCAAACACTTTAAAGTTTTGCTATTAAAAATACATAAGCATTTATATCAATAACAACCTACCCTAAAACTGGTAGAATCAATGACAGCTCAATTTAAGTAAGTTATTAAGCTCCTACCAAAAGAACAAATTTTAGTTTATAATCTTAAGTGTTATACAATGACTTTATGTTCACAAATTTAAACCATCTTTCCCCTTTTAAAACGTGTATGGGCAACTTCCCCATTTACACGTGCTCAATATGTGTGTGACCGTGCACATGTGCAGTGTGTCAAACCCGGAAGTGACCAGAAAAGTAACAAAAAGGGGTGGGGCAGGAGAGGAATGGGGTGTTTGCAGGCTTTTCCCAATGGTGTTTCAAATATATGTGATTTCACTGACGCGTGTAGTGGTTTGGAATGTAACCCCCACATAAATAGAGGGTTGCCTGTATTACATCTGAAGCAAGCCATGGGCACTCACTTTGCACCATTAAGCCTACTGTTAGTAACATGGACAATTGTCTGCAATACCCCACTTGTTATACCGAAGGATGATGTGACGTAATAGCTCCCACTTTTTGCATATTACTAGACTGCTAGATAGCTCTTTCAGAGTCAAATTCAATATTCCTTTTTGACATGACAGGAGGTACTATTTCATCTCGGTAGTTGCATATGTATATATTTCTTGTCAATTGTATACCAACAATACCATAAGCATTCAACAATGCAAGGGAAAAGGTATCTGTTTCGTTAACATAGTAAATATTAGCTGACATCACATGGCATTTATCACATGAAATGGAAAAGTAAAAATTATCTCATTCTTGTGTCACCAAAGAAAACATGAACAAACTGAAATCTTAAGGTTCTTACATTACACCATATGCTTTCTCCTGCTTCCCTGCCATGGAGCAAACCATAGTTACATAAACTTACATAAACTCACTTCAATGAACTCTGAGGCTTTTTGGTTTCTAGGAATAAAGTCCAATATATATTTTTAAACAAAATACAAATGCTATTTCAGCTGTTGCTTTATAGTAGGCATAGATTTTAAGTCTCATGCATGAGCGTCAACTTCAATGTTTCAATTTGTGGATGTTTCATGATCATTTTGGCAGTGAACCTATAGAATTACTAAACCTAAAGAATTAAGATCTAGGACAAAAATAATGTAACTCTTGCACACATGCAACTGGAACCATGTAGGGGGGAAAGCCATTGTGAAACAATCTGGAGTAAAGGAATGGAAAGTTAGGAAAGCATTAAGTACTCACCCACCCTGTAACTGTTAATCAAGTGCCAAATCTGGCCATGTTAAAACTACAGAAAGCTCTCCAAAGTAGGGATACTATTCAGATTCTGACATGTTTGTAATGTACACATCAAAAACAGCTTTTAAAAAAGAAACAAATTATAAGGAAGTACATATTACAAAATTTAGGAAAAGGTCATGTAGAGGATGGGTATATGAAATCAATTAAATTTTTTACACAGTTCATAATAGCTGACATCTAGTATAGATAAAAGATCCTTGAAATAGTAACTTGTAAGTTTACAAGAACACTGTCAAAAATCTATAAAGCTTAATATACATATAGCTTGAACTTAAATTCTATAAGACCATATATTTATTTAAAATTTGCTGCCAACTGAAACTTATACACAGAGTAGCAGCAGTGTATTGAAGACTATGAATAACCTGTTTCTAACATGACTGAATTTATAAATATCACACCTTCATATAGCTAAAATGTTATTTTTCTAGCTTATTTTCACTTGTAAAAAGTTTGGTTCAAGAATCACCCTTATTTGAAATTTAGAAAAGGGTAAAAATTTATCAATAATGTATTTGGTTTTTTTATTTTTTAAGTACTACACTCTGGGTCTTAATTGAACACCATGAAGAAACCGAACTGGCACACATACTTTACTTGCTATATTACACCCAGACATATAAAAGTGAGACTGTCAAATGTCCTTTGGAGACCTTCCATGTCATTATACCAACACAAACAAACTACAATCTAAAACAGTAGCAATAGGAGCCTCGTGTGACCCAAAATAAAGGAAATGGTAACACTAGCGCCAACACAGTCAATACTTGAAAGTGGTCTGCTGATAAAAAGAAGTGACATCTGCTATGATCCCAGGAACCACACAAAAAAAATTTCAAAAAGTAGTTTGAATTCCTATACTAGGATGACGCCCCCCCCCCCCCCCGCTAAGTAGTGCAACTCTGAAAGTGGGAGGGTTGCCTCTCACCTATTTTGTTTTAGCATATAATGATAAGAAATAGTAATTTAAAGTTTGCAGAAATACAAGTTTAACATCATATACAAAGCCGATAAAGATATTTTATTTTTTTCTCAAATTATGTTTTTAATAAAGTTGGCAGACATGCTTGCATTAATGCAAATAAGGACAAACCTCAGTACTCGTTCATTTGGAAATTCAGATTCTACAGGTAATACAGCTACATTGCAATAAATTTAACTTTTAAGGATTTGCCAGACAGAACCTATCAAACTGTGACTATGACATATAGCAAACTCTTCACAATTAATGCGCCTTTGGCCTCACAATGCCCTGTTTAAAATTATTGTTGTAGGCTGTCATAAATTAATGCAGAACAAAAGTGAGCATAAGGGCAAACTGAACACCCTTCTAAGAATATAAAAAGAGCTATGCTGAATTAGTCCAAAACTCATTTCATCCAGCATTCTATTCTCACAATTACCAATCGGATGCCTGTTGGAAACCCGTAAGCAGGACATGAGCACAAAACCAATCACTCCAATGTGCTATCCAGCAACTGGTGTTCACAGACATTAGACAGTACCCATTCATCATGTTGAGTACCATTGATAGTTTTATCTTCTGTTCCCTTTAAAGCCATCTAAGCTGGTAACCATCACTATTAGTATCATTAATTTATTAACTGCCTTGTAAACTATCATCTCAAAGTGATGTACAATAAAAACAGGAGAAACAGTAAAAAACACAAAAAAGCACACACATTTAAAAGAACACTAAAAATATTACAATGAAACTAACACAATAACTAGGAATGTCAGAGGAATCCACTGAAAATGCACCATAAAATAGATTTCCTTTCACCTACGCACTTGAGCCCCATCACAACCGACTCCTACTATGAAAGCTTTCCACCTTAATTCTCTACAAATGCTTTAACATGCAAAAACAGATATGCAAATCGAATAGCCATTCAAATTGCTTTGCAATATATGCTATTTAGATATTCATTTATGTATATTTGCTCTTGTCCAACAGGTGCCTCACAATTTGTGTGAGTGTCTGGACGCGGTTGAAGGATGGATGGCGGCTAACAGATTGAGGTTGAATCCTGACAAGACAGAAGTACTGTTTTTGGGGGACAGGAGGCGGGCGGGTGTGGGAGACTCCATGGTCCTGAATGGGGTAACTGTGCCCCTGAAGGACCAGGTGCGCAGCCTGGGAGTCATTTTGGACTCACAGCTGTCCATGGAGGTGCAGGTCAATTCTGTGCCCAGGGCAGCTATTTACCAGCTTCATCTGGTATGCAGGCTGAGACCCTACCTGCCTGTGGACTGCCTCGCCAGAGTGGTGCATGCTCTAGTTATCTCCCGGCTTGGACTACTGCAATGCGCTCTATGTGGGGCTACCTTTGAAGGTGACCCAGAAACTACAACTAATCCAGAATGCGGCAGCTAGACTGGTGACTAGGAGCGGCTGCCAAGACCACATAACACGGGACTTGAAAGACCTACATTGGCTCCCAGTACGTTTCCGAGCACAATTCAAAGTGTTAGGCCCTAAACGGCCTCAGTGCAGTATATCTGAAGGAGCGTCTCCACCCCCATCGTTCTACCCTGACACTGAGGTCCAGCACTGAGGGCCTTCTGGCGGTTCCCTCACTGCGAGAAGCCAAGTTACAGGGAACCAGGCAGAGGGCCTTCTTGGTGGTGGCACACGCCCTGTGGAACGCCCTCCCACCAGATGTCAAAGAGAACAACAACTACCAGACTTTTAGAAGACATCTGAAGGCAGCCATGTTTAGGGAAGCTTTTAATGTTTGATGGATTACTGTATTTTAATATTTTGTTGGAAGCCGTCCAGAGTGGCTGGGGAAGCCCAGCCAGATGGGCGGGGTATAAATAAATAAATTATTATTATTATTATTATTATTATTATTATTATTATTATTATTATTAGACTTTGTATAAGTTGCTGCTTGTTGCTGGGAAACAGCCTATATGCACTAAGGCTGCAATCCTAACCATGCCCACTCAGAAATAATTCCCACTGAATTCAATGGAACTTACTCTCAGGTAAGTGGAGTTAAGATTGCAGTCTTAATCCATGTTCTCCTGTGGATTTTAAAATGCAACAGAGTACATTTTTCCAAGGGTGGCCAACTTTTTTGGATTGTGAGCAAGTTTTGAGAGATTGCTGAGAGTGTCAGTCAGAAAATGGCTGCTATAGAGAGGCATGGCAATACACAAAATTAGACAGACAACCATAACCCCACCAACAACCGTATGCTTATCATGAGAAGTCAGCTACAGTTTGCTACTCCTGAATATGGTGCGCTCTTTGGCGCACTCTCTTTCTCTCACATACACACACACAAAAACCAACAGGTGCTGTTGCCATCTAATGACAACACAGAGTATCCTGCATCACCAGGAAACCATACAAGGTATTCACTCACATTTCATATAAATCTCTTAGATGGTACCTGCACATTTCCCCCCATAACTTGGGCTAGAGACTTGATTTTTAAAATTAAAGCTCATAGTCTGGGTCTGCTTGATTGGTGTACCACTGGAAGCCTTCATGGGCATCATGGTACCTGTGGACATTGGGCTGATGACCATTATTCATTATTATTCTTTTCACATGGAAAGAAGTGGTCTCTTTTATTAGCTGTATACTTTATCTGTGCCCTCGGTTAAAGTCCAAACTTCTTTGTCAATGTGGGAAGAACCATCTGGATTTGACCGCTCATTTTTTACCATCCACCCTCTTAATCATTATTTTCAAATCTTAAAATATTTTTGCCCTACTCCCAGTCAAATCTCAACTGAAAAAAATCATTATTGTTCTTCACATAGCAGGAATACATTGGCACACACAAAAAATTACTATAAACAGTTTAAAACATAAATTAGCTTCAACACTGTTTTAGCACATGCAAATACATGACCATTTGCTGTATTGAATATACAATTAAGAAATAAATGTTCTAATAAAAAACACCTCTATGTTGTGAGTAACATGAGCTTCAATCCTCTCAAGCTTACTGAGATAGGCTGCAAACATAATCTCACTTACCTAGGAGTAAGGCCCATTAAATTTAATTGGACATACTGAGTAGACATGGTCAAAATTGCAGCTACATATAGTTTTGTGATGGGTGATTAGCAACTTCATTAACTTTCATCTTTAACACGCCACAAGACTGCTTGTTTTGCTACAAAAGACTACCTCTCTGGAAACTCATTAGCTTTGAAGGGAAACACATGTGGAAGGTTTTGATTTGCAAATATGTTGATGGATGAGGCATGTCTATTGTACTCCATGGTATATGTATTCCAATGTATTTGAAAATAATTTATTTCCACATGACACACCTGAAGAAAGACTTGGGTAAAATAAACTCATTGCAGAATGAAAAAATACTAGAAGAATGTGCATCTATGTGAGAAAAAATGGTGGGAAGTTTGTACATCCCTAGCAATCACCATAATCTGTTGCAGCAAATCTGTTGCAGCAAATTACACTGTACAGTATGAGAGAGGAAGTATGCCATTCTCCATACATGCATGGTTTTATGCACCTCTATCATGTCCCACTTGTTCACATTTTTTCCAAACCAAGAATTCCAGGCATCAAGAAATCTCTCCAACTACACCCTCATGTACTAATTGGAACAATTTCATAATTTAGAAGAAAATCTCTACCAACTTCCCAGCTACCACTGCATCCAAGTTCTACTCCAGAATCATTGCAAATAGAAGTATATTTTCAGTAGCTTATTTTTGAAGACACACAACTATGCTGTTGTACACTCTGCTACCAAGTATTTCAATGCATAAATATAGAAATGTTGATATAATATAATGCAAGCACAGTGAATATAATTTTGCAATGCCTGCCCTTTGTAAGGTGCACTTTGCTTTACTTTTTCTCTCACTCAGTGCTGTGAGAACAGTCTGGAAGCAATCTTCTTAGCAGCTGCTCTCATCAACAAACTGTTTATTGTAAGAAAGTGGTTAGGTCAAAGGCTAAACATCATCCTAAGCTGAAAACATACAATATAAAAAATTAATACCGTTCATGCATAAGAAAACACTCTCTCACATAAAGAGAGTACCATGTTCATGTCAGAAATGCCCAAAAGTCTACTGGAAAAAACCTCCTGTATGTGAATGAGCAGTAGTTTAATATGAAAGCAATTGCTGATTTCCTTTCAGTATTTCAGAAATAAATTATTTTTACCAAGTAGTCACAATAAACAGAATGTAACCAATGTTTTTAGACCTTTTAGAAGATTAAAACATTTTGCTAGTCTGTTAGTGATGTCTCTTTCAGTCATAAAAACTGCAGACTTGCCACCATATAGGATTAAGTTTGCCACAGCTATTCCAGCAAAATATAATAGCATTTCACAGTACTGAAAAAGCTATCAGTCATTGACAAAAGCCATGTATACTGAATTCTTTACTGCAGCAATTTTAATGACATCATAGCCCATAGGTTGTCTTGGAACATTCCACCATAGCAATATATTTTTAAATTTGCACTTTAAAAACGTTTCCATTATAGGATTTGGGTTGCAAAGCATCTTATGGTATTTTCTTAAAACAAACTTCAATAATGCGCCAAGCAGAAGATGCAACAGAACTGTTTTAATGTTTGGTATCAGCCACAACTTTTAAAGAACAGCAGGTATTTATATATAGCATTTATTTTCACTTAAGTCATAAATTAAATTACCTTATGTTTTCAGCTAAAGCATAAATTCCATTATTTCATTATATCAGGAATTAGCAGTGTAATTCCTCAGAATAATGAACAATGAAAGGTAGATTGGTCTAAATAGCACTAATAATAAAGCAATATTCTTTATAAGAAATTCTAAGATGAAGTGGATTACGGTACTTAAAACATACATATCTATGGGTGTAAGCAGAATGACAGGTGTTCAAGCAATCTGCACTTAATTATGTGACAGTTTTGTGCATACCACATAATGCAATCTGTCACCTACTGTTCTTGTTTAGCCTTTCAGGGCTTTTTGTATGAGAGTATAGAATCATAAATCTTAAAAGAGTTGGAAGGGGCCCTAAGGGTCATCTAGTCCAACCTCCTGCAATGCAGGAATGTCAGCTAAAGCATCCATGACAGATGGTCATACAACTTCTGTTTAAAAACTTCCAAGGAAGGAGAGAGCTGCTGCAGTAGCTGTTCTCCCTACCCCACCTCAACCTTATGAGAACCTTGATAAGCAATCTGCTGCAGAGCATCCTGAAGGCTATATGGCTGCTTGTGGTGGAGGTGGCAGGGGAAGAACAATTATTTGAATTCAATTCTAAGTACAGAGGCCAAGGACTGACTGTTTATTTAGTTTGCTTAGCAGTTTGGAAGGGGATAAAGACTGAGGTTTTCTTTTTGCCCAGTCTGAGAATCTGGCCTGCTGGAGATTTCTGCATCTCTTTTGTACAAATAAGTTTCCAGTTCAAGGTTAGTGTGAATTGAAACTGTTTTGAATTCAGCTATTTTAGTAGTTTTTAAAAAAACTATTCATGATTATTTATTCTACTTTTAATGTTTGATTTATATGCAGGGAGTCAAACAATGAGTTCATCTTGGTTCCTTTAGTTCCTAGGATGTTAATCATTTTAAGACTTATAGTTCATTATATTGATTTACTTTTGATCAATCATGGTTCTGACAAAATACTGTAGCAGCAAACACGTGAGAGCAGATTCTTTCAATACAGTAGTTGGAATTTTAAAAAATACATATCAAAATTTAATATGTGTTTAAATTTGTGTGTTTTTTTAATTCTACACCTTATTCATTTGTTGATGGTCTTATTTTTGTTTACTTTTTATAGTGGAAATTTTCTGATTTTATTAACCTTTTGCTATTTATGGTTTATTTGCAAGATGCATATGCTAAGTTTTCATCAAGAATTGTAAAAGACTATGGCTAAGCAATAAAACTTGCTGCTATGCTTTTTCAACAACATAAACAAGCATAAAAACAGTATTTCAATATCCAATATATTTTCCACAAATGTATGTAACATTTAAAGTAGCTCTGAAGTACATGCTTAAGGTTTGAATTATGTGCTAACGATCCACTTTATCCATTAACTTTCCTTTTTCCTCTTGCTGCTTTTAAAAGTTAATCTTTCTTCTGCTGGTAACCCTGAACAGATATGCTAACCACAATCAAAATCCAACCTCAGGTCACAAATGAGGCAGTTTTTAGGAAGTTATGTTTTCTTATAAAGCAGGGCTCACAGGTCAATCATGGCTCACCAGGCAGTCCAAGTTGGCCTGCAAGGCTGTTTCCTCCAAATCATGCTCACCTACCCATTAGCTGACATCACTCAAACTGTCAGCTGATTGGTCAAGGGCAGGGTTTAACTCCCGCATTGGCTGCATGCATGCCCAGAAGTGAATAGCAGCACAAAGCCATCCAAAGCAGCATTCAACCTGCACTATCAGCTGATGAGGAGGGGTTAAATCCTGTCCACAGCAAGAGATTGAAACCTACACCAGACCTACATCAACTGTGGCATCAAGGCTGGAACAGAAATGAGTGCTATTGCTCTTAAAGCACATGGCAAATGTGTCACAATAGACTTCAGTGAGTAGGAATGGACTGATGTTCCTGGGCCTAAAGCTTTCACCACCCTAAGAAGTGTTCCATAGCAACTTCAGGATGCAGTGGTGGCAACACAGTAGGCTTTTTTTGCTGCCACCACTGCCACATGCTAGGCACAATTACATGCTCTATAAACTATTTCAATCATAGTTGAATTTTGAATCCCTCTGTAATGAAAAACCTTGTATGACATGGACCTGTATACAAGCTACTAAAACATTCTGTCCCTACACTGATATCGGGGGATGTTGATGGGCAGGCAAGACAGATGCACCTGCTGGATAGGGAAGAACAGAAAGGTTTGATTTTGCTTCTCTGTTGTGCTTTTGGAAACTTGCTTATTCTTCTACTGTTTTCCTTTTAAATGAAAACTTGAGGCTTGTCTACTTGTGATTTATTAAAGGTAAAGGTAAAGATACCCCTGCCCGTACGGGCCAGTCTTGACAGACTCTAGGGTTGTGCGCCCATCTCACTCTAAAGGCCGGGGGCCAGCGCTGTCCGGAGACACTTCCGGGTCACGTGGCCAGCGTGACATCGCTGCTCTGGCGAGCCAGAGCCGCACACGGAAACGCTGTTTACCCTCCCGCTAGTAAGCGGTCCCTATTTATCTACTTGCACCCGGGGGTGCTTTCGAACTGCTAGGTTGGCAGGCGCTGGGACCGAGCAGCGGGAGCGCACCCCGCCGCGGGGATTCGAACCGCCGACCTTTCGATCGGCAAGCCCTAGGCGCTGAGGCTTTTACCCACAGCGCCACCCTACTTTATTTTAATTAAGATTACTAATTGTTCTGGTCTCCTCCTGTTTATTCAGCATCTGCCCAGCATTTGCTTACACAAAGCTTACATGGTGAGTAGACTGCATCTGGTCTTTAGTGAGTATTTGTTCTGATTTGTTTATTGGGCAGTTATAAAACAGTGAGCATTCATCCTGATTTACTTGCAGTGTGTTCACACATCCTCCCATTAACCATTTGTTCAACCCACACTTTTAAGTGTCTTTCCTATTTTTAATTGTACATACCTAAATTTCCAGTATGCACTTGAATTCCTCCCACAAAATGTTAGTAATAAAAAGCAATATATAAATCTTAGAAATAAGTAAGTTGGATGCCCCTGTCTTTCTGGATCCGCACTGCATTGTACCTTCAGTGACTAAAAAGGTAAAGTGCTAACCAGCCTATGACACAAAGCAATCTGAAGCATTAAGCAGAATCTTTCCCTGCTTGGATTAGGTTAGTGTACTAATTGATGTATTTTATACATATCTTAGTATTTTTCATACCCATTCTGGGATAAGACACTGAAAAGTAAAGAAAGTAATCACAAGAATGCTCATAATGGTAAGACCTGGCAATTAAAATAGATATACCTACTTGTACCTCTGGTTTTCTAATTGTGCACAATTAGAAAACTGATTCAAATAATTCAATGTTTGCCTTAATCTTAGAACTGCTGTTTAGGTGTTACTCATTTTAATTCCTGATGCCTTCCTAGCAGCAACATGTTATGTTAGTTTATCTGCACATCCACCATTTCCTTAGCTTGTGAAGAAACATATACAAACCCTTTTAATGCTCACCTTCAAAAGATTGATGGCATTTATTTCAGACTTCAGTGGTGTCTTAGCACTGGTAGCCATTGTTTTCTTAAATGTTGAGTCAAACAATTCATCATACATTCAGCAATATAGGTAAACCATCAAAAGTGAAAGTTTCTGCCTAACACTTAAAGTCCAACTTTAATTTTTGCTAATATTGTTAACCATAGTAAGATTTTGCCATCTGCTTTCTTTGCTAAAGCAAAATACAAACATTCTCGTACTTAGCTAGAAGGATCCAGAGGTTTTATTTGACTATCAGATTATATGACAATGCACTAACAATGTTAATGTGACAGTATTTCATAACATTGAGGAAGATGCCACCTTCCACACACATCCAGGTCTCTTATGTACATTAGCTAGAAACCACACTAAAGGGGTAAAAAAAACATTTGCAGGTTTGGAAATGCTCCATTTTTTGCCAGATCTTTGCAGCTGATGTCATAGTTAAGTAAACTACTGCCAAATTGAAAAGTTTCTCCAGAGTATACTTTATAAGACACAGAGTCTATATATTTAAAACCACCCACCTGCTTCACACCAATCCCCTATAACTCTGAGACTCAAAAGGATATTTTCTGTGACATTTTCTAAGGTTGAAACTGAATCCAAAACAGTCACTTTCTTTAATTACTCTAAGTGCAGATGGTTCAGGTATCATGTATTAAAAAAGCAATCTGTTGCCAGACTTCAGATGTTGTTTTGAGTCTCTACATTATGGCAATATAAGAATACTGTAAGTCAGTAAGTGCGGGGTGGGGGATAGAATGATGTGGCTTAAAGTGAGATTCAGAGCACACTTACCTTTAAGTCAAACTGTACTCAGGAGGGCTTATTTTGAAGTAAATTTGTTCAAGACAAAGTTATAGCCCTTCCCACACAACCTTTGCAGTCAATAAACCTGAGAACTTTGCATTAGTGGATTCCCACAACTTTTCATGGAGACAGAGAACATGCAGAATGTTTCCAGCGCCAACTATGGAACGCTCTGTGAACATATGGTCCACAATGCTAGGGACAAATCTGAATTAAGGGCTTTGCAACTTGTGAACATATTCAAGTCTCAGAATGTGGTCAAATTGTCACCCTTACATTTCACATTTCCAGTCTTTAGTTTGTAACATGAATGAAAAAGTAGGTCAAAACACAATTCAACAACAGCACTCTCTCAGCAAAACAAAAAGCCTTCTAAAAATTAGACACAAAGAATGCATTGATGCTGATTTTGTTACAGGAATACATACATAATGAAGACAATGAATGGGCTTTACTACAGAAAAGAGTTATCATAATCAGTCCTTTCCTTTTTTTCCATAAAAGAAAGCTAACACAGTTACCTCAAGTTAAAAATTTAAACATAGTGAAGCACAATTCAGGAGGCAGAACAACAGTGCATTGCCACAAAAATGTAACAATAGACACCAACATGGGCCAGACTTTTCAATGAAGAAAATGTAATGTCTGATAACAGGTGATATAGAATATTTCAGACATGAAGATTTGTTAGAAGTCTTGCATAAATCGCTAATATTAAGCTGTTTTACAGAATCAGAATACAGATCAAGTAAATGAAGCACTTTGAGCAAAATGTTGCTATTACTACTATAGCAGCACACTATCGAGAACGTAAGAAAAGTAGCTAAATGAGAGCAAAGGCCTAGCTAGTCCAGCATCTTTCCTCCGCATCTGATCCCAATGGGAAGCTCACAAGCTAGATGTGAGGGCAATAGACCTCTCCCTCTGTTGTTCCCCAGCAACTGGTATTCAGAGGCATGCTGCCTTTGATCTTGGGAGTAACTTAAAGCCATAATCATGACGTATTTAATCCTAAAACCAAGCTGGCCACCACCACAGTTTGTGACAGGGAATTCCACAGTTTAACAATGCATCGTGTGAAGTACTTTTAATCTGTCCTGAATCTCCCACTATTCAGCTGTATTATGATTTTTGCTAACAAGACCTTTTCTTCAGTTAGCCATTACCAAAATTGCCATACTGTGTAAGTTTACAGAGCATCCTTGACTGACTGAATAAGAGGGACAACTAATTTTAAATAAAATAAATCAGTTAAATGACTCAGAAGCCTCAGTCTCCTTATCAATAAAGTGGATGTGTGAGAGCAAAAGTTAGTTGTGACAAGGTGGAGCTCAGGAACAGACAGTAAACATGGCTTTTAAAGGGGGATGTGTAAAATATCCTAAAAGAAGGGGAGGGGAGACTAAAACTGGGATGGGGGGGGGGAGACTTGGACTACCCATGAATAATTAGGATAGTCTGAGGATGAACAACAACCACTGAGGGTTTTGCACAGACCCAAGGAGACGAATATGGGGAATTAGGAAGGAGACAATATTGATTCTGCAGTCTGCTCAGTCTCCTTACCCAAAGGGGTGGGTAAAAAGGAAGGATGATCAGTAAGTCAGGTTGGCATTTGACAATGGATTCATCCAAAATTATGCAAGCAAAGCAATTTGACTTTCCTGAGTCTTCTTCCCTTCACCACATTCCAAACAAACTTAGGTCTGAGGTAGGGGGAGAAGGTTGTAATATTTCTGAACATGAAAAGTGATAGCAGGGATATCAGAATGTTGAGAGCATAGCTGTCAACGTTTCCCTTTTTTAAAGGGAAATTCCCTTATTCCGAATAGGATTCCTCGCAAGGGGAAAAGTTGACAGCTATGTTGAGAGACACCGGATTTGAAAGGCATGTAAAATTTAAAATCAGACCTAAGGCTTACAACTGTGGTAGGTCTTTGACAGAAACAGCAATAGCAAACTATTTCTGAGACTTGGGAAAATATGACAGCATTATAAAAGATAGGTGATAGTCCATGAAGATTAGAAAAAACCAAATTTAAGAGGGAACAATTTTTTAAAAAGAATGAAGATGAAAATATTGGACACCTAAGGAAACTAGACCATGAGGCAATGGAACGGATTGACTGGGACTACAAAAAGTAGCATTCCATACTGCAACATTGTGTTTCAGGCTCCCACTTGTATATTATACAGTGGTACCTCTGGATACGAACGGGATCCGTTCCAGAGCCCCATTCACATCCTGAAGTAAACGTAAGATGCGACTGCGCGTATCGCTGCTTCCGCGCATGACGTCATTTTGAGCGTCTGCGCATGGGGCGAAACCCAGAAGTAACACGCTCCGTTACTTCCAGGTCACCGCGGAGCACAACCCAAAATTATTCATCCCGAAGCTACTTCAACCGAGGTATGACTGTACAGATATCTCAATTCTTCAAGTGCTGGTTAGAGAATTCCTAATTATTTCCTGAAGTACGAACATTATTAAGCATCCCAATGAGGACTGAACATGCCAAAATGATGTGGCTGACATGTCCAGTTGATGTATTTTCAATAATTTACCAAAAAAACCTTTAAAACATACTTTACTCTTTTTGGTGTGCAAACTTTTTATGCATTAAACTAAACTAAAAAAATCCTGTTGCATTTAATTTACAGTAAAATAAAAATGGGATAATACAAGAAAAAGGTTGAACAATATATGAAGTACAATGAGCTTTACAGGTCTACCCTTGACAGAAAAAACATTGATATGTACGTACTTGAAAAAAGAACAAAGCTATTTGAGAATCAATTATTCATTGTAATGATTTCTACTGGCTTGCTACAGTAAGAGGTTAATAGATTGCACCTCCTTCAGCCTTTAATACTTGCAAGCACAAGCATATATTGCTGACACAGCTATACATGTAGCATTTGTTTTCCATTCAACTAAAAATAAAATATAGCAGGTTTGTGACATTATTGTATTAGGGCCAAATTAGATGTAACAGTAGTCATCTGCTTAAGCACATTTGTTTAACCTAACTGCTTTTATTTTGAAGAAAAAGCAGCCACTGAGCCTTGATCTGGAATGTGTGATAGTTCAGTTAATGGAACATTAATCTCAGGACTGTGGTTTCAAGACCCATGTTGGGCAAAATATTTCTGCATTGCAGGGGGTTGGACTAGATGACCCTTGTGGTTCCTTCCAACTCTACAATTCTATGATCCAGACTGCAACCTCACACCACTTTTCTCCTGAAATTGACCTAACTGCTATTTCCCCCTCAATGTGTGTTTGTAGTAAACAACATCTTCAGGGGCAAAGAGGTAGCAAAAGACAGGAGGGAGCAATTTTTAATGGAAGACATCCAAAATAGAAGCAACCAGTGTGTGTTTATGAACTGAAACGAAAAGAATTACACAAGCGGCTTTGGAGACAGTTTACTTCCTCAAGCAAAAATCTAACATATATTGGGGGTAGTAAAATCCCTAAACCATCACTGAAGTCTGCTTCCCAGGTTAAAATTTCATTTTGAAAAACCCATGGAACATTTTTACTTCAACATATTGCACTGACTTGGAAACAAAAAAAAAAAAGGGGGGGCACACTAAACAAAAATCAGTTGATTTCTTGGGATATTTTCTCCCCAGGCACTTTTGTGTGCAGAAAGAGGATGGTAAATAGTAACCTAGCCATTCAGGGGGAAATCTACAAGACAAAGATGAATTTCTACTACCTGACAATGGACCTTGACATGTGGAGATTACCATCCCCTTCAACCACTAGGTGCTACTGTATAATTTGGTTGCAATTGCCATTTATATAGAACAGTTTGCTAGTGTTTATCCTTACTTCTGTCTACCCAACAACCTGTGTGTTCTATAAGAATCTAGACAGATCTGTTACGAGTCAAACTTTAATTTCTCAGAAATCTGGAGCAGCCATTGCTTCTGTATCCCAGAATCCTAACTGTGTAAGATGATCTATGTAGCACTGAGTGGAAATTATTCGGCCTATTAATTTCCATATTAGAACTGACTCTACAAACTGACTCCACGGTTACAACATCAAATTAATTTTTCATTCTTTATTTTTCCTTGTTCCCCTTACCCCCTGTTTTGTGTAGAATTTTGCTTGATGAAGAATTATGGACAAGTTGAAAGCTTGCTATGCCTTCATGACACTTGGGTTGGTCCCTATATATTGCCCAACTGTGGACTGTAAATAATAATAATAGCTGAAATTTGGGAACATTGTTTTATTACTGTGCAGGTTATAATCTCCTAGAACACCTATGCTATAGGTCTATTCCTGTGTAAATTATGCAATGAAAAGTGAACCCAGGATCAAGAATTTTTAAAATGTAAATATTATTTTCAGTGCAATTTGCTGCAAACCTATCTTCTGAATTCCCTGAGCTGCTTAAGTTTGGTTTTAAGTCCAATCTTTAGGTTTAAGTCCTAAAAACCAGTGTCTGACTAAGGCAAACATAATCACTTTTATTAAATTCACTATTTCAACAGGACAAACCTAAGCTCTAAAGCAGCTCAGAAGTGCCATCTTGTGGCAAGACAAGAAATGTTGTCTTATTAGACTTAGGCCAAAGGCTGATCTAACCCAGTAACAACCAGATGTCAATGGGGAGCACACCAGTGGAATATGAGTGCAAGAGCACTCTTCATACTTGTGACTTCCAGCAACTGGCATTCAGAGGCATAATGTTTCTTCCTCCAAAACCCATAATAAATGTTAAAAGTGCTAGAAAACTGTATAAGCAGACACTGAAATGAGCTAGTTTAGATTTGTACACAGTATGTTCTGAATAATTTATTCAGTCATTTAAATATTTTACACTGCCTTTAAAGATTAAAAACCTTCTCAAATTCAACTGAAACTCTATTTACATTGAAAATAAATACCTATATTAAACAAGCATTAATTTCCAAAATGTGATTGAATTACAAGTCAGAAAGACAGTATGGCTGGATATAAATAATTTTAAAAAGCTTTCCAAGAGATAGATGCAAAGGAACAAGTTTTGCCAGAATCCAAATTAATTTCATTAAGTTGGCCCAAGGAACACCCCCTCTACTCTTGCACCAAGCTAACTGCAAAGGCATACTGTCAGTCTGATAGTACCATTCCCTCATTTTAGATTGTGATACTTATGATTTGATCACAAGAAGGATCATAGGAAATAAGTTATGTATAGGTTACTGTATGGGCATATATAAGCACATATTCAACATATTAAAGCATTGTTTTAATGCTATTATCAGTATATATTTAATATATTTGATGTTATTGTCTACTGTATTCATGATTTACTGAAACCAAGTGAATGATGGACTAAAATTTCATAATCACATCTAAATTACTGTCATGTTATTCAGACATTTCAAAATGTGTAGACGTAATGATTCAATCTTAGCTCAGCAATCAGAAAAGCATTTCAGATTATATAAAATCATATTCCATAAAAATGCGAGAAACTCAGTCAACGGAAAAATAAAACTTGTAAACTGTGGATATAAGCTTCCACAACACACAGAAGTAAAAGGCATCAAGGACCCCACTCCAAAAAAGGTATAGCTGTGTTAGTCTATTGTAACAAAAACAGCAGTCATGTAGCACTTTAAAGGCTAACAAATTTATTATGGGATGAAGCGTTCACAACATAGAATTCACTTCAGATATAAGTTGAATTTGATGAAGTGGACTCTTGAGTTGATCTTGAATATGCTGAACTCCAACCTGTTTCTCATGCCGATTGTGTTTCTTCCCCTAAACCTTAAGATCTGCTGTGGAAGCGCTCCAGTTCACTAAAACTTCAGTCATAATATACTTGCAAGCCTTCTCTCTTTTATTTTTTATGTATTTTTG
The DNA here is from genome assembly GCF_964188315.1 of Podarcis muralis. Lineage (NCBI taxonomy): Eukaryota > Metazoa > Chordata > Lepidosauria > Squamata > Lacertidae > Podarcis > Podarcis muralis. Next base: position 54,711,595 of record NC_135658.1, read on the forward strand.
TTCATTAACTTCTGCCTGTTAAAAGGAACACTGGTTTCTATAGCTCGCAAAATTATTCCACAAGACTTAAGTTCTTTATTATGCCCAATTACTAACGCAGTCAAAGACATACTGTTGTCCAATAATAAAATATTGTATGAAAGAAACCACAGTAAAGTGAGCAACTGGGCATTTTGAATGCTGCCTTTAAATTGAATACAATTAAATAAGGCTCACCTTATCAGATGAGAGCAAGTAAATAGGAGTTAATTGGGGAACTTCACTTAAATCACAGCTCAAATGAAGTAGTGTCAGGATTTCGGTAAGAACATCATATCTTTTGGCATTGCTCATTTTGAGCAAATTGAAGTCATCCTTTGTTTGAGTAGACAAACCCTTGACATTCACTTCCAAATGTGCCTGTGAATACAAGGCAGAAATATTACCCTTCAAATGTATTAAAAGTCACTTTTAAAAACCCAGGATTACTACATTAACTGCATAATCAACTACACTGATGCACCTTGATAATCTTCAATCACCAGCTACTTGGGTTGTTTTTAATAGCAACTACACATTAACACAATAAAGCAGAAATGGTACTACAGTGAAAATGAATATTTACTTGCTAAGATCACTGTTGATCTTGTTTAAAAAAAGCCCAAAAATATTTTTTCCAACAGCCTAGAATTTAAATTAATTTAAATGCTAGATCACTTAATCTGAATGTTGGAACTGGGTGATACTGCATTTTATGAAGAGGCTATAATATGGAATTTTATTACTAGAGAAGGAACAGTGGAAATGCTATAGTGCAGACTTACAGACATGTTCTTGGAAAATCTATCTGCCTACAAATCTGTCATTTTCTAGAAAGCAGGATTCTTTAAAAAAACATTGAGAAAAACATTTGCAAACAAAACTTATGTCTACCATACCTGACAAAGAATGGCTTCTCCACCACCATTTCCATAGGGCAGATGGACAATCACCATATCTTTATCTGGACTCTCCAAGTAACCTAGTAGCTTCATGGGGCTTAATTCTTCTGTAGTTTCTCTCTCGAAAACTTTCCCACTAGCTAGAATATTTAGTCTAACCTCTTTGCTCTTTGCTGTTGAAAACACGATGTCCTGTATTTTGCCCATCAGTTCATCTTTACTTTTTAGCTGTATTCCACCAAAAGTGAAAGAAGAAGCAAGTCCCAAAATCTTCCCACCTTTTGACATAAAAGCAAGAAATTGTTTGGACACATCATCTGAAATGGGGTGTGATGCAGCAACAATCAACAGCAATGCATTGTCAAGCCATGGAACGCTCATAACTTGATTCTCTAACAACTGGTAGACTGTATAAGCATTAACATCTACACATTCCATGATGAGTGATTTTATTTCCTCAAACTTCACTTTTCCAGGGTCAGAACCAACGTAAATTAAAATATTAGGAGGCTTCCCAGTAAGGTTTACCCTTTTCAGGTTTCCTGCCAGATTATCACTAACATCTTCGGAATTGCCACTATAATCATCAGGAAGATCTGGAATGTTTTCTGCAGAGGCAAACTTAACTGACTCAATTGTGCTATTCTCCAGTTCCAAGCACTCATGACAGCTGGAAAGATGAAGGTGGTGATGTTCACCAGTTCCCGTTTCCTTTTCAGATATTTGCTCAAGTTGTTCAGGATGTTCATTTACTTTCTGCAATTTACATGCTGATCTCTGCATTTCTTGATCGCCACCTGCTGCACAATCAAGAGCTTCCTCTTCTGGTTTAGCATCAGTCTTAAAAGTAGACCCTTGAGTCAGTTCACCAAGTGGCATCTTATTAGTATTTCCCTCTTTTTGGGTATTTGGAGCCAGTTGTTCTAACTCTTCCAGCGCTGACTTCTGTAAGTGAACAGCTGACATATTTAAAGTAAGTTATTAAACAGAATGCATAATAATGGCAATGTTGAATAATGCTGCCTTTAATATAAGCTTAAACTGGTGTTCTAATCTTAAATAATTGTGATGACATGTCTCCATTTTACTATCAGCATGTTTGCAATGCAATATAACATTATGTTATCATGATGATGCAATGGAGCAGCTGTTGGTAAAAAATTATGTGCTTGCAAAGCACATCTTCAGATTAAGCTGTTGGTGACTGAAGTCATCATTTGCCCTAACAAAAAATGCCTGTCTTACTTAAACCCTATGCCAATAAGCTATTGTACGCATACACAAAAGAAAAACGCCTAGCAGTTAGACTGAGGACAAGTATGGCTAAGCAATTAAGTGAACCAAAACATGTGGCAAAGGTCAAGATTGGCATGTGTTAATTCTGGAGTCTCATATTTGGATATCCAACTAAGAACACTTCAGTGACCTGACCTTCAGAAGGAATAAGCAACCAGGTCAGTTCAGCACACAACTGTGTATGGACAGTGGTTATGCTCTCATATGCATCCGTGTAGGTTCTGAATTAACAAATTTGCTTACAAAGTACAAGAAAAAAGTGGTGCTGACTGGATGCAGATGCACAAATTATGGATACAGTTCTCATCAGTATGGCAGTCTGGATGACAATGTCATCCCTTCCCATCTCAAAATACCAATGCACTTTCCCATTTGCTATCTGTGTCCATTGTGTTCACTTACTATTAATGTAGAAGACCTTGCACAACTACTGGTGCATTGAAATCACTAGTTTCAATGCATCTCCAACTAAGCATGCTTAAAAAACAACATTTTTAAAGGAAAGGTTTGCATTCCAAAGCAGTTACTAGATTTTGCATTATTAAATAATGTACAATTATAGACATCACCAGGAGGACCTGAACTTTTAAATTCTCCAGTATCTGGAGGATACTTTGCGATGGTTAAGTATTTATAACTTTTTTACACTCCAGAGACACTCCAGGATAAGAATTAGATTTATGCTTGTCAGTCATTGGCTTACCCAATCAACAAAATAACTGAATTGAGAGATTAAAAATTAAATCTTTACAAGAATGGTGTGAACACCAAATAACTATTTCATAGGAGAGGTGCTCAAGTAAAGTTCCACATTTTAACACACAATTCATAATGCTAATACTAATAATAATAAATGAACTCAATGATGGCCCAACATTTTGGGCAACAAGTCAAGTTCAAAATATAAAACTGCACCATTAGAACAAGAACACCATTAGAACTTGTGGCTCTCCAGATACTGTCAAACTACAACTTCCATCATTCCCGACCACTGGCTATACCAATGCAGAGTTACAGGCTCTCCCCTTATAGTGAGCACTACTGTACATACATAACTGCCCTGTTCCCTAGAGTAAATTACTTCTAGTTACTGAGAGTGGGAGTTGATGTCATCAAAGTTGAGGAAAGCATTTTATGGTGTGGTGTATGATTGTCTATGACATCTAGCCCTCTACTACTCTCCAGATATATCAATGAGTCCTATTATCTCTGCCATTTATGACACCCATCTACACAGTGGCCAGTCATTATTGATTGATTATTGTTTCAATATGTAATGTATTGGATGTATAAAAAGTCCCAACCCCAAGCACTGAATTCAGTGAAAAGTGTAGAAATGGGTTGTTTGTCATAAGTATGTTGTGTTGAAGTTGACAGCACATAATCTTGATCTAGCAATATTAAGACTGGGCCTTAAATTCACAAAATATGCACCTAGTAAATGATATAAATAATGGAACTACAATTAACAGGATGGACCCTACCCGTTTTCTTGCACAGAATATCAATTAAGTTATGTTGGTCTAAGTCGCTTTGTGGGCCACTGCAATGGAACACATTAATTATAAAGATACTTACACACAATTTTTTGAGGCTTCATTCCATTATCCATTTGGAGTCTATTTTCCATGAATGCTATCCCAAGGCTACTGAAGTTATCTATGCTTGTTTCAGCAAATAATATGTAAGGTTCGCCAGGTCTGAAGGCCAAAGGTGAACAATAGTCTGACCACTTCACAATCTGAAGAAAAAAATCACGACATATTTCCCAGATTTTTTTTTAATTATGTAGCATTCATATCCATAGCTGTGCATTTTGCCTAGGAATACAGGAATTTAGGAGCGTGCACTGGTTTCTGACAAATTCTGAATCCTGTGGCAAAGCAGGATACTTTGGAAGGATTTCAGCTTAGCAAAGGTTCAAGTTCTCTATGAGGCAATCAGAGCCAAAGAGAGAGGACTGAGTTTTGTTTTCTTTTTCTTTCTCTATTTGTGTTTTTATCTAGATTAGGTTCATTTATCTTATTGTATTATAAAAAAGCTTTAATAAAATCTTATGAAAAAATAAAATAAAACCAAAACCATTACAGAACATACTGACCTCTTCTGCTGAGCAATTTACAGCCTGAGAACTGCCTGCTTGAATGGAAATACTTTCAGTTAGAAATGTGATACGTTCTGTTTCCAATATTTTATCCAAATAATGAAAAGGCGATACAATAAGCAACGTCCATTTGTTTAAATCATCAACAGACTGGAAAAGAGAGGGAAAAAGAGATGCTTAACAACATTTTGGGAAGCTTACCTCTTCCTCCCCAAATTGAGCTCTGATATGTAATTTCAGGAAAACACAACAGTTAAGACTAACTTCACTACACTTTGCTCTATCTGGATCCAACTGAAACAAAAGAGACCTGCTTCGTCAGACCAAAGGCCCATCTAGTCCAGCAACGTGTTCTCACTGTAGCCAACCAGCGGCTAAAGAGAATCCTCTCCTATACTTGGTGTGTCATACCATATACATTTTTGGAATCCCACACCTTTGATGGCATCTTACAACACCTTAAGGTCCAACATGTATAGGAAGGTAATCTACTTCTTTGTTAGTTAAAGTGTTAGTCTCTATCATGAAAACCCTATATGCATGCCACTGGCAACTGAGAGTGGAAATTAGTCATATCTTAACACTAGCAATTCCAATAAGGAGTGTTGGGACTGCACTCTCTTGTACTTTATGACTGTCTAAAGATCAGAGTGTGACATAATAGCCACCAAGGGGCCGCTTTACGTGTTACGAAACTAAAATAATGTTTTAAAGAATTAACAAGATTACAAAAAATACGTCAAACAAAATAGTCCACAAATTGAGTTGCAGTGGTAGTTCGCGTATACTGTATGCAGCTTTTTGCCTTTCTAAATATACTTAAGATAGCAACCTAAATGTTTTACTTAACTCTTCAATTTTACATCCGCTTTTACATACACTAAATTTCTGCTTGTTTGATTTTAACTCTCAGATTGATCATACGCAATAAATCAATTGTATCCAAACATCAGGCTAACAGATTTCATCTTATTATATGTTTATTTTTAAAATATTTCACATTTTTGAAGGACACGAGTGCTGACCGCAAGGGATGTTTTGCTTAATTTCACAATGTACAGTTAAATGTGCAATCCTATCAGCCACTGTTCCAACATGAGGCACAATGACTTCTGCTCCAGAAGAAAAACCACTGTTTTATGCCAGCATAACAATGTAGAGCAAACTGTTCCAACATGAGGCACAATGACTTCTGCTCCAGAAGAAAAACCACTGTTTTATGCCAGCATAACAATGTAGAGCAAACTTTGTTGATGAAGCATAATACCATCACATGGGACTGTCCTTGAAAACAGTCCAAAAGCTGCAGCTTGTGCAGAATAAGGCTGCCAGGTTACTAACTTGGACAGGAATATGGGATCTCATGTAACACTGAAGTTTTGCACTGGCAACTTGTGCACTGTGACATTGATTCAATGAGTCAGTGCTAAATGACTTAAGGAAACAAACATCTACAGAAGCTAATCTTCCAATACCAGCCACTCAATCCTTAATATGGGTGGAGCTCTACCTGCAGCTTTCAGATGTCAGTTGAATACAATTTTAATTACCCAAACTTTGCAATCTGGTAACAGAAGGTTTAAGCTTCAGAATATATGTATCTGTGTTTTAATGATTTGTAATGCATATTTTTATTTGTACACGTTTTTAGCTATATTCAGGTCTTCCACTAGCACAACAGGGCTTCCCTCACCAACTAGCTTGTGGGGTTAGGAGAACACCTAGAGTGACAGGCAAGGGGAGAAGAGGGGAAATAATTATGTCAGGCAAACAGAAATGCTTACACCAAAATATTTGAAACACTGCAATGCTGAATTGCTCCCTCAGTGTTGTAGTTAACATTGTCATAGGGTTTCCATCTTTTATCCTACCAAAATATTTAGGGTCATGTCACACATTACACTTTTTAAATTATATACACAAAGCAGCCAGTATTAATACATAATTAACACACACAAGCACATACAAGCATGATTTTGCCACTGCATGCATTTCACTGGTACATGCACCAAACAATTGGGAGTAATCACATCTCCATTAAATGTGGCTGCGGGGTGGGTGGGTGTACTGTATATATAAAGAAATAACACTACTTAACATACGAAGCATCCCTGTACTTTTTACAGGTTAGAAATTTTAAAAGCATGCTTTTCCTTTCTCAAATGTGCTTTTGATTATTCTTACTATTTAGACATCGGGTGAAAATAGGCTTTCCAGAGCTTTCACGTATTATCACCTGTAATCTTCAATTAACTTGCTGCTGCTATATCTAATCTTAGTTACCGGTACCTGCTTTTTCTCTTTAGAAACAACTGCTTTATAAGGAGTCGCTTTTAAACTGCAACATTCTTGTTTGCAAGTTTGGGGCCTTTCAAGTGAAAGGCAGGCTATAAACATATAAACATAACATATAAACAAAACTAAATAAATAAAACAAACAATATGTGTCACCATATTGTTGCACCCTCCCCAATCTAAGGACAGCTGCACCTATTAATTTCTGCCTATCCTCCAGCGGTTGAAGGGCCAGAAACCCCAGAGTATTAAAATGTACTTTTTTTTATAAAAAAAAGCAGTTTCTATTTCATCTGTAAGCCACCTGGAGCCACTGGCTTGGAAAAAAAGGTGGGACATAAACATGGTAATAATAACTCCCTCCCCCGTCCAAATAACCTACACTTGTGTTGAGATATATTATCTCCCTACTCCTATCCTATACACCAGGGGTGGGTGGGAAGCCTGTGGTCCTCCATACCTGACTGGACCCCAATTCCCACCATCCCCGACTACTGGCCAAACTGGTCGGGGCTGAGGTGTCCTACAACTGGAGGACCACCCGCTGCCCATCCATTTTATGTACACCTGGCGAAACGGGCGCGCCACGGGCCGCGCCTCCTTCTCCTCCCTTCCCGCCTCACACCTGGGTCTCGTCAGTGAAGAAGACCTTGTCCCCCACCCTCAGGCAGACTCTCTCCTCCTCCGGGGGGCGCCGGGGCCCCGGCTTGCGAAGCGGATGGTGGGCAGCTTGCCGGTGCTGCGGAGTTTGGCGAGGGCAGCCGGGGCTGGAGGAAGAGGAGGAGGTAGAGAAGGTGAAGGAGCAGCGGGTCCTGTACAGCCTGCGCACCGTGCGGCGGATGAGCCCCGCCGAAGAGGCCCCCCAGCGCGCCCACAAGTACAAGTAGCAGAGCGTGATCAGCATGGCGCGCGGGCGACGCGCCTGAGGGGCTCCAACCGCCAACCGACGCGCCCGCCCCCATCCGTACCTCAGCGGCTGCGGAGAGGGTGCGGGGAGTGGCGGGGGAAGCAGCCAACGCCGACGCCGCCGTGATTGGCTGTCCCGCCCTCCTCACGCGAAGATAACAGGACTGCTGATTGGTCCGGTGGTCTCCACCCCCTCCCTTCTCTTGCTGTTGGTTCCAGGCACGAACAGGCGTAAAAGACCCGGAAGCGCCATATAGCCGCGCTGTAGCTTCTCTATCCTCTTGCTACTTCTTTGCGCTATGTCTGTAGCAGAATTCAGAAAAGCCTAGACTGTCTTTGGATGGGGAGGGACGGATGCTTTTTATTTATTTATTTATTTATACATACATACACACATACATACATACATACATACATACGTTATTTTCTATAAAAGTTTGCATTTTCGTCCTTCATTTCCGGGTTCCGCATCCACATTTGATGTTACTCCCTGCTCTGTTATCATGTATCTAGAATCATGTATTGCGCTTCCTCTGTTTTTTTCTCGTACACGTGCGCGCTGCCCACGATTCTGTCTCCGATCGGTCCTGTGAAAAAATTGGCTTCTGAGCGCGCCAATCCGCATCGGATCGGGCCGTAGGGGAGGCAGTCAATCCGTGGTTGCACAAACAAAACCTTTTTGAAGGAGGATGGAAATGTCCCATAAAGAGATGTATAAAATCTCGACCCAGTTCCTTGGAATGAGACACTAGCCTCTTCCTTGTGACAATTTCTAAGTGTACATCGCTTGGAAGAAGTAAATTCCACTGATAAAAAAGAGGCTTGACTCGCAAACAATTCTATAATCGTTGCAGGTTATGCAGACCCCCTTATTGTGTAGAATTTATTGGAACAGATAACACTGGAGGGATGTTCTGGAGCAACATTTTAAAAATTAAAACATTGCAGCATTAAGTTATTGCTATTCCCAGCTGAAAACCATTTTGGTTTTTCAATATTTTGAAAATTAACATTCAATATTGGGGGTGGGATGGGGGACCGACCGCGGGAGGATTTCTGCCTGCTTGTGAGAATTCCAGAGCTTACCTTTGGTGAAGTGTTCGCTTCCCTCCTGCCTCCTCAATGCTGCCCGTCTATCTAAGATTAGGACAAATTATAAATCCTCTCTTGGCTTTTCCTGCTCCTCATTGGACAGGAAAGCTGCCAAAAAAGGATTTCTGGGGTGGTTTTTTGGGAGGGTTTTTGGTGCTGGGGGAAAACAGCATCCGTTCATGCTCATAATTCGAAACCTAACTACTCTGCTTCCAATAAACTGAACCACTTTCTGTAAATCTATTTAAAGCAAGGGAAACTGAAAGCACAGAAGCTTTTTGCGCATGTCTATTTATCACACTGTCTTTTTATCTGCACAAAGTTCTTAGGTGGCAATCCAACTAAGCTTTAAGCAAGCAAGATAGATTACCTATCTACAAGCACAGATAGCATTGCATTGCTGGAAGCAGTGCCTACAACTATACACACACAAACACTTGCTTGCAATTAATAGGTTGACTTATCCCTGGGAAATGTCCAATATCTGAGAGCCCAAATGAATTCAGTTTAACTTATTTCCAAGTAAACGCAGAAAGAATCATAGTTTTGGAAGGGATCCCAAATGTAATCTAGCCCAACCCACTGCAATGCAGGAATCACAACTAAAGCATCCATGACAGATGGCCATCCAACCAGTGGCGGAGCTTCATGCTCTGGCGGGGGGGGGGGGCAGGCGGGGGAGGGGCTGGCATGCCACCCACAGGGGCTTGGTGCAAGTCCTGGGGGCCTGACACACCGCCTGCGGGGGCGTAGCACCGAGTGGGGGGGGCAGCCGTGATGGTACCCCACCAGGATCGCGCTGCCGGGGGCAGTGCGCTCCCCCCCCTTCCTTCGCCAGTGCATACAACCTCTGCTTAAAAACCTCCAAGGATGGAAAGTTGTTCCACTGTTGCACAACTCTTTCTGTCAAAAAATTCTTCCTGATGTTTAGTCAGAATCTTTTTTGTAACTTGAATCTGTTATAGGAATTTTAAGGTCTTATATATATATAATAAATGTTCATAAATGTACAAGGCACACACATATATAAGTATATATAAACCATGTGTCTGAAATAGTAAAGGTAAAGGTACCCCTGACCATTAGGTCCAGTTGCGGACGACTCTGGGGTTGCGGTGCTCATCTCGCTTTATTGGCCGAGGGAGCCGGCGTTTGTCTGCAGACAGCTTCCAGGTCATGTGGCCAGCATGACTAAGCCACTTCTGGCGAACCAGAGCAGCTCACGGAAACACCGTTTATCTTCCCGTCGGAGTGGTACCTATTTATCTACTTGCACTTTACATGCTTTCGAACTGCTAGGTTGGCAGGAGCAGGGACTGCGCAACGGGAGCTCACCCCATTGCGGGATTCGAACCGCCAACCTTCTGATTGACAAGTCCTAGGCTCTGTGGTTTAACCCACAGCGCCACCCGCGTCCCTGTCTGAAATAGTACAGGAGAACAATTTTGAATTGTACTCTCCCAAATTGTCCTCAAATATTTCTCTGCAAGGAGGAAGGGGGAAAGCTTTCCAATTGTCTTTGGACTGTAGAGGCTTACACCTCCCTGTAAATACAGTCTAGCAAGTTATCTGTTAAGCTGAGCACACTATCAACATGTATAAGAGCAGGGGTCAGCAACCTTTTTCAGGCGTCCCTCAGACCATATGGTGAGCCGGACTTTTTTTTTTTTAAGGAACGAATTTCTATGCCCCACAAATAACCCAGAGATGCAGTTTAAATAAAAGGACACGTTCTACTCATGTAAAAACACACTGATTCCTGGACTGTCTGCAGGCTGGATTGAGAAGGCGATTGCCTTCCCCCGTGTAAGAGATTCAGGAACTAAGTATTTACCATCTCAAAGGAATGGCCAGGCTACCCAGAAAAGGCAATCAGATAAGGCATTATCAGGTATTCTGGCAGACAGGATAGAAGCAACACTTTCAAATATCTGCTGGGGACCACCTCTTTCTGTGATGTATGTATGATCTCTTGGGGGGTGGTCTAGAGCTAGAGGGTAAAGGTACCCCTGCCCATACGGGCCAGTCGTGACCGACTCTAGGGTTGCGTGCTCATCTCGCTCAAGAGGCCGGGAGCCGTCGCCATCCGAAGACACTTCTGGGTCACGTGGCCAGCGTGACGAAGCTGCAGCTGGCGAGCCAGCACCAGCGCCGCACACGGAAACGCCGTTTACCTTCCCGCTATAAAGCAGTACCTATTTATCTACTTGCACTTAGGGGTGCTTTCGAACTGCTAGGTGGGCAGGAGCTGGGACCGAACGACGGGAGCTCACCCCGTCGCGGGGATTCGAACCGCCGACCTTACGATCAGCAAGTCCTAGGCACTGAGATTTTACCCACAGCGCCACCCGCGTCCCTTAGAGCTACAGGGTAGGCAATTTCAAAAGTCAGTATAAGAGCTTGCACACCAATGTTCTGGGTTCTCCTCCTCCCTCCCTGCGTGGGGGACCCTGTTGCAAGAGTTTAATAAAGATCATGCTTACTAGCTGCTTTGCTTCTCAATATTCTCTGATTGGCCTGTGTTATTTTCTCCTACTGACAGAGAACCTACGGTACTTAAGGACTCTATAGGGGCTTTTAGATATGCCATAAGGGAAAGGGAGCAGTATTTCTCTATCATCAGTAAATGCATCAAAGTCAGTTTAAAAGGAGTGGCAGCTGAAGAAAGTGCATTTTGGACAAGGTGTATGTTTCACAGGAATGATTTTGCAGAATTGTTTATGGAACGAAACAGTGGATAAGTTAGGGTTGCTTGGATAAGGGCATAATTTAGGAAGCAAAGGGATCAAGGATTTTTCTTGTTCTTAAGTGGTTTACATTGGCACAAGTATTGCAGTTTTGCCAAACAAAATAAGATTAGGGTTGTGTACATATATATATATATATAAATCACTATCAACGTGGGTATCCATTGATGTGACACAGGAAATCAGAGTAGGATCTTGTGCAGTTTCCCCCTAAAGCAGCACTAATTGATAGCTTTAGAGCTGAGAGATTATCTTCAGCTTTTTCAACACTATAGTACACAGGTGTTTCACATAAATTCAAAGGATCTAGTTTACAGAGATAACTGTAGAGTTGATGCAGGATAGCCGCTTATTGAGAATTTGGGGAGCAGGCTGATTAGAAAACAAGTTCTGATTTTTAGGCCTTACCAGATTCTGCAGATTTTACTTTCCAGCGAGAGGACAATAACACAAAATTGCTTTGCGTACTTGGTTCACTGCTTTTACAGAAGCATGAGGGAAAGTAATAATAATAATAATAATGGTTGTTGTTATTTTAATTTAATTTATTTGTACCATACCTATCTGACTGGGTTGGCCCAGCCACTCTGGGCAGTTTCTTTTTAAAAAAGGTTTGTCACAGCATGGGAGAACTGAGAGACACACAGCTTCTGTTAAGGTAAAAATGACACGCCCTTTGCTCAGATATATTTGTGGTGTGTGTGGTTTTTTGGGATGTAAAGAGCACAGGCTGAGGACAAATGGCATTTGGCTTGTGTGGGGACCAGGTGGAGCAAGACACTCAGTCCTTGAAAGATGCTTTATTAGTACTGCATCCATATTTTTGAGGCACTTTCACATAATCTCACTGAAGTCAAGCATTTTAGCACTTCATTACCAACCAGCCTCCTCAACTAAGGAATTTATAAATCTTTCCCATATGAATAAGTTTGGTTATTTTTTTTATATAAAAAAAATACGTTTTCTTCAGTTAGTGTCTAGGGCAGTCTTCTGTGTCAGACAAGAAAAACATTTTGTTTACTTCACTGATAGGAATATCTCTTAATGCAGGGATAGCGTCTTCTTGTGGTTTTTTCCATTTCTGATTTTTTGCGTAGTGGTCTGTAGAAAATGTAAGGAAAAATAAGATACATCATGCTTTAGTCATACTAAAGAAAATACTTTTTCACAAGGAAGTAGTTTTACAGCAAGATATATTAATGATTCCTCTAATAAGCTAGCACATCTACTCCAAATTTCGAAAACCTTGCAGTCCACCATACAAAATCAGCATACAGCTTTACCATGTGAGTCCCAGAGACTAAGAAATGACCTATATATTCAGAAAAAGTGAAAAGGGAAACCATTCAACACTTCTTTCCGTAAGAACCCACTTGCCATTTAAACCATACCTTCCAAAAGGCTGGTTGAAATCCCACAAATTAATTGCATGCAAGGCAGAAAACTTAAAAGCTCCTTTTGTGCCGGGTTTTCCTGGCATAGAAAGAGCTTTTCATCTCTCTGACTTGCTTACCAAACTCTGGGATACTCTCATGTGGGCTTCCCGGATCTTGTGTGGAGATACAAGATGCAACTATACTGTATTGAAGTCACCTTTGGAAGTTCACCTCCAAGTGTCCCCACCATCAGAGGTAAGGTGGATGATTAAAACCTTCTCAGTAGAAACACCTCATTTGTGAAATTTCTATCCCACAGAGGTGTACCTGGAACCAACACTACAATCTTTTTGCTTTTATTCTCCCTGGCTTTTAAATCTCACCCTCTTAACACAGTATTTAATTTTATTTATTTTTTAAACAAGCCTGGATGCTCTCCTGAAGGGTGGAATCTATCTATCTATCTATCATCTATTTATCTATCATCTAAATTAAACTAAGATTGTGATTTGGTTTTGCTGTTTTAGGTTTTAACATCCACAGTTCTACTATTCATGTTTAAATTTGTTTTCTTATATGAAATTGTTATACGCTGGTGCTTTGAGCTGCCTTGAAGAACTGTGGAAAGGCAGGACATAAAATGTTTAATACCAGAAATGATTCCCCACTCGCATTTTCAAGTAGGCCAGTAATGTGCCATTTCCCTCAGTATATAGATCAACTCTATGATGGGCAAAGTAGGAAAGGTATCATGTGATATGTCGTAATCTATTGATGGAATGCAGAAACTCTTGAGTTAATTCAGTGGAAAGCCTTTTACCTATGTGTCAAGCAGCATGTGTTGATGAAGTAATTTCTTACAAATTCAAATGACAAAAACCATACTGATGATAAAACTTACTCTACAAGTACATGCATGTAGGAACCAGACCCATGAGTAGATATTTTAAACTATAATAAAGTATAGGTGCAGGTTGTTTGAAGAGGGGGCTACAAGTTGCAGGATCACATCGATTTCAGTATTGCCCACAAGATGTTTGTATGCCCATGGCAATCTTGATGCTTTTATTAACTCTTTTGCATATCTATTGTAGGGTAATACCATTTTGACCAAAGTTTTCTCTTTTTTATAATATTCTGATCTCCTTTCTGTTTTTTTAGGTGTATGTTTTTACACTGTCCTTTGAAAACTGTTGTGGGGGAGCAGGAGAAGGCATGGTCAACCATACAATACCTATTCAGCCCCAGCGCTCACAAGTCCCACAATAAAAACAAGTACTCGTACCTTGGAAGTCAAACGGAACTCTTTCAACTTCCAAAATGTTCAGAAACCAAAGCACGGCTTTTGATTTGCTGCAGTAAGCTCCTGCAGCCAATCAGAAGCTGCAGAACCCCCGTCAGACGTTTGGCTTCCAAAAATAGTTTGCACAGTCACTTCCAGGTTTGCGACATTTGGGAGCCAAAATGTTTGAGAACTAAGCTGTTCGAAAACCAAGACACGACTGTATTGTGAGTAGCTAAAAATAGTATTATGAGTTTATTACTTGCAGTCCTTGTCAGCATCCTTACCTGTAATGGTGTGTGTGGAATTCAGTGGAGCAGTACTGATCATGTTAATACCAAAGAGGAGTACATAGGCTATTCCCACGCTAACTAAAAGGTAGACAGGCAAAGCGACAGCCCAGAACCTATGAAATGGAGGTAAAAACAGTTACCTTAAGTAGAGTTGTATACACAAGGAAACACACAGCAGAAATCATTTCAAGCACTAAATGAAGTAAGGCCACATTTCAAAGACAATGGTGTAGTGCTGGAGAAAATGGTACAGCAAAGAGCATGACTGAGGCTGGAGCAGCTTCCCTGTGGGGCAAGTTTGGTGCCTTTTAATTTTGGAAACAAGTCAAAAGGGGCAGAGGACAGGATAGAAATTTTAAAAATTAACAAGTGTTGGTATCTAATGGCAATCATACTCTTGAGTAGGTCTACTGATTTCGGTGGTTCTGTTCAGAGCATGACTTAGTTAGATAAGTCTACCCAAACAGTAGAGCAAGAGTTCCCAAAATGATTCTCCATCTCTCATCACACAAGAGCGACTTGATTAAGAATGGTTAATCTATGGAGTTTGCTGGCACAGGATGTGGCAATTGTCACTTTCTTGGAAGGCTTTTTTTTTTAAAAAAAAAGGTTAGACAAATATAATGAGAACAAGGACATCAATAGCTCTTAGCCTTTCTTGTAGAAATCATTTCAAAAACATAACTGCCTCTGAATATCAGGTGCTTGGGACGGTCTATTTTTGGGGAAGGGTGGAATGCATGCCTTCATGCTCTGCTATGACAGGCTTTCCAGAAGCCTCTGACTAGCCATGGATGTGTCCCCTGCCAGAGGCTAGTGCTGCAAAAGGGAGCAGTAGCAACCTCCCCCCTTCCTTGAATTCTCAGCTTTCATTTTTTTTTAAAAAAAGCATGTTTCCAGTATTTGTAGAACTTGAGCTATAAGGCAAAATGTACAGAAACCATTATTCTCTATTTAGCTGAGGCTACAGACATGAAAGACATTTAGTGTGAAAAATTATTCAAACCTACTTTTGAGGCCAGTATGTTAACCCCCAGGAGAACAGCCAGGATTCAGGTATATAGGCCCAGACAAGGTACAGCACTGCATAAAACAAGAAGGAAGAAAAGTGCAATGGCAGATGTGATATGATCTCCTACAACAAAGTAGCCAAGCTTGCATCTATGGCCTGGCTGTCACTGGAAAGCCTGTTATTGCCGGTTATGAGATTCTGATCTGGCTAATATCTATCTGGATGAAATACCACTACAGTGCTGCTATAGACTTACTTCAAGTGAAAATGAATAGGGTTAGGTTCTTGTGCAGAGAAGGGGGAAGTCTATCAGACATCACTGGCCACTTAGCAGCTTCCAACAGTGAAGAGCTAAAGTTATTCAAATGGCTGAATGACAAGACAAGTCCAAAGGATTGCATGTTTTAGAACAATAAGAATATTGGTCAAGTGCTTTCAAATGAAGGCAAAGTACAACACATAAAACTGAGGATTCAGAAGAAGGCTTCCCTGTAACCTGTTCATTTAGATTTTGTGCATGACTACCTGGAAGCAATTCCCACAGATTTGAATGCAATCCTATGCTCACTTATCTGGGAATAAGTCATAATGAAATCAATGAGCTTTACCTTTACAGTACAATCTTATATGTGGCTCCTCAAGAGGTCTAGCAACCCTTGCAGAGGCTCAACCCAGCATGCCTAATTGGTCATGATCCCTAAGCACTTTTGCTTTCAGTATTGACATCCTCCTTACCATCACACTTTAAAGTCTTGGAACTATGAAAGGGTGTAAGTGGTTGATTATAAGGTGAAATAATAGGTTAATAGTGAAATAACCAGGTTGCCCAAGGTGTCTTCTGGGATTGCAGTCACAACTGTGGAAGGAGGATTGGGCTAAAATGAGTTACTGAACACAGAAATATACTTACTAAATAGGAACTGGGATCCTAAATACAGAACAAAGCCATATATAGCTCTTTCTGGCAATGGGGCCGGTGAGTTTTCAACCATGTTGCTGTCTTCTATTTATCTATTTAGGAGGGGGGAAAGACCATTAGTGTTTTGTTGTGTTAGCATTCTACCTCCATCAACAACAAGGCACTGCTCTCAAATAAATTTCCCCACCAACTGAAGAAGTGAAACTGTGGAAAACACAGTAAAACTTGTAAGTATACAAGAGATACAAACTAGGCATCACTCCTGCTTTGGTTGGATGCAAGATGGCAAGTTACAAAAAACACTTCATCAGAAATATGAAAAGTTAGCTTACTCTCAGCTGCATCCAGGGCAATGTTGGTTACAAATTCAAATACTTCAATTTATGCTAATGTGCAATTACAAATCATTTAGCACTTCCAAACACCTAATAGTCCCCACCAAAAGGGGGCTATGAACAGGTTTAACAGCTTCATGTTCTCTTATCATTCATTAAACTTTGTATTAAAAACCAACAACTTTCTAAGCTAATTATGAGAAGTATTTTCTACAACCACAAAGTGGGTTTCTTTTTTGGGGGTGGGGGGTGGGAGAATATAAGGCAGACCTGTAGTGAATAGAGACTACAGTACCTGCATCTCCCTATAAAGGCAACTGGAAGTTACTATTTTTAAATTTATATCGTCCCTGTCCTTCAAGGAGCTCGGGGCAGCATATATGGGTTTCTCACCCCTCCTTTTCTTCTCTTGAAAAATATTTTCACAGCAATCCTGTAAGGCAGGTTAGGCTAAGAGAGAATGACTGTGCCCAGGTCTTCATGTCTGAACAGAGGCAGGAAGCTGCCTTAGACACGAGTCAAACTCTTGGATCATCGAGCTAATCGCAGTCACCATTGCCTTGCAGAGGATTCCCAGGGTTTCGAGCAGGATTATTCCCACCCCTACATACAGATGCTGGGGAACGGAACCTGGAACCTTCCTCATGCAAAGCAAGCGAGCTATGGGCACTCCCGAATTTGGACCTGGTCCCCAAACCAAGTCCTAACTCTCTAACCACCGCACTACACTCAAAAGCAGGCATGGTGTTGTTTTAAAAATACTGCTGTAAAATATTCCCCATCCCAGTTAAAAATCCGCCCTGATCTCATCAATCTCTATCGAAGCCTGGATTGGATTTCCAAAAAGCCCCCTTCAAAACACACCTAGGATTGCAACTGTCTCGTTAAACTGCCCTCGCAGAAATCCACCCACCCAAATCCATCATTTCAACCGACTGCAGGCGTCGATGGTCCCATTGACTCCGGCGCAGTCCCGGCTTGCTGCTTCCCCCCCTTAGCGAACCCGTCAGATGGAAACTCGCCAAATTCAGCCGGAAGTTGGGCGAGCGTGTGAGTCAGCCCACAACTTCAGCCAGGAGACATTAGAGATGCTCCACAACCCTTCGCACAACTGCGCCGCAGCCCCTCTTAGCCTTCCTGGTCCGCAATTTGAACCATCTTTCGGCTCTCCCTTCCGATGTAAAGGGGTGCGGGCTCCCTATAGATATGCCAAAGGGAGGCAGCGGCGCCATTCTGAGCCCGTTTAGGGAATCACAGCTAATGGCGGTTTTCATTTTTTTTTAACCGGAAATGGAAGCTGTGCGATGCTAACCCTTTCTATCTCTATGCTTCGAATAATAGACTCGTTGATGGCCCCGTTGAGGATGTTAAGTCACCTCCGAATTAGCAAGCTGTTTGTTTGGGCATCTAGCACTACTGTGTTGTTGTTTTTTTAAAAAAGGTCTCTACGCTTATTTTTGCCCACAAGTCGGCTCTAACTGAATTCTCACTGTCTGTACTTTTGGCACTTCGTTTCCCAACCTCGCTGCTTTTACATACACACACACACACACACACACACACGCCCTATTTGCATCAGATGAAGCCTTCAAAAGTTCATACCATAAAAGTGTTAGTCTTTAATATGCCACAATACCCTTTGTAGTTCGAGGCACATGCATTGCAAAGGTAGTCGTGTTGCTCCATACAAAAAGCATTCAGAATCCACAGTTGGACAATATTTAAAATGGGCTCAATAAAAATGTCATCTAAGTGTGTCGAGATGGATCCTCCATATTTTTAGGAGTATAAACTAATTACATGTCTACAACATTAGCCCATTCTTTGGTTCTTTTTGCATTTTTACTTGTCCCTCTTATCCCTTGCTTTGTGCAACATCTTGCCTGAAGACGAATTCTGGAGTGTTTGGAGGCTTGTCACCTTTTTGTGATATTTGCGTTGGTCCCAACTGGATTTTAAGTTGAGGTTGGATCCCCTTTTGCGTGGCTGTTGTGAGCCACTCTTCAGCATAGCCACTTCTCATACATTCAGTATGGAGAACATTGTCGTTGGCAGTGTTATTTTTGAAACATTTAAACACAAACATAAACATTTTGCACACAAAACAATACACGCAAAATTATATCTGAGTTCATTAAGTGCATCTTCCCTGTGTTTTGTTGCTGTGGGTACCCTGTAGACTGAGCTATAATTCTGGTTTTCTGTGGGCCCGAGCAGAGAAAAGTATGTTTCAGAAGGAACCGAAACACAAGATTTCAGGAACTACAGCCAATTCCATCAGATACAGGAAGCATTCTCTTGAGTAATATTTATACACCTAGCACTGATGGGGTTGAAACCTGGGTTACAGGAAATTAAATGCATACAGCTCAAATCTCGCTGATTGCATAGACACACAAGCTTAGGATAGTTATTAAAAATGCCATGTCACGCTTCTGATGAAGTGGCCCGCAGTCCACGAAAGCTTATGCCATAATAAAGATGCAAGCCTTTTTTGCTGCAACATGGCTAACCCTCCCGCAAATCGTTAAAAGGAACCAAGGCATTCCACCCCGAGGGAATGGGATCTTCCCTCCATTTCCCCGCAAGTCTACGCGGGGTTGCAATTCCGGCCTGTTTCTCGCTCTATGGCAGGAGAGCAGCGGAAACGAAACCGAAGCGTCGCCTGTGGGTTTTCCTGCGTATTGCTTGGAGAGGGAAGAGCAGAGCAGCACGTCAGCGCTTGCGAGCGGGCGGAGCGAGTGGAGGTGGCTGCTCGGAGCAGAAGCAAAGCGGCGGAGGCGGCGCGGAAGCTGCGCAAAGACTCGCCCGTCTGCCCGGTGAGAGAGGTACGGCCGGTGCGCGCGGAGAGTGGGTGGAGGCGTGGGGGTTTTGCTGGGGAATCCGCGTGGCCCAGCCTCCTGGCCTGCCTGCCTGGCCGCTGCTCCACAGTCTCTTGGGCGGTTCACTTTTCTCCCAAGCTGGAGCCTGGCATTCAAACAGTGTGTGCGCGAAAGGCCCTTTTGTCCAGATTGATTACGACTAA
The DNA here is from genome assembly GCF_964188315.1 of Podarcis muralis. Classification (NCBI taxonomy): domain Eukaryota; kingdom Metazoa; phylum Chordata; class Lepidosauria; order Squamata; family Lacertidae; genus Podarcis; species Podarcis muralis. The sequence goes on from NC_135658.1 coordinate 54,731,197, forward strand.
GCCTGTGGCTGTTGTGGCCGGAGAACGTGATTTTGAAGTGCACGTCTGAATGCTGCCAGGCGATCGCTTCCTTCCAGCCACGCCCGCTCCGGAATCGGGAACATTAGGCTTGTAGCAGTAGGCCTTCTGTTGGAGAGGCGCTGCAGGCTTTCCGCTCCGAAGGCGCCAAACACTTTCCAGTCTCCTCCTCGGATGACCTGGAAGTGGACTAATAAACACTCGCCCCCCGTCGAATGCCTAAGTGCAGATTCGGACCCCAGCCCCCACCCCCAAGTTGAGAGTGGCACTTTTTAAACAGTTGCATGACTGCACAGGGTCTGGGAGAGTTGGAGGCATTCTGTGTAACAATCGCATGTACGTATTTGTGCTTTAGATCCACGCCTTTGTGCCCATGGTGGTGATTTTTTGCGATGTGTTTCTGGGGTGATGCACGATTTGATTATGGTTTGTGGTAGGCCTTGTTTAAAAACCTTCTCTTCTTTTGGATCTGTGCCTTTGTGCATAGGGTGGCCCTATGGAGTGATGGATGCAGAATCTTGCAGTGATGCAAGTTTCCAGGAAATTTTTGAATTGGATCATTGTCTCCATATCAGAAGAAAGGCAATCCACACTCCCAAGTTGTGAATTTTAAGTGTGTTTTTTCTTAAATAAACATTACAGGAAGTTCCTAATACTAATTATATTTGTGTGTCCAGGGCCAACTTCTTAAAATAAATCCCTTTGATGTGCAGATATTTTGGTTATGAGCTTCCTAGTTTTGTTTGGGCAGTTTTGTGCAACTTTATATTGGAGTGAGTTATTTGCATGTGTAAAATTCCCCCAAACCCCATGTAATTTCTCTTAGTTTTAATGGATTTATTACTTTTTCCCCTAAAGCCCCCAAACAATGAACAATATATTACTATAAAAGAAGTACAGTATACAGTTAAAAGTACATTTTCTTCCATTTTAAATTTGAGAAAATTCAAATTTACAACATAAGGCCTGTGGGCTGATTGATGTTTCCTCTTTTGATAATTTTCTTTATCTTTTTAAAAAGCATTTGTGGCCCAATCAAGTGGAGGTAGAAACAATATGCATTGTTTTGTGTTGGTGATTCAGAGGGTTCTGTTGCAGCCAGGAAGTCAGACTTCCACAAACATGACTACTCAGAGTATGCCTCATTGAGTTCAGTGAAGATAACGTAGACTGAGACTTCTTCATGATCAGTTCATGCACTAGGTTTTCTGCTGTGCACCAAACCACTCTGTGTGAATTAGACAAATGCATGTTTGGAAAAACATATACAGTATAGAAAAACATGTTTGGAAAAACATATACAGCCCGTGCTGCTGAGAACCAATATTGGCAGCTTCCTGTCAAGTGTACCCTCAGTTGAATACCTGGGTTTTCTGTCAATGAATATGCAAGAAAGCCTGTAATCTGTGAATTGCTGGAGAATGAAAAACTTGTGTGCTCTGCCAGTGCAATACATGTTAGCTTGAAGGAAGGAGAAAATGACAGATACAACCAGAGATCAGAAAAGGAGACTGGAGTTTAGCTTTTCTGGTTAAAGAAAGGTAACCAAAATATACATTTAAAAAGGAACTGATAGAATAAACTAGGGGGTCACCAACATTATTATTATTTATTAAATTTGTATACCACCCCTCACCCACAGATCTCAGGTGACCATAGAAGCACATGTCCTGTTCAGTGGTCTCTTCCCCTTCCCCTCTAAAGTTCAGCTTGAATGAAGCATTCTGTTGTTTCCAGCAGAATAGATAGCGGTGTGTTGCAGGGTCTGTGTAGTGCCCATACCGTTTCCCTGATTTGCAAATGTGACTACAGGCCTCAAGAGGTTGGCGGCAACTGGAATAAACCAGTCTACCAATAGTACTAAAACAACCAAACAATGGAGATTGAAATGTTAAGAGCAGAAACACTGCATCCAATTAAAACTTAGGCCTCTCCCCTAAATGCTCAGTGAAACACCAAACTCTTAATGCTATGCCTGCGCCAGGAGGCTAAAAGCAAGGGGCCATATGGCTATCCCAGAGGAGGGAGCCCCAAAGCCTGGAGGGACTGGTCAAAAACATCCTGCTCCACATGCCCACCAGCCTGACCTCACCAGGCATGGCGGTGTAGAGTTGCACCATGGGCAGGAATGGGAAACCTCTTGCCTGGGAGCCCAATGTGGCCCTCCTGGCATCTCTATCTGACATAGGCCACCCCTGCTCTCTGTAGGCCATACCCTTCACTGGCCTTGCTGATGAGAGACAGAGAGGGGTGCCTGGAGAATCTTCCAGCCCACTCAATATACAGAGGCAAAATTTGCCTTCTTTGCTTCATCCACTGGCCTGTGGTCCCAGGACGCTTCCCCAGAAGGGAATGTGGCTCTTAATCTGAAAAAGGCTCCCCACCCCTGGCTGTGGGGGAGGGGGAGTCTATAAATTGTGGCTGAATTTAGCCTTGATTAGATTCATAGCTTTGTTATCTAGCAGCCAGCTGTAAAGCCTTGACCTGTCACAGTTTCAGTAGGCCTTGGCTCTGTGGGCAGATGCTTAGAATTCTACCTTAAATATATGGTTAGTCTTATCAGGAAGCTAAATAAATATTAGTGTTTTAAAAGGCTTGCAGAACAGTTTTACCTCTTTTTTATTATTTCAGTTTAGATTTTTTACCCTCCCTTCGCTATAAGGTCCCAGGGCTTATCGTACTCCATACTTGTTATGTAAACTCTGCACCATACTGACTTTGGAGTGTTCTGCAGCCTAAAATATTTGCATAGCAACAATGGGGCAGCAAAGTCCAGAGTGAGAACTGCTTTCAGGATTTTTGCACGGATTGCCTCTTCTCTCTGCTTTTATTGCCAGACTACAGGAACTGGATCTGACACTCTTCCCCACCCGGCTCCTTCACCTTCTGAGCTAATCCCCCATACATAAAGGTAAAGGTACCCCTGCCCATACGGGCCAGTCTTGCCAGACTCTGGGGTTGTGCGCCCATCTCACTTAAGAGGCCGGGGGCCAGCGCTGTCCGGAGACACTTCCGGGTCACGTGGCCAGCGTGACAAGCTGCATCTGGCGAGCCAGCGCAGCACACGGAAACACTGTTTACCTTCCCGCTAGTAAGCGGTCCCTATTTATCTACTTGCACCCGGGGGTGCTTTCGAGCTGCTAGGTTGGCAGGCGCTGGGACCGAGCAACGGGAGCGCACCCCGCCGCGGGGATTCGAACCGCCGACCTTTCGATCGGCAAGCCCTAGGCGCTGAGGCTTTTACCCACAGTGCCACCCGCGTCCCATACAAACAATCAAAACCTTTTTTGTGCTCCTCTAATTAGGCAACCCTCAGAGTTCTCACGTATTTGCCTGTAGGATTCCAGGTGAGCTGTTCTGAACATGCCTGCCTCTTGAAGTGACACAGCCACCTCCCCTTAATTCTTTGGGATTGAGAACATCTTTAATAAAAACAATTTAAAAAGGAAATTAAGAATTCAGGTGGAGGAAGATGTTTGCTAGAGGAGTTGGGGGCTCCTGTCCTATTTCTAGCAACAGGAGTTGCTAATATCTGGCAGGGCCTCAGTTTATGACCTAAGAGAGCCAGCATTTCCCCACGAGAAAAGATGCTTCTTGAGCTATCGGAGTTCAAAGCATCAAAGACTGGTATCAGGTCTGGAACTGTGCCTGGAGGCAAATGAGGAGCCAGTGTGATTGATGCATTATTGGTGCTATGCGCTCTCTGGCAGGCTCCAGGTAGCACCTTTGTTGTTGCATTTTGAACCAATTGAAGCTTTAGAGTCCTTTTCAGAACATGTTGCAGTGGGCTGACCGGCATGTTTCCAATGATTGTGGCCAATGTACATTCACACGGTGAGCTGGCAGATGATGCTATTGGCTGTCCGGCTACCTGGGTTCCCTCAAGGTTCATATCTACTTTGAGAGAGAAAGTGTGCACCCTACTAGCATAGACTGAACACCTAAACTTTAATCAGTTTTGGGAAGTGTTGTAAGAAAAAAACTGCTCCCTTTCCCTTATGGGGTATCTAAAAGCCCGTAGAGTGTCCTTACGTAGGTTTTCTATCGGTAGGAGAAAATAACAGAGGCAAACCAGAGAATATTGAGAAGCAAAGCAGCTAGTAAGCATGATCTTTATTAAACTGTTGCAACAGGGTCTCCTGCTCACCCTATGCAGGGAGGGAGGAGAGGAACCCAGGACATTGGTTTCAAGCTCTTATACTGTACGTATAGGCTTTTGAAATCGCCTACTATCCTGTAGCTCAAGACCACCCCCCAAAACATCATAAATACATCACAGAAAGAGGTGGTCCCCACCAGTAATTTGGAAGTGTTGCTTCTATCCTGTCTGCCAGGATACCTGATAATGCCTTATCTGATTGCCGTTTCTGGGTAGCCTGGCTTTGAGATGGTAAATACTTAGTTTCTGAATCTGTTATGCATATTGATAGTGTGCTCAGCTTAACAGATACTTGCCAGACTCTATTTACAGGGAAGTGTAAGGCCCTACAGTCCAAAGAGAATTGGACAGCTTTTCCCATTTCCTTCCTCCTTGCAGAGAAACATTTGAGGTCAATTTGGGAGAGTCAGAATGGCTTCAGGATTGTTCTCCTGTACTATTTCAGACACATGGTTTATATACGTACGTATGTGTTTGCCTTGTACGTTTACACACACACACACACACACACACACACACACACACATCTTAGAATTCCTATAACAGAGGGTTAACAGGTGAGATAAAAATAAATAACAGGACCAGTGCTCTTTTAAAAAACAAAAGCTGTGAGTAGTAAAGTTACGACACCCTTTTCAAAGGCAAAAGTTAACATTGATAAAGTTTTCCTGATACTGTTATGATTGTATGTAGGGACATCAATCTCGTCTGAGCCAACATTCATCTCGTCTACATAAGAAAAAAGTCAGGTCAATTCCCCGAGGATGTTACAGTCTAATTACAGTTGATCTAATCCTGCTATAGTTGACTATTCTTTGGATTGCAAACTTTGGACTTGCTGTTGGGGCCTGTTATGCCTCCCATATGAACAAGTTAGCAAACACAGTGTCACTTGGCTTTAAGTAAAGTTTTATGAAATCAGTTCGAGTTAGGCGGGGGAGCATGTGTCCTTCCAGATGTTGTTCTACTGTAGTTTCCACCATCCCATGGCCAGACTGCCTGGGGCTAATGGGAGCTGAAGTCCAGCCACATCTGGAGTGTCTCGAGTTATCCGTCTCTGCAGTAAGGAAATCCAATGCAAACAAGTCTTTCCATCTGGTACTAGTGAATGAATAGAACGTTTATAAAGAGTAGATTAAGCCTATAGTACTAATAATTATGTTAGCAGAACTAGAGGCATGTTTGGCACTCTGATTCAGTAGTTTTGCCTGGTGATTAGAGGTGTGCTTTATCAGAAGCCTACCCCACAGGGTTGTTGTGGAGATGCTAACTTGAGCTTCTTGGAGAAAATTGTGGGATATAAATGCAATAAATAAATAAAATACTTATACTTAGAGCTGTGTCCCCAAGAGCTGAATCAAATGGTTTCAAATGTTTTATTCCCTCTTTCATTAAGATCTTTTTTGTTCTTGCAGGGAAAGTTGGTTCTTTGTGCTTTAAACCTGTATTAAAATCCTTAGGGATAACCAATATTTCAAAGTGTTTAGGCTAATTTATTTATTTCCCCCCTTTTCATTGTTTCCTCATTTATTTATTTCTTTTTCAGGATCATGCAAAATGGCAAATCCTGAACTTGATCCAGATATTTTCAATCACATCACGTTATATGGAGCTTATGTCAGACCGTGTTGTGAACTGGTAAGCTGTGCTTGATTTTCTTGCTGCCCCCTGATACTAGCTGTAGAGGAGAGAGAGAGAATCAGCTTAATTTTTTATTTCCCATATGTGCACATCTTTTGTTCATATATCAGAAAAAGAAACACGTTTGGCACCACTGATGAAAGGGTTTTTTTTATTAACGTATTTGTTCATTTTTAACATGGATGACCGTGGGTTAACACTGCAGCAAAGAGCTATTGGTAATGGTCTGTCAGGTGTCCTGTTCTGTCACCGTAGAAACAGGAGAGGATCATAGTCGGTACTAGGAAACAGTTTTTTAAAAAAATATGCTGTAGACTTGGGCTTTGGGGGTAGAAGGTCCCCTTCTGAAGGCCAGTCACAAGGTAACATCACTCTCTATTAAATGCTTTGAGGTGCAACATTTCACCATGGTAAACTAGTTTTTGTTTCTGAAGTTCTCTCCTTCTGTCCCCTGCTATACATTTCAAAGGGTATTTCATACACCAGCTCTGTGGCACTGTTCTGCCACAAACTGTTTTATGTCGGTCCATTGCAAGTCATCGCCATGCTGCTGGATTAGAAGTTCTTTTCTGTCCTTCTGTAGCAAACAAAGTCCTTCTGTTTCAGCAGTGAAAACAACACTCAGCTAGTCTGTATAACATACAGCAGGCTTTTCGAAGCAAACATCCTCTTCTCAGCCTGCATTGAGAAACTGCTTGGTAGGAGCATGCTCTGCAAAAGGGAGCGGGTTTGGTTCTTGATAACTTGTTGGTAATCCTTTGAGTTGCATTCAAAAGCTGTTCCTGGATCAGATGACTCACTATTGCTTACACATGAGCCATTTTTAACTTTTGGTTCACATTGTTTGCCTTCAGTGCTTTAACTGTCAATATCTATGTTGTTTTGTAGGTTCGTGCAAAATTTGGAAGCTGTTCTTCAGTGAAATATAGACCAGGTACATAAACTAACAATGCAAATTAGACAAACTAAAGAGGAAAAAATATTTTTTACTGTCTATGGTTGTTTTAATGGTCCTATCTTGCATTTTGCTGTGCTGCAGAAGAATAGACTAAATCTGATGTAGCAGTCAAGCACTGGTGCAGATCTTCAGATGTGTAAGGCTTATTAGAGCTTAGTTTTATTTTTCCTTTCTTTTTGTTCCATAGGTGAAATTTGTAAAATATGGTGTAGTAAACCAGTTTCTGAGCTGCACAAATATTGTGACATGATCAAAATATATACCTTTTGGCCATTTTTATTTGCGCCTGGATGTAAACACACAAAGAAATGTCTTGATTCCAGGTAAGCAGGCGTTTTTCTTGTTCATTAAATGTTTACTTTGCACTCTTGTTTGAAAACTGAAATATGGAAAATCAGTGTATATTTTGCAGCATCAGGACAGAGAGAGGTTCTAAAAATAGAATGCTAACATGGGAAAATAACAATAAATTAACTAGAACATTTTTTTCCTAGTCCTTCACCTTACTCTCTACTTTTTATAACATCCTGTCTTACTAAGAGTACTGGAGAACTTGAATCTCTATCACAATTCTGTGACATTTTGGTTGGTTCCGTTAAAGGCATGACCCAACTGAATTTTTTGAATCTTTTCTTAATGGACCAGCATTCCTATCTTTGCTTTGTAAATTATTCAGAGTAAACACTCAGTTGGACTTACTACTGAATAGACATGCTTGTTTGACTATTGATGTTTAAATAAATTGTGAGTGTCTCAAAATCTGTTTTAATATGTGTACATAGTTCTAAGTACCTTTTTTATTTTGATCTTTCTCATATAGTAGTAGAAAATGTCATTTAATGTGAATCTGTTTATATTTAAGTGATTGTGAAGTGGGTGAGCTCAATCTGGAGAGACTATATGAAATTGAGACATTAGAAGATGTTACTGATATAGCCAAAAAGTTTGCGGTAAGTCATTAAGAAGATTATTATTCTATATTTATTTATACCCTGCCTTTTCCCCCTGACAGGGACTCAAGGCAGCTTACAGATAAGAATAAGAACCACTAAAAATATAGAAAAAAGATAATTAAAAACCAATTAAACATTGATAGAAGTAAAACTATATACATATTGAAGCCATAAAGGTAAAGGTAAAGGTACCCCTGCCCGTACGGGCCAGTCTTGCCAGACTCTAGGGTTGTGCGCCCATCTCACTCAAGAGGCCGGGGGCCAGCGCTGTCCGGAGACACTTCCGGGACACGTGGCTAGCGTGACATCACTGCTCTGGCGAGCCAGAGCTGCACACGGAAATGCCGTTTACCTTCCCGCTAGTAAGCGGTCCCTATTTATCTACTTGCACCCGAAGGTGCTTTCGAACTGCTAGGTTGGCAGGCACTGGGACCGAGCGACGGGAGCGCACCCCGCCGCAGGGATTCGAACCGCCGACCTTTCGATCGGCAAGTCCTAGGCGCTGAGGCTTTAACCCACAGCGCCACCCGCGTCCCACATTGAAGCCATACAAGTAGTTATAATGAAATCAGCATGGCGGCAGCCCTTTCATGAAAAACAATCAGTTTGTGAAAGCCTGCTAGAATAAGAAAGTCTTCATCTGCTGGCGGAAGGACAATAAGGAGGCAGCCAGTCTAGTTTCTCTAGGGAGGGAGGGAGGGCCAAAGTCTGGGAGCAATCCTAGCCCATGCCTAATCAGAAATAAGGCCCATTGGATTCAGTGGGGGTTCCTTCCTGGTAAGTATAGGTAGGATTGTGTAGTCTTACTCTTGAATCTCAGCTGAAGTTAGAAAACCCCTTCAGATCACTGACATGGTGTTAAATGAGTGCAGGTTGGGGTTGTTGATAAGCCTTTGCTCTTTTTCTTCTCTCCACCCCCAGGATGTTCCACGTTTCATCAATGGCATATTGAAAATTGGAGCTGAAATAGACAATGTAAGTTTGTTTTCAACTCCCGGGTTCAAATACTAGAAGCCTTTTTGCCTTGTCTGAATTCCACACCACTTTTTTTGAATGAACACAATGTTTACTAACATTTATATCCTGCCTTTCATCCATCATGGAAGGCATCGGACCAGTGGTTCCCAGGTGATCTCCCATCCAGCCGCTGGCCCTCCTAGACCTCCTTAGAGTTAGCAGATTTATAGGAGCTGCAAGCTTGTTGTGGATCATTCATGATCTGAAATGCAATGGGGTCAGAATGATAATGTGACTTGTGGATCATTGGGAGCAAGCTAAAAACTGCTGTTTGTAAAACCCAATCAGAATGATCTAATGGATGTATTGGATAACAATCCATCCAGCATAAACAGCAGAGTTCTTGGTGTCTGCAGAAATTAATTCTTTTCATGGAGGCAAGAGTATAACTGCAGGTCACTGGCTTGATTCTGCAGTCTTTATACTATTTAACACCCTCATGCCTGAATGGCTATATTTGTATTTAATTTTAACTTGTTGTTTTTTAAAAGTACTTCAAATAATAGTATCTTCTATATTTCTCCTTCATCTGAAATAGAGAATCTTCAATATTTATGATGCTCTTGACTGGATAAAATATGCTGATGACATCGGTATTTTACAGAAATTAGAAAAGCTTGGAAACTATTGTTGGCCTTTCCTAGAAGTTTTCTTTGCTGAATGTAAGTTATACACAATGTTACAATGAGTGGTGTATGGAAAAATGTTGTGTTCCTGTGCCTGCTTAATCTTAAACTCTGTGGCTCGCAGTTGGGTAATACTTTGACTAAGACCAACCAAAAAGTCACAGAAATGGTGGCAAGCTTTTGAGTTTTGCGGAACTCTTCAACAGGTGAGATGTTACACAAAGCAGGAAGCGGTGAGATGATTATAATTGGGGTTTTTAAAGGCTCTAGATTCAGTTCCAGGATAAAACTTTTATGGAACATCATTCCTCGTGAAGAGCTCTGAGAAATCAAAGGCTTGCCATGTTTTTGTGTCTTTTTGGTTTCTCCCCCCAAAAACGTATGGCCCAAACGTTGTTTTTTGTGTGGATCAACACAGTTACCTTTGTTCCATAATACTAGCTCTATAAAGGCAACTGTCTTTTTTGTTTTGTTTCTCTAGTCCTAACAGAAAGTGATTTTTATGTAGTTTGTGGTGTTTTTTTTTTGTTTTTTTTTTGAGGAAACAGCTTATTCTTCACTGGTATGATGACTCATATCCTGCCTACTACTTAGCCTGTGTTCTTTTCCTTTAGACCAAGCTGAAGTTAACATATCACTACCAGTTTTACTTCGAGATAGGAAGTCAAGGTCAGGAGGGATACCAAGTTAACTTGTTATTTCTGCAGTTGAAGACCAGAAATACCGCATCCTCCCAATATATACCAGTTGGCAACTTTGTGCTTGCCATGTGCCTTAAGGTTGTTTGCTGGTAAATTTATCGGCCTGGATCCAAAGTACTCTGTGCATCAGTGAGACATTAATTCTCATGCATGGGGGATCATAGATTTCTACCACCTCCCAGATACAGTGCCAGTTGCATGCCATGTTGCTTCTTGGAGTAGCTTCTTGGGTAGCAAGAGGGGCTGCATGATTCTTGGGGCCCAGGCCACACTTAAGTGAACCTGTTCTTTGAAATATCATGGATGGGGAAGCTTTTTGGCTCCATAGGATCAACCTTGCAGGCCAAATTTGACAGGTGGGTGGGGGCACCTGCCAGTCACACATCATTATAACATTACAAGGTTGAGAAATAGGTAGTCCTGCCTACATGCCAGAATCTCTGGTGCTGAGCATTGGTCTGGCAAAGCGCTTCTTTCTCCCATCCCTTTCCTACAATTTACAGGCATTGCTTCACATGTGAAAAATCCGCATCATGATTAATGTCTTCAGAAAAGCAGGTTTCTTTCTTTATTTTTTTAAAAATAATTTTTATTAAATTTCCATTTAACAATCCAATTGTGTCTCATTAATTAATCCGAATTATGCCAACACATATCATAAAGTCCAAATATTTTGCCGAATTTTTTAAATTTTTGTTGGGGGTACCCATGCTTCAAGCTCAGAAGGGTCCAATCCTCTCATATTTCTTCTGCTTTGATGTTCACAAGTCCCGTCTTCCAATCTTCTTGTTGTTATCCTTTTTTTTCTTAATAACCTCTGAGTTATTTCCACAAGTGAGTTGAAGCAAACATTGTTATAGTCCTGTGTTGATTTTCACGCTATCCAAAAGTCCTATTCAAGCGGCAGGTGCCATTTTGCCACTTCCCATAAAATACAGTCTAAGAGTGTGCTCATTAACTTTCCCAGACCAGTTGCTCCATAAATCATCCTTTCCAGGGGAGTTCTTGCCAAATCAGACGTAGAATTCAAATAAGATAACAGAACGTGGCTCACCTCCCCCTTTGACTGTAAATCTTGCAACAAAGTCTGTCTCATAAGAAAAGCAAGTTTCTTTCAGCGACCGGGGGTGGGGGAAGCAGGGACTGTAGGAGGGACTTCTCCCTCACCCAGCTAGCTGGCGTTTTCTTTTGTTTGTTTTCTTTGACTGTTCCTGACATTGAACAGGCATGCACAGCCAAATTGAGCTGGATTTAACCCCTGCTCATCAACAGTCAGGGGGACGCGGGTGGCGCTGTGGGTATTGGCGGTTCGAATCCCCGCGGCAGGGTGCGCTCCCGTTGTTCAGTCCCAGTGCCTGCCAACCTAGCAGTTCGAAAGCACTCCCGGGTGCAAGTAGATAAATAGGGACCGCTTACTAGCGGGAAGGTAAACAGCGTTTCCGTGTGCGGCTCTGGCTCGCCAGAGCAGCGATGTCACGCTGGCCACGTGACCCGGAAGTGTCTCCGGACAGCGCTGGCCCCCGGCCTCTTGAGTGAGATGGGCGAACAACCCTAGAGTCTGTCAAGACTGGCCCGTACGGGCAGGGGTACCTTTACCTTTACTTTACATCAACAGTCAAGGGGGGGGTGTCAATCTTGCTAGCTTTGACTTTGAGCATCTGTTAGGAACAAGGTTCCCTGCTGGGAACAAGGATTCAACACAGAATTCAACCCCTCTCTCCCTCCCTTGCTCAAGGGACATCAGCCCAGGGACAGGTGGCATGATTTGGGAGAAAGTGACTTTGTTAGTAAAAAAAAAAAGTTTCTGCAACTTTGAAATCTTTTTTGATTTGGAAAATAAAAATGGAAGATTGAACTACTCACTTGGATTACACTAGTGTACATATGTGTGATATTTATATAGTTCTCAAAGGAATAATTTTGGGCAGGGAAAAGTAACTCTTAAGTACATGTCGATACTACAGTTGGTAGCAGTAAACATTGTACTGTGTTTCACTTTGTAGACAAGCATCTTATAAGCAAAATTATATTGGAGGACTACAACTTAATAGAAGCATTTGAATCTCAAAACTGTGACGGTTGTATGAAGGTAAGATTTAAACAAAACGTTATATTAAAAAAATAAGAGTTTGCTTGTAAATGCCACACCTTTCATTTGGTCAGAGAAGCCACCCTCTAGTGGTATCTCAATCTTGTCTCAATTGAGCTTCAGTTTATTGGCTCTCATCTGGTTTATTACCAAGGCCAGGCACCAGTCCAGAACATTCACCGCCACATCTGCTTGAGCTGTAAAGGAGATGTAGAGTCGGGTGTCATCAGCATACGGATGAAAGCAAATTCCAGAACTCTTGGATGACCCCCACTAAGTTTCATGAAGATGTTATATAGCATGGGGGATAAAATCAAACCCTGATGAACCCTGTAATGGAGGTTCTTCCAAGCAGCGATCCAAGTTAAAGTGGAATCACTGCCAAACGGTATCCGCAACTCCCAGCTCCGACAGTCTCCCCAAAAGAATACCATGGTCATTTGTATTGAAAGCCACTGAGAGGTCAAGGAGAATTAACAGGGACACACTCCCCTTGTCCCAACACAAGTCGTCATACTGCAAGGGTGACCAAGGCCATCACACTCATCCAAGAGGTCTGAAGTTGGTTCAAAACCACCCATTCAAGAACTTTACCCGAGAAAGGAACGTTTGCAACATGCCTATAGTTGTTCGAGTGTTCTGGATTCAAGGATTTATCAGAGAATGGTCTCACTGTTGAAATTGCTTGTTTGTATCGTGGCTTGTTAGCATCCAAACACAGTCATTGTGTAACACAATCTTAAAAATAACTTAAAGATGTTTCATAGTTCAAGATGAATTTAGTAAACTGTATATATATGCAACCATCTGAAATTGCTTTACAATTGAAGTTAATTTGAATTTGTCCTGTTTCATTACAGAAAAGTGATCTCATGAAAAATTGGGGAAATGAAGCATTTGCTAAAGAGCAATTTGATATTGCTGCCGCTTCCTATACAAAAGCTATAGAATTATGGTAAGGGATAAATTATATTAATGAACAAAGGTGTAGAAACGTGCATTTGAGATAAGAACCTTTTTGGACAGAAGATGAAAGATATTTTCTATTTGAAGAGAAGAGTAGTTCCCAAAGACAGCTGCACATATACAGAGTACGGGGTATGGAATGCACTATGGGTACTGTAGTGTTTCTTTGCATTCTTTAGTGCCCTTCTAATTAGATTTTACTTCACCTGAAAATGTCTATTTGCTTTCAGAGGGGTTTATTTTGTCCTTGGCTCTTGTCACCAAACAATTAGCATCTTTTAGTGGATCATGTTGACCTGAGAGCAGAATCCCTTAAGTAGGATTTTAAAGGTCCAGTAGGGAGTAGTGACTGTTTAACAAACCAGATGATTTATCACCTCAATCTGGATTAAGATTTGGTCTTTTGAGACAGAAGAAACAGTGCGCCCCCCACTGTTTCTTCTTTTGGTAGCCGTTCCTAATACACCATGGCTTTTGTCCACCAGTGTCCCTCAGCTGATAGTAAGGCTTCCTAGAGGAAAGAAGCAATTTTCAACCACTTCCTTCGCTCCACTAGCTCACGGTGCACCACTTAAATCTGCTCTGAGGGGTTTCCCAACTTTCTAGAGCAATTTAGAGAGTATGAGGGGTCTGCAAGGGGGAGGGGGGGGGAAATGCTCTGCTGCTGGAAGCCTTACTGTCAGCTGAGTAGCACTGTTTGTGAGAACTGTGTATTTTATAGCTTTTCAGTAGAGATACAGGATGGCAGAATTTTAAAAAACCTGTCATATTTGAAACCACTAGAATAGCAAAGCTTGGCAATGTATCTGGTAAGTAGCCCCACTAATACAAATCAGTATTACAGTACTGAAATTGAGTGCTGTGCCTATCAGTAGTACTTACTATTTGCAGCAATCACTACCTATGTTATCTGCAACAATTGTGACTTTTAGCTTCAGTTAGGCTGACACTGGGACTGCAGGTGTTCCTGTTTCTGAATTCACCCTACATGGGGAGACTGCTGTAAAGTATTCTCAATGAGTTTGTTATGCAGACCACAACTTTTCAAACCTTGCGTATTAACTGCTACCAAAAATGCAAACTAAGGCAGAAAAGTCATATTGGATAATTGCATATAAATACATGTATGGCTCAACTTTCAGGAGACTATTTTGGTTCAGAGTAAATAAACTGAATGCAATCTAACATTTTTTAAAGGCCTGAAAATCACATTCTTTATGGCAACCGGGCTCTCTGTTTTATCCGAACTGGACAATATAAGTAAGTATATTCCCCCCCCCCATGGGATTCAATGACTACATTTGAATGGAACCCTAAACTATGGTTTAGTGTTACATAAGTGACTCTAGCCTTTTCTCCTGGGCTCATATGCTCCCCTCTTCCTCTGCATGACATGTGATCGGAAAGAGAAGTTTGGAAGCTCTTGTTCTTATTCAGCTGTGGGTATTGATAACTGTGGTTAGTTTAAAACAAGTCTACTTCAAATCATGGTTTATGAAGCTGGCTTATTAAACTAACCACAGTTAATCACAGTTCTTGGTTTGGATGAAATGGCAAAAGTTTGCTTAAAAGGCAAGTGGAATTCTATGCATTCGAACCCCTTGGCCAGAAGGGACTGGGAATGGAGGAGTGTGAAAGCTTGAGAGGGCTTGCAGTTGAGTGTTCAAACACTGCCTAAGTATATTTATCTAAACTGAATATAAATGTCATGCTCCGTTTTTTAAAGCTGTGTTGCTTTAAGAGACTAAATGGCTATGAAACATTTTATCCGCACATTTATAAAGTTAAATTTTCAGCTGCGAAATTTAGTATTATTTTACATTAGAGAGGATTTATTTCATTTTGTCATAGTGTCTCATCCTCTTCCACACCCACTTGCTCAATGGCATGAGCAAGAGCAAAAAAGCAATGAATTTTTAGTTTAATGGAAGGAAGGAATTCAGGAGGAGGGCATTAAATTGGAAATGTTTTCAGCTAATCTCAGTTTTTAGAGCTTTTGGGTTTAGTTTTGATCTCTTTTGGGACTTTGAATCTTGGGGAAGCTGGTGAGCATTGCATTTAATGCATGTTAGTGTCAAATAAAAAAAAGTGATCTCTTAAAGACAGAAATACACAGTGGTTAGAGACCAAAGAACAAATGAACAAAAGAATTGTAGGGATCCCAAGGGTCATCTAGTCCAACCCTCTGCAATGCAGGAATCTTAACGAAAACATTCATCAAAGATGGCCATCCAACCACTGCTTGAAAACCTCCAATGGAGGAGAGTCAATAATAATAATAATAATAATAATAATAATAATAATAATAATATAGTAAGTAAGTAAGATATTTGATGTTAGCCTCCCTGGCCAAGACCGGGCTCAGGGAGGCTAACATCAAATATCAAATACATCAAAACACAATCAAACAATTGATTAAAATACAGCTTAAAAATTAGAATCAGGATAAAATTAGATGATTGCCCACGAATTACAACCATAGGGGTTGGGAACCTCAAGTATTCATCAGGGCCAGCTATCCATGTTGGTTCCACGTGAGCCGATAAAAGGGCCAAAGAGGTAACTTACAGGGTCCCATAGAGGGGGGTCAAACTGGGCCTGGACCAAAGGCCAGGCAGAACAACTCCATCTTGCAGGCCCTGTGGAAAGATGTTAAGTCCCGCAGGGCCCTGGTCTCCTGCGACAGAGTGTTCCACCAGGCTGGGGCCAAAGCTGAAAATAATATAACAAATATATTATTTATACCCCGCCCATCTGGCTGGGTTTCCCCAGCCACTCTGGGCGACTTCCAACAAAAGACTAGAAGGGAGACTGCTCCACTGTCAAACAGCTCTTAGCGTCTGAAAGCTCTTCCTGATGTTTAGTGCATAGAACTAGTTCAGTGAAGTACTTTGAAACTGCAGATAGTTTCAAAAAAGTAGTTTATTGGATGGTAAGGAGATCAGGTGCTTAGAGCAAAAATAAATATGATAAATTCCACCAGGTATGACCCAAGCCACCTCTTTGGATCCCAACCTGTCCTGTATTTTCTGTATTGCTTTTCTGTATCTTGGAGGTGAATATTTTTTTTGTAAATTAGCATAGATTCCAACTTTACAGAGTGGACAGTCTGCCCGGCTTAGTGTTTTGGTTAGACTTGTAGGAATGCTGGATGGTATATTGGACCTTTCAGAGATGTCCTTTTCTGTTGACGAAGCCTGTTAGCATTGAACTGTTTGGGTCAATATCTTTCTTCGTATCCTCTGAGAGTACTCGGAAGGAAAACCTGGCAGGAACAAGCCTTCAGATAGAAGGAAAGACTATTGACTGTCTTACTCAGTAGTCAGCATCATTCAGGGAGGTAAACGTGAAAGGCTTTGGTTCTGCAAGGCTAGGTCTGTGAAGACAAAAATACCCCCTCCCCCTGGGGAAGTCAGAATTTGAACCTGGCTCCCCCCAGGAGGAGATGTAAGTTGAAGAATCCTCTGTCTGCTCTCCAGAATGGGAATTTATGGTGAGTGAAATTTCTTATCTTTTAAAGACAGAACTTTCTCAAGTTTTTGGATTTAGTCTTGCAATTTGAAAAGCTTAAAAATGTACTGTATTTGAATGAGAACATTTTCCTCATTCATTAGTATCGTATCTTCTTCCTGTTTTCAGAAAGGCCCTGTGTGATGGGAAGAGAGCCATAATTTTGAAGCCCAACTGGCCAAAGGTTAGCTGCATTTCTTTCACAGATCTGTCTTTGCTGGAACTCAAGTCAGAAAACATTGAACATTAACCATTATATAAACAGGAAGCTTCCCTTTTTGAGTTAATTTGACTAGTTATAAATCACTGGGGGGATAGATACCCTGTATGCAATAGTTCTATTTATTTAAAAAGCATTTCTAAACTGGTTAATATAGAAAAAAAATCTCTAAATGTAATATATTTGTGAGTAGGTAGAAATTATGTCCTTGGCAGCTTCTTAATTGAAAGAACCCATACCAGTTATTTTTAGGGCATGGTCTCTTTGGGCTCCTTTACCCAATTTTAAGAAGTACGTATTAGATTCACTTTCTGCATCTAGTGTTCTAGTGATCTAATGTTGATTCATGTTGATTCTGGCTTTCTACCATGTGCCGGCATAGGATTGGATCCAGAGATCCTGTCGCCAGAGTTTTGCTCACAGAAGAGGCACTCCCAGTGCCCACTTAGAGAGAGTGGGGAAATTTGATTTTTGCCCATTTCCCATTCATTCCCCAGAAATGTTCTCCTTGGGGTTTGGTGCCACTTAATGAGAAGTGGTACAGATTGTAGTGTGATACACTATTGGTTCTTCAGGGGTTAAAGTTTGAACAGGAGGGAGAGGTGGAGCTCAGTAAAGGAGGGGCTACCAACACTTAAGTTTCTACTAGATGAAAATCCCTCCAATTATTTATTATTTATACCCCACCCATCTGGCTGGGTTTTCCCAACCACTCTGGGCGGCTCCCAACAGAATATTAAAAACAATAAAACATCAAACATTAAAAACTTCCCTAAACAGGGCTGCCTTCAGATGTCTTCGAAAAGTCAGATAGTTGTTTATTTCCTTGACATCTGATGGGAGGGCATTCCCCGGGGTGGGTGCCACCACCGAGAAGGCCCTCTGCCTGGTTCCCTGTAACCTCACATCTCACAGTGAGGGAACCGCCAGAAGGCCCTCGGAGCTGGACCTCGGTGTCCAGGCAGAATGATGGAGGTGGAGCCGCTCCTTCAGGTATACAGGACCGAGGCCATTTAGGGCTTTAAAGGTCAGCACCAACACTTTGAATTGTGCTCGGAAACATACTGGGAGCCAATGTAGGGTTGGGCTTTTAGACTCATATGATGAAAATAGGAGTGAAAATGTTTTTATTTGGCAAAATGTGCTCTATTTAGGGGAGTGGTAAATTCTTTGTTCTTTTTTTTTGTAGGGACACTATCGATTCTGTGATTCACTCTATCTCTTGGGGGAGCACAAAAAAGCACTAGAAGCAAATGAGAAAGGCCAAGAGCTGTGCAGAAATAATCCTGAAGGAATTAAGGATCTTATACAGCAACATGAGAAATTTAAAAAGCAAATTGATGAAATGAGAGGTAACCTTTCCTCTTTCGGATTGTCTTTAAATACAGTAAAATACTTTGTATAATAAATTTTATTTAGTGAATCAATTTTTTTATCATGTATTTAGGTGTGAAACAAAATAAACACAGAATAAAGAAGGCAGTAGTTCAGAAAAAGTAAGTTTAATTCTATTTTACTTTATATGTGAAAGTAAATAAAAGTCAAGTAACAACGGGCTAAATTAATATTTTACCAGCACAGATTTGGTACCACTACAGATTTTGACAAATTCATGAGGTATAGAAACACTATTTCCTATTAGTAAGAATGCTTCATTAGCACTTAATTTCTGTAAGTGTCAGGCTCTCAAAGATTATCCCTCTTTTAAATTTAAGATGAATTAAACAACAACACTGCCTTATGGTTCAATTTAAACAAACACTAAGAAGCTTTAAAACAGTTGGCTGCACATAAATATTCCTTAGAAGGGCATATCTTTACTGCTTTCCACACCTATGGATTGCATGGGCAAAAAGATTTTTAAAGCAATTGAAAGTGTTAATCCACATGAAGTCATGCTCTTAATTAACATGGGTGTTCAAAGAGGGAAATAGCCCATTGATTCCCCCCCCCCCCCAGTTTTTATTTCTTTATTTAAAATATCCTTCAGCACTTCCAGAGTGGCTTTCAAAAATAAGGTAAAAATACAGTAAAATATAATAAAGAACAATATAAAGGGTCTTGTGGAAGACTAACAAATTCATTCTGGCAGAAGCTTTATGCTCAGATGTGTTGAAGTGTTATCCGGAGTTGTGGATGCATATATGCATGGCTATAGAGAGGGAGGAATTGTAAACAGTGAGGTCAGAAGGCAATGGAATGCAGAAAAGTGCAGGCAGTGATAATTACCTTGTTAAAAGTGACCATTCACCCACATGTTTGTTGCCCTGGTGTCTTCTCTGCTTAGGGACACGGGTGGCACTGTGGTCTAAACCACTGAGCCTCTTGGACTTGCCGATCAGAAGGTTGGCAGTTCGAATCCCCATGACGGAGTGAGCTCCCATTGCTCTGTCCCTGCTGCTGCCAACCTAGCAGCTCAAAAGCACACCAGTGCAAGTAGATAAATAGGTATCACTGTGCCAGAAAGGTAAGTAGCATTTCCGTGTGCTCTGGCACTCGTCACGGTGTCCCGTTGTGCTAGAAACGGTTTAGTCATGCTGGCCACATGAGCCAGAAAGCTGTCTGGACAAACACTGGCTCCCTCGGCCTGAAAGCGAGATGAGCGCTGCAACCCCATAGTCACCTTTGAATGGACTTAACTGTACAGGGGTCCTGTATCTTTTTTTACATTCTCTGCTTCCAATGTTGGAGCAGTGTCAATTGTTCTGAAAGCTGCCTTCAGAACTGTCCTTCACTCCCTAGAAAAGGAAAACAGCCCTGTGTGCCTCTCTTAAGAGCCCAGCTGCTCTCTTCCTGCTGTAAAGAAGGAAGTGGATCCTGAACGAAAAAGGTTGCATTTGTAGATACAGTTATTCTTAATGTAAATGTTGCAGAAAACAACTCTTCACATCTTATGATAGGGTGTTGCTTTATTTTATTACCAAAGAACGATGGCAAAAGAACGTTTCTGGATCCTAAAACAATTCATAATCTTCTGGCACCCCCCTCCCCCACAAGCAATGTGTGTTTTATTTTGAATTATTGGTTTAGTTCTACAGAATCTCCTTCAGTCAGTGCCCAGGAATCAAAGAAGTCTGACAATGAAAAGAAAACGCAGCCTGACAACAATCTTGGTAAACAGAAGCATACAAAGGTAAGTTGTTTTCGTTTGCTTGTTTTTAAATGCAAATGCTACTGAGAGCTGCTGTCTGGAAGACAGTGCTGTCAGAAATTTCCTTAAACATGAATATATTTTTCAGGGTTCTTAGGTTCCTGCTCCTTACCTTGCCAACCCTGACTCTGCTGTCGCTTTAACTTTTTGTTGGCAGTGATATAGCCTGGCTTTGTATTAATTTATCTCACTTTAAAGTTATTTGAACTTGGCAAGCAACTAGCTACTTGGCCTGTTATAAGAAGATCTGTGAATGTGACTGAAAAAAGCAACAAACCTTTTAAACATAGCACTTTTTAAATCATGAAAATAGTTCCATTGAACAAAGCCAGTCTTGCTTCCAAATAAATATGCATAGGATCAGCTTTAACTAGGATTTTTTTAGAAGCAAGAGTGGTTGCTACTGGGCGAAAATAGTATTTCTCTATGAGATAGAAAGCAAGTGTCTGTGCTGCTTCGTTGGTAGCCATATATATTCTTAATCTGGAAATTTGAAACATTTCAAAGCTCAAATAGCTGAAGAGCATAATGTAATAGCACAGGCTCATCCATATTGGTTGATTGTGAAGCAATACATAGAGCGATATCTCCTGGATTCTAGCACCAGTTAGAAGTCACAATAGCAAATACAGTGGTGCCTCGCAAGACGAAATTAATTCGTTCCGCAAGTTTTTTCTTCTTGCGAGTTTTTCGTCTTGCGATGCACGGTTTCCCATAGGAATGCATTGAAAATCAATTAATGCGTTCCTAGGGAAACCGACTTCAGACCAGGTCCGGGGACAGTCTGTCCCCCGACCTCTTCTGAAGGCTGGGGGGGGGGGGACAAGGGCTTTTCTTCCCACCCCCAGCATTTTAAAAAACCCCGGGACAGCGGAGGACTTCTCCGCTGTCCGGGGCAATCTTAAAATGCTGGCGGGCGGCATTTTAAAATCGCCCCGGGACAGCGGAGGACTTCTCCGCTGTCCGGGGCGATTTAAAAGCCCCTGGGAAGTCAGGCAGGGGGGACAAAGACATTTGCCCCCCACCCTCCTTCAGAAGAGGTCCAGGACCTCTTCTGAAGGCTGGCGGGGGCGAAAGTCTTTGCTGCCCCCCGCCTGCCTTCAAAAGCTGTCCGGCCAAGGCTTCGCGGACCTCTCCACAAGCAGCGGCAGCGCTGCCGCTGCTTGCGGAGAGTTGCCGGCATGCCGAAGCCTGCGCGCGCTGAGATCAGCGCGCCCAGGCTTCGCAGACCTCTCCTGCCTTCAAAAGCCGTCCGGGATAGCGGGAAGCACTTCCCTGCTATCCCGGACTGCTTTTAAAATGCTGGCGGTGGGGAGCAAAGCCTTTCGGCCCCCACCAGCCTTCCTGGACCTCTTCTGAAGGCCGGAGGGGGGGAAAGGCTTTGCTCCCCACCGCTAGCATTTAAAAGAGGTCCCCGGAGATTTCCCTATGGGCTTTCGTCTTGCGAAGCAAGCCCATAGGGAAATTCGTTTTGCGAAGCGCCTCCAAAACGGAAAACCCTTTCGTCTAGCGGGTTTTCCGTCTTGCGAGGCGTTCGTCTTGCGGGGTACCACTGTATAATACAAATTCCATTTTTGTTATTTATTTGACATGCTGTTGGATACGAGAGAGTTTGCAATTTTGTCCAAGTGCAGTAAATAATGTTTCCTGCTAGCCAGTGACAGAAATCCTTCCCTTCGCTTGCAGGAGAAGGGGAGGAAGGCTTAGGCAAATTTCAGGCTTACTTTTAATACCTGCTTACTCTTAATGCCAAACTATGTTTTCCTCCTACAATTAAATGTAGTCATTGTTTGAAGGGGAGTTTTGTGTCTTGCTCTTCAAGAGTAATTTTCTACCCACATTTCTAATTAAGATTTCCTGTTATTCTTAATAATTTTGTCCTGGCTTAGCAAAGTCATAAACGGTTTAATGTTGCATTTTAACGTTGTTCAACCCTGCCTTGGGACCTTATGGTAAAGGGTGAGTAGGGAATAACAACAAAAACAACAACCTGCTATTTTTGTATCTTTTTCCTTATCTGCCTTGCGGTCCTTTTTGTTTCTGTTAAGTGACCTTCCCCATTATTAAGTTTTTTTGGCTCTCTTTCAGCAGCTTCCAACGTGGCTCATGGTATAATAAAAACAAATTTAAAACCAGGCTTAATTCCCGTCCCCAGTGAAAATAGCAGTAAGACAAAAATAAAAGCAACAAGGTACCAGTAAAAGCAGCCATAAGAACAGCAAGGCAGTAGTAAAAACATCTGAAAATAAAATATATAAAAATCCTGGGAGATTAGAATTGTCTTCATCTGGTGCTGAAAGTCCAACAGAATTCGCTCTAGCTGAGCATCTTTGGAGAAGGTTCACGTAGGGCATGGGTAGGCAAACTAAGGTCCGGGGGCCGGATCCGGCTCATTCGCCTTCTCAGTCCGGCCCGCGGACGGTCCAGGAATCAGCGTGTTTTTACATGAGTAGAATGTGTGCTTTTATTTAAAACGCACCTCTGGGTTATTTGTGGGACATAGGAATTCGTTCATTCCCCCCTTCCCAATATAGTCCAGCCCCCCACAAGGTCTAAGGGACAGTGGACCGGCCCCCTGCTGAAAAAGTTTGCTGACCCCTGACGTAGGGCTTTTGGTCTTGGTGATTCATAAACTTCCAGTGCATCTTATCTAGTTGATACCATTTTACCTAGCTGTAATTCTGTGGATGGGACTCATGAATTTACTTAGTCCCTTGACATCAGGAGGATGGGGTTGCAGGCCCTTCACGTTACTTTGAGAGTGCTTAACCTGCCCGTCCTCTTTACCTGCCATTGTGCAAATAAGTAGTAGAGTGATGACGACTGTTCTAGATGAGAGACTGTTGGCTCAGCACAGTTAGCTGAACCTGTGACAACGCATACAAAAGAAGTTAAGGGTGGACCTGGGAGGAGAAAGTGAGTCATTTAGCCGTTTAGAGAAACGAAACGAAAGGGAAGGCTGTAGACTTGAAGATTGCCAAGTGCACATGCAGAGTTAAATTACAGCGGTGCTCCTTTTCAATGGGAGGAAATTTTGGCAAAAGCAAGAAAAAACAGGTATTAAACAATTACGTTGGGTTTTTATTTGGCAGTCTTTAGGATGCTAACTGGGCTTTGAGCAAATAATAACTCGAAAACTTACTTCCCGTTCAAATTGAGAGGCTTCTTCTTTAAGAACAGTAGACATGGCTGCTTCCTGCCAATCAGAAAAAGGGAAGCTTGGTTCCGCATAAACTGCAGCCGGAGCTGATAATATCTGAGCCCCTCAGCTCTCTGTTTGGGGCAAGAGTTGAGGCAGGTTCTGTTTTGTTCACCAAGAACATCTTAAGAGTAGTGGAGCTGCAGCTAGTCACCTTCCTGCTAGCTGCTGAAAAAAAAGGAGCATATAAGCCATTTATATAGTGCTTTCAGATGTTCAGAGCACTCCATGTACATTATTTTGTAATTGTTACAACTTTGTTATAGTGGTTGGTATTTATTATCCTTGTTACACAGATGGGGATGGTGGGTGGGCTGAGGGAGAATGGATTGCCTGAGATCCCATGGGTGAGAGTCAAGTGGGCCATTGCATTTTAGCTCTTTCTCTTGTTTACTATTCTACAGCAGCTCTTATATTAAGGTTTTTATGAACCAGGCTGCACAGAAAGAACCTTTTCAAATGCCTTCTTAATCTCAGTCGGGTCAGGAAAGGAGGAATGGATGGATTCATTCTGTTGTGAAATTTCATAAAAGCAATCACATTCTGCATTTGAAATGCAGTTTTTTTTGCTAGTACCCGGAGTGGGGCATGGAACAGGATGAACTGGGCCTAATCGCAATTGATTGGCAGACAGCAGATGATACTGTAACTGGGAAGGTCATTGATTCCAATCTCTCTGCCCTGCTTAACCCAAGATTCTTAGCATACCTTGGATCCCGAACACCTTGTGAGTCGAACGTTTTGGCTCCCAAACGCCGCAAACCCGGAAGTGAGTGTTCTGGTTTGCGGACGTTCTTTGGAACCCAAACATCTGACGCGACTTCCACAGCTTCCGATTGGCTGCAGGAGCTTCCTGTGTAGCCAATTGGAATCTGCGCCTTGATTTCCGAACGTTTTGGAAGTTGAACGGACTTCCGGAATGGATTCAGTTTGACTTCCGAGGTACCACTGTGTAGGAATAATTAATACCCTGTATCAAGGTAAAGGGTAAAAGGACCCCTGACCATTAGGTCCAGTCGTGACCGACTCTGGGGTTGCTGCGCTCATCTCGCTTTATTGGCCGAGGGACCTGGCGTACAGCTTCCGGGTCATGTGGCCAGCATGACTAAGCCGCTTCTGGCGAACCAGAGCAGCGCACTGAAACGCCGTTTACCTTCCCGCCAGAGCGGTACCTATTTATCTACTTGCACTTTGACGTGCTTTCGAACTGCTAGGTTGGCAGGAGCAGGGACCGAGCAACAGGAGCTCACCCTGTCACAGGGATTCGAACTGCGACCTTCTGATCGGCAAGTCCTAGGCTCTGTGGTTTAACCCACAGCGCCACCCGCATAAAATTTGGTAAATAGCAATAGGTAGATTGAAGCATAGGTGCTGATATATCACACCCTTTTTCACTGTGTGATCAGGAAAAATAGTCCAAAAATGGGGATATACATGAACAGAGTTGAAGCTTTGAAGTTCCCATCCTTTTCTATAGAGCCAGGTTAAGAGGCAGCAAAATCTACCCCCTCTCTATCTTGAGCACAAGGATCACCAGGGGTTGTGAGCATGTTTAGCCCTACCCTAGCAGCTTCCTGAATGCATCCATTTACTTAACTTCATGTAAGTGGGTTGGTTGGGAATTCGCTCTTGCTGGGGAAAAGTGAAGCATTCCTGTTGCACACACATAGGCAGTGGTGGCTAAACCTGCCTTCCAGTCCTTAGGTTAGGCGGTGTAGCTTCCTCCTAAGTTGTATTATGCCAGTTGGGTGTGTTGGGCTTCAGTTAAGAGTACACAGAGATGCTTTGCATTCTTCCCCAGAAATCTTTGCCATTTGTAACTGCGCATCTGATTTAGCAAGTATTATAACATTGCCAGCCTGCTCTGAGCGCAGTTAGACAGTTAAGGAGATTTGGAACTCACGGTCTAAGATGCCTTCCTGGTAGAAGCATTTGAGTTCTTCCATTCCCATGGGTGAACACGCACAACACTTCATATCAAGGAAATCTATTCAGGTGGGTGGTTTTAGCAACATGCCCCTTTCTGGTTCAGTGGGAGGAAATACTCATTTTAAAATCTTTTTACAGGTAGCAGCTAATACCTTAACTAAAGAAAACAAAGATCGTCTTTCAGATATTTCGTCAGGTAAGTTAAAATAAGTTAGACCATATGTGGTCCATGGTATGGATACCCCAAAACATTAGTGTGTCAGGCAGAGGCGCCGACTTGGGTCCCCCAATGTGGGTGTTGAACGTCAGCACGCACCGTGCCGTAATGTTGCTCCATCATGTTGGAGTGGCTCTGGTGTCGCTACAGCGACTGGATCAGGGCCTCCGCACACTGTTCCCTGCTGCCCTCCGTATCTGGTGCCTCCACACACAATTTATTCCATTTCTGTTCAGCAATCCTTGCATCTTTTTTTCTCTGAGTGAAGCTTGAAAATTTTATTGCATAGACCAGGGTAAAGACATCAGAATTCTCAGTCAGCTTTGTACAGTGTTGGCACATAACAATCAGTTTCTAAGCGTTAGCATGTTGCTTTTTTCAGCCCTGTCAAATTTTCAGCTTCTTTGTACAGTTCCTTGAAATTTTTGATGCAGAGTGTGTGGTTCTTTTTAAGGAAAATAACCAGGTTCAAAATGATTTTTCCCCCTCCCCCTCATGACAGGGCTGAGGGAAAATCCAGGAAAATCCAGGAGCAAAATGAGTGACTTTGAAAAGACAAGGTATAGTTTCTCTTGCATTATAATAGTGGAAATACTTTCAGATTCAAAACTTCCCTTTGAAATGTTTTTGGGGTTTCACCTTAACACCTTTATTTATTGTAGCTTTCATACCTGGGTGTCCACTTTTTTTAATTGGCCGTGATAGCTGGGGGGGACGGGGGACGTCACCAGGACACTGGTCCCTGGTGCACATGAGAGGTTGGGGACAATCCCTGCTTCCCAGGGACAAGTTTCCCAGGTTGTGGGTTGTTGTTTTTTTAGAGCATGAAATGTGTGTGCATTTGAGTTATTGACAAAAGTAACTGTATTTTTTAATTCCAGAGATGAGCTGAATTCAAAAACTGATTCTCAGAAATGTCTGGACAAACAGAAAGCTCCCTGTAGTACTGTGCGACAGGTAACAGATATGTAAAAAGCGTGGCATTGCAAATTTAAGAATTTACTGAATGTCAGGAATGCTGTTTACATATGGTTGGTGAAAGGCATGTAGAACATTATACAGCAGCAGCCTCCACTGAATATTTAAAACCAGGCAGTTTTTCGTTATGGGATTCTGTTCATAGTGTTGCCTTCACATGTACAAGTGAAACACAGCACCAAGTACTTTTTTAAAATTGTGGGCTGTATCTAACACTGCAGCTCCACCGGTGTGCTATACATCCATGCCTGCAGTGGAGCTTTCTTCTGCCCCCTGGGTGTGCTCAAAATCAGCTCTGGGGGGTTCAGGGACACTGGAATATATTTTGGGGGCACGTGGAGGAAGGAGAGGAAGTCCTTTTGTGCCAGCAGAACTCCACGGGTGCAGCATTGGACACAAGTCCTTGTTGGCAGGTTTCCTAGTCTCAGCTGGGATCTCTTCCTAGCCTGAAGTCCAGGTGAAGACCACAATACATTATGCCAGCTGCATAAGTCTTTACCCACTCTTAATTGCATGTTATGTTCGTAGTAGTCTTCAGACCAGACTGCAGTCCAAATTGAGATGATAGAGAGCTATATCCTAACGATTGTACAGTTCTTTCTGTAAGGAACAGGGTGGGTTTGTCTGAAATGGGAGCAGGGGTATGAAACATTGAATTTGTCATGAAAGTTCTTCCTTCTTCGTGTACAGTGGCACCCTGGCCCTGCTCTTATTCCTGGAGGAAAGGGGCAAGTGGGACCTTATAAAGAGAATAATCAGATCATGGGAGTGACCTGTTTCTGTCTCCGCCCCCTTGACTTTTATCTGTGTTGCCAGCTTGGCATAGTACATTTTTTGTAGGGATTATTTGAATAGTCTCAAGGTCTCCTGGGTTTGTTTGTGTTACAGTTTGTGTGCCATTTTAGCTCCCTAAGATTGCTACAGAATTAACATTTGAGTAAGAAATAAAATGTGAAATACTAAATTCAAACAACATGTATTACTGGTCTGATAAGCATAATGTTTTGATAAAGGAAACAAAGACAACATTTGTCCCTTGTTGATTTCTGCAGGGGAGTATAACACTGTCCTTGAAGAGTACTGTAGAAGATGGATGTACATCATTGATGGATCAGCGCTTTCACAATGCTGAACAATCCTTTGCACGATTGTTAAATGTTCTAGATCCATCCAACCTACAGGTAATAGGGAGAATGCCATGGTCTGCTCAAGATAAGTTTTACCTTCTGTATATGTTTACGGTTCTTTTAAGCATTCCTAAGAAAAGGGTAAAGGTTAGTTTTATTAAGTACATCCACTATTATATTGTGCTAAGTAATTGAAATTTCTGGAAAACAGAACCGGAAATATGCAAAATGGTTTTTCAGTGACTCTGAAATCCATCTTCCAGGTTTTGTGCATTTTGTGTAGACAAAGGGAAACTGTCTTTCTAATTTCTGTGTCATAGTAAATTATAAAGGCAAAGTAACTTATTTCTACAATTCAGTTCTCTGTAAGGCTAAGGGTGGCATCCAACATTAGAAATAATCAGCATAAACTAATTGAAATCAGTGGGCAGTTACTTAACTCCATTGATTTCAGTCTACTCTTTAGTACGACCTGGTTGAATATCACCCTAGGTGTTTGCAAAATGTTGGGTTAAAGATTTATGAACAAAGTAATCTTGTCTAGGATAGGGATCAGATGCAGTTGAGCAGACAGAAACTGAATGTATATAAAGTACAGGTTCCAATGTATACAATTCTTTCTGTCAAGTTTTGTTAACTTGAGGATGTGATTTTTAATGACAACCCATTTTTTCTTGTCTTCTCTTTATTATTATTTTTTAAACTTGATGCAGCCATTGAAGTTTGCTCTTGTTGATTATGTCATCATCCTCTATGGCTATGCTACTGCTCTCCTTGGAATAGGGCAGCCTGAGGTAAGATTCAAGCTATTACGTGTTGGCCAGGGCCCTCCTGCCAGTGTCTTACTAGAACAGTGGGTGGCTGCTGACTTAGCTAGCACAGGAACTAATAACTTGTTCCCATCTAAACTGTTTGCAGGGAAATGCCATCTTTTTTATTTGTAACAAATTTCAAAACTTGAAATCATGAAGTTGAACCCATATGCAAATGTATTGTATAAATAATCTTCTTCAGTTTGAACAAATATTTCATCCATATGTTCAGTGA
This sequence comes from Podarcis muralis, assembly GCF_964188315.1. NCBI lineage: Eukaryota > Metazoa > Chordata > Lepidosauria > Squamata > Lacertidae > Podarcis > Podarcis muralis. The sequence continues at coordinate 54,759,703 of NC_135658.1, forward strand.
GTTGTGTGCAGTCATGGGGATATTGTTTTATTTAAAACAGAGTACGAAACTCAAGAATCCAAGGACCTGTAGGCAAGGAGTCGGGAAACTTAATGACATGACATGACATGACATGACATGAGACAGAGATTATGTAACATTTTTATCATGCACTAGGGAAGTCCACATTTAAATTTCAAAATCTAAAAGTAGCCTACTTCTGCAGTTCACGTCACTATGGTGGAAATTTCCAAGAAAAACTTTCAATCATGCATAGTTCTGTCCCATAGGTGCCTATATTTTTTGCTGAAATGCAGTCATAGAAGGCAAATGTATTAGTTTATTTTACTCCGGAAGCCTTTTGTATCCTTGTGGTATTAGTAGCCTTTGTGGTATACTGTACGTATTGAAAACAAAAATGGGTCTGATTTACCGTATCTACGAAGGCATCAGATGTCATTCTCAAAATTCTCAACCTCAGTTATTTCAAAATGACTTTACCTTTATGGTAAGCATTTAACATGCTATCCCAAGAAGTCTTGAAATCTCCATCGTGTGCTGTAACTATTTTTGCTTTATATTTCTTTTGCCTTTTGCTGTTTTGATTGTGTTTGAAATTATTATCAAACCGTTTCATTTGTTTTCAAAGGAACTAACCAAAGCCAAAGACCATTTCAATAACATAATTGAGAAGTATGAGAAAGTGAGATTTGATTGCTTAGCACATTATGGAATTGGAAAAGTATATTTGAGACAAAATAGGTGAGTATAATATGTTGATTTTAGAAATTGAGCTCATTTGTTCTTTAAAAACCTGATCACTTAAATACCTTGTCTGAGGACACTTCTTGCACCTCTTGAATTTGTCCATTTCACATTTACTCTGATCGCACTAGAGAAGAATAGTCAGAGTGGAGGACCAAAGAGGACAAAACTTTTCTATCATATGTGTGAACTCTTAGGGAGGAATTCAGAAATTTCATTTACCTATTCAGTTGTCCACTAATACCGCTCTCCAGGAAGGCAGGCTTATTTGAGATGAAATATATGTTTAGTGAGAGAGTTAAAAATATGCCTGTGGCCTTTGATCAAATTGGAAAGAAATGTGATAGTCAACAGTTTTGCTTGATGGCTTGCTGCTGTTTAAGCTGTAGGGGTCACTCATAATCAAACCTCCCTCTGTATTGACCCCTGGTCGAGGAGTTTGACTTACAGCATGCAAACCTCCCTCTGTATTGACCCCTGGTCGAGGAGTTTGACTTACAGCATGCAGTTCAAGTAACATGGGGTGGAGAAGACTCCCCCATGGAGTCTTCTGACAAAGAGGGATTCTAAGCCAGTCCTGTTGTGCAGGCTGCTTTTGCTTTCCGCTTCCCCTCAGTGGCTGTTTCCCCCCCCTAGCAAATGGATTTCTAGTCCCTCTGATAACTTGTGAGAAGCTGCCTGGATTTTTTGGTCTAGGGCACGTCCAACAGGTAGATTGTGATCTACTGGTAGATCACTGGACATCTGTGGTAGATCACTGACTTTCCTCCTCCCTAAAAAAAGCTACACAATTTAGACCTGAACCCCTAAAAAAATGGGCCTTCCTGTTCCCTAAAAAAAAAAAAGCTCAACAACTTTGACCTGAAGCCCCCAAGAGGGGGTAGATCACTGCCAGTTTTTAACACTGAGAGTAGATCGCAGTCTCTTGGGAGTTGGCCACCCCTGCTCTAGGGAAAGCAGCCGTTGCCAAAACAGATCAGGAAGCAAGCAAGATGAGTAAACAATCGCAGCAGCCCTCACCGCTGCACTACTATGTCAAGGTGAGGGGAGAGTGAGCATGCTTAACTTGAGCTGCCTCTTCATTTTGAAAAGGACTATGGAATCCAGAGTTGATGTTTACCTCCTGTTAGAAAGGCATATGAACCTACCTGGCCCCTGAGATCATCTTCTGAGGCCCTTCTTTGTTTTCCTCCTCCTCAAGAGGTCCAGAGGGTGGCAACACGAGAACAGGCCTTCTCTGCAGTGGCTCCCCATCTGTGGAATGCTCTCCCCAGGGAAGTTCGCCTGGCGCCTTCATTATACACCTTTAGGCGCCAGGCAAAAATGTTCCTTTTTAACCAATCAAGTTGACCTGATTGACATCCTATACCCTTTTAAAATGTGGCTCTTTTTTGAGGGGGGTGTTAATTGGGTTATTGTTCTTATTTTGATTTTATATATGGCAATCTTTTCTGTGAACCGCCCTGAGACCTCTGGGTATAGGGCGGTATATAAAATAAATAAATAAATAAATAAATAACCAGAACTAAAAATTAAACCAGCCACAATTACTTCCCATTTTCAAATTGTGTTTGGGGTTCTGGGGAGAGGAACGACACTCATATTTCATTGGATTCCTAAACACGAAACATGCTGACACTAGGGATGCTTGGATATAGCATGTGACATTGAGTCTTTTGGCGTACACGATAGGTTTTCAGAAGCTCTGGACCAGTTTTTGAAATCAAAGACCATGGTTAGTCATAAGATTGTGCCTGGTGTATTGACGTGGCCTACAACTTCCATAGTTATTGAAGAGACAAGAACAGAAAAATTTCAGGTAAGTAAGATTGTTACCCTGTAAAGCTAAACAAAACCAAACCAAACCCAGTTTGTATATCATTTGTGTGGTGGCTGTCCAGGATAAGTTCTGTCTATAATCTGAGGACTACATCAAGGAACAAATTGGTAAAGCAGAGAATCTTGCATTCATCTTCAGTGGAGGTGAGCGTGTTTGAATGTGTGACTCTGTCCATCCTTTCCGGTATAAAGATTGCCCTTAGCAATTGGGGATCTAAATACCTGCTAAGGGTCCCTGAATGGCAAGGAAGTCTTTTGAATGACTTGCCCGCTGCACTGAATATGGGATCTTTGTAGAATACCTCGGTTAATCAGCTGAATTGTACTGGCATCAGATGTTGTATTTAGGTCAATTACCATTCACTTATTTGCACCTTCATCACTGAGATTGCCCCTTCCTCACAGAACAAAATTAAAGAGCAATAAACCCATTTGCTTTGTTTGTAGTTTGACAGCGGAATAGACTACTTTGGAAACCTTCATTAGAGGTTTATCTACAGAGCTTGGGTGGCCATCTGCCAGAGATGTTTTAGCTGTGATTCCTGCATTGCAGGGGGTTGGAGTTGATGCCCCATGGGATCCCTTCCAACTCTATGATTCTGTGAATCTATGAGCAGTACTGTGTGACTTCATCTCGCATCACTGTAGTCAACTTTGAAAGCCTGGCCTCATACAGATGGGTTGAATTCTTTCCTACCTAACAGGCAGCCTAATATTCTGTGGGGTGGCAAACAATAGATAGTGGAAGAAATTGAAAGTCGAGGAAATGATGAATATTCAGTATTCTGCTCGATGAGACTGCATTTATAAACATGCACACTTGGTAGTACAGAATTTCCAGGGAAGATGCTACAATATTTAACTTGCTTTGCTGCTTCATAGGTTATATTGCAAGATCACATTGAAGAATGCAGATTTCCTCCAGCTCCACATGCAGTTTGTCGCTACCAGCAGTGCCAAGCGCAGAAAATAAAAATCTATTTTAGCGACCCAGATTTCAAGGTAATATGAAGGTTGTTGAAAAGGATCTTCAGATACTTTTAATTTAGGTGCACTTTCTCTTAAGAGGCTTATGCGAAATATGTTTTGAATATTCCTAATATAAATGGTGCCTTACTGTTGAACTCACAGTGCTCACTTATCTGTGATCTCCAAACTTTAGGGTTTTATACGTGTTACCTGCTGTGAACAATGTAAAGTGGAGTTTCATGTAAGCTGTTGGAAGAAGTTGAAAGCAGCAAGATATACAGATAAAACTGAAAAGGTAACACCAAATGTTTAATGCTTTACTTCTGTAGCCTCTGTAGCGAAATCCTACCCACAAGTCCTTTTTCTCACACCCACAGGACTTCCTTCGAGAGCTATGTTTCACTCCAGATTGTAGCGGTCTCATTTCTAATATTGCTGTCTTCAGCTCCTCTGGTTTAATCAAATGTGAGGTAAGAATTGATTTCTGGCTGGTATTTTTTATAATATAAATACTAGAAATGGAATTAGATGAAAAGAAACCTTTATTATTACCTGCATTGAACATTTCCAAATTTGTTGTCATACTATATAAATTTCATTTTCGTTTCTTTGCTTTGACCTAATGTCAAAACAGTATTTTATTTTCCACAATTATAATAAAGCACTGTTACGGAAAATAAATCTTTGAAGCTCCCATTTTTCTTTTCTCCTCTTAGTATGAAGATAAAATAAAAAGCAAGAATCCTCCAAGGCCCATTGTTAAACAGGAATGCACAAGGTAAGTTTCCTAGCTAGTCATATAATACTAGCAGTTCGTTTTCAGAGCGGCTGACACAAGATGGTAGTCTCATTGAAGAACATGGGGGTTTGTATCGCCACCTGTTGTCCAAGGCAGGAAATATTCAGAGTAGGGTAAGGGAAATTGGCCAAAATGGTCTCTATCTTGTTTTCTGGTTAAGGGAGACTTTTGTTTGCTGGAAAGACCTTACTGGATACAATCCTGAATATATATTTGGATACTTGAAGGCCTGTTCGCATTTAGTGTTGTGATGGCCTTCACATAAGGATTGCTGCTGGATTACGTCTTCATGTGTCTGCTATGATTGATACAGTCAGGCAGCTCTCTTTCGGGAGCTTCTGTCATATATTAAAAATAAGGAGACTTATTTTTCCTGAAAGAGCAGTAGTCTTGAATATTTACATTTCAACTGAAAAATGTCCAATTGCTTTTAAAAATAAAAGGCTTCACTTTAAGTTGACGGTGTCAGTTCTAGGACCCTACAGAAAAAACAGGAGAGGAAATTGAAGAGGAAATTAATGAAAGAAGACACTTTACTGTCACTAGGGAACTTTGCAGAAGTGCTTCACACAGCAGACTCTATATCAAATGATGACAGTGATAAAGGTATGTGACAGTAAATACCTGTATTGAGAATACCTTGATTCCCCCCCCCCCCCCCCCCGTGGGGTCCTGCGTTTCTGTTATGTATCTGGGCATTCACGGTTTTGTTTTTGCTTTTTAATCTTAGGGAGCGGTGGTGGTCTTGTTCACAAGAATTATTTTGCTGGGGATAGAGTCCTGCAGCTTATTATGCAGAATTTTGAGAAAATACGGAGAGGCGTACATGATGGCTTCAAACTTCTTAATGAACTGTTTTCGTGGTGGGTAATTGGCGAAGCGGATCACACACGGTTTTCAACAAACTGTGTAACCTCAGTTGAAGTAATGGATCAGATTGTAAGCTCCGTAATTGACAAAAATAATAGAGTGGCGACAAGAATTTTTGTTCATGTTTTAAGTGAGCTTGAAGAAGTGGATCCTAGACTACACGACTTAATGAAACATCTTGATAGTAATGGTAAGAGTAAGTTATTTGTGGTTATACTGTAACATAAAACTGAGGCTTAGTTCCATAACAGGGTTTTAACTCTTGAGCATTTATCTATTAGGCTTGTTCACATTACATATGAGAGCTGGCTGCAATTGCAGCTGATCTGGAAAATAAAAGTTAGGAACTGGATTTGTAAATAATTCTGATCAACAAATCCCTCTCTGTTTATATTTATAGTTAAAGCATAAGGTTGTGCTTTAAGTATCAAAAGCAAGGATATAGGTAATTGGAAAATTTATGCCCTTGCTGGCCAGCACTGTAATTTCCTACAATATTGATTTTGATCATTGCTGTTTTCAGTTTTTTACAAGCAAGATTTGGGTAGCAATCATTACATTTCCAATGCGCTTCTTGTTCCTTATTTTTATTTTTTGTACTAATTTCCAAGCTTTATTATGCTCCTTTAATATTCTCAAAATAGTCTCAATATATTAGACTGCACATGTCCTGCTTAGAATTGTTTGCTGAGAAGAGCAAGATGCTCATTCGTTCTTCACTCTTAGCCAGGCATAGGCAAACTTGGTCCTCCAGATGTTTTGGGACTACAACTCCTATCATCCCTAGCTAACAGGACCAGCGGTCAGGGTTGATGGGAGTTGTAGTCCCAAAACATCGGGAGGGCCAAGTTTTTGGCCATTAAATCCTGCCGTCCAGTCAGCGCTTCCCTGCGTAGTTCTGCTTGGGGCTGTCCTGGGCAGGAAAACAGAGTCACAGCAGTCCTGCCGTCCGTGTGAGATAGAGGGATAAATCAAGTCCAGAGACAGTTCGTTGCTATCTCTAAAAGTGTTTATTTACACAGCAATAAATCCATCAGAACTTTCCGGCATCTCTCCGGTGCTTAGAGCACACGCAGCTTCTTTGCAGTGTCTTTCAGTCTAAACTGAAACCAACTCTCACAGGCAACACAGACAAAGCCTGTGACATACGGCCACTCCCCAGATACAGGACACCAAGGAGTTTTAACCCTGTAAACTCCAAACTCCACAAAGTTTGCCTATGCCTGCTTTTAGCACACCGCTAGTTTTGCTTTTGCATCTTTGCAGTTTCTCATACTGTTCAGGCAGACAACTTTATGACAGGTGTGTGGATCAGTTTTGTTTGTGGTTACTTTGTGATAGGATACTTGTATCCATAGCCAGCTCTCAGTGGGCTCAATCTAGATGGACTTTTCATCTGGCAGAGGCCTTTATGGATGACTTGGTGGGAGGAGAAGGAGGTGATTTTCTCTGAGTTTCCCTGCACACACACTACATTCTGTGCTCTTCCAGATGGTCCCACAACCCTCCAGAGCAGATTTTCAGAGAGGAGGGGAATTGGTGAAAATGGCTTCCTCCTTTCCATTAGCAAATGCCTTCACTTGATCAGAAACCTTTCTGTGAACAGAAGGGTATTGTTGGATACAACCCAACAATAGTATTCACAGCTTCCCTCCCCACATATTGCAAAGAGCAATGGCTCCTAGTGTCGTTGTCCCTGCCCCAGCTTTGGGGTGGGCGCTGGTAATTTTAACAAGTTCCAGATAATGAGTTTTTCACTATACTATCCCCCATCTAGTTGGTCTAATTCTTGGAGATCTACCCCAAAAAATGCTTCTTTGAAATGTAAGCAGGTCAAATCCTTGTGTATGTCTGCCCTAGAGGGCAAAATATATTCTGTGATGTGAATCCACTTTTGGGTGTTATAATTTATATTTATTTTTGCAGGTTTAAAAGCTACAAAACAGTTTTTTGCCAAGTATGGAACATGCATCTTACAGCTTGATCTTGACTTCATAGCAGTGCTGTGGAATGAGAAATATGGCATTAAACTAGGCAGGGAGTTCACCTGCACATCTCCAGATATGATAGATGAGCTGTCGTTGATAGAACTTCGGTGTTTTTTATGGCTCTTAGAAGAGAACAGAGAGAATTTTCCATCTCTCCTTCAATACTTAGATGACTATTTTGATAACATGGGTAAGTATACTAGGATGACCAAAGGGAGTTCATTATCTCTTTAACTTTATCAATAACTTCTATAGATTTTTGTGAGGGGAACAGTGGTGGGCAGCAATGAAAGGATTCAGACCAGGTGAATTGTAGGTTCTGTGCAGGTGGTTCAGCCCACATGAGGAGGGAAATGCAAAACCCCATGTTCCATTACCCTTCTAATTTCAGTCGTGGGGATATGCTGCTTTCTTGATGGGGCGGGTTCTGAGTTTGTTGCTGTGTATGGTGGTTTATGTATTCAATATCACTTTAGTCATAAACATGTACAGTCGTACCTTGGTTCTCAAACAGAATCCGTTCTGGAAGTCCTTTCAACTTCCGAAAAAGTTCAGAAACCAGCCAGTCAGAAGCCGCGTTGGACGTTCAGCTTCCCAAAAAAGTTTGCAAACTGGAACACTCACTTTGGGGTTTGCGGCCTTTGGGAGCCAATATGTTCGAGTCACAAGGCATTTGAAAACCAAGGTACGACTGTACTGATTTCAGCAGGACATAGACAAGTTTCTTCTGATTCAGAACCATTGGCTTTAAGCAGCTAAAAATATACTGTGTTGTAAGAACTCAGGCCTCTTATCAAAGTACTGTAATTATTTGGCCAACATGGTTAGATATCTCTATATAGTATAATGATTTAAAGCATATGCACAACCACGAGAGGACAGGGCTATTTACTAAAGTTATGGCGAAATTGTTCAAAACTGTTTAGAGCTTTGTGCTTTTGTCTTAGATTTTTGTTTTGTTTTTTAAATAAAATTTATTTTAAAAATAGATAATCGGTATACTGTAATAAGGAAGGAAGAGAATGCAACTGCCTCAGTAAGTTTTTATGTTTATCCCTTTCTTGAAATTGAAGCAAATACATTGCAACCAGAACCCTTTCTAATATACTTAGGTAGAGCATTCCCCTTATATTGCACTGCTGCTTTTATAACATACATTTATTGCAGAGTTATAGCGCAGTCCAAGCCCACGGTCCACTGGGATGAGAGAACTTTTCATTCAGGAGATTTTTGGCTTTGCCAGCTGGGCCAGGGCACAAGTCTCACCGTAGCTGAGCCAGAGATTTGCCCGAGTGCCCCTCACCACAGCTCAGCCAGTGGGACTTCACGCTAGTGAAAGACCCCCAAAAGGGGTGTTCTGAGGTGCAGTGGGGATGATAACATGGCATGGAAAGACTTAAACCTGTTCCAAACCTCTTTCAGCCCAGTCACGGGGTATTGGAATCTTGAGTATTCACCAAATTTCTGGTGTTTATCATGTTGCTTATTAGCTTGTTAGAGACACTGTGTCTTTGCTGACATGGCTTGTCCTGCAGACCCTTCTTCTTGCATCCGTTAAGGGACCCTTCGTACGTACACAGCAGGGCATGCAACGTCGTCGTAGGCTCAACAGACTCCTGCAAAAACCTGGGCAAACCAATATCTTTTTCCACTTAGCACCAAAATAAGTAAAGCGATAGCACCAATCTCATGTCTGAGGGAGGAGCATTTCAAAGGGGGAGGTACCACCACACGGCGATCATTTAGTTTTGGTGTTTGTCATCATGATGAGCTCTTATTGAAATAGTTATACATGGCGTCATGTTGCTCTGAAGGGGAAAAATAGAAAAGAAATGAGGAAACAGACGTAGGGATTTTGTTTCCTTGCTAGTGAAGGTGAAGAATGGAAGTAGAATGTGCAAATAAAATAAGCAGTGTTATGGTAATATTTTTTCCTGGTGGTAGTCACTACTAAACCATCTCTTTTTCTGCCTAGAATAATACTATCAAAGTTAAAAACAGAAACCGAAAGAAGGCAAAGGAACCAAAGGTATATCTTTATTTCTTTAAAGGAGTCCATGCTGGTAGAATGCAGCAAAAGAAGCAAAGCTAGTAAATGCCTATTCAATTTCTTCTCTCTTTCTAGACTTCCTCAGGCCTGGTTCACATGCCAAGTTAGACCATAGCTGATGTTTAGCTAACTGAAATGCGAATGAGCAGTGTGCTAGTAGTGCATGCTGCGTAGATGTCCCTACTTTGCCCCTCCCATGTCCCTGGCCATGCCAGGAGCAGCAAACCACAAGCCTTGGCTTCGTCACATCCTCTAAAGCTGGGCATGTGATTTGCCTCTCTCCAACCAGGCCATGACCAGCAAGCCAAGAACAGAGCTTGGTTTACCCCTTGTGGTTTGATGTGAAGGAAGCAAACCTTGGGCCCAGGTTCAGGCGAAACAACAAGGCAGGTATTGTGGCATGTTGCTCCTGGCATGGCCAGAAGTGGGGGTAGAGTGAGACTCCTGAGCAGCATGCACCAGCTCCTTAGTTTTTAATCAGTTGGGGGAAAGGCCATAGCTCAGTAGGAGGAGGTGGGACTGGTCATGTTGCCTCTCAAAAATCATGGAGACCTGCTGCTGGTCCATGTGGATAGTAGTGATCTTGTTCATCCTAATAGTCTGTTGTGATTTAAGGCGGCTTCTTGTGTTCCTGTCCATTATCAACATAATTTTGCATACAAGCAGAACAGTAGATTTGGAGGAAAATGTATGCTGCAGGTTTAAAGAGTCACTGTGGATTGAGTAGTATTTTCCTGCTTTGTATTTCTAGTTTTGAATAATAGAATTGGGTGTGTATCCAGCTGCATCCCACTGCTGCTAAAAGGCTCTCTGCTCCAGAGGTGGCTCCTGGGGATAGAAAGGAGGAGGAGGAGCTGGTTTTCTCTAATTCCCCCTTTCTCCTGCACCTCCAATGCCAGTGCCACCTCCCATGTTGTTCCAAGTGGTCTTCCTATCCGTAGAACAGATTTGGAGTGGGTGGGAGGAGGGGGTTTAAGAGGGAAGCAGTGAAAATGGCCTCCCTCCTTCCTTGAAGAGAAGCTTCACTGTAACAAAGAACCTTCTGTGAGTGGAGGGCACAGTTGAATATTGTGGAGCAATCTACTTTTCTTACAATCACACTGCCAAACCTCATTTTTTTGGTGGGGGGGCATTGAATAAATGTGAACTAGAGAAAAAAGATTATATAAACAAGTCTGTTGAATCCTGAAGATGGATTACTTCGTTTTAAAATTTTACGTGTCATTATGTAACAAGTTTCAATTCTTTCCTTGTTGATTTAGTCTATTTTAGTCCTGTCTGGTGGAGTTGGTACAGTAACTCGAGAGGAAGACAATATATTTTCAGAAGAAAGCACCTTGTAAGTTCTGGCACAAAAAATGCATGGAGCACGCTCTTGCCAAAACACCTTTAGGCTGCAATCCTAAACTAACCTACCTGGAAGTATGTCTGGTTGAACTCAATGGGACTTACCTTTGAGAACACTAGTGCACTGTTAAATTCCTTTGACTCCAATGAGAGTGTTACGCATGTGCCTCTTTTTTTTATGGCACCTGAACCACACAGTGACGTTTTATAGAAAGGAGATTTAAGCCTTTGAACTGCAATTGTCACAGTGTATTTAAATAAAGAAAACTGAAAAATAAAATTTACTAATCAGACAATAAAATTGTTAACCAGGCAGCTTGAATTTTACCCTCTTAGTTTGGGGGTATTAGATGTGAACATCTTAATTCCTCATTGTTAAAACTTAATGTTTTTCCAGTGTCTTGGGAGACAGAGATACCTGAAAAATGTTACTTTTGAGAAATGAAGCCCTTGTATTCTTTCTTCATCTATTGATTAAATGAGTGACTGAGAATAAGAGAGGTGCAATATGGGTTTTTCTGTGGACTAATTAATTAAGCCTTATGTCCCTGCAAATAGTTTAAGAACAGAATCCATGACAACTTGCAAGTGCAATGTGCCTTGTAACCAAGTTTAAGATGTGCCATGATAATATTTAAACATGACGAATTCTATTTATTGAACCTCTGTCCTCCCCCCCCCCCCCCCGAGGAAATCCTTTACTCCAGATTCAAATGCTGCTGGCAGTTCCAGAGACGCATTGTTATAATATTCCTGTTAATCTCTGCCGTTGTATTTTTGAGAAGCCATTACAGAGAATATCCCACATTAATATATCTCAATGTTCCATCTCTGATGACATAACAAGGATGTTCCTATTGTAATTCCTGGTGGGATGAATTGAATTTAATGGTCAGACAGATAGCAAATAGAGCATTTATTTGCAGATATTAATGAGGTAACCCGGAAAGTACATACTGTTGCCCTTAACAGCTGCAAAATATCCAGACTATGTCAGTGCTCCTATTATTTACTATAAATTGTACAGCTGAGGTTGTTTTTTTATTGTCTTAGTTTATTTTTATTCTAATCTTCATCTTACGCTTGAAAGCATGTCTCTTTGTTATTGTTACGGCCTATGCCTAAAACAAATAAAACGGCTGTTGAGCTTTTTATTGTTCACTGTGGGTTGGGAGCTTTCCATTCAGAAGGAGCTTGCTCTTCTTAAAGTCTGTTCTTTGTCTTCCCAACAGTTTTATGAATCCACGTGACCCTTTCAGAATCCCAGATGGTCTTAATGAGCATGTGGCAATATTTGAAGCTTTGTATAATAATTTTTCCTCCGGTAGCAGTTACCAGAGAATTTTGGACAATTACCCAGACCCAACGTGTGAAAGCTTATATGAGTATGTTTCCATTTCCTTTTCCTTCTTTACTTTCCAACAAACAAAAAAATAACGAAGGTAGAGCTGGGGTCCCTTGGATATAGGCATCATCCCCATTCCTAGAGGAGGAGGAGGACTGGGATTTAGAGTTTTCTCTCGAGTCTGCTCCCACCCGAGCTCCCAAATGGAATCTTTAACTCCCCTGGGTTTCAAAAGCAGTTTAAGGATTGAGCACATAGGTGCTAGCAGTAAGGCATAGGAACAAGAGCTTGTGTTTCAGACTTTCCTGACGTTGAAATCTTCCTATGATTACTAATGGTTATACTTGGGTACTGATTACTCAGCACTAACAGAATTCTCTTGTTTCCTGACATTTACTTCTATCTTCTTGCTGCCAAAGAAAGCAAGAAACGTGGGAAGTGAACGTTTTAGGGGACAGGCATTGGAAATACGATGGGGCACTTCCTTTCCCATGTGTTTCTTCTCTGAGGCGTTCCTCTCTTTTGTGTGCATCTCTAGTTCCTTTTTCCTTGACATATTTGCACCTGAAACTCATGCAGTTTTAATCATTGCCACCCAAAGCATTGACTCCTGCTTGTTCAAGTTGGCAAAGGTGTTTAAAAATGCCTGTTGGTCCCTGGTGAGGGGGAGACAAGTTGGCATGATGGTCTTGGGCATCATAAGTCACGGTTTGGTGCTTAGGGTGACAACATTATTCTATCAACTTACATAAAATAAAATGTTGACGTGAGATCGGAAGGTGTTTTCAAACCTCAAACGTTAAATGAGTTGTGATCGCACAGCTTCCTCTCGAACTTAGATATGACTTTGATTGCTTTCACAGCTATTTTTCTCAAATCTTGGAAGAACATGGCCCCATGGAAATTGATAATCCACTGTTAGTTGGAGAGTATGAACACTTTCCTGCGGACACTCGTAAAATAGTGGAGGATGCTGGTGGTCTGAAATCTTTCCTTCTGGAATCTCTACGTTTTGTTATGATTGGCAACCTTATTGGCTTGATGAAGCATTCGGTGATGCTGAAGGAAAATGCGGATGTCACCGGAGCTGCAGAAAGGACTAAAAATGAAGAAACTTCTTCGGCAAGCCTTCATAGTCAAGAAAACAGCAAACCACGTTTAAACCCAGCTGCTAAAGAGTTCCAGCCCACCTCATATATTAACAATCCTTATGTGTCAGTATCTACTAATACTCCAGCCCATGATACTCTGGAATATATGACTACCAGCCATTCCACTTTTAGTCCATTCGTTCCCACATACTCCCTTTCCACTCCGGTAACTGACATGATAGCAGCATCACTGCCTATGCCAGATGCCTCTTTGCCTTCAGCTTTACCCCAAAGCCACCCAATATTTCTGAATGAGATTCAATCAGAATATCAGAATGAGAGAACGTTGCCAACGATTCCTGAAATGCTAGATATTTTGGAGCAATCTAATTATATATATTCAGATGCTTTCCTTGATAGTGACCCAGAAGTGACATCAAGCGAGGATGGTGAAGATATTCTTGTGGCGAAAGATGAGGTGCAACTGTCAGCATTGTCTGACATTTGCTCTTGTGAAAATAATCCTGATAACATTGAGAATAATAGTAATGAAGCTGGATGTGACTCTGTTACTAAAATAGAAACCACTAATAAGTCTGCAGCAAGAAACAAACCCCGTTCTAGGATGATTGCTATTCAGGTGAGAATAATAAGCTGTGCACAGTATTCGTTGTGGAGCTGTTTTTGTTTTTCTGTGTTGCATGTATAAACTCTGGAGTGAGTTTCATTGGTGTGGAATATCAGTTTGCTTCTTTCAGTGCCTGTTCGCTTGATAAAGAATTTAATTATAGACATGTTGTCTGTAATATGCTAGCTACATTTGCTATGTTCATCTCAGTGTGCAAAGAAGTTTCTTCTTTTAAAAAGAGATTGGGAAAGCAATATAAATTACTATTACTAATATTTTTTTAAATATCTGTGTTAGACTTGAGAGTCAACATGGATGTAGCTTTCAAACATGGTACCCAAAACTAAGTTCATTAGGTGGATACAAGGCCATTATCGCAAGTTTCCTTTGTGCATCTGTATCATCTGTGACTATGACTATTTTGACTATGACTATGACACACATGACTATTTTGCTATGTGAAAAGCTGTTGCCAGCTTCCTGCATGATAATGGACAAAACAGCACATGATATCCATGTATAGCATTACTCATGTGTCCACCCTCTCTCCCTTTCTACAGCTGTATTCTGTGTATGAAAAATGTGTGGAAGGTGGTTTTCACTGGAGCTAAATAGTGTGTTAAGATTAGTGAACTTCTAGAAAAAAGTGGACCTGGAATCAAACTTGCTTGTTTTCATTTTGCATTTGGCCCTATTAGCCTCATATTGCTTAAAGAACACAAATGTAATTTAGGGAGCAGATTTCTGCAATGTTTCTATAAGGCAGCTTCCCAGTTTCCAGTAGGGATACCCTTTGTGCCTGGAATGGCACCTGGCTCTAATGACCTTTAAGGCTTGTTAGTTCTCCCTCCTTTCCTGGCCTGCTGACCAAGGACTGATCAGAGAGGAGAAAGACTTTTCTAGGCCACTCTCAGGCTATCAAAGGAGACCTGGCCGGAGGATAGGCTTTTTGTGCTTCCCCCTTCTCCCACACAGCATTATAATCCTTAGTCTTGGCACTGTATGTTACCTTTATGGTGCACTCCTACAGACCTAGTGTGTGAGAGGTGCTCATTTCCACCGACTTGTCGTGACAAATGTCCTTCCCCTCCTGTCAAATGGATGGTTGAAGACAAGTTCACAAGTTTCTTTTGAAGAACTGTTAGGAAAGTATTATTGTTCTCGCCGACAATTAGCTGCTTGTATTCAGGGACTATGAAACTCTTCTTCACGTGCTGAGTCTGCTTTTCTTTATTACCTTTGCCACTTCAGTTTCAGGTGGTGGGCTTGCAGTTAGGCATCACTCAGAAGTTATAAAATCAAATAACTCAATTTATTGAGCTTTCTGGGTGGTGGTGTTGAGGAAACACAACTACGTACATATTTACCGGGCAAAGGAACGATCTATGGGAAACACATTGTCTGTGAAATGTTGGGATATAACTAACCTCTATTGAAACAGTTTCTGGCTCTTTGCATTTTAGGTAGATCAAGAACTAGCAGACGGGGGAATCAATACTTTGCCTTTTCATCCATATGAAACCCAACAAGTAAGTGCATGAGTGGATGTCCACAGATGGCCCAGTGAGGAAGCAAAAGCATACTTCAGAGTATGTTTTAACAAATGAAAAATGCTATTATGTAAACCTCTAAGCTGAAATATCCATGAGCCTTGCTCACAGATAGTACCATCTCTTTCTCTCTCTTTTTAATTACTTAGTTTATTGTTTCTTTTAGTTGATTTTCCAATTTGGTTAAGTATTAACTTCTGCAACGTGGCTAAGATTACATGAAATACTTTTATCTCTGTTGGTTTAGCGGCTGTTATGTACCTGCACTTCTTTGTAGAAATAACTCAAGAAACTGTGCTAGCTCTGTTGGAAATTTCGTATTCCCTTGGCATGATTTTTCTCATATCACACATTTTGAAAAATTGAAGAACTTTGTAGGCAATAACATTTTTGGGTGACAAGAACAGTGATTATACTGTGCCTTATATATACGGGCTATAACTTCACTGTTGTAGCATTTAAAATTTGATCTGCATACTTCTTTTTTCAGGGAGATATGTTACGTATGGAAAAAGAACACCAGGTTCTACAAGAGCAGCTTAAAGAAGCAGGTGAAAAATATGAGCAGCTTAAATATCGAAGCTCTGAAGAAATCAATGTATTAGAAGCTGAGATTTTACAACTTGTTCAAGTAAACAAGGTAATAAATCTTCATGAATATAGCATCAAAGAAAAATGACCATCAGTACAGTTGAAACTTAAACTCCTAAACATAGTGTGTTGGCTCCAAAGACGCCCTTCTGTGGATGTAAGGTCTGCCCTAAAGGATTTTGGGGACAGCTAGCAGCAAAGCTGCAAATCTTGTACTTGTGTACCTGGGAGTAATCCCATTGAGTTTAAGGGAATGTACTTCTGAATAGACATATACGGACTGCACTGAACAAAGGCAGATGATGACCCACTTAATAATAATTATTATTATTATTATTTATACCCCGCCCATCTGGCTGGGTTTCCCCAGCCACTCTGGGCGGCTTCCAACAAAATATTAAAATACAATAGTCCTTCAGATATTAAAAGCTTCCCTAAACAGGGCTGCCTTCAAATGTCTTCTAAAAGTCTGGTAGTTGTTTTTTCCTTTGACATCTGTTGGGAGGGTGTTCCACAGGGTGGGTGCCACTACCGAGAAGGCCCTCTGCCTGGTTCCCTGTAACCTCCCTTCTCACAGTGAGGGAACTGGCAGAAGGCCCTCGGAGCTGGACCTCAGTGTCCTGGCATAACGATGGGGGGTGGAGACGCTTCTTCAGGTATACTGCAGCACATCCACAAGTATAAGATTTCAGAGGAAACAACTTATGGTAGCCGCATAAAAACATTTGCAGAACAGTGCTGGTGGCTGTTTTTCTTCCACTTACTTATCTTTGGATCAAAAGTATCACATGGAAGTGCCTTCCACTAAAAACAATGGGATATGTGTCCCTGTTATGGCTGTGCTTTGTACAGTCCCGTGGCTTGCTCAGTATACTATGTTAGTATTCTTAGTGGCATTTGCTCCCCGCCCCCCAAAGTAGAATCTCCCCCTGTATTCGAAATGGAGTGACTAAATGCTTTTTGCTACACAGAATGAATAACATGCTTTGGAAGGAAAAGTCAAAGTTGCAGGTACACAAAATGCTGAATACACTTAAGAGAGGGGTCTTCAGTCCTTTGTGTTCAGGATAATGGCTAGACTTCACAACCACATCCTTCTCTCCCTTTGCATATATTCACTATAAAATATGTTTGTGTTTTTTTTTTAACATTTAAACAAGTTTCACATAACAGAAACAATAATAAAAATGCACTAATCAGACAGACGGAGCAATGGTACAACCAGATGACAAAAGAAATATATTGTTGGACTTGGGAGCTAAGTTTCTGTCTTTGACTACCACCTCCCATATTTTATAGCTCGCTAGAAAAGAGCTGGATTGGTTACATCAAGATGCAGAAACAGAAATGAAAAGATGGCAACAGGAGAAGAAGGAAAATCAAGAAGGATTAAAAGTGGGAAAGAATAAAATAAGGAAGCTAACAGAAACCAATGAAGGGTAAGTTTTTCCTAAAAGTGAAAGCTGGTTTGCGGGGGAGGGTCATGAAGGGAAGAGGTTATGCAAGTGATTACATTTTTGCACATCTAAACTTGTATCAATAATACTACTCACACTTAATTCTGCTTATTACAATGCTTGCACTTAACTAACCACATTTGCATGTTGTGTTAAACCACAGTTTACCATAACATACACAAGCAGGGGTGAGCTGCAATGAGCCTCCGGTTTGCACACTCCTAACTCTACTCTTGCATGGCAAAGCAAAGGAGTTTGGAAGCTTTTCCTTCTGCCTTTGACTAACTATGGCTTGACTGACAAATTGTGGCCAACATTGGCTGTGGCAATTTTAAAACTGACCAGTTACAAACGTGTTTCTGGAGCTGCCTTGATTTAAACTAAGGTTAACCACAGTTTATCCAGGTTCAGATGAGACTGGAAGCTGTGGGTAACTAAAAGCAGAAGCAAATGCTTCCTAGTGCCTTCTCTCTGGCATGAGTAGAATGAGGAAGCACAGAAACAGTGTATTCTTCAGCAAACCCTTGTTTAGTGAGGCATGTGAATACTGATGTTGGAACATTATGGGACTATATGGATACTTTGTGAAGATGTGGTGTAACCCTGCTATCTCCACAATACTCGAACTTGCTGCTTGTTGATTCATGACATTACATCAGTCTGGTCTTTCTGCTATTCATCTATCGGTGTATTTTATATCAGTACCTGAAGTTTAATTAGACATTGATTAATTTGGGTAAAAGCCTCAGCGCCTAGGGCTTGCCGATTGAAAGGTCGGCGGTTCGAATCCCCACGGCGTGGTGCGCTCCCGTTGCTCGGTCCCTGCGCCTGCCAACCTAGCAGTTCGAAAGCACTCCCGGGTGCAAGTAGATAAATAGGGACCGCTTACTGGCGAGAAGGTAAATGGCGTTTCCGTGTGCTGCGCTGGCTCGCCAGATGCAGCTTTGTCACGCTGGCCACGTGAGCCGGAAGTGTCTCCGGACAGCGCTGGCCCTTGGCCTCTTGAGTGAGATGGGCGCACAATCCTAGAGTCTGTCAAGACTGGCCCGTACGGGCAGGGGTACCTTTACCTTTAATTTGGCTAATTTCAGTGCCATTATTTGGAAAGCTGAGTGAGAGTTGTCATACTGTAGTTCTAGAGTGCTTGCTTTTAACTCATTTTCTAGTCAGAACATTTTAAGGCCTGCTCCTTATATTATGACTTGTCTTGGCAAAGCGTAGCAGTGATTCAGGCTGCCTACCCATGAATTGCTTTCTCTTTGAGACTCTGCCCTGGTCTCTGTCTTCCCTTCTATTATAAGATTTATATTACAGCTCTTGATGCAGAAAACATTGGGTTGTATCTAGTTCTGCCATTGCAGGAGCAGAACAGACTTCCACGTGCACAATGCGACTTTCACTTCCTCTCCTCCCTCCTGCATGCCATCAAAACCAGCTCCAAAAGGTTTGAAGTACTACTACACTTCAGAGTAGTTTTTTGGGAGTGCACAGCCAGCTGCAGAGACAGTGGAGGAAGGAAAGTCTTTCAGTGTGAGGGAAAGTTTGTTTGCACAGCATTGGATACAACCATATTCCATCTTTTAAATAGGAGTTTGGGGTGAAAAGGAAAACGGGCTTCTAACAAAATGAAGGTTTGAGTACGGTTAATGTAGTTAGCTAATTTTGTTTTGAATGAGTATTTATTTACTTATTTTGACGTGAGCCTTCTTTTTCCTATAACCTGCCTGTATAACGAAACAGGTACATGAGAAACATTGATGAGAAGGATAAGCAGTACAAACTACATTTGGATGAATTCCTTGAGATCAGGTAAGCTTAAATTTGCTTTGCTAAGCAGTTTTTAATTGGACACTAGAAGTTCTCTCAAAAGGCTATGGTAGGTTTAGGAGTATGTTGCTCTGTCCGAATGCTCAGAATTTATTCAAGCTGTGAAAGGCAAGCCAAGTGGGACGACTGTGGGCCCAAGGTGTGTCCCTGTTAAATATTGCACAAGGAAATAATAAAGCATAAGAATCATATTAAGCTATTATGTTTGAATAGTCACAATTAAACAGGTTGAGAAAGGCTGCCTTAGAGGGTTGAAAAATGAAGTTTTAGGACTTAGAAAAACCATTGAAATATGTAGCAGTAATATTTTTAAAGAAAATGTGCTTGTTTGATTGAACTGAAATGTAAGCCTGTATTAACAACCTTCACCATAGCGGCACTCTGGTTGTGGAACACCCTCCTCTGAGGCATGGCTGGTGTTGACTCTCTTTTTGTTTTGGTGCCAGCTTAAAACTCTGTTATTTACCCAAACATTTGGAAATGGTTAAAGTGTATATTGAGCTTTGAAGTTTTGTAGGTGCTTCTGTGTAGTTTTCAGATTGATAATGGCTGTAATTTTTATTGCCCTTGTTTTCTGGTTTATGGATGATGTCTGACTAACCCATCAGTCAACCCACTGAAATCGATAGACTTAAGTCCATCAATTTCAATGGACCTGCCATATGACTAACTTCAGTTCAGTGAGTTAAAAGTTAGTTGAATATAGTGCATTGTGTTTAGTTGAAATCTCTGTATAAAAATAAATAAGTAACCTTCTGAATTTACTCCCTAGTAATAAATTTGAAAATGAAAAAGTAAAAAGGGAGGAGCTTATAAAGAAAAGACGGGAGGACCACCAGGAGTGTGTTGCACGAGCTATCGCAGCTGAGGTAAAAACGTCCTGGGTTGCAACCTTGCTTTCTTCTACTTCCCACAAATTCCTGCCCACTTTCAATTACCATTAGAAGATTGCTGTAACGCTTCATCCTTGCCTAGAAATTTGCCACTTAAAGAACTACCGTATTATTCCGTGTATTGGACGAGGTTTTTTTTTTGTTTACTAAAATAACATGTAAAAAAACTGGGGTCGTCCAATACACGGATAGTGGCATTGGTGGTTGGCGGGAGTGCAGCTTCTCCTGATGCTGCTGCGCAAGGGAAACACTCCCTGGATCGTTTCCCGCGTGCAGCGGCATTGGGGAAAGTTGCCCTCCCGCCAACTGGCTGGCTGTGGGAGCACAATTTCCCCTGATGCCTCTGTGCACAGGAAACGATCTAGGCAGTGTTTCCTGGCTGCAGCTGCATGGGAAGGGGGGGCAGGCTCAACAACTTTGGGCCATCTCCCCTCATTTTCTTAAAATTCAGTCCCCCAAAATAGGGGGGGTGTCTTATACATGGAGGCGTCTTATAGATGTAAAAGTACGGTAATACTGTGACTGTTCTGATAGACTCCAGTTTTGCTGTATAACCAGTGGTGCTCAGAATTTTGCACGTGGACAATAGTGTTTTGTATTCCCCACTGTAGTGTTTCTGCCACGTACCTAGAAGTGACTGGTTTTTGTTTTTTTTAAGGATAACGATATAATTGCCTTCAAATATTTCGTGTCCCTTTTATGATTTTTAATTTCCTCCTTTTTGCTGTTTTATTGGCTTGCCGCAATAAATTCCATGACCTCAATATTATCTGGATTCATTCGTATCATTGCTAATCGTATTAGGCTGCCAGATGAATAGGATGCCTTTGCAGTCAAATAAATGAATTTTAAACTCAGAGCATAAGATTGTTTTTAATGTTGAGGAACAAAACAATAACCTAGTAGGAAGGACACAGCCAGTAGCTGGGACAGTGAAGCTACCCCATTAAACATGACAGTATTTCAGGCAGGTGAATGAATGGAAATGTTTAGAATTAGTTATACCAGAAGTAATGTCCCATTAGATTTTTTAAATCTAAACTCAGTTAATTTTATTTTTTAGGTTTCTGTGCTTGAAAACTGGAAGGACACAGAATTATATAAATTAGGCAAAATAGCAACAGATGCGGAAACTTATCTTAAGTATCTGAAGTTCATGACAAGGTATGGCTTTGAATATGAGCATGCCACAAATGAAGCATTTAAATAAGATTGCTTGAAAGTTCTCTCAGAAGTACCATCAGTACTTCATCTTTTCTTTCACTAAAACGAGTACAGTGAAACCTCGGGTTGTGAACATGATCTGTGTGGGAGGCACGTTTGCAACCCACAGCGCTACGTCTGTGCATGCGCAGGTCGCGATTTGGCGCTTCTGTGCATGCGCAAAGCACAATTTAGCCGTTTTGTGCATGCGCGAGCGCTGAAACCTGAAAGTAACCCATTGCGGTACTTCTGGGTTTGGCGCAGTGCGCAACCCGAAATCGGTTAATCTGAAGCGCCTGTAACCCAAGGTACCATGTATTGCGTAAAAAAGTAACGTATTGAACTTTTTGGGTTCTATGTTGGGACCATATTTGACTTTGATCCACTATATTGGTACATATTATATTAGTTCACCCAATCCTACATATGATAATGGGAGTTTCTGGAGAAGAAAGACAAAGTTGCAGTACCCAAGTTACAAGGAAATGATATAAAAATAAAGATTCTTTAAATACAGGCTATACATGTAATCTTATGTATTTTTGGAAAATTACAAATAAATTCTCCAAGCACCAGCCATTGAATAAAAATAACTAAGTTCTCCAAACAATAGAGATAAAATAATTGATATGATCTCCAGGATTATATATTGCTTTGTGCTTCTTCAGAATCAAATTGGATTCATATATATATATATATATATATATATATATATATATATATATATATATATGCTTTCGTAGATTTTCACGGGTACAGGAATGCAGGTTTTGGTGTCCTCGGGTATCTTCCCGTGTAAAAGTTGGGGTGTCTAGGCGACGTTTCGACGAGGTCTCACTCATCATCTTCAGGCTGGTGCTTTCGGCTTCTTGTTGCTGGAACAGAGCAGGATCTCAGTGTTTGAGTTCCTATAAATACTGTTGAGGAGGTGTGGCCTCCAATGTTCTAGGCAGAGAGGAAGTTCCCAGGCTAGTGTGCCTTTTCTTCTTTTGTTCCTTAATTATATCCCTCAAGCAATTAAGGAACAAAAGAAGAAAAGGCACACTAGCCTGGGAACTTCCTCTCTGCCTAGAACATTGGAGGCCACACCTCCTCAACAGTATTTATAGGAACTCAAACACTGAGATCCTGCTCTGTTCCAGCAACAAGAAGCCGAAAGCACCAGCCTGAAGATGATGAGTGAGACCTCGTCGAAACGTCGCCTAGACACCCCAACTTTTACACGGGAAGATACCCGAGGACACCAAAACCTGCATATATATATATATATATATATATATGCAGGTTTTGGTGTCCTCGGGTGTCTTCCCGTGTAAAAGTTGGGGTGTCTAGGCGACGTTTCGACGAGGTCTCACTCGTCATCTTCAGGCTGGTGCTTTCGGCTTCTTGTTACTGGAACAGAGCAGGATCTCAGGATCTCTTGTTACTGTTCCAGTAACAAGAAGCCGAAAGCACCAGCCTGAAGATGACGAGTGAGACCTCGTCGAAACGTCGCCTAGACACCCCAACTTTTACACGGGAAGACACCCGAGGACACCAAAACCTGCATTCCTATACCCGTGAAAATCTACGAAAGCATATATATATATATATATATATATACACCGTATTTTTCGCTCGATAACACGCACCCGACCATAACACGCATGTAGTTTTTAGAGGAGGAAAACAAGAAAAAAAATATTCTAAACGAAACAGTGGATGTATGATTTTTGTGGTTCATGCTGTGGCCACAGAAATGTGATCTGACAGTGAGTTTGGAGTAGCCCAATGCAAAAATCCTGAGGATCCATGTGGATCCATGTTTGTAACCATGTTTTTGCACCACTGCAGCCCCAGGTAACAGTGGGTGTGTGATTTTTTTGGTGCAAACTGTAGCCATGGACATGCTATGTGATCTGATGGTGAATTTGGGGTGACCCAGTGCAAAAATCCTGAGGATCCATGTGGATCTGTGCTTTGTAACCACGTTTTAAGTGGGGAGGGAAGGAAAAGGACTCAAGGGACAAGGAGCACGCGTGGAGCAGGTGCTGCTTCTCTCCCTCCCCCCCCCCCTTAAGCGAGCTGAAAAACTTTGCTGGAGAGACAGAGAGCCTGCTTGCTTTAAAGGAGCCTACCGGTAGGCTCCTTTAAAGCAAGCAGGTTCTGCTTCTCTCCCTCCTTAGCGAGCTGAAAAACTTTGCTGGAGGGACAGAGAGCCTCCAGATGGAGGGACAGAGAGCACTCGTGTAAGCGGCTCCTGTCCGGTAGGCTCCTTTAAAGCAAGCAGGTTCTGCTTCTCTCCCTCCTCCCCTCCCCCCCCCCCGCCCTTAGCGAGCTGAAAAGCAAAGCGGGAGGAGACTGAAAATCTTTCCTGCTATTTCCAGCAAAGCGGGAGGAGAGAGATACAGAGAGCCAGCTTGCTTTAAAGGAGCCAACCGGACAGGAGCCGCTTACACTCGTGTAAGCGGCTCCTCTCCCGCTTTGCTCCTTTAAAGCAAGCAGGCTCTGCTTCTCTCCCTCCCCCCCCCCCTTAGCAAGCTGAAAATCTTTCCTGCTATTTCCAGCAAAGCGGGAGAAGAGCCGCTGAGTGGGGAGGAGGAAGAGAAGCAGAACCTTCTTGCTTTAAAGGAGCCAACTGGACAGGAGCCGCTTACACTCATGTAAGCGGCTCCTCTCCCGCTTTGCTCCTTTAAAGCAAGCAGGTTCTGCTTCTCTCCCTCCCCCCCCCTTAGCAAGCTGAAAATCTTTCCTGCTATTTCCAGCAAAGCGGGAGAAGAGCCGCTGAGTGGGGAGGAGGGAGAGAAGCAGAACCTTCTTGCTTTAAAGGAGCCAACCGGACAGGAGCCGCTTACACTTGTGTAAGCAGCTCCTCTCCCCTCTCCCCTTTCGCTTTGCTCCTTTAAAGAAGCAGGCACTCTGTCCCTCTCTCCTCCCCATTCAGCGGCTCTTCTCCCGCTGGAAACCACGGAGGAGGGAAGCATTCGCTCCATAACACGCACAGACATTTCCCCTTACTTTCTAGGAGGAAAAAAACGCGTGTTATGGAGCGAAAAATACGGTGTGTGTGTGTGTACACTATACAATTTTATGGACAGTTAATGTTTAAATAATAATAATTTCATTCCCACTTGGGACCGTGTGACTTTGTCTTTCAGTACTTATATTTGAAGACCCCCTCTGTGTTTTGCTATCGTCTAGAGAAAGCCATTCTTTGAAGCCTCTGGTTAAAAGACTGGAGAAAAACTGGAGGACACATACTTTAAAATGTTACAAACTCTAGTACTTCAGATGAGTCTAGGTTACAGTGTTCACTCCAGGTGCTGGAATATATATCTGGAATATTGACTACTGCTGTCCAGGCTAGACAGTAAAAATCAAATCGTTTCTCTGGATTAAAATATTAGAATGTCATTTTGGGGTAGCATTATTTTTCTTGAAAGTCCTTCTTAATCTCAAACTATCACCATGGCATAGAACTAACTAAAATTTTGTGTCTCCCCCCAGCCACTCTTCAGTACCCCAGTTGAAGTTACAAATTAATTCTTGGGAGTCCTTTATTTCTAATACCAAAGACGAAATTAGGAAAGCAGAGGTATGTCTATTATATTAACTATTGTAAAGATACAGGTTTTAATAGCTTTCTCTTTTCAATAGAAGTGAATTAACTTCTTTTGCAGATTTCTGTATACAGAATAATATGTATCGATTTCTCCCTAGGAAGGACTTTATAACTTTTTTTCCTTTTTAAAAATGTGTCCTATTTACATAAGAATATAGAAGAGGTCAAACTAGTGTTTCTGTAGAATCCTATCTGAAGCCACTGGAAGTTTAGCTGAACGGTAAGAAGAGTTGCTTAGCTAGGGAAACATTACTGCTCACTTCGAATATCTCCCCTCTGTTCTTTTTGCAGAGGCAGTTTGACGAGAGAATTTACATGGTGAAAAATGGTGCCTTTCTGGATAGTATCTCCAAAGTGGAAATTCCAGAACTTCAAGCTCCGAGTGTCCTCTCACCCGTAAGTCTTTGTTAACTGTTTTGTGTCGAAAGCCAGTGCACCGTGAAATTCACATTATAGATTGGATGCATCTAAAATATGAAGTAACATTATATCTAACTCACATATTGAAAAATACGTTGTAGCACCTCCATCTTGCTCATGCGAGCTTTCCAGTGCATTGATGTGTACCAAAACAATTCATGTGGCGAGGGGTGGAGGAGACACAGTGCCACATCCCAGTGGCTTCCCGAAGTTGCATTTCCTGGGGTGAGGTGCAGCCTCAAAGATCCGGTTTCTTGAGACCCCAACACTATTTGGAAGAGCAGAGGGTGGTGAAGAGAGTCGAGAAGCCCCTTCCCATCTTCCTTCTTTCAGATCTTCAGCCCACCTGCCACAGTTCAGCAGCACCTTCACTGAAGAGCCCGGGGATGTTGAAGTAGGAAAAGGGTTATGGTGGTGATTCATTCTGAAGGGAGTGAAAGGCACTCTGACAGAAAATCTCAAGGCAGTCTTCTGCTTATAATTTTGGTGCCTATGGGATAACGTGACAAGAGCAGATTGCACCTTTAAAATCTTACTTTTCCAAAAACCCAATGGTGTTTCAGTGCCCACCTGGGTAAAGCAGATGAAGCTGAAACTGTATCTTTTTGTCTTAATTTTTAGTGGGCAATTTGATTGTGAAGACTTTATAGGGAAATTTTTAACGTTTGATTTTTTATTATGTTTTTATATCTGTTGGAAGCTGCCCAGAATGGCTGGGGCAAAAATAATACAGTGGTACCTTGGTTTTTGAACGTCTCAGAAGTCGAACGTTTTGGTTTTCTAACGCCAAAAACCCGGAAGTGAATGCTTCCATTTTCGAATGCACCTCGGAAGTCAAACGGCTTCTGCTGAGTGTCTCAATTTTCTCAATTAAAATTGCAGACTGCCCTTTGCGCCTTGGTTTTCGAACGTTTTGGAAGTCGGAACGGTCTTCCAGAACGGATTACATTCGAAAACCAAAGTACCACTGTAATAATAATAATAATAATAATAATAATAATAATAATAATAATAAAGCCACCCTGGAAGTATCAGAAGCTTGAATTCTTTAGAATGCTTGAAAATATTCCTCGCCTTATTTGGGCTGTTCTTTTTTTCCTCAGGTAACACATGAGAGGCCTCCTATTAATGATCCAGCCATTGTAATGTATTCAGCTGCAGCTCCGCACCTGCCCTCTAATTTGTTTGCTACCTTTTCAAGTTCTGACGATGGTAATCCTCTGCACTCCATAGTTAACAAGCATATGGGAAATAAAATAACCAAGAAAGATTCTAAGTACTCCCTTGCAAATAAAGGCTTGGAAGAAGTGTCTCCTGATTGCAGAGATATGTCACTTTCTGATTACATATGCCTACCCCAGTCACCAGGAAACTCTAGAAGATCTATCCAGGACACCCAGCTGCAAGACAGCAGCCAAGAAGAACCAGCAGCAGCAGCTGCAGGACTGGACCATGCTAATGCTATAAGTAGGCCAGCGCCGCCACAACTATATGAAGACGTCATTGATCAACTCATAATTATATTTCCTCACCTTACAAGGTATTTCCCATTGGTTAAACTGATTCCTCACAGTTCTGCTGGAGACTACCTCTTGGTGTATGTTTTTCCCCTTCCTAGTTCAAGCTGCTACCTTGTCCCTGATTTTCAATGTCGTAACCCTGGCACATAACCATCTAAAAAGATAACGTGGCAGAGCAATGCACATTTGCTTGCTTCTGACTGCACTTTTTCTAGGTTAAACAAGAGCTTGTAGAAAAATGGCAGCTGCCCTTCTTGCCATTAGCATGAGCACTATCTGACAACAGCAGACACACCTGTTCTTTGTGGTCCTTCATCATGGTCTTTGTCTTGATACAGGCAAACTCCAGACTTGGCAGCAGTGCCTTATCATCCATATAGCTATGCATTGGCATCAACAGAAGAGTAGTCCCCAGTTATTTTTACTTTGCTTTCCACTGGTTGGTGTAAGTTGAGCAGAGTCTTGCTTCAGGATACTGATAAGATTCAGTTTCTCAATGACCCTATTGCTCAAATATTTTCAGTCCTATAGGGCTTGATGCTGACCATTTGTTGTGTTGAGTGTTTCGCCTGCATAGATTTTCCTGAAGCAGTTTTAAGGAAATTAAGTGTTCTTCCAAAAATGCCATTTGACTGTATAGTAACCTTTTGAACTTGTAGTGGAACCCTGACCGTCTATTTCCTAAACACTGTCGGAAGCAAAATTGCCAGGTTGCTTTTGGGTAGAGATGAATTGATAGCTGGATATTGGCTCCATATTTGTAAAAGACAGATATTCGAGTCAGATATTCCAGGGGGCTAACATGTACCTAAGCTTTCTGCAAGCCATCCAGAGATCTATGTTGTTAGCTGCCAATATAGATATCAGGAAGGGACGCGGGTGGCGCTGTGGGTTAAACCACAGAGCCTAGGACTTGCCGATCAGAAGGTTGGCGGTTTGAATCCCCGTAAAGGGGTGAGCTCCCGTTGCTGGGTCCCTGCTCCTGCCAACGTAGCAGTTCGAAAGCACCTCAAAGTGCAAGTAGATAAATAGGTACCGCTCCAGCGGGAAGGTAAACGGCGTTTCCGTGCGCTGCTCTGGTTCGCCAGAAGCGGCTTAGTCATGCTGGCCACATGACCCGGAAGCTTACGCTGGTTCCCTCGGCCAATAAAGCGAGATGAGCACCACAACCCCAGAGTCGGCCACGACTGGACTTAATGGTCAGGGGTCCCTTTACCTTTATAGATATCGGGGGGGGGGGGGAAGGCTCTTTGTGACATCGCTGTGTATTCACACTGCTAACAAATGTATAACTTTTCTTCCTCCTGCTGCAGATCAGATATTGGAAATTTCATCGAAGAAGTCCAAGTCAAGAATAGAAACAAATGGAGCACAGCTGAACTCCTAAACAGGGTAACAGAATCTATTTTGGATCATCCAAGCAAGAAAAAGGTAAGTTGCCAGAAATGTTTGAAATGCTGAAAACACAAATTATGGTAAAATATATATATATAATGTGTGTGTCAGGGCATGGGATCTCTGTGGTACAAGGAAGTTCAGGTTCCTGCTCTTTGTCTAGGTTACGAAATAGAGGAGCTGCATCTATGGAAGTCCTTGCCTTGGACTGATCCACAGCTAGGTCAGATTGGAGAACCAGTTTTGGCCAAAGCGACCACAGCCAGACATCGGATCAGTAGCAGTTCGAGGGTGGAGACCAGGGGTGTGAGTTGCAAATGGTCTGCTAGGATGGGAGAACTGAGTATAGGGCTATAGGAAGCTGCCTTATATAGTTGCTCAGTCTAGCTCAGTATTGAAAACACTGATTGGCAGCTGCTGCCTAGGATTTCATCCAAGGCCTCTCCACCAACTACCTGGAGATGCTGGGACTTTTTGCATGTGAAGCATGAGCTCAATCACTGAGCTACAACCCTGGTATTTTCTTAAGATATTACCAGATTTCATAGAATCATAGAATCATAGAATCATAGAATTGTAGAGTTGAAAGGGACCCTGAGGATCATCTAGTCCAACCCCCTGCAATGCAGGAATATGTAGCTATCCCATACGGGGATCAAACCTGCAACCTTGGTGTTATCAGCACTGCATTCTAACCAACTGAGATTTCATTATCTCTCTTTAGGTTCTCCCTTCTTCGGGGAAAATAGAAGCGGCATCTTCCACCACTTCTGGAGGGAGCAGAAATCAGACTCAAAAATTGCTGAAGGCACCAGGACGAAGCGTGTCTAACCTCTCCAAGTCAAAACTTGCTAATGAAAAAACAAAGAAGACGACTCTCCCACCTCCATCAAGTCACACGCCTTGGAAAACTGTTGGAGAAACATCAAAATCAAAGTGGAAGAAATCAAGTGATGCCACTGTAGGTCTTTGTATCATTGTCAATGTTAACCGTAAAAACAATGAATAATTTTATATGCGTAGTTAGGCAACATTTGCTTTTAACTAGGTTGTATCCATTGCTGCTGTTCTCCTTGTGCAGCAGACTTCTTCTTGTGCAACAGAATGTTCTCCTTTCCACCTACAGATCTTCAAAATCTGGGGGATTCAGTTTTTGGGAGCAAGATGGGAAAGGAGATGAAGGGGAAGTTCTGCTGCCTGGAGTGGAACTCTGTTCATGTAGCATTGAATAGAACCCTCTGGTCCCGTCCCCCCCATCTCTAGCATAGCATATGTTTAAAAGCAAGCATTTAGCCTTTAACTTTGTAGAAGACACTTGAGAAGTGCCAGAGAGAGTGAGTTGGTAAAAAGATCTATTTTCTTGAAAATCCAAAAACTTTTCTTCTCTCCCAAATATGGTACCCTTGGCTTTTAGAATACTGAAATTAAACCTTCCTCAAAAGGTACATAGAAATCTTCTCCTGTCCTGAGCTCTCAGGGGAAACTTTTGGCATGTTAGCTCCTCGTCAATCTTAAATTATTTTGTAAATTTCCTGTTTGGCGGCTGAATACAACGCTGCAGTTCTGCTGGTGTAAGGGACTTTACCCTGCATGCCCTCAGAAGCAGTTCTGGAGGGTTGGGAGGACCCACAAGAGCAGATTTTTTTTTGGGGGGGGCACTCAGGGAGAGGAAATGGAAGTTTCATTGTGCCAGCTTAAGTCCACTGACACAGCATTGGAATCAACCCTCAAAGATTATCATTATCCCAAATGACTTGCTTCACAAATGGAAGTTCATTTTGAAATGTCAGCAATGAATTGTCAGGGGTCAGCAAACCTTTTCAGCAGGGGGCCGGTCCACTGTCCCTCAGACCTTGTGGGGGGCCGGACTATTTTTTTTGGGGGGGACGGACGAATTCCTCTGCCCCACAAATAACCCAGAGATGCATTTTAAATAAAAGGACACATTCTACTCGTGTAAAAACACGCTGATTCCTGGACCATCTGCAGGCCGGATTTAGAAGGCAATTGGGCCGGATCCGGCCCCCGAGCCTTAGTTTGCCTACCCATGAATTGGATCCAAAGGTGCCCTTCTGTGAACAAAAGGATAATTTTTTTATTGAAAGGCGCTTGGATCCAGTAGAAGCTTCTCACCAGAGAATTTCTAACTCTGGAGCAGATTTTCAGGTAGTTGCTGGGGAGTCAAGTGCTCCCTGTTGCTAAACAGGAATTTGCTCACAGAACTTGGGATCTAGTTATACATCCAACTTCTCGACTCTAAAACAGGCTGGTTTTTTTGTGTTCTCTTCCCAAATTAAGGTTGGAGACAGCCTGTGTCTGTAAAGTGGTTCAAAATGATTATATCTGAATAGTAAATGTAAGCTGCTAAACTGGCCAGTTTGGAACCTATCATATGCTGAGTCAGATAATTGTTCTGTCTATCCCCCAGTACTTGGTGCTCTTTCTGACAGCAGCTCTTTGGGGTCTGGGACAGAAACCTTCATTCTTCCACCTTTAAGAGGAGATCCTTGGGACTTGCAAGGCACATGTTCCGGCTATGGGAATTAGTCATTCTCTGTGCAGTAGGAAAACAGTAGCTTTGTAACTAGTTTTGAAATTATTATAAATGCATTTGTTTCTATAGGATAATGATCCCTGTGTAATATGTCACGATGAACTAACTACCGAAATGTTGCATGTGCTAGACTGTGGACACAGATTTCACAAAGTGGTAAGTGGAACCATAAATTCAGCAAGTTAACTTGTTTTAGTTCTGTTGCTTGTGTCTTTGTAAATTTGTAGATTGCGCTCCAAAGGTTGCGCACGCAGGCACTCCTAACATTTTGTCTAAATAAGTGTGTTTGCTGTGGTGTAAACCACTGAGCCTAGGGCTTGCCGATCAGAAGGTCGGCGGTTCGATTCCCTTGCAACAGGGTGAGCTCCCATTGCTTGGCCCCTGCTCCTGCCCACCTAGCAGTTCGAAAGCACGTCAAAGTGTAAGTAGATAAATAGGTACCACTCCAGCAGGAAGGTAAACGGCATTCCCGTGCGCTGCTCTGGTTTCGCCAGAAGCGGCTTAGTCATGCTGGCCACATGACCTGGAAGCTGTACACTGGCTCCCTCGGCCAATAAAGCGAGATGAGCACCGCAACCCCAGAGTCATTTGTGACTGGACTTGACTGTCAGGGGTCCTTTACCTTTTTATGGATGTCTATGGCTGCTGCTTGCTATTGGAAGGATTGTATTATGGGCATTGGCTCTTAGTTGGCCAAAATTCTGGGATTACATTTCAGAAAACAAAAAGGCTAAACAGAAAGATAAGGTTTTACTTTGGAATTTACTTTTCAGTGACTGAAAATCCCAGTCCTAGAGCATGTAAATAGGAGTACCAAGTTCACATTGAGGCAGTGAAGCTCAAGCCATCCTCAGTCCTGGATATGCTAGAGAAGCAACACCTCTATAACATACACTTGTGGTTGTAGTGGCATGTGTTCAAAACACCATACTTTCAGGGGACTGAAATGGGCCACTCATGTAACTTTTTGCTACTTTATGTATCTGTATCTCAACATACAGAAACTTACAATCACGTGAACATGTCCGTGAAGCACCACAATATGGCTTAGGACAAAATGCTTTAGAAATTAAGAATTGCCCAGGTTGCCTATTCAGTACATTAAGACTGTCTACAACTACTAGTAACATTATTACTAGTATTAATAGCAATTGTTATGCTGATTTGCAAGCACTTTGAGTGGTTTGATTGCAACATTCTTAAATATCAGCAATAGTGAAGGTAAACATTTTAGTTGAAATTGCATGTTCCAATTTTTTTAATTTGCTGTTGCAGTTGGTGGGCTTTGGTGTATACCTGTAGTAGAAAAATAGATCCAGTTACAGATGGGTAGCCGTGTTGGTCTGCCATAGTCAAAACAAAAAAAATTCCTTCCAGTAGCACCTTAAAGACCAACTAAGTTAGTTCTTGGTATGAGCTTTCGTATCTGAAGAAGTGTGCATGCACACGAAAGCTCATACCAAGAACTAACTTAGTTGGTCTTTAAGGTGCTACTGGAAGGAATTTTTTTTGTTTAGAAAAATAGAGCCGTCTTTAATATTGTCTGACAATAAGTGGGAGTTGCCTTTCGCTTCCAACATTTCCAGAAAGACTAATATGTAAATGTCATACATTGATGTAATCTGCCGAAAAGCCAATGATCAGTATTGAATTCTTTAATTAGTTGACAGCCCTTCTAATTAAATTGTCAGCCTTTTAGCATAGGTCGTTCACTAGCGATTATTAGAAAATGTTTGAATTCAAAGCCTAGTTGCAGAAGTTTGGATTTAACTGAAGTCAGGTCTTTTTTATATGCACCATAATGTTTCAAAGTTACGCTTAAGGTGCTACCACTTGTCTTCCTTTCATAGCATGATTCTAGAGTGCTCAGAACTGTAGAAAAATGTCATTTTAAGAAAATGTTGCCCACCTCCCATAGCCCTACTTTTTAAATGAAAGGTTTCTGAATTCTTGCTTTTTTACATACAGTGTATTGGTCCATGGATTAAGGAGCACAGCACATGCCCAACCTGTCGTCGTCATGTTTTGTTACCTGAAGATTATCCTGAGCTTCCTGGCCGAAACAGAACCACTTAGATGCTGCATACAGATTAGCAAGAATATGTGATTCACATCATACAGAATCATGATGATAAAGGTGTGGAGTCATCATCAGTTTATAGAGTATCGTATGTTACATTCAATAAACAATTCCTCTGAAATACTTTTAAGCAATGACGCAGTGAGAAATTCTGCTATTTTATTCAATTGTTTCTATTGTATTGGCATTAGTAATCTGGTTCATAGACATAAGCAATGAATACCTTGGTTGCATTGCAGCAAAACGGAAAGTTAGCAGCCTTCAAAATTTGCCTAACAAATGTTTATGCCCTTAACACATGAATATGTATATTTAAGGAGGAAGTATCTGTTTCTGTTTCTAGCTTCTGTGGCTCCAAATGTTGTGACGCTTGTGAATTCAGGAGGCTGGTTAAGAGTGGGCAGTACTGTTCAGCGAATTAAAAGCTTGGTACTGGTTCTAAGAGAGGTTTTTTTAATTTCCAGATGAGAGCAGTAGAACAGCCTGAAAATTCCAGGTGTAGACTCATAAGCACCTTGGGGTTTTTTTTAGTATTCAGTGCTTTCAAAAACAAGTTAGTAATCTGCCCTTCAAAAATAATTCTTGACTAATATTTGGCTTCAAAGATAAACTAAAATTTGGAATACTGAATCCAGAGAACCATGTTTGAAAGATGCCTAGACATGCTTGTGGAAGAGAAAGCAAACTTGTGTAACGCTTTGTGAGAGAGGCTGACCCTGTAACAGTCCTCATCTTCCTGCTTGTGAAAAAGAAAGATCAGCTCTGAATTTAGTTTATTTTCTCATACTACATTCTAGCATTTGCAAACCACCTGTGAGTAGGTTTCCTTAAAATTTGCATACAAAGTCCATAATAGTTTCCTTCAAAGTGAGCAAATAAACTAGCTTGTTATGTTGTTAGGAATTAGCTTTAATTTTTTTAAAAAAATAAATAGCCACACTTATTTTATATTGGTATAGCCTCACTGTTCTTAATTAGCCACAAATAAATTCATGTGAATATCAACGCTTTTAAAATTAAAGTTGTGTAGTAACTATTTTAAATTACATCAGGAACTGTCTTCCCACATTTCCAAATTGAATGTCTGGGTACGAAATATAAAACAATGACTTTGCTCTACTCAACCGTGGAGAAAGCTCCTCATGAAGCAGGAATGCACCATTTTCCTCTCCCCCCTCTTGGCAAATAAACACCAAATTGTTGCAGAAAAGCAACTCTTGTCAAGGAATGCAAGCCCTTGGCCATAGTTTTGGGTTATTTAGATGAATAATAGGCTGCCTTTACTGATAATCAAATATTAAGAGGGATTTGTACTGACAAGATGCTTGTAAGTTGATTGCTGAAAATGCCCTGTAATTTAACAAAAAGGCTGTTTGGGAATTCCAACCCTAAACCATGGATCTCTTTTGTGTCACTCCTTCTGATTCAAAATGTTGCATTTAAATGTTGGATTCATAATTGAAGACCTTCTATACATTGTCTAGATGCTGAGTATTTGCTCATTTTACCTGCATTCAGAATACAGTACTGAAATAGCCGCATACTTTCAAAGCAAAACTTTGTAATCACATTTATTACAGCCTCTGAACCAATAAAAATGAACAATATCAACTGTGTAGTTGTCTGACAAACCTCTTTTAAGAAAATGGATTTTCATAACTCATAAGTTTTGTCGTGGGACGCGGGTGGCGCTGTGGGTAAAACCTCAGTGCCTAGGACTTGCCGATCGCATGGTCGGCGGTTCGAATCCCCGCGGCGGAGTGCGCTCCCGTCATTCGGTCCCAGCTCCTGCCAACCTAGCAGTTTGAAAGCACCCCCGGGTGCAGGTAGATAAATAGGGACTGCTTACCAGCAGGAAGGTAAACGGCGTTCCGTGTGTTGCACTGGCTCACCAGATGCAGCTTCGTCACGCTGGCCACGTGACCCAGAAGTGTCTGCAGACAGCGCTGGCTCCCGGCCTATAGAGTGAGATGAGCGCACAACCCTAGAGTCTGTCAAGACTGGCCCGTACGGGCAGGGGTACCTTTACCTTACCTTTAATTAGTTTTGTCACCTTGTTTTGTAATCCTACACTTTGTTTCACGTGCATAGGCCAGTGGTTCCTTGCTGCATTCAGATGTGCAGCTATTTGTTGTCTGCACTGCATATAATTGTTCTGTTTTTTGTGTGGCCTGCATTTCTTTGCTCCTTATCCAATAACTTGAGGTAGCTTCAAGGAAATGAGAGTTGAAACTTTTCTTGCGTGGTGTCTGCATTCCTGTCTTTGAGCACTAGGGGGAGCTAAGCCCACCTGAGTCCATTGAAAC
Organism: Podarcis muralis; assembly: GCF_964188315.1. Classification (NCBI taxonomy): domain Eukaryota; kingdom Metazoa; phylum Chordata; class Lepidosauria; order Squamata; family Lacertidae; genus Podarcis; species Podarcis muralis. The sequence continues at coordinate 54,794,770 of NC_135658.1, forward strand.
ATCTCTCAGAAATGCATTTCAGGTAAGACCAACAGCTCCTGCTTGCCACTTCTGAAGCCTGGGTTCAGTCCTGCCTTCACTTACGAGGAATTGGGTCACACACTTGACCTGTGTCTCATGCTCAGCTCTGTTACACTGCCTGCAGTTTGACTGCCTTTTTTGCCCTTGGACAGAGTTCTATCACATAGCTTTTCTTCTGAATCCCCCATTAGCTTAGCTGTTGGTTTCAGAGTAATGTTTTCCTTGGTGTGTACATGGCCCTGTTTAAGTTGCCCTATTCTCTACACAGCGTTACTGTCCCTTTCTACAGTTCTTTTTCTAAAAAAGGAAGGAAGATCCTTTTATTGTTGCCCGTATCAGTTTTTTGCCCTTCCTATTTTTCAATGTATTGCTCATTTCCACCTACTCTGCCTAATAGCTGCAGTAATGGGCAAAATGACTGAGCAGGGCTATCATCACCACTTCTGGCAGGTGTGCTGCTAGCAGTACAACTGTAAACAGACCACCAGTGCCACGTTTATTAGGCTCAAAGGGGAAAAAAAGTTGTTGTGAGACAGGACCATAATATCACCTCCTGTAAAGGCTGAGCTAACAAGATCTACATGTAATGTATGTCTGTAAAACGTAGGCTAATTGTATGTAAAAGTAGATGGGCACATATCAGCACCTCGTAGCATGTTTTCCCTGTCAATTCCAAAATAAGGTTATAGAAACCACTTCCCAGGAAGACCAGTGCACTCCTAACTTGGGTAGAGACACAAGTTGTTACATAAGACGACACACTGAGCAAGCCACAGAATTTTAGTTAGCTTTCTAACATACATTGCATATGTGTGAGGACTTCATCCATTTTAGCAACAGACCTATTCGGAGGAAGAAATCAAACAGGCACTTTTGGATAATGAACTACAGATTCCATTACTTTATGCAAGTAGACACAACTCAGGAATGGGCTGTATTTGGTTGGTGTACAACATTTAGAAGCTGGTAAGGCAATGCAGCAAAGACATGGGATCAGGTCTAGGCAAAAATGCACATCACCAGGTGGCTCCGTTCCTTTAGTAAGCTTGTAGGCTGACACCTCTCAAGGATAGGTAGCACGGTATTTATTCTACCATCTCTTCTATGTCCCAATTTCCCCTTAGTTCAACTCAAGTGGATTTCGTCTCATTCTAAAGGCAAACTTGTCCGAAGATGGCAGGGTAATACCATTCTGCTTGCAGGCAAACGAGAGCTAATCATTATAATGACAAAAATCAGCTGATAATGCCACAAAAATGTAATCGATTTTGTCACAAGATCTAGCTTTTTTCAAATTAACATAGCACAAAAACCTGACCTGATGGAGAGAAACGGATGCCATTTCCTGATTCAGCAGTGCAAAAATACCCTAAAGCAGTTGTAGAAATCTAGACAACATTCAAAAAGTAAAAAATGGTTGCCCAGTGTTATAGTTGGTGCTCCAATACTGATGAATCCTATGCTATTTATGTTAAACCATTGCACCCAAGCCAAAATATCCCTCACAGGCAGTTGATGGCCAGGAGCATTCACTCAAAGTTTTTATTTATAATGCCGATGGTGAAAACAGGAATTTCTATATAGTAGTTTTTGAAAACTTCAAGTCCACTGCTTAGGTAAATGTAATTCCTACCACACTGCTTTTACTCAGATTTCAGTAGATTTTCTTCAAAATTTGTATAGTATTACTATATGTAAGCACAGTGAGCATACTCTGACATGGACGGGAAATGGCTTCAACTGGAATGACATATTGGCAAACAAAACTCCTTCGTGTTATGATCTCTTGCTAGCAGAACCAATACCAAGAAGGATCAAGCAGATGAAGGGCTAAGTTCAGCTAGAGAGTGGTCTTGTATGCGATACAGTTTCACCATAAGCAGAGGCAACTCTTCAACATCTGACTCCACAGCAAAACTCAGCTGGTCCATGTTGGGCAACGACCTGGAGAGAGCACTTTTATAGCTGCAAGTGTGCAATTCCGGCTCATCAGAACACCTAAATGTCATTCTTCTATTGCCATAGGATTTGAGAATACACAGCAGCAATCACATTGCTTGGTTCTCGCAGTGCCAACGCACAGGATTCCAAACTCATAGGAGGCTTCTGGGGTCCCAATGGTATTCCTGAAACTGTTCTAATTAATCAGAGCCTGCAGAGCTTCAGTGGAAAGTTCTCCGTGATGAGGTGATCGTCATGCAAGAGGACAACGACATTAACTTCAAATTCTAGAGGAACAAACAACACAGTCTTAGAATTAGCATTGTCACCCAGGCTCCTGTAATCTTAGTAGTACATTTGTAGCTTGCAAAATGGTTTGAAATAATGATTAGGTAGAGATTGGATTAGCATCTCATTAGAGACAAGTAGATCAGTACATCCTTGGGTGCCAAGTAATACCTCAAAAATTCAGCTCCAACTGGGTTCCTTGAAAGGCAGCATAAAAATATTCAAGCATTTCTAGGTGCTGCGTATGTCTCTCTATGTGTATGTCTATCTTAATCAAAACAACATTTTCCAGGGAGTTCCAGACAGCCAGCACTGAAAAATCAAGTCAAACTATTGCTTCAACTTAATGCTAGTGGCAAGTTGCCTTGCTAGATTCTTGACCTCAGAAAATAATATGTGTCAATTTCAGGTAATTTTTTATGGTGATATCCAACCTTAGTCACTCAGAATGGACCTACACAAAAACCATTGGGACTACTTGCTTCTAAAATTAATTTTTGTAAGTTGCTGATAGACCTGTATCTATATAATGCAACCAATAAATAGGAATAAGTCAAACTATCTATTCCTTACCAACTTTGAAGTTTGTGGTTTCCAAGGTGGGGCAGGTGAAGAGTCTGGGGAATACCATGTAGATTGGAATAGGAAGATTTCTGCAGACATCTCCGTCAGCAATCTGAATATTCTGAATCTCAGTGGCATCTCTAGCATAACCTTCAGCACAGCCTTTGCAAAAGTGGGACAAAAGTGGCATTAAAAGGAAACCAAACTTTGCTAAATAACATATTACCATGCTTGCTGCTTCAAGTACTAGAACATTCCTACAGTTGGCCAGGGATGGGGGGCTTCCAATTAAGAACCAATGTCCTACAAATTCAGAGATTTGAATACACATGTAAATTGTTGTATGCACACCCATGTTATGACCGACACAGATGTGCACTACAAATACTTTGGGAATTTTCCAGCATGTGGTGTGACCTTTACTATGGCTGGTATTTCATCTTGCTTACTGGCAAAGCTTTCAGTTATATTCTAGGGCCATTTCAATTTAATGGCTAAGTTGAAAACACTTTGTCGTGCTTTTAAAATGTAAAACCAAACTCTCTGGAACATTTATAGATAGACGTATAAAGACGTACCACAGGTTTCCACTCGTACCAACTGGAGTTCAATACTCTTAACCGCAGCATCTGAGTTGACCACCACAAGCTCCCCTGTGAGGGGTTGTGTTATGATGCAGTTTGTAGAGTTGAGATGGCCTCTTATGAGAAACTTTGGGAGCAATGCCCTCTAAATGCAAAGTGAAGTTAAAGGAGAAGGCAGGTAATCTAATCAAGAATGCCATTTCCCCCATTCTGTTCTGCGATTTCCCCTTTGTATTAAACTAAGCCTGCAAGCAGGATCTGTGTCGGTTTCCAAAAACTCTGTACAACACTTTAGGTACATTACAAATAAGAAATAACCTGGAAATATTCTCTAGGTCACTCTAAGTCTGTTACAAAGGAAGGTAGACTTGCCCAGCCAAATCTGTATGATTGCCTTTTAATCCAAGTTCATACTAGAAGTCTCCTAATTTAGCAAAACAAGGATTAAAATCCTAAACCACACCACACAATTCTGCTTTTTCCTGTGACCAGTGTCCATCAAACACAGACAATACTGAAAGAAAAAATTCTGTTTCCATTGAAACTTAAGTTTATTAAAGCTAGTGTTTCATTCCATACAATTATTGTTTTGTTGCCTCTGTTTTAAATATTTATTTGTGCTTTTATATTGCCTTTTTTATCTTGTGAACTACCCTGATCTCTTTTGATGAAGGGCAGAATTCAAATCTAATAAATAAAAATAAATACAAGCAACCAAGAAATTAAAAGGACCCTCGATAAAAGGACTGCCGTTAATAACTGCTCTATGAGATTGTTACCATCTAAACTGAAAACCCTTTATATGTTGTAGTTTAAGCTCTTATCTAAAAAGGGGGAAAGTGTGATGGCAGAAGATGGGACTGGAGTAGTTGTGCAGAAAAAAAGGTATTTTAGGGAAAATTACAGAACCAGTGCACATTCTAAAACCCTTGACCGATCAAATTTGCTTTGTTGTGAAAGACAGGAACTGGATTATGTAGCCAGCAAGCATATGCTCTCATTCATAACCCCACATACAAATACACTGCATCTAAAAATAATAAACCAAACCCTGCTCTAGGAAAAACACATTTTAAATGGTGATTTCTCCACAGGCCGTTACATCTCAACTGGCCAAATGGTCATTAGATGATAAACCACAATAAGAACTGGGATTGCAATGCTGGTTTGCACAGCCTGTTGTGCAATGGTTTACCCAAGCCAGGTGTGATGGCCAGCTATGGATTGCCACTAGATTGGAAGTGAGAAGGAAGAAACCAGAGTGTACATATGGGGGTGGGGGGTGGACAGGAACACACAAAAACAGGGCTCCTATGCACGGTTTGACACAGCATCTAAACAACCAAATTTTCAGTAAGCACACTAGTACTATATCCCTTACAGGAATATGGGTCTTACCTCTTTCACGTTCTGTAGAGTTTCAGGAGTAATAGTAAAGTCCACTGGGCTTGGGGTTGGTTTACCTTTCTGAGGCTGCAACAGAATGAAAAGAAGGGTCAAAGTGGTAAGTCTACTATTTGTCAATTTATGACGCCTGAGGCGTTATATTTACAGTGGTACCTCAGTTCTCAAACTTAATCCATTCCGGGAGACCTTTCGACTCCCGAAACCATTCGAAAACCACGGCGCAGCTTCCAATTGGCTGCAGGAGCTTCCTGTACTCAAGCAGAAGCAGCGTTGGACTTTCGGCTTCTGAAAAACGATCACAAACCGGAACACTTCCAGGTTTGCGGTATTTGGAAGCCAATATGTTTGACAACTAAGCTGTTTGAGAACCAAGGTATTTTCAAGTCACGTATTACAAGAACTGGGACGCGGGTAGCGCTGTGGGTAAAAGCCTCAGCGCCTAGGGCTTGCCGATCGAAAGGTTGGTGGTTTGAATCCCCGCGGCGGGGTGCGCTCCCGTTGCTCGGTCCCAGCGCCTGCCAACCTAGCAGTTCGAAAGCACCCCCGGGTGCAAGTAGATAAATAGGGAACGCTTTCTAGTGGGAAGGTAAACGGTGTTTCCGTGTGCGGCTCTGGCTCGCCAGAGCAGCGATGTCACGTTGGCCACGTGACCCGGAAGTGTCTCTGGACAGCGCTGGCCCCCGGCCTCTTGAGTGAGATGGGCGCACAACCCTAGAGTCTGGCAAGACTGGCCCGTACGGGCAGGGGTACCTTTACCTTTTTATTACAAGAACAAGAATGGATGACTATAGGAAAGGTCGTTCTTGCTTGGTGGAAGATGTGCCAGCAATCCCAACTAGCCATCTGTGGGGCAGTCCTTTGATACATGCTCTCATCAGCCTAGAGGGAATAGGTCTCCTTCCCATAATCTCTAGTGGCTATGAAGAAAAGTCTCATTATAGTAACGGGGCAGTCTAAGATAGTGTTGCCCTCAGGCATAGCAACAAGATGCCATTTCAGTACAGAATTAAAAGGAGAGTGGAACATAAACGATAATGACATGGTGTGCACATGGTAAGCCAAACCTTTGCTACTGGTTATGGCTAAGGAGAAAAAACCTGAACCATGATCCTAAGTTTGGACAACATTCAGACTGCACTATAAATATCAGGAAGAGCAACGCAGGTGCAAGTTCCTCTCCAGGAGACAGGATGGTCATGTGACCCCAATAAGCCATAGTTTGGCTCACTGATGTGTAAACCACGTCATGATCTAACTGTTCTGTAACAGACCAAAACCCCTGCCTTTTCGGAATCAGAATTCGCACAACGTCTTCTGTCATTTCCCCCAACTTCAGGTCCACATTCTTCCTGCTATAAATCACCAGTGCATGTTTTGGCAAGTACTTACTGGCGAATGGACAATAAATTCACAAGTCTTAGTCAAATCCTTAGCCAGGAGAGAGCGCCGCATGTCACATCGAAGGGTATACTATGCAAAGGAAAAGCAGTCATTTATTCCATTGTGGAACTGGAAAAAGAATGCAACCTACTAACGAGTTATTTTGTTGATTAGTAATTTGAGAGCCATGTCTTTCTGATGATTAATCTAGGTTTAAATAAAACAAATTAATACCTCTTTTAAACAACCAACCCCCCCAATATCTGAAAAATGGACTTCACATTTGTTCCAACTCACCATTAGACTTTTATGCACAACCTGTGTTGAAAACAGTTTATATCTTCTGCAAAATTATCTTGTCACAGGAAGCGCTGCAATACCCACTTACAGTGGTACCTCGGTTCTCAAACGTAATCCGTTCCGGAAGACTGTTCAACTTCCAAAACGTTGGAAAACCGTGGCTGCAAGTTCAATTGGAAAAATGGAAAAACACGCAGCGGAAATGGAAGCAATTACTTCCGGGTTTTTGGCGTTTGAAAACTGAAACATTTGGCTTCTGAGACGCTCAAAAACCGAGGTACCACTGTACTACAATGCAGCTCTAGTTGTGGTCCCCACCAACTCTACAATTCTGTGACTCTATGGTTCATCTCAAAAAGAATTCCATGGTGAGCAAGTTCATTTACATCATCAAAACCCTACAGTACAGGAATAGGGCAAGTTCTAAGAAAAAATATCTGAACTGCTTGTAGTTTGAGGGAAAGCATTTCTGCAGAGAGCACTCTTGATTACCAATGGTAAATTTTTTATCACAGGGCCCTTGCTGTTTATTTTGCTTCATTTGTAACAACTATAACAGGGAAAGTGTTCCAAATTTAAACACCTATATATATCATTAATTTTAATGGGAGAGTTAAACTCATAAAGTATGACTTATTAAGTGCTTAACTTTGTGCTTTTTAAGCATTTAATGTATTTGTGTGGGGGGGAGGTTTCAATTAAAGATCAACTGGAAACACACCTAAATGTCGTTTTTCTTTTTTACAAGTGACAGACTAATTTTTTTAAAATAATATCTATCTTAACAACTGTTAAACTATATTTTCTTATATCATTGAACCAAGCTACATGAACTCACATGCCTATGCAGTAATGATAAAGCCAGTTTATCCAAAATAACAAAATGTTCTGCAAGAGTGAGGAACAAAAAACTTTTCACAAGCTAGATATCTTATTGGCCCCCCTACACAAGGGAAAAAGAGTGAGTAGCCCTACGGAGGCCTCCATCGAAGCTCCCGCTGACCTCAGTGAAATTGCTCCCTTTGCTCCAGTTTAATAAAAATGGCTTAAGCATCAGTGAACGTATCAGTTCTCAGTTAAAACTTTGTATGAAGTAACTCAGCATATGCATTGGCACAGCTTCTGTCATGTTGTTGCTCACAGCAGATGTTCTATCTGGAAGAAGCCTGAGCCAAAACTAGGTAAGAGGAAATTCATTAAATAAGAAAGACAGCTGGCACAAAGAGAGAAGTTTGGAAACACCGTGCAGATGTATAGAACTATCACCCATGTGATTTAAGTGGAAATGAAAAGGTGAATCTACAGAAGAGCACTCTAACAATCTTGTACTAGGTACTCTTTATTGTGCTCTCTCTATTACAGGCATTTCTGAAAAGAAGCAGATTAAACTATCAGGAAAACAAATTAGATTTATGGAGTCTGCTTTGCAATATGTAGCAGAGGATAAACTTTGGCCAAGGAGCTCATGCCATCTGTTCCCAAGGAGCCAAAATTAAGACAACTCTTCTTTTTACCATATGTATCATAATTATTGTGTGTTTCAGTATTTTAAACTGGCTTAGCAGAAAAATACAAATGCAAATAACAAATATTAATAGCTATGGTTGCACATTCCCCACAAGTAGCTTATGTCTGCCAAACCGAAAGCCTCTCTTACCTGGATGTTGACAAAAACTCCATGGTAGGTTTCATAGAGAACTTTGTTCCCCTTCACTTGCAGTGGAAACTCAAAAGGAATTTCTGTTTTACCACTGGGCAGTTTTCCAGGTTTTACCATTTCTACAGTACTGTTAATAAGCTGAATAGGCTGCAAAAGGGGAGGAAAGAAACATGGAAAGTGTGGTTAAGAATTTAAGTGGCCCATCATCAGTTTTATTATTTAACTGTTTATTTTCGAAATGTATATAAAAAAAATCTTATTTACAGAAAAAGGAAAGATAAAAAGCCATATATCACTGTGTAGTTTAGCCCTTACCAGTTCCAATGCAGGGATCAGCCCCTCAGGATACCTCAAAATGCATGACTACTGCAGGCATATAGATAGAACAATGATATTGCTTATTCAATGTAAGCTTTCTTTGCAGAGAGCTCTAAGCTCAAAATTCACTATTAGAAACTGAAGAAGTTGCTTATCTCTATGCACATACGGTGACTCTATGAAAGCCAAGCTAAGTTTTGGGGTATTTTAACACTCCATATTTTGTTGATTATCCAACCATGACCTTTGATACGCCAGCTTCACATAAATAAAGAAGAGTTTTAGGAAAACTTTCCATAACCATATTTGTACCTTAACAGAATTGCAGAAGGCTTCAAACACACCAACACTTTTGGCACTCAGTTGCAGGTTGACAGATCCTTCCATTGTTAAGGAGATACCCTGGTGCTGGACTGCATCCTTACTTGTTATGACCACCACTCCAGTGAGAACTTCCTAAGTGGGTGGAAATGGGGAGGAGAGAGAAAAATCAAGAACCACCAATCCATTGCTCATGTTATTTATATATATATATTTCCGTGGCAATGTGCTGTCATTATCAAAAAGCATGATTCACCAGGGGTGGGGAGGATGACATGGGAGAAGAGTACATAATTTGTCTGGAACTCTTCTGTTCTAGCTCCAACTATTATGTGACACTGCTAAATAGCAGTGATTTGGATTTTTAATAAGAAGAAAAATTAACTGGAAGTTTTTCTAGAAATTTTTCTTCTGCAGCTTGGAGCAATTTGCACTGGAAAGTTTTCTGATGCTCTAGAGCAGGGGTAGTCAACCTTTTTATACCTACTGCCCACTAATGCATCTTTCTTGATGGTAAAATGTCCTTACCGCCCACCAGTGCTTGATGGAAGGAGGATTCAGCTTGTGCTGCAGAACCAGGTTGACAACCCCTGCTCTAGAGTGATCTAACTTAGCCTATTTAATTTACTTGTATTTAGTAAACAGAACCAAAAACTTTGAAACTGTTGAGTTTGCCTAATGCGGGGTCTGCAGTTGATACCCATTCGTTGTTACTAATGACCATATGAAATGGAAAACTCACATCACTGCTATACCGTTAACAGAGTCATTGACAAATGCAGCTCCACTCCATTCAGGAGCTTTTTCCTGTGTGCCACTTTGTTGCAACACGCTGTGGAATTCTCCAAAATGAAAGAGGTTATAAATGAAACATGACTAGCTCTGGTTTGTGTCACAGTAGTGGCAGATGACTTCCTAAGGAAGGCAAGCCCATGTATTAGTGAGATTGTGATTCATAATTAAAGAGATGAGTTTGTAACATCTTTAGCTGAGCTTAGGGACTCCCAGTAAAAAAAATTATAAAGCATTTTGACAATGGCACCGAGTAAACAAAACAGTTATTTTTGACATTCTGTTTCCAAATCGCTCATCTAAAAGTAGCTCTAAAACAGAACTTCTCTAGGAAGTGTGTTGCGTCTCATCCTCTCCTCAGGATCACTTACTGACTGTATGTGCAGTGTTAGAAACCGATATGAAAGCTAGGAGCTAAAAGGCACCTTAAACCTAGGTTATGGGTGCAACAACGGAATGTCCAGGTGTGCTACTTTATAACAAGAATTCAAAGCTGAAAATGAATGAACTGTAGCTAAAATATTATGTTCATTTTTCACATAGTCTAGTCCTTCCCCTGCCCACACCCCTGATATTCTTAAGAGGGTCACTTCTCCAGTCTTCAGAGAGTAGCTGAAAGTGGGGAGGCAGAAAAAGGTCCTCCTTCCCTTCCACTCTGCAGTTTTAATCTGAAATCTTAAGCACAGTGTTTGAGACTCCCCTTGTTCTAGGCACATTTTGTGATGGGGAATTTCATTACTGTGAGCAGTTTCTGAGCTCTGGGCACAGAAACTTCACAGGGCTTGAGTAAGTGCAAGTTGCAACAGCTAAATGGGGACTTTCTGAGCACAGGCACTAAACTTCTGAATATCAGAAACCAAAGAAGAAGAGAAGGCCCTTTATGCACCGAATACATTTCCAGAGGCCTCTGTCAGAAACAAAATCCTGGAGGCGATAAACCATGCTCTGAAGCACAATCTTTGGACTCTATTAATTTAATTATAATAATAATTGGATCCCATGTACTTAAGTCTCTCCAATTCCACTTTTGGACCAAACAAGTCTCAACCTCTAGAATTTCCGCACATACCTTGCCACTCTAATCACACTGCTATCACTCAATTATGATGATTAACGGTTTGTTTCCCTAACAGATAGGGATAGAGAAAATGTAAAAATATTGAAAAAGCCTGCTCTTTCACTTGTTTTCACCAACTGCACCACCAGTTCAAATGCTCTTATAATACTCAATTGTCTCTGTTCAGCCATGCAGACTTGTCCTCTGTTTTGTTGCATGTACAGTACAGCAACCCATTTCTTATAATCAATTCAATTTTTTATTTGGGACACTCTAGGTTGAATAGGTCCTATCCAATGACTACACCCATAGCAAAGGAAAACTTTTTACAGATTGCAGTTTATCAGCGGATGAGCCAGTAAAACCATGCCCAGATGGTTATATTCAAACTGTAGGTTTGGGTCACATGAAAAAATAAACACCCCTACCAACACTATAGCTATAATAATAATAATAATAATAATAATACACAGGAGCCGGAGGTTGGGGACAGGACAACAGACATGCTATCTTCTCAACAGGTTAGTATTCTATACAGTGCTTTTTTTCTAGAAAAATATGTGTCAGTACTGCGTACCCTTGAGTACCCCTGATTAAAAAGCACTGATTTTATAGCAGATTTCCCTTCCTCCAGACTTGCTAGTATTCTAACTGTAGATCAGGGATGCATAATCTGTGACCCTCTCTAAGGGGCATCACCAACAACTACTGGCCATGCCAGTTGGAGTTGATAGTCCTACAACATCTCCAACCCTGATCTCTGGCCTTAAATTTTGCAATAGTCTCCATTTCTTTGTGAATGGGAAATTGCTTTATTTTGATCTTCTTTTTTTTTTTTTGCAAGTAAATTTTTATTCAAAATTTGTAGAGAAAAAAAAAGAAAAAAGTACAAACACATACAAAAATAAACATTTTAACATGACTTATTCATCCTATTTTCATGCTATACAAAAAGAAAAACGTACAATCATACCAACAAATAGTATAAACCTTGGGCTCTACTTAGCCTTTGACTTCCCTTCACCCTTTTGGTAAGTATCAAATAAATCCCAGGTAGCGTAATTAGTTTATTAAAGTTTATAGTTATTAGCTGATAGAGTTTTTCTAATACCGCCAGTTCCTCCTATATATCCGTTCCAATATATTTCCAAAATTTACTCCAATTTTTTTGAAATTTCTGGTCATCTTGGTCTCGTATTCTGCTTGTTAATCTGCTTTATTTTGATCTTCATGCCACCACATCTCAACACAGGCTGGGTTAAGGAGAAAGCACATACAGGGATATTGTCTTATGCCCAGTGAGCACTGCCTACAGTACACTAAGCAGCTGCCACGGGATCTTTACTCCCTGTAGATAACTCCTGAGCCCTGTCCTGCCATCTGGGGCTGTTGGGAGTTCAGCAGCGCAACTTCAGGGCTCCATGTTCTCTCCTCTGCTGGTGCGGAGAGGACCCTCCTTTCCTCTCCACCACCTGTGGGAACCAGGTAGAGGGCTTTCTCGGTAGCGGCTCCCGCCCTGTGGAACGCCCTCCCATCAGATGTCAAAGAGATAAATATCTGACATTTAGAAGACATCTGAAGGCAGCCCTGTTTAGGGAAGTTTTTAATGACTGGGGTTTTAATGTATTTTTAATCTTTGTTGGAAGCCGCCCAGAGTGCTGGGGAAACCCAGCCAGATCTGCGGGAGATAAATAATTATTATTATTATTATTATTATTATTATTATTATTATTATTATTATTATTCCCTCAATTGGAGCAGCGAGGGCAGGAATGGCTGGCCCCCTTCTTCTGCTGCCTGGGAAACGAAGCCAGGCTCGCCGAATACTCATCCCAGCTGGCACCCTTGCAATCCTACGAAGGCTAAGGGCGGAAACAAGCCCGGTTGAGGGAAGCCCGGCGTGCAGCGGGATCCCTCAGAGGAAGCCCATTCAAGTCCAATGGGAAGGGGGCACAGAATTGCAGCCTTCCTCTCCCCCAGGAAAAAAAACCTATTAATGGGGGCGGAGAACGAGCAACGCAGACCCTGCCGTCTCCTTCCGCTCCAACTCCGCTGCCAAAGGCTACTCACCCCACAATGGTACAGCTTGTTCGCCCGCTTGATCTTGATATCCAGCGCGGTGCCCATGGCGACCCCACCCCGGTCCCCGGATCACGTGACTCCGCCTCCCTGAGCTGCGACTCTGACCACGTGACTCCGCCCCCGTTCTTTTTCTGAGCGGGAGGAGGGAAGAGTTGAGTCCTCATTTCCGCTTTTCGATTCGCTCCCACTTCCGCCCCTCCCTCTTTCGCTCGGGGGGGGGCTGTAACGGTCATATCCGGCCCAGTAACGTTACACCTTAGGCGCCGTTTATTTTTAAAACTAGACGCGTCGCTTGCGTCATTGCAATGGCCGCTCCTCCGAGTCTCCGCCCTTTTCCCCCCCGTCTGCTGCCTAGCAACAGTGCAAGGCGGGAAGAGGGGGGGACGCTGCGCGTCTCCGTTCCTATTTCTATTTCAGCGTAACTAAAAACCGGGGAATTGCGGGCAAAAGATCAGGCAGGGAGAAAACGGGAAACAAATGGGGCACCGAAAGCCAGCTTTGGAAACGAACTACATTTCCCAGGCTGCAGTTCCAGAGAGATTAAATATCGTTATATCACGCAAGACGTCTAAATGACGTCTGTGCCTCACTGTATGCCGGGAGATGTTTAAAAAAGAAAAAAAAAGAAAAGTGGGATTGTATTAGGGCTTTTCCTCCGGCCTTGCAACGCCATTAAGCTCCAGTAAGGATTATATGATAGGGGTTTCAACCATATGCACCTTGACTCGGGAAGAAGCCCCGTTTAAAAAACTGTTTAGAGTGCGCTAGGCAGAAATCAGATGAGGGAGATCTCTTTCATTGCCGTCTATGGAAAAATATGTGGAAATTGATGACTTCCCGGGGCTTGTTATTAAGGCTATGTACACATTAGCGGCTTAAAATTAGCGGCAGTGATGTCTTTCTTCCCAAGCTGTGTTTCAAGTCCCATCTGCACATCCCTGAACTAGAGATTGGTTTTAGGCGATGTAGTCACCCAATGTTCACAGTCTGTGGCAGGCATGTCCAAAGTCCGTTTCGGAGTCTAACCCGGCTCCCGTGGCAGTATATGTCCTAGGGTAAAACCCTTTAAAAAGCTCAGCAACTTTGGGGTAAATTTGTAAAAAAAGCTCGACAATCCTAAAAAGAAGCTCGACAACTTTGGTCAGCCCTCACATCACACATGTTCACTTCAGCAAATCTGGCCCACTTTGAAAAAAAGTTTGGGCACCCCTGGTCTATGGTTTCCCTGCCCATGCAATCCCTTCCAACCTTATTTGTGAAGCTGTCATCTGCACATGCGTTGTCATCTGCACATGCACTATTGGTGTCTTGTGCACACCTCAACTACAACGTGAATGCTTTCCTTTCGGATTGAAGCTGGTTTAACAGCAGTATTTCTCAAGAAACTACAGAAAAGTCTGCATTGTGTGTAATGTCATGTGTACACAGATTGAAAAGAAAGCACACTGGAGCCAGATGAAATGGTTACTCCCTTATAGGTCACAGCATTTGAGGCTTTTTAGTTCAGAGAAGAAGCAAAAAAAAAAAAGGGGGGGGAAAGTGACATGATAGATGTGTATAAAAGTATGCATGTCATGGAAAAAGTGGATAGAGAATAGAGAAAAGTTTTTATCGTCTCATAAGACTAGAACTTAAAGGTAAAGGTAAAGGTACCCCTGCCCGTACGGGCCAGTCTTGACAGACTCGGGGGTTGGGCGCCCATCTCACTCAAGAGGCCCGGGGCCAGCACTGTCCGGAGACACTTCCGGGTCACGTGGCCAGCGTGACAAAGCTGCATCTGGCAAGCCAGTGCAGCACACGGAACGCCGTTTACCTTCCCGCTGGTAAACGGTCCCTATTTATCTACTTGCACCCGGGGGTGCTTTCGAACTGCTAGGTTGGCAGGCGCTGGGACTGAGCAGCGGGAGTGCACCCCGCCACGGGGATTCGAACCGCCGACCTTTCGATCGGCAAGCCCACAGCGCTGAGGCTTTTACCCACAGCGCCTCCCGCGTCCCAAAAAGAACTAGAACTTGGGGACATCCAATTAAGATGTTGGAGGATATAGGACAGATATAAGAAAGTACTTCTCACACAGCAAATTGTTAAACTATGGAATTTGCTCAGGAGGCAGTGATATCCACCAACCTAGGTGGACTCTACACACGTATAAAAAACGTTCTGAAAATGCTTTTTAAAAAAGTGTTTTTAAAAATACATTGAATTTTCCATAAGGCCCACCTAGTGTCATATTGCACTTAAAACACACTTTAAACATTTTATTTGCAGCTGTATAGTTGTTGTTGTTTAGTTGTTCAGTCGTGTCCGGACCAGAGCACGCCAGGCACTCCTGTCTTCCACTGCCTCAGCTGTATAGTAGAGGGCTTAGTAGAGGGCTGTATAGTAGAGGATTAGACAAATTCATAGAGGAGAGGGCTATCTGTGGTTACTAGCCATAATGGCTATTCTCTGTTTGCAGAAAGGAGAGAACCAGCAGAGGCTCCTGCTGGAAGAAGAGAAGAGAATGATTTCCTCTCCCCTCTGAACCATCTTCCAAACTGTCCTTGCTGAAATGCCCTCTTTTACACAACTATTAAAGGTAAGAATATAAGACCCAAAGTCCTCATTCAGTCACTGCTAGCTCAGACCCATTCGTGTTGATAAGTGCAGTGCTTTGTTCTGGGGGAACACAGGGGTACATATACCCCTAAACATTTTGTGAATCTTTGTACTTTTCTCCATTGACTGTATTTATTTCCCCCGATTTGAACTATAAAATGGTGATTTTCTTGAGTCAAAATGAGATTACCCCAAACTTTTTTTTTAATAGAAAAAGCACTGTCTAAGTGTCAATGTCAATGTAGGATGCGGGCTAAATCCTCAGCTCCTAAATCTATTGTTAAAGTTTCCAATGCTGCAAGCTGCCCTCTTAATGTCTATCAAGGTTGATGACCCCACAAATGCTCCTCAGTCTCTCTCCTCTTTCTCCTGTCATGGAGTGCCTGGCTGACTTGGCAACATGCATCACTTTACACTTCTTTACATTGAAAGATAGAGCTGGCTATTAATCATCACACTTCACCCCAAAGCTCTGGATGATTTATTGAGTGACACCTACATTCTCCCTAGTGGCACTCCACAGGAGAATTCCCATGGGGTAGAATGGGGCAATAGTCCCATGAACATCACCTTCCCAAACCTGTCAGGAGAACTACTGCAAACTAGTGTTGCCAATTCTTACTGCTAATCCAGAAGAATCTAATTTCCTATTGTGTCAAGTGCCATCAAATGACTAGGAAAAATTAACCAGGTTAATTTTACAACAAAGAGTTTTATGTGAACACTATTCTAGTGCTAACTCTATTCAGTGCCAGTTATTCACTATTTAGTCCTCTTTCAATGAACAACTTTCTGCTGTTGCTGCTGCTGCTCACCTGCCCACCCCCTTCCCCATCAAGTTCTGTTACTGCTTTAGTAAAAGAGAATTTTCTGTTTCAGAAGTATACTGCATGGAATATAAATTTAAAGAATACACAGTATGTGTTTCATTAATAATAATAATTTCTTTCTGTTTTGGAGAAATACCACCCTCTTTCCATATAGAAAAGCTTGTATCTACATTATTGGGAGAACTCATCCCTCCATCATGTTCCACATAAAAGTTTCTGTTGCCATTGTTTCTGCTGATGTTCTGTGGCAGGAAGGAAAATTTACCTCCCCAACACTGCATGCGCAAAGCAGAGTGCATGCAACAAATGGGCAGATTTGGGGGCTTATATAATAAGTAATTGTAGAATAAATATTGGTGGAGGGGTGGGTAGGTAACAAGAAGAGGTGGACTTACACACTACCAGGAAACAGATAGTGATGAAGGGAAAGATTACATATTGTTGCCAGCCACGTAAGCAATGTGAGTCCATTACAATTTATTCTACTTTTCCTCGGGTTTAAGTGGGCAAGATGAAGGCTGTTGAATTCTTGCAATATAAAAAGGTAAAGGACCCCTGGACAGTTAAGTCCAGTCAAAGTCAACTATGGGTTGCAGTGCTTATCTTGCTTTTCAGACCAAGAAAGCCTGCATTTGTCCACAGACAGCTTTCTAGCAATGTGTATCTGATATTTCCTCACCATCAGCACCTCATCGCTGTAATAGTGTTAGAGGGATGTGATTACTCTACCAACCCTTACAATGTGGTGTAAAATACTGCTGTCAACCCCACCATTCTCTTTAACATAATGTGGCTTCTGACTCTTAGAAACCACATTAGGTTAAAGTTTAAATAGCATTTCCTTGTCTTGGAGCTGGGAGCTTAGCACCTTATCTATTTTGTGTAGCATTGCCTAGGATCTGACTGTATGGCTTGGATCCAGAGATGCCTTCCACAAAGGGATGCACTTATGCAAGGCAGTCCCACCAAATTCTCCCAGTTTCCTGTCTCACTACAGTCCCTCGTGCCCCATCCACACAGTTTCAGAGGGTCCTTGACCCTGAGGAGTGGCTTTGACTGGGATGCAGGTGACTCGTGTGGGAGGAGCCAGGAAAGACCTGTTGCATGAGTAAAGGTAAAGGGACCCCTGACCATTAGGTCCAGTCGCAGACGACTCTGGGGTTGTGGCGCTCATTTCGCTTTATTGGCCGAGGCAGCCGGATTACAGCTTCCGGGT
Organism: Podarcis muralis; assembly: GCF_964188315.1. Classification (NCBI taxonomy): domain Eukaryota; kingdom Metazoa; phylum Chordata; class Lepidosauria; order Squamata; family Lacertidae; genus Podarcis; species Podarcis muralis. The sequence goes on from NC_135658.1 coordinate 54,812,129, forward strand.
CATGTGGCCAGCATGACTAAGCTGCTTCTGGCGAAACCAGAGCAGTGCACGGAAACGGCATTTACTTTCCCGCCAGAGCGGTACCTATTTCTCTACTTGGACTTTGAGGTGCTTTTGAACTGCTAGGTTGGCAGGAGCAGGGACCAAGCAATGGGAGCTCACCCTGTCGTGGGGATTTGAACCGCCGACCTTCTGATTGGCAAGCCCTAGGCTCTGTGGTTTAACTCACAGTGCCACCCGCATCCCATTGCATGAGTACTGTTTTGTATTCAGTGGTCTGTGTTTGCCTGAGCTTGAGTGTGGACAAAGGATTCTGAGCTCCTGTGTTCTGATTCAATACATGATGTCCAATCACAGAACATTTCAGGATTTGGACCTCTGCCATTGGCCCTTGAACTCTGAGTCGTGATTCGCAGCTTGGAAGTTTAGACAGCCAATCACCAATCACGTTGGAGTGGCCCTGGCTTTCAGGAATGTATGTAAGCAGTTGCTTTGCCCGTTTCCTAGTTATGTAGTTCAATAAAGGTTCTTGCTGTTATCTCTGTGTCTTGCCTCGTGGGAACTCCCCTATAACTCAAGTATCTCTGGATCCAACCTTGTGATTCTGAGGTCAAGAGATTTCAAAGCATATAATAATAATAATAATAAATTTTATTTATACCCCGCTCTCCCCAGCCAAGACCTGGCTCAGGGCGACTAACAACCAATAATAAAACAAGTTGATTAAAATACAATTTAAAAAACAAGATTAAAATACAACATTAACACATTAGGATGCAGCCTCTTCACAGGAGGAGAAAGGAAAAAGAAAGAGAAAGAGGGGGAGGGAATCAAACTGATTCTAAGCCAAAGGCCAGCGGAACAACTCTGTCTTACAGGCCCTGCGGAAAGAAATCAGATCCTGCAGAGCCCTGGTCTCATGAGACAGAGTGTTCCAGGCCGGAGCCAGTGTTGAAAAGGCCCTGGCTCTGGTTGAGGCTAATCTAACTTCCTTAAGGCCCTCTAGGGTGTTGCTATTTATGGACCTTAAGGTCCTCCGTGGGGCATACCAGGAGAGGTGGTCCCATAGGTAGAAGGGTCCTAGGCCGTGATATGCTCATATATGCCTACTTTGTGTTGTAAAACTGGGAAATAATGAGTGATATCAGCTCAGTTATTTCCATGGATTTACTCTAACATTGGATATCATCAGGTATATCTTTAAATAATATCATGGCTTTTTCTAGACTTTTGCTGAAGGTCCCAGCACAGAATATTATTACTGTTTACATACTAAATTAGTGTTTAGTATTACAGACTAATACTATTTATTAGGTATTATTTACATGTAAGAGAGCAGTATACCAATTTACTCTATAATTTCAGTTGTTCTTTCTGACTTAAGCATTGCATAAACATTCTCAAAATGTTATGGAACATTGCATTGAAAGTCTGCATAAATCGTTACTGAATTACGTTACTGATTATTCTGTTATATGCTTGTCTTAAACTGATTCCCTATAAATAGCATGATTTGTGGATAGCAACAGAAGAATCTCAAATATGACAGTAAAATTGAAATAAAATGCACAAGGAATTTGTCCAAATGTGATAGGCAAAAAATAATAATCCAGGGAAATAAATGAGTGTTGACGATAATATATCATTATTTTAACAACTTTAACATTTTGCTGCATGGCTTCATTCACAGTTGTGCTGTTCTGCTATGTTTAAGCATACATAAATGTCTCTGTAATTCAAGGTATGTGACCGACCAGTTATTTACAGTCCTCCTTTTCTGATTGGCTGGTTATAGAGATGGAAGTAATAGCAACCACATTTTTTTAGCGTTATTAGTGATAGACAAAAATAAAACTAAACAACTTGACCCCCTCAAATAACTTTCTGACTTAGTTTGTTATCCAAATATGGAAGCGGGTAGGTAAGCTACCACCAGAAAAAGATATATTGATACATGAATATTTGAATAACTCAAACATCTTAAGGCTGGAATGGTTACATTTAAAAACAGAGGGGAGGTGTTGAGACCATTCTTGACCGATACAGTTGCATCAAAATTAATGCTTTCATTCCTAGAGTGATTATAGTATATATTTTAGAGATGGTTAATGTATTAGATTGTTACTTTCTTGCTGCTTCAGCAAATGTAAGACTTGAGTTCCCAGCTAGATCTAGTAGTGATAAAAGTGTTGTGAATGTTATTTTTGAAAAATGTGAATAGTTGTATTCAGTATTTAAGACAACATTTGGTGTGAAACGGTGTTAGTCAAAGAAGAGCAAATTTAACCATGCTTTGAAAAACAAAGAACAATTTGCTGTTCTCCTTGTTGCTCTTTCTATTCCCACTTTTGAATTTGGGTGAGTTACCTTCAGCCAGATAGATGCCATTGTCTCATTTCCCATCAAGTTTATTTTGGTTGTGTCAACATGAATAGTCCTTAGAAAAGATTGCAGGGAAGGAATATACTATATAGTATATATACTACATAGTATAAGGGAATAGCAATCACATGCACAATATAAAGTTAGAATTTGGCCTGTAGGGGATAGTTAATAAGTAAAGATAATAAGAAACACTCTGCTGTCCCATACTTGAGATCCATGCCAGAGGAAATGTTACTAACCTTAGTAACTATATTTCACAATGTGTGAAAGCGGGGCTTGTATCTTTGGAATCAATTTGTGTTTTTTAAATAAAAAATAATATTAAGGTCTTGTAGAAGAGTTACATTTACCTAAGACTCGCAGAAGCATGATAAAGAGTTATTGTGCAATACTTCTGTATTATTAATTATTATTATTGCCTGATGTATGTACTGTTAGTATGCTCTCCAAGGTGACCCCTATGTGCACTGTATGAAAATATTGAGAGAACAGTTCCTTCTAACCAGGTTGTTGATATTCAAATGTGCCCCTGGCATATGGCAGTTGGTGGAAATAGGAATACGTGTATTGTTTGGAAGCACCAGAGGCACAATAGCTAGGTTTGCTCTCTGTCCCTTTCCCCTTTGACAGTGTGTTTGTGTGTGAGTGTGAGTGTGTGTGTGTGTGTGTGTTTCGATTGTAAGCCTGTGGATGGGGACTTGTTTTGGTTGTACGTAAGTCACTTTGGGACCCTTTTTGGCTGAAGAGTGGGGTACACAGATGCTCTAAATAAATAAATGGACCAAAATTTCCTTATACATGTAGTAAGCTACGTATAGAACACGATGATAATCTTCCATAACAGCAGTGAGTGCAAATGTATATAGGGTTATTTGTCATAGTAAAACAACAAGCATCTTCAGGATTAACTTTTAAACATCTGTTAAAAACCTTTCTATGACGTCAGGCTTACACTGAAATTTAAAGGGTTTTTTCTGTTTTAGTCAGCCGGTGAACTGTGCTTTAGTTTTTATGTAGGTTTTATTGTATATGTATATGTGTGTGTATTTGCTGTATGTTGTTTTGATCTTTTTAATGAAATTGCAGTATTTAAGTATTTTTTAAAATAAATATAAAGTATGGGCTGGCATTTTGATGGTGATATTGTTGCTGCCCAAACCAAAACAAAAGCTTACATAAACAAATAACACATTATCCATAATAAACTTATATATGGAAGTATCTGTACCCTTATATAAATGTGCTATTTATATTGTGGTCTTATTTTCAATTCCATTCCTAATATGTAATTTTACTTTTTCACACCCATGATGGCACACTGAATTTATTCACCACAACCCCAAAATCTCCTTCCTGGTTATTAACTGCCATACTGGTGAATTTTATTTATTTATTTTCTGGGCAAGGTTGACATTTTAATCTCTTATTTATTTAGCAAGTTTGCATAAATTTTATTTATTTATTTGATGATTTGTATCCTGCATTGAATCCAAAGATCTTGAGACAGGTAACAATAAAATAACAATGTTAACATAATCAAATAACAAAAACTTAGTGAAAATATCAAACCAAGTTCCACTGAACATCAGTGGGAACCTCAAAATACTTACATCAATAGTCATGTCTAAATATTAACAGTGTGAATGTTGTATGAATTTCAAGTTTCAAGGATTACAAAGCCAGGGTGCTGCAATGGAGAAGGCATGTAGTCTTCTGATGTATAACACCTATTGAATGGATGCTAGGGAGAGCCTTTCCAGCAGTCTTAACTCCGGGGCAGGACTCTACAGAAAGAAGTGTTCTTAAAGTATTTAGAATAATAGAATTGTAGAATTGGCAGAGACTCCAAAGGTCATCTAGTCCAATCCCCTGCAATGCAGGAATCTCAAAAAAAAGCAAAAAAAAAAAAAGCATCCATGACAAATGGCCATCCAACCTCTGCTTAAAAACCCCCCAAGGAAGGAGAGTCCATCACTTTCTGAGGGAGTCCATTCCACTGTCTAACAGCTCATACTGTCAGAAAGTTCTTCTAGATATTTAGCCGGAATCACCTTTATGCACCAAGTTGTTCAGTGCTTTGGACTGGAAACATTGTGGCAGCTGGGAACCTATTTTTCTTGTGGAATATCAAAATATGGAATGCACACAGCTCCACCAAAATATCACTCATGGGAACTAATAAACTACAGCAGATCTAAAGATACTGGCTCCTTCCTCTTGCTAAAAAGGTAACAATGGCTTTATCCCATTGAAAGCAGTTGAACAAATTAGTTGAAATTAGTTCAAGTCCTGTTGTTATATGTAATTTGGTTCAAACCCCAACCAAAATATTCAGTGACCAACCATTCTTGAAATTTGTCACACTCAGTGCTTTTCCCCCTAGAAAAATAGGTATCGGTAGTCAACATGAAGTTGTAAGTGCCACAGTTTTTAACAACAAAAAAGAGGTACCGGCACTGCGTACCATTGAGCACCCTCTGAAAAAAGCACTGGGAATAAGTCACACAACTAACTTTAGCTAGATTATGATATCTATTGCTGTAGTGATAACCACAAGGCTGTGTTTGAGCCTTAGGTGCTATGCAAGTTGATAAACCAGGACTATATACTTGTCTCCAACCTAGGAATTGAAGCTGAAGACTGACACTTAAATCAGGGGCTAGGATCTGAGCTGGATCTAGGTCTGGAAATTAGTGCACTGTTCAAAGGCTTCATTCCCAACCAGAGGACGTTGTGTATCCTTTTCTGTACCTGAAGAGGGCTCTGTGATCTGGAGATCTGGTCCAAGATCAATGACTTGGCTAAACCTATTCCAACCCTCGGGCAATGGCATGAGGCTCTTGGTTCAAATCCTGGCTTCTCCAATAAAGATTTTGAATAAGGTCACAGGAGGATGTTTTTGTAACAAAATTAACAATATTAATCAAGATACAAATACTTGACTGAAACAATAGCTCGGTTTAATACAGCGATACCTCGTGTTACATATGCTTCAAGTTACATACACTTCAAGTTACAGACTTCGCTAACCCAGAAATAGTACCTCGGGTTAAGAACTTTCAGGATGAGAACAGAAATCGTGCTCCGGCGGTGCGGCAGCAGCGGGAGGCCCCATTAGCTAAAGTGGTGCTTCAGGTTAAGAACAGTTTCAGGTTAAGGACAGACCTCCGGAACGAATTAAGTACTTAACCCGAAGTACCACTGTATTGTAAAAGGAGAAAAATGTGTTCGTAAATGAAACTTTTAAGAACCTCCTTTTTTCATATCAGACTTATCTGATATGTTGTTTGGCAAACACATGGAGTATGGACATGACCCCACCTATGTGCAGTGCTAGGAAATAAATAAATAATTCAATTCAAACCTGCAAACAGTGGGAGAGAGCTGGAGGGCCATTGTGGCACTCAAGGAGACCCTCCCCATAAGTGAGGGCGGAGGAAGCCCTGATGTGACCACAGGCACAGGGAGGCTTTGTTTAGGCTGCTCAGCTTCCCAGCCTAATAGCTGGTGCACACAGTAGCACAACAGCCTCTTTTCTGTGCATCTCCAGCTGGCCCCAGCACTTCAATTCTAGTTGTGGATATTTTTGGATACAATATTTTTGGTCTGGATTGGGGCGAGAGCAGCAGAGAGGGCATTTAAGGGGTGTTTATAGGGTGCTCCTCACTTATGCGATTTTTGTTTATGCGTGTGGGGCCCCAGATCATAACCCCTGTGTAAGTGGTGAGATGCCTGTAATTGAGGATTCAGCAGGCGTAAGGGAAACTCATAAGGTTCCAAAGAACTAGATTTGAAGGGGTAGAGACTAAAATAAGCCATCCCAATGATTGAGCATATTCAGTGCCCACAGAATGCTGAGTATTTGTTGAGGGGTGGAGAATCAGTGAAGAAGGATGAAATGGAATATTCTGGAAGAGGGCATGGCCAGATTGCACCCTGAAAGGAGCATTCTTCTCTTGGAACATTTTGTCATCTTAGTGACTTGACTCAGGTGAGCTATTATGCGACTAAGGCCATGAGATTCTTTGTATACTTTCACAAACAAAATTGAAGGAATTATTAATTGTATTTGAAAATGGTTTGCTTGGGACAAAACCATGTTTTAAAATGGGAATCACTTTCATTTAACAGGCTTATTAGTGGAGTGCCATATCTGCTGCAAAACTACTTGGATTCCCATAGGTTTTGAAATAACATCTGTTGAAGACTCATAAATTTCCATATTTAGTATTTTTCAAATGGAAGACTATTGGTTGTTTCATGTTTGAATCTTTCAGTGCCGTTTAATAACAAATCCTTTGCATGTTGGGTACAATAATTTAACATAAGGTTGCTAAAAGCATTTTATAGTATTATGAATTTCATTATTACGAATCAGTGGAGTGTGCTTGATAGCAATTGCAATAAAGCATTTTGCACCTGATACAGTTGTATCAATGTTAATCTAAGAATTAAGGGGGGGGGGAATGTAAATGTTACAAACTATGTTGAAGTTAACCCTGTAACATTAAATTCCTACATTATTTCTCACTGCTGATCATTATTACATTTAATCTAGAACCCTAGTAATTTAGGATAAGGGGTAAATTTGAACCTTAGTGGAATATTTCTACACATCAATAGGATTGAGTGCATGGCTACAGTCCTATGGACATCTACTTTGGAGTTAGGCTGCAATCTATGTGAAGTCATTAAACTCAATGATACTTACATCTAACTGAACATAAACATGATTTAGCAACCTTATTAAATTCAAATGGACTTACTTCTGAGTAAATACAAGTTTGATCCGAATCATACAATACAGCAATGCCAGGATAGTGATTTTGCACATTGTTGGTAAACTTTGTTGTAGGTACTTAACTTTTGGTGTTATAAATCTTTGGGTTGGACCATTGTCTTGATGTAAGAATAGCAGTCAGATCTTAATCAGATTTGGAAAAGTCCCACTGAATCCAATGGGACTTGTTTCCAGTAAGCATGCACTTGAAAGTTAACATGTTAACTTTAAAAATACTTATCGGAGACTTCTGCTACACTTCAACCCCATTAACTTTATGAAACAACAAGTTATTTGTTCTACCATTACTAATTTCTTTGCTAAATAGTAGCAAAGCGCAATTTATATGGTTTTTATCCATTTAAGTTATACCATTCAACTCTTCCAAAGAAAGCATTGAGTATTTCGAGTACCAGTCTTGAAGAACTGGAACACTTCGAAGAGTACCCATGCAGTTTATTTTGCATATGGAATGTTCTTTTCATGAATTTCATGGTGGGTATAAAGTGGTATACTGTGTTGTTAATGGCACTTGAGTCTTCAAAAGATTTTGAACACACCAGTAGGCTTGCTTAGCACTAGCAGCAGATTAATCTGATAATATATTTTAATAGGGTTTAATATACTTCAGAACTTTAGCAGATGAACATATTGGTAGTCCATTTATAAGGCAATATTTGTGCCATGTGTGCAAATAAAAAGGAAGAATAGCCAGAGAACTCAAAGGAGATTTGTGGGTCATCTAGTCCAAGCTCTCCCAGAAGTATGAATTCCACTAAAATATTTGACAAACATATTCTTGTGCATTTAAGAAGTAGAGTCCTGTTGGGTTCTGACCAAAAGCCCTTAAGAGGAAGAAGAGGAGTTTGGATTTGATATCCCGCCTTTCACTCCCTTTAGGGAGTCTCAAAGCGGCTAACATTCTCCTTTCCCTTCCTCCCCCACAACAAACACTCTGTGAGGTGAGTGGGGCTGAGAGACTTCAGAGAAGTGTGACTGGCCCAAGGTCACCCAGCAGCTGCATATGGAGGAGCGGAGACACGAACCCGGTTCCCCAGATTACGAGACTACCGCTCTTAACCACTACACCACACTGGGAACTCTACAGGCTACTAGACATTGTGGGACCAAAATATTCATCATCCTTGACAATTAGTCATACCAGCTAGGAGTTACATGGCAACATTTGAAATACCTCCGATTCCCCATTCCTGCCTTATCTACTCCACTTATATATATGTTATCTTTTGACTTAGGTGTTGTTCTTAAGCTGTTCATGTTTCTTTGTGTCACGGTTCTCCACACTGTAACATTACAGGTAATATGCCCATATTTAACTCTTTAGCCTTAAAATCTAACAAGATATTTTTGTTTCTTTATGAAGCTGAGTTTTTCAAAGGCTGCCCTTGATTGTTTTCATTTCCACCGTTTAATTTTCTCTCCCCAATATATATACTTTTTGTCCTAAATAGATGTATTCTTCAACTTGCACTATCATTCTCTTCTTTAAACATTACCTTAGTTATCGCAGATCTAGCTAAGACTAAACAACTAAATTATTAAGTTTTTAGGGGTAGTGATTCTAAAACACCATGAAGCAATATGTTGCTCTGCTTCACTGTAGTTAAAGTTCATAAGTACTTCTTCACATCCAGTCTAAAATGGGTTGGCTGCAGGTTGCGTGAGCGAAACTGATGTCTAATGCATCATGCACTTATTTGATGGCCTGTCTTATTAGGGATCAACTGTGTTCATAAGAGATTTACACAACCAAAAATTGGCAAGCAAATAAAAAAATAGTTAATCGGAGGAAGGCATTGCAGATTGGCCTATGAGCAGAAAGTCAAAGGCTGAATCATTCAAATGATTTATACCATGAATGCCATTCTGTAAAAAATAAAATTAAAAAAAATCTAAGAAATTGGAGGGAGCCTTTTGGACTTGGAGAAAGAAGACTGATCAAAAGTTAAATTAGTTGGCCACATGCTTTCCGGTTGTCCCTAATATCTGACAATGCAGGTGTATGTGTGAGAAGGTATGGCATTCCTGTTTTGCCAATCCATAGGTAGGCCACTCCAAAATATTTCACTAGGCTCAGATTAGCTTCCGCAATTAGGTCTGGAAACTCACGGAAACTTATACTAAACATTAATTTGGCCCAGAACAGCAATGCAGATCTGTTTAAGCGCCCCGAGCGTCGTGTGTGTATAGAAATTAGGCATCCTCCTCTCCAGCTTGTAGGTCGCTTCGCCAATTGACTCGTACATCCCGAATACGCTGCACCCTCCTGCCTTGTGGTTCTGTGTATGCTTCCCGAGGCCGCTTCCCACCGAGCCAGGTCCAAATGCGAAAGCAGACGAACACAAACCGTATTGGGTCCTCGCAACACAGATTTGGTAGCGCTGAGGCCCGCGGACCTCCCTATAACCTTGGAGCAGTCTCCGAGAATGAATCGGGCCTCTCCCCGGCTCCTTTCCGGAATGGACTCCCCCAGAAAGACCGCAGCGAGCCAGAGCCCTCTCCGAGAAGGCGCTAATGACAGCAAGAACGGTGCGTGCCTCGGAATTTATAATATCACCGGACGGCGGGGAAGGGAATGAAGCAGCAGTCGCCAAGGCGACCAAGCCCCGCCTTCGGCCGTTCCTCTCCTCTCCATCAGCGCGGATTCCCGCCTGGGAGAGGCGGGGCTCTTTCGGCGTGATTGACAGTTGCCATAGTAACAGGCTCTTCTCGTCGCCATTTTGTCAGTTGGACTTTTTTTTTTTTGAAAAAAAAAATTCCTTCCCGCCCGAATTATAACTTTACATTGGTTCATCTCCCTTCGGATTTTTTTCGGGGAGGAAGCGGAAGAATTACCCCGCTTTGGTCCGCGGTAGCGAGGCGAAGCGGGGTGAGCGTGCGTGTAGACAGGAGTGCTCCGAAGCGCAGTTCCAGAGAAGCCGGCTCGGCGGCATCAGCAGCAGCGGCAGCAGCGCTCGGGAGGGGGAGGAGAGCGGGGGGCTGACTGACTGACTGGCTGGCAGGCAGGGAGGGGGCGCGAGGGAGAGGGAGCGAGCGAGCGAGAGAGAGAGAGAGGGAGAGCGAGGAGTTCCCGGGGGCTCGGTTCAGCGCTGCGCTCCCCTTCTCGCCCGCGCCGCTCTTGCGCTCTCCGCTCTGCTTGGCCTGGGCTCGGGCAGCAGCCGGAGCTGAGGTGCCGCCGCGCCGTGTCCGGGCCCCGCTGCCGATCGCTGCGCAGGTTTGGAACGCGCGCCATTTTGTGAGCGATAGAAAATCTGCCCGGCCAGGAAACGCCGCGGATCCGCCCGCCGGGCCGGGCTGCCCTCCTCCCGCAAGAGGGAGGTGGGTTGTGGGCTCCGCTCCGGGGCCGAGGCCCTGCTCTGCTCCCTTTCTGCACAGGGCCCGAGCGTGGCGGACTAAGCGAGGCAAGCCGGCTGAGGAGGAGGAGGAGGACTGCGGAGACGTTGGCTGGGCTGGGCCGCTGGCTGAGGCGGGGAATGAAGTGAACCCACCACCACCACCCGCCGCTCCTGCTTGCTGCCGCCGCCGCCGCCCCCGGCCACCCCCTTCCTCCTTGCATCCCGAGAAAGGAGGCCTCGGCCAGGAGCAGGACGACGACTGCGGCCCCCGGACGCGGACTAGAGGCGGCCACCGCCCCACACACGGGTAAGCGGCAGGGCCTCTGGCAGCGGGGCCGCCGGCTCAACGGCACAGGGAGAGGGGCCGCTGCCATTTTGAAGAGGGAATCTTGGCCGCCCCGGTGGGGAGGAGAAGGAGGTGGCCGACCCAGCGGGAGGAAAGGCAGGTGCCGGCTGTCCCTCCACCCGCCGTTACTCTCCGGCTAGGCCTGGAAAGGCGAGGGCAAACTCCGTCCGTGCTCTAAATCGTGAAGGTGAAGGCTGAGGCCTGGGAGACCCTTCCCACCTGGCTATGGGATTGGTCCTGAGAGCCCGGCGTCGCCCGTACCTGGGCCAGGATGGCAGAGGGGAGGAAGGAAGAAGTTTCCTTCGTAACCCCCTGGGCAAGTGGCGGAAAGTCAGCAGCTCTCAGATAGCACCTGTTGTAGGGATACGGGTGATTTTTAGGTGCTCCTCAGTAGGTATCTGGTTGACTGGTATGGAAGTCGGGTTTGGCCATGGGAAATCTGGTGTTTCCCGTCACGCCAGGGTCACTTGTACCCATGTACTCTGTCACTCAGGGAGGGTTTCATTCCCTTGCCAAAGACGCCAGAAGCAAAAATTATTCATCTGAATTGGATGCTTCTGTCATGTGGTGGGGTGAAATCAGTTATCCCAACTAGAATAAGCATCTCCCAAATGATTCGTTTCTCATTCTTTAATTGCATTTTATGCCAATCCCAAACTGCTTTCACTAGGAAGTAGATTTTATTGCAAAGGGACTTGCTTCCAAATGAGTATGCTGCACATTTTAGTTGAGTCTATACTCAACTAAATGGGTAAAGGGTTTTCCCATCAAGACTCTTTGATTAGCTGTCCTGTCACTGTTCAGTTATCAAAAAACAATCTATTAAGTTAACCAACAGATTAACTAATATAGTTCACTTGTTATCTTAATCTTATGTATGTACATGTACTAAAGCAATTTTTGAGTGAATGCTATTTCTGGATTTCACATAGACAAGAAGTTGAACTCTCAGGATGCAAAGGTGGAAGTCCCATTGAATTAAGTGGGACACCTCCCATTAAATTGAATGGAACTTCTGAGTAAATATGCATAGGATTGTATTGCTGACATACAGATGTTATGATGATAATCTCCTCACTGGGGAAAATTAGTTTAATATGAACCTGATTCTTCATAGAACTTGCCTGAAACTATTAAGAGAGAGAGAGAGCTCATTCCTTGCCAGAAAGGTTGGCACCTTAAGCCTAAATACTTGCTCTAGTACATTTGCTTGTTGTGTTGACCTAAGGACATGTTGCTGTGAGCACTCAGTTTGCCCCATCCTGTAATCTTTGCTGGCAAAGCAACTTTTCAGATGGGGTGCACTGTCTGCTTTGCACGTTTAAAAAATCTGTTAGGTGGTTTTCACAGGTAATGAAGGCTATACATGTCAAGAAATTGTTCTGAACTATTCTGATAGAGAAATGTTTCATTTTTGTATTTAAATAGAGAAGAATTTATTCTACAAAACATAATGCATTGCAGATTTTGTATTTGAATGTTTACTGTGTTGTCAAGGGTGTACTCTTAGCCAGGAAGCTGTATTGAAAACTACAGCCTTCAGTACTGTATCAGTACTATCAGTTAGGAGAATAGTTCACTTTGCATAGCCTTAAATTCCAGATAAAGTATTAATGCTTCAATTCTAACCATGCTTACTGGGAGTAAAGACTTGCTTCTGAGTAGATAAAGAACAGCACATAGACTGTTCATATAAACTCATTCAATTTATATATTCATATATTAAATTATAGTTGAATTCTTTCATTTCCATTTAATTTTTTTATTTTGTGAAAGCATGGTTGCAAGCCTTAGATGCTTCAGTAACTGGAGTCTAAAATCAATGAATTACAGTGCATTCTTGTTCATATTTACTTAGAAGCAAGTTGAGCTGTTTTCATTAGTTTCATTGGTTTATTTCCCAGTAAGTATGTTTAAAATTGCACGTGAAAGTTCCAGTTAGTCATATTCAAAGTAGCCCCATTGAAGTAAATGGACTTCATTGATTTCAGTGGGTTGACTCTGAGTGTAACTTAGTTGGATAGCACCCTAACTTGGAGCTGTCTTCTTTTGGAGTCTTGGTAGGAATACCATTCTACTTGCCAGACTATGGTATTGTTTCAAGAATTATAAAACTAATGCATATCATAGTAAAATGTATGGTATAACCCAGTTTTACTGTGTGCAAACTTTTGAACCAAAGTTAACATGTCTGTTTAGACAACTCTTCTAAACTCTTCTAAGTCTGAGTTAAATTGTCATGGTTGTTGTTTCACTGCACAGAACAGGACAGTTAGAAGAAAGTTAGAAAGTAGATTGGCATTGTGATGCCATACAGTAATTTAGACCTCCCATCTTCTAAAATACATTTTCAGTGCAATTCTCTGGAACCCACAGAGAAGACTGGGGGAGGGTTTATTATGGCGGAAGGAGAGGAAGGGATAGTTTCATTTCATGAGTGGTAGTATTCAAACTAAGTTATTTCAAAGTAAGTTCTGTTCAAAAAGTCAAAGTATTATGAAATTGATAAAAATATGGAATAAAGAAAAGTTATATTTACAGTCCTATGCTGTGCATGTTTATTCAGAAATAAGCCCCACTGAGATCAGAGGGGCTTACTCCCTGGTAAGCATGTTTAGGATTGCAGCCTCAATATCCTTTTTAAGAACAGTTGCACAAGGTAAAGTTTGAAATTTCTTATAACTGGCTGCTACTCTTGTCCTTAGTTTACTTTCAAAGAGATTTTGTCAGGTTTAATCTGGCTATGGTTTTTCTAATGACTGGGAATTTCCTTGCCTTAATCCTTAGTAGATATTCGTAATACATAGCATTATGTATTGGTAATTTTGGTATTGAAACTTGGGAAAATGAGTTTTAACTTTTGTAATAGTGACACAAAAGAGATATATGATATTGAATGAAATTGATTAATTGTACAGGTATCATAGTTTTATACAAGAATTTTGAACAGTTTTATTTTGCCTTACTGTTTTTTGTTTTCTAAAAACTTAATGAAAGTAAGTATCTGAGAGATGATTTCCTTCCCTACAGACCTTCTTGGGTGTTAAGCTCAGCAGTGGGGGCCATCTTGGTAGTTTGGTTGCCCTCGGAAGCTTGGGGGAGGGGGCAGGAGGTGATATAAGAGAGGGCATTCTCTGTGGAAGCCCCTAAGTTGTGAAACTCCTGTCCCACAGAGGTATGTCTGGTACCTTTACTATACAGTTTTCAGACAATGCTGAAAACACGTTTTTACCCTGACATTTGATATCTGAAATGATTGTATTTAGGAATCACCATACGTCTGTGGCTATAAAGTTTTGAATGGTTGTAAACTTTTTAATGTTGCATTTTAAATTGTTGTGACCCACCCTGGGGCCTTAGGGTAAAGGGTGAGTAATAAATAAAATTAATATTTCTCTTACTAATTATGTAGAAGGTGCACAGTATACTGTATTTTTCCATGTATAAGACTAGGTTTATTCCTAAAAAATAATGTCAAAAATTAGGGGGCATCTTATACATGGGGCCATCTGCCCCCCCCCATTTTCTTAAATCCAAGTCCCCCAAAATAGGGGGCGTCTTATATATGGGGGTGTCTTATAGACGGGGAAAAATACAGTATTCACTGACAAGTTAAAGTAGAATTCTGTTGAAATCAGTGAATTCTACTGAACTCAGTCCTGTACATGTCTACTTAGAACAGTGTTTCCCAAACGTTTTTGGGCAACGGCACACCTGTTTACCGGAAAAAAATCTCGCGGCACACCACCATTAAAGCCCCGCCCCCGTGACGTCATTCGGGGAGCCGGCGGCCCGGGCCTGAGCTGGAAGGAGAGGCGGTGCTTTTCGGCACAAGGCAATCGGCCTGGAATTGTTTCCCGCGCGCTGCGAAAGGGAACAGCTGCGGTCGCGCGAACCCTCCGGCGCTGGGAGGGGAAAGGGCGGAGTCGCAGAGCACCAGCTGGCCGAGCGGTTGCGCGCAGCGTTGCGCTTTTGGAGAGCGTGCGGCTGCTGCTAGGGGATCCGGGGACGTGAGCAGGCCTGGCCCGACCCGGGTTGAAGGAGGACAAGCCGGCAGCGCGCCAAGTGAGTTCGGTTGCGCACGACGGCCCCCGCTCCCCCCACCCCCGCCGGATACTCGCCGCCGCCGCCTCTCGCCCGCCTCCCTCCCACGGCACACCACCCGATGTCTCACGGCACAGTAGTGTGCCGCGGAACACCGGTTGGGAAACACTGACTTAGAAGACAGCTACATTGCATTCAATAGTACTTACTCCTTGGTAGGGTTAGTATAGTATTGTAGCCTCAGTGTATACAACTAATAGTATTTTCTTTTGAAGACAGTGTATGTTGGCTTCAGGAAAAATTTACCTGCAGATCTTTGGGAACAAACATTGCTCATGGAGGTTTAAAAGTCAAGTCTGGTATTATTAAATCTGGAACACATAGACATGTGTCTCAATAGGAGCTATGTTCAGTAGTTTAGGAAAGTGAACCAAAGTTTCTTGAAGCACGGTCTAGTTCTAGCTGTCAGCTAGGTGTTCAGAAGAGCTTAACAACCTTATTAATGCTAAACTTAAGTAGTCAGAATTCTGGAATTTATCGTTGGTCTTTAAAGTCAGTGGTCGTAAAGTCTTACTTGCACTGCAGACGGACGTTTAATAGGATTATACAAAGGAAGGCAAAGTCTGGCCATTGGTCATCTAGCTCAGTATTATGTACTCTGACTGGCAGTGGCTCTCCAGGGTTTTAAGCAGGGTTCTCTCCCAACCCTATCTGGAGACATCCGGGGTTTGAAAGTAGGACCTTCTGTGTGAAATCAGGTGCTCTATCGCTGAGCCCCAACCCTTCCCTATTTTGAAGCAAACTAAAGTTTTCAGTTAAGTGTAAAATGATGCATGTTAGCACATAAAATCTTCACATTATGAGTGATAATCAAAGTTAGACATACAGTGGAAAAATTACTTGACTCCATTGTTTTCAGTGGGTCTGCTCTGATTATGATTTAATTGGCTATCTCTCAGTTGTATGCTGATGGATGTTCAAACTGGTAGTAGTGACTAAACAGGAAAGGGAATGTGGGGTCCTGGTAGATAGCTCAATGAAAATGTCAACCCAGTGTGCGGCAGCTATGAAAAGGGTGAATTACATGCTATTCGTTGTTAGGAAAGGGATTGAAAATAAGATAACTACTATTGTAATGCAGTTATACTATGTATGCTATGGCCAAACTTGGATTACTGTGTACAGTTCTGGCCACCACATTTCAAAACCTATACTGTAAAGCTGGAAAAGGTACAAAAAAGGCCATCCAGAATGATCAGAGGGTTGGAACTCATTTACTATGAGCAGTGTTAGAAATTAGCCAGGTGCCAGGTATGTTTTGCAACTGGTGCAGGTCCAATTGCGACCACATAGAGACATCTCCACCTGGCTGGCCTCTCCAGCTTGCTTAAGCAGGTAAGCAGAATAGCTTATTTATTACATTTATATTCCACCTTTTTCCTCCATGGAGTACATGGTTCATCCTGCTCCTCAGTTAATCCCTACAGTCACCCTGTGTTAAGAGGCTGTGATTGACTCCAAGGTCGCTCAGTGAGCGTCATGACTGAGTGGGGATTTGAATCCTGATCTCCAAAGTCCTAATCTGACACTCTAACCACTACACCACACTGGCTTCCTAGGGTACTTCTGTTATGGGCAGCTATATAAGTCAAGTAGGTAAATAAACATGGGGAAAGCAAAATGTCAATTAGAGAAGGATCTGAATTTTTTTTTTGAAGTTCGGTTTTGTTTTATTCTGGATTGTTATATTTGATGTTTTAATGTGTTGTAAACCACTTTGACGCGGGTGGCACTGTGGGTTAAACCACAGAGCCTAGGACTTGCTGATCAGAAGGTCGGTGGTTCAAATCCCCGCAATGGGGTAAGCTCCCGTTGCTCAGTACCTGCTCCTGCCAACCTAGCAGTTTGAAAGCACGTCAAACTGCAAGTAGATAAATAGGTACCGCTCCAGCGGGAAGGTAAACCGCATTTCCATGCGCTGCTCTGGTTCGCCAGAAGTGGCTTAGTCATGCTGGCCACATGACTTGGAAGCTGTACGCCAGCTCCCTCGGGCAATAAAGCAAGATGAGCATCGTAACCCCAGAGTCGGTCACGACTGGACCTAATGGTCAGGGGTCCCTTTACCTTTACCTAAACCACTTTGACATTTTTCTTTAAAATATAAAGCAATATATAAATAAAATGAATAATGATATTATTCATAATAAACGTCACTAAGGGGGGATGGTGTCTAGACATTCTGTTGTGGCAGTCATAACCCAGGTTGAAGGTGCCATTTGGCGATTTGCTTACTTATCTGAATTTCTAAAACTGACTATGAGAAAAGGCTACAATGTTTCAGACTTCTCAGTTGAGGAAAAAAAGGTGGCCAAGGGGCGACAAGAGGGATCTATATAAAAGCATGCATATTTTGGAGTACTGGATAGAGAGAAATCTTCTCTCCCCTCCTAATTCTAGGGGTTTGCAAAAGATTCAAGCTAGACGAATGAGACGAATTTTACTTCATAAAACGCATAATTAATTTATAGAATTTGCTGTCACAAGATGTGGTTGGCCACTATCTTACATAGCTATAAAAGGGGATTAGACAAATTCATAGAGTAGAAGCCTGTCAATGGCCACTAATCATTGATGGCTATATGGAATTTCCAGTATTAGTGGTAGTATGTGTTTAAGTATTCGTTGCTGAGGAGCATCAATGGGATAGTGCTGTTGCCTTCAAGCCTGGCTCTGGAATTCCAAGAGGCATCTCAGTGCACTGTGGGACATGGGAAGCTGGACTATGTGGACCTTTAATCTCAGATGGTAGAGTTCAACTTAGGTTCACAAGTTATTTACGAGTATTTTTTGTTAATATACAGTGGTCCAGTATGCATGGCATATTAATCTGTAGCTAACAACAAACCATGGTGTAGTTAATGGGCAGTGTACTTGCATATGCTCCAATAAAGCTCTTGCTCTGCTCCTATCCCAATCACACTGCATCATTGGAAAACAAATATGTGATGTCTGAACCCAGGCTTTCAGTTTCTTTCTCTAAATGAACAGTGATCAGTAAGTCAGGAATAGACCTTGATTATTGCTTGTGGCTTGTTCGGGGAGAAACCGAAAGCCTGAGTTCAGACATAATCACAAAGCCACACTCTGGCTTGTTCTCAACAGTGCAGAGTAGCAAGAGTGGAACAGCAGCAGAATGAAAAACTCTTGAGCAACGTGCACTACTAGCATGCTTTAAACCATGTTTTGTTTTGAATTGTTGTTGAACATGACATGTGAACTTAGCCATTGTAGAACTTCAGTAAAATGCATGGGTTGGAAAAGGGGATTGAATATATATATGATAGGCCTTAAAGACCTTAAGTATACAGTCGTACCTTGGTTGCTGAATGCCTTGGAAGTGAGTGTTCCGGTTTTGAAAAAAAATTCAGAAGCCAAACATCTGGTGTGGCTTCTGTGGATTCCGATTGGCTGCAGGATGCTCCTGCAGCCTATCGGAAGCCGTGTCTTGGTTTTTGAGCAGTTCTGAGAGTCGAACGGACTCCCGGAACGCATTCTGTTTGAGAACCAAGGTCCAAGTGTACTTAATTGGAATTGTGTTTTTGGATGTGATTCTGTATATAGCTGTGATTTCTGCATTGCTGGGGTGAACTAGATGACCATTTGGTCCCTCCCAACTCTACAATTCTATGACTCTGTATTAAGTTATGGCCACTGCCTTAGTTGGTTTAAAAAGAAGATTCAAAACACTATCCGTAGCAATTGGCCATGATAGTAAAATGGAACCTCCAAGTTGTTCTATGCTGATGAGCTTACTGGAAGCATGTGACTGATCACTGTGGAAAAGGAATGCTGTCTTATATGGACTGTTGATCTGATTTAGCAGTACTGCTCTTATGATCAGGCTGTAAGCAGTTTTTTTAAAGGAATTGTCTTTGAATTAAGTTTAAAATCTGAGTATGAGTGAATTAAACTGAAACTTTAATTTTTAGAAGAGAACAGTTCATTTTAAAACCCTGCCAGTCAACTTGTGGTCTATCTTTTCCTTTTCCTTTACACAAATGCTCGCTAATCATTCAAAGTCCCTTTACCTGGTTTCTGTCCCTTCACAATTATTAATTTTTCTATCCCTGCATCAGCTCCACTTCTCTTAATCTCCTTCACTCTAACCATCAGGGACCCCCTATCTTCCACATTTGCAAACTGTGTTGCTATTTTTCTGACTCCCCATCCCAGTTCTCAGTCCCATTTTGCCTGGGGACAACATGAAAAAGGGGGAATGTCAAGTTGTAGTTAGTTAATTGGAGAAAGGCCAGTGACATAGGACAGTCCATCCCTTTAGTATGAATGAAACTTTGTTCCCTGGCAGGCAAATGCAAGAATTAAATACTTCCGTAGTTGCTCTGTCTAAACATAGAATGTAGTTATGATCAACCATGCTTTATATATTATGTAAGCTACACAAAAGTAACAAAAGTATCTGAAGAAGTGTGCATGCACACAAAAGCTTATACCTAAAACTACTCAGTTGGTCTCTAAGGTGCTACCTTATAATTTTTAAATTCTTTTGGAAGGATTCTTTTAAAGACTTTCTTGGCTCATATAACTTTTTTGAAGACTTGATTCTTTTAAGGGAGTTTTTAGTTTTTTAAGAGTCTTTTTAAAGAATTGTTTTAATTTATTTTGACAAAAGTAACAGTAACTGATAATTTTTGTGAAAATATATTTACAACTTCATTATGAGCAGAAATAGCTCCTAAAATGTTTTTAAATTCTATTTATGAACTTGACTGCTCTTTGACTTGTGCGACTTTTCTTGCTTATTATTGAATATTCAAATTTAGAACTGACTGCTTTAGTGAACAAAAAAATATACAGGGTCATGCATGCAGGGATTTCATGCACTACCTGTAGGTTCATGAGGGGAGGAGTATCTGGAACTTCTGAAAGTTGCGTCTGTTTTAGTTAGCTGATTGGGGTGAAGTGGTTGATCTTTAGGACAAAGTTGCTGGCTATAGAGAAAAGCTGAAATCACTTTTCAAAAGGCAGTTCCAACTCATAAGGCGGGAGGAGTAGGTATTGTACTGGGAAAATGTTTGCAGAGTCAAGAAGCAAAGCAGGAATGGGCCTGAGTAGAATGAGTTGGAAAATATATGAGCTGTCTGCAGTAGGTGGTTGTAGGTGGCACACAGTGCTTTTTCTTTCTGAGATAGAACCTGTATCTGGACTATACACTGCAGAATATAGATGCAAGAAAAGACTAGTAGAGTCTTCTGCTCTGGTGTGTAATTCTTGTTCACAATTACTGTTATGGATAATTCTCTTGTGAACTAGAAAAGTGTAGCTGTTTTGCAGCTGAACTAGTTCTGCCTCCCAGCATCCATGTGTGGCATCTGTTTATCTTTAAGTGTGAGCACATGTGTAGGTATTGCTCTTTAAGTGTTCAGTGCATGGACGCTTGGGGTCAGTGTTAGACATTCAGATATATAATCTGATTGCTAAATGGCACCTCAAACCTGGGTTATGGTCACCACAATAGAATATCTAGGCACCATTTTTCCCCAGTGGGGTGTTGTTATTGTCATTACAGTATTGTTAATTTCATTTCTACACTGATTTATATTTTGAAGAACAAATCTCAAAGCAGTTTACAACACATTAAAATATCAAACAATGTAGAATAAAACAAGCCCAGGCTTCAAGGAAAATATTTCAGATCCTTCTCTAAGTGACATTTTGCTTTCCCTAGTTGCCATCCTGTCACCCAGAGATTTTTACGTGGTCACAATTGGACCTGTGCCAGCCGCAAAACTTGTCTGGTGCCTGACTAATTTCAAACACTGCTTGGGGTGGAGAGATATTGGTCATGAAATATTAAGGGTGCAGCTACCAACATGACCCTCCTCCTCCATTGATACATGAGAGCCCTTCACATGAGTAACGTGTTGAGAGTTCAGTTTTTCTGTGAAAGGAATCTTTAGTATTGAGGAGCATTCCGTTAAGTGAAGTAGTATGGCCTAGATCATGGGTAGGCAAACTAAGGCCTGGGGGCCGGATCCGGCCCAATTGCCTTCTAAATCCGGCCCGCGGACAGTCTGGGAATCGGTGTGTTTTTACATAAATAGAAAGTGCCCTTTTATTTAGAATGCCTCTCTGGGTTATTTGTGGGGCTTGCCTGGAGTTTTTACATGAGTAGAATGTGTGCTTTTATTTAAAATGCTGGGTTATTTGTGGGGCATAGGAATTTGTTCAATTCCCCCCCCCCCCAAATATAGTCCTGCCCCCCACAAGGTCTGAGGGACAGTGGACCGGCCCCCTGCTGAAAAAGTTTGCTGACCCCTGGACACTCCCTAGGTGAGAATTAGGCCAGAGTCTGTTAACCAGAGGATAAAGTTTATATCGGGCCACGGTCACGCACAGTGGATAGGAGTAAGATGCAGAGCCAGTAAAACTACTTTGGCATAAGGACGCCTGGAATAATGTGTCCAATTCTGGACACCACAATTTAAGAAGGATCTTGACAAGCTGGAACATGTTCAAAGGAGGGCAACCAAGATGATCAAGGGTCTGGAAACAAAGCTTTATGAGGAACGATTGAAGGAGCTGGGTATGTTTAGCCTGGAAAAGAGGAGATTGAGAGGAGATATGATAGCCATGTTCAAATATCTTAAGGACTGTCACATGGAAGAGGGAGCATGCTTATTATCTTCTGCTCTTGAGGGTAGGACTCAAGGCAATAGCTTCAAGTTACAGGAAGGGATATTCTGACTAATCATGTGAAAAAACTTTCTGACAATAAGAGCTGTTTGGCATTGCAACAGACTCCCATGAGAGGTGGTGGACTCGCCTTCTAGGTTTTTAAGCAGAGGTTGGGTGGCCATCTGTCATGGATGCTTTAGCTGAGATTCCTGCATTGCAGGGGGTTGGAGTAGATGACCCTTGGTTCCCTTCCAACTCTTAAGATTCTATGAGGCTTATAGTTTCCCATGGAAAGAGCAAGACTTAAGCTCTTTGTGGGAATCTTTCTATGGCTGATGATACCGATATATGGTCTGGCTCAGACAAGTGTTCAGAATTCCCCAGGCATGTTTTGTGACTGGCATGGGTCCAATTGCGACAAAGTGGAGATTTCTGGATGCCAGGTTGGTGACTGACATCTCAATCTGGCTGGGTGAGGCTCCCACATGAGCCAGGAGACTCGCGTGCAGCAAAAGACACACGTCTTGTGCTTTTGCATTGCTGTGCGGGCAGCAAACTTTGCTTCTGTGCTGCCGGACAAGCTGCGATCCTAGGCACACTTTCTAGAGGGTAAAAATGTCCCTCTGGACTTGAAGTATGGGGCATACTTCCAAGCAAATGCACCTAAGGAGAAAGAAGGGGAAGCACATTCGCCTTTGTGCCTACACTGCCAAGCTTGCCCAGCCCTGTCTTTCATGAGGCAGTTGCTTGGCACCTTGGAGCAGCCACGCTGGACCAGCCAGGCCTCCCCGAGAGGCATCTCTCTCTCCCTCCCTCCGCCCCCCCCCCGACGGTTGCAGTATTAGTTCATGTGGTGGTGTGGAACCTATAATTTGTAAAATGTGCAACTGAATTGTTAAATATATCAACGTTGACAGTGTATTTACTGTATTGCTTTGCAATCTTGACGCCCCCCCCCCCGCCCCAGGTGTCTAGACATTCTGTTGTGGCGACTGAAACCTAGATTTAAGGTGCCATTTGGCGAATAGCTTACATATCTGAGTTTCTAATGCTGGTTCAGATGTTCTGCAATCAATGTTTGGGTGATTGAAAGTAAGCTGTAATGAGCTCTGGGCTTATACATTCACCACTCCTCCTTGTCTGTATGCAAGAAAGAGAGTGAAAGCTCCTGCTTCAATTTTAGATCAAACCACTGTTCCAAATTATGTATGGGCTTGGGTTATTATGCCTTGTTTAAACCAAAGTTTAAATAAACTAAGAACACATTGTGATTTCATATCCTGGTTTGTTCAGTAACTTTGGTTAGAACAAGCCACAGTTCCCTAGATTTGAATGTGACATGGAATTGTGGTTAGTTCTAGAGTAAAAGTGGAAGCTTTCACTCTTCTTGCACATAAAAAAAGCAGGGAAGGGAAGCCCATAAGTTTTTGCTGCAACTTGTTCCCTATCACCTAAACCTAAATCTATAGGACCTAAATCTAATCTAGATTTTAGGTGATGTTCTGAACTGGTGATTAATATCAGATAATGTTACTTGACACAATAGTTGTATGTAATATTTTCAGATCTCCTTTCATATAGAGGCAACCGTGTTTCAGAAAGCTTTTAATGTTTGATCCTTTAATGTTTTCCTTTATACTTCATTGGAAACTGCCAGAATGGCTGGGGCAACCTAGTCAGATGGATAGGGTACAAGAAATATATTCTTATAATTGCTATATACCGTATTTTTCTCTCTATAAGACACACTTTCCCCCTCCAAAAATTAAGGGGAAATGTGTGTGCGTCTTATGGAGCGAATGCAGGGTCCATGGCTTCAGGGATAGCCGCCAAAAGCCTCCAGAGCTCCTGCTGCGCTCCGGAGGCTTCGCGTTGCTTTCGCTGAAGCCAGGAGAGCGAGAGGGATCGGTGCGCACTGATCCCTCTTGCTCTCCTGGCTTCGCTTCGCTGGAGAGGCGCTGTGCAACTTTCCCTCTCTGTGCAGCACCCCTTCAGCGAAGCGGGAGGAGAAATGGAAGGGGCTCCGTTTCTCCTGCCGCTTCGCTGAAGGGGCGCTGCGCAGAGAGGGAGAGAATTTTTCTTTCTTGTTCTCCCCCTCTAAAACTAGGTGCGTCCTATGGTCGGGTGCGGCCTATAGAGCGAAAAATATGGTATATAGCAGGGGGCTGCAACCTTTAAGACAAAAAGAGCCACTTGGACCCGTTTCCGAAGAAAAAAAAACTGGGAGCCGCAAAACCGGGAAGGTGACGTCGGGACGGTGCGTGACTAACCCATGCACCGCCCCATGCGATGTCACAGCCAGTACAGCGCCCGCCACAGTGGGGAGTGTTGGGGCGCACAATGCGCCTCCTCCCCTCGCTAGTATCCACCCCGGAGCCGCGGCAAAGGTGTAAAAGAGCCACATGCGGCTCCGGAGCCGCGGGTTGCAGACCCCTGGTATATAGTCTTCCAGTGGCACTGCGTTTTCATAGAAGCTGGTCTATATCCTTGTGAACAGCTGTAATATTAACTTCTCCTACATTCTGATCTCATGTACAGTGGAACCTTGGTTCTCGAACGGCTTAGTTGACGAACAAATTGGCTCCTGAGCAGCGAAAACCCGGAAGTAAGTGTTCTGATTTTTGAACATTTTTCGGAAGCTGAACGTCCGATGCAGCTGTCGGTTATTGTTTCCAGGGCGCCTGCACCAATTGGAAGCCACGCATTGGTTTTCGAACGTTTCGGAAGTCGAATGGACTTCCGGAACAGATTACGTTCGAGAACCAAGGTACCACTGTATTAGGATTCCTGTGTGTGCTTACTTTGGAGTAAGTCTCAGTGCATTTGAATCTTCCAAAACTTTTGAGATTCACTGTTGTGTAAATATACCTGTTTTCAGACATCCACAGCATTAATCTGGGATTATCAATATTTAATAAAATGTATACCTCGTGGTAACTATTTTTATCCATGTAAGATAGGGTAAAATAAGGTTACTGTGTTAAAAACCTGTGCCCCATGTATGTTCCTGTTTAATTTCTATGCCTGGCTAGACTGCAGGGAAGTATATCGATTCACCAAATGGATTTGGCATGATTCCGGTTTGCACAAGGACTTTTATTATAGTTTTGTTTTAAACAGGATTGCAACATCTTACAAGGAAAGCAGGGTAGGGTATTCTGACTATATAACTGAAACAGTTAGCAAACAGCCACAGTTGTTACATACTATAACATAGGTTTATATGCCAAGTAAAGATTAGTTACTTTGTACATTTCAGTTTTACACTAATATAAAGGAAATGGTTTTGATATGAAGGAAATTGAATTTTTGTCATAAACTAGATTGTATTCTATGGTAAAGTGAATTTATTTGGTGTGTCTTCTACATGTCTGCTTTCCCACTATCAAAAACATTGGCTAATTTATCTGTGCCAATTAATGACTGAAATAAGCAGTTATGGTGTGGCACACCTTAATGTTTCTGTTTTCCTTGCTGATATCTGAAACCATGGTTTGATAGAAACCAGCATACCTTTTTTAAACAACTCTTTCTCATAACCTCTGCTAAGGCCTTCAGAGCAACTTACAAAGTAATAATATAAAATCATATCAAAAGCTAAACAGCAAAATCCTAATAATTAAAGCCAGCAGCAAAATTTAAAACAGCTGCAAAATTTTAATGTCAACACCCTTTGCAGTGACAGATGCTTGGCAGAAAAAAAAAAGTTTTAATCAGACATCCAAACATTTTAATAGAGTTGGCCTAATGGATTTCTGTTGGAAGGGAATTCCATAGCACTGTTAGTGGTGGTACCCAAATCAACACTTCCCTTGGTGTACTTAATACAGTGGAGCAGGGAAGAGGCAGAACATATAGAGCAGGATTGGCTGATATTCCACCCTACAGAGGTTAGCAGGAACTGGAAATCCTTAATCAGGGCAATCTGTCCATGACAAAGGAGTTAGTAAAGGATTCTTCCATTCTTTTTTCAAGAATAGCACCAGAGGTTTGATAGGTTTTTCCCTTCTGAATTTACTCTTCAGTTGTACACAGAGTCCTTTCTCTCTCAGCTCAGGATGTCTCTTCATTTTTCCATACATGGCCTGATTCCACTCCTGCAACACCACAACTCTGCCACTTGGCTGTTTCATTTTTCTAAACACCTGCGTGAAAAAATTCTCCATTTCACCATGTTGCCTCTAGTTCTACCACTATATCCTCCTGCTCTGGCAATCCTTCATCCATATTGTTTTCTGAAATCCCTGTGTCATCTTTAATTCCAGTTTTGGTTTCATCCTTTTGTCCACTTTCATTCATTTCATCAATCTCAGCTCTAATCACTTTTATTTGCTCATCAAACAATTGCTGAAGGATGCCAACAGTCAATGGAATGTCAAACAATGTATGTTAAATGTTCTTGATCTTAACAATTTAGTTTCCACCTTAAGATCTTCACAGCATTCTTTCTTAACAAAACACCTTCCTTTCCCACAGAGGAAATATGAAGTAGCAAAATTACTTTCAATTTTGAGGCAACACTTTTGTTGGAAAAACAGAATTAAAAATAAAGTTTCTTAGTCCTCAGAACTCTCATGATTGTTTAAAACTTTCTTGGTTCAAATAATTAGACCATGCTTTTTTCTGCCTTCAGCTCTTTAATGATAGACTCTTCTTAAAGCCGGCAAGTAGCTCAACACACCTGATGTAAATTTCAACTGGCAAACAGAGAAACATTTTTTAAAAATACCTTTTTTCAGGGCTCTTACGTGGCTTTTGGGCAGCATGTTGATTCCTCCTCTCTAAGTCATTTACCTCCATCCGAGATCCTAGACAGCTTCTCGGGCTCCAGACATAGAAAACAGCTTTTTTCTGAGCATCAGATGTTAATCCCCTGTTCACTCTTATCTCCAGAGTGAATTCTATATATTTATGTCTTGGATATAATCAATCACCATGTAATTATTTCAGCGGCAACCTGCCGACAGAAGACATTGAGTCTGCCATGTTTCTCCCCTGGAAGTCCATCCCATTGCTGCTTCTGACCCTTGCAAGTTCCATTATTTAGGGAGGGGCAACCCACTGTCCTCACAGACTTTTTTTACTGCCCTTTTCAGCTTTCGACACAAGAGGAGTAGAGTTATAGCACTGCTATCAATATCATGATATTCAGTTGTTCCTACATTCCAAGTACCATTATACTGCATTTTAAAATTGTTTTATAAAACACTGAAGTAGTTTTCTACAATAACCTCACCACTTAGGTCAAGTCAGTGCTTAGAGAGGAAGGAGCAAATTTTCTTTTTGTATCTGTCCAAACTCATGCATTCACTTTTAAAGATAACATGTCGCAACAGCACAGTATAATATATATTTTGCTCATAAAAAACCAAAAACTAATAATGGTGGGAAACTGCTTCATTGTTATAATTTCTCTTCACATTCCAGTGAAATATTGAAATAACATATTTTGCATAGTGTGCATGCCAAGCAAAAAGCAATCTCTTATTTGCCTAGCTATTAAGGCTGATCTGTATATTATGCTATCCAGAAGTGTGCTGGCTAAGAGAATGTATTGCTTAAAAGTACCTCAGTGGTGAATTTTAAAAAAATTAAAATCTGCTTCAAAAAGTCTAGTTCTACTGTCTTTCACTTATCGGCTGACCATGTGTTGAAGCCTGATATGATTTAGGTTTACTTGGAGTATCCCATTTTCATGGGGGATTACTTCCAAGTAAGTGTGTAGGATTGCAGCCTTTGATGAATTGTCTTCATTTCTGATAATAGATTTTCATGATGTGAATAGTTAAGTTCCTCCTTTTTTGCTGCTGTATTCTTCACTCTAGTCATGATTGAATTCACATGTTTTTCCCTTGAAGTGACATCTGATTCTATTCATGAGGTGGTTTTTTTTACTTTGCTTCTGTGTCTTGTAATGATTCCTCTTCTGTACTGTCTTCACTTTCCTTCTGCATGTACTGAGTACGTGTGCAGATTGCAGCACTGGAGAATGAGAAATTACTGTATTTTTCACTGTATAACACGCACCCGACCATAACATGCACATAGTTTTTAGAGGAGGAAAACAAGAGAAAAAAAATTCTAAACGAAACAGTGGATGTATGATTTTTGTGGTTCATGCTGTGGCCACAGACATGTGATCTGATGGTGAGTTTGGGGTAGCCCAATGCAAAAACCCTGAGGATCCATGTGGATCCATGCTTTGTAACCATGTTTTTGCACCACTGCGGCCCCAGGCAACAGTGGGTGCGTGATTTTTTTGGTGCAAGCTGTAGCCATGGACATGCTATGTGATCTGATGGTGAGTTTGGGGTGACCCAGTGCAAAAATCCTGAGGATCCATGTGGATCCGTGCTTTGTAAGCAGGCTCTCTGTCCCTCTCTTCTCCCCACTAAGCGGCTCTTCTCCCGCTTTGCTGTTTCAAAGCGAGCAAAGCGAGCCACGGAGGAGGGAAGGAAGGGGAACCATGGATCCTCTGCTCACGACTGTAGCAGATCCCCCTGCATCCGTAGGCATTCGCTCCATAACACGCACAGACATTTCCCCTTACTTTCTAGGAGGAAAAAAGTGAGTGTTATGGAGCAAAAAATACAGTAGTTGGGGCATAGAAGTAATTTTGGCTCATGAAAGGAGTTCTTGGTACCATTTAAATTCTGGTGCCAGTGTAGTGCTTAGAGATACCATTGGAACTCTGTTTGCTGTTTAGTCATTTAATCGTGTCCGACTCTTTGTGACCCCATGGACCAGAGCACGCCAGGCATTCCTGTCTCCTTCATGGATCACTGCCTTGCCATGGCAAAGGGGCTTGAATAACTCAGAGAAGCTATGAGCTATGCCGTGCAGGGCCACCCAAGATGGACAGGTCATAGTGGAGAGTTTTGACCAAACGTGATCCACCTGGAGCAGGAACTGGCAAGCCACTCCAGTATCCCTGCCTAGAAAACTCCATGGACAAAGACAACAGGCATTGGAAATCTAGCATAAACTAAAAGGGTCGGGTTCAATGGTGATTGCAACACTAAAAAAACTTGTTAAATGTCTTTGCAATATGTGCTAGAGAAAGTGAAAGTGAAAGAATGTGTTTGACCAGAACAGTGGAAGTGATAAGGGTGGATTGGTTTCAGAAAACTGCAAAAATGATTTCGGTTCTGAAGAATGTCTGCTCAGTACCCTTAGCAAAATTTATTGCTGTTAGTTTGACAGTATTAGCCAAGCTTTAGTTTTCTAAGATTAAATAAACACATAAATGGAAACAGAAGTAGACATTTGGACATTTTAAATACAAGGAGCAGTTATTTTTAATTGGTATTCATTAGAAAAAAGTAGTCCAGTGAATAAGGAGATGATCTCTATTACACTATCTTTTAAAATATATATTCTAATTGTATGTTAATGACTATGTGCAGAATATCAAAGTACTTGTGTGGTACTGCTTACCTAATTTAGTGATTTTCCTTTTCTATTGGTAGATCACAAAAAACCAGCTACTACTACTGCTTATTATTATTGTTCATTAAATTTCTATACCACTCTTCATCTGAAGATCACAGGGTGGTTTACAATATAAAAATAACAACAGTAACAACACTTATAATAATACGAAACAAAAGCACCCCACACGCAGTTTAAAAGACTTTAAGATTGTTTAATTAGCCAGAGGCTTGGTAGAAGAGGAATGTTTTTGTTTGGTGCCTAAAGGTATGCAATGAAGGTGTCAGGTGAGCCTCCTGGGGAGAGCATCACCTAAGCAGGGAGCCACTGTAGAAAAGGCCAATTCTTGTGTTGTTGCCCTCCGGACGTCTTGCAGAGGAGACACATGAAGAAGGGTCTCAGATGATGATTGTAGGGTCCAAGTCGGTTCATACTTAAACATGTGCAAAGCTTCAAAAGTAGTTTGGGATTGACAGAGGTCTTGGTAAAGAAACATGTACTAGATAATCCTTGCTCCTCCTTCTCTGATACCTGCTCTCCCACAAAAACAGTTTGTGAAACCTGCTGATAAGCACTGCAAAATAACTGATACACTGATCACCCCTCTTTATTGTATTCTAATAGTAAAATTGAAATCCCAAGTTAAATTCAGTGGTAATTAAGTTAGTTTTAAAATTAATGAATTAATCTTTAAGACTACAGTCGCATACCATATTGAACTTAATGGTATTTACTTCTCAGTAGACATATAGGATTTCACTTTTGTGCAATGCAAATGGCAGATTCATATGGTCCAGTTTTGATGTCCTAACAACGGGTTCTGTGTTCCAGAAGTATTTGCTTCAGTTACTAGCCAGGCTCTTTCAGCCCTCACTACTTAATCTCCTCTCTACACATGCAAAGTCCTCTGGCATGTGCAGATGGCCTTAGAGAAAACCAATCATATTTCTTTCTTGTGTTAGATTATAAACAGCTAAGAAACAGCACGAGTCTTAGCTTTTCCCAAACTGTAGCACAAATTTGAGTCTGTTAGGGGCTTCTGAGTGTCCACACTAGAGGGCAAGGAGCACTCATCCTTGGAGAGTTGGTGAATAGATTTGTGGATGCCTAAATAAGTGTGTAAAGTGTCTTTTTCATAGAATTTTGAGTTGGAAGGGATCATGTGGGTCATATAGTCCAACTCCCTGCAATGCAGAAATCTTTTGTCCAATGTGGGCCTTAAAAATAATAAATAATCAATCCCAGCCAGTAACCTCAAAAATTACGTTGACATAATCAATTAAGCAATGGTATTTGTTATATAAGAACCTGGAACTATGGCTTGGAAGTTATTGGTAGTTTTTCAAGTACTAATCTTGGAAACATATTGACATTTTAATTTCATGGACTTTTGGTTATTAATTAGTTAAGGGGCTCATGAGCACAGTGCAGAGTTGTGGCAGTACATGTGCCCTTACAGGCGCTTAAATCTGTTTCATTAGATCAGTTTTTTTAATTGCCCAGTAGGGCTGATTGTTAGCAAAATGATTCTTATTGTTATATGTAAATAACAACTATTCTTTTAAACCCTTGGTATCCCAAAATTCATTTTGGAGAGGTGTTTTGGCAAGTTATAATACTGGCTATATATCAGAGGTATCAAATGTGGTGCCCTCCAGATGCAACAAATCTACATTGTGCAACAATTGTATCACATGCTGGCAAGGGAAGGACCACAGAGATAGGTGATATTTTGTTTCTTATTCCCTATTTTTTCCAGTTCCTATTTCTCAAGGCCAGGGCACACAAAACCTCAGTTGTCCAAGTTAGCGTCACTATTTGAGGGTAATGCAGTTGTAAATGTCCTGATTGACAAAAGGAATAAAAAAGGAATACAGATATGCAACTGCTTCTATTAGCAATGCTAACTGCCATTATTATAATAAAACACTTACATCTTTTAATATTTCTAACTATTAATTTTTATTAACTGTTTTTGTGTTAATTTTAATATTTCTTGTAAACCATTTAGATGTTTACAAGCAGTATAAATTATTTGTTAAGTAAATAAATAAATAATAAATGTTATTTCAAAGGGGATTTGTATTATTATTTGTAATAAAATAAGCTGGGGGGGGGGGAATGTTAACTACCCCCACTTCCAATACTACTACTAATAATTTCCAGGGATTGTGAACAAAACGACCCAAATTTGCGTTTTGTGTATATGTTTACTTTTAATATTAATTCAATTATATTGTTTTCCTCCCTTCTTCCTTGTATGCTGTTGAAGTGTATAGATTTGTTAGGCATTTTTGAAAGTTAAAGGTAGGCGGGGTATCATTACTCTCTTAAGTAGCTGACCTAATTTGTTTCATTTCATCCACACCAGTGTGGTGTTGTGGTTAAGAGCGGTAGACTTGTAATCTGGTGAACCGGGTTCGCGTCTCCACTCCTCCACCTGCAGCTGCTGGGTGATCTTGGGCTAGTCACACTTCTCTGAAGTCTTTCAGCCCCACTCACCTCACAGAGTGTTTGTTGTGGGGGAGGAAGGGAAAGGGGATTGTTAGCTGCTTTGAGACTCCTTAGGGTAATGATAAAGCAGGGTATCAAATCCAAACTCCTCCTCTTCTTCTTCTTCTTCTTCTTCACCCTGTCCTGCATTTGTATGTAACACAAGTAGCAGAAGAAAAGTTCACATACACAAAACAATTTTGCTAAATGTATGAGATATGGTTTTATCTCAAATTAAAAGATAATTAAATTATTTGGAAAGAGCTGCTGTGCAGGGTGAGCACCACAAGGAAGGCCCCCCCCCCGCAATAACCAATTGTTTTCAAGTGCTTTGGCCACTCAATGAATTCCAGGGAGATAGGTCTGTACCCCTTCACTTCTGCACAGTTATCTTCCTTGTGCATTGCACATTGGTCCGTGATAGCAAGTTATGTTCATTAATTTCAGTGGGTCTACTCTCAACAACACGTAATTGTATACCATCCAGTGTGCTGTAGACAGTACTGCGCAAGGTGGACCAATTGGTATGACTTGTATAAGGCAGTTTTCTGTGTCTGGTTACCTGCAGGGCTGAGGATGCAGGATGTTTGCAATCAAATGCACTGAACCCAAAAGCTGAATTAGTAAGCAGTAAGCAAAAAGATAGCTAGGATCGGGGGTGGGGCCAAAGGAGGCATTCGCACTAGAGAAACATTTTATAAATTCAGGTTTGTACAGGGATTTTGTAAACCCTCGGGGTGCTATTGACCCATAATACCAGGTAATGTATATGGTAAGTAATTTGTCTATTTTGCTTTTTCACCTTGTCTGTTTCTTGTGAGAAAAAGCATTAAAAACAGGTTTTATGCTAAGAATGTATATACATGAAGAGTAACTAAAGCATTTAAAGGGCGCTTTGCAAGGTCACTTTGATTCCTAGCACTTTATGTTCATTGTTTTTCAGTTTTCTCAGTTTTCCTATGGGGTAGAAATAGCTTCAAAAGTTAAAAGAGTAAAAACCTCAATTTTTAACTAGATTTATGAAAAATGTATATGGAAATTTGCACCTTGTGATGGTTGAGGGATACTTGGAGGACTGAATGGTAGAGGACTGGCACAAAAGTTTTATTATTTGTCCCATTCCTCTCAGATTGCATTTGACCTCACAGAATCCTAGAATTGTAGAGTTGGAAGTCCAACCCCCTGCAATGCAGGGATCTCAACTAGATTATACATGACAGATGGTCATCCACCTCACCTGCCAACAGATGGTTATTTAAGAACTTTTAAAACTCTGACTTAAACTTTGTTTTAATCCAATTTTTATTTTGTAAATAGCCCCAACTTTTATCCACCCTGAAGAATGTGTGTTTTGTAATTTACAACTTACTAAAAACTAATTTGTAAAATACTGTGCTTGTAAAAATAGTAGTGGAACAGAGTATGTAGTGTAAATTACTGTAGCACTACAAGGAATGGTTAATTGTGGGATTCCAGTTATTGATAAAAATGGTCAAAGCAGTTAAAGGCTGCATTAGCTCTGATATGATACTTCCCTGCTGGTACTGGCATAGTTTGTAATGGCAATTTAATCATTCAATCTTGCAGACAATAGTACATGTGCTTTTTCAAGTGAAAATGCAAAGTTCTATACCTAGAAAAGTCCTGCAAATTCATATCAAGGCAAATAAAATGTGCAAACTAAGAAAATCTTGTGTATTTTATTACGTTGACTTCCTTTCCATCATGCACTCATTCACATTCTGAGATCCCTACCTACTAGCAATATCAAATAGTATGTAGTCAGAAGAGAAGCTTTTAGTGTAAACTGCTTCCATGTAAATGTGCATAGGATTGTATTCTGAATGTTCTCATGACTAGCTGCCTTGAGGGATCTTATATTCAAAAGGTAGAATATAAATATTCTAAATAAAATTGTTCCTTATTTGGGATGCTTCATAGCCAGTGGTTTTGAAGAACTCTGCTCTAGGATTCCTCTGTATATTTGTCTATATTTCCACATGAAAGCAAGCTTTAAGTCATATATAGTTTAAACTAGATTTATTTCTATATAGAATATTAATTTTGATTTTGGGTGTCTGAAAGCTACAAAACTGGAAGCCTTTTCTTCCTTTTTTGGAATGGCATAATTTCCAGCTGGAGTTCTTTCTGTCTTTAATTCCTGTGCACAACTGGCTTTTGTTACGTTGACCATTGCAACTGACTCTGCTGCTGTATCATTGTGTTCATTTTCTTATTAGTATCAATAGCAGAAATATAAAGCAGGGAAAGGGAGCTCATTAACAGTTAAGGAAAACAGCAGGTCATATAGCATAGGTAAGCAGGAGCTTGGGTGAAAAGGAATGAAGTTGGGTTGCTGTGAAATAATTTTTGAGAGCAACTTATTTTCAGCTTCCCCCAGAATAAGCACTCTTAATTTCCTAGGTAAAAGTTCCATTTGTTTTTAGTTCTTCTCATGACTTTTTCCTGGTAGGTGCTCCTTTCACATCATTTCACCATACTTCTCTGACTGGACGAAGGCATTGTATTGTGTTCAGCCTTCATATTGGGTTCATTGCCTCTGCTGTTTTACAGGGTATAATTTAATTTGAGCCAAAGGCTTAGATGAGAACAAACAAAATCCACAATAATCTGTAACATCAGTTTATCTGATACTGCTATTCAAAGGGGTCTCTGATGATGCCCAGTTTTTCCTCCCTCAGGGAATGTCTTTTTCCTTGGTCAGGCTGTTTTCAAGTTCAAGTTTCTGGTGTCTATTGGCTGCTGTATTTTCCCATTGTATGGAATATTAGGCATTTCAGAGAAAGACCTGCAGCATAAGATTTGGCTAACAACTTCAAATCAATATCTTCTCTACCTGTGTAGCCTCTTGGTAATGGGCAATGCTTCTCTGCCCATTTCCCACTCTTCTCAAACTCCTCCTTCTGGACTTCATCCCATTCTTCTGTACTACTTCCTTTCCCACGTCTTAGACCATATTTCGTACTCCCTTTGGTTACTATTCCCCAAATCAATATCATACCTAGAGAATCTCCAAACCAACAGACTCACTTTCATTGTGGCTACAGAGCCTGAGAATCAGCAGCAGAAAGCTGAGCTGACTCCTTTTGTAGAATTTGTGGGTGAAATAGGGACTCCACATTCAGTGCCAAGTCAAGCTCAGGAGAAGGAGCAGAAAAAGGTCGCTTCTCGGCCTTTTGGCTAAGATCAAGTGAAAGAGAGACATCTGGTGGAACGGGAGGATGGGAATAATGGCTGGTGAATCCCTGCTTCATTCAGAGATATTGAAACTAAAGTAAGCTGTTCATAGTGTTTGCGTCCTCTGATTTAACTATCCTTCTATCTGTCCACTCTGGGCTGCTTTCTCTGCTTTCCCTTCTGCTTCTGTTGACTCTACTTTATCCACCCTTCACCTCCTTTCTCACCCCCCCCCCCATTGATGACTCAGTGCAAATGGGTTTCTCTTTTTCTGGCACAATGCAAAGCAGTTTTTGAAAAATGATAGGGGCTCACTATGTAGTTGGCATCAACTTTCTCTCTCTCATATATGTTGTGAGCCCAGTTTCTAGAAAGGAAGGTATCTGAGAGCTCAACTCCAGAGGACTTTTGCTGGAGAAGCAAAAATGGAAAGACAGTGTGAGAAATGCAGCCACAGGCAAGGGAGGAAGGAGACTCGTAATCTAGGAGAGAAACCTTTTTAACCAGCTTTGGAGAGAAACTGAAGCCCTTCTCCCTCTGAAGAATATGAACCAGGGTGAAAGACAGGGGAATGTGGAAAGGGAGACTCCTGTTTATCATTCTTTCTTTAGCATTGTATTGATTGTCCCATGGTGGTCATTGTAGTGCTGGTGAAGGAAGGATTATGTAGCTCCAATGATGAAAAAGGAGAGTGGAGTTAGAACAGTCAAAAGGAACCTCTGATGGGCACCAGAACATTGGTGAATCTGATCAAATTGTGGCAGGGGCTGAGGAGTGGGTGGGGCTGATAGAGGGGAGGCTGTAGTGTGGATTGAGAGGTTCCACAGGCCAGATCTGAATTGATTGCTGACAGTTTCCCATCTCTGATAGAAACCTACACTATTAATCTCAACATTTATGGTTTGCATGCTGTGTGTTTGTTAACTTTTGACCACTACCACTTGAAACGCTTCTAGATTAAAAATCACCACTCTTAACTCCAGTATAGCTGTATGGCATGAGTGGCTTCTCCACCACCCTGAATGGATCACTTTGACAGGTGGGTGGGGATATCCACCTGTCAATCACCTGACATCACTGTGGCCCAACTTTAAATGAAAGAATTTGATTTGATTTATTATATTTCTATGCCATTTTCATTCAAATGAATCCCAAAGTGGTTTACAAACAATAAAGAACAATAATATGATGGAACATAACAGAACATACAGCCTAAACAATATAGAATGAGGTTGTGTTTTGGATGTGGTTGTATCTTGTATGGTTTTGGAATTGGAAGGGCAGTCTAAGTGTGCTTCTGAATCTTTGCAGCCTGACTTGAACTCCAGCTGAGTTGAAAAGGAAGATCTGTGCCAAAAGGGGTTTGCAGTCAGTGCTAATCAGCTCTCACTGCAAACCCTGCTGAGATCGGATGCACTCAGATCAGCTGATAGCGCTGACTGCAAACCTCACTTTCGGCAGGGATCAGTTCAACTTTGGAGCTTCCAATTAGAACTCCCAAGCGGAACCAATCCCAGTGTGACTTGCATTTAGCATCAAGTTTCAAAGGTGCCAGATGAAAGCCTCACTTGCAAAGGAACAATCAGGAGCTCATGTCAAGGCTCCCAATTTTTCCTTTTCAGCTGTGTTACCTGTTCCACACATCATATGTGATGTAGGCATGGCTTGGGGAAAACTTCCCTGAAGGTCAAATCAGCACCCCTGCTGGCTGGAGGTTCTCAATTTCTGTTGTTTTATGTACTCAAGTGAGAAGAATGGAAACATGGGATGAAGGGAAAGATGAATACCTGTTAGGTAGGAGACAGATTCTGCTGGGTGTGTGTACACTTCACATCTGTGTGACAGTGTTCGTAGTGCCATGAAGGGACTGTCACTGCAATCCAGGCAATTCATGTGTTGATTGGTTGTTGCATGTTGCAATCGTTGCATGGAGAAAGCTGCATCATAAAGTCTTGCTGGAAATCTCCAAGCAAGTTGCTGTGATCTCCAAGCAGGCCTGTGAAGACCCCTGTCTAACAATCTGTGGAGTTGCCACACTTGTAGATGTGGAGCTAGATGGACCAATGATTATCTTACCTGGCATAAAGAAGCTTGCTGTGCTCTTATCATTTTGCTTCTACTAACTTGGGCAAGAGACTGTTGTGGACAGCTCCCTAGAAACTTTATTGCAGACTCTGTACAAAGCAAGGAAGACATTACACATGATTAGGAAGTGGGCAAAAGAAATATAATGCAGCTATAAAAATCAATCATGCTTCTTCATAAAGTACATTTTAAAGTATGGAGAAGGACAATAATAAAATAATTGGGAGATTGGAAAATATTATTTGGAAGAGAACAATAGAACATTAAAATCCCTAAAATCTAAAATGACTGCTAAGCAGTTTTTATTTTGGAGCTGTGTAAATATATTGCTTAACAATTGGTGAATTATATATTTTCTTATTTAAAATTAGAACTAGAAAAAAATATTCTTCTAACTCAGTTGTAAGGTAGTAAGAGGAAGGTGCAAAATGCTCATTTGCTGGAAACGATGACTGAATCATTGTGGGTTGCTGGCTGTAGTCTTTTAATACAAGTGCCTCACCCTCTATGCAGTACAGTACAGTAACTGTTTTAACTAACTTCTCTAATGTAGGGGTGCTTTCAATGTAAGAAAGTGATCTAAATCAGTGTGCATGCACACACCAGTGGTTTTCAGTGTGCCATGGCACCCTGGGGTGCATTGAATAATGGTCAGGCATGCTGTGGGCAACACTGGCCTCCATACCTCTTTCCTTTCCTCCCTCCTCTGATGCCCTCTCAGCTTCCCAAAGGCTTGCACAGCTGTTTGTTGCAGTAGCCCTGGCTACAAGCTCCCCAGGCAAATGCTGCCTCAGGGGCTGGCCAAGGGATGCTGGTTGCCAGGAGCTGAAGCGGCTTCAGAGTAAGCAAGCAAGTGGGCAAGGGAGCCCAGCCTGCCAGTCCACCAGCGCTTGCTGTTGGGACTGGATGGACAAGTTGGAGGCCGGGCAGGCAGGCAAGTGCCGCTCTGGCCTTTCTTGTGCTTGCTGTGTGCAAGGCCTGCCTGGGAGCTGAGTGCCTGGTGCCAAAGGGGAGCCTTTCTGTTATGCAGGCCTGGCAGTGCCTGCTGCTGCCTCCCAAGTTAAGGTTCTGACCTCACGTTCACCTTTGGCCAGTCTCCGTTGGGCCACTAAGGTTAGGGGCATCCCCTTCCCAAGCCCCTGTGGGGCAGTGTGACAAAGCACCTCTCTTTGGGGCAGCTCAGAGACCAGAGGCAGCAGCAGCAGCTGCCCAGGGGACTCCCAAGGTGAGAGGAGAGGAGGCTGGGGGAACACTCTGCAAGGGAGGGTGTTCAAAAAAGAGTGAGAGGCAGCCAGCTCTGCAGGCAAGGGGTGACATAACTGAGCTCCTGTGCTCCACAAGGGTGCCACAAAAAGAATGCAATTGATCAAGGGAGCTGTGGACTCAAAAAGGTTGAAAACTTCTGGTGTACACCACTTGAAAATTGCTGGAGACCTTGGGAGCTATATAAACTTTTTCATATGATCAGTGGAAATAGATTTTTTTGTAATGGATCCAGCAACTCCGTTTGTATTAATCTAAAATAATTTCTCCCAAATATTTTATATTGCATATACATGGCAGCACAAAAATAGCAACTGTATACCTTGTAGTTAGCAATATTTGTTGGAAATGTTGAGGAAATGATCTCAATTTCACTCACCCATTATGGACTTGTAAACAAATAACAAACCCCAAAACAGTTTCCGGGAAAAGGTTATAACTCAGCTAAACAAAACTACCGTATTTTTCGCCCTATAGGACACACTTTTTCCCCTCCAAAAATGAAGGGGAAATGTGTGTGCGTCCTATGGGTGAATGCAGGCTTTCGCTGAAGCCTGGAGAGCGAGAGGCGTTGGTGCGCACCGACCCCTCTCGCTCTCCAGGCTTCAGGAAGCTATCCGCAAGCCTCACGCGTCCGGCGGGAGGCCCTGCCGGGCGCGCTAGGCTTGCGGGCGGCAGCCCGCAGCCCGAAGCATGGGGCGAGCTGCGGAGCCCGCCCCCTGCTTTGGGCAGATGTCGGCAAGCCTTGCGCACCCGGCGGGAGGTCTGCTTTGGTCAGATGTCGGCAAGCCTTGCGCGGGCAGCCTGCATCCCGAAGCAGGGGGTGAGCTGCGGAGTTCGTCCCCTGCTTCGGGGAGATGTCGGCAAGCCTCGCCCGCAAAGCTTGGGGCGGCAGCCTGCATCCCGAAGCAGGGGGTGAGCTGCGGAGCCCGCCCCCTGCTTCGGGCAGATGTCGGCAAGCCACGCCCGCAAGGCTTGGGGTGGCAGCCTGCATCCCGAAGCAGGGGGTGAGCTGCGGAGCCTGCCCCTTGCTTCGGGCAGATGTCGGCAAGCCTCGCGTGCCCGGCGGGAGGTCCCACCTGCGCGCAAGGCTTGGGGCGGCAGCCTGCAGCCCGAAGCATGGGGCGAGCTGCGGAGCCCACCCCCTGCTTCGGGCAGATGTTGGCAAGCCTCGCCCGCAAGGCTTGGGGTGGCAGCCTGAATCCTGAAGCAGGGGGCAAGCTGCGGAGCCCCCCCTGCTTCGGGCAGATGTCCGCAAGCCTAGCACGCCCGGCGGGAGGTCCCGCTGGGCGCGCAAGGCTTGGGGCGGCAGCCTGTTCTGGGGGGCTGGGGTCGGGGGAAGCTTGGGCTTCCCCCGTTCTTGCCCCACACCTGGGGGGGGGAATAATTTTTTTTCTTTATTTCCCCCCCTAAAAAACTAGGTGCGTCCTATGGGGCGGTGCGTCCTATGGGGCGAAAAATACAGTACTAGGTGTCGTAATGGAAACATTTGGAGTTAATAGTAGCCTTTTAACAGCAGCAAAATTAGTTAGAGCTTCTAAATAGAGACTATATCACACTTCAGCTTTAAAGGAATGGTATATAACCTCAGTGATTAAGTTAACACTTAATCATTTCTAAGAAGTTAGACAAAATAAATGAACTATTTTTTATATTAAATAGCAATACAATCTGGATCTTAAAGTGAATATAGAGCATTTTTCTTACCCTAGCAACTAGATCATATTAGTATATTAATCAGTCATTCTCTCTCTCCCTGTCTGTCTTTCTGTCCCTCCCTCCCTCCCTCCCTCCCTCCCTCCGTCTCACACACGGTTAAATGGGTAGTACTCATTGATGATATCATTTTATTAAGCAAAATTCTTATCTGTTATATTATGTATTTCTCATAAATTCATACATGTTTTGTACATTGTGTGTATTAAAATTTACTTTTTTTCATTTAGCACTTGCATTATCAAAGCCAACACCACATTATGAAAATTGCAGGCCCTAGTCAGGCTGCTGAGAAGGGTACCTTTACTTTGTAAACCTTTAGGGGAAAATTAAGCAGACTGCTCTAGCTCCGTGCTATGAAAATTGTGAGCCCTACACCAAGGTCTTCTTAGCTTGCTTGATAAACCAAGATAAATGTGGCCTCTGTTTCTGTTGTCAGAAAAAAATGAACCAAATCCACAGCCAAGTACAGATATTGACTGTTTTGCAATCTTTCTGCAGACCACCCAAATAGTTCTTTTTGTGGACAGTTTGAGAAGTTTAATTTAGACACATAGACGATAGATGCAGAAATCATTTAGTTCAGTGACCAGGACAGATCTTTGGCTGTGGTTGTCCCTAAGTGGCAGCTTGTCACTTCCAGATTCTGGCAGTTTAACAGTATGAATGATAAAAAAGTAAATGTACTGAATTTATTTATTGTATTTATATATCACCTGAGGGCATACAACAATATTAGTTAGATGGGTCCTTAGTTTTGCCTAGTACAGTGGAAGCTTGGGTTGCGAACATAATCCGTGACGGAGGCACGTCCGCAACGTTCGTAACCTGCAGTGCCGCGTCTGCGCACGCACATGACACGATTTGGCACTTCTGTGCATGCACAAGCGGTGAAACCCGGAAGTAACCCTTTCCAGTACTTCCAGGTTTCCTGCAGTCTGCAACCTGAAAATGCGTAACCCAAAGTGTCTGTAACCCAAGGTACCACTGTTCAAGTCTCTTTGGAGTTTGTAAACAAAAAACCAAAAACCTAATGTTGAATAATCTTGATTAT
Source organism: Podarcis muralis (assembly GCF_964188315.1). Lineage (NCBI taxonomy): Eukaryota > Metazoa > Chordata > Lepidosauria > Squamata > Lacertidae > Podarcis > Podarcis muralis. The sequence continues at coordinate 54,852,976 of NC_135658.1, forward strand.
AAAGTTAATCTTCAAGAATTTTGTAACTTTTCAATATCCATGATTATGTTAAATCAAAGAAGTATGTTTGTCCATAAGGATAGGCAGCGTTAAGACCATTATGCCAAGGTGGCCTCTGAGATTCCTAAGTGAGTAACATGATGCCCGTCGACAACACAAAGCTCTCAGACATCCCACTTGGTCCTTGTCACGCTTCCTTCTCCGTTTTTTAGAAATTGAGGTATTTTTTTGCTTCCTGCCTTTTGCTTTTATGTGATGAGTGCGACACGTGCTTGTTGCCTGCTTATTTCGGGGTGGGGTGTAGATGTTTTGCAACAGTTTTTCTTCTGTGAAATGGGTATTTTGTTGTGTCCACAGCAGCTTTTTAGATTTTCAGATGTGCCCCAGGCCCAAAAAGTTTGGAGACCCCTGAATTAAAGGGACTGAGGAGGGCAGCGGTTAAGTGCCAATGTATCTTCACAACAGGCCTCAGAAGAAATTACTATGCCAGACAGTCCTATGTGAGAAGAGCCCCAGGAGCTGGTCCTGCCTCCATTTTGATTATCAGTATTTTACTTCCAGATCTTTTACAAAGATTATTTCTAGTCCAGCTGAAGTTAGCATTTGAGGAGTACATCCTCAACACCAGCCATTTTCTCAGAGAATGGTGGAGTTAGGGGCAACAAGCCTTACAGGGTGCCTAAACTCAGTTGATTCCAGATCTCTGCTTGAGTAATACAGTGGTACCTCAGGTTACAGACACCTCAGGTTACAGATGCTTCAGCTAACTCAACAATAGTACCTCGGGTTAAGAACTTTGCTTCAGGATGAGAACAGAAATTCTGCGGCAGCGGGAAGCCCCATTAGCTAAAGTGGTAGCTCAGGTTAAGAACAGTTTCAGGTTAAGAGCGGACCTCCAGAATGAATTAAGTTCTTAACCCGAGGTACCACTGTACTTCCAGTTGGTTGCTTTGGGATGCTTTGCATCCAGCTTGAGCTTTGCCCAGTCTCACTTGGAGCTATCTGTGACTCTGCTTCCCTGCCTGAACTCTTGCCCTTCTTTGCAAATACAGGCTTGTAGATTCTGCCTGTAGCTGGATAGTCTCCACCTTGAATCACTCCCAGCTTCACTCAGAGCTGTCCGTGGTACTGTTTCCTTGCTGAACTTTTGTTCTCCGCTGATTCTCCCCATGGACTCCATCTGAATATTATTCTTTCTAGCTAACTGTGGTTTGAACAAATCCCTTTCCTGTTTTGAAAGCAGTGGGAAACTGGGTTATTCCAAACTGCAAAAGGAAGTGTTACAAATATCCTCCCCTCCTGTATGAAGGAGGGTAGAATGTGAGCCAAGGCTCATTTCGGCATATTCTCAGAACAGGAAACAATGGTTTCTGAACTAGGTCTCTGTGTTACTTGATCAAGGATATTTTTGGTTGTTCTCATCAGTAAACACAACCTGAATAATGACAAAATTAAGTTGCTGTGAGCAGGTGGATCCCACTTTCAGTTAGTTGCTTTCCTTCTAAATGAGCAGGTTTGAGATTTGTAGGCTACCCTAGATCCTCAGTTATCTCTGCCCCATGGAGTGTCTTTCACCAGCTATGGCTGGTTCACTTACTGCATCTGCTCCTGGACAGGGTAGTCTAATCACACTTATCTGTGCCCTAGTAACTTTCCTCTTGTGTCAAATAGCAATCTCAGGATAGGGGATTTTGGGACAATGGTGTGGGTAGAAAGAATTACTCTTCCTACTGCCACAATCCTGGTGAGGAGTGCAATGGATGCTACATATGATTTTAAATATCATGCCAGACTGCACCTTTGACTTTACTAGTTGTTTGGCCCTTCAGTATTTAATAAGTTTGATAAACTTAGCAGTGACAAAAAAATCTGAAGTGCCATGAACTCAAGCACAGAAACATTAGGTTTTGTATATGGATTTTTCACTTTCACAGCATTTACTTTTGCATGGTTTGTGCCCTTTGGATTTGCACATGGATGTTCTTTGACCCATGAATCACACTTGGTGCATCAGGCATACCTGAGGAGTAAATCAGATTTAGATTTCAGTCTAGTCCAGCTTTCTCCCACCTCACAATGACCCCTCTGATAGTGAAGATGGCCTCATATCACACTTGCTCCTAAAAGCATTGCTGGGCAGGACTGGGGTGGAGGCTGAGAGGCATATTACCCCCTGTTCAAATATACAGTGAGGAGAGACAGCCTTTGCTACCAAAAGGATCTGGGTGGTGAGCACGGGTGTGTTATGCTTTGATTGGAGAAGCCCTGTAGCATATGTCCTCAGACACAAAACCCTCTGATTTTTACAGTAGTGAAGGTGGTCTCTGCTGTCCTTTGGTGCTGAAGGAGAGAAGTTTGGGTTTAGAAGTAGCCCACTTTTCCTTCCTGTCAACCCTTTTTCATGAAATTGGTAGATGGGATAATACAAAATATCCTGATGACTCTTTGTGGTGGCATAATAGAAATCAAATTTTCTCAACCCTCACAAGTCCCCCACCCCTTCTGGGTTAGTGCATGTATGCTGTCCTCTTGCCAGATATATTTCCCAGTGGCATGAGGGAAGTGCATGTGTACAGATCATGACCACAATAGTGGAGCCTTGGTATTTCTTATCTACTGATCTTTACTGGGGGCATTTTGTGGTCTTGTTGCTTATCACCGTTTTCCTGTTTAAGTTGAGAGCAGCGCAAAGAGGCTTTCAGGTTGCATGGAACTTGGCTGCTTAAATTAAGGAGCCTCAGAGTGGAAACAACACACTTTCACAGTTGTGAACAGTATTCTCACAGCACTTGAGGGCTGAAACAGCAGTGTATACAAGCTCAATAGCGCTGAAAATCTAAAAATAGCATTGGTGCTATTACGCTTGCATGTGCTTGCATTGTACAATTTAAAAAGTGACAGAAGAACAACATCCATTGTGTTTCAGTAATTGCTACTTCCTCTGTGTAAGTGTGCAAATAGCCTTACTTGGATTAGACTTTTTGCAAGAAACCTTAATCCCATGCATAGTTAAATTGTGTTTAATATTGAAGAAAGTCTATGTTGTAGTAGCCTTGGTGTTTGATTTCAACCATTATTTTAAATTTTTATTTCCTCATTTTTGTTACTATTATTGAGTACTTTCTCCCACTTTAGTTCCTGTGAATGTGTGATTTTTCTGTCATGGGAATTTAATTCTGCATTCATGATACCCTTCTGGCTTGTGATAAGCTGTGGTTGGTTGAAGTATTTTCACTTGCCTTAAAGGAAACATCCTTCATTACAGAGCTGGTGTTGCTTTTCAATCACTTTTCAATCAAGGATTTAATGTATAGTAAAAGCAGAAAACTGTTTAATATCTTATTTTGTACAAACATTTAAATAACAATCTTTCTGATCACCTGTGGTAAGAATGCTTTCCATGTATCCAGGAAGTGAAACTTTGTACAAGTTGTTCAGTTCTCCATTTTGAGTAAAAAAATTGATAGGTATGAGTGGGAAGATGGACAAGTATTTTTTCTGGGCAATATCGTATTTGTGAGTTTGTTTTTATAATTGTTTTCAACAGTGTGAAACAGTTGTGAGGAACCTTTGGCACTACAGATAATGCTGAATTACAGCTCCCATAATCTTTTGCCATTGGCCATATTTAGTGGGGCTGATGGCAGCTGTAGTTCAGCAACATCTGGAGTCCCAAAGGCTCCCCATTCCTGGTGTAAAAGGTTTAGTGTTATGGACTGTATCTTTGAATTGGATCTGTTTAAAAATTCACTAGGTTTCTCAACTTTTTCTAAATTTCTTTGTCTTGGCTTGTAGGTAAAGCTTTTTAGAAGTTGTAGTACTATTTCACTGATGTTACATATGCTATTATCTTTCATCTATAGCTCTTAGAAAAGTTTATCATAATATAAAGGCTGTTTTCTGGCAAAACATACACTACTGAAAATGCCAGTAAAATAAATCTTGCAATTATAAACACCTTGGCTTTTAATGTCAAAAGAATTAAGCATGCTGTTGTTTGTAGCATGCTGCATGGACTTCTTACTAAAAGTAAGTTTGTTAGGAAGGACTGGGACCAGACTGCCCTGAATCCAAAGAAGTATACAACTAGTTTTTCTTGAACAGCAGCCCCCACTTTCCCCTCCTGTATTCCACACTGTGAATGTATTTCAAAATTGAAGGGTTTTTAACACACACACACACACACACACACACACACACACACATACACTATGTTCACTACATGCCATAGGGTTTGCCATCCAAAGGTTAAAAAAGAAATCCACTGGATATGTTCAGCTCTTCAGCTTCTTCTACCACCAATCTACTGTTGTTATAATATAGTGATAAGATGCTACATATCCTTTGTTGCTCAGTACCATCATGTTTGTAGGTTTGTAATTTATTTTAAATATTTTATCCAACAGAAAAGGTGTCTTCTGTAGACTGTGTGAAATGACTTAAAGCATTTTGGTCAGTATCCAGTTAACTTGTCTAATCAGTGGAAAGGTTTACACTTGCACAATGGATCTTCCTTCTCTTATCCCCCTGTGTGCCTCCTAAATCTGTCCTGGATTCCCCCCTCCCCAGACCTCTGCAACAGATGTGGGGAGGACACAAGACATGTATGAAGAGAGGAGAGGGGGAAGTTCTGTTGCACAAGTGTAGATTCTTGCACTGATGGAACAAGTTAGGTGGATATCCATCCCTTTCTATGCAAAATAGGTCTAATGAGTAATTAACTATGAGATAAGCTTAATTTGGTTTGTTTATCTAGCATCCACATTTTTCTCAATTAATTTTCCTATTCATAGTGATAACTAATATTTTGGAGTTTACCGGGAATGCTTTGTAGTGTGTTTAAGCAACTCATACTACTCCACATACCATTGTGGAGCTTATGGGAGCTGAACAAAATCTGGAGGGCCACAGGTCCCCAAGCCTCATTCTAGTAAAAGTGACAGTTCTAGACAATAAATTATAACTTAAGAGGAAAATCAGATTCAAACCCTAGAGTTTAGTAGAGTATATTAGCATGCATGTGTGATAAAATGTTGTTGGCATCTGTCTGTCTTGGGAGACAATGGAGGAATGCACCTTGGGGGGTGAGGTCAAACTGTTGGAAGGTTATGGTGCGTGCTGTGAGTGTAGAGACCGATACAGGAGAGTGATAAAATGTAATTTTCTTAGAAATGCCATAAATAAGAAGGAAGCTTCACTTGCTTAACTAAGCAGTTACCTAAGTTCTTGTTAAATACCTAAGTACTATGATAGTAGTCTATAAGAGTTGTAGCAGATCAATGAGGATTTCATTTTAGTAGGCACTATATATACTTGAATTTATTTATTTTTAAAGTCCCTGTGACTGAGATCTCAGTGTATGACAAACACTTTCAGGAGAAAGTGAGTATAATATAATAGATATTTGTTAGTCCATTTCTAATGAAGAATTTGTTTCATTGTGTTGTGCCTTTATATTTTTGCTCCATTCTTCTAGTCTGTAAGCTAGTGACTTTATTAACTGAAGTGTGATCAAGGTGAGCTTGAATTCATAAGATGATAGAGTTCAGCCAGGATCTTTCTCATGACAAGGGCTGGGTGATATATTGATGTATCATCCAAAACCTGTTTGAAATCCATATGGTGATATCAATATCATAATTTTTGATGTGGCAAGATATTGCGAATCATGGTGTGTGTGTGTGTGTGTGTGTGTGTGTGTGTGTGTGCATGCCCTATGCAAAAATCACAATGTGGGAAGCCAGCCAGTGCCTCTACATAACTCCATCCTTATTTCAGACACCGTGATATATTGGTATATAATGATATTTAGCTGGTGGTATATCATGATGTTGAAAACCAGATATTGCCCAGCCCTACTCATGACAAAGGAATGTGCTTGGTCTACAGTCTGGTAAGCAGACATAGGAAGTAGACAAAGAAGCAGAGTGTGGAAAAATAAGTTACATTGTACAGAGCAGCATAAATGACCCATCTGAAACTATGGATTAAGGTACGTAAGTTGATTCAGGAAATTATATAGATATTGATAATAGAAAGAATCCTGCATAGGGTGACTATAACATTGTTACCACTTGGAGATGGCTGAAGTATTTCAATATGACAGCAGCTCCATGTGAAAACCATAATTTCTGAAAGCCACTCTCACTATGTGTATTGCGCTTATTGTGGAGAAGAATGCATGTTGCTGGCATTGAAACTCTCTATATGATTTAGACAGTTTTCTTGATGTGTGGATTTCAAATGCTCTGACCAGGATTTGGAACCATTGCACACAGAATTGTTTCCAGCTATATCAATGTGCTGGTCATTGGCCACACTGTACTAAGTCAGCTGACTGTAATAGAGAATGACCATTCTGGAAGGATGGTTAGCACAGACACAGTCTGGATGAACATTTCTAAAGTAGGGACCATGTTTCAGTTGTAGAGCACATGCTTTGCCTGCCAAAGACACCAGCTTCAATCCCTGGCATCTCATATTAAATAGGATCAGAGAGCAGGTGATGTGTAGTTTCCTAGGGCTACTCCAGTCTTGTCAGGGAGGCTTAAAACCTGCCCCTGTCTCATCTCCTCTCTCTTTTGAATTTTCTTTGTCATTGCCTAAGAATGTGAGGAGGAGTTTGTCATCCTGTTTTGCCTCCTACCCACTGTATACCTGCCATATATAACCCCTATATAGGGATGTAAGGGTGTGATTCCAGGCATTGTCAAAGACTTTTGTTAAAGATCCTGGACAACTATTACCAGTCAGAGTAGCCTTCACTAGTGCTAGGCCAAAACTTGTTCCCCAATTTCACATGGCCATTCACTCCTGGAGAATTTGGGAGCTATTTTTTGCACCTTTCATAGGTGCAATGCAAATTTCTCATAACATTTTTAGAGATGCATACATAACTTATTTTATTGTACAATGTGGCCTAGGAAGCCTTTTTTTAAATGTTGTGTAAGTAAAACCACTTTGCCCATTCTGGCAGCATGAAACTCTCATTCTGGCCTTTCAGCTTGGCAACACTTCTTGGGGCGACAACATGACGTGTAGTCATGTGGGTGTCCCAGGAAGTGCTGCTAAGCTCTTAAGGTTCTCTTAAAGCTTTTTAAAATCATCATGCACACTCTCAGCCATGCAGGGCTTCCAGTGTGGCAGCACTTCCTGAGTTTCCCACCTGACTATGCAATGTAGCTGGCACAAGAGCTTCATTCTGCTTTTACTTTACACAATGCTTGAAGAAAAAACAGTAAAATGAGGTAAGCACAGCCCCCTCCTTTGAAAACAGGAATAAATTTCTCTGAATTTTGCTCCCACTCTACCCTTTTTGAAAGCATGTTCTGTGTCCTCCCCTTCTCAAATTGTTAAAAGAAAGGCAATTGAAGGTTTTGAACAGCTCTAATCATTACTGGTCTAGATACTCTGACCTGGGATAAGGCAGGTTCCTGTGTCCCTATTAGATTGTGTCTGAATCCACATAGGTAACTAATGTTTTTTGTGTTCACAGTGTTTGCTGCTGGCCTCTCCCCACGTCCCCACCCCCCACCCCACAGGATGGTATGATATTTGAAAGAAGACGATGCATACAGGTAACTCTTTAAGTTTCAAAGTACCTATAAGTTTCCTGATTTATATTAATCACTGTATACTTTGATTTTATTAAGTCAGACGTGTAAATAGGCACTATCTTGGTAACCTGTGGCAAGTAAGTCACCAAACAAGAAAGCTTGTCGGTTAACATCAGCTGGTTGTACACGAAGCATAATGAGGTGGTAGAATATTTTAATGTATTTAGTTAGCTTTATCTTCCACCCACCATGGAAGCCATTGCAGAAAACATGTTTCAGTAAACTAGCACATGAGGTTGAAAAGTTCTAGCTCAACCATTTGCTGTTCTGTTCCATTTACATAAAACATTTTTAATTAGGGGATTGATTGATTGATTGTCTGGACTGAAGTGGTATGTTCTGTTATATTGTATCTTTGTGCTACCATTTCATTCTGCTACATGTTGTGGGCAGGGAAATCAGAAACTCTTGCTTGAGAGGCATAACTTAGATAAAAATGTATTAAAATAGCAAGTTTGGCATCTTGTAAAAGAATGGAAAAATGGTTTCAAGTTATTCAGAGTTTAATCAGCTTGTGAACCACAATAGTTTTATCCCCAGTAACATGGCTTATAGAATAATGTTGGCAAAGATTATTACTTTTCAGATAGTTTTGTATTGCATTTTTATACTGAAAGTAAAGGGCATTCCCATCAACTGCAACCAGCATGGCCATTGGTCAAGGATGATGGCAGCTGTAGATCAACTGCATGTGGAAGGCAAAAGGTTACCTACCTCTACTGTTTATGTATAAACTATATATTGTACAAAAAATGGTTTCAACCATCACAACCCCCCCCCCCCCCGAAGAGTTCTGAATATTATAAAGCTTTTATTTCTTTGGCTAAAGTTCTATTTTATAAAACAATTCATAATGAGAAGACAAATGAAGTGTGTTTTTGGTGAATAGTGCAGAACTGGAAAAGTTTGTGGTTCATTGATTATCTTGTGTTTTTGTATATGTAGTTTACAGTGGAGTCTTCTGTCTTTGCTGTCCTAAGATTTACCTTTAACCATCACCTGGAATATTGGATATATATTTTTTAAATTAGCAAGATGGTTTTTCTCACATCTTTTCCACTTACCTCTTCTCCACCTTTTTCTTTTGCTTAAAAGTGTGTTTAAAAAGTGTTCACACTTCTTGACGCATCAGATGGACAAAAGTGAACTTGAACACACAAGGCAGTGATGGCCAGCAAATTGAATGGTTTTAAAAAAGGATTACAGGCTAACAGTGGCCATGAACCCTGATGGATACATTTTTTCCTCCAGTGTTGGGAGAATTTAGCACAGCAGCTTGCCCCACCCCCTTCCCGCATGACACAGCTAATTTGCTATAGAAGGACTTTTGTTTACAATCAGATAAATTTTTTGAAAGATGGGTATCATTTTTCATGTGCTGAATCCTAAAGTTCCATAATAACGTGTCACATTGTATCTTTTTAGCTCTTTCACAGAATGATTGTAAATATATTCTCTTTATAATGCTTTTTCTTTTGTATTTATCTAAAGTAGAGTGGTATGTGCATATGTATACACAGACACACATTTTTTGAGGGGCGGCACAAAGCCTATTGGCATCATCACGGTGGAGCAATCAACATTTTTTTTAAAAAAGTATTTCCTTTAATTTTTTAAAATGACAAGTTCATTGAGCTGTTGGCCACAAAAAAGCTCTTGGGGGCCAGATGTGGCCTATCAGCCACCTGTTAGGCACACCTGGTCTAACCTCTTGTTGAAACTATAGCTGATTCTTGGGGAGATCCTTCTTGCCTTTGGAGCTGTCGGCTAGAACTACTAGTCATAACAGAGGTTTGCTTGCTGGCTATTTTTCAAGGTGGAAGGAAAGGCCATCCCTAAAAAGGAAGAGCAGCAATGAAGAATTTGAGTACCTTGCAAACAGGGTGAATGAATTTTAAAGTAATTTTAATTTTAAAAGGCTATCATTAAGAGAGAGAGAAATCATGTTTCCCGTTTTGAAATTGGTTTTCAAATAAATGGAATAAAGGCTCTAACTAGATTGATAATTGAAAATATTTTATCACTCAGTCCATCTCCCTTTTCCACATGATTTCAGAATTGTATCTAAGTGAGGGCAATCATGAAATTAATGGATTTCTGTTTCGCTTTTTCTGTATACTTGCAAGATCACTCATTTGAAGTCTAGTGCTGTAATCCTATGTGCATTTACTTGGAAACATGAACCATTTAACTCAGTAGTGCATATTTTCAAGTCAGTCATGGATGGAGTTAGGTGTAAGATTGGCCAGAACTTTCAAACTGAACTTATTTTAAGAACCCAAGTAGAGGGCAGGTAATAGAGAATTGCTCAGGTGAATTTGTTGGATAATCCTAATGAGATACAGGACAGAAAGTTTGGGATTTATTGACTGGGTCCAGTAGAAAGCCAGTATGATAGCTATAAACACTACATATTTTATTCATATTTTACATATCTCTGCCTTCATATTTTGTGTGTGTATCCATATTTTACATTTATAAATACTCGTCCTCAAAAGCCAGATATTTCCTACCATTTTTCCTTTTACATAGAAAAATAGTCTTTGTTTAATGCTTTAATTAGCTGATCATACATTAATTAGTGCTTGCAGCCCTACTACTTCCACAGGAGACCTAATTTCCTTGTTCCATTTTTCCACTACATATTTTTGGGCTATAGGCTATAGGTCTGTTGCTGTGTTTATAATCCTCAGGTAGGTGAAGCATTTTGTGATTTAAAAAAAAGGTATAGAGCTTGCTTTTGCTGTTTAAGGTTTGGGACAGTCAGCTCCAAACACTGTGTCCTTGGAGAACTTAGTGTGTCCCAAGAAAGAAATTAATGAAAATAGAGTCTCCTATAAACCAAAACTACTCATCTAAAGATATGGCTGCATGTTCTGTGTTTGCTTCTTTTCTGTAAGGAGGCTCGCCAAGACCAGAGGTTCATTTACCTAGTGGGTGGACTCTTAGAGAAAGGGTAATCATTACTCCTTTGGAGAGAGCAGGTTAGAGTGAAATATACTCAATTCAAAAAAATAAGAATGCTTTGGCTGTTAGACACTTCAGAAATATTGTTTTATTCAGAATTTATTTATTTCCAAGTGTTGTTGGTGAGAGAAACTCAGCAGCTGGCAATAGTGGCAGTAGTACTTTAAGTCAAGTATCAAAAGTAATGACTGTACTTGATTGTTTTGGCTTCATACATTTGCTATCTTTAATGGAGAGGAAACTTCCTACTGTGAGGTGTTTGGGATTTGTGCTCATTGAGAGTTAAGAAAACTAACAGTTTATTAAGTGTAAGTCTTGACTAATGCACAATAAGACATTGGTTACCTAATAAACTTAATATATAAAATCCTAAATCTGAGCATTTATGACTTCAGTTATGACAGATTGTACTGACAGTAAGCTTTATCTTAATATAATTCATTTTGATACTTTATATTAAGGCTTTACTTAAATATAATATGAAATTCAGAAGAATATGAATCTGTCAAAGCTGTAAATACCAGTGTCTCACATCCCATGGCAGGTCTTCAGATTTGTTTGCTTCTGTTTAAAACCTATGCATATTTAATTGAGGGAAAAGAGGAAGATAGAGGGATTTATGCATGCATGCCAATGATCTCCTGATTGACAATTCTTGGTTGCACTAGTCCTTCATGCAGAAACAGCTTTACAGGTTATATTTAAATGAAACAAGCAACACAAGAAATTATTATTTTTCTCCCCAGTACATACTTTTTGTTTTATTTTGACTGTTTGAGAAACATATAGTTAGACAATTCCTGATCTAAATTATAAAATCTAAATTTATCTCTAGATTATGATTTAGGCTGTGAACCTGTACCTACTTAACCTTAGAGTAAGGCCTAATGGGTACACATATATAGGATTGCAGCCCTTAGCCGCTTAGCTTATTGGCAGAACTATCATTTAGGCTTCGTTTTCAGGACTGAATTTTTCATTGGTTATTGTAAATCAGTGCACTCCCATAGAATATAGGGCCATGCTTGCAGCAATAAGAGAATAGGCTACTGTTAAAGCATCATGCTTTATCCTTTATTTGGTAAAAGCTCAAATTCAAAATACCTAGCTGAAAATGTAGAAGAAAAATACTGTCTCTTTCCACATGCTGATAATAAATATTGCAAATAATAATTGTAATATCTATACATATTAGATAATAAAACAAAGCCTTGTTGTGTGAGACAAGTCTCTAGCTAGCCAAGCTTCCTGTTTCTACAGAAGGCTAGTTGCAGACCTTTAGAGATGGTTGAAATATTTTGGCATCTATATAATGCCAGCAAAAAATGCCTCTTCATCATTAAGAGTTAATAAATCCACTCAGCTCATGAATCTAGGTGGAGAATCCTTTACCCTCTTGACAACACATTACAAGTCACCACACATCCATTGAATTGCACACTGTTCATCCGTGCTTATTTCCCAGCATCAACCAGTGAAATCAAACTGCTGATATATTGTTGTTATACAAATCTATGATGCAACCACATTCAGAAAACTGTGTATAGCTTTGGTCGTCTCATCTCAAAAATGGTTTTGCAGATAGAGGAGGAAAAGGTTGTAGAAAAGGACAACCAGAATGATCAAGGGGATGGGAAAAGATAACAGTATTTGGGACTTTTTAGTTTAGAGAAAAGAACCCGTGGATACCCAATGCAGCTGAATGTTGGAAGATTCACAACAGATAAAAGAAATCACTTCTTCATGTAGTGCATAGTTAAACTATGGCACCCGCTCTCACGGGAGTCAGTGATGGCCACCAACCTAGATGGCTTTAAAAGAGGATTATACAAATTCATGGAGAAGACGGTTATTAATGGCTATTAGCTGTACTCTGCTTCCATAGTTGGAGACAGCAGTGCTTCTGAATACAGTTGTTGGAAACCACAGGAAGAGAGAGTGCTCTTGTGCTCGAATCCTATTTGCAGGTTTCCCACAGGCATCTGTTTGGCCACTGTGAAACCAGGATGTTGGAGGAGATGGGCCATTGGCCTGATCCAGCAGAGTCTTCTTATGTTCTTACAGGGATATCCCAAAGACCATAAATTTGGTTGCAAAGACCAACCAAAATGCAGGAACCACTGCACATCATGGTATTCCGTGTAGCAAGCACGTACCATTTAGCTTGGACATTTCATATCTGAACTACTAACAATAAAAAGGTAAAGGTAAAGGTACTCCTGCCCGGAGGGGCCAGTCTTGACAGACTCTAGGGTTGTGTGCCCATCTCACTCAAGAGGCCGGGGGCCAGCGCTGTCCGGAGACACTTCCGGGTCACGTGGCCAGCGTGACATCGCTGCTCTGGCAAGCCGCACACGGAAACGCTGTTTACCTTCCCGCTAGTAAGCGGTCCCTATTTATCTACTTGCACCCGGGAGTGCTTTCGAACTGCTAGCTTGGCAGGCGCTGGGACCGAGAAGCGGGAGCGCACCCTGCAGCAGGGATTCGAACCGCCGACCTTTTGATCGGCAAGCCCTAGGCGCTGAGGCTTTTACCGACAGCGCCACCCATGTCCCACTACTAACAATATGATGCCTCTAATTAGCCAGCTCTATACAGTGGTACCTCGGGTTACATGTGCTTCAGGTTACATACGCTTCAGGTTACAGACTCCACTAACCCAGAAATAGTGCTTCAGGTTAAGAACTTTGCTTCAGGATGAGAACAGAAATCGGATTCCAGCGGCGCGGCAGCAGCGGGAGGCCCCATTAGCTAAAGTGGTGCTTCAGGTTAAGAACAGTTTCAGGTTAAGTACGGACCTCCGGAACGAATTAAATACTTAACCTGAGGTACCACTGTATTCCATAGAGGCTAGCCTAGTAGAAGTAAGGATTTTAAAAACAGTGCTTGCTTTCTAGGGTTGCTTGCCATCCCACTCACTTATTTTGTTCAGAAAACTAGTTAAACCTATATTGTTTTTTAGGGTTTTGATGGATAAATATTTCTCCTTATTGTCTAATTGTATTTACTTTCTACTGTGTTTAACAAGTTATAATAATTATGATAAAAAACTGTGGGTTGAAAACTATGTTAACTGAATTGTGTAATAGATTGTTTTTTATACTTAAAGCTTTTTTGTTTCATTCCCCCCCCCCCTTGTAAAACATTTGAGTGCCATGTATATATAAAAGCAGTCTCAAAATGTAATAAATAAAATAGCTCTAGGTGCCCAAGGTGGATTATGAGCTTCAAAATATTTTTATTTAAATACTGAAAGTCGAGGTCTTATGTATAAGTATGCTTTACTGAAAGTGAAAAAGCTATTGGAAAACAAGTAATAAAAACTATGCTAGCTCTTGTGGAAGGTGTAGGTGGGACTGAGGTGAAACTTGTTTCCATTAGGGTACTTCCAGGAGTGAAGTTTTCCTTTCTGAGATGCATGTGGCTAACAAAGAAATCAAAGTATATGAGTATTTAAAAATTGCCCTTCATTCAATGTGCGTGACAATATTTTGATTATAGCTGGAGATGACAAACTGTGGAATGATAGATGTCTGGAATGTTGAGATTGGAAATTTCTGAGCAGCTGTGTGACTTTTTAAAGTTATTTCTATTTTAAAACTCAGACAGCATAATAATAGTTCGTTATTTTGAAATTGTTGACCAAAGTATTATTGCCAACATGAGAAAGAGAAGCTATAGCAGCCATTATTTCTGACAGTATATTAAAATGTGCTGGGCATTCTACAGTACCAAGACATGTTTTACTTGTCTTTAAAATGCCTTTCATTGAAGTGCCCGTTCCATGAAAACCAACCAAGCTACTTCACTTGCCCACATTCAGATGTAATACCAAACCATGCTTTGTTAGCTCAATAGTCTCCAACCGTTTCAGATCCAGGGCCCAATTTTTATCCAAACAACCAGTTGGGTACCAATTTCTTAATTTTTCACTATATATTTGCAGTGATGGTAGTGCTGCTTGGTCTTGAAACAGGCTGGGACCTGAAAAAGAGTTCTGATCCAAAAATTGAAGACCTAATGGTTTAGCTCAACACTGGATTGTTTAGACATCTGAACCCAACCAGGCTAACTAACTACTGATTCCAGGTCTGCTAGTGTTTCTGTAGGCACATATGCATGCACATGTGCTCACAGAAAAGCTAGTATGTAGTGGGAGGGAGCCAGTCGGGTTGGGCTTTAGGGCCCTACCAAGTGATTGAAGGCAGGCACAATGTCTTAGGAAGCAGGTGACTCCCAGGATGCACCATGTCACTTCAGTCTGTGATGTTCTTGCTTTGACATAGACAGGTCTGTCTTTCCTGCTTGATTTGCTGTTTTCTCTCAAGCTTTTCCTCTATTAAGGCTTGTTTTTCCATTCGCCCCCCTCTAATCTGTCTGTGTATGTGAATGGGGTCTGGTATGGCCTCCTTCCGCACCTCCCATGTGGGTGTATGGTTGGTCTTGTCTCTCCTTTGTTACTCTGGCTGTCATTTGGGTTGTTCTCCCACTCTTTCTTTTCTCTTTCTACTTCCTACAACTGCCCAAACAAGCAGGCCATCGTCTCTTGCCAGTTGGTAAGGCTATGTGGATCCAGGGTGTGGTCAATGTGTCTTTACAGAAGTGAGGGATCCCAACTGCCTTGAAAGAGATGTTCAGCTTTACATGCTTGGCATTTTAATTTTAAAAAATAAATAAAAAAGGACTGAAAGGGGACAGGCATCCAGGAAAAAAGTCATTGGCAATCCCAATGTGTTTTGACTTTATGCGATTTTGACTTTAGGTGCAATCCCTGGAACGTAACCCCTGCATAAGTTGCAGACTTACTGTACCACTTTTGTGGGGTAAGGTGGTAAAGAGGGTTGTAGTGCAACAACTGCAAATACTCTTGGGTGAAACAGATTATTTTGACCCATTCCAGTTTGAATTCAGGCCTACATATGGAACTGAATTTTCCTTGGTCACTCTGACCTTTATTGGGAGAAGGATGACAGAATTGTGACTACAAAAAAAATTCCTTCCAGTAGCACCTTAAAGACCAACTAAGTTAGTTCTTGGTATGAGCTTTCGTGTGCATGCACACTTCTTCAGATACACTGTGTGTATCTGAAGAAGTGTGCATGCACACGAAAGCTCATACCAAGAACTAACTTAGTTGGTCTTTAAGGTGCTACTGGAAGGAATTTTTTTTGTTTTGACTATGGCAGACCAACACGGCTACCCATCTGTAACTAGAATTGTGACTGTTATTCTTACTTTATCTCTTGATGGCTTTTGATACCCTTGACCATGACATCCTCCTGAGCTGACTTAGTTTTCCAACCACCCTAAGATAATAATCTCACTATTTCCAGGAACTGTTTTGGTAATGCAATTGAGTGATTGTATTTTGGTCCCCTGGCTGTTGTGCTGAGGAGTGCCGCAGGATAACATTTTGTTTCCAGTGCTATTTAACATCTGTATGACAGCCATGGGAGTGGTCTTTAGCAGTTTTGGGTCATAGTGTCATTAGCATATTTCTTTGTAATATCTGAATTTGTAGAGGCCATGCACATGCTAGCCAACCAGTGCCTGGATTTGGTAGTGGACTGGATGAGGGCCTACAACCAGAGTCTGAATCTGGGCAAGATGGCAGCCCTTGTTCACAAGTCTGGATATTTGGTCAATTGCCTGTTTTGAATGGGGTTGTACTCTTCCTGAAAGAGCAGGTTCATAATCTGGGGGTGCTCTTGAATCCATGTGTTGTTAGAGGCCCAGGTGACCTCTGTGGCTATGAGTGAATTTTACCAACTTTGGCTGGTAAGAGAGTTATCTATGGCTGTTTCAAGACCTGGAGAGCCTGTCCACTGTATTCTATGCTCTGATCGGTTTATCGCAATGCACTCTTATGTGGGGCTGCTGTTGAGGTTGGCCCAGAAGCTGCACGTAGTGTGAAATGTGATGTCTTGACTACACTGGGTCAGGTTATCTTTGACATATTATGCTGCTGTTGAAAGGATTGCACTGGCTGCCAGTTAGCTACCAAGCTAATTTCAAGGTGCTAGTACTTGGGTAAAAGCCCAGTACAGCTTGGGACAAGGATAACCAGACGATCATCTCACCCCTTACATACCCAATTGTTCACTGCATTCTGCATGAGAGGATACCATTTTATAGGAATTGGGACTTAAGTGGCACTTGCCCTTTGGAATTGCCTCATGAAGAGTTGGACATGACTAAACAACAACAACAACAACAACAACAACAACAACAACAACACCACATATTAGACAGGTACCATTTCTGTTGCCTTCTTGGTGCCTATGAAATAACTTCCACGCTCAGTAAGTCTTTTATGTGAATATCTTTATCCTAGTCTGCATCTGTATTGGATCTTTTTAAATTGCTTTTATGTATAGAATTGTATTTAATTGTTTTACAGTGGTACCTCAGGTTACATACGCTTCAGGTTACATACGCTTCAGGTTAAAGACTCCGCTAACCCAGAAATCGTGCTTCAGGTTAAGAACTTTGCTTCAGGATGAGAACAGAAATCAGATTCCAGCGGCGCGGCAGCAGCGGGAGGCCCCATTAGCTAAAGTGGTGCTTCAGGTTAAGAACAGTTTCAGGTTAAGTACGGACCTCCGGGATGAATTAAGTACTTAACCTAAGGTACCACTGTATATATGGATTTGTTTGTTTTTACAATTTTCTTGTTCTATGGTTGTAAGCATTTTATAATTGAATCTTTCATTTTTATAACCTATCCTGGGACCTTATGGTAAAGGACAGTCAAGAAATATAATAAATAGAGAAACATACAGACTAGAAAGAGCTAATAATGCATCATACATTTGGTCCATACATCTGCTACCTGGCTCATATACCTAGTTACTATTATAGAGCTAGAGAGGGGAGACTACAGTGGTACCTTGTGTTAAGAACTTAATTCATTCTGGAGGTCCGTTCTTAACCTGAAACTGTTCTTAACCTGAGGTACCACTTTGCTAATGGGGCCTCCCTCTGCCGCCATGCCACTGCAGTGTGATTTTTGTTCTCATCCTGAAGAAAGGTTCTTAACCCGAGGTACTGTTTCTGGGTTAGCTGAGTCTGTAACCTGAAGCATTTGTAACCCAAGGTACTACTATAGAGGCAGAGGGTCATCCAATGGGGCAGAGAAAAGAACCTGGAAGGGAATCCAGCAGGTTCTTCTTACGTTCTTAGGAAATGCAGTTGCACAGTTTTTTTGTAAAAGTCCACCAGCCATACTCTATTCCTGTTATACTCTGTCTTTGTTAACAATCCACCCACCCACCTTCATATCTTAAGGACCCAAGTTATACCTAACACCCCCTTTTTTTTGCAACTTATGAGTGAAATTTAGTACAGAACTGAAAAGTAACAGGGTCCTTATTGCAAGAATGACCTCAGTGAAAAATACATTTGTTTTCTGGGCAAGGGGTTTTGGAGAAAAGGGTTCACAAAGGGAGCTATCAAGCCTTTGTGAGGAGTATTTAGTAGTGGGTGAAACCCTTAGGATGGCATGTTGCTTAGGGGCATGCCAATAGTGGTTGATAATCTCTTAGAAGGAGAATGTTGTGTTTCTCACCCCGTTTCTGTGGCTAGTTAATGTGATAGAACTGATGATACGGTGATAGCTTGACTTTGCAAAGGTCCTCAGTATAGCAACTAGGTGTTCATAGGAAATGGTAGTAAAACAAGCCAACATTAAGCAAAACAAAACATGGCTTGTTTGAATGAGCCTGGTCCTGGCTTGTTTAGCAAAGAATGTTAAAACAAATTATGGTTTAGTGTTAACATCCAACGTCGGTCATTTCCCCCCCCCTTTTGTTACTTAGTTAAAATGTTAAACCTAGGAGATGGCAACTAACCATAATTTCCTGTTTCCCTCCAAATCAGGAATCTATGGTTACAACATTTGGAAGAAACTAGGATCTTTAACATCAAGCTGTGGTTTAAGATTTGGCTTTTTGTAAAACTGGTAACCACTGCTTCCTAATTCAAGCAAAGTGGGAAGCTATATTTAGTTGGAGATCTCAAGGTTTAGTTGAGGTGCACCAACTTACTGAAGTAGATATTTGAAGAAGACTCTTTGCTCATGGTCAGATAATTGAGGAGCATCTTCCATTTATATCTGAGGTGTTAAAACTTATGTTCTTTGTGTAGCACAAATTACCTTTTTAGAAAAATACAGACAAACCACAGTTACATATACTTTTGATTTTAATTTTTATTGGCTTTAAGACAGATCTTGCATTCCATTTGCTTACTTCTACAAAATCTGTTATGCTTGTCCAAATGTAAAATATTATGGAATCATCCAGCTATCCCTTAATTTCCTTTACATGTGTAAATCCCAGCTGTGCCCCAAGCACACACAAGCCCCTTTCTGAGGCTGAAGCCAGACGGATTCCTTCACCACTATATCCTGAGGACTAGAATAACATGTGCATATTCATATAATATGTGGCTGATAAATAATGTTTTGAGTAAGTATACATAGACGGAAGGTAATATGAGGGCTTACACAAAATCACAACTAAAAGCAGTTTAAACGCCACAAAATTAGCAGAAAAGATGCTTGGCACATATTTATAAGTGAATGTGCTTAGGTTATAGTGTAAAAATAAAGAATTGATGAACACAGGTTTTTAGCATAACAGTCTGGCAATTGTATATGTATTGGGAGGAACTGGGAATGCATGATGCACTGGGTTCTTGTCTGGGAAAAAGCAACATCAGGGCAAGAAGTTGTCACCAGGGGAAGACAAGATATAGGGAGCCAGTTATAAAAGGCTCTCCTGAATTTGAATTGAGAAAGTGAAAGTGATGAAAAGAGCAGCTGGTATGAGATAGAAAAAGAAAGGAAACGTGTGAGTATATCAGGGCCCAGATGATCTAGATTGGACCACTTGAGGCAAAGTTGGGGGTCTCCTGTGCAGGCAAACTAAGAGATCAGTACATGCAAGAATCAGTATCTTTGTATACTTACTCTATTGGTGGGTGGACTCCTATGGACTTAATAAGTGCATATCTTTAAATAGGGTAGTAGGATGTCTGCTGAAAGTTTCTAATTCAAGATCTCACTATAAAATCCTACACTAATCGGTCTAACACTGTGAGAAAAGAAGGGTGAAAGATAGGGAATGACAGCCAAGCGCCTTCTGCCAACTCAGCACAGGATAGTCATTACCGTATTGGCCTGAATATAAGCTGCACCCGCAAAGAAGTCACACTTTTAAAATTAATGGGGGGGGGGGGGAGAAAAAAAGACAATACTTGAATATAAGTTGCTCCCTTAAAATTTCGCACATGCTCATACCCGTAAATGGCAAATATAGAAGAAAATCCTACGGGTACTAGAGAGGACCTGCAAGTGAAAGTGATGAATGATATTAGAATTAATTGCACAACAGTCTAAAGCTCGCAAATCAGCAATAAAACATTTTTTTGTTCCATTTTACCGTATGTCTGTTTCAGCAGATATAGCGTAAAAGCCAATTTGTGTAAGGTCGCACATTTAAGCCACACTTTAACATGGTCGGAATTTGGAAAAAAAGTGCAGCTTATATTCAGGCCAATATGGTATTTAATACTGAAAGCAGTAGGCAATTAGAGATTAAACAGACACGTACAGTGGTACCTTGGGTTAAGAACTTAATTCGTTCTGGAGGTCCATGCTTAACCTGAAACTGTTCTTAACTTGAGGTACCACTTTAGCTAATGGGGCCTCCTGCTGCCACTGTACCACCGCCACACGATTTCTGTTCTCATCCTGAAGCAAAGTTCTTAACCCAAGGTACTATTTCTGGGTTAGCGGAGTCTGTAACCTGAAGCGTCTGTAACCTGAAGCATCTGTAATCCGAGGTACCACTGTATTTAAAAATTGACAGGCAAATCTATTGATCACTAAGTTATTGGTGTCTCTTCTAAAACTACACTCTGTTTTGAAAAATAACTTCTGTGTCTTCATTAAAGAGGATATCGTTACTATTAGATATTTTAAATAAGCGACTTGTAGTTCAGTGCATGTATTATCAATGTTTTGGCTCCAGATAAGGACATTTGCTAATGTTTGACAGGCACATTGACTAGTAACTGGGGTTTGAAACCCCCCCCCCCCCATTTTTTCATCAAGTATATAGGTTACTTCATTCTCTTAAGATGTCCTGATATTTGTTCTGTAATCTCAGAGTGCTGCATCTTGTTTGCTATGAGAACAGCATCTTGTTCTCACAGTGCCCAGCCAAATGCCCATGGGAAGACTGCAAACTGGACAGGAGCACAACAGCACTCTGCCCACCTACAGTTCCCGGCAACTGGTATTCAGAGGCATATGGCTCTGACAGTGGAGGCAGAAAATATTTTTTGTGGCTAGTAGCCGTTGATAGCCTTGCCCTCCATGAATTTGTCCAGTCCTCTTTTAAAGTCATCCAAGTTTTGGCCATCATTGCTTCCTGTGGAAGCGAGTTCCATAGTTTAACTGTGTGTTGCGTGAAGAAGTACTTTCTTTTATCTGGTTTGAATACTGTAGCCAAGATAGAGGTAATACTTAATGAGCGATGAATGAGAGCAAATGTATCTATACATATGTAGACTTTATTTTGTTTGTAGATGAGAACTGCAAAAGAGGCTTTATGGAAAAGGTGCATTTTAGGAGGGACTTGAAGGAAGAGGGAGGTGGTAGTATGTAGTTTTGAGAGGGAATTCAAATCATTTAAAGTTTAAGCAGGCAGCAAGAGAGAACAAGCAAAGCTTTATAGAAGAGCTAGAGACCTTTGGATGGTTGACAGTCTGGAAGAGTGAAGGTTTTGAGCAGATTTGTATCAAAAACCAAAAGCAGAAAGATAGAACTGGACAAGTAGATTGAGTTCTTAAGTGATCAGGACAAGGAGTTTGCATTGGATGTGGAAGACAGAGAGCCACTAAAACAATCTGAGGCTGCATAAGCTTTGAGAAGACGGGTGTGACAATGGAAGCTCAGAAAGGAAAATGTAAATGGTAACAAGAATAGAGCATGAATCGGAGCATAAATGGTATTATAAGACAATGCTCTATAGGGAGAAGCAGCAGGATTTGGTGACAGATTGAATATAGAAAGCAAAGCAGTGGGGAAAATTGATGATAAAAGCCAAGGCTATTTGCCTTCCAATGCTGTGATATCAATGGATACTGAGCAGAAGGCATGGGATGCATTTGGGAATGCCAGTTTATGTAGGTCTTATTTGGACTTTGTTCATTGGACTAGCTTTGGCCCCTATTGTGGCTGAGTCATGCCAGATGCCCGTCACATCAAACTTCTCATAGTTTAGTGATACCTAGGAATTTGAAATTTCTTTCCAACTATGTGCTGTTAATTGTTCCTGATTAGTTCCTTGTAGCTTGTCAACTTCCTTTCACATCTTTTTGTCTGTTGCAACTGATGCTATTGGTGCACAATTGAGGAGGGTGCTACATCAATATGTTATGAAGTTGTTGCATGGTGCCATAATATTGTACGGAGTATGTGACATGTGAAAATACTGAAGTCTGTGTGTACTGCGCACTAAATCTCTGGCTCTCTTTAAGTTGATTTTAACTACTTAGGAGTTGTGAGAAGGCATTGCTGTCATAAAAAATTAATAATTACTAAGAAATGTCTAAATGCTTTCCATTGATTTGATCTACAGTCTTTTTTCTGGATCAGGCTTGTTTTGTAGTATAACATCTGCTTAGCCACTTTGGTCAAGACAATGGCAATATGAGTAAATAAATTACTTTTTCATAAAATTTTAAACTTGACTTACAGGTACACTGCCCTCACAAGGCAGTTTGTGAGAGTTTAAATCCCATCATAAAATGAAATATTCCATCAACTTAATAATTTGTAAGTAACAACAATACAAATTTAAAAGCACATCACATTATAATTAACAAAACACAGACTGGAACAAAATAACATTTGAAGTTCTCTTGAAGACCAACAATGACATACATATTTCCCTAGGAAGGAAGTTCCTATGGAGCAGGATCACCCCTGAAAAGGTCTTATGTCCCCATTGTTTACCAACCCGGTAACACAGATGAATAAAGAATGTAAAAAATGTTGTTCAAGTGTTCTCCTAAAACTTAATGTTGTAGTGTATTGGAGCTTTACCTGAGTAGAAGGTGTGGTTAAATGTGGGGTGGCAAAGGAAGGGGTTTCCAAAATATGTCACAGCTGTACCTGGTTCTGAGTGATGCATTCCAGATTTTAGAGACAGTACTAGGCCTCTGTTTTATTTATATATAAATACTTTAAGGCTACTTTTTAGGTAATACTCATCCAAAGTGGCTTATAAACATAAAACAATAAGAGAAGAGGCAAACAATAATACATTAGCTTAAAAACAGTGACTCAGTAAAGCTCCTCATGAAAATATTAAGAGCCATAAAAAAACAACTCAACCAAGCCAAACCACAGCCTGTAAGACATCACACACGGGAGACCAATAGAAAAAGAAAGGTCTTCAGTGCTTTCCAGAAACTCAGCAATGTCAAAATTGGCATCAGTCTGATGGAAAGGAATTCCAAATTTGTAGGGCCACTATAGAGAAGGACCTCTTCCTTGTGGTCACCTACTTTGCCAACATAGGGTTAAACACCCCAAGAGAGGCTCTGAAGCAGATCTTAAACTGTGGGTAGGAAGGTGCAGACTGTCCAATATAATGTTTTAGCCTGGAAATGCTGTGCAGCCGATATATAAAAAATGTTACAGATGCTGATTGTCCAGCCACATACTGGACTAGCTGAAATTTCTTTAAAGGCAACCCCATGTAGAGCTCATTGCAATAGTCTGTTCTTGACATGACCAGAGCATAGATCACTGAGTCAAGATCAACCCTCTCCAGATAGGGTCCCAATTGGCATAATAGCCCAAACTGGTAAAATATAAAATAAAATAAAATACCTTGCTACTGATGTCTTCACTGGATCCAGGGGCATTCCTAACTGCATATTTAAGACTTTTGGGGGAAGTACCAGCCCAGCTTGTAAACTGCCTTCTGGAGCTGAGGCTATGCACAGCACCTCTGTATTGCTCAGATTCTGCTTCAACTAGTTTGTTCACATCCACTCTAAAACTGACTTCAGGCACTAGTTCAGGATTTCAACAGCCTCCCTGGAACCTGAAAAGGAAGAGGAAGGTAAAGCTGAGTCTTAACATACTGATGAGCTTCAGCTTACTTACCCCAGTGGTTTCATGTAGATGTTGAGAAGCATGAAGGGCAAATTAGAGACTTGAGGGACTCTGCAAGCCATAGGCTCTGAGGCAGAGCAAAATGCCCATAGTGTCACCTTCCAAGTTTTATCATCCTGGAAGGAATGGAACTGTTAACTAACAATGTCTCCTAAGCCTGATTCCAACAGGTGACCCAGAAGATTACCATGGTTGATCAGAAGCCATAAACGCCTTCTGTAGTAGTTAAGTGAATTCAAGGTAGTATAGATTCATGAGACCTATTCCCATTGCCCAACACTGCTCATGCACTGGAGCGTTCAAGGCCTCTGAAGTTTCAGTTTGTATATAGTCAGTGCACACTGCTGCCTAGAAGCCTCTTCAAGGCCTAGTGAAGCCCAGCTAATCAAAGAGCCTAGGGACATTGGTATGCCATTCAGTTCCAGTGGAATTTATATTGCGTCAGGAAATTCCATGGAAGCTGTCCTGAATTTGAAAATAATGGATTTGTCAGCGTGATTGCTACATGGGGTTTCATCCAGTCACAGGCATATTTCATATTCTATTACCTGGAGTGATTTAAAAAAATCATGTATACATGATGACTATTAATCATAAGTGAAATCCAGGAGAGGTGCGATTAAGCGCTCATATTTCAGACAATTAATGGATATCCATAACTTAACAATCTTTAGCCACATTATGATACTTATAGTCAATATTTTTAAGGACTGGTAATGTCTAACACGCTCATGAAGGAACTGAGAACGTGAATCACTGTTTGTTTCAGATTTATTAACGATGGAGTACATGAATGAGATTTTTTATTTGTGGTGGTGAAAAACATGGTAGCTCTAAAAAGAGCTTTTGAGATTAAAAAAAAACACCTTAAAATCTTCTGCATGTCAGATCTCTTCTAACTTTGTTGAGGAATAGAGTACCCCCCCTCCCCACAAAAATATTCATGTCCAGTAAATTGGGACAGGTCCAATTTCTTCCAGCACAGTTTGGATTAAAGTAGGGACACATAATTATGTTGAAGATAATTACCACCTATCTTATAGTCTTGGATGAAGCTGATTATCTGGATCTGTTTCAATATGTTTTAGGCCTGGCTCCTTTGGAACTGCAACCCTACAATTTCTCCTGAATCTTTCACTCTTGGGCATCATCAATATGCAATATGCACTCAACACTATGGGTTGCATTCAGGGTAGCATTAAGCAGATTGTTGTGTCAGCATAAAGATATCACCCTGCACAATTGAGGAATCTCCCCCTCTCTTTTCCTATGCCCCCATCTGTTCTGGGATTCCCTTCAACCCTCAGGAGGAGATTGGGGATGGTACAGGTTGCTTGTCGGAGGAGGAGAAAGGGAAAGCCCATTGTGCTAGTGCTATTCCTTGTGCTAATGCAGTTACTTAGTTGAATATTTCCCCATTTCTCTTTTGCATTGGATTCAGGAGTGGTGTTGAAAGTAGATTCTTCCACTTTACAAAGGTGGTACTCTAGTCTTACTGAAGTATAGATTTTACAGTAAGTGAATTTCTACTCTTTGTGGACTAACAAGTTACTATGAAGCCTAGATATATTCATTTAAAATTCCCAAAGCCAGGCACACAAGTGAGAAGAAAGCTTACAGGACCATTTCTTTGATCTTAGTACAATCTTGTACAAGGAGTTTTGTGTTGTTTTGTAACCTGTATTCATTGTTGGATCCTTCGGGGGTCAAGATGCCAGCTGGATCATGCCCTTCCAGCCGTGACGATCCCCCGATCTCTGGTGCGACGTAAATCAGCAACTTCAAAGCCTGAGCATACTATACTAGCAGAGCATACTGCGCAAACCGAAGTGGCGTGAGGCTTGTGGAAGCGTACTAATAACTACAGATTTATTAAGCATAAATCAGGACAAAGAAAACATGTCGTCTCTCTTTCGTCTCCTCAGTTCGAGAGTGAAAAGCAAAAGCTATACACACAACGGAAGTTCCCAGCAAGCTGTGCTGGTATGTAAACAGACATGTGACATTCAACAGTTCCATGTCTGCAACTAAAGGTGGAATGGAATTTCCCAACATTCATATGCCCATCAAGAGAAGCTTCAAAGATTTTTATATTTACCACTATCAAGTGATCTTTCTAATGCCCACCAGTGAATGATATCAATTTAGGTTTAGTTTATCCAGTTTGGTTTCTATTCTCTAGGATCATATTTTAGAATGATCCCCCCCAATGGCATCTTTCCTAGCTCCAGAAAATGCATGTGGATGGTGTTTCTTTATTGGTGTTTCACTACATTTAATTACTAGGTAAAACTTATTTTTACTCTAATGTTTACTTTACAAACTAATTCTGTATGTTATAAAGACTCTCTCTCTCCCCCCCCCCCCAGTGGGGCCTACACATTCTGTTTTGGTGCCCACAACCCATGTCCAAGAAGTCATTTGGTTCCTAGCTTTTCTATCCCAGTTTCTAACACTGCCGGAGCGGGAGTGTCAAATGTTGCTGAGGGCTGCCAAAAAGGCTTTAAGGGGTAAACTGTAAGTTTTAGTGGTTTCAAATTAGTGATTGGTGAACTCCCCTCAACTTGCTTTGGAGTCAGCTTGGTATTTAAAATGTTTGTTGGGAAATTATTTGATAAAGCTACTATGTTTTCTTTGGGTTTATCAAGTTTGCTTGTGTGTGTATTTAAAAATAATAAAATAATATGCTACTAATAAAACTTCACAGTGGCTTACAGAAAGTTTAATAAAAATGTTAAATAACAATACTAAAGCAAAATAAAATGTTTCTTCAAAACTAGGAGAATAATAATGAAAAAGCAAGCACAGAAACAGCCGGTCAGCAAAAAAAGGATTTTTGAATTCGATAATGCTTAGTCTGCCTTTAAAAAAGACAGCAAGGAGGAGGCTATACATTCCTCTTTCATGAGAGAACACCACAGTGTCAGGGCTGCCAATGAGAAGACCTCTGTGTCTCATAGAGGCAAATGTATCCTCTCTGAAAGTTAGAATCTGAAGCAGTCGTATCAGAGAATAAGCACCAGGGTTATGCAGGTGGAAACATTTCCTGAGATTATCAGCACTAAGGCCTTTTAAGGCTTTACAGTTCCAGACCACTACCTTAAACAGAATCCCAATAATGAATGGC
Source organism: Podarcis muralis (assembly GCF_964188315.1). NCBI lineage: Eukaryota > Metazoa > Chordata > Lepidosauria > Squamata > Lacertidae > Podarcis > Podarcis muralis. The sequence goes on from NC_135658.1 coordinate 54,879,881, forward strand.
AGATGACATAGATGTCAGAATGCACAGTATATGATAATGGACTGAGATGTCTCAGTTGGTACAGCACGAGACTCTAAATCTCAGGGTTGTGGGTTCGAGCCCCACATTTTTTTGTGGATTGAGCTTGAGTTTATTCATCCAGTGCAGGGGTAGGCAACCTAAGGCCCAGGGGCCGGATGCAGCCCAATCACCTTCTTAATTTGGCCTGTGGACGGTCTGGGAATCAGCGTGTTTTTACATGAGTAGAATGTGTCCTTTTATTTAAAATGCATCTCTGGGTTATTTGTGGGGCATAGGAATTCGTTCACCCCCCCCCCCAAATAGTCTGGCCCACCACATGGTCTGAGGGACAGTGGACTGGCCCACGGCTACAAAAGGTTACTGACAATTGATCCACTGCATCACTTATTTTAGGTACACATTTAGGGATATCACCACATCGCTTGAGTATTTGTGCAATCGTGTAAATGGTGTCATATTTATGTAGACTACCGTATTGTTCCCTAGAGATTGTAGCTTAGTTTCACATACAGTGATACCTTGGGTTAAGAACTTAATTTGTTCTGGAGGTCTGTTCTTAACCTGAAACTATTCTTAACCTGAGGTACCACTTTAGCTAATGGGGCCTCCTGCTGCCGCCACGCAATTTCTGTTCTCATCCTGAAGCAAAGTTCTTAACCCGAGGTACTATTTCGGGGTTAGCGGAGTCTGTAACCTGAAGCATCTGTAGCCCAAGGTACCACTGTACTCTGCATACAACTCATAGCGCCAACTGTGATAGGAAGATTCCTGGGAATTCTGGAGCCTCCCTGCGCCCTCCCTCCAAGCAAATATATCTAAGATCAAGAGGGTTTTGGACTTGGGGGCAGAACCGTAGCCATGTAAAACATTAGCAAGCAAATATTCAAGAAAATTGATCAACCTTACTACATAAAAGGCTGCTTGGTTGGGTGGTCTGGTTACAAAGTTCACAGCAGAAGTTTCACTTCAGAGTATGGCTAACGCCTGCGAAGTAGCTTGGTTAAGCTGAACATGGACCATTTATGTGCAGGCTTTCTTTTTATATTCTAAGCTGCAGAAGAACTTGGGGTGGTGCAGGAATAATTGAATTATGCTTGATTTGTAATACAGACAAATGTAACAACCTAGGTAAATTTGTGCTCTGAACCAGTGATGTAATGAACTTCAACATTCCTTTAAAATAATCTGAGGTTTTCCCCAGTCACTAACGTTAACAGACTTGGTAGACAAGTATTTTTTGTAGTGGCACCCAACGTGTGGAATACCCTCCCTAGGTCTCTGTACTTCATGCTTATTCTCACGAATTTGTAATGCTAGGCACAATGTGGTTTTATTTGGGTATTTAAATTTGGTTTATCATTGTTTTATTGCCATTGTTTTTTGATTTATTGTTTTTAACTAGACTGTTTAATTACTGCCTAGCTGTTTATAGTCTTGTTTAATCTTTCATTGGTTTAGGTTTTTATTTGTAAGATGCCTTGACAACTTTTTAAAAAGATGTTGAGATAAATATATTAAATAAAACATCTAGTTGAGAATTAGCTATTCTGGAAAAGTGGAGATTTATTAACCTGCTTCTTGTTCACTATTAAAACAATAGGGGTGTTTTTCTGGAGTTCATGCTTCAATAAAGAAACATAACTGTGACAGACCGGTGACTTGGTTTCCCCCACTTTAGCATTATTGTGTTATGATTTACTAGTGCTGTTGTCTTTTTAAAGTCTTAATAATAAAAGGTATTAAAAATGAATAAAATAAAGAAACATAAGCAGAAATTGCAAACCCACCTGGAAATAGGTTTTATTGAACTCAGTGGCGTTTACTTCTGAATAGACCTGCATAGGATTTGTACTGACAGTTTTCTGTGAGTTAAATAAGCAATATAAATAAAGGCTATTTCAATAAAACAGTACAGTGGTACCTTGGGTTAAGTACTTAATTCGTTCCGGAGGTCCGTACTTAACCTGAAACTGTTCTTAACCTGAAGCACCACTTTAGCTAATGGGGCCTCCTGCTGCTGCCGCGCCGCTGGAGCCCGATTTCTGTTCTTATCCTGAAGCAAAGTTCTTAACCTGAGGTAATATTTCTGGCTTAGTGGAGTGTGTAACCTGAAGCGTCTGTAACCTGAAGCGTATGTAACCCGAGGTACCACTGTATTGATGAGAATTCTGAATTGTGGCTATATTACATTAAAAAAATGGTTCCCAAACTTTTTTAAGCTTATGGACCACTTGAGATGCTTTGCATGTTAAATGAGTGGCAAACACACGAGTAATCTGCACATTCTGTTTCTACAAGTATGGACAACTGGCAGAGTAGGTTCTGATTAGAACTAGGGACTCAAATTTTTGCAATGAATTTTTTTCCTGTAGATTTACCTATCTTCCAGTTTGCATCAGATCCCTAGAGAGCGATCTGATTTACAATGTTTATTTTTCCATGTATTTAGTAAACAAAGCTAAACACTTTGAAACTGCAGGACTGGTCTAATATTGTATTGGCATCCATTCACTTCTACTTATGAACTTATGAAATGGAAATCTAGTGGATCTGATTTGTTTTACTGCATTTGTCTTGAAAATTATAACCTTCCCATCCTCTCAAAGCAACCCAGAGTGGCAAACAGCATGCACATGGGCTACAAACAAACAAGCAAGCAATAGAATTATCACCACCACCACCACCACTACACAGATATATATATAGCATTGGAAATTTTTCCACTGCACATCTGTAGTTTGAATGTTTTATAAAACAAATCCCAAAATCCTGAACAATAAATAATATGGTACATAATACTGTTCTGATTTAGCTATTTACTTATCCTTTAATTGGGAATGTGCCACTGATATTTACCTAAGTTGGGAAGATGTTGTCCAAAACAAGTGACTGGGTCATAGATTTCACATACTTGCCCTCCTGTGGCAGCCATATTGCTGTGCTTCAGTTCACTGTTATAGTTCACTGTGAAGGCCAGAGCATACCACAGCCACAGGTATTATAGTGCTGTGCTATGTACAGTTTTTCACACATGGCTTTTCCATTTTGGCTTTATTTCTGTTAAATAAATCATGACATGGTGTAATATGTCATGTGTTGTTTATCTGAGGTTGCATTTACCTAATTTTAAGACCACCTAAGGAACAAATGATTGTTATTATGACTTCATATGTAAAACCACAGAATTCAAAGAGGGTGCACTTTCTTTTTCCCATGACTATACGTAACAGTGAAGTGAAGCACAGCACTATAATGCCAGTAGCTGTGGTATGCTCTGGCCTTCAACTTTTAAAAAACAACTTTTAAAAAACAGCTGCCTTAGTGCTTTGCTATGAGTGAAGTATAAGAACACTATGGCTAGTCTCCTGCCTGCTCCGCAATCCACACTGTTTAGGCCAGTGAGGGAGGTGAGTATTCACTCTGTAATGAGCAACTGTAACTCTTTCTCCAACTTGGGAAAAGAAAGCACTGTGCAGTGGCAGTTGAAAATCTTTTGTGTTTTTTTATCCTGCCAGTACAAGGAAACTTAGTGCTGCTGTCCTGTAGTGGCAAGGAGAGAAGGGTAATGTGCTTTCACCATCCCATGGAAACCTAAGTGCAGAGCTGCTTTAAACCCAACCAAACAAAATAAATCAGGATGTTTAATGTTAATTGCACAGTTATACAGAACTCTAGAGTTTATAAGCTTATATTTTCAACAACAAAAAAAGTTGTGCACTTGGATGCTGAGGTAAGGCGAGTCAGCTAATGAAATGATAGTTTCCTACCCTGCCTCTGCCCCTAGAACATACCATTTGAGACCATATGTGCACATTCCCAATTAAATGATAAACTGTACAATTTGCATTTTTCTGACTTGAATGAGGATTTTCTTGGCATGCATCAGGTTATATTTTGGGAAGAGGTGGTGAGTTAAAAGCATATCTGCACCAAAATGAAGGAAAATCATGGTATGATTCCCCCCCAATCTCTTTCTCCTCATTGCAACTATCTCTGCCCCCCAAAAAAACTTTTTTTAAAATGAACTTGTTGCTAGATTTTCTATATCATTTAGATAGTTTGTTTGTGTGTAAATTTTGTGTGCTCACGTTGATGTACAGTATTACGAATATGAGGGGAAACATGTTATGGAAAGGAGCACCATTTGCATTCTTCTGCTCACACACTCCTTTTTTTAACAAAGGAAAAACGGGGAAAGTGAGGGGGGAAAGTACAAAGATGTGTATAAGAAAGAGGGAAAAAAGCAATATACAAAAATGCATGGCAATATACTCCCATACATTCTTATATAAATTGATATAGTGTTATTATCCTAATACATATTTTGATAATAGCCTTCTATATTCTGTATAAACTCATTCCAAATGTTGTCATATTTATCCAAACAAAGTCTACATCTGTAAGCAGTCTGTCCATAAGTCGCAAGTGTTATCATATTGTCGGTACATTGATTAAAGTGTATCATATCTTTATTCTTCCATCAATATCAGGCTCTTGGCCACCATTAGGGCATGTAGAATCCATTTTTGTTGTCCCGGTGTTAATTTCCACGCAATAGGAACACTCTCCTGTTCATAGTGTGTGGGGTAGGACAATGCAGCACCACCAGAGAAGATAGAACCCATAGACCAGGGCAGAAGCTACCATTCCAGCTACATTCCATTTTCCCCAACCCCTTCTGTACTTGCAGCCTCCTATGGGCATTCTGTTATTGCTAGCTGGTAGATGCTGTGCTTTGCATGTAGCAGAAATGTGATGAGGCTGAGACAAGAATGGTGTCTCTTGCCCTGGTACAGTTTGTTGACTTACAAATGACTTGTTGCAGATACTCAAGCTTCTTGCCAGTTCTGAATAGTAAGATACTTTATAGAACTTTCCACATAGATCACAGATGTTATAGATGTTATCACTGCATTGTTTTCAGTCACTGCCTGCATTATTTCAAACACTTGTCTTTCCAATAGCGAGGGCTAGAAACTTGTTTTAAAACTAAAGCTGGATGTCTTTGGATTCTGTGTCAGCTGTTACATGATGTTAAATTCTGTGAGGGTTTTTTTATATATGTGACAAGCTATCGGTTCTAATTATGTTGCTCTTGACACTAATCCACTGAATTTGTTACTATTTCAAAGTTCCTAGGAGGAAATTGGGAAATAAATATATGTAGTTGATAGTTAAAATACTCCCAAATTTCATAATTTAGGAGTTTGGGGTTGTAACATAGTACAGATCCTACCCATCTCACTTACAGAATTAAATGCTTCTCGGTTGGTTAGAGTGTGGTGCTGCATATTTCTGTATTGCAGGGGGTTGGACCAGATGATCCTCAGGGTCCCTTCCAACTCCATGATTCTGTGGGAAATGGAGCGATATTTCTGTAAGCATGTGCAAACTTCTGAGGTGGATAGGGTGTTTCATCAAGGCTTTTAAGCTGTTATTTGTACCTTTCTCTTACAATTCAGCAGCATCTGTTTATATCCATTTGGATAGTTTGAATCAAATTTACCATATTTTTCACTCTATAAGACGCACCAGACCACAAGACGCACCTAGTTTTTGGAGGAGGAAAACAAGAAAAAAAAAATATTCTGAATCTCAGAAGCCAGAACAGCAAGAGGGATCGCTGCACAGTGAAAGCAGCAATCCCTCTTGCTGTTCTGGCTTCTGGGATAGCTGCGCAGCCTGCATTCGCTCCATAAGACGCACACACAATTCCCCTTACTTTTTAGGACGGAAAAAGTGAGTCTTATAGAGCAAAAAATATGGTATATCCCACCCTTTCTCCTGAAGGAACCAAGGGCAGCAAACAAACAGCATTTCAAATACATAGATAAAATAGCCAAACATTCTAAACATTTTCTATGACTTATCTGATGCTTTTCACAGGTATTTAGGTGAGGGAGTAATGAAACAACAAACACAGATGAAGTGAGTTGAGTTTGCTTGTAATGATTTAATAATACGTTTGACTGCTCTCAGATCCTCCCTCCTTTTAAATACATTAAAACACCTGAATATCACTTTAGTTTTCAGCCTGATGTGGAGCTCTGCAGCTGCATTGCACTTGTTCTTGTAAGAGGTTATGCTTTGAAAGTAGAAATTAGTATTTGTGTCTTGTGATAAGACTTTTGGGGCACTCTGTTAGGAAACATATCAATATTTCATAATTCCCATGAGAAATACTGGTCACAATATTTTTTAGTTTTATGCATATTGTGCATCTATATGTATCACACCTATATTTATACTTATGTTTTATTGTCCATTTGCACTTTGAAATGCAATGCATTTGTGCTTGCTACCTCATAATAAAAACCTAATCATGTTGAATGTTTTCCTTTTATATGAAGTTGATGTATGAGTATTCCCAATATTGTTGTTTCTTAGTAATTCTGGATTACATATAAATTGAAGAGAGACAACTTAATGTAGTGGATTGCCAGCAGCATAATGTCTTGTATATTTTCTGAGTTTTTAATTGCTCTTTTTCTTCACAAGAACAAGCTATGGTCTCTATTTCTCCTCTGTTCTCCTTAGACTTAAGTGTTTTATTTATCTTAATAATTATTGAGAAATATTTTGACACCTCTAAGACTAATTAAATGCTCTAAAATATCCAGCAAACCTGCTGTAATACAGCTGTATTGTGAAAAGAGAAATCTAACTCCTAATGCAGTAATTAGCTCAAATTCTTGTGTAGCATTATTGCATTGCACTGCTCTTTCTTTGGGGTGGTGAAATTTAGAACGCTATTCTAATCCTGTGCGGTTGTGGCTAATTTTGCTGTAAACTTGAAAGTGTTAACAACAACTTGAAAATGTGACAAAGCTCAATTTCATTTCTTGTTTATTGCTTGTTTTCCTATTGGACAATGGGAAGCAGCTCTACCCTGGCAACTAAAGCTTGCTATTTGCATAACCTGCTTTGATTGGCCAGCTCTCTGACTAACTCTTCCAATCATACGGTGTCGTTTTAGTGGTAGGCTATGCTAATTAGCTGCTGTTGCTGGGGTTCAGGGTGGTTTCTGTGTGCTGTTCTGCTGCATTGTGTTGCCTGGTGAGAGACATTGATAAATGAGTATTTAATGATCTGCAGCAGTTTCCACTCACTGCAGGCAGACACAGATTTTAGAACAGAAGTAGAAATAAGGATTTAATTTCTCTTACCTACCTACATTGAAAAACACAGATATTTAAAATCTTTATGCTAAGATTTTTATGCAGACAAAATATTTACCATTAAATGTGCATTTTATAGGATTTTGTGTTTAGAAGTACAGTGTTTGGTGCTTTCCAGGGAGAAGAGTATTGCAGTTTTATCTTTGCTACTATTTACGGATATGAGATTAAGGACTTTACTGTATTTGAGAATTCTAATGCAGTATTAAAACCTGGGATACTTAAAAGACAGAAACAAGTGCTTGAGGATTCTGTTTGAAATAGATGTGATTTGTTATATATTTGTGTACGGACGGTTATGTTTGGGGGAAATGGCTCTTTAAAAAATATATATGATTTCATGGATATTCTTAAAGGGGTTCATAATATATTGTACATAGTTCTGTGCTTTAAGAAAAATATGGGTTGTTTCCCCATGCAAGTCCTAAGCTCTGTTCTTTCCTGTCATCTCCACTTATATGTACTATCCAGCCATCTATCAAATTTTACTTGTCCTGCCTTTTTTTCTCATCTGCTGATCAATGACTGTCATCTTTTTTGCATGATACTAATAATCGTGTGGTTATCTTATATTTGCTCTTAATTTGTGCTAAGAATGTTAAATTTATTACCTTTGTGTCATAATGAGCTTGCAGTTATTTGATTAGATAGGACAGAGCAGTCTATAATGTGTGTCAATGATTTTCTACACATACACGCAATTTAAGAAGCAGAATATGACTATGCATCTCTACCCTTATTAGTAGTATTGGAGTTGCATAGATTTAGGGATGCACTACAAAAATAATTTGGATATATCAGTAGAAGGAAAGGAATTAAAGTTTGATTGTGTTTGAACACAGAAGTAAAATAGAGTAGAATCACACATTTATTTTTAGCACACTTGTACAATATAGTGTTTAATGGAACAAGGCCAACAAAAAAGTTAATTCATGACTTGATTTTAAAATTATTATTATTATTATTATTATTATTATTATTATTATTATTCCATTGGTTCAAGAACATTCATAATGAGATAATTATATATTGCCCTCTGACAAAAGTATACTTTATGCAATAATCCTCACTTGGAAGGATAACTTGGTGGTTGCCTATGGTGAGTATGAATTGCTTCCAGGCAGCCATTGAAGGAGACTTTGTCAGTTGGAAGAGAATTGCTCTTTTCTTTTGGACTGGCAAAATATGCCACAAATGTCTGACCCATAGGTGGATGTGGGCAGGTGTGCTAGTAATTGTTTCAGACCTATTCAGTGGTAAAAATCATGTCTACATCAATGTGAACTGTACTTAGTACCATCAAGTTTTATCCCAAGTTCTAAAACATGGGTTGCCAACCATTTTGGTCCTGTGAGAGCATTAGACTTTTGAGAGTGCAATAATTCCCTCTGGTTGCTTGTTTTCCCTCTTCATTCTTCCCCTTCCCCTCTCAAACAGGCAGAGAGAATGTGTTGACACACACAGACCTCTTTTCAAAGGTATATAGATGCTAGTTGGATCCAGTATAATTTAAACATAACCTCTTGAGTTCACATAATTCTGCATGTGGTCCTCTAAGAGCACCTGCAAATTAAAACTTAGAGTAGACCACACAGTAAAATCCACAAATCTAATGTTTCCAGCACCACAAAAATATTGACTGAAGGCACTGATTCTCATGGAACACACCCCTTTAGATAGGATGAAAGCCCACCAACATATCACGTCTATGGACACAGAGAACACCTATGATTTGATAATAGTTCTGAAGACATCCTTTTAAAAAATCATGGTAGCATTGACTAAATGCAAAATCCATGGCAGATCTGTGATTTGATATCAGTTTTTGGGCGGTGGTGGTGGTGGTGGTGGTGGTGAGAAACAAAAAAGAAACAATTTCAAGAGGAACCCTTTTTACTAGATTCAGCTTATGTGAACATGCACATTCTGTCTCCTGACTCCTGTGGAACCCTACTTCCTCTCTCCTGTCCACTCTGTTTTTCTCTCCCACCCCAGTCAAACTGCTTTTGTTCAGCTGTTGAAAGCAAATAGAGCTGAAAGAGGAAGCAGGAAAGAACATCATCTTCCTTCAGCTTCCTTCTTAAGCTCTATGAACATTTAACATTGGAAACAAAGCTAACCACCTCAAGAAGAATGAGACAGTGAGCCATGGTATATATATGCAGAAGCTTCATGGGCACCAGGGGATTCTTCATGGGCACCATTGCCTGTGTTTGTACTGTGCATAATCATTTCCCCTGTATTTTACAGCTGGAAATACTGAAAATTATATGTCACTGGTAATAAATTATGGTAAAATAAAGTTTGTACTCAAGGCAGTTCTTTTTGTTATAATTATTTATTAAATTTGGATTAACACCCTTCATCTGAAGATCACATGGCAACATAAAAATACCAACAGCATATATAAGTAATGGCCATTGAATAGCATGGTACTCTGTGCACAGTGTCAAAGAGTCAGCATACATATCCTGATCTCCTTCATATAGAAGCAAACAAAATTATGTGTCTAGAAAACAGACTTCAGCTGTCTGCTGTGTCTTATAGTCATGTGCAGTCTTCTAAAGTTTGCATTACTATTTTGCACATTTCTTTTTGGACAATTCTTAATAAGATAAATACATAAGAAGAGCCTGCTGTCCAGCCAATGGCTCATCTAGTCCATCATTCTGTTCTCAAAGTGTGCAACTAGATGAAGGTAGGAAACCTTCTGCATGAAAAACCTGAGCACAAGATCTCTCTCCCCTCCGGCACTTCCCAGCAACTGATATTCAGGAGCATTACTGCCTCCAACTGTGGAGGCAGAACATAACCATCATAGCTTGTAGCCATTGGTAGCCTTTTCCTCCATGAATTTGTCCAGTTCTCTTTTAAAGCCATCCAAGTCAGTAGCCATCACTGTCTCTTGTGGGAGCAAACTCCATAGTTTAACTGTGTCCTGTATCTTCCAGCAGTCAGTTTCACTGGATGTCCACAAGTTCTAGTGTTATGAGAGAGAAAACTTTTCTGTATGCATAATTTTATGAACTTCAGTCATGTCACCTCTTACGTGCATTTTCTCTAAACTAAAAAGTACCAAACACTGCAATCTTTCTTTGTAGGGGAGTTTCTCCATTCCCTTGATAACTTTGGTTGTCCTTTTCTGAACCTTTTCCAACTCTACCATTTTTGAGGTGATGTTACCAGAACTGTATATAGTATTCCAAGTGTGGTTGCACCATAGATTTGCATAGTGGCATTATCACACCAGCAGTTTTGCTTTCAGTACTTTTCCTAATGACCTATAGTTTGGAAGTTAGATTTTTCTCAGCTGCCATGCACTAGGTTGGTATTTTCATTAAGCTTTGTATTATGACCCCAAGGTTTCATTCTTGGTCAATCACATCCAGTTCAGACTCCATGAGCTTACATATGAAGTATTATTTTACTCCAACATGCATCACTTTTCTTTTATTTATGTTGAATTCCGTTTGCCATTTTTGCTACTCATCCAGTCAATCTGGAGAAGTCCTTTTGGAGCTCTTCACAATCTCCCTTTTTGAAAAAAACAAAGCAAAAACAACCCTGAACAGTTTAGTGTCAACAGCAAACTTGGCCCCCTCATTACTCACTACTAATTCTAGATTGTTCAGGAATTATAGAAAGTCAGGTGATTACCCATGCTCTCTTCCTTTAAACGTAGTGTTGCTTGCAAAATTAATTGGTAACAAATGAGTAAATTAGTTACGTTTTCTTTATATAAAAAAAGCTGATGTGCATTGCTTTATACAGTTTTTGCATAATTGTGCATTTTAAATTTTAAGCTACTAGCTTTTGGAAAAAAAGCTTTCAACACATGGAGTGATGGTATTTTTCAGTTATGGAAAGATATAATATAAGTCCTAATTTTGAGAATGGGATCAAGGTGTTTTGTAAGGCAAACATGTTATAAACTGGAATAGAAGTACTAGTCAGAACTATTCATTTTTTCTATTGTTTCTTTCTGATGAAAAACTCAACAGATTAGAAAGGAAACTAGAATATACATGCAGATGATAATGTTTCGTATATAGCAACATATGATATCTTTAGAGGAAATGGTTACAGATAATTTCAACATGCTTGCAGTGGGGAACTGCTTCCCCACAGGCCTATTTAGCACCCTAAGCTCTTTTGAGAGTCGGGACAAGATATAAATTTAATAAAAAATAGAATAAAATAATTAGGTCCACCTAGCCTCTCCATGTGACCCGCAAGTCCACTTTATCCAATGTATGACCCCAGGTGTAGGATAATTGTTTACTCTGAAAGTAGCGTTTGTAAGCACTGCCAATCAGTTGTTTCTCCGCCTGCAGAATTTGATGTCAGGCTGTGCAGGCAAACAAAAATGGGTCACATAATGTCAAGCTGACACAAGGTGCATGACAAGTGACTGACCCTGGCCGCTTGTTGAATTTGGCCCATGGGGTTGGGGGAACTAAGGATCCAGCTAGTTGGTTGGATTTTGTTCCCCACCCTTGCAATTTGGTTTTAGTTTGTACAGTCATATCAAAAAAGGAATGCATTACTGATGCCACATTTTTTTTTATCTCCAATTCCAGCTACAACAAGTAATACATGGCTGAGTTTCTTTGGCAGATGCTTGAATTTTGTTTGAGTTACATACATGTAGGAATTTTTAAAAATCATTTTTTTCTTTCCTAACCTTTATCTAAGGGATTCGGGTGGCGCTGTGGGTTAAACCACAGAGCCTAGGACTTGCCGATCAGAAGGTCGGCGGTTCAAATCCCCGCAATGGGGTGAGCTCCCATTGCTTGGTCCCTGCTCCTGCCAACCTAGCAGTTCGAAAGCACGCCAAAATGCAAGTAGATAAATAGGTACCGCTCTGGCGGGAAGGTAAACGGCGTTTCCATGTGCTGCTCTGGTTCGCCAGAAGCGGCTTAGTCATGCTGGCCACATGACCCGGAAGCTGTACGCCGGCTCCCTCGGCCAATAAAGCGAGATGAGCACCGCAACCCCAGAGTCGGTCACGACTGGACCTAATGGTCAGGGGTCCCTTTACCTTTACCTTTACCTTTATCTAGGTCAATCTGTATTGTATTCCAATCTAATTAATGAATTGTGTTAAATCATGACTACCTATGGAGTAAGGGGAGTGAACTGGTGACTGTCTAGATCAGTAGTTCTTATACATTTTTTCCTGGGCCACACTTTCAGAATAAAAATTTACTAGCGTCTTATCTTATTGATAAGAAATAGATTGGAAAACAAAAATAAACAAATCCTAGAAATACTTGATTTATAACATAGAACACAATTACTTTATAATATGATCATGGGACATCTAGATAGCATAAAACAATGCACCTACATAAGAACATTAACAATTCCCAAAATATAATTATAAACAAGTTTCTTTGATAGTTCTTGAATCTTCCAGCCACACTTGCTATCTTCTCTAGTCACATCAGTGTGACATGCCACACCCTTCAAGAACCACTGCGCTAGTTGTTAGTGGACTCCCAACTCCCAGCATCACAAACAAGCATAGCAAATGTTCAGGGATTATGAAGGTTACCGTCCAGCATCTCCTGGAGCGTCACAGGTTCTCTGCCCCTGCTCTAGAGCAAGACTTCTTTCGGGGGGGGGGAACCTATACTCCCCCCCCCTTTGGATATAGAATTTGAATGAGAGATTGTGATAGATTTGCTACCACCAATGTGCTGTGACAACTCAAAAATAATAAAATAAAGTTAGATTTTGACATGGTATGACAATAGTTTTACACTTGTACAATTTTTATTTAAAATGTTTCTCAGAGAGCTGTTCTCTGAAGTCTCTTCCCTATTGTAGAGGGGGATTCTAGGACTTAAAAGCTCTTTCATATTCATCCCAAATATTAAAAGTAAAGTATGCCTAAAAATATGGGGCGAATTTTGAGTACAGTCTCTCCCCACATATGCTTATAGAGAGCTCTTCTCATGGGGCCTTATGGAGCCTGCTGTCCTTTCTCCATATTCCCTGTTGCACATGCATCACAGCATACTGGTGATTACTAGGAGCAGGAAGTCCTAGCATTTCAAGTAATGGACAATGTGCTGTGTTGTTTGTGTGCCCATGGGGGCATGACGAGGTGGTGGTGATTTTTTCTGATTCTGCAATTATGGTTATTTTATTACCTATACATTCATTCAAAGAGATAAAGAATATTCAGTATGCATGTAGTTGGAATCCTTACAGAATCCATTCATGTATGTCTTCTCATAAATTTTGGAGGATTTTTTTTTTACACTAAGTTAGAATAGGATCTAGTGTAGCACATGTGGATTGTGTATTTCTTGCCACCTTTACAATTAGACCTGCTTAGTCTTAGGGTCTCTGTCTTGCGCTCAGACTGACTCTCTTATATAGACTTCTTAGAGATGCTGGAAAAAAAGTTACCTGCAACTTTGAAACTTGGCAATTTCATTTGTTATTAGTAATGTTAATTATGTTTTAATTTTATGAAATAATTCCGTTTTAGAAATGGGAATTGTTCTGTTGGAAAATTTAGTACACTTGATTCTCAATTTAACGTGTGTTTAACATGTTCAAGTTCAACTTTACACTGTTGAAAGCTGGCTGGTTGAAATAAGATACATGGAAGGCAGAGAATTTTCCCAGTGCGGAAGGTGCTTTGAAGCTCCTAGGTTGGCTTACTGGGCTCTGGGAGGCTTTTGCAAGATCTTAGATGGCCCTGTGAAATCTTGTGAGAGCCTCCCAGAGCTGGTAAGCAAGAGCTTCAAAGATTTGTGCCTTGCTTGGGTGGGGTAAAATCTGTTCAGTGTGTCAGCTTCAGAAGGTAAGATTGCTCACATAGGGTCAGTTCCAATGGATTGTTTTGACTATATGCAATTTCGGCTTTACACGCTATCCCTGGAACGTAACTCGTGTGTAAGATATGACTGACCTGTAGCGGGAAATTTTCCATTACTCATAATTTCCCATCCTACTGCGGAATGCTAGTACACTCCTTTTAAGTAGCACATTGCTTCTAAGTAGAAGCTAAATTTTCTAGAGTGTTGATGAGTGACTGTTTACTTCTTTCATCTAGGAAACATAATACTCATAAAAGTCAAACCTGTTTAATTTTGCAACTTAAGTGTTGGCACTGAATTTAGTATTACTTTCAGTTTTTCTCCCAGAAGTGTGGGTTAGAGTGCTGATAAAAACAGGCCTGTAGGATGCACAAGTTTTAGAATTCTTCATTTGGTATGATTACAGTGGTACCTCGGGTTAAGAACTTAATTCGTTCTGGAGGTCTGTTCTTAACCTGAAACTGTTCTTAACCTGAAGCACCACTTTGGCTAATGGGGCCTCCTGCTGCTGCCGCGCTGCCGGAGCACGATTTCTGTTCTTATCCTGAATCAAAGTTCTTAACCTGAAGCACTATTTCTGGGTTAGCAGAGTCTGTAACCTGAAGTGTATGTAACCCGAGGTACCATTGTACTTTGGGAAATGCACCTATTTTTGATTGCAGGATATGGAGAGAAGCAACTTGAGTAATTACAGATCACTTTTAATGGGAAAAATAATTTTCTCCTTTGTTGGGTAGTTACTACTGTGGTCCTGAAACAAATGTTAGCTTTGGGACCCTCATGCAGTTAAGAAGGGAGGAGTTCGTGTAGGCTAAGCTGGGAACATAAGAGTAGGCAGCTGCTGCTCGCTTACTCTTCCTCCTAAGCCTCCATGCAGATCAGCACTGTTGACTGAACATTGCTGCCTCAGGTTGGAAAGGAACATGTGCCCTGCCACTTGTTCCTGTTCAACACCAATCAAGGCTCTGTTTCTATGTCTACCCTCTGGTTTTGCGGGAGCAGGCACAGAGAATAGTTGCTGCCTCTTAACCCCCTTGGTCCAAGAACTCCCAAATTGAGTGGTTAAAGTGGCATTCAGTGATTCTACCAGCTGTTTTAGGAGCAGGATGCTGAAGGAAGTAGCAGATGGTGATGGTGCTGCTGCTTGGGTGCTCCTAAAATACCTGCATGGAGCTTTCATTGGTTGTCACTCACATGTGATTCTTCTTTGAAGAAGCCCCCATCCCTGGCTAATCATTTCTTAAGGGGCACATTTTTGTTCTGATTCCAATTTAGTGACTGTATCTCCCGAGGGTTTTGATGTAATAGTTCTGCATTTAATCTATCACTCATTGATTACCTATAAGAGATTTAGCATGGTTAATTCAGAATTCTGGTCCTATTCTTGGAGTTACTGTGTCCCACCCAGCCTGCATCAGTGTTAGGTTTTTACTCGATCTCAACCCAGATGGAAAAATGCATTGGGACTGGAATACCCCCTTTCCTGGAATTATAGTTATGAATTGAGAGAACATTAATATTTTAAACCCTCCAAATAGCAAGGCACTGTATTTCTATGCATGCATACTTGGGAGTAACTCTTACTGGACTCAGAAGAGCTTTTTTTCTGCATGTATAGGTTTATGCTGCAAGGGTTATAATAGGAGTCGTTTTGCCAACAATCTTTTGCTGTTCCAAAGATCTGAACTGGACAGTGCCTGCCAGTTTTACTATCAAAGGGTCTTGGAGAAACCAGGCTTGAATGGAGAGTTTAGTACCAAATCTTTCCAGCCGAGGAATGATCAATAAATTTTAAGAAGAGTTGTGTGTTACTACTGGCTGCACCCTCAATTGTAGTTACTCAAACTGCAATTGGTAGTTTTGAATTCTTGGTATCTTTTCGAACAGAAATACTGCTTTAGCATATATGTTAACATATACCAATCCACATGCTGCTTCTAGAGAAATCTGTTTTCCTATGTGCATGTTAGCTTTTCTACTTGTGTTAATATATGAGTCATGTAAGTGTAAGTTTTCTCTAAATATTTTAATGAACTCCAGTGTGTGCATTAATTTTACAGAGCAGTTTCCTAGATGAAATTTTGTAGAGTTTTGTAAAGGTGGGTATACTACATTGCTATTTTCCATCAAGCAAAACAACTAAGCTTGCTTCTAGTAAGATACAAACTTTTGCTTGATAGAAAACATTAAGTTACTTATCAGAAACAAACAAAACAATTTTGTCAAAAATACTCCTATTATTTACAACCCTTGCAGTATCTTATGTTTATCTCTCTTTTTTTGCACAGCAGTATGATGGCTTCAGGCTGTGAAGTGATTTATAAATCTGTAAAACAAACAAACAAACAAACAAACAAACAAACAAACAAAACTTCCTTACAAAAAGATGGTGCCTGCTGCAATATGGACATTTATTATCTAAAAACAGAAATTGGTTTAGGAATTACATCAGATACCAAAACCATTTTCATGCAACAATAGATAGATAGATAGATAGAAACATTCTGTATTATATAGTTTTACATATGTAGAAACATCTCCAGTTTTAATGGTGGTCATGAGATTACAGTACTGGTATCTTGCATCTTCATTCCCATAGTGGCAGTATAATGTTGTTGTTGAAAAATTGCAGCAAGGATGTTTTTCATATGTATATACTTAGTGTCAAGTGAGCTACAGTCAGATAGCAATATCTCACTGGTCTGGGAATGGACATTAGTATCTGAATAGATTCGTTCTAGAAGTGTTTAGACCTCATCTACACTATGATATCATCTTTCTAAATAAAACAGAAGTAGAACCATTACAAATAACTTTTATTGTCTAAGAGTTTCAAAGTTATATTAACAATTAAGGTGCAATCCTATGTATGTCTGCTCACAAATATATATCATTGAGTTCAGGGGACTTACTCTGAGGTCAGAAAGATTTAATCTTAGTGTCTTTTTGGTACACATCATAGTAGGGCATTGAAAATTCACGATGCTTTATATAATTTTTGTATTGTCAAAACTGATAACAAAACTCCATAAATCAGTTGCTAAAAAACAGTTAAAAACAGTTAAAAGCAGTTAAAAACAGCCTATAACTATGCTATATATAAACAACCAGAAGCAAAGCCATAAAATATTGTCATAAAATAAATATTTTTTTAAGTGTTCATTAAAGGTGTCTGCCTCATCCCCTGCTTGTTTTGTGGGAAAGAATATTTAATAAATAATTTAAATCAACTTTCCCTTTTATACTTCACACAATTCTTAAACAAACATACATATTCATTGTTTAATGAATATTTACAGCTAAATACGCTCTGAACACAGTCAGGGAGAAAGTCTCATCCTTGGAGTAGTTGTAGTTAGTATTGCACTGTTAAACTAACATTTATTTTATTTTAGGAAATTGCATATATGATAGTGCATTCTCTGCTCACCACATTGGAATGCTTATTAGAAGTCAACCACATATAACAAACAAACAGTTTTTATTTCAGAGTTTTTATATATAAAAGGGCACTGGCAAAGTACACTAACTTTCAGGCAACAAGGGCTGGTAACTACTGGTAACTACAGGAGCCAGGGTGGAGGTGCAAGATACCCCAGGTCTTCCTTTCCTTGTTATGGCCCACAAGCTTTTGAACATGACCAAGGTAGGAAGGGAAAATGGGCCCCTGTTGAGGCCCTTAGAAACTCCCCACAGGTAGACTCTGCACCGCTGGTTCGACTGGCCATATCGGTTATTGAAGAGGCTGAAGAAAGGAAATGTTGATGTAAAATCTAGTAAGCAGAAAGGTGTATCTGTAAATTATATAGCTGTATCCATATACAGTGGTACCCCGCAAGACGAACGCCTCGCGAGACGAAAAACTCGCAAAACGAAAGGTTTTTTCGTTTTCGAGTTGCCTCGCAAGACGAATTTCCCTATGGGCTTGCTTCGCAAAACGAAGCTTGCCCAGGGGACAGCGGGTCTTCTCTTTTGAAGCAAGGGGCGGCGGGGAGAAGCGATCTTCTCCCCGCAGCCCCAGGTCCGGGGACAGCGGGAAGCGCTTCCCGCTACCCCCGGACCTCTTTTGAAGCAAGGGGCTGCGGGGAGATCGCTTTTCCCCGCAAACCCTTGCTTCAAAAGAGGTCCGGGGGCAGCGCGAAGCGCTTCGCGCTGCCCCCGGACCTCTTTTGAAGCAAGGGTTTGCGGGGAAAAGCGATCTCCCCGCAGCCCCTTGCTTCAAAAGAGGTCCGGGGGCAGCGGGAAGCGCAGCGCTTCTTCCCCGCTGCCCCCGGACCTCTTTTGAAGCAAGGGGCTGCGGGGAGATCGCTTCTCCCGGTGCTCCGAAGCCGGGCGGGGGGGAGGGAACACCTGCCCCCACCGCCCGGCTTCGGAACGCTGCTCCGAAGCGGGGCGGGGGGGCGGGAACACCTGCCCCAGCCGCCCCGCTTCGGAACGCTGCCCCGAAGCGGGGCGGGGGGGGCGGGAACACCTGCCCCAGCCACCCCGCTTCGGAACGCTGCCCCGAAGCGGGGCGGGGGGGCGGGAACACCTGCCCCAGCCGCCCCGCTTCGGAACGCTGCTCCGAAGCAGGGCGGGGGGGCGGGAACACCTGCCCCAGCCGCCCCGCTTCGGAACGATGCCCCGATGCCGGGCGGTGGGGCAGGAACCTCTCCCCCCGCCGCCGGGCATCGGAACGATGCCCCGATGCCGGGCGGTGGGGCGGGAACCTCTCCCCCCGCCGCCGGGCATCGGAACGATGCCCCGATGCCGGGCGGTGGGGCGGGAACCTCGCACCCGGCCGCCGGGCATCGGAAAGAGGTCCTGGACCTCTTCTGAAGGCAGGCGGGGGCAAAAGTCTTTGCTCCCCCCACCTGCCTTCCCGGGACAGCGTTCGCTGCCGACCCCCAGCATTTTAAAATCTCCTCGGGGCAGCGGAGACTTCGCTCCCGCCCGCCAGCATTTTAAAATCGCCCCGGGACAGCAGGGGCTTTTAAAATGCTGGCGGTCGGCAGCAAAGCCCTCCTGTCCCCGGAGCTTGCGGGGCGGGAGGTGGGAAGAAGGGCTTTTCTTCCCACCGCCAGCCTTCAGAACAGCCTTCTGAAGGCTGGCAGTGGGAAGAAAAGCCCTTTCCCCCCCCCCCCCCCAGCCTTCAGAAGAGGTCGGGGGACAGACTGTCCCCGGACCTGGTCTGAAGGCGGTTTCCCTAGGAACGCATTAATTGATTTTCAATGCATTCCTATGGGAAACCGTGCATCGCAAGACGAAAAAACCGCAAGACGAAGAGACTTGCGGAACGAATTAATTTCGTCTTGCGAGGCACCACTGTAATAAAATCAGTCAATGCACACACATGCACACAAACGAGAAAATAAATATTATACAGACATATGCAATTTCCTCACCAAGGTTCATCAACAGTTTTTAGAAATGAGAAACTTTTTGACTCACCCACATCCAGGAGTGTGTGTGTGTGTGTGTGTGTGTGTGTGTGTGTGTGATTAAAAAAACCCTAAATGAAAACTGATGCATACTAAAAAATTCCTCCCCCTTTTTATATGTTTGACATGAAGGTAAAGCTCAATGGAATTAAGAAAGCTATACTAAATTCTTGTGCTGTCCTTTCTAGGAGGAGAGACTTCAGCATGCAAACCTTCATCTGTTCGGCTTGCACCGTCATTTTCATTCCATGCTGCTGGCCTTCAGATGGCTGGACAGATGTCCCATTCGCATCAGCAGTACAGCGATCGTCGGCAGCAAAACTTAAATGACCAACAAGTTTCTGCCTTATCATATGCTGACCAGATTCAACAGCCTCTCACCAACCAGGTATGCGACATTTAGGAAATAAATATTTAAGCTGAGATAGTGCTCATGCACATCAGTCTGGAGTTCCAGACCCTCCCGCTAATAGTTCACGTCACTCCCACCTGACTCCGCTTCTTCACTGCAGAGTGGCAGTTGGGCATTTGATGGTAACACATGATTCTAGTATAAAAATATGAGCGGGGAAATGCCTTTTTTCATATCTCACCTCAGCCATTAACTCACTAAAAGTATGCATAATGTTGCTGATAGCTTAACTATTTCTGTTAATTGTGCTTGGAACTTTGTTTAGTTCTTGGGTTAAGGCAAGGAGCTGGGTTAGCTTTAATCATGTAACGTGTTGCTGACAATAACTCATGGCTTAGACTGGTTGTAGCAAGTCATATTCCAGGAAGGATTGTGGGGTTTGGAGGGTGGAGGTATGCGAGCGGGGAAAAAAGATTCCATCTCTCTCTTGATTTCTTAACCATGGTCATGTGGCAAATGCTACATTTGTACTAAACCTGAGTGGCCTTAGACAAGCCACATGTATGTGCAATAGAGAGATAATTATAATAATCTATAACTTATATAGATAGACCCGTAATATAGATAGGGATGGATCGAGGGGGAGAAAGATGCTAATAGTAAGCAATATATGCATTGCTTTTTTCTGGGGGGAAGCAGGGGTATGCATACCCCTAAACATTTTGTGAATCTAAGTTTGGCCTCATTGAGGGGCAGTATTTCAAATTGAGTAGGAAAATTAGAGTACTCCCAAACTTTTTTTAAATAATAAAAAAACACACCACTGGATATATGTATTGCATTCTGCATTCAGATTTACAATAATTAGAGTTTTAAAATTTTACATGGGATGGAAACTCCA
Organism: Podarcis muralis; assembly: GCF_964188315.1. Lineage (NCBI taxonomy): Eukaryota > Metazoa > Chordata > Lepidosauria > Squamata > Lacertidae > Podarcis > Podarcis muralis. The sequence continues at coordinate 54,900,589 of NC_135658.1, forward strand.
GGCCCGACTTTGCATTCACTGATTTTCTGCGTAACTAATACCAGATTCTTCTTCCCACAATCATTACTCCACTGTGATTATAGTAGTAGCATGGTGTTTTTTAAAAGTGTAGTGTAGTCTGTAAAATATGTCATGATATTATTCCCGAGGAGCTACTTCATCAACTCAAGTCTACCCCAAAAGTTACCTTGCCTAGTCCTTTGTGGTTCCATCTCTCTATTCCACAAGGTGTTCTTGCATCTTCAGTCTTCATTTGGGTACCCAAAGCCAAGTGTTTGTTAAACTAGCCTATCTATAACTGCAAATTACACTTTCTTCACCACCTAGATGATACTTGAAAGTAGAAAGTAGAAGATACTTTCAACCCATTTACGGTATGGAATTAAGCAGTTTAAAATATTTAATAATTGGTGTATTCAAGCAAAGGAACCAGGAATGAAAGTCCACCTACTAGTAAATTGTGCAGTCTTACAGCCTACCACTGGCCTCTACTGGTAAGAGTGCATTTAAGATGCATCCTAATTCTATGCTAGTTGACATTTTATTGTTTAACTGTTTAAAATCAAGCCTAAAATACATAGTTCTGAAGTTACTACTTCAGAAAGAAATTCTCTTCAAATGGTAATAATTTGTTAGACATCTTTGCTGCATAAGATTTCCAACATATAGTCTCAGTGGATGAGATGCAGTTATGTCTTCCCACTTGTGCAAGAGGAACTCCAGTAGTGAAATAGAATTTGTACTTTCTTTCCTCCAATCCACCCATCCCTAGATCTGCTATGTGGGTTTTCCCAACCCTCTGGAGAATATTTGAGGTGTGTGGGGAGGGGTGGAAATAGAAGGGGAGACCAAGAAAACCCATTGTGCTACTAGACATCTATTCATACAATGTTAGATATCACCCAGTATTTCTATCTATTATCATTTCTATAGTCTTCATTCTTAAGGCCTTCACATCCTGTTCATAGTTTTCCTAGAACATTTGGCTGGCCTCTGTTGGAATGAGATTGTAGACTAGCTAAAATCTCAATCTGATTTAGTGGGGCTTTTCTTTATATTCTTTTAGTCACTTGTCTCCTGTTTTAAATCTTCATTATAAAATTCTAAATTCTTTGCATTGGGATTTAAATTAATCTTATCCATAGCATACAGTTTACTTAAAACCCCATTGAAAGTCCTCCTAATTCAGACCAAGTGTCCATCTAGAATTGAATGCTTCTGGTATGCTTTGCATGGCTGCAAGCACACAGGAAGGCATTAACCTTCTTCAACTGTTTCCTTCCACCTCCCGACAGGTTGTTTCAGGAACACAATATCTGAAACTGGAGGTTTCTTTTGGCTGTCATGTCTAACCCATTGATAAACATGTTCTTTGTGGATCTGTTCAGTCTCATTTTAAAGCTTTCTTGGCACATGGCAATTGCTTCATATTGCTGCAGCCGTAAAAATTGCTGATCAGTTTTGTTGGTGTCCCAGAATTTTAGTTGTATTAGAAAGGGAGAAGAATTTCCATCTTGTTCTACATTATGCCCTTCCTCAATTGTCTTTTTTCTAAGTTAAATTACTCCAAACACTTTTCTTTATCCTTCTACCCTTTAATAATTTTGTTGACCTTTTCTGCACCAAATCCAACTCAATGATTATCTCTTTGTGATGGGATTGTCCAAATTACATAGTATTTCAGGTGAGGCCAGACTGTATATTTCCACAAGGGCATTATTTTAGTTTTCTTTTTACTTTAGTCTCTTCCCTAATAACTCCCAGCAGTGAGTTTGCCTTTTATATTGTTGCTTCTCACTGAGATGACATTTTCCTTGAGCTGTCTGCGGTGTCTGTAAGACCTCTTTCCTAGGTATTCACTACCATTTCAGGCCCCCATCATTGCATATGTGATTTTAGGATGTTTTGTTCCCAAGTGCACCACTTCCTTACGCCCAACTTAATTTGCTATTTAGAAAAGTTATTTTGGTTTGCTCTTCACTGTCTTCTTGAGCTTCTGCTATTCTGAATACAGGTGATGACCATTTCACACGGGGCTTCTGTTCCCTCCCTCCCCCCATGTTGGTGGAGCCCCACCCCCTTCTGAGTCAATAAGGACCTGTATGCTGGCAATCACACATCAATTGGATGCACTTAAAATGGTCACCACCTGTAATTTGAAGTCATCAAAAGTTTAACCAATTTCTTACCCCAATTTCATGTCATTTTTGAATAAATTAAATGGAACCTATCCCTATTGCTTACCTTCCTATTGTAAAAAACTATGTTTACTTCTATGTTCTGCTCCTGTTTTTTAACCGTCACTAATTGCTAAGATTGTGCAGGAGATGTTGGTTGTGAACTTTGTCAGAAACTTTTTTGAAATCCATATGTAGAATGTCAGCTACATCCACACATTAGTTCTCTTAAATAATGTGAAACGTTTGGTGATGCACAACTTCCCTTCACAGAAAAAATCATGATTCTTCTTCAATGTGGCTAGTTCTGTATTCATTATATATTTTGGAAAGTGGGCCTGTTTGCTGTGCATTTTGACTCCTCTTAAGATACCACAACCATCTTTTGCATGATGGTTCCTGAGATCAAGGACCAGGTTCTTAATTGTGTTTGGATAGAGTTAAACACCATTTTGAATCAATATATTGGACTGAACCTTTCAAAACTGAACTGATTTTTTTGGCTTATTAGAATTCCTGAGCAGCACCAGGTATGAGACTATAGTGCCTAATATTCCCAACTAATACAGACTAAGTGGCCTGCAACTTCCTGGCTCCCCTCCAATACCCCCCCTTAAAAACAACAACAACACTGTTGTTACACTAATGGGTAGTCAAACTTCCAGTACAGAAGCCAATTTTAGTGACAAATTGCAGATTTGTGTAAGGAAATCAATATACCATCTGGATCTGCTGGCCTGTTAATGTTCAGTTCATTTTCTCTGGAACTTCACCTTTCATCACTTTGATTTGTCTTCTACAGTGCTAAAAAAAACCAAAAACACATCACTTCAAGCATGGATATCTTCTGACCAGTATTTTTTGCTGTTAAAAATAATACACAATGAATGCATTGAACTCTTCAGTCTCCCCATCTTCCTTCAATAATCCTTTCAATCTTTGTATTATCTAGTTGTCCAACATCCACTAGACCATCAATCACAGTTCTGTCAGCATTGTTGCCTTTTGTTTTTAAAGGAGTTGCACTCCTCTTATATTCCAGTCCTATGTGGATGCTGCAAATATGATTACAACTGAAAAGCTTGTAGGATGATTCTTCAGGAGTCATTTGGTTTTAAGGTGTCTTAGTGAGCTAGACTATGAAAATTTCTCCCTTTTTCATTTCTTGTTGGAAAACTGTGTTATCACTCACAAGGAATATGTTAAAACCATTTGACAACTTGTTTTACAGACTTTAGGCTCCATCTGCTGGCCAGAGAAAATTGTAACACATAGATCAGGTTCACAGCTACTGCTAGCAATATATTTATTTTGCTGTTAAAGGGGATTTAAAAACTTGGGAAGATTCACTTAAAATAACAAAATCTCTCAACCCAATATCCCTTGTTTCTGCCACAACCATTTGCCTCTAATTTTACTCAATCAAATTAAGTTTTCACTTTCCCGCCAGAAGGTTTTCACTTTCCTGTTTGCCTGTGTTCTGTGTCCAAAACTTTATTTCCACTTCTTTTATCCTAAGTAGCTTTAACACTTGTGAATATCCCATAGCATCACAACAGCTCAATAAGTGGCTGGGATACAGAAAAAGGTGGACAGCAACCAGTTTTTGTCTTTCTGCCTATCTCACGTCAGTTTATATCGGCATCTATAAATATAGAACTATTAAAATGTGAGCTGGAAAAAAATGAACCTCTGAAATTCCAAAGCATTTTGAATTCAGTATATTGAAAAATCTTGCATTGATATATTTGGGATGAGTGATAACATGAGCAATAGCCAGAGCAGATGACAACTTCTATTTTGTATTCTGTTTGTGATGGGTATCCATGTACATCTTTTTGGAATGGCTCAACACTCCTTCAGATACCTGGTCAATCCTTGTTCACAAACCTTCAAAGGAAAAAACAAACCCAAGCCGCCTAAACATACTTTGAATTTTTCAAAATACCAGAATACAGAAATATATATGCTCTGTAATATGACTTCACAAAGTCTCTTTAAGTTTCAAGTAAAATAGTTAAATTCAGTTGTTAAACTCAGACTAGAAAATCCAGTGAAAAGTCAGTAAGAGGACCCAAGCAATATTTTTACCTTTTTTGGGTAAGGTAATAGTGTAAGTGGGTAGTTATTAACATCCAAGCCAGGTCCTCAGTGAAGTTAGATAGACATAACTAAAATAGAAGCTTGGGAAGTGATACAATGTAGTTCTTGATAACCTGAGTAGCCAATCATCATTAGAGAGGAAAAAAACGGATCGACCTCATGTTGAAGTCTGTCAGTCTGTCTAGTAAAGAAAGAGTTATATGTTTGCTGCAAGATCCAAAATGTGATGTGTTTAATTGGTTAAGAAGTATATTGGAGAATTATTTTAATAATAATAATAATAATAATAATAATAATAATACTTGTGGTATAGTTTCAACGCAACATTTCTGAACATTAAATGTTTGAATGCACCCTATCATCACCACATTGCACAAAGAAAAACCGCAGGGACAAAAATGTCAGGAAAATCGAACCTTATTCTCTTAGTGCAGAGGTCTACAACCTTTTGGAGCCCACGGCTCCCTTGACCAACTACATTTTTTCTGTGGCACCCCTGTGGGGCTCAGGAGGCCAGTTATGCCACCGCTAGCTTGCAGAGCTGGCAGCTTCTCACACTTTTTTGAACACCCTCCCTTGTGGAGGGTTCCCTCAGCCTCCTCTCCTCTCTCCTTGGGACTGGGCAGTCACTGCTGTCACCCCTAGTCTCTGAGCTGTGCCCCCTGCCCAAAGAGAGGTGCTTTGTCATACTGCCCTACAGGGGCCTTGGAAGAGGAGGCCCCCAGCCTTAGTGACCCAACGGAGACTGGCCAAAGGTGAACATGAGGCCAGTACCTTACCTTGGGAGGTAGCAGCGGCAGCACTGGGCGTTGCCGGGCCAGCATGGCGAAAAGGCTTCTCGGCTCCTAGGCAGGCCTCACACACAGCAAGCATAGGAAAGGCCAGTGCAGTGCCTGCCAGCCTGCCCGGCCTCCCACTTGTCTGTCTATTACCAACAGCAAGGGCTGGCATACTGGCTGGGCTCCACCACCTACTTGCTTGCTTACTCTGAGGCAGCTCCTGGCAACCAGCACCCCCTAGCCAGCCCCAGAGGCAGCATTTGCCTAAGGAGCTGTAGTCAGGGCTGCTGCAACAAGCAGCTGTGCAAGCCTTTGGGAGGCAGAGACGTGAGAGGGCATCAGAAAAGGGAGGACAGAAAGAGGGACAGGGGCCAGTGTTGCCTGTGGCACTCCTGACCATCATTCAAGGCACCCCAGGGGGCCATGCCACACTGGTTGAAAACCACTATCTTAATGTCTTAATGTCAGATTTTTAAGGTGTTTTTTTTAATTGTTGGGTGGTCGGAGTATTCAGAATGCTTTCTCCCATCTGAAGTGGTGCAACCCAGGAAATGGTTTACCTTTGGATCTCCTGAATGGATAAACTGGCTAATATTTTCAGGACAACTTAGTTGTGTGTGTTACACAGCCTTTAATAAAGAACAAACCCTGTCTTCTAATTTAAGTAACATGTGAAAAACAAAACATACTGACCAAGGTTTAGCCTGTTCCAAACCTTTGCATGCCCCTCTCTCCTTTTTGAAACAGTTTCAACATGACAATTTCAAAAAACACAATTTAAAGTTGGATTGATAGTGTTGCCCACAGCTTACAAAACCAGACACCACAACAAACCACAGTTCTCAGAAAGTAAAAGCCAAAGCTCCCGAACTCCTCCTCCCAGTCATGCGGCTGATGGGAGAATGTCAAACCAAAGGCCCGCTGTGGCTGTACCTTGTACTGAAACGTGGTTTAGTAGTATGATGTGTGATTGCAGCCACTATTAATATAGCCTTTAAAACCCCTTCAAATCCTGTTGGGAGTGATCCAGCTATCTAATTGTGGTGATTTCATCTTTGAAGGAAATGTGATACTAGTATTTACACTGTAATAGTGTTTAGATTTTGGATTTTTTTTTAAAGCTACAGTTGTACCTCGGGTTACAAACTTAATTCTTTCCGGAGGTCTGTTCTTAACCCGAAACTGTTCTTAACCTGAGATGAGCTTTCACTATTGGGGCCTCCTGCCACTGCGCGATTTCCGTTCTCATCCTGGGGCAAAGTTCTTAACCCGAGGTACTACTTCCAGGTTAGCAGAGTTTGTAACCCGAAGCGTTTGTAACCACTGTACTCTTCTTTTGAGGAGGATAGAATAAGGCAATCCATTAATTCATTTTAGATACTGTGTTAGTCTATTCCAATTTGCTTAAGGTAATATTTGATATTGCCATTTTACAGAGGCGGATGCCCCAAACCTTCCGTGATCCAGCAACTGCTCCTCTGAGAAAACTATCTGTGGATTTGATCAAAACTTACAAACATATTAATGAGGTAAATTTTCATAATTCACCCAGCTGCCTTTTATTTGCACACAAATGGTTTTGTTTATTATAAGTAGCATCTTAACAGGTTTTGTGTTTTCTGTACATGATGCATTTCCTGATACTAAGATGCTAATTGAGTTGTATAGTCTTACTCTAATAAGGTGGTGGGTTCCTGTTGGCATTAAAGATTACCAGCAAAAGGTAATCTTTTCTTTCCAGTAGTCATTTTGGTGGCCTTGTTTTGCTTTCAGAGTGATTGGCATGGGGCCACTAGAAGGCATAAGTTGTACTTCATTAATACAATTTCCCTGAATTGAGGGTTTTTTTTTGGAAAATACAGTAGTGTTTTAAAACAACAAACATTGTCTGGTGATTGGTTCCTGTAATTATGTTTTGTAACTTCAGGTTTACTATGCAAAAAAGAAACGGCGACACCAACAGGGCCAAGGTGATGATTCGAGTCACAAAAAGGAGCGAAAGGTTTACAACGATGGATATGATGATGATAACTATGACTACATTGTGAAAAATGGGGAAAAGTGGATGGATCGCTATGAAATTGACTCTTTAATAGGCAAAGGTTCATTTGGACAGGTAAGCAACCTAAGTACCTCATTGTTCGGATATGGCAAGTTGTAGCCACTGTGTGTACAAGCTGCTTCACCATTTATATATAATCCAGGCTACCAATAGGAAAAATATGGGTGGGATTCAGCACTGCACTTTGATGAATGCTCTGTCTGCACAAGCATTTATGCTTCCCAGATGGAATGATCCCATCTCTCCTTTCCCTGCATGACGGGGGAAAGCTCTGTTGTGCAAGCAGAAGTCCTTGCACACGGCTTACACCGATGGGGGTCATTAGGTGAATCCTACCCATTATTAGTTTTATCAGGTTGACTCAGCATTTGATAGGCCCTGTCCAAAGTAAAGCTATGAGGGATCATTGGTTCTTTGTTCAAACTGCATCTTTGAGAGATTCTATTGCTTTGAAGAAATATTTTATATAGATAATGATTTTTGTGTTAGACATCTTAATATATATATATATGTGTGAGATGATATGTATTTTTATTTTACAGGTTGTAAAGGCATATGACCGTGTGGAACAAGAGTTTGTGGCTATTAAAATTATAAAGAACAAAAAGGCTTTCCTAAATCAAGCCCAGATTGAAGTGCGACTTCTTGAGCTTATGAACAAACATGACACGGAAATGAAATATTATATAGGTATTATTTGAGAACTTTATATTTGCATCTTTATCACAATGATGAAGCATTGCATTTTCTTTTTCATTTTTAAGTAGTTCAGTCAAATTTTTCAATAGGAAGAAATCAGTTCATCTTTGCCAATATGCACTTTGTACCTAATGTTTGGGAAACAAACTATATGAAGATCTCTTACTTAATCTTTCTTGTAATTTCTTGGTCTCTTGCTTCCTTCCATCTTTATCATTGTCCAGATGTGTGGTTTCCTCACTTGGAAGGCCAATCTATAACATCCTTCCCTGTTGTGGTACCCTCCAGATGTTTTGGACTACTGACTGACACCTATGCCCATCAACACAGTCCAAAACATGTGGAGGGCATTAGGATGGGGATGGTTGATCTATAAGTTCTGAATAGTTCTAATTACCTATAGTAAGAGAAATCCATTCAAAGATGCACATTTCAGATGACTGCAGTTGTCTTGTTCAGAGCATCACCTCAATTAATTGCAAACAGATTGCAAAAGGTATCCAAAGTTGTTGCCAAATAGTTCCTCATTATTGCTCCAAGTGTGGAACTTTTGACAGCTATATAATCTGTTGCTATTTAAACAAGTCCATATGTGTTGATTGCTCATTTTAGGTTGCTCTAATAGTAATTACCGTATTTTTCGCTCTATAACACGCAGATTTTTTCTCCTAAAAAGGAAGGGGAAATGTCTGTGCGTGTTATTGAGCGAATGTGTGGTCCCTGGAGCCAAATGGCGCGAGGGGAGGCAAAAAAAATCAGGCAAAAATCAAATCGCGCGTCTCGGAGAAGGGAAACCTGAAAAGAGGAAGCGGCTGCTTTCCTGCATTCTGCCTCAGGGTCTTACTGCCCACCCTTCTCTGTTTCCTTGCTGTGTTTGCTCAAACGGAACAAAGAGCAGGGAAAGCCCCTCCCCTCCAGGCAAGCAGAGGGGAAAGCAGAGTGTCGTCTCTGTGCTCCGGTGCTGCTGAAAACATGCAGGAGGGAGGGAGAGAGAGAGAGAGCGAGAAAGCGCGCGCGAGGTGGCTGGCTTGGGTGGGTAGGTGAGGGAAAACTTTTGCCTTCCTTTCCTCCCTCCCGTTATATCCCTCTCCTGCATTCTTAGCCAGCTGCTTCTCTGCACACCCCTCTCGTGCTCCTTGTCCGTTCTGTGTTTTTCCTTCCCTCCCCACTTAAAATGTGGTTAAAAAGCATGGATCCACATGGATCCTCAGGATCTTCGCATTGGGTCACCCCAAATTCACCATCAGATCACATAGCATGTCCATGGCTACAGCCTGCCCCCCCCCAAAATCATGCACCCACTGTTGCCTGGGGCTGCAATGGTGCAAAAACGTGGTTAAAAAGCATGGATCTACATGGATCCTCAGGATCTTTGCATTCGGTCACCCCAAATTCACCATCAGATCACATAGCATGTCCATGGCTACAGCCTGCCCCCCAAAAATCACACACCCACTGTTGCCTGGGGCTACAATGGTGCAAAAACGTGATTAAAAAGCATGGATCTACATGGATCCTCAGGATCTTTGCATTCGGTCACCCCAAATTCACCATCAGATCACATAGCATGTCCATGGCTACAGCCTGCCCCCCCCCCAAATCACGCACCCACTGTTGCCTGGGGCTGCAATGGTGCAAAAACGTGGTTACAAAACATGGATCCACATGGATCCTCAGGATCTTTGCATTGGGCCAGCCCAAATTCACCATCAGATCACATGTCTGTGGCCACAGCATGAAGCACAAAAATGATACATCCACTGTTTCATTCAGAATGTTTTTCCCCTTGTTTTCCTCCTCTATAAACGATGTGCATGTTATGGTCAGGTGCGTGTTATAGAGCGAAAAATATGGTATATTTTGGCAGCAGCTTGATATTAGTAGCCAAAGCTTGACGTTGCCCAAATTCAGACACATTTACATTGCTACTTTGTTAACTCAGCTGGCTGGCAGTTAAAACTCCTCACTAGTCAAATCCAAAAGGGACAATGTTGCTTGTGTATCTGGAAACAATTTCAAATCACCTTTTGCATAGAGCTTTCTCAGCAACTTACGTCCTAAATGACCACCTCAGTTCTGTAGACCAGTTGCTAATGGTGGCTCAGTAAACACAATATTTATGAATGAGCTGTTGGGTCAATCCACCTCCTTGGATTGGGTTTTGTTTTGTTTTTTGCAAAGAATTTCGTTTTATTTTTTAGGGTAGAATTAATGGTCTGGGGAACTTCTAGTCGGTTTATTCTTTTTTAAAACAACAACAACAACAACAACAACAAACCACCCTCTTTCCATTTGTTGAACATGTCGGTTACTGATCCCACCCTCCCCAAATAATCACCTTCTGTCTTTACTTACAACAAATCATATCTGCTTATACCTCCTTGTGAAAAGTGGGTTTCTAACACTTTCCTTAGATCACATTGATGCAGGTAGTTTTAATTTATCAGCAAGTGTGAAGCATGATCCTTTGGCCAAATTGGTAAATCTTCCAGAATAGGGAAATGTAAAACAGGTTGGGGCAGACGTTTGTGGACACCTTAGGAAATTTTGTGCTCTGTTGACTTGTCATCAATACTGTTATCATCTGGATCATTGAATAATATGTATCTATCTCGACATACATGATGTAGGATGCTCAAATAAAGCTTTAAAGCATGAAAATTTATAGAATTGGTTACCTTAGCAACTAACAATTTTGTATTTATGATTTTCACTTATGAGAATACATTTGTAATTACATTGTTTTCTTCTTTTAGTGCATTTGAAGCGTCATTTTATGTTCCGAAACCATCTTTGTCTAGTTTTTGAAATGCTCTCCTACAATCTTTATGACCTGTTGCGGAATACGAACTTCAGAGGGGTTTCACTGAACTTGACACGAAAGTTTGCACAACAGATGTGTACTGCACTGCTTTTTCTTGCAACTCCTGAACTTAGCATCATTCACTGTGACCTAAAACCTGAGAATATCTTGCTCTGTAACCCCAAACGAAGCGCTATCAAGATAGTTGATTTTGGCAGTTCTTGCCAACTTGGGCAGAGGGTGAGTATTTATAAAATGTGTTAACATTTGATGCAGGGCAGCTTGAAAAGCAGTATAAATTTCAGGATATTTCAATAAATCTGTTTTGTTTATAAAAATCTGTATAAACAAAACAGATTTTAGATCCATAATTTGTATGGGGAAAGGATTTAAATAAGTTCTTCAGCAGGTAAAAAAGGAGTGCCAGAGCTTCTGCATTCCCCCCCAAGCAAAGAATTTTAAATGATTCACTGCTTTTATCATGACCAGTATGTAAATACTTTGCTTTTCTAAAAAGATTAGTTGATGAGTTAACATGGCATTCAATAAATCTTGAACACATGTCAAAGTGCTTCCATTTTTTGCAGGGAAGAAAGGGAAGCTGCAGCAGTTTAATATATGAAGTATTTGGTTTTTGAAAAGTTGATCAGAACTACCTTTTCTAAAGTTGTAATTTTAACATAAAATAGGATTTTCAGTTTTTGAATGTAATAGCAAAATGATCTTACAATGTTTACTAAAACAAAATATTTTGTAATGTTTACTCTTAATACCTATCACATTGGTCACCTTGAGATTTCTCTGTATTTTTTAAATAACTGCCAAACTTTCTTGCAAATAGTTTTTATTGTTTCCCCCGTATCTTGTACTTCAGATAACAATGCTTGGCTGTAAATGATTTAATACCTAAACTAAGAATGGACTTAAGCTTATCTAATAACATTGTTTTTACAATACAGATATACCAGTATATCCAGAGTCGCTTTTATCGATCACCAGAGGTGCTATTGGGAATGCCTTATGATCTTGCAATTGACATGTGGTCCCTTGGTTGTATCTTAGTAGAAATGCACACTGGAGAACCCCTCTTCAGTGGTGCAAATGAGGTATGTAATTCCAAAAAGGTGGGGATAATCTTATGGAACTTTTTAATGTTGTGTAAAGCAAAGGCTTAATGTTATCTGGAACAGACAGTATAAATGATTGTGTGAACTAATCCTTATTTGGTGTCTTGGAATGCAGTCTAGAATGCAGGGTTTAACCTAACTTCCACATGCACTGATGTTGCATGGTGTTGTTTAGTATTTTACCTTCATAGATTTCCCCCCTTTCCTAACTGGTTTCTTCTGCTTCCTAAACAGGTGGATCAGATGAATAAAATAGTGGAAGTTTTAGGTATTGCACCCGCTCACATTCTTGACCAAGCACCAAAAGCAAGAAAGTTCTTTGAGAAGTTGCCAGATGGAACTTGGAACTTAAAGAAGACCAAAGATGGAAAAAGGGTAAGTTGCTCATTTGAATCTCAGTCTTATACTAATTTGTCTATAGCTCCCATTGATTTAAAGATAACTATTTCTAAGGAAGAGACAATGGAAATTTGTCTTACCATATTGTCAGAGACTGCCTCCAGGTCCCAGCTCACAGAGGACCAACGCTAGCCAGCGGTAATATACAAAAGTCTTTATTTAAGTACATTATCCATTTTCAAACCCTAGCGTGCGTCTCTACGTCTAGACACTAGACCGGCGAAGCTCCGTCTGAATCTCCGCCCCCTGTACACCAGCTTAAGACTCTAGCCTTACTCCACCTCTTCCGTCTCTCCTTCCGCCTCTGGGTCCTACTACCCCCCGGGATCCCTTCCTTCCTGGACGCTTCAGACGCGGACCCCTCTGACTCTTCCCCCTCCCTTCGGCGGGCTTTAGGACCTGGCTCCCTATCCGGGCTGCTCACTGCGCCACTCTCTTGTAGGTTTGAACTTGGCGCGCGCGCCCTGTCTTTGACCTTCCTTTCGACCGTTTCTTCGCTCTCTGATGCAGGCGTGGCCAATCCTGACTCATGTCCTTCTGCTGACGGAGAGCTGCCTGATGCCGATACCTGGGACTCCTCCCCCCTACTGCTCTTTGGTGGGGAAGCTGGTCCCGATTTCCAACTGCTGCTCTCTGAGTCCCCTCTGGCCCCTCCTTCCTGGGGTGTTCCCCTTGGCAACCCCCTTGCTCTGACCACGGGAGCCCCTTTCTGTGAATCCTCCGATTCGCTGGAGAGACTCAGAGACCTCGGACGGCTGTCATCGCTGACATCTCCCTCGGATTCCTCCCCCTCGGTCTCTATCTCCTCCCTTTCCTGTGCCTCTGCTCCTGAGCCCCTGACACATATATTTCTGTTCATGGACCAAGAAGGTGGACATTCCTCTGATGGGGTGATGCCTTCTTCTGGAGACAGCAGGCAGGTCCTAAACAGCCTTCTACCTCCTCCCCAGGGGTAGGGGCCATTGCACCCACCAGACCAACTGGCTAAGATTGTGAGGGAAACGCCAAAGGGGAAAAAATGGAGGAAATCTCACAACACTCAGGAGAAAAACTTCCCCAAAACTCACACCATTCAGGAATAAAAGAAGCTGAATAGAAGGGAAGGAAACACAAACATGCTATAGGGCCACACACTCAAATTTGAGGCTCAACTTTATAGAATAAAAATGCCAGGACAAGAAACCTGGAGAGAGCAACTCTGACCCAGCTACCATCAACTGTAAGCAGGGTCATTGTGGTGAGTGGGATGTCTGCTGGAGAAGAAGCAGATGACTATTCAGGACCATGCTTGTAAACACCAGTGGGAAACTATCCCTATCAGAAGAATGTCCTCCATCCTGATCCAGCAAATTTGGCTTTTGATATTGGTCTGCTACCAATTCTCAGCCATAGTTTCTTTCAATTTTATCTTTGTTCAACAAACCACAAGTCATCTCATTAGTAAGGAAACAAGTCAGCAGCTTAGTGTTCCTTCCAGCTGGTTTTGCCTCATGCCTTGGGAGCCTGCCAAACATCTGGGGTGAGGTGGCTAAACAACCAGTGGTTAAGCAATATGGTAGGGTTCAGAAGTAACACACAATCATAGTTAAAACAAACAATTGTTTGTAAGCTAACAACAAACCATGACTTTACATTGTGGCTGGTGGCCAGAAGACAAACCAGGGTTGGGTTCAGAAGTTCAAACAAATCACACCAGCTAAACAAACCACGGTATAGCATTCTGTGTAAATGACACTATTATATCATAAAATATGTGGTGCTTATATTCATTTTACAAAGAGACTTTTAAGTTCAATGAAAGTAAAATTAAAGTACTTAATATTAGAATATTATCAACAATATTTTGAGAACTGATAGCTTGAGGAATTTCTAATTTCTTAACAGGAGTATAAACCACCTGGAACCCGTAAACTTCACAATATACTTGGAGTTGAAACAGGAGGCCCAGGGGGACGTCGTGCTGGGGAATCGGGTCATACTGTGGCTGACTACTTGAAGTTCAAAGACCTCATCTTAAGGATGCTTGACTATGATCCGAAAACTCGAATTCAACCTTATTATGCCCTGCAGCACAGTTTTTTTAAGAAAACAGCAGATGAAGGTACAAACACAAGCAACAGTGTGTCAACAAGTCCAGCTATGGAGCAGTCACAGTCTTCAGGAACCACTTCTAGCACATCTTCAAGCTCAGGTACATTCTGATTATCACATTTGGGGGGGGGGGGGAGCTAAAAATATCCAATGTTAATCATGCTCACTATGGACCCACTGAAATAAATTGACTTAAGTAACTTAGTTAGATACCACCCTAAGCTTTTGTCAGAATATTTGCTGTCTGAATAAAATGGCATTATTTTCTCTAATCTTAAACCTCCCAAAAGATTTTTGACATTGCTTTAGTTTCCTTTGAATGGCAACAGCAAACTCTTAGCGGACTGTATGTCAGAAACTCATTTTTAGATAGAGCCTTGCTTTCTTGACTCATTATGGACGTCTTGATTACCATGTTAATAGCATTTTCATACATTGGTTCTGCTTAAATTTAAAAGGTGGCTCTTCTGGGACAAGCAACAGTGGAAGGGCACGGTCAGATCCTACACATCAGCATCGACATAGTGGTGGACACTTCACTGCTGCTGTACAAGCTATGGATTGTGAAACACATAGTCCACAGGTAAGACTCTTGAAAGGAAGTCTCTCTCTCTCTCTTTCAGACTCTGCTGATTTCAAAGAATTGAACTGACCAAATGGTCATTTCAGACACATAACAGTTTTTTGGGCTATACCTCAGGCTGGCCTGTTTTCTCCTACCTCTTTTCTGAATTCCTTTGCATCTTCTGGTAGGTTAGGCTGTGAAAAATGGTGACGTACCCTTGCCACTTTGAGTGTAATTCAGCTAATGAATCCCACCAGCAGAAGCCCCATGCAAGGATCCATGCTCTCTAAAATTGTTTCTGGCAGGTGGAGTTGGGGGGGGGCTTAGGAGGAACTCCCAGAACAGTGCTTGTTCTGTCTGGCAAGTTAAAATGTTTGCCCTGACAGAATGATTGCCTTAGCGCAACATTTAATTCCTCTCTCTGTGAGCTAGTGGCAGTATGGAGATTTAAATGAGGGCCTCCTACGTTCAAATCCCGTCCAATTTATATGTTATCATACTAATAAATTGCATCTCTTTTCTAATCCTTAATTTGGCAACATTATTCCTGAAGTGAGCTATCCAGATTATTGCACAGTAAACTTCCACATGAGGCTTTGCAAATGTCAAATCAGTTATCAAGGTCTTAGATTAGTATTTGCTTAATATACAGCAATGACCTTGTTCACATCTGCAGCTTGTTTCATTATCTATGTACTTTGACACCTAAATTATTGTCAGGATAAATAATAATTCCTTCTAGGTCAATAACTTGTTAAACTACTACCATTTAAGCCACCCTGTGACACCTAGGAATATGTGAATGTTCATTGTATGCATTTTAAAATGCAGATCTGCTAGTCTGAACTAGAACTTGAGTGTATTGCAGAACAAGGAAACTAGTGATCAGTGCAACAAAGTGTATCACTTCTAATTTTTTACTCTGTGATCTGAAATTTTACTGCCCCTTTTGTGTTTGAATTTATGGTATACAAATGCCAAACTTGTTTAGATACCTGTTTGGAAGTATGGTCTGTCTATATTAATGTATATGTTTAATTTAGGATTGATGCAATAGTTTTATTATTAATGCCAGCTGACATTGTTTCCCTCCTGTTATGATTGCAATAGTGTTTCACTTTTGAATGTTCATACTAAAGTTTGCTTTTATATTTTTTCTTTGGAAAAAACAAGCAAGATATCAAATAAGGGTCAACATGTTATGTTTAAAAAGTAGTTATTTATATTTAGCTTGAAGGGTATGACATAAAATAGAAGGATTTAATTTATTTATTTTTAATAACAGGTTCGTCAGCAGTTTCCTCCTCCTCTGGGTTGGACAGGCACTGAAGCTCCTACACAAGTCACTGTTGAAACCCATCCAGTTCAAGAAACCTCCTTCCACGTAACCCCTCAGCAACAGAATGCATTACACCATCACCATGGAAACACCTCCCACCATCACCACCATCACCACCACCACCACCACCATGGACAGCAGGCCTTGGGTAGCCGGACCAGGCCAAGGGTCTACAATTCTCCAACAAACAGCTCCTCTACCCAGGATTCTATGGAGGTGGTTCATACTCACCACTCCATGACATCCCTGTCTTCCTCAACTACTTCTTCCTCCACATCTTCCTCCTCAACTGGTAATCAAGGCAATCAAGCCTATCAGAACCGCCCAGTGGCTGCTAATTCATTGGACTTTGGACAAAATGGAGCTATGGACGTCAATTTAACAGTCTACTCTAATCCACGCCAAGAAACTGGCATAGCAGGACATCCAACATACCAATTTTCTGCTAATACAGGTCCTGCTCATTACATGACTGAAGGACACCTTGCAATGAGGCAGGGAATTGATAGAGAAGAGTCTCCCATGACAGGAGTTTGTGTTCAGCAAAGTCCTGTGGCTAGCTCGTGACTAAACTGAAACAAATTTGTTTCTTGTGTGTTTTTATAGAAGTGGTGTTTTTCCAAAAAAAGTGCAAAGCTGCTTGAATCAGAAGGAGATAGACTAACTGAACCGCTACAGAAGGGCAAAGCTGATTATTTTTTTAAACTTGAACAGATTGCAAAGGGACAGTAAAGTTTTTAGAGCCATGATACGTATCCTAGATAGCTTTGAGGTGATGTCTCACCTTGCTGCCCCTATTTTAATTACCAGAACCAAGTCATAGATTCCTTCCCCCCACCCATTCAACAGGAGTAAAAGTTCAAATGTTGGTCTTAGTTGCAAACAGCTTTTTAAAGGCACTGCCCAGGATCATATAAATGGGCTTTTGGGGAGTGTTTTTTTTTTAAATAAAAAAAAATAAATAAGAGAGGGTGGGAGAGAGTCATATGAATTTTAATTTCCCGAACACACATGAGCACGAAAAGGCAGTACTGTGAGGAAGAGGGACCTTCAGATTACAAAATATAGTCTTCAGCTGTTTTTTTAAAAAAGGGACGGTTGTAATGGTGTTCATGAGGCACATTGAGCATGCTAAGTGGCGGTGATCAGGATTCTCCTTATCTGAACCTACTGAGAATCAAAGCAGCAATTATAATGGGATTCTGTGTGTCTCATATTTTGAGACCACAATCAGCTAGTATTGAAATATGGCTGGTCTTGTAACTAAGGTGCACTGAGAAGCAATCAACAGGTTGGTCTTGGCCAGTCCAGGGGGAAGTCTAAGTGGTGGTCTTTGGGATAACCTTTGGCCTTATGGATTTGGACTCTTAAGTTAGAGGAGCCTACCATTTCAGATGCAATCACTTTTGGACATGCTTTTGCAGACAGTCCTTAATGCTGAAAACACAGAATGGGTAATTCAAGAGGCCTTTCTTTTAAAATAGACTTTTGTGACCCACTTATTGTAAGGTATTGCAAGGTCACTTTGCGTGTGTCATAAAGTTGACTTCCTTATTGGTTGAAGGTCACAGGAGTAGTGGTTTGCTTTTGATGGAAATAGCTACAACTGTGTCCCTCCCTGCTTTTTACTTTTTTTGTTTTGTTTTGCTTTTTCTGGGCACGTGGTTTCTCCACCATTACTTCTGCACAAAGATGTCTTCTGTTCATCTTGAACATTTTTAAAAATGCAGAATTTTATGTGACTGCTTTTTTGCCTCACAATTATGCTGTGAATTTTACAAAAAATTATTTTCTTTTTTGATAATTTATTGTACCAAAGCTGTTTTTATAGCACATAGATGTCTGTAACCAATAATGTAGCAGTTCTGCACTTTGACACAAGGTGTAACTAGACCATTTTTAAATGTCAGTTGAAAATTATGGCTGTACTATTGCTTAAACAAAACTGGAACTGTTGTTGAATTCATAGCCAATACATTTACAGCAAACTGTGTACTGAACATGATAGATTTGACATCTAATTCAAGACTATAACAACATCTGTTACATTATAAGTGTGTTCAGGCTTCTGAAAGTAAAAGGGACACTAGATCCAGAAGCTATGAAACCAGCAGTTGATTCTTGTATTCCTTATTAGCATAAATGTAAACTTGAAGGCAAGACCTTGATTGCATGAACAGGTCCAAAACATTAGTATGAGTAAAGCAAAAAGCTCGTGAGACCTGAGGTAAGCAGGCTGTACTTAACAGGTGCCTAATTTTTTGGGTTCTGCTGCCTTAATATAACACAGTCAGCTTGGCAGTTGCTAAATTTGTGGACCCACATAAAATATTAAAATTATGGATAAAAACACAGTGAATAAAATTGAGGGATTGGGGTAATTAAGTGATTATCTTTCCTTAACACTGTTTGCCCTTTATGTGTTAACAAAAGCAGTAATCTACCTCTGCCAGTAAACTAGTTTTAAAAAGGTCATTCAGCAGAAAACCATGTACTTCATACTGGTCAGTTTCACATGACCAACTAGGTCAGGTCTTCTGAACAAAAGGTGTTTTTTTAAAAACTAAAAAACTAAAAAAACAAAAACAAAAACCAGTCCTCACAATGGCAGCAGAGAGGCTGAATACAGTGCAAGTGTGAAAGAATGCTTTGGGAATTAAACCATTTTTGTAAATCAATTTTTTTATCAAGGGATCCATATTTCTTTTGTACTGAAATGTCAAGCATGTGAGTTGAAGTATTTTTGAACTTTTGTAGTTCAAAGATGTTTGGTGAGTGAAAGGCTGTCACCTTAGAAATGGAACACTGAGCTTAGCAATGCAAAAAGGAATCCAGTACTTACTGCTGTCCAGGAATATAAGGGTATCAAATATGGGTAACTTTTTTTTTCCTGTGCTGGTTGCCACACCTTAGCAAGCACCAAAAACTAATACTGTTTTTAAACCTACATAATCAAAAATCATAAACTCCAATGCTTCTGCATACTGTGTTATGTTACAGTCCAGTTTTGTGTGCTTTACTACACAGTTTGGTTACAGGACTTCTGTGCATTGTAAACATAAACAGCATGGAAAAGGTTAAATACCTGTGTTCAGATTGTAAGATCTAGTCCGGACTTGCTGTGTATATTGTAACGTTAAATGAAAAGACAAGCCCTTTGTATTATAGTCATGCAGTCTTATGTATGATAAACAGTTGAATAATTTGTCCTCAGACTCTTTACTGTGCTTTAAAAAATAATTTAAGAAAAAAATGTAAACATAGTAAAATCTTCCTATGCAATTAACCTACTTTAAGGCCTGGTCTGCTAGGTATGATTACAATCAACATGTCATCATAGATACATTTGACACAGAATTTGAAGGATTATAGAATTAAAAGTTGGAGGCAGAATACATTATTTTGAGTTTTTAATTGAAATAGCAAGGTACTAATGAAATGCTCACACCTTCATATTGAAAGGCAGTATTATTTTTAGTTTGCAAATTGTTTGCAGTTTTGCATCCACTATTTCCTTTCCACTTAGTTCATAAAGCAGGTTATATATGTACTCAGTACTCCAGATCTGAAGCTGGGGCTAGACTAGTCTAAGGGCACAATCCATCCCCATAAAGGTTCAGTCCACTTGGAGGAATTGGCAAAGGGCTTGATGGAGCTCTGTGAACCCTCAAGCTTGTAGTCTCATGCTAGTGCCATTACCAAGAATTAGGAGACACATGCAAGATGGGGATACAGGTAGAGACTGTATGAATCTTATTCCCATAGTGGCATGTGTGTTTGCCTTGGAGAGTTGACTCAAACAAGCTGTACTGAGAGTGTTGCTGGTCCTTCCATGCAGCTATGCCTGTATTAGGGCTGGATTATGTTAGAAGGACAGGTTTTGATCTTGGTAGCTGAGTAGATTCTAGCATGTAGAAGGCATGGCACAGCCCTTGAATGAGTTGCAGAAAGGGGAGAGGCGGCAAGGATTGGGGGAAGGACTGTCCATATCCAGTCATCTTTTACAGCAGTGCAACTCCCCATACCTTCAGCTGAACTCTCATTGCCTTTTTATTCAGTTTGGTGTACAATAGGAAGTTCCAGGTTTCATTTGTATCTCCACAATTACTGCTGTTTCTTCGCTTCCAGCAAAGTCAGCTGATGCATTTTCTTCCAGCACTGGCTCTTTATTGTGCTTTTGTGCCTTATACCTTTGAGCCATCTTTGTCTTCTTTTCTTTCTCAGTTCTTCATGCAATTGTTCTTTTCTAATTCCACCATTTTTGAAATATTTCCAGAGTTTTTTTTACTTCCTTTCCAGCCTAGCCTCCCTTTGGTCTGGGCATTAATTCCATCTCAAAATTGCTATAGTATTGCATTATCACATGCCCCAGATAGAGCATGTGGCCCTATTCAATAATTTGTGTATAATGTATAGCTTCTTCAAGAGTTTTGATCATTTGCTTGTCATTGCACCATTTCTTGATCATCTAGTGTTAGTAAAGCTAGTTTGCTTTATTTATGCTATGTGCACAATGAATAGCAACTGGAAATGCAACTAAAAATTAGTGATCAGATGAATTACAATTGGAAATGTAACTAGAAACTAGTAATCAGAGATGTCCACATACCGGTATATTGTTTCTTATTTTTAGCATTTTCCCATTGACAGCCCAGCAGGTATTATCAATGCATTTGCCATGAAGACCAAAGTAAAAAAAGGATAGATGCTTCTCCCCTAAAATTGCATCTCTTGACCAGTTAGCCTAGTAAAATAACAGAAGAATAAAATGGAACAGTTGCAAAGTGAAATAAATGAAACCCAAGCTTCTAGATCAAATACTTCCAATCATTCCTGATGGAATTTCTTTTTCATGATCCCACATCTTGTCCTAGTGATTATCCAAGCTAGCTGAAAAAACCCAAATTCTTCACTTTGCATATATGCAGAGACCTAGTTCCTCACTGCTAGGTTGAGTATCTTAATTTTTGTAAAGTCTACATAAATGTTTAGAGTGCTCGTCCTTTTATGTACTCAACAGAAGTTTGAACATGGTACATGGGAACTGGTGTCACAACTGAAGGTACAGTAATTAGTTCCATTCGTTTTACTGATTTGGGTCAATTTTGACTTTTCAATGTCTACAGTTCAAGGGATTTATAAAAATGTACAAAACCCAACAGTATACTGGGGCACCCAAAAATAGCAAGTACACCCAAAGCTCTGCATTGCTCCCTCAAAATTTGCAAAGCTATAATCTACACAAACTCAGTAAGTATTGAGTTAATTAACATCCCACACACTGCTAACTGTATGTGTAGGGTTAGAGACAGACATAGGAATATGTATTGTAAACCCTCAATGGTCTGGTTCGCACATCACAGTAAGCCAGATTGTGGCATACTGTAACTGCATGAAGGTACTGTCTCCCGCCAATGAGCTTGCATATACTTTGTGCCTCCTTTGACTTTTTAGGTCAGCAAGGGACAGAAGTTTTAAAAAAGTTACTCAGCTTTTCTATTACAGTTTATTTAAATAAGACAGAAGTAAAGGCCAGCACAGCTCTTACTGTTAAAAGAAAGTGCATATTGGACAATCGGCAACATAACGCAAAACATAACACTAGAAATCTCATTTTCCACCATGCATGTGCTGATGTGTTAGCACATAAAATCCCTCCTAGCTTACCTGCAGAGAAAGAAAATACAGAACAATAGCTTAATAATTCTCACTTAGAATTAGATCTGATTTAGAGGACTGAATACACAACTAGCCAGAGTGTGTTTATGTTCAGATATGTTCCATTTGCAGAATTGGTCTTTTAAAAACCACCGGCATTCATGCAAATATGATGTGTTATGCACATTATTTTATTGTTTAATGCTATTGTAACAGTATACAAATATTTCCCAGGGCAGTTTACAACCAGAATTTTTTAATATAAAAAATATACAATTGTGTAATCACAACTGACATTAAAAACACAATTAAAATGAACGTGCTTTCCAAATCCACCAAAGGAGTCAACAAACAATTTTAGCAGCGGGTTTTTCTTGATAAAGTTGTTGCTGTTCCAGAATGAGCATAGGGAGCCTTCTAACTTGGGTAAACCAACTTTTCCATTTCTGCCTCCAGTGTCCGGGTGAAAGGGACTTTGCCCTTGTACTCTTAAGTGGTGGAGTAATGCATAAACAATATTGCAGGGCTGGGGGCCATAGGGTCTAAGTTTATAGACTTCCAAAACCCACCATCTCTGACGCTTGGCCATTCTGCCTACATCTGGAGCGCCACAGGTTATTCCCACCTGCTCTAATAAGAAAACGTAAGCTACATTGTGACTATCAATATTGATGAAATATTTACCCCCTAATGTAAAGGAATTAGATTCTGAAGTTATTTTTTTAAAAAATCACTATGGAAATAGCCTCAGCAATATTTTTTAAGAGAAGGATTTCAATTTTTCAGAAATCTATTTTTAAAGCATTCACTTTCCTATTAAGAGAATTTATTCTGTGCTTCCTCGCTACTGCCATCTAGAGGTGGGTGATTCATAGCGCATGAGGGTACATAAAAACGGTGTGATGTGGTTTTCACCACCAAACCAGACAAAATTGATACTGATACTTCAACTATGGTTTGTTTCAATAAAAAGAAAAGCTTAACTGCTGGCCTCTATAGCAGATTTTTTTTTACCCTTTATTATAGTGCTGACAGTGTCCATTTTTGCTGTAGTTGCAGCTAAACTGCATCAGAAATTCATAGATTCTAAAATGGTTTTGGTCATGGTAAGGAAGACGATTCACTACTTTATTACATTTATGATGGTTTTAGTCATCTTTTTGAATGGATTGCATTTTTTTAATACTGTGGCCTATGATTTTAACAATAAAATTTGATTGATAGAAAAAAATATCTGACCAGAGATCTAGATTTAGTTTAGTTTGAGAGATTGGATCTAGATAAATGGGCAGACGATTGCAGTCTATGCCTCAGCTTCCTGTAGCTATGATGGATGCCTATTTTATGGAGATGTTGTGAGGAAAACTGGGTAAAAGACTATTTGTTGTTACATGGAAAGGATGTTTAGCAAAATATTTTTGGAAGGAAGCAGTTTAATTCATCCTTTCTCACACATGCACAGTCTCCCCCACCACATGAAATTATTCAGTTATCGTCATTGTGACATGTTGCCTAAGCCACTGGATGAATTCTAAAATATGAGACACATTAGATGCCATTATGGCATTATTTCAAATTAAAGGATTACTATATAAGCATTTTGGATGGCAGGAGAGATTATCAGTGATGCATTACAAGCAAGGAGAGCTGACAGTCTGATTTGTTAGGTTTTAAATAAAACAATTCCTATCCCTAATGTTGATTTCTTGAGATACTTTAAAAAAGATTTATTGAGCTATTCTTTAGGGCATTTGAGAAAACCTGGATTTTTTTACCTGCAGTGTGGAAGAAGGGAATGAAGGGACTGTAGGCATTAGTGAGGTTACTGAAGTTTAATTATCATTTTCATTACTCTTACTGATTTGGAAATAATAGTATCTCTTATCATTCTAATACCCAGTGGAACCTAAAATATGTCTAAAATGAGAGGATGTATGTTTTAAATTGTGCAAATTCTATTGCTCGTAATGCATCCCAGAGTTGAAATTGGTGGGTTTAAAAAAATCTACCAAAGCAGTTTACAAGTAAAATCAAGACCCAATGAAAAAATACATATTTTAAGTACAAAACCCAATCGGGATCCTTCCTACAAGGCAGTTGGTGGTTGATGACCTATGGGAAGGGACCAAACTGTCCGGATGGAAAAGGAGCAGACCTCAAGGATTACCTTTGCCTGTGACCTCTGCAGGCTATACTCCTGCACTCGTTGGTTTGCTATGTACTCTTGAGAAATCAGCTGGATGCTAGATGACTCGACCTATACTTACTTGGAGGGAGACAGTAAAATACACAAAATGTTTCAAATCTAGAATTTTCTAGAAGAACAGGAACAATAAAGGGGACTCTCAAGAGGCGTTCTTTAGTTGTTGTTTTGAAAAATACTGTACTGAATTGCAGTCTGAATTGATTATTTCGGTAAGACAATTCTCCATGCTAGCTCTAACAACAAATGCATCATTATTTCTTCTTCTTCTTCTTCTTCTTCTTCTTCTTCTTCTTCTTCTTCTTCTTCTTCTTCTTCTTCTTCTTCTTCTTCTCCCCCACAAAAGCATAAATCTGGGGTGGCAACTCTTGCTGTGGAAGACCTATTGCATGAGCCCATGGAGAGCTTCCGTGAGTCAGAATAGAATAGTACTGGGGAAGTCTGCAAATTCTTTGTTCTGGTCTAGGGCAGCTTCTGATGTTCCTAAATCTGAATTTCATGTACTTGAGTGTTAAGGTTTCCCATTTCTAACACAAGCACCTTACAAGTAAGGTCTTCCTATAACTACATTTCCCAGAGATGGAGAAGCATGGAGTCCCAAAGGCAGCTTCCATTTAACAGATTGTGCCAAGCCCCAAGCCCCTTTTTATTTTTTGCTTTTAATATTTGCAAGAATTAAAAGTGCTGCTGCTTAAAGGCAGTCTTAAGCAAGCAGAGGCTTAAGAAGTAAGCCCTATGTCTCTTGACGTAGTTTATGACGGAACTGAACCCTCCCCCAGTTGTTTTTGTATGACAAACTGGATATGTAATCCTTTTTCTGGTGGTTTCAGCTCTCTTAGTCTAAAGTGTTTTCATTCTCACATCTTATCCTATTACTATATAGGCATGGATCCAGAGAACCCTGATTCAATAATCACAAAGGAGAATAATAATACTTGTTCTTTTTGAGCAGCAGCCCCCCCCCCCATATGGTGTCTGGAATGTCACGACAACATTGTGATGCGGCAAAAGAGCCAAGCTGTTCAAAGAGAATGACACTTTCACTTGGCTACCAAAGAGCTCCTTGTATGAACTAAAATACAATGGCTTGGAACATAGTAAGATGCCTTACGCTGACTAGGGCCATTGGTCCTCCTAGCTCAATGTTGTCTACAGTTTTGCTGCAGCGCTCTACAGTTTCAGATGAGGAATATTCCCATTCTTGCCAGAAGATGCCTCACATTGAAGCTGGGGCTTCCTTCAGACGAAACAAGCTCTGTCACTGAGCTATGGCTCTACAATATTCTCTGGATGTTCCCACTGGTGGAACAGAGGGAGGGAATTTTCACCTCTTTCCCACTGTAGGCTCCTACAATCCCTGAATGTCTTCAGATTATAGGGTTACCCTACAGAACAGCACGGGAGCTGGCTCTGGGACCTGTGAGAGAATATGGGGGCATGGTGGAGATTGCCTCCATCTTGCCTTTCACCATCAGATGTTTCCACGGGACAGGGGTCCCTTCCATTAACAGAGAGAGCCCTTCTGTTAATGGAACAACTCAGGATCCAGCCAATGTGTGTGCATGCATAGAGCTTTATGTGAGTGCTGCTCACAGTGGCAGGCAGAATGATAGACTTTTACTAATAACGGGTGGTATAAATGTATCTAGTTCTCTCTTATAAAAGAGGAAGGATGTTAGAAAAGTTACTGACAGCATTATGAGTACATGTCAAAATATGTTCAATTTCTGTTGCCAGAACAGGACTGAATCACTTACAGCACTGCAGTACCTTTGCCTTGGTTTGCATAATAATGCAAAAGCCAATATTCAAATCTGCAAATATACAAAATTTCCATCATCTAATAAAAGGGGCAGCAGGGATATTTTTTTAACAGGTAAGGTATTAGCAATATGTACTGGATTTTTAGCGAGCAAACATCCTACAGAGAAAGGGTTAAACATCTCCTTGCTCTTTAGCTGCTGCTCTGATTAAATTTGGGATCTCCCGGGGATGTATAAATGTTTTTTAAAGGAAAATGTTGGGGAATATATTATACGTCTCCCACACCATGTCTAGTTGGGCCCTCAACTGAATTTCGGAATTGAAGATTACAGTTCGTGCAATCCATCAACAAGCACTGGTACACATAGACTGCCTTCAGAGGTAATGCTAAGCCATTAATTTTATTTCACAAAATTTATTATTGTGAATTGCTTAATTCTGATGAAACCTCAAAGTGGTTTAACTGACTACAGATGCAATCAAACTCCATGTTCAGGTTCTAGTTCCTAGTATCTTAGTGTTTATATCATTTTTGAGATCATGTTTAATAGAAAGAAGCCAGAAAAGGTTAGGTGTGACTGAGTCTTATGGAACTCTAAAGAAGAAAGTAAAGGCTTACCTTAAGTCATATTGATTTCAATGGGGTTCATACTCTGATCATATGGATATTAACGGGGAAATTCATCTCACTAAAACCAACAGGACTTCCTTTCAGGTAAATTTAAGCTTTTGTCATAACTTTTTCTACTATAGCCTGCTGCATTTCTCTTCATGTCTAACCTTTTTCTCACAAGGAACCCATATATTTCAAGCCATGCTGGAGAAAGATTCTAGCAGGACTGTGCAACCCCACCCCTCTCAATTTGGGGCTTGATTTGGTGATCCAGATCCAGCTCAATTCACTTTGGATTGATCAGGACATGATCCAACATGATCTGGATTAAAAAATACAAACCTTCAGAAATCCCATTCTCTCTCTCTCTCTCTCTCTCTCTCTCTCTCTCTCTCTCTCTCTCTCTCCCCCCCCCCCCCCCGCTAGGTACATGAAATTTGCAGGCTTGATAGCTCTTCAAGAGGGAATTAACCCTGCCAAATTTCAGGTAATTTTGTGATTCTATATATGGCAATTACCATCCCCCCCCCCGGTCCCAATTATCCCCTTCTTGAGCAAGGTGCTTGAGGGATTGCTCAAGGGTCAGCTTTAGACATCCTTGGAGGAAGCATATTATATAAACCCTACCCAGTCTGGGGTTTAGACAGCCTTGGTCACTTTAATGGATCAGTTGCTCTGGGAAAGAGACGGGAAGGAGGAGTGCAACCCTCCTAGTTCGCCGCACACTCCCAACAGCTTTTTATATAATCCATATAAATGGTGTCTTACTGGACCAGCTCTGTAGGATGGGAATTGGGGTACACTGTTGCAGTGATTCTGCACCTATCTCCAGGGTTGGTTCCAGAAGGAAGGATTAGGGGAATTCTGCCCTGCTCTACGGCCGTTGTGTGGTGGGGTGCCATACGGTTCCGTCTTGTCCCTCTTTTGTTTAATATCTAAATGAAACCTCATCCTTTCCATTTATTCACTCACAAATATTCATTGCTGTTCTGCTGCTTGCCTTTCACATCAGACTGGTTAAAAAAAAAATAACCCCCTCCCCTCAGTCACTATTTCTTGCCCTCCACTACTTTTTTTCTCTGTTGGGAGTACAACTTTTAAAATATTTCTAACCAAAAGTGTACAAGAATGAAAGAACAAACATCACTAGCCTTAGTTATTTTTCGCAACGGGCAAAATGGAAAATTGTGCTTTTGTGGAGTGGAGAGCAATTAGGTTTCCATTAAAAAAAATAAGCAATATGAATACTGAAGTCTTGCAGAAGAGTCGTATTTAACTGTATCAATCCATTGTTTCATTTGATAGGGTTGGGGTGGGTGTCAATAAAAATATATAGGAACACTTGTGGGTCCCCATACCTCTTAACAGCGCAACCACACACTAGCATCCCCCCAGAACAAGCAAGCAAGCAAGCAAGCAAGCAGCAATGAAATATCAAACTTCTGATAAGCAGGTCTTGTGAAATACCTCCATATTATTTTAATTTATATATAATATATGTATGGCAATTTACATATCCAAGGTAATTCACCACATTTGATGCTTGTAGATCTTGAGGGAAGATCCACTTATTTGTAGTACAAATGCTCACTTCCTTCATATTCTCCTGTTCATTTCAAAACAGATAGATAGATAGATTAGATAGATAGATAGATAGATGATAGATAGATAGATAGATAGATATAGACAGACAGACAGACAGATAGACACACACGCGCGCGCGCACACACACACACACACACACACACACTCCGCTAAAGCATAATCGCTTCCTGGCATTTGGGGCCCCCTGTTTCTTTGATATATCATATGAGGGGTGTCCCAGCACCCAATGGCGGAGGAAGCCGCTCAGGTGCCTGGGCCAGCATACCTGGGGGTGGTGTGAGTTGCCCATAGGGGCAGGCGCACCGCGGGGCCTCCAGAGTCTGCCTGCCTCCTCCCACTCAGCCGCCCTACAGCTGGGGGGGGGAGGCAGCGAGCGCACCATTTGGGCAGTGGGGAGCCTGCACGCGCCCAAACCACTGTTTTTCTCCCAGGAGAGATGCGTGGCTCGGGCGCGCTGCAGGCCCCACGGTGAGTGCCACCCAGAATTTTGTCACCCCCCTCAGTGGTGACACCCAGGGTGGCCCGCACCCAGCACACACCTCTTCCTCCGCCCCTGCCAACACCCACTGCCAAAAGTAACCACCTCATTCTAGCTCTGTAGAAGCATCCTCTCACCAGGTACAGAAATCATTCAGGGTACTGGTGGTGTTTGCTCAAGCATGCCAACTCCACCCTCCCTTATCATCCTAGGAGGTGCTCTCCATGTGTGAAGTGGGGATGCTTCTGTACCTTTGAATGTTTCCTGCATGTTTGTAAACCCCATTTTTCTGAGGTTCTAAAATGCATGGGGAGCTCTGCGCATTTCTCTTGGTGCTCCAAAAGGTGTGGTTTAATATGGAGTATGTGACAAAATTCCTAGCCACATCAGTGCCCTGTGAAAGGGACTTGAGCACTGAAATTACTGCAGACAAGCTTGAAGATGTCCCTTGGCTTTGCCAGCATTAATACAGTAATGTGTTTTAAATTCATAATTGAAGAACACCAGCTGGCTGGGAGAACAGAACCATTGCACTTCCTGTTCCTGTTCCATGAATACACAGTTGGACTCAGAGAGTCTCAATAGATTGCCTGCTTCACAAATGTTTCACAAATGAAGTAGGATTGCAATCCTAATTGTCATTGCGAGAGAGTAACTGACCCTGGGTTCATTGGGGCTTGAGTAACTGGTTTTTTCCCCGGGGGGGGGGGGGTTGGCTTACAATACTATCCTTTGAATCTTTACTTGGGAGTGCGACTAATCCATTCCATCCTAATTCCGATCCATTCCATTGCTTTCAACAAGAATTTGTAATCTAACCTTGGCTGGATTGTGACAAATTGCAGGCCTTTTTTTTAAAAAAAAAAGGCTGAGATTTTTTACACTTAAGAATAACTGAAAAAAGTCTCATCAAGGTGCTGTAGTATCTAAATGTATGTGAATCATAGAACTGTAGAGTTGGAAGGGACCCCTAGCTTAGGCACATCTAGTTTTTTTTAAAAAAATGTTATTTGGTCCATTGAAAACTTGGTAATTGGACAAAGTTTTTTGGTTTTTTTGAAAAATTGGTCAACTGCTCTACTATACAGTGGTGCCCCGCAAGACGAATGCCTTGCAAGACGAAAAACTCGCTAGACGAAAGGGTTTTCCGTTTTTTGAGTCGTTCCGCAAGACGAATTTCCCTATGGGCTTGCTTTGCAAGATGAAGCGTCTTGCGAGTTCTTGCGAGTTTGTTTCCTTTTTCTTAAAGCCGCTAAGCCGCTAAGCCGTTAATAGCCACTAAGCCGCTAAGCCGTTAATAGCCGCTAAGCCGCTAATAGCCGCTAAGCCACTAATAGCCGTGCTTCGCAAGACGAAAAAACCGCAAGACGAAGAGACTCTTGGAACGGATTAATTTCGTCTTGCGAGGCACCACTGTAGTAGATTGCATTTTATTTTAAAAGGTTTGTCCTCCTTTGTGTGGGATAACCAGCTTCATATAACCAACATGCTTAAGTCTAATTAATGCATGAAGATCATTTCCCCTCACCTTGGGAGGAAGGTAATCAAGCTTATTGTTCGCCTCTTAGTCTACCTGAGAAGCTCAATGTGAGAAGGTCTGAGCTGGTTGCCCCAGTTCAGACTGCATGGCTCTAGCCAGCCTCCCCTGAGTTCCTATACCAATAATTTAGGAACTTTACTGTAACTAAGCCAAGTTTTACTGCCTGTGTTTACTGACTGCTATATGGAAAAGCACATGAATCTGACCTTTGGAGAGGTTGTAAGTAAACCATTTTTGACTTACTAAACATCTGGTCTTTTTCTATGTTAAGGGAAGAGGGTAACTCTGGAAGAAGCTCACAAGTGCATATTTAAAAGGCCTAACAGACTATATTTCCATATTTTACTTTGCTGCATGTTTTATGATTTTAAATTTTTCCTTGCCACCAACACTTTGCAATTTGAATAATATCTCTCAAAGTCTCTGTGGCAAATGTTTTAAAAAACTAGGAAATTCAGGCCTCATTTGAGGAACTGACTTGTGCTATTGAGATAAATATAATAGCTTTACATCCTGTTGATATCTGCAAGAGGAAAAACGCTTGGAGCAACAAAGAATTAGAAAAAAACAAACACTTTTAAATATATTGGGAAAACTTTTCATCAGTGACTTGGGACTACGGTGCCAGAGCCCTTACTTATAATTAATACATTGAGGGTTCCTGAAGATAGGGAGCAGTCTCTGTGTTTCCCAGCCCAGAGGCCTGTCAGTTCCCTGGACCTTCATCTTTCATTGTCTGCTATGGGGTATCACAGTAGACATTGTTAGTTCCATTGAGGCTAGCAGGGTGGCAGAAAGGCCAACAGTAGATAGAGCCAGAGTCAGAAGTTCCAGCTTGACCCTGCGACCGTGGATGCCTGGGGCCGTGGGTGCATGGCCCTGGCACCAGAGTTTGTGGGTGCACGGGACCCTTCATGGGGAAATCTGTGGGTGCTCAGGCACCCAGGGTCCCAGGGAATTGGCACCTATGGCCAGAGCCAATGATCCTTCACCCTGATGAGTTCTACAAAGGCAGCCTTGTGAGGTTAAAGAGGAGGAAGGTGACAGGCATTGCCATGCTATGGACTGAGTGCAGGTAAGAAGGCAGGCAGCTGGGGGCTGGCTGATGGCAGACTGAGGTTGCTGAGGCAGTGTGCCATCTGGCTTACTGGGCACGGGTTCTCCATCCTGATGTAAAGGCAGTATCTGTTGAAAAAAGGGGTGGTGAATAATGCTGACCGTGTCATGAAAAAATAATACAATACATATCTGAACCTGTGTTTTCACTTTTCTTCCATATAGTGGGGATATTGAAATGACAAGACAATGTGTTATTTCCTTATGTATTTTCTTCTTCTTCATCAGATAGTTAGGAACAGCATAATCAAAGCCATGTATACTCAGAAGTGTCCTACTGAATTGAGGTAAGTGGAGTTTGACATGCAGCCTAAGTTATCAGAATGGCTGTTGCAAACTGCATGTCAGTATAGGTTGTAAATAAGTAAAAGTATGCAGAAATCCACAGGGATGCAGCACTTTAGGGTACTGTTTTGCTCCTGTTGTGCTTGTGAAGTGAAAAGGAAACTAGATCTGCAAAATAAGGGTGATTTAAAGTATCTTCTGAACACAGGAGTGCCTGGCGTGCTCTGGTCCATGGGGTCACGAAGAGTCGGACATGACTAAATGACTAAACAACAACAAAGTATCTTCTTAAGAAGGAATTTAAGTGGCATTAAACAGAATGATTTAAACTGAACGACAGAAACCCTTTCTTGAACTTGCTAGTTTGCTTCTCACCCTGAATATTTGTGAATGAATGATGGTGTGAGACATCTACAATTCCTGAATTTTAGTTATGAGAATTGTCGGAAATGACATCCACAACACAAACTTTCCTAGAAATGGACCAAACCAAATAGGGTGCAGTCCATGAAGGCATTATCTAGTGCCTGGCCTTTGGAAACTAAAATGGAGCTATTCCAGGGCTCTAAGTGAACGTTCCTGGTGGATTGTGACCAAAGTGTATGAGCAATTGGCTTTTTAAAAATAAAAGAAAGGAAAGATAACAATTCCCAAAAGGAAACAATTGGAGACCCTCAGAGCCAACTGCACCATTCAAAAATGAATTTCACTGAACTTCAGTTAAATTAAGATTCTGTTCTTTTGAGTCTCAGACAAACTGGTTATATGTTAAAAGTAATTAATGACATATTTAAGTAAAAACTTCACTAAGCAGCAATAACATATGCATTGAAGCCAGAAATTCGGTTCTTGTAGTACTGATTTTTGTTTGTAGAGGGCACCAGTGAACCTTCCAGATCATTGGTATGTATTGAGAAAAATCCTAAACCTGCATGCATTTAAGCCCAGGTGGGACTTGATTTATGCAAGTGGTTTTCATGCTCTAAGCAGGTAAGTTATTTACACGCATAAATCTTTGCAACACTATTGATCAAGATCATTTAGGGATTCGTTTTAGTACTGATTTAACTTTCTTTGCTCATGGCCAGAGCTTAATTAACCATAGAACATGAAATTAATGGTGGGCATTAACTGCAGTTAATTAATGTAATTCTGGTTCCATTAAAATCAACAGCAAGCTTCCCTTGATGGTTTTTATTCCACCAGGGGCCACAGAAAGATGAAAACCTGCACATGTTCCATTCAAGTGTGATGAAGATGCTTTTCTCTAGAAAGGGTCTGTACAAAGCAACATTGAAATGAAAGCTGCACAGTAGTGGTACACAGTGAATTGCACCTTGCGGCACATGAATTGCCCTTTTGCTTCTAAAATTGTGGAAGATTATTTGAGGCAGGGAAATGGAAATATACAGCAAATACACATATAGGAATTTCAGCTGGAACTTGAGGCATACGTTTTAGCAGCTGCATATGAAAAGCACGTCTATAAAATTCTGAAAATTTGTCTATTGGTACAAGGCAGTGCATGTCGACTTAGAAGTAAGTCCCACTGTGCTCAATAGGATTTACTCCCAATAAAGATGTACAGGATTGCTGCCTTAGATGGTGTAGTCATCCCTATTAAACATAAGATCCCACAAGTGTTATTGGTCAGAAAATCCACCCCATTATTTAATAACCAAAGACTGCCAAACACTTTTTGTTCTCCCACACTTTGGTATGGATTAATTCTCTCCCCCTCCATTTATGTGATTTTAATATCTGGTTTCTGGTTTTTAGCTTGGTTTTTTTTTTTGGGGGGGGGGAATTGTATATTGCTTTTCATTTATGTTGTGAGCCCCTTGTGTGAGGGAAGATGTGGGGCCAAAAGTATGTATGTACTGAAAGAATGAAAAACACTACTCATTGTTGATTGGCTTTGAAAATCCATTGTTAATTAACAGCATTCCATTCTTCTCTGCTTTTCAACATTTCAGTGGAAATAATTGACACAAAATACATTGTTAAACTTCTTAATCAGTCATTGTAGAAAAATAGAAGTGTGTGGGACATTCTTAGTACAAAATTTTGGTGATGCCTCCCCCTTGAAAGCATCGGAAGCTTTGAGTTTTAAGCTTATATTACAAAAACGAGATTCCGTAAACTTTACATTGGATGCGTCATTGATAATAACAGAGACAATTTGAGAGAGACTTTTAAGCTTTGTGCCCTACTCACAACATTACAGCTCACACATGCATGTGTCAGAATGATGCAGCTTCACTTTATGTGCTAAGGATTGCAAAGAAAGCTCTAAGAGGACCTTCAGACCGAATTTTCATATGGCACGCTT
This sequence comes from Podarcis muralis, assembly GCF_964188315.1. Lineage (NCBI taxonomy): Eukaryota > Metazoa > Chordata > Lepidosauria > Squamata > Lacertidae > Podarcis > Podarcis muralis. Next base: position 54,934,327 of record NC_135658.1, read on the forward strand.
TTAATCTTTTTTCAAACAAAACAAACCTTACTAAACCTGCCACAATTGATTACAGAAAGGACCCCAAAATCACAAGAGCAAAAAGCTTCTTTTCCCAAATAAGCTCACTTTTTTGGTTGTTTTTTTTTTTTAATTCTTTCGCATGCATTCTCATTAGTAGAGTAAGTTGGATCTTTAGTAGAACCTTGTTGGAGCTTTCCACAGTTCTTTCTCCTGTAGATTCTCTGTTATAAGGCCAACTCTGATGTATGTTAATGCACCACCACAAAATTTTATGGAAATGTCACTCTTAGTCCTCAGAGTTGTGACTGGAAGGAGAGGGCTAAACCAAGCCACCCTTGTCAAAAAATATTTAAGACAAACAAAAATGTCCTCTTTTTCTACACTCTGGTCCATGGGTAGGCAAATTAAGGTCCGGGGGCCAGATCTAGCCCAATCACCTTCTAATTCCGGCCTGCAGACAGTCCGGGAATCAGCGTGTTTTTACATGAATAGAATGTGTCCTTTTATTTAAAATGTGTCTCTGGGATATTTGTGGGGCATAGGAATTTGTCCCCAATATAGTCCGCCCCCCACTCCCAGTCTGAGGGACAGTGGACTGGCCCCCTGCTGAAAAAGTTTGTGACCGCTGCTCTGGGCTCTCTCCCCATAGTTTGGGGGCATGGTGGCGGCTATAACAATCCTATTATTATTATTATTATTATTAATCTAATAATTAAATTTCTATACCATTCTTCATCAAACGTCCACAGGGTGGTTTCATAGAATTCTAGAATTGTAGAGTTGGAAGGGTCATCTAGTCCAACCCCCTGCAATGCAGGAATCTTTGGCCCAACATGGGGCTTGAACCCACAACCTTGAGATTAAGAGTCTTATGCTCTACTGGGTGAGCTACCAAGGTGGATGGTTTATGTGAACTTAGCCAGTAACTTCTTCTGTCATGCAAACTCAGCCTTATAGACAGGTGCTTCATCCAGACAGGGAGACCCACAAGGTGTGTGGCTGTGATTGGGATGTTCATCTATTCCATTGAACCCAACATGGATGCATCACCTGGGATATATGCCTGCACCTGGGGCTCCAGGTTGCACATAGCAAAGTGCTACTAGAGTTGTGTTGGGATCTGGGTGAGCTATATAAACATAAATAACTGGCACATTCCAACATGGTGACGGCATACAAAGGACTTATGACTACATATTAACATTATCTACAATAAAACTAACTTCCAAAAGTGGAAATGAAAGGAAGTAAGAATTCTATATCTTCCTGGTGAAACTTGTCAACCTGACACACCCACCCACCCCCACCTTTTGGGGAATGGCCAGGGCAGTGAAAACCATATGGAGGTCACTTCTTTTGTGCAAGTGACCAGGAAATATTTTTCCAATTCTAATAAGCATAAGTGCAGCTGGTTTTATCAGTCCAGCTCAGTGGCACAACATCTTCGGCTAGAAGTGAACACAGCTCCTGGGAAGTGTAAATGACATATTTGTCATAACTCCATAAAAATTAAATAACTGGAATGGCATTAAGAGAAAATCAGCACATTGATGCAAACTAAATGTGAAAAATCTATCACAGTGCAAAATTTCTACCTGCCTACTAGATTTCTCCTGAGTCATGTATTTTAAAACATGATTATATATATTTTCATACAAAAAATAATTGAACTTCTTCTCAATGTACTTTTAATTTTCAGATTAGGCAGGCATAAACACAAAATTAAGGCTGTCGTTTGTTTGTTTGTTTGTTTTGTTTGAAAGGGCATTTGTACTACGGAGTTACAACCATTGTCCTCTATTTACACTGCCAACCTTCTGCCAACCTTACTCTAACTGAGCAGTAATATACTCTGGATGCTACCAAACTCAACAGAGTCAGTTCAGGATAAATGGTTTTGATTTGAATTGCACTACTTTATTTCTACAGAGAGATTTCCACATGCACAAATTACACAATGTGGGTTCCTTTGGGAGCTGTAATCTATCCTCGACAAAAATCTATCCTAGTCTCACTGCCTTAGCAACTAAATGTGTACCATGCAGCAAGTTATGTCAATGTACCATTATGCCACCAGCAGACATGACCATTAGCAAATGCTGCTTTAGCCCCATTCATAGATTCATAGATCATGGTACACCATGGTCTGAAACAAACCACGGCTTACAGTGAATGAGCAGCATGTTTACATTGCTGCTATCCTGTGCCCACCCCACCGAGCTGGGAGGGGAACGAACTATATGTCTAGTTTAGCATTATACTTGAAGCAGGAGTGGTCCGTTGTTTCTCTCCAAACAAATCACAAGTAGTGAGCCAAGAACTGCCAAGAACAAATTTTGCCTTCTTGATTGGTTTGAAGAGAAGCAAACCACTAGTGATGGTTCTCATGCGGTACTAAGCCAGCTCTAGGGTTGGCCTCATCCTGGCTTAGCAAAGTGAGGAACAGAGAGGTGTGATTATTACACTATTTATTCATGGCAAGTCGTTGTTTGGTTCAGACTATGGTTTACTGTGATGTGTGGACCTGGCCGTTAAGTTGTCATGCAAAAATGCTCAGCAACCCTGCAGTGCTCAAGGTCTACTTATGGTGAGGGCAATGCATAAATGGTTAGAATAGGATTAGTATTAATGCATGAATGCATAATAAATGTAAAAGGCTAATTCCACCTGACATACATATGGATTTGATGTAACACACTTGCCATGTAAGCGTTTGAAGTAGTTTCCTGAACATGCCGTTCTGATAATGTTGGTGTGTGATGCTATGGCTATCCATATTTAATTGGGATTTGGGTGCCAATATAGTACTTGGTAAGTTTTCTTAAGGGACGTGGGTGGCACTGTGGGTAAAAGCCTCAGCGCCTAGGGCTTGCCGATCGAAAGGTCAGCAGTTCGAATCCCCGCGGCGGGGTGCGCTCCCGTTGTTCGGTCCCAGCGCCTGCCAACCTAGCAGTTCGAAAGCACCCCCGGGTGCAAGTAGATAAATAGGGACCGCTTACTAGTGGGAAGATAAATGGCGTTTCCATGTGCGGCTCTGGCTCGCCAGAGCAGCGATGTCACGCTGGCCACGTGACCCGGAAGTGTCTCCGGACAGCGCTGGCCCCCGGCCTCTTGAGTGAGATGGGCACACAACCCTAGAGTCTGTCAAGACTGGCCCGTATGGGCAGGGGTACCTTTACCTTTTAAGTTTTCTTAATGACCAAACAATAATAAAGAACTTTGGGGGTGGGGCTGCCCAATGATTAAATCAATGTCTATGTCTATGTTACAATGTTCTTATCTGGTAGTATATTAATGGCTTGCCACAGCGGATTGCTCTCTTAGCCATGAATCCATGGATAAGTAGCTAAACATTTTATTAGGTCTATTCCCTACATGATAGCCTGAAAGCTTTTTGGTGGAAAATCTTTGCACATTTTTATTCTTCAAGAAAATACTATGGGAACAGAATAAAGACCTCTTCTGTTTTGTTGTTTTGTTTTTGTCATAGCTAAAATGCTGATCTGAGCCATGAGGATGAACACAGTACTGTATGATACTGCTTGCTATGCCTTACACTGGTGTTTTTACTCGTTTTTTGTTGGGAACTGCCCAGAGTGGCTGGCGCAACCCAGTCAGATGGGCAGCAAATAAGTAAGTAAGTAAGTAAGTAAGTAAGTAAGTAAGTAAGTAAGTGATGAGGACCCAAACAATCCCAAACCTATTTCTTCAGGAGATAATTCAGCTTTGAATGCATGAACTGGTGGCAGTTGGGTCAGGGATGCTGAATAGCTGTTGTATCTACTCATTTGCAGTTGTCAACCACTGGGAGAATGTAACACTGGAAAGCACTTAAGGCACTACTCATTATAAGTAAAGATGGCAGAATGAGACCTACAGATTGTGCTCATTGACATCACAGAAACGACACATGTGCAAGGCTGACATGCTGGCAGATCTTTGCAGGGAGTATTCAAGACATATGAAGTACCTATTACGATAATGAAATCCAGCTGAAGTCCAGTTGTTTCTTTCAGATAGAACATCAGCTGGAAATGTTCTCTGCTGAACTATGGTATAACATTCAAAACTTTTTCATGGCTTATATAGGTTATATAGCTATAGATATAGCAAATTACACAGGTGCTTTTTGTTTTTTTTAGCTGAATGGTTTTGAAAACCAAAGTTTCCCAAGGTATTGCACTTAAAGGGTTAATAGCCCGACACAAAATCTCTGATAGACAAATGTCATACAAAAGGAATCCTTGCCTTGGACAAGAATCTGCCACAGTTAAATTCTAGCTGTCCTGCCCAAGTAGCCAGAAGTGGTTTTTTTTTTAACCATATAACATTACAAAGAAAGCGATTGTTTTGTAAACAGTTTCACAGTTTATCAGGAATCGTGTTGTAATTTTTCTGCCCTTATCCCCCCACCCCAGACCTATGGCTTTTTAGAGTCAGCTAAATCATCGCTTAAGAAAACAGTGAGGTACTCTAAACAGCTGCCAGTCTGGTACAATGAGGAAATAGACATGCATTCATGGGGCAGTTATAAATGGGTGCCAAACTCTAATAAACGTCTGGTGTTAGAAGAGAACTGCCTTCCTCATGATAGGTGGTTGGGTTTTTGTTTTGTTTTTTGCATCCCATTATTTTCTAAATTATATCTCTAAACCTACATTAATTACACACGTATGTACATTATTTAGAGGTTCTTTACTACAGTACTTTTGTACATGCTGGGTTTATTACTAAACTGAAAGAGAAAGAAAATACATAAGGCATATGTACAGTATCTCATTGAATTTCAGACCTTTCTCTTCACCTCCTTGGGTCTAAAAGCTGCAATGCAGGCATCTCATTCAAAACTGTCTTAGAATACAGTATATAAAAACTGGAGTTAAAGCTCAGGACGTGAATGGACTTCACTTACAGTCACTGTGTTTTGCTTTTGGCCCAGGTTAACAAACTTCTGCCCTTTATCTTAGAAACCAGCCCCAAACCACACACCTGCATGTGTGAACACTGAGCTCTCCAGCTGAAAAAATAGAACAAGGATAAGAGATTACATGGCAACATTGCAGGGATATTGCAGCTTTAACCCAAATCTTTGCTTGCCTTAGGGGCAGGGAGGCTTGTCACACCTTAATCGGTCCTCCCTCTTTCCCCCTTTAAAGGAAGATTAGTGGTTCTCTGTCCCCACTGTTTAAGTTCTAAACTTTGGACTCGTTCTCTAAGTTGGCCACATCACCATTCCTTTCAGTTTGTTCTTCGTGGTTCTTGGTCTCCTCTTCAGTATCCATTTCGGCACGCTGGTCTAATTGGCTGGACACAGACCAAGTGAGGGGTAATTCTGCACGGCTGGCCATCTCTGCCAGTTCTTTGGCACTGTAAGATGGTGTATTGGTCTCATATGTATCATGAAAGCTATTGTAATCAACTTCATAAAATCCGTCCTCTAGCGTGAGAACAGGTGTAAAACGGTAACCCCACAGGATCTCACTGGTAACATAAGAACTTCGGGCTTGACACGTCATCCCTGGGGAAGAAAGGAAAGAGAAATCAGAAGCAACATGGCTCCTAGCAGGTCTGTTGTATGTTAAAGCTACAGTGCACACATAGCTATGATGGACAGGAACGTCGTGCTAGATATGCAACACTAAATTTGCTGCACTAACTATCTATTAGTATGTGAAAATAATGATATAATAGTGATAATAATGATATAATAGTAATAGTGAGTTTAGCAGGCCAATTTTATCTTATCCCTTCCCCTTTTTCCATTACTGTATTATGATATCAGTTCAAAATTCTCTCTTCAGTGCAATTCTCTCCCCCTCCCCCAGTTGAACTCAACAAATATTTTCCCATTGGAAAATGGCTAGCAAAATGTTTGAGACCTTTAAAAAACAAAAAACCCAAAACACCTTATTTATCATTATGCTAATTTACCAATGAAGAAGTAGAATCTACTTGGTGCCCTCAGGCAAATGGTTTTAGTGGATGCCTTTGCTAAAAGAATTGAGCTATAACAGGGATGTCCAACCGCTTGACCATGATTGACAGGTGGATCCCGGGTGATATCTGCCCCGCCCCTCGCTCTGTCCTTCATTTGCACACGATTGCAAAAATGGAAGACGGTGCTATTGCTGCCCGGTTTATTGTTTGGTGAGTGATTTATGCCCCCCCCCCCCAAGGAGCTCAAGAACTCTGGTGCCACCCCCCCTAAAATTAGCTCAACAGCTTTGCCCTGGCCCCCTAAAAAAGCTCAACAGCTTTGGGTCCTCCCCCTATGGGTAGATCACTGCCAGTTTTTTTTAATTCTGGGAGCAGATTGCAGTCTCTTGGGAGCTGGACGTCCCTGAACCATAAGATTCATCTATTCCCCCTTGCCCTGCTCCTGCATCCACAGTGGCCTAGAGGGTCCCTGAATTTTCTGGAGCAATTTTTTTCAGGTAGGGCCCATGCCCTGCCCCACTTAATGGAAGATTCTGCTCCATCAAAAACCCTTCTGTGAGCACAAGGGCATCACCAGGCTTCTACTCACAGTGTTTAACTCCCTGAGTCTACCATCTACCATCGCTTTCATCTAAAGATGAGAAAATTATCCACAATGCTTCATTTTTTAAGGCATGGATCTAGTTTTTATCCCATCCTGAGGTCTCTGGACAAATATTTATACATTTATAAAAATACCACAATTTCATTTAAAAATGCAAAGCATTTTTCAACTATACATATTTATAATAGAAATCATGTAAAAAATAAAAATGATAGATCATCAGCAAACTATCACATAACATTCTTTCTCAATTTCTGCATAAGCCTGGAAGCGTAAAATACTGTACTTCTTTAAAAGTATAAAAATTAATACTTTTATTCTAAGTATAGCATGCATCATTTCCTCTCACCTGTCATTGTTTCAAAAGGCCTGTCAATGGAAAGGCAACCTTATAGTTACAGAATCAGACAGCTTTGAAGGTTGCTCTAGAAAATCTTGAGGACATAAGAAAATCTTGAGGACACTGAGGTCCAGCACAGAGGGCCTTCTGGCGGTTCCCTCACTGCGAGAAGCCAAGTTACAGGAAACCAGGCAGAGGGCCTTCTCGGTGGTGGTGCCCTCCCTGTGGAATGCCCTCCCATCAGATGTCAAAGAGAACAACAACTATCAGACTTTTAGAAGACATCTGAAGGCAGCCCTGTTTAGGGAAGCTTTTAATGTTTGATGTATTATAGTATTTTAATATTTTTTTGGAAGCTGCCCAGAGTGGCTGGGGAAGCCCAGCCAGATGGGCGGGGTATAAATAATAAATTATTATTATTATTATTATTATTATTATTATTATTATTATTATTATTATAACACATTAGCATCCAAAATTTTAACACAGGATTCCTAATGGGTCCCAAAACAACCATTCTGGTGTCTTGGTCTTGGCCTGAAAAGGACTCTCAAGTAATGTCTTCAAAAGAATTATCATAGAAGTGAAAATGGAGCCCAGCATTTAAACACAGGCAGGCAGGCAGGCAGGAGGGTGGGCAGGCGGGTGGGTGGGTGGGTAGGCAGGGCCAACTGTTGGAACAATTTCATGCTCATGTGCAGTTTTAGATTGCTGCTCCTGATCCCAGAATCCTGAGCCCAGGCCTTCTCCCCGATAAACATTTCAGGAACTCCTGAAGCCCCTCTCTGGAGTTGGCTTGATTCTTCCTTCATTATGGGCTCCTCGGGTAACTGGACTAATTTCTGCTCTTCTCCCGTTGCTGATTATATGCTGTCACTTTGCTAGACTAAAACTTGGCTTCCTTACTGACAAGACAGTACATCTGTCATTGTTCTTTGCCAGGAGCCAGACCCAGGCCTGTCTAGCCAGCCTTTGGCTTCTCCTCAAACCATGCTCCTTCCTAAATCATTAAATCATGTCCCTAGCTGGCTGCACTGTGCACCCTCGAGTGGTTTTGCCTGAATGGAATGTATCCTGGAACCGAGTATGCCTGGATATGCATGCAGAAAACTCTGGAAACCGTAGCTCTGTGAGGGGCAAACTACAGTTCCCAGGATTATTTGGGGAGGAAATGTGCTTTCAATGCACTTTAAATATATGGCGGGTACGCAGCCTGACAAGTGTCTGAGAAAGGCTATTGAAACCAATAGGCTACAGGTAGCGGTGGGGAGGGTGTTGCCTTTGTGGCATGTATAAACAGATTGCTCCTTACATTATATATATATATATATATATATATATATATATATATATATATATATAAAAAATCGTTTTAATGTTTTAATGGGTGTGATCAGCAGTATATTACTCCTGCCTTGCTATTTCTAAAACCTAAAGGAGCATGATACCAGGAAAAGAGATCAAGATAAGATCTCAGATACATTGTCACCTGCAAAGTGGAACGTTCCTCAGGTAAGTTGCATCTGCTCCCCCCCCCCGAAAAATCCATGTGGATTTTGAGTCCTGACACATCATCCCTTGTGTGTATTCCTCCTAACGTGATCCCGTGGAAGAAAAAAATGTTGCCTTGCAAGGAAAAGGCCTGGAGAATAAACAAAGATATCTTTTCCTTTGAACCAACTCATTTGGAATGAAAAGCAGTGGGGAGAAACAAACAAACGGGACTTCAGGTTCATGTATTCAGGAGGAGATCTGGAGTCATTTTGAAGAACTCCAAAGAAGAAGAAAATACAAAAGGCAACATGTGGTGAGTTAACTGTCCTTTCAAAGCCCCAGATGCAGAAGAGGAAATATTCAGCTAGAGATGCCAGGAAGAATAATATTACTAAATGATGTATTTCTATTAGTACTATGGTATTGTGATGGCCTGGGAATCCGATTCAGAGGATGAACCGGAGGAATCCCAGCCGGCACAGGAGTCCCCGCCTCCAGGGCCAGCTGAACTGGGGCAGGGCCTTGATTCGGAGGCGCCTGCACCTGTGCCGGATCCTCAGGAGCAGGCACCAGGTGAATCCATTCTGGCTCCAGAAGTAGTTGAGGACTCAGTGCCTACAGGTGAGTCTCCCCCTGGGCCCAGTAACCCTTCAGCCTCTCCTGAACTGCAGAGGCTCAGGGCAGAGAGGCGAAGGGAACTGGTTTCGCCCAGGAGGAGTGCTCGCCTTAAGGCCAGGAGAGGCAGGTCTCCTGGGGGCCGGGACCGCCCCTGGCCTCAGAGAAGATAAAGGCCAGTCAGCCTAGTTCCAGGTTGCGGGAGCAACGTCGTCGTTGAGTACTTGCTCCTGTCCGGACCCAGACCTGACCCTCCAGTGTTCCTGTCCCCGCTCGGCTTCCTGCTTCGGACCTCGCCCCGCTCCTTGCGAACTGTTTCCAGGCTAGTGACCCAGGACCGGACTTCGACTACGTCAACGGTAACCTTCCCCCCGGGACCAGCACAGGTATTTTTTGTGTCTCCTCTTTCAAATCAAAGATTCTAGTTTTTTTAAGGGGGGAGAGGGTAAATGTCCAGTGTCCCCTTAAAATCCACCTTCGCGTCTAACATGGCTGCATCTGTCTATAGTTGGTGATGAGGTCATGGAGGAGCTAATGCCAAACTGGTGTCAAAGAACGGCTGCTGCCATCACCTCTGAACTCCATGACTGACAATGACTTCTCTAAACAATTTCCTGTATGCAGGGTATGCAGCCAACAATACTCAATGCTGAATGTGCTGTGATGTGACCTGATGACAACTATCATAGTTACATGGGGAAGGGCCGTACCTCAGCGGTAGAGCAACTTATTTGCAGGGAGTCAGCTCCCAGCATCTCTGGGCAGGGCTAGGAATGTCCCTTCCCTGCAACCTTGGAGGAGCCACCAGCAGCTACTGTAGACAATACCAAGGTAGATGGACCAATAGTCGGACTCGGTATAAAGCAGCTTCCTATGTTCCTATCATTGTTGTGGAGTGAACAAAGTCAAGTGGTCCAAGACAATGAATCAGAGAATACAGAGATCTCTGTGTGATCATGTAAACACATATAATGTCGCTGGATTTCACCACCATAAACAGATGGACATTTTGAGATGTGTCCAAAATAGGAGCCACAATTGGGGTGGCTACTTATCCACCGCCAACAAAGATGGACCAGTTCTGCATTAGGTGACTTATATATTAAGATGCACATTTAGAAATGATTGCTGTAGATTACCTCTCCCCTGAGTGGAGAAGACTGTGACTGGGTGCCATGTTCTCTCTTCAGTTTCTTGACAGGCAGATTCAAGGCCCTTGTCTCCCTTCTTCTGATTCTTTAAACTGGCCTTGGACTGGACAACCCTAACCAGAGGACTCCTACAAAGAGAGGATTGTCCTCTGACGCAGCCCTCTAAAATGGAGGCCTGCCCTTTGTAAAGTAGGACACATAGTGAGCTCTGCTACAATGGTTGCACTTGGTAAGACTGGACACAAACATAGATGAGTTGTTTCAACTCAGCTGTAACTTTTGTCACTCTTTAGAGATTGTCATATTGCCCTGTTATTTCTAGATTAAATTAATCTTTTTTTTTAAAAAAACCCACAACAACTGAGTTAATAAACCTTGGAGAAGGGGGCACTTTAAATAGCACTTTAAAGCTATTTGATGTAATCTTGGCACAGTTATTTATTTTGTATTTAGATTCCTACTTCATAATTCAAATAAAACATTATCAGAACTGCTTGCAATAAACTTAAAAACACAACTAAGTAATGAATACTTAAAAAAAATAGAACTAAAACCAGCAACTCTATAAAACAGATCAGCATGAGTTTACAAAAAGGGTCTGGGAAAATGGTTGAATATTTTGTTAGGGGGAAATGATGAGATATATAATATGTTTTGTACTGACACCTATGAAAGGTGTAGGGTGTTGTTTTTTGTTGTTGTTATTATTATTATTATTATTGTTATTATTATTATTATTTAAAAAACCCTAACTAAATAAATAAATGGTATGTAGCTGCAGCTGCCTTTATTTTAAATAACATTTTTACATTTGTGGCACACTTGGTAACTGAGAGGGTTGACAAGATGTCAAATTCATTATATCATACAGGTGGATTCCACATCATGTATAAATCTGTATGCAGGAACTGGGAGTGCTTAGTTTAAAGAGGCCACTGTAGATCAATAGCCAGAGACGCGCCCTCAGCTCAGTGTCACATCATGGCTGCTTCCTCTTCTGTTTGTGGTTCAGGACGTTACTGGAGCCCCTGCCTGGCTTTCATCAATTCCGCGGAGCGAAGTGCTTTGTTCAACCAGACAGATGTTAATGAGACATGATGTCTGGAAATGTAGCATAAAGCAAAGACGTGCTCTTCCGCCCTAGATCGTTTGGATACATGGCAAGCGGTGAAATTTGCCATTTAGTAGGGTCAGTCAGGCAGCGCAGAGGCAACACTGCAGCTTTAAAGTGAGGGAAATGAATGACAAAGAGGTGTGTGCTCAGAAATGATCGCAGGGAGCAGCCGGCATTCCCCAGGGAGGTGGAGCAAGGAGAGGCATAAACAAAGGAAGAGAATGAAGGAAAGGGAACTATCTGGTACGTTGGTTTTCAAAAAGTGTCTAGCGGAATCCTCAGAAACTTGAGGATCTCTAGGCTCTGCTCACTGAGCAGAGCAGTAATGGAAGGAAAGCTTCTCTGAAAGACAACTGCCCCTACAACCTGAAGGTGCTAGAGAGTGTTGTGTGAATTTTTGGGGGGGAGGGTGGAGTGGGGAGAGGAAGAACTCACCCTTGCGTTGTTGGCAATGGTAAAGCTGCCCTTTATGAATCCTTTAAGAAATTTGCTTTCCCCACCACCTTCCCTTTGGGGACCCAAACTCCGCCACCCCCCCCCCAAATGAGTCAAAAGCAATTTGAGAAACTTCATCCTATCACTAGTTTCAGTTTAGCCACCAAAAATGAATAGAATCAGGTAGGATGCAGCAGGGGAAAACGTTACTGCTAGTCTTGCTTGCCTTTTCCCACTTCCCCTGCCTTCCTGAGATTTCATCACCAATTGCTCGCACACTTTCAAGCCAGTCTTCACAGTCTTAAGGACTTGGCGCTTCTAAATGCAAGGCAATATCTTCAGAATGATGAATCAGACCAAATCAGCAGTATGTTCACAGGCCCAATAATGACAGCATAAGGGTTCTGACACCTGGCAATGCTTGATTGGCCACCTTACATATTTCTAGGGGGTTGACCGGCTGAGTCTGTCACAAGCTTTCCTAGTCACTTAATAAATGGTTCTAGAGAAGAGTGAAGGGAGGAGCAACCAACCTTTCTGACATTAACTCCCCCCACCCCATCCCTTTGATTACTTGAACCCTTGGTGGCCAGTCAGATTGGCCACCAAGGGTTCAAGTTGCCATAGCCACCTTGTCTACATGGGTGTTGTAGACAGTGAAAATTACTAACAGCACAATCCTAGATATGGCTACTTAAAGCCAGGGTTCAAGTTGCCATAGCCACCTTGTCTACATGGGTGTTGTAGACAGTGAAAATTACTAACAGCACAATCCTAGATATGGCTACTTAAAGCCAGGGTTCAAGTTGCCATAGCCACCTTGTCTACATGGGTGTTGTAGACAGTGAAAATTACTAACAGCACAATCCTAGATATGGCTACTTAAAGCCAGGGTTCAAGTTGCCATAGCCACCTTGTCTACATGGGTGTTGTAGACAGTGAAAATTACTAACAGCACAATCCTAGATATGGCTACTTAAACATAAGACCTCTTGAGTTCAATTGGCAATACCATCTTGGCTGTGAGTCCTGGAGCACCTGCTTCTTCCTGCCCTTCAGGCCTTTTGCCCACCTGGCCTGGGAGAGGAGGGCCCTGACTGACTCCAGCTACAAGAGATGAGGCTGCAGAACAGACTATTGGGCTGAGGTGTTGGTTAGGTTGTTTTTTAATTGTTGGGGGGCGGAGTGGGTGAGACGGGGTTGTTGATGTTACTAAAATAATCTTTGGCATCTTTATTTCAGATCTTATTATTTATGTGGAAATTGTTCAATTTGGTTGTGTGCTTTTTGATGTGCTTATTGTTATGACTACTTTTATTATATTTGTAATGCAAATCTTTTCATGCTGTAAGCCGCCTTGTGCATGGTTGTGCCCAGTGCTTTTTTTTCTAAAAAAAATGTTTAGGGGTACTCTCATTTTGACTCAAGAAAATAACCATTTTATAGTTCAAATTGGGAAAAATAAATACAGTAAATGGACAAAAGTACAAAGATTCGCAAAATGTTTAGGGGTATGCGTATCCTTGCACCGCCCCCAAGAAAAAAGCACTGGTTGTACCTATGGAAAGGCTGCATACAAATAACATGATGTATGTATGTATGTATGTATGTATGTATGTATGCAATGGTGAGTATACTAGACAGCACTTCCACCTGCAACACTCACTCAAACTGAGCAGGGCTTGGGAGAGTGAACTTGATGGTTATTAGTGGTACTTAACGGAGAAGGCATAAGAGAAAACATCTTCCCCTTTTTTGGTGCTAACTAGTATTTATTGTGCTTTTCATGCTATTCCTCTGTTTTCTGAAGAAAGAGAGCGCATCGCAACCCAACTCCAGACAGCATTGTTCTTAATGACAACAGAAGTCAAGCAATTGCATAGTATCTTTCTCTGTGCTTTTATTATCATTGCCAAAGCAATGCTAATTTGGGAAGTGTTGATATAGGGGTTGGCATTCTGAACCCATGGCTGAACTTGTCTATTTTTCATTATCCTGACATTATCCTGTCAGTACTATGTGAAAATAAAAGGGCTGCAAGATTTAATGAATTGATTGGTGTGGTTAATTGATTAAAGTGTTGTTCTTTGATTAAAAATTCCTCAGTGTGATTCAAGAAGAAGAAGAAGAAGAAGACGAGGAGGAGGATCTGCACTTTATGAGAGGAAACTGCCAATCAGTTTCACAGGATGATCCTATTGTCAACTGTTTCCTCTCTTAGCAGTTAGAATAATTACAGACATTTTCTGTTGTCACAGTAAATAGCTAATGGATGCATGTAGACAGATAGAAGAGGTTTCTGTAGCCCATGTAATTTCATTGAACTTTGGCACTGGATTCCATTGCTACTGATACTGTGCTTTCAGGACTTCAGGAATCCTCAGTGGACAAAAAGACCTAGAATTTTTGGAACTTCAGTTTAGCTAAAATAATGACTTCCTAAAGCAGAGACATCACCTTGCCAACAAAGGTCCATATAGTTAAAGCTACGGTTTTCCCAGTACAGTAGTGATGTATGGAAGTGAGAGCTGGACCATAAAGAAGGCTGATCGCCGAAGAATTGATGCTTTTGAATTATGGTGCTGGAGGAGACTCTTGAGAGTCCCATGGACTGCAAGAAGATCAAATCTATCCATTCTTAAGGAAATCAGCCCTGAGTGCTCACTGGAAGGACAGATCCTGAAGCTGAGACTCCAATACTTTGGCCACCTCATGAGAAGAGAAGACTCCCTGGAAAAGACCCTGATGTTGGGAAAGATTGAGGGCACAAGGAGAAGGGGACGACAGAGGACGAGATGGTTGGACAGTGTTCTCAAACTACCAGCATGAGTTTGACCAAACTGCGGGAGGCAGTGGAAGACAGGAGTGCCTGGTGTGCTCTGGTCCATGGGGTCATGAAGAGTCGGACACAACTAAACAACTAATCAACAACAAAAACATAATCTGAACTATACCATAGAACTTATTTGGTCTTTGCCCGTAGTTATTGACATGGACTGATTATCATAACGTGAAAATTACCTTTGTCATCTGAGGGGTGGTAAAGGAAATTTAACTGTCAGCAGGGAGGAGACAATTAGCAGACTTCAGAGAAGCAGTGGGACAGTTAAGACGTGGTTGCAAGAGAATAAGTAGGAAATGATGGATAGATCAGATCAGGCTATAATAAGCATATGGTGAAACTGAACAACAAATTACCATGAGATGCTGATGTGCTGTCTGCTGAGATTATGTGAACAAAGCAGTGAGAAAGGTTTAATACCAGCCTTATAAGATCTCCTCCTTGAGATGATGGATACAGTCACCCATACTTTTGATTGCAAAGAATTGTTTTTGCATATGTTCCAGTTATTGTTGTGTGCTCAACATTTATTAGCAAATTGTGTGAATTTTGAGTATTGTAGCAAGGTTTCATGTGTTGCTTTAATGCCACTTACAGAGCATATCGGTGGGAAATCAGGGACAAAAACTCCAACATGATAGCGTGCTATTGATTTGCTCCATACTACACATCACTCTGGGACGCGGGTGGTGCTGTGGGTTAAACCACAGAGCGTTGACTTGCCGATTAGAAGGTCGGCGGTTCGAATCCCTGCGACGGCGTGAGCTCCTGTTGCTCGGTCCCTGCTCCTGCCAACCTAGCAGTTCAAAAGCACATCAAAGTGCAAGTGTGCTGCTCTGGTTCGCCAGAAGTGGCTTAGTCATGCTGGCCACATGACCCGGAAGCTGTACGCTGGCTCCCTCGGCCAATAAAGCGAGATGAGTGCCGCAACCCCAGAGTTGGCCACGACTGGACCTAATGGTCAGGGGTCCCTTTACCTTTACCTTTACCTTTACACATCACTCTAGTCAGTTGTGTCATGAGTTCTGGTGCAGAAATAATCAGAACATCAGTTTCATTTCATACTGTTTAGTAATACACTATTGGGTTTACTCTGCAAGCAAGCGGGTACCAATTGGCTCTCACCAACAGTGGAACCTTGGTTCTCGAACTTAATCCATTCCGGGAGTCCGTACGACTCCTGAAACAGTTTGAAAACCAAGGCACGGCTTCTGATTGGCTGCAGGAGCTTCCTGCACTCAATCGGAAGCCGCGGAAGCCAAGTCGGACATTCGGCTTCTGAAAAACGTTTGCAAACTGGAACACTTACTTCCGGGTTTGTGGCATTCAGGAGCCGATTTGTTTGGGAGCCAAGGTACCACTGTACCTTCAATGCCTATTTATTTATTTAAGGGTTTATATTCTGCCTTTTGATGAATGTTTCAAGTTAGCTAACAATAGACTCTAAGCAGTGTAATAAAAACAAACACAATTAGAACAGCGGCAGGTGGTATTAAGACAATGACTTGGAATCCAGATTTCTATGACTGGAATTATGCTCTGGTTCAAATGAGGGGAGGTGCTATTTACCACTTTCCCCTTTCTCTTCTGCAGATCTGCTCCAGAGGGCCAGGGAACCCTCCAGAACAGCATGGATGGTGGTGGTGTTACAGAGGAGAAATTAGCAAAAACCACTTTTCCCATGCCACAGATAGGAGCCTCCGGTGTATTAGAACCCTTCTGTAAACAGAAGGAGCTCTTCATGGACGGGCAACCCAGCATCCAAGCCACTAAAGTTAACAGATTGGGAGTCATTAAAATACCCCTCACACTCTGGTAACCATAGTGTGGTTACTCCCACCCCAGTGCTGATAATGTTCAAAAGAGATTAACTACATGGAAGTGGCCTGGAAAGAAACACTTGTCAATGGAAGTCAAGTCACCATTTTGTTGGCCCAACACATCCGATTGCTTCTAAGTTTCAAACATAGCTGGCATAAGTTAACAGGACTCCTGAGCCTGAGTTCCAACTTTGGCACATTTGCTTATCTTTGTCTAGGGATCCACAGGGACAGTGGCATCCTATTGATCCCACTAAACTTTTAAATTTCATTTGAAACTATTGATCTTGATGTTACATACAATTTTCTTAGCTAAAGACTGCTATGCAGTAAAAGCCTTTATTCAAGTCTATAAGTAAACAAGCAGCTTGTCATCAGAAGTGTGTGTGTGTGTGTGTGTGTGTGTGTGTGTGTGTGTGCGCACACACACCCAGGAGGGGGGTGATTTCTTCAGTCCTCTATGCCAATCCATACAACACCCACACACTGTTCCAAGCATGTAGAATTTAACAACTTGACTTGAAAATTGTTCATTTTCAGCTATCATGGAAATATATAACAGTTTCTTAAGCTAGCAGAGGAGACAGTGTCATTGAAGTCGAGCCAGTTATGTGGGTGTAAGATGATTAAGGTGGATGTTGTGTAGGTGGAAAAGGAATACTATAATTTTTTTTTATTTTTTTTAGATTGTGCTTCTAACACGTTTAATATTCTCTTCCAGAACGTCTGGAGTTCTTATTATGAAGGTATTGCCAACTATGAATCTAGGCCTTAATTCATTGTCACACTACAGTCTGGGAGCCTAGTTACAGCTAGGCTAAATAAAAATGGTGCCCAGAAGCTATAAAATGAGAATGAATACATCTCTCTCTCTCTCTCTCCTCTCCCTCTCCATCTCTCTCTCTCTCTCTCTCTCTCTCTCTCTCTCTCTCTCTCTCTCTCTCACACACACACACACACACACACACACACACACTCCACTTGTTCTGCAAAGGGACACATTTCTATCTAGCATGACCATGAGGCAGTTGAGATGTCTTAAGTCAGCTGGACAATAATCCACTGAAAAAGTTTCTTCTTCCTCTTCCTTAGATTGTGATTTACTTAAATTCTAGCCACCTTCGTCAAGAAGACGAAGACGAAGACACAGACACAGACACACACACACAGACACACACACACACACACACACACACACACACACACACTGCTGTGAGTTTTGGGGAGGGATAGGTTGTATGATTGAGCCCCCTTTTAATGGATTCAATTCCTAGAATAGCCAGGCTAGCTTTCTGGTGAGGTAATGGTCCTCTAACTATGGAGCATTAAGTAACCAAGGAAATGACAGCAAATGGATGAGTCTCCCTCCTTCAATTTGCTGGTAGTTAGAAAAAGAAAGGCCAGAGTTGAGAGTTTGAGTTATGTGAACTAGAAGATAGAAGCAAGGCTGCAGGCTGGGCTTGATTTCTGCTGGAATCAAAGGCTGTGGCTTTGGGAGAAGCAAGATCCTCTCGGGGTATTAATGCTGTGAACCTCTCCATCGTAGGCTCAAGTTGTATATATGTGTAAATAAACCACATAGCATAAAGACGCCCCAGTCTCTGCTATCCTTCATTCCAAAGGAAACACAAACCCTGGGTAAGCGCCTGGAACCTCTGGAATTTTGTACTACTCAGAGATTGAGGTAGTGTGCAACAATATAATTGTTTGCAAGTAGCAGTGTGAAAAATCTGAAATCCCTGAATTTTATTTTTAATTTAGAGGGGGACCCATAGCTATGATGCAGTGGTACTGAAAATGTTATCATTGACATTAGTGGCAGATTTGTTATTTGATTTGATTATTTGCATTTCAAATCCAAGGAAATCTACAGGGTATAAATGGACCATAAGATTTAAATTTGATTATGAAAAACAAAATAAAATATAAACATAAAGTTTTTCTTTTCTATAAACTTAATGGGACTTTGGCATCCATCACTGCCTATCAGGAAAAGCTCAGAGCCAAATCTCTGTCACAATCAATCAGAACTTAGTGTCTTGCTCTAGCTCTTAAACACCTCAATTATCTTTTACGTGCAGTAAAAGCTTTTTGAAAGAAATTGTCAAACAAAGTAGGTTCTGCTCACCTCTGAAACAAAATATGTTTGAAACACAGAGTGCACTGCCCTTGTTTTGCGGAGGGGGAAAACAATTCCTGATGGCATTAAGTCAGAATAAAATTCTAGTGCATTTCAATGAGGTTTTATCATATTGTTACTTTTTTGTTTTATTTCATGGCTACCTACAATTTGTGTGTGTTTTGAGGTATTCTGCTTGGGCCAAGCAATCCTATGCTTAATGTATACTAGGTCTGGACATGGTGATGATGATTTATTCGACTTATTTGTTGCTTACATCAAAAAGGCCTTTAAGTGATTTGCAAAAACGTTAAAAGCTAAAAAGCAACACATTTCAATAAAGCTTTTCCAAAGAGCCACAAACAAACCCAGCAGAAAAACAACTAAGACCTCAGCAGCAAGAACATTTCATCCAGCGGGCTATCAACCAACTTGTCATGATCTGTCAAATGCCTGGGAGAAGAGATACGTTTTAACTTTGTGCCAGAAAGATGTTGTTGATGGCGCCCGGCATTGCTGCTGTTATGCTGGTGGAATGGCTGCAGAATCCTAAATCAGCTTAGCTGGGGAAGGGAAGATAGATAGGAAGAAAATACAACAATGGTGGGACAGCGACATTAACTGCCCCCATGTCCTTGGAAATACTCTCAGAGCGGGGCTGGCCTCTCAGGCAAAATAGCAGTGGGAGATTAATCTCATGGGTGCTGGGGGGAGGGATGAGCCCCCTTGTTCCATTACAGGAAAGACCTTTTCTTCAGCCCATGCCCTGTCAGATTCTAAGAATGTCTTTCCAGTCTTCAGAGCTAGGAGTCTACTTCTGCCTCTCCTTCCAGGGCTTTGTTTTCCTCTGCTGGTAATAGGCAAAATGGTGGGTCTCTTGCCTTTCCCAGGGAGGTCCACTTCAGCTCACCAAACGTTCTGTTCTGGGTGCTACCAGCTCTCTTAAGCTACTGTAGGGGAGTGTTCGTATTAATGGATGTCCACCCTTCCAGATGCTTGGTATACCTGAGTAAGCTCATTTGTAGGTGCAGATGGCTGCATTCAAGCCACCTGACCAGTTCTTAGCAGATGGGAAGCAGTGTTCTGCTTAGCAATTTCATAGGTCAATTTTTTTGGGGAGTTATAATCAACACACACTTCTGAAATGACAGTTTATTTTCTTTCTTTAAAATGTTCCTCTGAAAAAGTGACCTGAATCTTTTCACATTAATTCACTCCACTTGCACTTTTTGGGTTTCAGATATGCAGTGTTTAAATACTCTGATACTTAAATCAGTGGAAAATTCTGCTGCTCTGGATATATTGTAGAAGCTTTTCTTCTTTCTATTTCTAATTCATATGCTTTCACCAGAATATCGCAAATGTGAAATTGTGCTTAACCGCATACAGATTATAGAATTTGAGTTACCTTGATGTGAAACTTATGGCTTTTTAAAGTACAGAGGACACATAGCTCTGATGGTAGAGAACAACTGAAGTCATTCATTAGCACACTGTTAAAGGGACAATAATCCGTCAGTCAACAGGGTGATAGTTAAGAGTCGAGCCAGCTTTGTAAGGTGGCAATCTATTTGATGGCCTCATTTGGTATCTAAATAACGGTCTGTGTGCACAGTTTACTGCTTTCCAAACACATTTTCCACAGCTGGTGAGCATGCTTTTTATGTAAGCGCAAACCCTTCTACAAACATTACGCTAGAGCTGTTCATCTGTCAGAAACATAAATGAAATTTCAAACAGATTTAGATGATTAGCTATAAAGAAATTACTTTTATACAGGTTTTTTTAAAGAGTAATTTGAGCCTTTAAAAAAAAATATCTCACATGTAATTATCTTATTTTTAAGCAAACAAAAATGTTTTTGACATAGTACGGAAAGCAGGGTGGAAAGAGTGTCCGTAACCCCCTGTGGTTACACATGGTTCAAATTCTCACATGTGGAACCACAACGAAACTTGATTGCTTTAGTTGGTGGATGGCAGGCACACACACCAGCTTCCAGTTCCGTTGTTGATGACAAAAACTACACTCTTGGATTACTTGATTGGGCTGATTTCGTTACAAGCAACACACAAGTGTGAACATGCTAAGCAGTCCTCTCACTGAAGCCATGTGTGCCAGGGAGCTAAGCCATGGTCTGACTTAGCATTGTGTCTGAACTCATGGTTTGTCTCATTCTAACCAAACCATGAGCTGTGAAGCCTTGGTTACAGCTTGTGGCTTGTTTGGAATGAGACAAACCATGAACCCCAAACTATGACTGAGCTCCTGGTAGCATGGCAACAACAGGAGTGGGAAAGGAACAAAGTGGCCAGGATTGTCCCACTGTGCACCAGCAGTGCATGCTCGCTCATTCATGCTAAGCCAAAGTTTGGCTTTCAGTTATATTCAAGGTAGACTACTCTCTAATAAAGTCTGCCAAACCTTACTGAACCAGACAGTTTGGAGGATAGACCCAGCTCTGTCCAGCTGAACTTCTCTGTGAGGTTGCCAGTCCAAAAGATAAATGTGTTCTTTTAAAGTTTGCATTTTTATTTTTTTGAAAAATGGGACTATTTGTAAGTAGTACCAGCAGGGCCTGGAAGACAACCTTCCTTTGACAGACGGACAGACAGACAGACAGACAGACAGACAGACAGACAGACAGAGAAGCAGACAACTGTAGTAATATTCCACTTCACAGGATAACTTGTGAAGGTGTTGGGGTTGGGTTGTTAGTCTGCTTAATCTGCTCCAATTGTGCATGATTTAAATGGATAAGACATCTTGTTGTAAACTTGATTATTATTCACGCCTTCCCAGTTTTATTATAGGTCTTATGTTATGTAAGCCATCAAAGAATTATTTCCAATTCATCATTATAGTTCATGGTAATCACCATCAACATTTCTGAGCTACAGGTTTAGGATTGTGTTTTATTTCTTGTTGCCAATGTTCTCAAAGCAACATGGATTTGCAATATGCCTATCTTGACTGGTCACCTGTGCCTTTGCCTTGACATTTAGCAGGGCTTGTTTGTAGCTGCCTTTCCTTTTACTGTGCACACACCTGGTTTGTGCCATTATTCTCCTGCACTCTGCCTTGATGAATTTTTGATGAAATGCACTTCTGGGTTCCCAATGCCTATTACCGTCTTTTATTTGGAGAGAACAGTTTGCAGTGGCCCTGGCTGTGCCTCCTGTTTTTGCAGTGTCAGATCCATCAGCCTATTCAGACCAGCCTCTCCCTATATGACTTTGGTCACTTGGTTTTCTTTCTTGTTTGTGAATGCGCCTGTTTCTCTGACATAATCAGTAGGCTGTATGGCTCATCAAATTGAGTTTCCCTAGGGGGTAAAGTTAGCCTAGTTCTTCCTGAAGATGGCAGTTGTGATTCTGTAGCAACAACAATAGTAATAATAATAATAATAATAATAATAATAATAATAATAATAATAATAGAAGAAGCATTCTCATTGCTATGGCACCCGTGTGTTTTCTTAATGCCATGAAATGGAAGCATGACATGAACTACATGTGGTGGCTATCTGGGGAGCAAGAGAAGGGCTATGGCTTAGAAATATGCTCTGGGCTTTCAGTCAGCACCCCCCACTGCAACTGTGGTTTCTGCTCCTATGGGGCCAAGACTCAAAAGGAGCCATCAGGCCATACAGTCCATCTACCTGCTGGCCTATGGAATCCAAAGCACAGGGTGCCACAGTTTGAGGGCATGTACATGGAAGACTGTCTTACAGAAGAATATGAATATATGAATTTTCCATCTAGCCCAGAACCACTTGCTACTCTGAGTGGTAGCAGATATCTGAGGCTTCATTTTGAGGTGCCCACCCTGTGGAATGTCCTACCATCAGATTTCAAGGAAATAAACAACTATCTCACTTTTAGAAGACAACTGAAGGCAGCTCTGTTTAGGGAAGTTTTTAATGTTTGATGTTTTTAATCTTCTATTATTATTATTATTATTATTATTATTATTATTATTATTATTATTGGAACCACCCGGAGTGGCAGGGGAAACCCAGCCAGATGGGTGGAGTATAAATATTATATATTATATATTATATATTTTATATATTATATTTTATATGTTATATATTATATGTTATATATTATATGTTATATATTATATATTATTATTATTATTATTACCTTTACAATCATGTTAAACAAACAAACTCCTTCTCAGGCATACTATGGGAAATATTTCATCTTTGACATGCTGGAAACTGGATCTGGGATCTACTGTTTAGGGATTTCCATATGTGTTTGGGGGGCTAGCTAAATGTGGAAATGTCCGAAAATGTGATTCTCTCTTTGAACCGAGATGAAACCAAATGTAAATATTGAATTGACCTGAGCTTGCAATTAACCAGAGCGTGCTTTGGATTCTAAACCCAATAATGCATAGTCTGTAGCAAAAGAGTATCTGATTCCTGTGATGAAGTGAAGTTAAAGCAATGCTTTTCTTTTCCTGGCAGAATGAACCACCAGCTGGGCATCAGCAAATAATTTAGCACAACAGTTCTCAAAGAAAGCTAATTTGCTGCCCTGAATCTCACCTAGAATTTATCCTCACCGGGCAATGAGTCAGAGCATCAAACAGTGATGGGTGGATTGCAGGTCTTGGGGAAGAAAGAAGCAACTTTTTTCTCTCCCCCACCACACACTCCATTTACTTTAGAACTTCAAAAAGATCCAGTGCCCTCTAAAGCCTACTCCGAGTTGTTATTTTTCCTGCTTGCATCATCACCTTTCAAGAATGAACCTTTTGCTCAACCTACATTTTTTTGGAGGCTGGAAGACACTCACTGGGACAAAACTGGAGAAGATTAGCATCTTGTATTTTCTCTCTGATTATATCTTACCTCTTTCATAATGCTTATGCACCTTTTAAAAATAACATGTTATGAAAAAGTTGAACCTGAGAAAACATTACCTGTTGCTTCCACCATTCCTTCTAGGATGACCACAATTTCTAATTCCTCTTTGGGCAGTTGAGCTTTGGAAATCTCCCAGAATGGACTCTGTTGATTTATTTCATGGCTGATGATCAGCGGTGAAACCAAAAACAGACGATCATCCCCTGTATAATAACCTACATTAATATCTGTCTGGTTGAGTGGTATAAATTCCCCCTCCTTTGTCTGTTTTGACTTGATCAACTTGGCTCGTATTGATGCTTCCACAATGTGTGAATTTCTAAGGTCCCCAACACGGAACATCAGACACAGCTTTCCGTCTCTCATGGAAATTACGGCATTGGTAGAAAACACCAAGGTTTCCGCCCTCTTCTTGGGCTGGGATATTTTCACAAACATGCAGCCAACCATGAAAGCATTGACTATAGATCCTAAAACAGACTGAACTAAAAGCAGGATAATTCCTTCAGGACATTTGTCTGTGATGACCCGAAAACCATACCCAATGGTGGTTTCTGTCTCTATGGAGAATAAAAAGGCGGAAACAAACCCATTGAGGTTACTGACACATGGGGTCCATTTCTTGTCCCCTATATGCTCCAAATCTCCTCGGATGTAAGCAATTAGCCACCAGATGAATCCAAAGAAAAGCCACGTCACAGTATAAACCATGACAAAAATAAAAAGGTTGAATCTCCATTTGAGGTCAACCAAGGTTGTGAAGATGTCAGTCAGGTAACGATAAGTCTCTCTCACATTTCCGTGGTGGACGTTGCATTTTCCATCTTTCCTAACATACCTCTGGATTTTCCTCTTGGTACATTCTTTTAAGTGCTTCGGCAGATCTTCCCTGGCTTGTTTGGGCAACTTAGGTGGATGGATTGTAACAGGGCTCTCCACGTCCTGCTCCATTGAGTCTCCTTCCAGCACATTAGCTGACAGGAAAGAAAAAAGAGAGCATAAATACTGATGTGCATATATAAACTTGATTAATCAGCACCTTGATATTCACAATACCCCATGCATGAAACAACCAATGCTTTTGTCATTGATAACGAAGGATCCTTCCATGCATCCATTTAATTGTGCATTCAAGATGATTTGTGCTCATAATAGCATCAGGGCGGTTATACTTGAACCCACTTTCCATACTGTTTGCACCTGCAAAAGTTATGAGGTGGCCTTATTACTTTGTTTTCAGTCAGTGACTTCCTGCTGAAATCCTGTCTGAAATTGCGTTAGCCCTTTTTTTTTATTGCACCTGCATCACAGACGGTCAAAAAAATTAATAAACATGCTTACCACCTACATATATGGGAATCGCTTCTTTCTCCCATTTCCTTATTCTGTTTTCTATACTCAATCATATATATGTTGTCAGTTTCTTCATGAATGCATCCTATGTACAGGCATTCATACAGTGGTACCTCGGTTTACGAACTTAATCTGTTCCAGAAGTCTGTTCTTAAACCGAAACCATTCTTAAACTGAGGCATGCTTTCCCTAAGGAGGCCTCCCACCGCCGGTGCCCTTCCACCGTTTGGATTCTGTTCTTAGACTGAGGTAAAGTTTGCAAACCGGGACACTACTTCAGGTTTTGTGGAGTTCATAAACTGAATCGTTCTTAAACAGGACTGTTCTTAAACCGAGGTACCACTGTATATATAAACATACCTAGTCCTCATAAATTCCACGTGGGTTGGTAAACCTGAAATGTACCACTCCAGGGTAGAGGTGAAAAGCTCACAAACACTAATTACTGAAATAGGCATGGAGGTCTGGTAGTTAGGGTACCACTTTTATGGCCAATAAAGAATTTTGCGGTTGTGCAGCCAAGCCTTTTCTGCTGCCATGATTGAGCTCCACAATGCCAAGCTCCTAGGAACACAGCCCTTGAGACTTGAGCCCACTAATGTTCCTTTTTCCTCCCAGATTACTCTGGACACTTCTCTCTGTTCAACAGGCATTGGTATTGGATAGGGAACAAATAGGTTTCTTTTTCTCTTCCAACTTCTGTGAAAAGTTTCGTTGGTGTGTGGGAGATAAAAAAAGGAACCCATTCCCTTCTCATCATGGTATGTGATGCCTGGTCACTTACTGTTCCTCCCCCCTCTCCGACTTACTAGACAGTGAGAAAGAAATAGTTGGATCTCTTTCTAAAAAATCTTCCCAAAATGTTTTATGAAGATTGCCAGTGTGTATGGCAACCTCTGCAAAAACATTTGGGAAAGGGAAAAGAGGAAGACATTCATTCCTTTCCAGCTCCCTGGTCCAGCCTTTCACCCTGTCTCCTGGTACTGGTGGTGACAACCTCCACAATGTCGAAACCCCCCCAACCTAAGTTAAAACTAAGTAGGAATGCTGCACATGGGGCACTCTGGGAAAATGAAGATGGGAGGCAGAGCTGTCTGAAGTTCATCAGCTCTGTATGAAGATTTTTTAAAAAATAGAAAAGATGTTTCGGCAACTGCTGGTGTGGCCCAGTCATGTTGGTTCCTTTTGGACTGTAGGGCCAGGTCCTGTGTGCTGGTAGTCTGGCTCTAAAAGTGCTGCTGCTTCAGATTTCAACAGCAGCCTTTTTAAAATCTCTCTTTTAAAATAGATAAAACATGGATGAATCATATAGGTTTGAAAGGACAGAAAAAACATAAAAGGTGTGTTTGTTCTGTAGTAAACATATGAAATATCAGTACTCTGTTCTCTACACCATGTTGGATACTAAGCGGACAGATGTCTGAATGTTGTTTTTCTTTTGAGACTTTTGTTTCTTTGTAGTAGACTTGTTAAAATGTCTAGATGGAGGCAAACTACTTCCAAAAGAACACACTCTCAGCTTTCCATTGTCTCAGAACTTTTCTAGCTATCAAGCATGTACTTCCTTTCCCAATCAGTTGTTTATTTCAAAGTAAGGTCTAACACCTCAGAATGCAGTAATATTTCTGTGTTTGGGTCTATCAACTTATAGGACACTTTCAAAAAAAATCTGCCTATTTCATGAGGGGCTATTAGGTTTGGCAAAGCAGCTCTGAGGGTTCACCCACACTTCCTCCTGTCCCTTAATTTCTCACCATGGGTCCAAGAGGTTTCTTTCCTCATCCTGCCGCTAATGTTTACTGCTGAACTGGAACAAATGTAAATTGGGTATTTTTTTGGCAGACTGATGCTTGTTCCAATTCAGCAGTAAGCACTGGGTTTTCCTGGGGAAAGGAGTGGGACAAAAACAAAAAACAAATAACTATCAGATCCATGCCTAGAAATTAGGGGAAAACAGGATAAATCATGGGACAAACAGAAGTGCCCTTACAGTGAGGTCTTTACTACATTTGGTAACAAAGCTGCCTCCCTGGATTACTCCACATTGGATAATGAAATGGAATAATGAATGCACATCTCTGTCTTTCCCCAATATAACAAAATAGCAGGGCATGGGGATTAAAATGTGGAGCTATAATGGCTCTGAAATAACTCAGGAATTTATCTGTTATGTCTCTACTACCTCCTGTTGCAGGTCCCCCAATTACATTTCCTGCTACATAATTTCTATCTAAAATTGTACAAAGATTATCAGAATAGGTACTGCATACTAAGAACACAAGAATGACCAGCTTCTAAAGCAGAACTACTAATCCTGTATTAGATTCCCGAAGAGAGCAATTCCCCAAGATGCTTCACTAACTCAAAGCTTTCTCTCCCTCTCTTAGTCTCTGCCCTAAAAAAATAAAAAATAAAATCCTTCTAGCTTTTTCTCTGGTAGGGATGGGAGCAAAATTCTTTTTTTTTTTTTTGCATTTAACCAAATTCACATTTTTTTGGGGGGGGAAAACAAACCCCAAAAGACGGCCTTTCTTCCGAAGTCACAGTCTGCTTTACTAGTGCAGTCAGTGGGCATAGTGTGCCCTAAGGTAGTATATTCACTTCCTATGTGGCCAGTATGGAAGCCAATGGGGCATGCAGAGCAGGGATGGTTCACTCTGCTCTATCAGCCTGATGCCCAGAGCAGGGATGGAGAGGGAAGGGGCTTTGGGAGAGTGCAGGAGGCCAGATGTCCGAGGCACCTAGCGGGCCACATTTGCTCCCCCCCCCCAATTATGAGGAGCTAGAATCAGGAAACAAAGGTATCTTGAGATAGACAAAATTGAGCTGTTTCCTAGCATCCCCCTTGAGAAAAGCTCCTTAAAAAGAAAAAGAAAATCTTCTAATAACATAGTCCAGGAGTATTTCCTCCATCGCCAATCAGTGGTTACTCTGATGCAGCAAGATGGGCTTCCAGATGCACGATGTATTAGCAATGTGGGGCCTCTTGACAGTTCCCCAGGGCAGTCTCAGATCCCAAAGGCACATGCTAGCTTGGCAGGAGTTCCTCAGCTGGGCTTGTATTAGGGTGGTGCACCTGTTACAGGTGGGTTTAGAGCTACGCACAAGTCCAAACTTGTCAACTTTAGTGAATGCAGAAAGGAGTTTTTAAAAAGAAGCAGAAGCAGATGTAACAATCTTCTGAAACATTTGGGCTTTGATACCTCTGACTACATAGCTTTTAATTTTGCTCTTTGTGGTTAGTTTAGTGAGGATGATTATGCTGAAATTCCTTCGCAGTTCCACCCACCACTAGCACACCCCTCCTAGTCAGGCCTTAGTGATATGTAAAGAGACATTTTTTGATTCAAAGACCGCCTCTCCTGGTATGCCCCACAGAGAAACTTACGGTCTTCAAATAAAAACATCTTGAAGGTCCCAGGCCACAGAGAAGTTAGGCTGGCCTCAACGAGAGCCAGGGCTTTTTCGGCTGTGGCTCCGATCTGGTGGAACACTCTGTCACAAGAGACAAGGGCCCTGCGGGACTTGACATCTTTCCGCAGGGCCTGCAAGACAGAGCTGTTCCACCAGGCCTTTGGCAAGGGCACAGCCTGACTCCCTCCTTCGGCAATCTTCGCGGAGCTCTGGCCCAATGGCTGCCAGTGGCTTGAATTAATTAATTTTAGAATGAATGATTTTAGAGTTTTGTTTATGCTGTACTTTTGTACTGTTTTATTGTTGTTAGCCGCCCTGAGCCCGGCTAAGGCTGGGGAGGGCGGGATATAAATAAAATTTATTATTATTATTTATCAGTCCATTTCAGCCCAGTCTCTCTGATGAGACTGAGGATGACTAGAAATGAGACAAATAATTAAGGGGGACGAGGATCTACAGGGGGTCTAAATCTGTAGACTACAATTTTGCTAGGGAATTACCTTTGAGTTTTTGAACTGAATGCTCCAGAGACAAAATTAGGGTACTGCTGAAGCCTACTTTGTAAGATGTAATGTTTGCTTTAGAACTGGTATTTCCAAGGCTAATTTGCAGCATTAGTATGGTAGATTTAATTTGGGAATCTCAAATATGAATCCTTGCCACACTGTGAAAAGCAGTGTGTGTGGGAGTGTTTTTATAAGTGGCCATTAATTATGTGAAACTCCATAACGAATGAATGTGCAAGTGTATGATTTTTCAGTTGGATTTGCCCCTCATCCACAGAAGCAGGACTGGGAATGAATGGGAGAAGGAGAGAATGATGAATAATAGCAATTCCCAGGTGGATTTGCAACCAAAGTCCTCACTTTGCAGCAAAGCAATCTACACATTTGGATGTGGGTGGCACTGTGGGTTAAACCACAGAGCCTAGGACTTGCCGATCAGAAGGTTGGCGGTTCGAATCCCCGCGATGGGGTGAGCTCCTGTTGCTCAGTCCCTGCTCCTGCCAACCTAGCAGTTCGAAAGCACGTCAAAGTGCAAGTAGAGAAATAGGTACTGCTCCAGTGGGAAGGTAAACGGCGTTTCCGTGCTCTGCTCTGGTTCGCCAGAAGTGGCTTAGTCATGCTGGCCACATGACCTGGAAGCTGTACGCCAGCTCCCTTGGCCAATAAAGTGAGATGAGTGCCGCAACCCCAGAGTCGGTCACGATTGGACCTAATGGTCAGGGGTCCCTTTACCTTTAATCTACACATTAACTTTGTCCCAATGTCAACCTGAGAAATCCCCATCACAATAGGTCATAAGCAGAGACAGGTGTTTTTGTAGAACAATAGCTCCAGGTGATTTTTAGCACATGATTTCATTAAGTCCCACCTTTTCAAGGTGGCTCACAAAAATTAAAACAAATACAAATAAAACACACATAGTTAAAAACATATAAAAGATTATTGTGTAAAAGTAATTAAATTAACTATGGAATTAAAACAATGTAAAAAACCTATCTACTGTAATGCAGGTAGTACTACCACTTCTAGTACTAATGCTGAGGACTTGGTGGGGCTCTTTCACTCACTTCATCCTCTGGTTGCTCATGTTGATGCTGCTCCTCAGGAAGTAGAAGGGAGGGGTGAGGCTGTTGCGGAGCTGCAAAAGCACTAGCAGAAGTGGCACATTGACTCTGCCAGTGGGTTTTCACCACACCCACCTCGCTACTGCCTCACACCTCCCCCTTTACTGCCTGGTAACCAGCAGTGACACAACTGACTGGAGGCCAGGTGAGTGATGCCACCACACTAGGCCACCTGCTACAAAGCGATTGAATGTCATAGGATAACCTGCCTCAAGCTTTTAAAGGTCACTTGTTTGGGGTTGATGTTTCCTGGACAGCAGTTGAACCAAACCAGTTAAGCCGCCTCATGTTGTCTGTGCTCCAGACAATCAACGCAGCCAGTTAAGAAGATCTCTTTCTCCTCTGGGTCTCTCCTTCAAAATTAACTTGGGCCAAATCCATAAATGAGCGACCCATGAGCTCTATATCTGTAGTTTGCCAGCAAAACAATTACAAAAATTAAGGTTTCAAGGTAATAATCTTACATGGCCCTCTCTTTCAATCTCTTGATAGCTGAGGACCCGCCAATTAAGTTTTTATTTATTTATAACCTACTCTTATCCTGCATTTTGGCATAAAGCACCAAATACAGTATGTATTTATTTTAAAGTTTTAATTACTGGCTTGTTAACTCACCATTTAGCAAATGGATTGGCTTATGACATTCCATCTCATTTCAGCTGCTTCAGCTTTGAGAAATGGGGAAGGTGAGGCTCATGGTAGAGTCTCTGCTTTGCTTGCAAAAGATGCCAGGTTTGGTCTCTGGCATCTCTTGGTGGAGCTGGGAAAGACTTTGAAGTCTGAAGGCAGTTTGGGTAGCCAGTCTCTGCCAGTTTGTACAAACATTACTGAGCTGGATAGTATAAAGCAGCTTCTTATGTTCCTGTAATGAATATTGTACATTTTTTGGAAATAGGAGTTTAATGCCTACTGTCTCATGTGGAAGCCAGTTTTACTCCCTTTAAAAAAACACCTGATAAGAGTGCTTAAATATTTAACCTTCCAATTATTTTCAGTCTAATTTGGTGGACTTGATTTGTACCAGATCAAAGCATACCTAAATCCAAGACTCCTAGATGTATTCTGTTTAATGAATCATGTGCCAGTGAATTATATCACTTTTAATCACTAGCAGGCTGAAGAGATGTTCTCATTTTTCACTCATTTGATTTATAAGAATGGATAAACACAAAATATGTCTATTAGGGATTTAGTCCTATTTCATCATAGCAATGATTTGCTAACTTAGTCTTGTGGACTTGTGCAGAAAAAGAAAATAGGAATCAACAACATATCAAAGTGGTGAAATTATCCATAGATAAGATTAACTGAACTTTAATAATCTTCTGTACTGCATGGGAAATGTTATCCAGCCTATCCACAAAGCTTTGGATCAACAATATATTTCACAAAAAATATGTAAAATGAACTAGACACGGGTGAACATAAAAACTGTCCTCTTGGATCAAACAACAAATGCTTATCTAGTTCTGTATTCTGTCTCCGCAGTGACCAGCTAGATGTCCCCAGAAAACTCATAAGTGCTAGGTACTGCACTTTAAGAAGGTTATTAACAAACTGTAACATCTCCAGAGAAGGGTGTCAAAGGCATCAAAAAGCTTGAAGACCGAGTCCTATGAGGAACTAGGTATGTTTAGCCTGGAGAAGAAGAGATGACAAAGAGGCAATATAATAACCATCATCAGGTATCTGAAATGTGACAGAAATTTGTTTTCTGTTGCTCCAGAGGAAGCTCAACAGGAATCCAATCTTAACAAGTGAAAAACAACAACAACCACAAAACCCCACAATCAAGTCACAGAATCCTTACCCACAAGTTTATTCTGACAACAATTGCTTTGTGATTCAGCACCAGCATTTACATCCAGTTTGGGGAGAAGCGACTATGAGCTGCTAATGAATCTCATTCTCAGGAGCACAGCAAAATGCTCATTGGTCTCAGCTGGATATGAGAAGAAGGCAGATATGCCTTGTGCTTCTTTAAAGCCAATCTAGGAAGTTGCTGGGCTGGGTGGAGAACCATGCCTACCAACTGGATTTGTTTAATAAGAACAATACCAATTATCTCTCAGTGTGTAAAGGTTGCTAATGCATATTGCATATGTCTACAGGAGCTTATCTGCTTTCTGTGTACAATGAAAAGTAAGAGAAAGTAGTGTGCATTTATTATTTCCCCAGCGTTCTAAAGATGCAGGGAAAGCAAACTCTTTTTTTCAAGTCTGAAATACATTTATCTTTGGAAGGATGCTGTTGTGTTTGTTTGTTTCTTGCTATGAAAATCAGTAGAGAAATGAAATATAATTTACAGTATTATGATCCGCTATGAATGCATAAGCAGTAATGCAACAGCCAAGCTACGTGTTCAGCAACCCCGTGCTTCTACTTGGATTGTACCATTTAGATGCAGGTGGAACCTCAGTTCTGAATACTTGTTCAGGAAAATCCTCCACATAGAAAAGGAGCTCATTAGGAAGAAAGCTAGGTTAGAATTCATCTTCTTGACATGCCAGCAGGACATTGGCATGACATTTTGGCCATGGAAGAGTAACTCAAGGGATACAGCGTCCTATCAGCATTTTGAGCTGATGTAGTCTCAAGAGAACTGTTCCACGGGGATTTTCTGAATTTGCACTTACTTATCCTCTCTTAATAAGGAAAAGTAAGTATCAGTCCTTCCCTTCTCCCTTTTATTGTCACAACTACTCTCTGAAGTAGGTTAAGCTGAGAGACTGTGACTGGCCCAAGCCCATCTAATGAGCTTCATGGCTGAGCAGGGATCTGCATTCTGGTCTGTAAACCCTAGTCCAACTTTCCAGAGGTCACCAACCCAGTGCTTGTCAGCATCATGACACCTGCAAAGGCCTTTGTTGATACCTGCAGGCAGGAGCCCCAGACTCTGAGTGTACATATTTTTTAAAGTATCGGTAAGTTGTTATGCCTCCTACAAATAAAGTTACAAAGCAAAATGTGTAGGTAGCTTTCTGAGTAATTTCTGTGAAATGAGCCAGCCTGGCTACTTCTGCCTGTCAGTGTTTTTAGCCAGTGATTATTGAAGTCAGAGCTGTGATGGATAAGTGAGTTGTTTTGACACCAAGTGATAGAGTTTCAATTGCTGCTGTTTTCCCCGCCCCTTTCAAAGCACCTTTCCTGCTCTGTTTTTTAATGTTTGATGTTTTACTAAGTTTTATATATGCTGTAAGCTGCCCAGAGTGACTGGGGAAACCCAGACAGGTGGGTGGGGTGTAAACAACAAAACAACAACAACAACAACAACTTTGACAGGTTGTCTTATCTTATATAGAAATACAGTTATGGTGAGGGGGGAAGTTTACCAAGATGGTATTTTCTATAATGTGTTATGCAGTGTTATTTTTCTAGAAAAAGAGGTGCAGGCAGAGCACATGAGAGGTGCTGGGACTGAGTTCTGGTGAGTTCCAGCTTAAAAAAAAGCTCTAATGGTACACCATGCCCCTGATGGCAGCCATTTTGTGTTATGCCACACCCTATGGCACCCATTTTGTGGCTAGAATCCCCCCTCAGAAGTCAAAATGTGCCTCCTGGTCCTAAAAGGATGGGAACCCCTGACTAACCACTTCACCACACTAGCAGGCTTAGCGTAAAAATAGCCCAGGGAGACAAAAGGAGTCAAACAGTTATAATATGTGCCCAAACTAAAAGGGCCCATCTCTTGGTTTTTCTAAAAATAGTCCCTTTCCCCTGGGAGTGAATCAACTTTTTCACACACAGGAGAACTGGGTGAACTGATATATTTGGGAATCATCTTCATTTCATATTGATGCATGGTTTTTAAAAAACCTGCTTAGCCAATACATCTTAAGAGATATCTAGTGCAGCTCAGCAGGGGCACAAATAATTCAAAGCTTCCACAGCTTTATGAATTCTAGATAGGAAATACTAGTTTTACTTTTTAAAAGTTTCTCAGTACTTTGCTTGGGGTCAAGGGACTTGCAAAAAATATATGTGCTGTTTAAATTTGAAGGAACAATGTGTTCAGATTCCCATCCCCAACTGAAGGTGTATAAATGTAGAACCTGGTGTTTGCAGTGAGGTTCAGAAAATAGTACCTATTTATGTTTTTCTTGCATTTCTTTTCACCTTTGCCCCACTTATTCTCCAGATATTAAGTATCAATCTGGTGCTACAATCCCAAGAAAATGCAATCTGCCACCAGTCTTTGCCTTCTGAAAGACAAAGAGAGAGGGCAGGAAGATAGAGCAGATGGTGTTCTCAGCAAAATGTCATTTGGCACACCTTGGTTGCAGTGTGTGTGTGTGTGTGTGTGTGTGTGTGTGAGAGAGAGAGAGAGAGAGAGAGAGCTCTGCAAACAACATCTGGCAAGCCATTAATAGAACAGCTGACTGTGATAAATTTCTATTAGCTGCAACTGACTTTAGCATTACATGGTTGACCTGATATTGGGCAATCAAACTCTCAATCTCATTCACATGGAAATTTCAGACAAGTTCATGTTGAAGTAGCACTGTAGTTAAATGAGCAACCTTTTGCTTTTAATCTATGCGATCAGTTGTAACAATATTGCTATGCTTGATTGCTTTCCTTCTGAATTTTTTTAAAAGGGGGTGGGTTATTTTTTATACATTTAATCTGGCTAGAATGTATCTGACGGGGACATATGTGGCTTTAATAATGGGTTTGAGAGATCTCTCAGTGGCATTAGCTTAGACTAGAACTTCCACATTCACAGGTAGGCTATCTCTGATGACCAAACACTGGAAAGAAACAAGGGTGGGGATGACTGATTTACAAACTGACCTGCTTGTTTGTGAATGTGCTGGATGACCTGGACAATTGGGCTGATGATCTAACATGGCAATTCATACAGTCTGAACTTTTTCAGACTGGCTCTCATTATTTTAAGCAAGAGATATGTGGGTTCTTCAAAACATCATGACAAACCACAAGGCTGTATCTTGTTCCTTTGGATAAGGTTTGTGGCAACAGAGTTCTTGCAGCTAGCAAGAAAGAAGGGGTCACTGAGGCTGAGGTTAAATTTGGTCATAACCTTCTTATTTACAATCATTAAATGATCATGTGGGATCAGTTTTGGGGGAGGCAATCTTGATCTCTAGACAGCATGAAAGAAAACACATACCTTCCTGGTCCTTTAAGGGGAGTGAAGCCTGGTATAACCCAACATCTAGCCAAGTCTTATGATAGTCCTTCTGGTGCCAGTTTTAAAAAAAATTCTTACAGGCCTTTTAAAGCTGACCCTTTGATACAATGGTTGTTCAATGCTAGTATTATTTGAGTTTTCTTTCTGTTTCATATTGACTTCTTTATTGCTGTTTTTTTAGAACTGTATTTTATAGTTTAATCCTTTTTATTGTGCTGTACGTTGCCCAGAGAACATTAATTGTTGGATGACTAAGGCATACAATAAATAAATAGCCAGGCATTTCAAAATCATGATGGCTGAGAGCAGCCTGAACCATCCCAAGATCTTTGCCCCAAAGGTTCACGATGACCAGGAGCTGTTCTTGGCCATCATGAGACTACTTTACCTTTCGCCAGCCTGTTCCTGCCTCCAAAGAAAGTGAGTGGACATGGCCACCTCTCTCTGCCCTGGAATCCTCTCCTGCCCAGCTCCATGGTCCACTGTTCCTCAAGGTCAGCTAATGTTTAGAGACTCAGCTCCTGAGTTGGGGTTTCATTTCCCCAGAGAGGCGTATGTCTGTGTATGGAAAATACCAAACCCAGTGTGATCTCTTTTGGGTCCTGTTGATAGGTTTGCCAGAAGCAACCTGGAGATTTACTCTGTCCCTTTAAAATTAACAATTATGCAGGAGATGACTTTCATCCTGTCTGTACAACTAATGAGAAAGACAGAGATAGAAAATGGACAAAAAGGACCAGGGAAATATTGGGCCTAAAATAGCTTAAAGGGACAGAGTGAATCTCTAGGTTGCACCTTGGCAGTCTATCCTACACCTGAGATACCACCTATATCCTTATATTGTATTACAGCTTCCATGATAAGTTCATAGTACTTTTAAAGTGTTTGCCATGGATCCAGTATTAATTCTGCTATGTGCAAAATGCATAAACTCTAATCTTATGGTATTTACTGACTTCTTGTTGACTCGACTATAAATGATTCTCTGGAAACTCTCCAGCAAAAATTTCCTTTCATTTTTTTCAGTGTCAGTTAATAAAGCACTGAAGGATCTATGGAAAATACTTACACAAAATGCTAGTACATTTCAATCTACAGCAATGAGATTTTGGAACAGCAAGTCTTTAACTGTAGATTAGTCATGGCAGAGGGTACACTTGTGAATTGTACACTGCAGAACCTGACATCATGTTTAAATAAGATGCACACAAAATGAACTTGAGAAGTTCTAAACCTCATAATAAATACTCAGCATTTCTGTAAGGGCTGAGATTGATGGAGGGGCTTGTGTAGCTTCTCCTAGTAAGGCCATGTTTTATGCAAGGAACACTCATTTCATAAACAGTATTATAAACACAGATGAAAAATTCTTCAGATCATTGTTTTTGGTTGTTTTACAGAACACAAATACACAAGCAAAATCAGCAGACATCTTATTGCTTTTATTGGAAAGCACAGTCAATTTACCTTACAAAGAGTAGACCTGTTCAAGAACGTTTAGCACAACCTTCCCCACCCAGATGCCCTTCAGATACTTTGGACTACAACCTCCATCAGCCCCAGCCATCATTGTAGTCCATCTGAGGGCTCCAGGTTGGGGAAGGTTGTGCCAAAGGTTCTTGAACATATGTACCCTTTGTAAGGTAAATGTACTGTGGAGATATGATGGTGGCAACCTCCCTCCTTTTCAGTTGCACAAAACTATGCCAAATAGTAAAGGAAAAAATGTGTCTGGTTCTGGTTTTCCTGATTAGTCTCATATGATAATGAGGAAAGCTTTTCTGTCACTTCTAAGCACCATAATTTTTGATGCCATGCTTACAGTGAACAGTTGTTCACACCCTTTTGCTACAAGTAACCTGGCAACTGCTAACATAAATCCAACCAGTATGCTTGAGACTATCTGTTTAGACAAGAATTAAACTGGGAAACTTTCTGTTCAGAAAAGATATCATTTTGGTAATGAAGTAACTGACTTCCTTTCACAAGCAACATAATGATATTTCAGTAAAGTGACCAGATGCAAACTGGACAGGTGTTCTGGACCTTTAATATTATGATAGAAGAGGGCAAATCAGCTGGAGCAGCTTTTCACCTCTTTGCATGACAAACTGGCAAGAATCCCCTCTTCTACTGAAATGGCAA
Organism: Podarcis muralis; assembly: GCF_964188315.1. Taxonomy (NCBI): domain Eukaryota; kingdom Metazoa; phylum Chordata; class Lepidosauria; order Squamata; family Lacertidae; genus Podarcis; species Podarcis muralis. The sequence goes on from NC_135658.1 coordinate 54,971,377, forward strand.
ATGTGTGAAAGCCTTCCTTTGCACCTGCCATCCTGGTTTTTAATGTATTCATGAACCAGACAGTATAGGAAAATCCGAAGAAGAAAAAGACTGGATCACCCACACCATTTTATTAAATGATAGGATTTTTTTTAAAAAAAATGCTTTTTACTAGATTTGAACATTCAGTAACTCTGAAGTGAAAGAAATCATAATTCATTTTTATACCCTATTGGTTTCTTTACTGTCCTTTGAATAATGGACTAAAACTGAACATTTCTCTTTATATGTTTGTACCTACTTTTGGTCTTTACAGCATGTTTGATATAAAAAGAGACAGAATAAATGTGACACACATGCCCTCTCTCCTTCTCTTTCCTTTGGTAATCTCATTAATCAAGGTCTAAACATTACTTCCATGCTTCAGAAAGCTTTTCTACAAAAAATACAATTCATTTGGTTTCTGTTCCCTGATATGCCTTTTTGGCTGCTAAGGAGTTAAACTGTTCTGCTCAAATGCTTAAAAACAACAAACAAAACCTGAGCAACTATTGGTAAGGCACCTTTGTGCCTTAATAGATAAGCAAAACTGTGAAAGGTTCTTAAATCTCTGTTATACACACTTTTAATCACAGGCAGAGAACAGCTTGCAGGAGAAAATGAGCAATAACTTAAGGGGAGATTCAACTGAGGTGAAACCTGGGATTCTATTTTGTTTTTGTTTCTCCAAGTGTGCCATAAAGTCTTGTCTGGAATTAGGACTTAGAATTGTTAGGTTCGTAATTTTATTTTTGCATGCTGTATGAATTCTGTCAGCCTTCCTTTCAGATCAGATATTTAGCAGCTTCATGGACTGAGATGAACAGTCAGCAGTGAAATGATTTCATCAAGCCTAAAATAAACACGAACATTCCAGAGTAGAGAACATTAACAGGGTTCTATAGCAACAAAGATGAAAGATTTGCAAAAAGAAAGGGTTAAAATCAAGATGAAACGGTTCTTCAAAATGAAATTATTGAATTAACTTTTTAAAAGGGTGGCTGTGCTAAAAGCCCTCTGGTAAAGAATTATTCAGTGCTTTTGAACTGAGACAGCTCTACACTACAAACCTACATTGGTTGAATAGAAGTATAATTGTCATGGTTTCCCCCAAAGAGTCCTAGAAATTGCAGCAATGTGACCGACTGAGAAGAGGCCACCTTTCATGGGCTCTTGGAGAGAACCAATACCTACTGTATCCTATTTAAGCTTGTAGCATGCCTCCCTTTTCCCCTAGTGGCAAAACCCAATGGCTTTTCTTCTATAGCTAGGACAAGGACACATTAAGAACTGCTCTCTCTTGTGAGAACCTGCTCTGAGTGTTAAGGTCAGCTTCAGAGGCTTTGATCTATTGTCCTGTTGCCATTAAATACATGTCTGGTGGATATGAGAGGCATGGCCTCCTCCATGATGGCACAAAGATTATGGAACATCCTCCCTGGCAAATCTGCCTGGCATTTTCTACTTGCATTTGGACATATATTTATTTGTTTCAGCAGGTTGCGATTTCTGTTTGCTGTGCTATATTAATGGTGCAATCTGAATGCTGTTGCCACAAAGTTTTGTTTTTTAAAGGATGATTTGTATTGGTTTTAATATTCATGCTGTTTTAACTGGTTGCAAGCCACTTTGAATATAATATTTAGAGAGATGAAACAAATGATTTCTGTCCCTCTTGATGGGCTTCAGGCCAATCATAACTGGACAAATGAAAGGTTTTCATTCAGTGAAGGATATCAGTGCCTGCTTTTCCGGTCAGTGCATTTTTATGTCATATTATTATCTACCGTGCTTCTTCTGTTACACAGTTAAAGGTACTTCGCTGCAGAAAACAAAACATTCTACTGAAAGCAGAGTATAAGGAAGATTTATTCAAAGAGCAGAGCACAGTTTGAAGAGGAATAATTGCATGAGTGAAAGGGAAGAACAAGAATCCCAGTAAGATTTAGGGGGCAGCAGATAAACTTAGAGTTCACAAATGATTTCTGAAAATCAGCATGGAACTCTGGGAACTATCCATGAAACTGACAGTAGCTGATGGTGGGGTACCACTCATCTTACCTCCCAGCAGCTAAGTCACTGCTGCTTACATGCTGGTGTGGTTAATACTGTTGTGAGTTTGGGGTGTGTGTGTTTAGCTGTATGCCAGAAACTTTTTAACATTTGCCTCGATCCAGCAAGTGTTAAAAGCTAATCAAGCCCTAATTCCTGGAATAGCCAAAACAGCTTCCTGGTGAAGCGAGGGGGGGGGGTTAGGGATTTGGTGAGAGGTGGCAAATGGCTGTGGTCCCCTCCCTCAATAAACAAAGCCAGAGTGAAGAGCAGAATTTGCTGTGATGTGGGCCAGATGTAAAGCAGCAAGCTGGGAGAAGACAGAGAGACAGAACTGTTATGCATTCAGTGGTCTCTGTTTGCCTGAGCTTGAGTCTGGATTAAGGATTCTGAGCCCCTGTGTTCTGATTAGATACATGATATCCAATCACAGAATATTTCAGGATTTGGGCCTCTGCCATTGGCTCTCAAACTCTGAGTTATGATTCACAGCTTGGAAGTTTAGACAGCCAATCATGTTGGGAGTGGGAGTGGCCCAGGCCTTCAGAAATGTATATAAGCAGTTACCTTGCCCCTGTTGTATAGTTCTGTTAATTCAATAAAGGTTCTTGCTTTTATCGCTGTGTCTTGCCTCGTGGGCACCCACCTACACTTCAAGAACAATGTTCGATGTCTGTTTAAATCCAAGGTTCCGGCTATGGCAGAAACAAGACTCTTTGGGGATGTTAAACTGTGAGCCCCTCCATCATAGGCTCAGGTTGTATCTATGTGTAAATAAACCATAGATCATAAAGACACTACAGTCTTTGCTGTGCCTATTTCCAAAGGAAACACAAACCCTGGGTAAGCATCTGGAACCCCTGGAATATCACACTGCTTGGAGATTGGGGTGATGTGCAACAATACTGTGGTTTATACTGTGGGAGCAAAGGCAGATTGATCAGGCTAAGAACTAGCTGAAAGCTGGAGATATTCTAGAGTGCATCCCTCTGGGGATCTGATGCAAGGCAGCAGATTGGCTGCCTGGTAGGAGTGTGAATGCCACTTGCCTCTACTTATGCTCACTTATGCTCTAGTTGCAGTGGTGCTGACTTGGGCCCCAGATTGTGGGTGTCTAGCGCATGCACGCCACACCACACTGTCATGACGTCGTGACGTAATGGCGGTGCAGTGCGGGGTGCACGCTCCAGTGGCAGCAGTGGTGGCGGCCGGGCACCCATAGCAAAAAAATAATTTGTGGGTGTCCGGGCCCCCAGAGTCCCCTGGAGTTGGTGCCATTGTGTAGTTGTTTATCTGTAAGTGCAGATATTGCAAACATGTCTTTGGGCAAATGGGGAGCCCATACTACTATAATAGCAAGGCCACTTGCTTCAGAAGCTGTACATTTAAAAACTGCAGAAAATCAAGAGATTGCCAGGACAGAAAAGAACCAGAATTAGGGCATATTTATAGGCAGATGATCTTGTTGTGCCTTTTGAATATGCCTCAATGGAAAATTAGTTTAGGGACTGGGTGTGATACATTCAGTCTGTGGAGGTTGGTAATGCAATATTATTGATGCTGTTAAAAACTTCAGCTCAGGTGATATAGCCTTATAAGGAAAACTTTGACTTCCCCAAACAATATTATCTAGCCTTCTCTGCTCTTCTCCGTTATTGTTCTTCTCTATAAACATTTCCTGATCATAACTGAGGTATTATTAATCTTATAACTGCTCATCTCATGCCTACTGATGTGGCAGAGTGGGGGAACTGAACTACTAAAAAGTGGCTTTTGCTAAGCACTTTAATCTGCAAACCTTCCCATTGCCTTGTGTGCACCAAGGACCTGAGATATTGGGTATTAAATCAGAATTTAATATCCTTCCAGGTCTTTAGGGGATTTCATGCTTTATCCTGAGCATTTGTCAGGTGTTACTCTTCACCCGTTCCGACGTGCGCCATAAAATTGCAAAGAAACCTAGGCAGTTTCTTTCTACTCTCAGTTCTCTTAGGTCATAGAGGTGGAGCTAGAAATGCTTTGTGTGGTCAGTTTACAGTGTAATCAACACATTATGGCAAGCAAGGTGAATGTCACTGATGCATAAAGTGATGAGTAATGGAACCCTCTTTTCTGCAAGCATCGCTTTGAAAGCATAAAAACAAAATACTCCCTCCCCCAACTTCTGTGGTTTGTATTCCCCTATTGTGCAACTCCCATGCTAGAGTGTTCATCCAGGAAAATTTGTTTTTAGAAAAGAGTAGCAAGTTCCCTGTTCCCTGTCATTTTGTGGATCTTTTCTTTTCAAAAAAGCTCTTTGGAGATTTTCCCTTCCCCCCTGCTAAGCTGCATATCTAGCAAGTTTTATAAGAACATAAGAAACCTACAGCATGTGAAGTACTTGCTTTTGTCTGCTCTGAACCTTCCACGGCTCAGCATCATTAGATGGAGAAGTGGACAAAAATGTCGATCTCCCAACATCAAGGTTATGTCCCCTCCTTCCTAACCTGTGCAGTCAGGCCACTATAATATGGTACCTCATGCTGTAGGGCAAGTAACAAATTATTATTATTAATAATAAGGGCATGTGGGTGAATAAAATGTAATTGGGGAGTGCTTTGTTTGATCATGTGGAAAAGCTTAAATAAGTGTTCCTGTCTAGCAAGCACCTTCTTTTTACAGTGGAACCTCAGTTCCTGAATGCCTTGGGAGTCGAACGTTCTGGCTACTAAATGAATGGAAACCGGAAGTAATTGTTCCAGTTTTCTAACGTTCTTTGGAAGCTGAACACCTGGCACGGCTTCCATGGCTTCTGATTGGCTGCAGGATTGCCTTGGTTCCCAAACTGTTTCGGGAATCGAACAGACTCCTGGAATGGATTATGTTCGGGAACCAAGGTTGCACTCTACTTATGAAATATAATGGTTTCAAATTAACACTGCTGGTCAGCTGTCAATCTGGAATCTCCTGTTTTCACAGTGTATTTTTGCATACTTAGTCCTGTGTGTCTAATGTTTTCTACTGAAGTGTTGCTTTAAATAAAGTTATGGCCCATTCAGGAATGGATGGTGGGGTGGGGTTGCTCTGCTCACCTGACCTGTATATGACTAAATAGCTGCAGGATGCCACGATGGTTGTGGTGGAGGCGAGGTTAGCATGTTGTAAATGTGCTGGCAGGACACGGGATTGGCTCCGCTGGTGTGTTTGCACCTTGCTGACCTGACTGCCATGCTCTTTCCCCTCTCTATTCCAGTAGAGTGCAGTGATTAAGCAAGATGGAGGTGAGGTGAGCGGCACAGCTCCAGCCCTCCATTTGCTGCTGGGCATGTTCCTTCAGTCTGGGCCTCTTTCTCTTTGTAGAAACTAAAAAAAACTATAAGCTGGTTTAACTCCTGAAATTAAATGACAATACTTTATTGCTTGTACTGCTTGTGATTCAGGGTACATTATAAAAGCAAACTGCAGTTTAAAATAATAAATGGAATGGACAGTTTGGTGACAACATTGATTTTCATCTTACAGAGATTAATACCTTGTGCGGACATATTGCAGTAAAGCCAAAAGAGATTTTTCACTCATTTCAGGAGAAAAACGATTATAATGTAACACTCTGCAGCTGAATTAATGTATGGCAGTGCCAACAATGATTCTATGCTTCCTATTGAGACAAGTTCAGGAAGAGCGCAATCTCGTATTCTCTCCACACTTAAGCAAACCTTTTCTGGCCCAAAGGAGTGAAAAGCTGAACTAAGGAGTTCAAAACAAAGGAAGCCAGGTGCTTTGTCAAGCCCCTTAAAGGCCACAAAATATGCCAGACAAACTCTTTATGGTTTGGTTACTATGGCTTTGTCAGGCTCCATTAAGAGTATTAATTCTTCTGCAGTTTTGAATGTTTGCAACTATGCCCACAGGCATCAATACATTTTGATCCTTAAAAATACCCCAACACTTCATCAGAATATAACTTGGTTCAGTAATAGACTGCATTATATGGGTTGATCTGTTAGGGGCATAATGGACACAATATTTTTTTTTTACCCTTACTACATGGATGGAGACATAAATAGAGTGATCTGCGTATTTTCAGATGTATGGTTCTGTGTAACACTCCCCCCCCCCTTTGTATTTATTCTAAATGCTGCTATAGATGAAGGGGAGAATCTCCCAGACAGTGTTCCTGCTGAATGTCAAAAAGTAGAATTCACCTAGACTTTATAAATATTTCCTGCAATTCTGTCCAAATTGGCTTCCAAAGTGATCTCCCCCCTTCCCCATATATTTAATCCCAGGCAAGATTGTTGAGCTCTCAAATGGAATATTTGCATTATATTAGCATTCCAGATGAGCCTCTTGTACGATTACAAAAATGAGTGAATACAAGTATTCCCTTAGGTAGGTTTGCTAATGCAGATCAATTTATGGATATTAACCTGGATCCTGGCCAGATTTCTTTTTTTAAGAGTGAATTCCATGTTCTTGATTGTAAAACAAGCACTTTGTATTATCTCAATCCTATCAGCAAAACAACAACAATGTTTCCCAATAACTTCTATTTCAGGGAAAGCAGGGTGCAGGCCTGGGGGGCGAGTGTCAAATGCAGCCCTCCAGACTGACCTTGTGGGACTCTCCTGAGATTACACACTTCACAGCCAGGACCTGTCTTCCCAGGCCATGCTCTTTACTGGTCCTGCTCCCACTTTGAGTATTTTTGCCTGGTTGAAATGTGTCCTTGAATTCAGGTAATGCTTCTTGCTTGCCTGGATAGATAGGGTATGTGCAGAAACTAGCCTACTGTGCAAAGATAAAATTCACATTAGTTGCTTTGCCCAGTTTTACTTCTCCTTGGAAAGCTTGCTGAACAGGAAATGTGTTCCTCTTCCTAAGAAATGTTCCCTTTCCCCTGATCTATTTGATGGGTTTGCAATTGAGTGTATGTGAAGCTAAGTTTTTAAAGATGGCCGTGTCTGCTTTTCAGGTGTGCATGGTTTTACATTACATTATTTATTTATTTCATATTCATTAAAAAGGTATCTGGGCTGCTTTTCAGCTAACACTTCAGGGTATCAAGCAATACATTTTTTTAAAAAAATCCAGCAAATTAGTGTCAAGCTCATTGAAATTCATGCAACAGTACAAACAACAGCTAAAATCAGAAGTAGAACCAGCAATAAAACCAGAAACTGCAGAAATTAAATTATCCACTTAAAAGCTCAGGAGACTAAAATTGTCCTCCCTTGGTGCCAAACAGGCAGCAAATTTGGTGGCAGCCAAGTGTCTATGCAATAGTGCTCCCCCCCCCCAACTCATGATATCATGTGAAATAAAAAAGGAAAGAAAACAACCATGTAGTGAAGCTGATCTGTACAGTGGTACCTTGTCTAGTGTCTGCCTCGTCGAGCGCCCATTCCTTTGAATGTCTGTGACAAACCTGGAAGTACTGGAATGGGTTACTTCCGGGTTCGCCACTTGTGCATGTGCAGAAGCACTAAAGCGTGCAGAAGCGCATGTGCAGAAGCACAAAATGCTCCATGCGCGTGCACAGATGTGGCGCTTTGTCCAGCATCCTTTTCAGCCAGCGACTGGGGCTCCGGAACTGATCCCAGTCGCAAAACAAGGTACCACTGTAAAAATAACAACACAGATGAGAGGCAAAGCTAGAATAAATAGTTATACAGAGTCAGGACAAGGTTCACTGTGTTAGTATTTGCTTATTTATCTAGAATATTATTTATGATACCCTTTGTTTGAATAACACCAGAGTATTTCACACTGTAGAAATATACTAGAGAAGAATCCACGTATTAAAGATTTCAAACACAACGATTTTGCAGCTCATAAAACATTATAACAAAGCTATGCTTTAGCAGCCAGCAAATTACTGGGTGAACAGGCAAGTTTTAAGTGGGGATAGGGGAGAAATTTACATAGCTGTCAACTTTTCCCTATTTTTAAGGGAAATTCCCTTATTCCGAATAGGATTCCTCGCAAGAAAAGGGAAGAGTTGACAGCTATGGAAATTTGATGCAGATCACATTTAAAGGTGGACCTTCCTGGTTTGCACTCTCCAAAGCAATACCCGAACTGAAACACAGACAGCCTTCAAAATTCTCACTTCTCTGAATTTTGCGATGCAGTTCTCCAACCAAGTAATGTGTAGAAAATTGCATGTACTGGGGTGAAGTGTGCATTAAAATGCATATAGTGAAAATAACATGCAATAATGTGTTACATTAGGGAAATTGTCTTTCAAAAATTGGTATATCAGGAAAAAAATGCTATACAAAAATGTGTACAGGAGGAGAAATTTGCACTAAAATGCTGATGAATGTTCATGTGGAAATGTGGAGAGCTGAACTTAAGATTGGAAAAACTCGTTCCTAGTTTTAAGACAGGATCAGTAAGACAATTTCTGAATTCTGAATGAGCTGCAATTTGTCCTAATGAAAACATTCCAGTACAAAGCAATAAATCATAAGAGTGTAATCAATACCCATCTAAAGGAGGATGGAGTAGGAAAGTGGCCAGAATTTCTGTGCTCAAGTCCTCATCAGTTTAAACCCTATGTCTGACTTTTTTTTCTTAAGAAAAGCACTCCCCCCTTTAGAGACTGGGGATTTTTAACAGAAAAAGATAAATGCCTGAAATTTGTTTTATATGTTGCAAGAGTCACACAAATAGTTCTGACTCTGTTCCTTTTTAAGGCTTGTGTAATAAAGATTGATAGATCTTTATTAAGGTAAGACATCATGTTGATCAGACAGATATTATAAAGCTGCCAGCTTGTGAATAGCTCTGTAGGAATCATTTAAAGTATCTGTGACCTGATCTGGTTCAAGGCATAAGTCTGTATGGGCTAAGCTGTGTCCCTGTAGATGTTGCTGAATCACAACTCCCATCAGCCCCAGCAAGCATAGCCAGTGGCCTAGAAGGATGGGAGTTGTGGTCCAGAAACATCTGCAGGGGCACAAGGTAGCCACACCTGACAAAATGGACACTTGCTGATTTTGTTCATTCCTAATTTTAGATCAGATGTATCTGATCCATACTTTCTGGAGCAGTGCACAGATTGTAGCTATGTGAATTGGCCCACAGTTTATGGATCTTTTTGCCACACACTTCAATTCTTATAGCTTATGAGGTGGTCCAAGTACTGCCTTTAATTCACCCTGCCTTCTTTTCCTTTTAGCCACTTGGAGAAGTTATAAAGTATTGCATCCACCTCTCATTGCATTGAAAAATGCATCTGAAAATGTCCCTGGAAGCAGTGATATGCCATGACATTCAGTCCCTCTCTGGGTAGTTCTGCAGAGGCTGCCCCCATGTACTGACGAAGGGAGTCATCTCTCTGCCCCCCCCCCCATATCCCTGGTAGGCTGTCCTTGAAGATAGCTCAGAGGACTGCAGCTGGGGCAGAATCTTGTGCCCCCTAAACTAAAGGCACTTCGAGGCAAAAAATTAATTCAATATTCCCTTAAGGAGCGACCTGCCCAGTATAGATTGCCATGTGCCACATTGAGAGAGAACATGAATCTTGGATATGTGCCTCTGAAGCAAACAATTCCAAATGACACAAAAAACCGAGCTACATTTAGTTGACATACTTGGCTGTTAAAGTGAAGATGAGCTTTGCAGCATTTCCTTTCAAAGTAACCTCTATCTCAGTGATATAATAATGAAGCCCTCTGTCACTGGATGCAAAATGTTGTTTTGTGTGGCATTTAATGTGCCAAATGCTATATAGCATATGTTCTCAGACAAGCACCATAGTGTTCTTTAATTTTTATTTTACTAGGAGATTTTGTGTCTGAGTAACACTGGGATCCAGGTCTCGCCTGAACTCTTTGTGCTCTTTGTGCACTGACTGCTGGACTAAGTGCAAGGATCAAATTAAGGATCAAATTAAAATGTAACATAAAAATCTTAACAAGTTTTTAATTCATATACCTAATTACACTGTAGCTGGGATAAGAGGTCTCCATAAATCTTGGGCCATCCTATTGAGGATGATTCTATAAAGACACTTTCTGTAGGCTAGGGATGAGGAACCTGTGAGCTTCCTGCAGCTAGCTGCTTGGGTGTCAGGTGCGGTGTGTGCGTCCTGCAGCCAGGGGCGGGGTGAGCTGCCCATGGTGGTGGGGTGCACTGCGTGGAGCCTCTCCGTCGCCTCTCCCTCAGCTGTAGGGTGGCTGAGGGAGAGGCGGAGGGCAGACACAAGTCTCACACTGCTGTTTCAGGCAGCGTGGAGCCTGCAGGCACCCAAGCCACCACGTCACTCCCAGGAGAGATGCATGGCTCAGGCATGCTGCAGGTCTGTGGTAAGTGCTGGCCCCTGTGGTGTGGTGCCCAGTACCAGCCGCCTTTCGTTATGTTTGTTGACTGAACTAAAACATTTCGTGAGCCCAATTTTTTATTTTTATTTTTTTAAACTCATATTTTTGTCATTTTGTCACCCCCCTCAATGATGGCACCCGGGTAGGACTGCATCCTCGTACCCCTTCCTCCGCCACTGCCTTCCTGATGTTTTTTGGACTACAACTCCTATCATTCTTGACCATTGGCCATGCTGGGCAGTGCTGATGGGCATCAGAGTCCAAGAACACCTTGAAGGCCACAAGTTTCTCACCGCAGCTGTAGACCCTTCTTCACAATAAGTTAATGCCATTTATCAAATCACTAAACACCAGCCCACGATCAAGAATCCATTCTCTGAAACATGTAGTCACTAATAAAAAGTTGGTGCAATAAGGGAACTGCAAGAAAGGGGGCAATTTTGCTTGGTAGGTAGCAAGAGACCATGAAGATAAAATTTGTATCAGATTTTGTAGACTAGCTGGATGGTTGGTCAATTGAAAAGTTGTTCATCAAGAGATGAACAAGTGAGTTAAATAATAAAATCTGCATTGTATTTTATCCCCTTTGTGCCGACCTTTCTTGTCATTATTTTATATAACTGCTCAGTAGTGTGATAATCAAAATATAATTCAATTCATTGTTTCCTCTGTGTTTGGCAGACCACATTATTTATGACTGTAATAACAGGCAAACGTATGAACTAATGATGCTGTCCTCTATAAAAAATGTCATGATATTGTATGAGAGAGAGAATGTGTAGCTCTGGAGAATTTCTAATGTATTAATGAAAATAATAGCTGTCTAGATGTTTCATGTTCAGCAGGAATTGGCATCCTTGTGGCTAATTTCACCGCATGACTCCTGCCCATCACATAGTGATTTTCCCTGTCAGTGGCTACTATTAATACTGGCTGCAATGTGGAAATGTGGTATATGATGGGCAGGATTTCCATGGTGACCTTTTGCAATAATGATACAGCAGGGTGGCAGAGAACTTACTCTTCTTCTTTGGGGGCCATTTGTAGCTGAGTAAGATTGCCTTCCATGAACACGGACTTAACGGTGTGTTGATAGGTGACTTTGGAGGCCAATTCTGGATCCACATGCCCTTCCACAGTGGGGACATAGGTTTCTGGGTGGGAATTGATCACAGCACGTTTCTCCCATTCGTCCTGAGTTTGAGCATTTTCAAAGTCCATGACACCAATTGGAGTGCTCGCAGGCCAGTGTTTCCCAATTGTCGGCGTTTATACTACATTTTTAAAGATTTGCCTTGAGAGAGTCTTTAAACCTCTTTTGTTGACCACCAGCATTACGCTTTCCATTTTTCAGTTCGGAATAGAGTAGCTGCTTTGGAAGATGATAATCAGGCATCCAAACAACATGACCAATCCAACGAAGTTGATGTTGAAGAATCATTGCTTCAACACTGGTGATTTTTGCTTCTTCCAGTACACTTGCATTAGTTTGCCTCTCTTCCCAAGACACTGTTGATGGAATCTTTCGAGCAGTTGGAGATGGCATTTATAAGTGGTCAATGTTTCACAAGTAAGGTTGGTAGTACAATAGCTTTGTTAACAAGCATTTTGGTTTCCCTGCGAATGTCCCAGTTCTCAAATACTCTGCACTTCAGTCGGGAGAAAGCTGCACTCGCAAAGCTCAGGCGATGATGGATTTCAGCATCAATGTCGGCTCTTGTGGAAAGATAACTGCCTAGGTAGGAGAAATTATTGACACTTTCCAACATTACACCACTGTGTTGAATTTGTGGCGCTGTAGAGGGGTTATTTTGTACTTGTTGGTGCAGCACTTTGTTGTTTTTTTGGATGTTGAGCGATAGGCCAAGCTCTTCATAAGCTTATGCGGAGATATTTAGGATGGTTTGGAGGACATCCTCTGAGTGTGCACACATTACATTGTCCTCAGTATACTGAAGCTCTATGGCGGAATTTATGGTAACCCAAATCGTTGCTTTCAGCCTACTCAGATTAAAGAGCTTTCCATCTGTTCCATATGTGATTGCTACTCCAGTGGGGAGTTTCCCTTTGCCAATGTGTAGGATCATGGCAATGAAGATAACAAAAAGAGTTGGGGCAATAACACAACCCTGTTTAACAACTGATCCCACTGTGAATGGTTCACTTTGAGAGCCATTGTTATCTGCAATTGTTGTTGACATATTATCATGGAGGAGCTGAAGGATGTTGACAACTTTATCTGGGCAGTCAATTTTCAGAAGGGCAGTCCACAGGGCATTACGATTTACAGTGTCAAAGGCCTTAGGCAGGTCAATAAACGCCATATACAGGGGTTGGTTTTGCTCTCTGCATTTTTCTTGAAGCTGTCGAGCAGTGAAAATCATGTCCACTGTCCCCCTAGAAGGTCGAAAACCATTTTGAGATTCAGGAAGGGTAGCCTCGGATATAGTTAGGAGACTGTTTGCTAAGATCCTTGCAAAATTTTTGCTGGCTGCAGCCAGTAAAGAGATGCTTCAATAGTTTCCAAGAATTTACTACAAAGATGCCAGTTCTCATAATGAGTGCAATGTGTAGTCAAGTTCAGATTCATTTGCTCTTTGTTTCTATTAAAGCATCTAGAACTTTACATATTCTTGACATGAGAAGGATAAAAAATAGTCGCCTTTTTACATGTTAAAAAACGCTGTTGGATTGGACCCTTAATTTTATACCAAATCAGACTTTTTTCTTTTTACACTCATAGTACAGCAGCCATAAAAGTATGTGAGAAATGAGATTTTAACGAAATACTCCATCTAAAAACCGAAAACACCAGAAGGCATCTGAGATGTGAGAGCACATTCCAAACCCCTTTTTTATAAGATGTTTTGTGGTAGCAAAATAAATACATAGTGTAATATCCGGAGGCTACGTCTGTTGCTCTGTAAAATAATAGGCTATATAATGGTTTTCAAAGTAGATGCATTTAACATAATAAACTGAACTACAATTTCATGATTAGTTTCAACCATAGAATTCAGAATAGTAATTTGTGCATATGTATGGTGTATAAACGAACAGAGTAATTTTGAATTGTATGAACAGAATACAAGACTCATTTTCCCTAGCCTCTCAAACTATGGAAATTAAATAAGTGTTCCATCTCATAGCCTCTTGATTTCTCTACATGTGTCTGTGTAAATATTAATTGGAATGTGGGAAGGTATCAGCCTGGAGCGAGAGGGTCTCCTGTGGTGGCCAGTCATGTGGATTACTGAGCCTCCAATTAGAAAGCAAACCTTGAACATCCTGCGAGTCCATTTTCATGGGTACTTTTGCAAAGCATATTTGGCCTAATTTAACACTACGGCAAATAAGCTAAAGCCAATTTATTTATCAATCCATTATGTGTCTGGAACTGCACAGAAGCAGCCACATAGTGAAGTTCTGAAACTTAAAAGGAATGCAAGTAGTATTCTTACGCTCGGAAAATTAGCAGAACGGTTGCCCTACTCCATCATCCATGACCAATGAAATTAGAGAGTCATTGGTCTCAGGGAAGAGTATAATGAGGCGAGTGAGGAAGGAAGGCAAGGTAGCAATTTATTCAAATAAAGCCATTCTACTAATGCCTTGTGTTTCAGAACCACTAACACAACATGATGTATATGTTTAATTTCAAAGGCTACACAGAAAGAAGACTCCACCAGAGGGAGGGTGATTCGTTTTCTTTCCAGATGCATCTTTCCAGGGTTAAGCCTGTGCTGCAATATGTGCTTGTTGAAGGGCAAGTCGGAACTACATGATATATAGACTACACGTGGCAAAGCCCTGAGACAGACTCTTCTCCAAAGGGGTAGCAGCAGTGGGAGGGGGCAGTGGGAAGCAGAGAGATGCTTGACCCTTTCCCAACCCTCCACTCTGTGCTGCATGTCACAAGCTGGTCCCCTCGCTGCTGGGTTCCACAAGTGAGCCTGGAATCTCGCAAAAACTTAAAAAGCAACAGCTGAGGGAAGGGAACTGCAGCAGGGAATTGGTAGACAGGCATAGGATGAAAGGACCTGTTTTCTCCCACCATTTCTCTGTTTCAATTCTCCCACTCTGAAGCTGCCTTTTCTTATAAGGAGGGACAAATGTGTTTGATTACAATTCAGTGGTTCCCAACTGGTGGACAGTGGACCCCAGGTGGTAACCCACCCAGGGGGTCTGCAACACCATTCGCCTAACAAAAATGACCATAGAAACTATTAGAATTTTCCGAAGTAGGGGTTCTGTGGGTTGGCTTTTGAAAAACAAAGGGGTCCACAGTACTTAGCTAATTGGGAACCACTGGCTTATATGCATTGTTGAACCTTAGAACAACGTTCCCTATAGTAATTTTCACCCCAGCAAAAGGGAATAAGGGTGTGAGTATATTTAGAAAAACATTTTGGCATGAGCTGATCTCAGCACAAGTCAAATACATCAGTTGCTTTTCCTGTAGTTGAAATGGAGTTTGGCAGGTGTGTATGACTGCCTATCTCTCCATAGGTTCCCTGTGTCCTCTCCACGGAAGATAATTTGGACAATCAATTAATAAGTCTTATTAGACTATAAAACACCTGGATATAAAAAACACAGAAACAAGCAATGCTACATTATATGCAGAACCATGTTCTTTACCTCTGGAATTTGTACATTCCTTGGTCTGCACCCAACCCTAAAGAGGCAGTCACAGAGGGACTTTTCTCTAGGTAGATGTGATCTTGAATAACTCTGCTTAACCAGCTACCACATGTTATGTAGAATATTCAGCACCACAATGGACCTAGTCCCGCTATTAGGTTTTGTAAGGCACATATCTACATTCAAATTATACAACGAGATGCATGTAGAAGCAGGCAATTCCTGAAGGAACCAGCCTATGAATGCTTCCCCCTAAGCATATGAATAAGCACTCTGCCCACTGATGGCCTGCTGTGGAATCAAGGGGAGAGGGGATATAATTTCCTCCCCTCCCTGCTCTCCCCCTTTCACAAAATGCTTAACTTTTCATTAAAGGAGAAAAATCAATTCTAAATATCAAGACCCAGCAGGCAAGCCATCTAAGAGAGCAGCCTCTATCTCTCTGGCTTTGCTCATTCTCCTGCCTAATTAAACAAATGCTCCTGCAGGCTTGGACGTCAGTTACAACAATGTATTACCTTTAATGCTCTTAGGCACTTGCGCTGCCAAAGGGAACACAGCGGCTCACATGGAGCCCAGATTAGTTCATGTGCTCACACTGCCAGAATTTTAACTTCCTGTTATCTGGAATATTTGACTTTATTGAAATATTTCACCCTCCCCCACAGGATGAACCAGATTTCCCAGCAACCCAAAAGCAGTTACTTTGTCCAAATTACCCAAGTTTAAGGTGCCATGGGTATATAACAAACATATCTGATTGCAAAATATATCCCGTCAAAATGTATGGTGCTTTACTTGACGTACCTCTCAAAGATTCTCACTGAACTGTGATCTCCTTTTCCGCTTGTTATATAACTTACAGTGTTGTAGAGGTGTGTGCGTGTGTTTTAAAGTTCCCAGTAGCTTATCATGACAGCCCTATAGCTACACTCTAAGAGGAGTCCAAAAAAGCAAGCAGCTGTATTGACATCTCCCCTTCCCCCTGCCCCCCCCGAAACACACACCACAAATAGAAGCGGCACATAGCAGAATGACCAGTTTATCAGGTCATTCTATGCATAGTTGACTAGGATTGTATGACTGCAGTGCTATCCATAGTTCTTGGGAATAAGGTCCTTTGAACTTGTTGCTACATTCTTCTGATTGCATAGGTGCAACTTTTAAAACACCTTGAGCCTTAACAAAAGGTTTCTTGTCAGTTAAAATGCAACCTCTTTAGTTTCTCATTGGGAATGCAAAACCAAAACAAAACGGGGGAAAAAACCTTACAAAAAAGTTACAGTTTAAACAGCTAATCTGAGATTGGAATGCAATCAAAGAAAAGAAAAGATGTATCCAACCCCTGCTCATTCCCCTTATTCTCTATGCCCATCTATTGCAAAGAATGGAAAAATATGAGTGCCTCATTGACTAGCCGGAGCACTAAAAGTCCATCAATTACCCTGGTGTGTCAACAGATCACATCATCATTCCTGCTTTCTCAAGAGCTGCTTCCCCACATTCACTCTCCACTGCACCACAGATAACCCCTCCTTATGAAAAACCTGTCCTCTGTTATATGCGCCGTGACAGCAATGTCTTGGTATGATAAAAGTTAGCAAGGAATGTCGTGTTACATTCTTTTCTTGAGAGCGGCTAGAGCCACTAAGATTTTGTGACAAATACTTTGTTTAAAGTAGGCAGCCAAGCCTAATGGCTAATGATAGACCAAGGCAGAACACTAGAAAAACTCTCAGGAAGTAATTTAGCTGCTCTTTAAAAAGAGTATACAGAAAGAAATGCGCATGGCATGACCTTGGAGGCAAACGTGTCTGTCTTTGGTGATCACTAATGCCATGTTCTCTCTGAGCAGCTTCTTACATTGATGTGGCAGCAGTCAAATATTACATTTTGCAATCGATTCAGCTAGCCACCACAAGAGGACTCTTGTTTAAACAGAAGGGCACAAAGTCAAAGATACAATCCTGTGCACGCTGGCTTGGGAGCAGGCTCTGTTGACCCCATTTCTTGTGAGTAAACGTGCGCAGGATTGCACTGTAAATACATCTAAGTTTAGGATTCACTGACATGCTAGTACAATCTGCACCTGGCCCTATGGTGAATGTTCTATCTCCAAGTTCTAGTTCAATATCATATCAACTACACATTAATTTTGCAGCAATATTGTGTCACCTGCACAGGCATTGTGAGGCACATCGTGGCCTCTGCTGTCTTGTCCACTTGAAATAGCAGCATGAGAACATTTTATTGGACGCAAGCTCATGAATAAGGACCTTAGACTCTCATTTCAAGAATCAGGCTGGAGCCTTTATCCAGGGGAAATTTACATGTGAAAAATGGCATTCCAGCCTACTCTCTCCAATTCTTATAACTCTTTCCCCTTAATTATTCCTGTACTGTTTTGTGTGTGTCACAGAAGGTGCAGCACTAGAACAAAGAGCATCACAGGAAGAATAAAGGGAAAATTCAAAATTAGATTCAGCATGGGACAACAGCGTAAACCAATCCGAAGGCAGCAATCCCTTGATCCCAAGCACATTTTTGGGAAGCAAGGTTCCTAAATTAGCTTTTAAGCAAATGCACACAGGATTTGGTCATTTGGTCGCAACCTGCAAGCAGTTTTGCAAGTGAACGTGTGGCTGGGGTTAGGGCAATGGTGAAATTGGGGCTGCGTGAGCACATGGGTGGAGCCAATCTGGCACTTCCACCGATGTGTCCCTGCAGACCTGACCTTACCAGCCCTCTGTGCCACTCCAGTGCCATTCAGGGAAGCTGCAGAAACACCAGTGTTAGAACAGCAGCTCTGCAGCTCCACCCCACCCCACCGGCAGTTACTAGATTGGACAGATCAAATGCTCATCACAGCAGCATCAAATAACATGCCACATTACAGCTGAAATGATCCTACTAGGCCCCATAGATAGTTTGGGTGGATATTCAATATTGTCAGAAATGCTACAGAGTTAAAAAGAAAATCAAATATGCATTATAGGCTTTGAATTGCTTTTCTCTAGATGAAAGTTGTATCACTTTAGTCTTTCTAGAATATCAGTGCTATTGAAGTCCCAAAATGTCATATTAAACATGTTGCCCCTGAATTATTTTTTCTTGTCTTTTTTATTTTTTTAAAAAGCCCAGAAGTGATTAGAACTAGAATCATTCCTTTTAAGTGTGACATGGAAGATTATGTAAAAATACTGGTAGATCCAGTTTTTCCCCTCCTGCCCTGGCTCCCCCCAGCAAGTGATGAACTGGAACTCCCAACTTCAGTTTCCCACAAGACTTTTAATTTTAGATCAGATTGGTACACAAGGCAAGTCAGGGGTCACAGGAATCAATGGGTGCATGAGAGGCAAAAGCCGTCGGTAAGTACGAGCCAGGATGATGAACCAACCTTTCTTTTGAAGAACAGGGCAGGCACCACATTTAGCATGGCAAATGGCTGGAGTCCCTGGACTGGCAAGTTAATGGGTGTTCCTTTAGTGATTTGGCTAGGGTGAGATCTGTCAGCTCTGGCACTGGTGTCTACTTCTAGGCAATGGAAGGATGCATCACAGTAAGGGCTTTATTTGCAACATTTAGGGCTTGTCCACGCTGAGCTTTATTGTGGATTCTCTGCTACTCATGTGTTTATTCTTTTTTTTTGTGTCCGCATATTATCTACCTCATCAAAATGCCAGTCCAAACCACCCACCCCCCATTTAATCCAGAAGTTCATGTTCTAATCCAATAAGGAAAATAAACCCAATTTCAAATTGCAGGCAGCGCAAGTGTGGGCACAGTGTCACACAATGTTTTGGTGGGTGGTTCTTCACTGTCACTTGGTGACAACACAGAGGTGGGCCTTCTCAGTTATAGCACCCAGACTCTGGAATGTCCTCCCTCGGGTAATTCAGGAGATGGAAACAGTAATTACACCTCTTTAAAACTTCTATGTTTACCCAAGCTATTCTGGATGCTAACTCTTCCTTTTTTGTCCGTTTTATTTGTGATAATTATTTCTTCTTCATTTTTATCAAATATTTAGGAAAGTTTTTTAAATGCAGTCCTCCCCCCCCAAAAAAGTTTAGGGTTACTCTCATTCTCCTACTCATAATGAAATACTGCCCCTCAATGAGGCCAAACTTAGATTCACAAAATGTTGGTATGCATACCCCTGCATCCCCCCAGAAAAAAGTACTGATTAAATGTTATTCTATTTCTTATTATTTTAATGTAAACTGCTGAGAGATTTTAAAATATTTTAAGTGGTGTGTGTGTGTGTGTGTGACCAAAAACAAAATGTCCGGGTTGTGCTCAGGCAAGGAGCAAACAGGAGGGTATGTGGCCATAGAGAACACTGATCGAGAACATCATATATATATGGTGATGTTCTCGATCAGTGTACACCATATATATATATATGGTGTTGTTCTCGATCAGTGTTCTCTATGGCCACATACCCTCCTGTTTGCTCCTTGCCTGAGCACCACCCGGACATTTTGTTTTTGGTGGTCCAAATGATGACGGTGTGTAAGTTTCCACTAACTCCTGTATGCTGGAGGCATATTTGCTGTACGTATATCAGCCTTTTCATTCTTAAAAGTTTTTTTTTTAAAAAAAATAATATTGAGGTTTTGTGCAATACTGCTCTTGCCCAAAAGCTCAGAATTGAAAACACAATGTAAGCAGGAACTAGTAGATATATATCCGGATAGGAATTATGTAAAACCTGATCACTAAGGCTTGCAACATTATTTTTTGTCCTTTGAGAGTGTCAACAAGCATATACCTAGAGGGGTTCTAGTCAACAAGCTTTGGGGAAACTGCTCTGCACACTGTAGTTAGTTGGTTGGCCCCCAGGCTGTAACTAAGGCCTAATTTTTTTATTTTCTCAATGCATGCAGCTCAGCATGGCATACATAGCACCAAGTATGTTGGTAGCTCAAAAAGATGATTGAAAATCAACACTAAACTAATATGGTTTGTGGTGTTGTGGTGTGCCCCATCCTAAACTCACTTCCTAGGATAGGAAGCATAATACAATCCCTACTGGAAGGATACAACAGGAACTCTTAAATGTATGGGTTCTTAACAGACTATTTACAAATAGGTTTATTGTGCCCAGCTAGTTTCTTTCTTCGCTGCCCAAGAAACTGCCCATTTCGCTCAGCTCTTAAACACACTGTTATTTCCCCACTAAAACCTATAACCAGCACAAGAAGTCTTAGGAACACACCAAACACAAATGCATGCATCTCTCCCCCTTTGTTTCCAGATACCTTTACACAGAAAATAAATGGTTCACGCATTTTATCGCCTCTGCCAAAGATTAGCTTTCTGGATTTTATAAGGAAGATAAATTAAACCTTGAAACAATTGGAAAGTGGCTACTGCCCACGAACAATGATTTTGAAGCGGGAACTGCCCACACTTCTGTCTATTCTCTTTATCTAGCCAGTCAATACTTCACATCCAAAGAACAATCTACATGACAGATTACAAATTCTAATGACCCCAAATAGGCAAGAACTCAAAATTGATTCCTAATTATGAGAGTTCAATAAAGGTCACCCTTCTAATAACTTTCTCTGGGCTTGTAGTGGGGAAAAGACATCGGGATGGCAGTCCTTCTTTCGTTTCTACACCGTGGATGCCTGCTGTATGAGTGCTTCTTGAGCCATGAATTAACTGGAGAGGCTGGTGAAATTTGCAAACAAATTTTGTCACTCTTACTTGGTTCGTAACTGGGGGAATGAGTGGCGCACGCACATTTTATCTGGGGTGAGTGTGGGAAGCTGCCATCTGATGCCTGGTGGGTGAGATGGCTGCTTCTGCCAATGCTGCTGGAGTTGCGGGCATCTCTTCCTCCAGGTTCCACCAGGCAGTCACAAGCTGGGCTGCCAGGATTCATGACACACAGGATTGTTGCACAGATGTTTAGGCAAGGTGCCACTGCCAGCTCACCAGCCCCGGCACTACAGCTCCCAAGTGGCATTGCAAGAATCCATAGGCATCTGAGCTGGTTTTAGAACTCCTTTGCTTTAAAGAAAAGCAATCTTCTCTACCTCCTGTTGATCATTCATGGAGGATGCTCATTGGTTTGAGGGGGGCGGGCATCACACATCACATCCAGATTCGGGCTGGTGATATATTTATTTTCTTTTGACTCTTTCCTGGGAAGTGACACTGTGGGGACATACTGATATGTCTCCTTTACCAAACGGACAGAGCCTAATATAGCACGTTGCCTAACAGCTGATTCTGGGAATGGAAATGCTGTGATTTTTCTCAGTGGTGTCTTGCAATTCGGCGTGCCTGTTTTTAAAGTCCTGGGTCCCAGATGGGTTCATGGCACAGTTAAATACTCAAACATTTTCTTATCAGAAAAAAGCCCGACCTTAAATCCCTCAGCGCTCTCTCTCTCTCTCTCTCTCTCTCTCTCTCTCTCTCTCTCTCTCTCCCTCCCTCCCCCCCCCCATCTACTGCTATTGCTGTAAAACCTTTGCTTTCAGCCAATTTACTCCTCTGGAACAGCTCCTGATCAAATAATTGATGATGATTTCCCTGATCAAGTATTTGTTCAACTGGCAGACCTCATAATTCCCACTTCCACAACCCGACACAAGGGCTGGTAGTTCTCTGCCTCGAGAAAGCTTAAATTCTGTGCCAAGATGATGCCAACATGTCACATTATGCAAACTGCTGCTATTTTTATGCAGATGCAGTGCTTTTCCTCTTATTGTGTACATTTGGATTTCGGCTCTGTCTATCTCTTTGGAAACAGCCAAATTTAAGGGTTTCTTCAAAAGTGTCTTACTGAAAAGTGTGTGTGTGTGTGTGTGTGTGTGTGTGTGTGTGTGTGTGTGGTAACCTCATTTTGTGATCTTCCCTCTGAGCAGAACATTACTTTCTACAAGGAAGTATAGGAATATTTTTTAATGTTTGAAACAACAAGAGACTATATAAAACAACGGGACATTTTGAATATATGTTACCTGTTGTACCTGGACATAAGAAAAGTCTAGATAAAAAAATCTGTGTCGTTGTTATTTGCATCCTTTCCTTTGGATGAGAGTGAGAAAGGGAGACTCATGGTACCTTTATCCCTCCCACTAATCTCCATTGCTTCTCCTACAGTGACTATTGCTGACCTGAAATACCCACTAAGGAGGCAGCCTCACAGTTTCTCCCTCACTCTTTTCGCTCAGTTGTACAGCACATGCTTTTTGTGCATAAGGTCTGTGGTTCAACTGCTGACATCTCCAGACAGGACTAGGAAAGGCCTTTGTCTGAGACCCTGCAGAATCATAGAAACATAGAATTGTAGTGTTGGAAGGGCCCACAAGGGTCATCTAATCCAACTGCCTGCAATGTAGGAATATGTGTCTGTACCAAGACAGGAATCGAACCTGCAACCTTGGCGTTATCAGCACCATGCTCTAACCAACTGAGCTGAGAGGTGCTGCCAGTCCAATCCAGAGAATACTGAACTCAAGAGATTGACAGTCTGATTTGGTATAAGGCCATTTCCTTCTCATGTTTCTAAGGCTGTGTACGCACTATACATTTAAAGCCCATCTCCCCCCAGCACACAAAGTCTTGGGAATGGTGCGCACACACTACATTATCTGTTTTAAAACACAATTATAGGGGTTTTCTTTTAATTCCCAGGCAGTGCTAGGCATTCCCTGCTAGTGCACACTAAAAAGGATGCTGGGGTGGTGGTGGTGCTGTATTGAATTCAGTCTAAGTCAGGTCCCTTTGAAATCATTGGGGCATCTTAGCCATGAATTAGTCATGGGACTTAGATGCAGCTAGCAGCCAGTGTGGTGTAGTGGTTAGAGTGTCAGACTAGGAGAGATCCGAGTTCAAATCCCCACTTAGCCATGAAACTCACTGGGTGACCTTGGGCCAGGCACTGCCTCTCAGCCTGATCTACCTCACAGGGTTGTTGTGAGGATAAGATGGAGAGGAAGAGAAATATGTATGCTACCTCGAGCTTCTTGGACAAAAAAAAGGGGGGGGGTATGAATGTAACAAGTAAAACCGACAAATGCTCAGGAATAAGCCCCACTGTGTTCATGAAGAGATTTCCTAATAAGTTGGTTTAGGATTGCAACCCATTGTTCATAGAATGCTGGAAACAAAAATTCCAGGATGAGGGGGGCGGGGCGGAGGCTGTGCTTGCATTTCGAACTTAAGCTGTGATTTACATGGATAATTCTGCTCCCCAGGCCATTCCATTGTTTCTTTACCCACTTGAGAAGTTTTTAGCTGTTAGCGTTGCTTCCAGCTATAAACCAGCTCATGCAGAATAAACCACTGGCAGCTGCAATGCTCTCTTAGGCAAAGCTGCCTTTCCTCTGCTGCTGTTCTTCATTCAAGAAGGAAGAAATGGCTTATAAATAAATGATATATACTTCTTTCCTTGCTCCATCCTCCTGAACAAGTCTGTTACGTGGTGCTTCTTTTGACTCATAAATGCTAGTTTTCCACTCCCCCCCCCCCCCAGCAGACTGCTGTTTTCAGTTTTCTAACATCTCTTGCTATATATAGCTAATTTGTCTAACTGAGAAGGGGGCAAAGAAACCCTTTACTTTCTGTAGGGAATACCAGCAAAGCAGCATATATCTCCATGGAAACATGTTTCTCAATCCATCAACCTCCTGCAGTACCTAAGACATAATCTGCAAGGTGGAGACTACTGTTTAAAATTAACATGGCACATGTCATTTCAGGATTTAATGTCACTTTTACAGGACTATTAATTAGGTTGCTTTTCCCACATCATTAAGAAATTCTGTGTTGCTTTTTAAAAAATAAATTTCTCCATAGAAGGAATGTTCTCCCGATTCCCTCATTAAAATGCATCGTTTGACTTTTTGCCTGCAAACATGTCATAAATGGGGGTTTCTATAGTAACACGGGATACTGGCTTAATTTAAAACTGTAATCTTTACACAAGGTTTTTAGCCACCAAAATGTGATTTTTTAATATATAAAAAAAGATTTGACCACATTGCAAAACTTTGCCCCATTAGAATGACATTCTGACCTTCTAAAAAAAATCCAATAAATAATACAGTAATTCAAGGGGGCAGGGAGGGGAGAGAATTAAACTGTGCTTAATTGAGACTTGTGCTTCCATCACATCAGCTATTTTAATAGCTGCTTCCTTTGAATTTGAAACTTGGGTTGCATAAATTCTGCATATATCACTTGCTGGCAAAGTCATTATTCTGCTTGAATTATCAAACCAATAATTTAAATTATCACACTTATTTGGGCTTTTTGGGAGGAAGGGTGAGATTTAAATTGTTGTTGTTGTTGCTGTTATTATTTCATAACCTGAAAACAGTAAATTTAAATCTTGAAATCTGTCAAGATTTCAATGATCTGCTGTCGCCAGTTTGGATTATGAAAAGTTAAAGAGATTTTTAAAATATCTTAAATATATCAATATCTGTCTATCTATATATCCAAGCAAACAACAACAACAGTAACAACAACAACAGCAGCAGCCAGACAGAGATAATTAGGCTGGGTGAATCACATCTAGTTTTGTGTTGGTCCAGCTAGCATGGTCAATGGTCAGGAATTATGGCAGTTGTACCAATAACACCTGGAGGCACAATGTTGTACATATTGGTATCTGCTTGTGATAAAATTGAAGATGAGACTCCTGATATTTTAATTTGATTTCCATCAACTCTTATATTTGATTCTATGTATAAAGTCGGGGTTGTATCCAGCGCTGCCACCCTGCTGACACAACACATTCCCACTTTTACAAAGCGTGTTCTCTCTCATGGAGAGCACGTGTTGCGGTGGGGGCTGACAAGACACCTCACTGTTGCTGGGCAAAAGAGTTTGGCCATCTTTAAGCAGGGGCGGGCTGTTACTGGGGGGATTTATATGTTGCCATTTATTGATTGACAGCCCTGTTTGTTAAATACACTGCACACAGTGACAAGCTTCCTCTTTCGCTGCGTGCTTCGGATCACCCGCCCTCCCTCCCTAATGTTAGGCTGTTTGCTTGGCCTTGCTATGCCTGTCATGGGGTCGTCTGCTTTGGGGCAGGGGCCTGGTAGGAATTTTGTCCATTTGGCTGATTGGCTGGTGCCATTTGGTTTTTGCCTACTGCGTAGCAAATCGTCACAACTTGTAAGGTTGTGGTTAGGCATTGGTTTGGGAATTGGTTGGTGGAGGGGTATGGATTTGGCTGTGCCTGCCCCTCCAAAATGCTGCTGCAAGGGTTTTCCATTAAAGGAACCCAGGGGCTCACCATGCTTTTGTCTGAACCCCCTGGCAAGGGGCTAGGGCCACGCAAGCCCCTGGGAGCATTCTGTGGAGAGGTGAGGCATGGTTCCCAGTCCCGTCTCTCTCCCCAGGTGACTTACCCTTGCTGACTTCGCAGGGAGTGCGAATGTCAGAGCTGTCCCCTGCGGGGTCAGTTAGTCGCTACCAATGCCTAAGCAACTACTCACATTGCTGTATTTTTAATAAAGTTCTGGCCAAAATTATGCCAAAAACCTTAAACAAAAATCAAGTGTCATTGTGTTCTTATTTGGGGTGTCTTGGAGACCTCGACGCACAACAGAATTTCCTTCTTCTCTGCTCTCCCCTGCGTCCCCTCAAGATGTATTTCAGAGAGTTAGGGGACTGGAGAAGATTTTGGGGGAATGTGGGCAGAGGAGAGGAAGGGGAAATTGCATCATGGGAGTAGAACACCATTTGAGCAGCACTGGATCCAACCCTTAATTTTTCTCAATTAGTCATGGGCATTGACATGAAAATGTTATGCAGATAGAATTCAAATATACACGTTGGGTTGGATCTAGACTTAATCATGCTTAGACCATTGCAATAAATGAATCTAAGCATGACTAGCTCTGCATCCAACTCATCAGCTGCCGTTTTAATGATCTTGATATGCTTTCAATATCACTCTTAGCACTGAAACATGCCAACCAGCCGAATATACTCCTAACTTGAACTGGCATGACAGAAGCAACATAGCAAGGTAGAATCTTGTGATGGGGAAAAGTGTTATTCCAATTCAGGTTATTAAAGTGAATATGGTTTATCATTTTTATAAAATCTGTAATAAATTGCCGTGATGCTTGTTTGTTCTTGCCAGGAGTATTAAATCACGCAGACAAGTTTTCTATATGTATTTAAAGTGCAGTGGGAAAACTGCTCTTTAGTCACCAGTTCTTATGAGGAAAATTTTTGCTGCTATCGATTCACGAGTATCTTTCAGCTCATATTATCTCCGAGTCAGAGCTTGCATAATGATTATACTTCTGCACTAATCCACAGTGAGCAGCTGTTCTGCATATCAAAAAGGCTTCTTTCAAAATCATTCCTCCTGAAACTTTCACCAAGTTACCATATAATTTGTCTTGCTTCATTTATCTTCTGTGACCAAAATCCAATATTTTTGATGTCCCTGTAAAAGTAATAAAGTTGGGAAAATTGTAATACATTCAGAATATTGCATGAAAGTTTGCTGTGGCACCACATAGACTTAGCTTGTCAGATTTGGTTGCATGGTGACATTGCAAAGTCAATTCAGAATAAAGGAACAGCTTTGCTTCACTCTGAATGGTGATTGTTAGGAAGGGCTGCCATGCTGTGACTACTTTCCTCCCCGCTCTTTACAGTCTTTTTTTTTTGGGGGGGGGAGGAATCTTCAAGAAGGGGAGGGTGCTTTTTGCAAGGAGTAAAAATGATTGTTAAAAATCACTCTGTGTTCTAGCTCAGTTCCAAAGAGAAGTTAACAGCTTGAACATAACATGCTGAAAGCAAGAGCTCAACGTGTTCAGGCAAAAGCTAATGTTTCAACTGAATTACCTTCTAAATGCCACAATTTAGAGAGTGATTCTGAGACTGTGTGCATCAGTGGAGCTGCATTAACTTCTGTGCAGCTTCAATGGCTTAAGTGGTTTTAGGACTGCTCTTGCCTTGCAAAGAAAAACAAAAAACCTTTGTTAAGTCCTGTCTTTGGGATCTGTTTCCCCCATTTTGCCTGTGTTGCTATCTTTGAAGCAGCACCTTGCCGATATGAATGATATGAATGCTTGTCTAGCTTCAGTCATTCCGCAGTTCTCTCACACATCCCGTCATTGCAAATTGGCTTTAACTTAATTCAAAACACTTCTCATTTGAGATTTTGCTCTTCTTGTTTCATACAATAGAGACGCACAGCTCTGTGAGTTCTATCAGTCATCCTGAAATTTTCAGGATGGAATGAAGACAAAGAAGTTCTCACTAAGGCACCCATCAACTGTGAAACATCTTTTTTTTTTTGTCTGTGACGCTAATAGCTCTATGTTTCACTGCAGTGTGGTGAAAAGGGTTGGAAGAATCTGTCAATTTCAGCTCTCTCTGTTTCTCAGTTCTCTACATTTTGCATCAATTTGCGAAAATCCTCTTGAAAATAATCAGCATCCTTTAGTGTGAATTTCTCAAACCCATTTTAATATGCTGTTTTAACTAAAGTACACATTTTTGCAAGCACCCTCCCCTAATATAATGCATTTTTGTGTTATTTACACCAATATAATCACTTTTATGCATCCCTCCCCCTAATTATGCATTTTTGTAAATACTGTTTGGTTGGAGAACTGAACAACAAAATTCAGGTAAGTGTGAATTTTGAAAGTTAGATGTGTTTCAGTTCACATATTGCTTCAGCAAGTGTGAATTTGATAGGTTTGCCTTCAAATGAGACTTGAATGGAATTTCTTCCCCATCCTTAGAATGACACATGCATTAAAGTAATAAAAAATAATATAAACCAAGGTCATTTATAGTGAATTTGAACCAGGTCCCAGAAAAAAGAAGTCCCAGAACATGTATTGTGACTGTTTTGCTCTGGTACTGCAGATTCATTACAGTGGATGATATCAAATTGTGGTGACCCAATTGCACAATGGACTTCCACTTGAAGAAGCAGGACTCCCCCTGAAATCCCTGTGCACCCCCTCCTGAGAAGATATGGGGTGCACAGAGACTGCTTGGTGAGTAGAGGAAAGGGAATCCCATCCTATTTGATTGCACAATGTTGCATCCCCAGTACAGATACTGGTAGGTATTCTGTGAATGTGTCAGAGTGACTTCACTGCTAACTATTTTGTAGCTACAGCCATTTTGGATGAGGAGATGTGACTCCCACATATCTTTGAACTCCAGAACTTTTTATCATTATAGAATTTAGTCACAGCACACATATAACTGAGAGGATGCCAGCCTTTGTGAGGGGAGGCTTGATTCATTTAATGGAAGTGAGAGTGAAGTAGAAGCTGGATGAAGACTGCCTGCAGGAAGGAATCTTTTCTAAATAATAATAATAATAATAATGGGCAGAAAAAGCCAAGAAGTTGAACTTCCTATTTGTACTCACTCATTGACTCTGTCAATTTGGCCATCTCTCTGTCTCTGTCTCTCTCTCTCCCTCTCTCTCTCGAGCTTCTCCTAGAGAAAGAAACAAAATAATAAAAAATAATATATGCATACCGGAAGCTGCCTTATACTGAGTTAGACCCTTGGTCCATCTGGCTCAGTATCATCTGCACTAACCGGCAACATAACTCTCCAGGACTTCAGACAGCGGACATGCCTTGCCCTGCCCTGCCTGGAGATGCCAAGGATTGAATGTGGGCTTTTTGCATGCTAAAAAAGAACTATGCCACTGGGTTATAATCCCTTTTCTAAACAATCTTTGTCACAGTGAATGGAAGTAAGGCCACATTCACACCATACATTTAAAGCACCATGACACCTTTGTGAGCACTCCCGGCTCTCGCCCCCCAAATCCTGGGAGCTGCAGTTTCTAAAGGGTGCTGAGAGTTGTTAGGAGACTCCTATTCTCCTCCGAGAGCTACAATTCCTAGAGTTCCCTGTGAAGAGGAATTGATGGTCAAATTCTCTGGTATTTGTGGCTCTGGGAGGGGAATAGGGGTCTCTCAACAGGTCTCAGCACCGTTAAGAAACGACAGCTCCCAGAATTCTTGGGGGATAGAAAATCGTTTTTGAAGTGTGCTTTAAATGTATGGTGTGATTGTGGTCTAAGGCTGTGGTGTATTTTACTCTGTCATCTACCTTTTTACATTTATTTATTACACTTGTACCATGCTCTATTTTCACATCCATTCCATATATTTAAATTACTTTTATATCACTTTCACAGTCATGGCTCCTCCTACCCCTTTCAAGAACCATGGGAACTTTGATTTTTTGGGGGTGTTTGGAGCAGTACCTCGGTGATAAATACAGTTCCCAGGATTTGTTGGCCTGAAAGTCATGACTGTTAAAAGTGGAATAAAAGGGATTTAAATGTATGATACGGATACTGCTTTTTAAACCCCCCCCCCACTAACATCATGTTATGCAGGAAGCTTGCAGGGCCAGAACCACTTTGAATTACACCAGGTGTCTCCAGACCATTTTGTGAGTCAGGAGAAACAAATGGCATTGCCTGCATCTTTAAAAACAGTAAAACCTTTTCAGAAGGGTCTAGGGTTTTTCCCCCTTCCTGTTAACCAGCTTTCCTTTTGGGATCTCATTCCCTAATCTCTGGTTTGCTCTTATCTTTTAACACAGAAGCCGAGCAGATATGGATATTAGTTTAGCTTCAGTAATTATACTGTTCTGTCAGGTTTATGTTGGGGGAGAAAGCCTTTCTCCTCTTGAAAGGCACTCCCCATGACAGTGCTTTGTTTATAAGGGCAATTCAATTAATATGGCAGCTTGCGTGGGTGGCTTATTATCTGAAAACATAACCAAAGTACTGAAAGTGACGAATCATTTTTTTTTTTAAAAAAAGTGGTACACAATAGAACATTCACTGCACCCAACCTTTCTTCTCTTTTGCTCATTTGTTTGCTGCATTAAAATACTCTTGAACTGGGAAACAAAGAAGAAGAAGTATGCACACCTGGAACCTGGGTTTATTGTTTTCATGTTTTATTGTTCTCATATAGATCACTGTTGGTGGGACAGAGCAACAAATGCAATTTGCCGACAGTATTTCCGGGACAATGTGTGCTTGGTTTATAAGGATATGGGCTCCTTTCACTGTAAAGATTACAAAACTAAACAGGGAGTCTCAAATTCTCCAAATTTAAAGATCTCTAAATTGAGTAGGAATGAAGTATTCCCAAGAAAAGTGGAAATGAAGTACAATAGGCTGTGTTGAATTTTTGTGGAGTTCCCTTTTCACTATGCAAGGAGATGTTTGGCAGTGGGTACACAGCCCCCCCCAAAAAACCCCAGCACCCTCACTGTGGGGAGGGGGAAGTTTCCTTTCAATGCAAAATCACAATTCAAAAGAAAGACAACATTACACATCTGTCCACATGCCCCCAGAAAGTTTGCTGAAGAGAAGCCTGGCCCCTTAGGAGCAAAATGTTTCACTGTAAGCAAAGAATGGAAACAAAACCAGCTCAGCAATATCCACCAAAGACAGAAACCTTCCTTGTAACCCATTTCCTTGTCAGAATTCTGGGAGTCATGTTTGTACATTATTATGAGATTCACTTTATAAAAAACCTTTGCTCTGTTACAAAACAAAGTCTTGGTTGTGATGTATTGTTTTCTCACTGTGTGGGAATACTGGTGGAGGAATGAACCTGAAAAATGCTGTCTCAGAATGGAAAAACCTTCAGGGATTTGAGAAAGATATGCATGTAAGGAGAACTGGACAAAAAACATAGGGCCTCTTACAGAGAGAGGAAGAATTGTGTGCATTATGATGCATGAAATACACTGCACACACCTTTTCCTGCCATGTTATAAGCATCAAGTAACTGCTGGATGTATTGATTGTCTGACCTGTGGATACAGAGCAGAAGAAGTATTTGCACTGTGTCTGTCTGAAACATTTTTAAAGTGTTCTTTGCTCTGCTGCCCAAGCAGGAAAAGTCTTCTGCTTCCATCAGTGTGGTTTTTGCACTTCAGTGTGATTCTTTTTCCGTGGTAGTTTTCCCACGGGGGGCAGTGGGTGAATACAGTGGGATTATCATTCCTAGACTCAGATTCAGTACAATGGGGTGACCCTCCTTGCTTTGGCTAAAGTCCAGAACACAGAGTAAACAGTGATGTAAACTATTAAAGTGTTTGGTTTTTTTTAAAAAAAACGATGACATTCTCTGTATTGAAAATACAGAAGGGCATGGGTATGTTGTAATTCTTGTTCAATTGCTGCATCAATAGTGATAAATAAAGGCATAGATCTTTCTAACTGGAGACTTGATGGGGCTCCTTCATGATGGTAAACATCCCTCAAGGTAGACAACAGAAGGCACAGTAGTGAAAAGGTGGTCTAGTTAGCAAGTGCTGCTGATAGCAGCTGCCATTTTAATTCCCCCACAATGCCTCTGGGGCACCAAAACAGAGCCATGGTGTAGCAATGCTACATTAATTCCCAGAGTCATAATGGGGGAATTAAAGTGACAGGCAGCGCCCATGACCTCCTGGGCTCCAGTGCTGTTGCTGTCAGGTCTTGCTGTCAGGCTTCCCATAGGCATCTGGTTGCCACAGTGAAAAAACAGGAAGCTGGACTAGATGAGACTTTGGCCTGATTCAGTATGCTCTTCTTTGCTCTGATGGATGGCTGCTAGTTTTCTTTTGTCGAGTACTGAAAGGACCAGAGGGCCTGTGTGGTTCAAGCAGTGGGTCCTCCTGGGAGCCCTATGGTGCTGACTCCTGGTTATGGGCCTGATAATGTTCAGACAGATTTAGAAGGTGGACTGTTTTTATGAAGACAAAAAGTATGTTTTGCTGCAACGATATTGTGGGTAGCTTCATTATAATGTTACAAAGAGTTGCCTGGAATAGGGGGCATTACTCACGAGACACTGACATTACTGCGGAATTTATATCAATCTCATCACTCCTCAGGAATGTTTTATGTGGTAAGCTTGTTTCTTACATTTACAGGCAATAATTAAGATTTCCTTCATAAATCCTTGAGCACAGCAGCGATTGAGCTTTCCAGCATAGTAAATGAATGTCAGATAAAAGTTGTTTGGCTATCAGATCTTTAATTTCATTCAGCTGTTGGAAATTTAAACTGCACAATCATTTATGAAGATTCTGACTTGGAGACGCTC
Organism: Podarcis muralis; assembly: GCF_964188315.1. Classification (NCBI taxonomy): domain Eukaryota; kingdom Metazoa; phylum Chordata; class Lepidosauria; order Squamata; family Lacertidae; genus Podarcis; species Podarcis muralis. The sequence goes on from NC_135658.1 coordinate 55,003,502, forward strand.
AATATTTTCATTTCAACAACTTATCAATGAAAAGAAATAAAACACTGCTCCCTATGTAAGCTTGCAATAAAGTTTTTGTCAGTTTGATCAAAGGCTGGGTCCAGTGTACCCCGAGATCTCTCAGTGAACATGTCCCACACATTGATGGCAGTGTTTCAGGCTGCTTTCCCTAGATTGCACAAGCTCAGGAGTTTCACGTGCATGCTGGATCTCTCACCAAGTGAGTTTATAGCTGAGGTGAGAATTAACCAGGGATTTCCTGGTTTGTAGCTCAGGCTCTTAACCACTTGCAGAATGCTTGCCTGGGCATATCCTATTCACAGTAGCATGACTACATCCATGTGACTGTAGCATTCTAAATGAAGCACATTGCAGTTGATATTGGATTATGGGAAGCAGGTGTTTCTTCCCACTACAGAGCTCTTAAGCCTATCCTGGGTGAATTCCTTGTTTAACAGCAAGCATAACATTCCCAGTCCAGTATTTGCTGGACAAGCACATGGTTCACACACAGTATTTGCAGTAGACAAGCACATGGTTCGCACACAGAAAATTCCAACTTTAATACCTAGCATTTCCAGGGAGTGCTGGCAAAGGCCACTTTCTGGAACCCTGAAAAACCACTTTCAGTCAGTGTGAAAAAGACTGTGCAAGATGCACTAACAGTAAAAGGCACCTTCCTATGTTTTTCAGCATTACCCAGTAAGCTCACTTAACAATATTTAACAGCATTTAAAAATACCAAGCTCCTTCATTCTCTCAGCACAAGCCTTCTTCAACATTTTATTCATGCAACTGTTTTCTTTTCTCAGCCCCATATTCCAACATTCTTTTTCAAACTGTGCTTGCTAATACAGAATGTATTATTCCAGCAACAATTTAACTAGTGCCATGCAGAGATAAAATAATTTTTTCCTAACACCTACTCATTACTCCACTGTTTATACTGGCAAAGATGACATAAGCCCACTTTACCATCGTGACGGCAATGTAAAGCTGAAGTATGTAAAACAATGACATTATTTGCAAGAATATAAAGCTTTCTTCTTACTTCAGAATGAGCAATTTAGGACACTGTGACTACAATCCACACCATGCAATCCTGTTGATTTCAGTGAGATTTACTGCCATGCAGGTTGTGTAGAAGGATTGGTTAGATAATGCATAAAATGATACATCTGTCATGATAGGATTTGTCCAGCATCTAGAGATGCTCTAAACAGCTGGAAGTTGCCTTGTAAACATGCAGCCCTAAAGCTTCTGAACGATATTCCCTCAACTGACTACTGTTTGGGAATTTCAAGGTGTGGGAATGAATATATGTTTTACAATCAGTATGTAGTTTAGTTACTTTCCAAAGGAATTTTAATGCAAATGCCCTGTCATTCCATGGATGTTCTCTTTGGCAATATGAATTCAACCACTAGCTTCTAATTTGATGTGGTTTGTAGCAGGAAGAGAGACGCCTGTGAAATTTTAGTGCACAGAACACTGTCTTGGGATTTTTAAATTGCTTCTTAAACTGCATGGGAATGGTGTTATGCTTGATATGCTATCAGGAGAGAATAATAGAGTTTCACGTTATATAGCAGCTTTCAAGCTCAAGATATCCTTAAACACTTTACTTACAACAAATTTGATAGAGAATGCTCAGTGATGGTGTGTAGGCAAATGCAACGGTCATCATTATGTCTTACTCAGCAATAGCCTACACACAGCTGTAGAAAGTAAAGCCCTATTTGAGTAGGAGAAGATTCTGGCTAGGCTATTAGGTTCCCCGCCCCCTCATATGGTGCCATAGTTATGATTTCTAATATACTGCCAAAGAATATCTCCTTTCCAATTTGGACATTGGGGTGGGGAAGGATAGGAGAACATTGCATTTTTTAGATGGCTGTGAATACTGCAAAAGAAAAACCAAATACCATGGGCGTTTATGAGAAGAGGCTTGTTGGATATGACCAGAGACAATGGAGTGCACCTCTGGGGGTGAAGCCAAACCACTGAGTTAGGAGCACTGAAGTGACCTGCCTAGGTGGCAAGCCTGGGCAGGGTGTATGGAGGTCCCGGGCTCCCCAGACAACAAGACTCCCCTCTCACAGTGGCGTAGCGTGGGGGGTGCAGGGGGGGCCAGCCGCACCGGGCGCAACATCTGGGGTTAGGGCAAATCCACAGGTTAGGGGGCGCAAATCCACGGGTTAGGGGGCGCAAATCCATGGGTTAGGGGGCGCAAATTACTTGCCTTGCCCCGGGTGCTGACAACCCACGCTACGCCACTGCCCTCTCAACTTTGTTGATGTGGTCCAAAAGGAAGCAGAGCAATACATTTGGCACCAGCTGGGCTGCAGGAGTTGCCAGAAGGAGGTGTACAAGGCACCAGCCAACCATCTTAGGGATTCTACCCCAGATTTGTGTAGGGTTATTCCTTAGCCTTTTATTCTCCCTAAAAAATCCCACAAGGCAGAGGAGATTTAGGATTAGAGTTTTCCTTCTCCTAGATAGGCTACCTTCCCAGGTTGATGAGCCTCATCTGCCCCTCACGTCCCTCTACAACATGTGCAGAAACTGCCTTCTTGACCATTGGATCCACTATTGGTTTATTCCGCTCAATCTGCTGGGTCCTGTCTTTGCATGCAGGGGAAGTCCTTAACTCACCAAGGGTTTGAGACCCATCAGTTCTCCTCACCTGGTTTAGCCAGCCAATCAAAACTATTTCCTGGGGTGTGGCCACTGTCACATACTGACAGCTTCTGGGAGCACACAGGTGAGAGCTGAGTACAGTGTGAGGACCAAAGATGGACAAACTACCCCAGAAGCAGCACGACATGTCCCCCAGCAGATGTACTACCCCTCCCCTAACACTCCACCTACTGTTGGCTTATCTGCTTTCCACCCCACTAGACTCAGTTGGCACCAGACACCACTGGTGCATAGAGCCAGTGAAGGTGCACACAACTTGATATGTCCATTGCATGCAAGGCTTCAGATGATAATGATGAAGACACCACTGCACTGCTCAAAAAACAAATAAGAGGCAATAGCTGTATCTTGTATATATGGATTAAGCCACTGTATTTATTTACAAAGTTGGAAGTCTTGACGTTGGCAATAATTCCAAACAAGATCCGATTACAGTAAGCTGCAAACCCTTTTAAAAAAATCAAACCTGAAGATTTTCTCTTATCTTTAAATTAAAGAGGGGAATCAAGTGCACTGTCCAGAAAGTGACAAAATATAATTTAGAAATACTTTTGACAGCTAGTTGCAGTCTTCTTGACTTTAGCATTGAGTTAAGTGATTGTGTTGAAACTGTTTTCTGTATCAATTTATATAGATCCTCTTTCATTGCTAGATACCTTTGAATATACTCATTTTCTACTGCCAGTAGCATTTTCTGATCCTGCAACATAGAGGGTGGATTTGAGTGTGCTTTTATTGAACCAAAGTTTGTAATTATTATTTTCAGTACATATTGTTCTCCCTGTCCTGTATGCTAGCAAAAGTACAAAGCAAATGTTTTTATGACCCTGAAAATGGCCCACTTTCCCAGAAATATCACAGGAAATAATGGTGGAAGAAACTTTCTTTGGATGTGTGTTTATAAGCCCTTTCTAACCTGATGCCTTCCATATGCTTTGGACTATAACGCCCATCAGCCCCAGCCAACACACTGGTTGCTGTATATGAATGGTGACTGGGATGCCCTTCATGGGCAAAAAATTAGAGATTTGGTGTGATAAAAGCAGAATGCATCCCTAAATGCATTTACTAGTGAGTAAGCCACATTGAACTGGACTGACTGCTGAGTAAACATACAAGCCTGCATGATTCTGAAGCCAACAAATTTAAAAGAACTGAAAAGGAAATAGTCAAGGTTACCTGTTGGAAGATGACTGAGAGGTTATATGATGCAGAATAGGGAGAAAAAAAACCAAAGTTTTAAAATATACATGATCACGTCTTTTCCTTTTTTAAAAACAGATGCATTTAGTTGTGTCTTTGCTGTGAAAGAGAACTTTTATTTGGTTATCCCCAAAGCCCTAGTAACAACTGGAGTTTCAGTCTGAAGCCCCAAGGCCCTTGTAATGTTGTGTGACTATGCTCCCATCTGCTCTTGTCAAAACATAGAAAACATCTCACTCTTCCCTAGACAATGCCATGTTGAAGAGTATAGATGCTTCTGCTCCTTGATAGATGAAGCCTCTCATTTCTATAATTTCTTGCAGGGTTTCCTACTACAGGGATTTCAAAAATTCTGGAAAGGCAAAATATGATGGATTCTTTGGTCATGTGACCATGAACATAACTTACAAGCCGCTGGGAGAGATCATCAGGGGGTTTGGACTGGGTGTTCATCAGTATGCAGATGACACCCAACTCTACCTCTCCTTTAAATCAGAACCAGTGAAGGCGGTTAAGGTCCTGTGTGAGTGCCTGGAGGCGGTTGGAGGATGGATGGCGGCTAACAGATTGAGGTTGAATCCTGACAAGACAGAAGTACTGTTTTTGGGGGACAGGGAGTGGGTGGGTGTGGGGGATTCCCTGGTCTTGAATGGGGTAACTGTGCCCCTGAAGGACCCGGTGCGCAGCCTGGGAGTCATTTTGGACTCACAGCTGTCCATGGAGGTGCAGGTTAACTCTGTGTCCAGGGCAGCTGTCTACCAGCTCCACCTGGTACGCAGGCTAAGACCCTACCTGCCCGCGGACTGTCTCGCCAGAGTGGTGCATGCTCTAGTTATCTCACGCTTGGAATACTGCAACGCGCTCTATGTGGGGCTACCTTTGAAGGTGACCCGGAAACTGCAATTAATCCAGAATGCGGCAGCTAGACTGGTGACTGGGAGTGGCCGCTGGGACCACATAACACCGGTTCTGAGAGATCTGCATTGGCTCCCAGTACGTTTCCGAGCACGATTCAAAGTGTTGGTGCTGACCTTTAAAGCCCTAAACGGCCTCGGTCCAGTATACCTGAAGGAGCGTCTCCACCCCCATCGTTCAGCCCAGACACTGAGATCCAGCGCCGAGGGCGGTTCCCTCATTGCGAGAAGTGAGGCTACAGGGAACCAGACAGAGGGCCTTCTCGGTAGTGGCGCCCGCCCTGTGGAACGCCCTCCCATCAGATGTCAAAGAGATAAACAATTACCTGACATTCAGAAGACATCTTAAGGCAGCCCTGTTCAGGGAAGTTTTTAATATGTAATGCTGTACTGTTTTTAACACTTGATTGGGAGCTGCCCAGAGTGGCTGGGGAAACTCAGCCAGATGGAAGGGGTATAAATAAATTATTATTATTATTATTATTATTATTATTATTATTATTATTATTACAAAAACAGCAACAAAGGACATGGAAATAATTTAGTTTAAAATATGCCTTTGCCTCAACTTTCAAGTATTTTCAAATCCTTTATGGGACTCCAACTCCCATCAGTCTCGGCCAGCATCACCAAGGGATAATGGGAGATGGAGTCTATTAACATTTGGATGGCTATAAGTTCCCCACCTACACTTGTTAATGGAAGGCTAGATGGCTATGGAAAAGCCTGGATTGAAGCAAGAAGATTAGTATGAATCTGTACAGCTCACTGAGCTTCGAAATTATCCAACAACTAACAACAGTTGCTGTTTTGTACATTCTTTAGTAACAAAGATACAATTTAAGCTAACAAAAGTTTTTTGTTTTAACTGTTTCTAAAATGTTCAATTTGAATTTGCTTCCTTATAGCATATATAAAACTGTTTCTTGTCAAATACATAAAATAACAACTTTGCTATCAAAATACCCAGCCATATGTGTGTTTTGATTGCTCAAGAATCACGGGGATGAACTCTGCGATTCGCCCAGTCACTGAGATCTCCATCCGAGGATCAAATGAGAAGAGACCCCTCAATGGGTCCTTGCATTTAGCATACAGTACATACTTTAAAAGGCAACCAGCACCTGCTGGCGTGGGCAGCAGGGGCTGATATCAGGACTGCAGCAGATGAGAAGGGGAGTTTAACCCATCCCTCTCAATGCTTCAGTTCTGACAAAATTTGCATCTCTAAAGCTGCTACTTGCCTCATTTGTACCCAATCCAAATTGTAGCTTCAAACCCCGCCCCAACTTTTTCAGCAGGTTAGCTGGGGAGGAAAGCTGTACCTACTCCCTACCTACTGTGATCTAAGTAATTATCCTTTACACACAGTTTCTAACTGCATTTTTATTAAAAAATATGGATTTGAAATGCAAATACATATTTAACATCACATCTAGCTCTATCCCTGAAACTCTTCTTAGGTGACCAATTGCTATGAGATAAAGAGAAACAGAAAAATAGAGAGACAATGCCTTTTCAGTGGTGGCCTCTGCCTTTGGAATACTTTCCCCAGCTAACCTGCTGGTACTTATGCTGATGTCTTTTAGATGCCCAGTTAAAATGTCTTCATTCTCTCTGGGATTTGCTACTTTTATCATCTCTGTCAGTTAAAAACAACCTAAACAAAAACAAAAAACAGAGCAGCAGGATTTATATTTGTTGTTGAGATTTTTTTCGGTTGTTTTTATTGTAATTAATTATTGTATTTTTAAGATTTTTACTGTTGTTGTTTTTATTGTTTGCTGACCTGGAAACACGACCAGTTGAAGTATCAGAATACAAATCTATCAGACAGATAAATCTTCTAATGCAATGACTTCCCTTAAGGCCAAGCCTGAAATTCTCATGCTTCCTTCCTTTCCCCTACCTGTGTGGTCCTCAGCACCAGTGGTGGTGAAAAGAAAAGACTGACAAAGAGGAATGATATCCAGAGGTCCCCACAACCCTGGTTCAGGAAATCTATCTAAAGCTCACGATGCCTTCAAGGATTCCTATTGTCAGAGTTAGTTCGCTGGAGATCATATGAATCCCTCATAACTCGAGGACCAATATAGGAGGACACCCTAGAAGACATAACAGTAAACCTAGCCCGATCTTTATAATGATGGAGGTGGATTTATAGCTTCAGTCTGAACTTAGAGGAAATCAACATTTCATGGTGTTGTAAGACAGTTACATTCTGTGGTAATAAACAGGTTGCTCTGTATATGGAGATTTATGGCATTAATAAAGTGGAGTTTCCAGGGGAGCTCAAGAGTGGGAACCAACATGAATCAAAACAGGAGGCATGCACGCTGCTGCTACAAAATAAATGTGCCATTTTGTAGTAAGGGCTCCAGGTTGTCTACTTCATAAAGAAGGCCAAAGGTGTCTACAGGGTGCTGTTCAGCCTTTCAATTAATTAGATTGATAGTACTCTGAAATACTATACTTAGCGGTCAGAGGCAAATGGTCAGTACATGAAGCAAGTCTCTGCTGTCACATTTCATCCAATTAATTGCCAAGGCACTAAAACACCAATAGTTATTTGTTCATAAAGAGAGAATTTGGATTATGCTGGAATTGAGCTGAAAATGGAGAATTTTATTCCAGCTCTAGCCCATCAAATGCCACTGGCATCCTCTGCATCTTTGTGCTCATCGGACTGGCCAGGAGGGTCTTGTTTCAAGATGTACACAATTAGAAAATGCAAGTTACAAAAACAGACATGCATGGTCCACAATTCTCCACAAAATATGAGAGAAAATTTATTGTTTTCAAGCAGTCCCAAATACCATTCCTTGGTTCCCCCTAAAGGCGTCATTCTCAGGTTCTACGGTCAGCTACTATGGGAAATTGTCACAGGCATAAATCAAACTGAAACTTGCTTGGAATGCTGATTGTGTGTAGAACTCCATCTCCACTTGCCAGCACCAAAAGGGTTGCCATGGACGGGCTGGATGCAGAGGAGTGATGGAAGGCACCAGCTGGGAACCTCCACATGAACCCCCAGGGGAAGAAGGCTCAGAGCTAGGGAACTGGTGATGAGTGGTCAGAGGCAGAAGAGGGAGAAGACCGGGAGGAGGTGTCAGAAGCTGAAGGGGAAACAGGGTTTAGTGAGCAGAACGAGGCTGTGGCAGAAGAAGTCCAGAACCAGAGGCAGAAGAGGAGGCTGGAAAGGAGTGGGGCCAAGATGCAGTGGTGAGGCAGGCTGCTGAAGAATCCAGGGAGTCTCCCCCTTCTGCTGTGACCAGCTCCATGACTACGTGGGGAAAGGAGTGGACTAAGCAGGTGGGGGAAGTTGGGGACCTTCAGTCCTCACAACTGCCTCATTGGGGCAAGACCTACTGGGAAAAGTTGCTGGGATCACTAGGCCTGCTCTGCTTTGGTTTCTTTGAATAGAGTTAAATTCACTGACACCATGTTGTTGTTTTTTAAATTGCTGCACTGCAACTGACTGGCTCCTGACAAGGGAGTCTGTGGCACAAAGTCTAGAGTAAAGACTGAAGTTCGTTGTTGGTTGGTTATGTAGAACTGTCCCTATTGTCCTCAGGGAGTTTTAATTTGCTGGCTTCTTCTTTTGCTTCTTGGTGGAGTTTGTCTGCTCTGTATTGGTAAATAGTATTTCTCCTGTGGGTTAAGGATACAGATGCTAAATATCATAACAGATTTTTACCAGCAACAGTAGTTAGTCATCTGATGGTTGTACCGTGGGGCCATTATTATTAGCATCAGTTTGAATCATCTCACGTTGATGTGAAAACCAAACTGCTCATTTATTCAATCATCTGGGTTGTTGTTTGGACTGCTTTAAGACAGGACTATCGAGAAACATGTGATTGTCCTATCTAGTCTGCATAATACCCTAGAATAGTGTTTGGCAGCTGGTGGCTTACGAGTCCAGACCATCTTAGAGATGCTGTCAATCTCTCACCCCTTCCCTACTTGAAAAGTGCTGGAGCTATGGAAGTGGGGGAGAGAGGCTGAGGGGGCCCTGGGGTGTGCCAAGTTGGAATGCCCCACAAAAGCCCTTTCCACCATCTTACTGCCTCCTGGCATGCATCCAAATTGTGTGGAGAGGTGGGAGCTGAATCAGAAACGCTGCACCACTACCTTTCATGTTTTTGTTTTTGTTTTGGCCTGGCTGGTGTTTTTGGCATTTTCTTCTTAGGAGAGGGATCACAGGTAGCTCAGGGGCAGAGCAAATGCATTGCTTGCAAAAAGTCCTAGCTTCAATCCCTGTCATATCCTGTTAAACAGAACAGGTAGCAAGTAATTTCTTTATTTCTTTAAAATATTGCTAGGCCACAATTTACTGTAAGTGACTCCAGGGCATGGCATAGTAACTCCGTTTAAAAATAGCATAAGCGTAATAATATAAAAATGAGAGCAGATAAATATATGACTAAGCCGACTGGTTAAAACTACAGAACCATTATGTCATCTTACATAGTATTGACAACTAGCAAACTACAAATGCCTCAGCAAAGAAAGCAGGTTATGGGAAAGGCCTGTGCCTAAGACTCTGGAGAGGAACTCCAAGTCAGAGCAGACAATAGAGATTTAGGAGGACAAATCAGTCCTAGCAGTGGGGAGCATGTCTGGGACTGATACTAGCATACAATGGTACCTCGGGTTACAGACGCTTCGGGTTACAGATGCTTCAGGTTACAGACTCTGCTAACCCAGAAATAGTACTTCGGGTTAAGAACTTTGTTTCAGGATGAGAACAGAAATCGCATGACGGCGGTGCGGCGGCAGCAGGAGGCCCCATTAGCTAAAGTGGTACCTCAGGTGAAGAACAGTTTCAGGTGAAGAACAGACCTCCAGAACGAATTAAGTTCTTAACCTGAGGTAACCTGTATATTGATCTGGTTTGCATGCAGTGCTAAGCTAAAGCACAGCATAGTGCTAATGATCAAACATGCAGACTTCCTGAGAGGAGACAGAAGCTGCTTTGCTCCTCCATGGTCATCTTGCTAAGCTATGGATTGGCTTAGTGTGTTGGCCAAACCTGGGTTGATGGGTTATCCCCTCCATTCACATGACCTGTAAACCATAGGGACAACCCTTGGTGTTACAGCTTGTGGTTTGTCTAGAGAGAGCCAAATCAGGTTCCCAGGTTCAGATGACACACTAAGGCAGGCATAGGCAAACTCAGCCCACCCGATGTTTTGGGACTACAACTCCCATCATCCTTGACCACTGGTCCTGTTAGCTAGGGATGATAGGAGTTGTAGTCCCAAAACATCAGGAGGGCCGAGTTTGCCTATGGTTGCCCTAAGGCAAACGATGGCCTAGCAGAGCACTGCATCAAAATGGCCAGGGAGGAGCAAAGGAGCCACAGTCTGCTCTCCAGAAGCCAAAACATTTGCTCAGTTGTGTGAATCTATGGCTTGGCTTGGCCTCACATGCGAACAAGGGTGCTGGGTGCACATTATGATTCTGTCTGCTTAAGGATGAGATACTCTTGAGCTGGCTGCAGCAGCTGTGTCATTCCCTTTCAGCCTGTACATGAGCAGAGCTATACAAAGATAACTTGAGTCAACAATAGCCTCTCCTTCACAGGGAATGATCTCTCATCATGGTCATCTCTACCTCCTGTTAGAGATCCTAAAGGGAAATATCAAACCTGCATGTTAAAATGAATGTGTGAGCAGTTTTCATCACTAGCAGCACCCTGGCCATGCTCTCCTATCTCTCGATAATGAGACTGCCATCCAAGGGTACCAATTAGTGCCGAACTGACAGTTTTCCTAATACTGACACCTGCCCGTAAAAATTCAGCATTTCATTATGTACCTAGCAAGCTGTCAAGCTGTAATTGCTTTTAGTTCAGCTGGCCAGATCCTATAAAAGTGGGTTTCTATTTCATTACCAATCCTTTGTGACATCCAGTGGCTTGGAACTATTTTTAGTCCTTTGCCCAGTAGTGACTCTTTTTTAATGTTTATGGGCTTCATTTCACTTTATTCACAAGTTATTAATGACTTCTAAAATTGCTTATTATGCATAAAAGGGGGAAGATATTATTAAAATTGGCTCTCATAATCACTTCAGCATGATAGAATCTACAATTAGTAGAGTTAGAAAACTAATGGATATATCATGTCGAAGCACCACTTCAGAAAAGTGTAATGTATACTCTACAGGCCACGTAGCGTATCATTATCCTTTAAAAATATTATGCCCTTGAATTTCCCTTGAATAAATGTGGAATTCAGTTGTGGAATGTAAGCAGTGTGCTTAATTTCTAGAAAAACAATGCTGGAGTTCAGCTGCCTGAAGAAAATGTCACCTATCTAGAAGTATTTTTTCTTAATCTCCTATACGTGCAGATTATAGTACCGGTTTTCAAATGTAATCTGTTCCGGAAGTCTGTTTGACTTCTGAAACGTTCAGAAACCAAGGATCAAAGGGCTGGCAGCAAAATCCACTGAAAAAATGGAGAAACACACCTTAGAAGCCATTTGACTTCTGAGGTGCGTTCAGAAATAGAAGCATTCACTTCCGGGTTTTGGGCATTTGGCTTCCTAAACGTTTGGCAGCTGGGACGTTCGAAAACAGAGGTTTGACTGTAACTATAGTTACCTGCGAAGTGCACTCTAAGAAGAGCCCTGCTTGATCAGATGAAGAACCTATCAAATCTACCATTCTAGTTGCCACAGTAACATATGGCCTTTGAACTTCAGAGGCCCCTGACAGGCTTCTCCTCAGTGAATTGGTACAACCCACTTTTAAAGTCACTTAAGTTGACCATTACCACATGCTGTGGCAGCAGATTCCATTAAATGATGCACTGCATGAAGAACTATATCTTTTATTTTCATTTTATTTTCAGTCCTCTACCAGATACCTGCTCAGGGGACAGTTTCTTCTCTTCCTGCTTTCTGTGTTCTGAGACTGACCCCTGGCAGAGTTCAGTGAGACAGAGCTGTCAGGTTCCTATAACCATAGATGGAATCTTATGTGATCTCTGTGTTATGAGGTCCAAAGGCGTCCTGCCTTGATCTTTGGTAAATTGTGTGGTTTGAGGAGGTGGAGAGCTAGGAGACACCAGAGTTATATTTTCCCACATGTTGCCTTAATATGTGGAAATTACAAGTATAATAAACAGAGAATGACCATTTCTCAACTGTTTCACTCACCTAGAAATCAGTTGTTTGGTTTTAGGCTGTATCTTGGTGAATGAGCTAAAACTGTTTTGTAGGAAATGGAATCAGAACACCTGCCATATTGCCTTTTTTTTGCCAGGAAGCCCAGCTCTTAGGTACTTTTGGAATTTTGGAAAATTCATTTTAAAAAATCTGCCTCCTTTGCCACTTACTGGTGTGTGTGTGTGATGGGTAACTATTTTATGGGACAGCAATTGAATACATATGGTGCTTTTACAGAATGGAAGAATTGTACCTCAAGTAGCTCGTTATATGGACGAACTGTAGTTTAATTAGCTCATTATACTCAAGAGGTACAGTGTTGAATACTTGTCCAAAGAAAGACCAGTGATTGAAGCAGGCTTCTAAAAAAATATTAACTAGCAGTGTGCGGTTGTATGCAATTCTATTTTTAAATCTGAAATGCTACAATGTTTCATATTTACATTTTAAAAATAAGAAAAGTCTTTCAAAACCCCAGATGCTTTATTCAAAAAGCAAACACAAAGGTTTATTATGCATCCCATGCTATTTTTGGTGTGTGTGTGAAGGGGAAAGCAGAGATTAACAGTTCAGCCCTAATCAGAAGTAGCAGCACAATCCTAACCATGTCTACTCTGAGATAAATCCTATTGAATTCAGTGGAGATTAATTCCAGGTAAATGGGGCTAGGATTAGAGTCTAGCTACTACTGAGTTAAATGGGACTTGTTCCCAAATAAATATGCTTATAAATCAGCAAAATGATTCAGTTAAACTAAGCTGCAAGGACAATTTCATTCATCTCTCCCTTCTATTAGTGGGTCACTTTTGTGCATTTTTGGTTAAATCACTGTTTTTTACAGCCCTAGAAGAAATATGTTTGCTTGGACAATTTGTTATTTGGCATTTGTGCATGTTTTGCAAAAATGTATTTTGCATGTTCAGACCCAGAGACCTCCCCCCTAAATAAAATCACACTTGATTCAGATTTTAGTTTTGGTTTTTGGCAGAATTTAGGCCACAGCTTTATTGATTACAGAAGGTGAGTGGTTGCATAGGCTCTGGTTCGACTAGCTCCCTGCACCCTTGCAGGCAGCGCTGACCCAGGGCCATCAGCATAGGTCAGCCAAGGGTGTACACCTGGGTAGGCGAAAATCCGGGAACAGACTATGTTCACCACCCAGATGCCCCCCTGGACTCAGGCATGAGCACAACCCCCTCTCGGGGGTTGACCAAACCAGTTGAGTCCCTGGATTCCTTTAATGGAATACCCTTCACATAGGGATAGCGAGACCTCTCTCCCATCCCTATCACCTGAACCAGTTCCTAACCGCAGCCTTACAAGTTGTGATGATTTGTTACGCGGCAGACGAAACCTAAATGGCAACAGCCAATCAGCCAAGTGGGGAAATTCCTGTCATGCCTCTGTCCCAACGTCAGACGACACACGACGGCATAGCAAGGTCAATTGCACAATGCCCTAAAAATAGGGAGAGGTGGGCGGGTGTTTCGAATGCATGAGCTGAAAGAGGAAGCTCTGGGTCACATGCATGGGTATATATAGGTCCCTCGATCCGTTTGGACTGTGCCCCATTGGCCAGATTGAACCCAACATCGAGGGACCTACCAATCGGGTGTTGTGGCTAACCAATCCAACCCACCCACAACACAGGAGGTCAGTCTCCAGGTCTCATTGCAACATGTGCCCTCTTTTCGGGAGGACACGATTTGTAAAAAAAAAAAAAATTAAGGTGAGAAACAACCAAGGCACGGATAAGGAATTTGGAGGCAGAGAAGAGAGAGTACCTCTTAGAGATTCTGAAGAGAAGCAGTACTCTACTGGTGCTAAAGAAAAGCAGAGAGACTCAGATGCTCTCCCAGCCAGGGCCTACTTTAAAGTGCTGCTTTTAACCTTTAAAGCCTGAAACTACATGAAAAATTGCCTATCTGCCGGATCCTCATTGGACCACTGCTGAGTGCACCTGCCAAATGAATTGAGACACGCAGGAGAGGGCCTTTTGGTGGTGGCACCCTAGTTATTGAACAGCAGCCTTAGAGTGGCTTGCATGGAACCATCTTTATGGTATTCTCAACCTCAGCTCAAGATCCTTTTCTTCACCCAGAGCTTTCTAACAACTTAGTGTTTTAAATCTGGACTTCACACGTATCTGCCCAAAATATTGGTGCTGCTTTTATTGTTTTGTATCATATTTTTAATATTGTGTTTTATTCTGTTGGGTGGCCATACAATAACAGTGAATGAAAAATAAAGATTTCTATCCCTTCCCAATAGGTGAACTGTGCTGTAGCAGCTGATTATACCAAGCTTCAACTGGGTACGAAGGCTCCCTTCAGGATCAGAATACAGTGGTACCTCAGGTTACATACGCTTCATGTTACATATGCTTCAGGTTACACACTCTGCTAACCCAGAAATAGTGCTTCAGGTTAAGAACTTTGCTTCAGGATAAGAACAGAAATTGGGTTCTGGTGGCGCGGCGGCAGCAGGAGGCCCCATTAGCTAAAGTGGTGCTTCAAGTTAAGAACAGTTTCAGGTTAAGAACGGACCTCCGGAACGAATTAAGTACTTAACCTGAGGTACCACTGTATATGCATACCCAGAATTTGGCACTGCAAAATAATAGAGTTGCGAAAATGTTATAGTTTGGAGTCTGTAGATGTGAACGTCTCTGCTGAGGTGCCAAAACTGATCTATTTGAATGCACCAGCTAATGAAGATGTTACTGTAAAAGGCTGAGTATTGATTGCGACTGTTTGATATGCCTGACAGAGAAATGATAGCAAGACTGTCTCTCCTCCACCTGTAGTATAATCCCATGGTATCAATTTGTTTCCCTAAATTGTCAATTTTTGCAATACTTTGAAGTTCTTTTAAAGTAATTCCTTTGAGTCATCCTACCAGCAGAGGTGTATGCAAATGAAGCAAGCAGTGTACTAGATGAATCTGGAATCTAATGAGTGGAGCAAGTGTCGTCAGATGAGTTCGTGCTTCAGGTTCTGTTTGTCAGACCGGCTTCCTTCCACAGCTAGCAGGAGACAGAGATAAGGGTGATCTCCTATGTGGAAAACACAGAGCAGGCTCTTTTTGTTACTTTAAGCTAATCTGACCAGGAAGCTTTCATACCTCCAGGACCTGCAGTGAATAGCAGTTATGATATTTCCCTTCCTTAGAATGCCACAGAGAGATGGATTGGGAGGTCTTAGGGTCCCTAATATAGAAGTGCTTCTTCTAGATGGTTGTTCAAGGCTTGACATCCCTCACATTCAGAACTTGCTGTAGGCCAGGGTGGCAGTTGTACAACCTTAAGATCCAGCCCAGAACCCAGTTTAATTTGAAATTTGGGTTTAAGCTTTGGGTTTAGTCCCTTTGACAGAACACTGACCTGTTTACACATGGGAAAAGACGGGTTGGAGATCCTAGGTACTGGCCTTTTCACCCAGAACCTGGTTTTTGACAAACTTCAAAAGCCAAACCCTAACTGCACATGACTTTCTCTCCATGGGCTAGATCACAGACAGCTTGGAGGTCAAAGCTAGAACTTTTCCAACAGTCATTCATTCTTTCATCTGGTATTTTCCATCCCACTGCAATGGGTTTATTTTGCACTAGTCTTTTTTTCATTTCATCATCTGCTGATGTTGAAATATACATATTTTTTAATTCACCCACCAACAGACATTTACAGATCAGTTATCTTCTCTTTATGTTTGCCTTCAAAGTTAATGAATTTCCAGAGGGGTAGCCCTGTTAGATTTTTGCAGCAAAAATGGCAAATAATCTTGTGACATCTTAATGACAAAGTTAATGAAGTGACTAATGTCCCATTATCACAAAGTCCTCTATGACTGCAGTTCTAACTGTGTCTACTCAGAAGTAAGCCTTAGCAGGACTAGGTCCCAGGTAAGTGGGGTTATGACTGCAGGTTGATTTCAATAGAAATTTGTCACCCTTCATTCAGGCATCAAGGAGGAACAGTTTGACACCCTGTTGATATTTTGCTCTTTGTGTCCTGGATGGCAGGAAGTACCTCTTCACTCAGTGTAATGCCACTTAAGCACATAAAAGTCCTTTTTTCATGGCAACATTTTCTTTCATAAACATTTATTTTATTCAGAAAGTGGTCGTCTGTGTGTGTTTGCTCAAGCTAATTTATGTTTAAATGTTTGTAGTAAACATGATTTAGTGTTTGACAGTTTTCAGTTCTGTTTTGTGCGCGCCAATGTATTCTTTTTGTGTGAAAAAGAACAATGTGTTCTATTCTAGAAAAGAACAACATAAGTTAACAAAATTTCAGGGTACGGTGGTGGTGGGAGGAAAGCAATGGGGATTTGGCTGGGAGTGGGGCAACAATGCGTTCCATTGGTTTTCACGATTCACAGTGGATTAAGGGTGCAATCCTAACCCCAGTTACCAAAGTGTAAGGCCCAATGAATTCACTGGAACTTACTTCTAAGTAGACTAATAATAATAATAATAATAATAATAATAATAATAATAAGCCAGTGTGGTGTAGTGGTTAAGAGCAGTAGTCACGTAATCTGGGGAACTGGGTTCGCGTCCCCGCTCCTCCACATGCAGCTGCTGGGTGACCTTGGGCCAGTCACACTTCTTTGAAGTCTCTCAGCCCCACTCACCTCACAGAGTGTTTGTTGTGGGGGAGGAAGGGAAAAAGAGATTGTTAGCCGCTTTGAGACTCCTGAAGGGGAGTGAAAGGCGGGATATCAAATCCAAACTCTTCTTCTTCTTCTTCTTCTTCTTCTTCTTCTTCTTCTTCTAATAATAATAATAATAATAATAATTTTATTTATATCCCACCCTCCCCAACTGAAGCCGGGCTCAGGGCGGCTAACATGGTTGGGATTGCAGCTTTAGTGCATATAGACTGCCTCTAGCAATGAAGAGCTTACCCAAAGTCAACAAACACTTCATTAAAAAAGCAACGAAGTACCTGTTGGGACAGAACAATTAGACCTGTGAGTTTTATTCATGAGCTGCCCTGCACCCAGTCTCTTTAGGGGATTTGATAATATTTATTGTTATTATTAATTGCCCACCCTTCATCCTAAGTCTCCATGGTAGGTTTACCATTAGTAAATGGTGCTGAAAAGCAACACAGTGGCTTATATTACAGACTATAGGAGAAACACCAAACCCAGACTCCATCTCCCTTGGGTCTATTCCTAGCTTCTAAATTAGCGAACACACAAAACAATCTATAAAGCTTTTGAGCCAATGTCCCTATGTGTTCATTTGTTGCCAAATATAGACAGGCTTGTAAAGATTAGACATGACTGGCTAAACATAGATCAAACAAACATTTCCTCTCCTTTTCTCTACTATATAACATGAATGCATTGTCTAGTAACCTGAAGACCTAGTAACCTGACTACCCGCTCCCCTTTTTGGTGATAATAATTGGATGCGTTTGAAGGAAAGAGCTATTGTTGATTTTGCTTCTGTACTATGTTTTAAATAAACTCCAACTTTTCTATTTGGAAATCAGGAAAAGCCATCCAGCACTTGCTCACATTTGCTTTGTTAGTAATGAGGGGAAGAGTTGTAGCTCAGTGATAGAGTGCCTGGTCCTAAATTCAGTCTGCAGCATCTCCAGGTAGGGCTGTAAATGTCTAAAACCCCTGTGAGCTGCTGCCATTCAGTGTAGACAATGTGGCTCTAGATGAGCCAGTAGTCTGACAGAGTATAAGACAGCTTCCTATGTTGCTAAGAGAGAGGCATGAATGCATGCACTGAATCCAGATAGGACATGCAAGAGGGCTATGAGAATAAACAGCACAACAGCTTTGCTTTTTTGATGCTTGCTCAACCGAAGAGTTGTGTTTTCCCTTGCCAAGGTACAGCAATCTGCATATTTCTAATTCTGAATTGCTGGCCTTTGTTTCTTTACCTGCCTTGTTTCCTAATGGCCGATTCCTGTAGAGAGCTACTTTAATAATGACTGGGAAGGATACTGTACGGTGTGTCATTTGTTTGAGTGTTTGCACTGTCTGTATTTAAGATGCTGAATACATTTGCCATTGTTTTTGCTTCTGCTTTCCAACTAGCATGACATACCTAGGTTTGATGAAGACTATTCATTCTCCTGCCAGAATGCTGCAGCAAGCTTGAGATTTCCAGGATGTTGGAGCAGGAGATAAGAAGGCTAAAACAACAGAACAACAGCACAATAGCAGAGAAGAATTGCCGGTCAAGCGAAATGAATCAATAAAGCCACAAATTCCAAAGGGGTGCCTGTGTTTGTAGGTTGTAGCAAAAACAACAAAGTTTACAAAGCCAACACATTGATTAGAAGCCATTTTGGCATATAAGTAGTATACCAATTCATATATAGAAATTTTAAAATAATAATTCTGGTATAAGCCAGGGACGGGCAACATTTAGTGCTGCAGATGTTATTAGACTACAAGTCCCACTATTCCTGACTTCACAACATGCCTGTTACGACAGAAAGCTGACTAAATTCCCTACCATGACATTTTTGATTGGTTGTATGGAGTAGTTGCGAAAGGCCAATTGGAGACCACCCCAAAAATTCCTACTCAGCTCCTAATGGCAGCTGGCTATTCCCATTCTGCAAAAGGGGTGGCGTGCCAAGCTAGGTAAAGTGGATGTGGTGTGGATGGCTTATAAAGCTGACCCCATACTAAGAGACTTGTGATGTCTTTCCTGAATGGGATGGAGGCAGACATGGCTCATAGCAAGGATGCAGGGGCTGGGATTCTTGGGAAAATGCATCCCTAGATATTTTAATATGCACTGCCTGCTGCTTTCTGACTAAGTCTTTTGATGCTTACAGGTTTGTTATCTATTAAATGTATGACTGCTGGGCTTCTTCCAGATACATTCATGCCCATTTGTTTGCATGGAGGTGATACAATGACAGCTGCTTTTTTCATGGGAAGGTTATATGATGTCACAGCACCCAGTGCTTCCCTCCATCACTTTCCTTTCCTCAAAAAGCCAGGTATCTTTAAGGGAAGCAGCTTGTTGTACAACCTGGATTTCCTGGCATGAATCCCACCTGCAAAATAGCACCAAGGCCACCTTATTTGGGTTGGATATGATGAGTGCAGTGTCACATGCAAACATGCTGATGAGCAGAGCCTTTCTGGTTGACGTTAACCTCTTGACTGCCAGCACAATGTCTAATTCCAAGTGTGTCTGCTAGGGGCTCCAGAGAGAGTGCACACAAAAGCGGAGACAAGAGGCTGTCTTCTTTCATTCCCCTGTGTGACAAAAGACGTTCATGGTATTCATTTTGATCACTGCTGCAGGTCTCTAATATAGATGTGCTTCATCTCATACAGCTTTACTTCCACCCTCTTCCTTTTGTTTAGCATTGCCAGTAAGAAATGCCATTCCAGGTGATCACTTTGTGGGCATTTCAGGATAAAAACTAGCATATCCCCCCTTTTCTGCATTGCTGGCATTCAGGACATTTGTCTAAGAGGATCCACAATCTTTCTATCTGGTATAAAGCCGTTTTGTTCAGCTTGCACATAGTGTGAGATAAAACGACTTGCTCTCAGTCAGGGGTTGCCAACGTAATGTCCTCTAGATGCTGTTGAACTACAATGCCCATCATCCCTGGCCTTTGGTCATGCTAGCTTGGACTGATGGGTGTTGTAGTCCAACAACATCTAGTGATCACCATGTTGGCTACCCCTGGTGTAGTTGCAAGGGTGCCATGAAACTGGCTGAACAGCTATATAGGCCTGTACACCCACACGGTTTTTGGATCTTGCCCAGCTTTCGGCACTATCACCAGCCTTGAGTTTCCGGGTTTCACCCACTTTCCAGCATAAGCCATATGTGAGACTAAAACACATGCATTTTTAAAAGAGCTGCTGGTGATTTGTGATTTTTTTTAAGTTTGGAAAGAATTTATTCACTTTCTTGGTGGGTTATTTTTTACACAAGAAAGTAGAGTGCTTAGGTTTTAAAGGCTGTACGCATGCCTTGTGTGAATAAGCTTGGCTATCCCTACCATCAGATGCATCTGAAGTACCAACTGGGTGAAGAATTCTGTATTGATGTTTTGGGCAGTGTACACTTTCTTTCTACTTGTAGAGGCTACAGACCATTTTTTTCTTTACAGTATTTTTAAAAAGGTTTTCATTTCATAGCATTGGATTAGGATGTTTATTCCCAAATGCATAGTATTTATTGGCCATGGTTATGTTAATTTTTATTTACCTGTAATTCCTGCCTCTTGCTGATAAGCTTCCTACATATTCTGTTCCTGACTGTTCTTTTGTGCTTATTTTCCAATGCAACAATTTCTTTAGTTATTAAATCCTGGACTGTCACTCTTTGAGTCCTGGTGGTGCTTAATTCACCGGTGCATTGCCCTTTATAGGCATTAAAAAAAGAGATGAGTAGCTCATTGAAATCAATGGGAGATTTTTCCACTGATTTCAAGAAGCTCTTGGTAGGGCCCTTAACTAGCTGTGCCTCCATTATGGCTCAGCATGGGTGTTTAGAAAGACAGACCCTTAAAATATACCCAGCGTGCGTTACATGCCCTGGTCTTTTTTATTTTCCTTTAGAACATTCATTTTACCAAAACAAGTTGTGATCTCTCTGCATAAAGCTTCTGTGAAGTAGATTTTACATTACAATGGTTGCTGGGGAAATTCTCCTCTCCTCTTTTTTTTTTATAATATTCAAAAGAAGTGAACATGCCTGTCTCATTCTGGAACATTGCCCAATTGACAGTCCCTTTGGGAGCTCTATGAAGAGGCTAAGTTCATGGTAGGTTTTTGTGGAACATATGATTTTCATGTTCATTAACCTACCAGAAAGGAGTTGATAACTCTTGGTGTATCCCTGAAGAGCCCCCTTTTTAAGTTGGAAAAAAAAATCTAGCAAAATAGGCAAAAATACATGGATACTTCCCTAAACCTTGCATAACTCAAAAGTGGCATATTTCAACTAATAAATGAAAGGCCCCGAGACACGAGAGTCAAAAGCAGGTGCAAGAGCTTTCAGATCGAGAGTGCTATGAAATGGCAGATCTGCCATGGGAGGTAGTTGTGGAAGCTTTCGACAGATCAGATTCCACCCAAATAAAGCTGTGGCCCTATTGAATCCAATTACACCCTTCATGTTTCCCATTTGCCTCGATGGGAACTATAAGGATCTAGCAATCACGAGTGACAACACCGAGGCACTGCAATCAGGAAATTGCACTGGCTGCTGGTTTTATATTGCTTGTGGATGCAGATAACACCGCACACTACTGTAACTTGTCACTCACTGTTGTAGCTTTAATTCACAGGCACCAGGTTTCTATTTTTCTTTACCGTAAATGACTTCCTTTGCCTTCCCAGACTCTGCTTGGACTCTCTCATAAATGCATTTGTAAAAGAAATGCTGATGATACAAGAGGAAACAAATGAGCAAGGTGGGAAAGGACCCCATAAGGGAATAGGATTTTAGAGTTTGAGAGGGGAAATCTTACTTCCTGGACCACACCATGTTGTCACTGAAGGATGCTCAACTCTCTTGGGCCACTGGGGCAGATGAGACAATGTGACCACTGGAATAGAACCCTTCACTGACTGCCATTTATGAGGATTCTGTGCATAATGCTCCCCCCCCCCAAAGTCTGCAGTCATATACTCTCTTACCTGGTAGTATGTTCCACTAAACCTACTGGGGTTTATTTCTGAGTATTTCTGAATAGAATCTAAGGCTGAAGAACACTGCCAACAGAACACTCCCTAGCAGACTTCATTTCCCAGTATATGGTCAACAGTGCCTTTGGGTTTGCATGTGTGTTTTATCGGTGATGCTGTTATGCAAGGATAAGAGGTGTGAAGCTTTACTTGAACGCTTTGATTCACTGCAGACATGGCTCATCCTCCCAAATTAGGTGAATATGTGGCCTGCAGGGCAGATGAAGTTACTTGAGCCAGCAAATTATATAGCTTGGTAGAGAGAAAATCAGATTGCGACTTTTGAGTTCCAGTAGTATGCATGGTACAGAAATAATCAGGAGTTCCATATTTATGGTTTTAGACACTTAGCTTAGATTTAACCAGACTGCTTCTACAGAACACAATCTCCCTTGGCTGTGATATCTAAAGCCCCCCTAAGATTGATTTTAAGTTAAATGTGTTGAATTATCTCATCCTACTTCTGAGCCTAGCAGAGCTTGCTTTGTTGGAAGGCTCTGTAGAGAGGCGAAGCATGAATATATACAGAGAATAAATCATTCTTGTCCTAATGAGCAAGTGCCTGTCTGGTCTATTTACATCCCAGGATGGTGGGAATTGGTGGGGCTTTCAACTCAAGCCTCAGGCCAGACTCTAGCAGAGAAGGCTATCAAGAGCACATGCAATATATTCTACAAAACCTTTTCCTCATTTGTAATCGATGGCGGTTGCAATCCTGAACATGCTTACTAGGAAGTAGGCAACATTAGAAGCATAGGAATCTTATACAGACTTAAATTCTGAGCCAACATGCATACAATTGCACTGCAAGCCAACAGTCCTATTCACCAAGGGTAGAGAACATTTTTCAGCCTGAAGGCCAAATTCCCTCATGGGCAACCTTCCAGGGCCCTTTGCAAGCCTGTGGTGGTCAAGATCAGAGTCGAAGCGAGCAGAGCAATGCCTGTGCTCTCGCCTTTGTAGGGTAAGCTACATCCCACCCAACATGAAAGTCAAAGGTTTGGCATGCACACAAATTTCTCCATCCAAGCAAGCTAGAGGAATGATCACAGTCCACAGAATCATTTCAGCCAGACAAAAGCACATAAAGATGGCATGGGCCAGGTCCAGTGAAGGAAATGGTCTGGGGAAGGTGGGTGGCCAAGAAAGAATGTGGGAGAATCCTGAGGGCCAAACAGAGAGGCCTCAAGAGCCCTCCTGGGCCTGAGGTTCCCCAATCCTGTTCTATACATGTACTTGGCACCAAGTCCCATTGATATCCCTAGGCCTTCTGGGTAGACATATATACTGTAGAATGGTGCTGCATGTCATTCATGTTCTAAATGCCAATTCATTTCAAAAATAAGAAAAGCTGAGGGAAGAAACAGGAGAACACAATAAATATGAGTTGGGTGGAGGAAGATGATTTTGCTTCGAGCAACCCAAGTTTGAAAATAAATCATGAGTATGAAAAAAGTAAACTAGGTTTGTATGACATTTTAACCATGTATTAGTTTGGGTGCCTTTGGCAATGAATGCAGCAAAAAAATGCTTTAAATGGATAACTAATAAAATAGTAAAATGAGGAATGGAGAGGAGCTTACCACTCTGAAACATATATATCCTTATCAGTAAGAGGTTGATGTTAAAAAGGTAACATCTCCCATAAGCTTTGAAAGAATGCAGGCTGCAGTCCTACACACACTTACACGGGAGCAAATCTTGTTGGACATTGGGCTTTACTTCTGAGTGGGCATGCATGGTAGATCAGAGTGAAGTTCTTTATTGTGGGATAAAATGTCCATGTCCCAGAAAAATGACATATTTCTGTACTTTGAACATTCTTGCCCCTCAAGCATCCTTCTGGTCTGAAAATGCCATCCTCAACAGTGTTAATACAGTGGTACCTTGGGTTAAGTATTTAATTTGTTCCGGAGGTCCATTCTTAACCTGAAACTGTTCTTAACCTGAAGCATCACGTTAGCTAATGGGGCCTCCTGCTGCCACCGCACTGCTGGAGCACGATTTCTGTTCTCATCCTGAAGCAAAGCTCTTAACCTGAAGCACTATTTCTGGGTTAGCAGAGTCTGTAACCTGAAGCGTATGTAACCTGAAGCGTATGTAACCTGAGGTACCACTGTATAGATGGTTTGAAATCCTATTTTAAATGAACTGAGGAAAACATTTAAATTGGCCAGAAAATTAATTTATCCTTATGACTGATTTGTTGACCACCACATGGTCCATCAAAATCAGGGGGATTATGTCAGAACATGGTCTTGTCACTTTTTCTATTTCATGCAGAGCATACTCTTCTGATTTAAGAATATTGTGGTTCTAGTAAATACTGGCACAAGATGTCAGGCAGCAGGATATCAATCCTACAGAATGCCAACATCATTACTTTACAGTGAGTGAAGGTCAGTGGGTGGCTGCTGGCTTCCACCTCCTTATATTTTAAAGAAAAGCTTCCTGCTCTGCTTCTGTTGCACTGAACTAACAAGTTAATCTTGGCTCTTAAGCTTTTGCATGCAGCTTCCACACATGGCTGGTTATATAATGGTGCAGCAGCACAGCATGTAGAGGAAAAGGAGGAGGAGGAGGAGGAGGGGGAGGAGGAGGAGGAGGAGGAGGAGGGAGGCAGTAGCAGAACCAAAGCAATTCGCACCATTTCACAAACACAAATTCAGCTTGGGAGTGTGGCAATTAAAATGAGTCCTCCTGAGTCAGTCACCTGCCTTGGATTGCTTGTTAGGACAACATGTCCAGATGGTCCGTAATATACGGAACAAACATGTTCTCAACCCAAAGACATTACATACTTGGGATTCCAAAAAGCTTCTGATGAAATCCCTCACCTGCAATGTTTACAGCCAGGGGGTTAAGTGACAGCTCCTCTTACGAGAGTCACATATTGGTTGAATGGGCAGGACTAAATGGACAGTTCTTGCAGAAGCAGAAAAGCATTCCACACACACCCTTGTCCCAAAGCCCTGTGTTGGAGCTCGTGCTATTTAATTTGTCCCAGGGACTGCAAAGCTGAAGGGAAGCACACTCTGGCCTCTACCACTGGCTGGAAGAAGGAGGATCACTGTTAGGTTTCTTCCCTTGCCTCCAGGGAATATCAAAAAGGGAAGGGGGAGGCCAGCCTGCCCCCCCATCCAGCTCAAGGAGCTCACTTCCCTCCTCCTTGTAACCAAGACCTAGCACCTGCCGCTGCCTTTTCTTCTTCTCTCCCAATTCCATTTCCTTTTGTGCCATTTCTTTTACATTGTCAACCTGTGATCAGCGACTGTATTATTATGGATCCTTGTAAGCTGCTCTGGGAATAATTTTGAGCTGAAGAGCAGGATGGCATTACTTTAAATAACAAAGTATTTTGTTATTTAAAGTAATGTTATTTGGACTGCAGTCAGGATGAAAATGGTATGGCTCGTAGGGTCCCAGGTTTGCAGATTATATGGAAATAGGTTGGTAAAAACCCAAGCAGAGAGTGAAGAATTGCAACAGGATTTCTCCACTGGCTGACTAGGCAACAAGATGGCTAGTTAGATCCAGTCCAGTGTAACTTCAGTGTAAAACTATGCAAATTGGGGAATATACAACATATAAATTGATGGTGTCTGAACTGTGACTAACCGGGTCAACCATATTGTGGTCACAGTGGAGATCTCAATGAAAATGTGAACTCAGTGTTCAGTGAATGTGACAAAGGCAAAATTGGTGTTCGGTAATCAGAAAAAAGGGGTGGAAAAATGCCATTATGCTTTTTACATCTCTAATTTCCTCATCTCAGTAAATATGGTAGAACTGGAAAAGATGCAGAAATGGGGCAGCCAAAATGCTCAGATTGGAGAAGGATAAAGCATCTCTAATGTAGGAAAAAAGACAACTAAAGATATTTCTAAAATGATGATGTGTAGAAAGTGGGTAGAGGGAGGGGGAAAACACCTCCTTCTCTCATAACACTAGAATTCTGGATTATCTAATGAAACTGATGGACAAAAGAAATCATGTCTTCACAGAATGCATGCTTAACTTAATAGTCAATCAAACACTGTGGGGTTTGCTGGCACAAGATGTGATGATGACTTCTGAGTTGGAGAAAAGGGGGATTTGACAAATTAATCGAAGGTAGGTTTATCAATACCTACGATCCATGTTAATTTCCTGGTCAAGGAAGCTGAGGACTATAGAATAAAGACAACACAATGGACCATAATTCAGCACCACAAGAAAATTTACAAAATAACACACACCCTTGAATAATATGCAAGACTACCAACATAACACCTTTTCCAAGCCACAAAAGTAGTATAATGAAACAACAGCATATAATAATTATCTCCAGGCAATTTTGTAGCCCGAGAATGAGGAATCTGTCCCTCCTCAGATGGTATTGGCCTTCAGTTCCCATCAGCCAACATGGCTAACTGTCAGGGATGATGGGAAATGTAGTCTAGTGACACTGACAGAGCCGCAGAATCAACATTTCTGCTGCCGAGAAAGACATCCAGGACAGATTGCACAATGAAATACAGAAGGAAGTGTATAAATTTGAGCTGGTCCTCAGTGTCATCTTCAGAGTGATCTAGACAGAGGCTACTGTGGCAAGGGAACAGGGAGAAGCCAAAGACAACTAGCAAGAGCTGTGTAGAGGTCCTGACATTGCTTCTCCTCTTTGATTGACTGGACATAGCAGAAGTTCCTGCAGAGCTACTACAATGTCAGTACAAGTCAATGAAAAGCTTTATAACACGGCAGCAAAATGACACTGGATGACAGCTGATGGAACTGATTTCCATTCTTTAGAAAGCTGTCGTGCAACGACCACTAGTAAATTAAAGTCGGGGGAGATCTCATGCCTTTATTAAGGGACCATTTCCACAGCAATTCAGTTGCCCTGTTTGGTAGCGACTAAACAAGACTTTCTGCATCTTAATTGCCATCTGTCTATCATATAAACTAAAAGGCTTTTTAAAAGCAGGTACCTTTTCTCTAAGGGACGCGGGTAGCACTGTGGGTTAAACCACAGAGCCTAGGACTTGCTGATCAGAAGGTCAGCAGTTAGAATCCCCGCGACAGGGTGAGCTCCCATTGCTCGGTCCCTGCTCCTGCCAACCTAGCAGTTCGAAAGCATGTCAAAGTGCAAGTAGATAAATAGGTACCGCTACGGCGGAAAGGTAAACGGCGTTTCCGTGTGCTGCTCTGGTTTGCCAGAAGCGACTCAGTCATGCTGGCCACATGACCCGGAAGCAGTACGCTGGCTCCCTTGGCCAATAAAGCGAGATGAGTGCCGCAACCCCAGAGTCGGTCATGACTGGACCTAATGGTCAGGGGTCCCTTTACCTTTTACCTTTTCTCTAGATAGTAAAACCTGAAAGCTAGGCTAGGTTTCCTCTCTGTCAGGCAAAAGCCCAAATTAGAGAACTATTCACAAAATAGAGTGTAAAACACCTAGAGACAAATACTGCCCCTAAAATCTTTTCTCTTAAGCTTTGACTTTTTTTGGGGGGGGCCAAGTTTCTGTCCAGTGAGAACTTCAGCACAAAACAAAGTTACTACATGAGCCTTGAATAACAGTTTATATTCAGATATCGAAATACAGCAAGATTAAAAGGGAAATAATATTTTAAATGAGGTTTTTCTTATTTTTAATGCTTGCTCACTACAACCTCTCCAACATAATCCTGCAAGAAAGAAGCTGGAATCTTCATTGTCCTCCACAGATGGCTGGAGACCAAGGGATGATCACAAAATGTCCAGGTCTGGATCCAAATGAGATTACTGGGCCCTTTTACTCAGGGAAAAACTCCTTCCACAAATAGAAGAACAAGTTTGGATTCAACACCCTCAACTGCAATGATCAAGACATTGGCTTATTGGCTTATTGACCACAGCTACGAGATTGTGGCTCACCAGATGATAGGACCCTAGACCAGAGGAGGTCATCTGGACCCCATCCTCATTTTTCTGGATTCTCCCTTGCAGACTGGGAACAAAAGGATCTGGCAGGAAATGCCCCAGAGCCCTCTTAGGGCCAATCAACACATCCAATCACATCCAAAGCATATTAATCCCCACAAAAGAACCCTTGGAGTTGGGAACTATAGCTCTGTAAGGGGGAAGTTCCCAGGATTCTTTGGGGAATGTCATACACATGTGCTGGAGATGCATGGCATGGATCTGGCCTCAGCCAGCTCCATAGAGGATGCGGAAGGGGAGCAACCTGCTATTTCTGACTGAGGTGGTCCCCCTTCAGCCAGGCTCTCCCCAACCAAAATGCTCACAGGGACACATAATTATATCATAGCAATGGATCTTTCCCCCAAGCAGCTAGGTCAGAGAGAAGTCAAGGAGCCTATAGAAATCTTTCCCCAGAGCTGCTTAGGGAGAAAACACATTGACAGATGCTTAGGGTATTGGTGGAGTAGAGGTCATATCTGGAAAAGGGCAGTGAAGGAAAAAGTGACTCACCGTCTCCCAGAGCACCATCTCCTTGATCTTCAAAGCAGCCCTTCTGAGGGCAGCTCATAAGCAACGTAAGAACCACAGGAGAGCCTAACCAATTATATCCTCTGTCAGATCTGTTTTGGCCCTTAAATTTCAATGAACTGAAAGGGCCCTTAATAGGGTTAAATCTAGGAAGAACCACATACCAAGGGTTGATACACAGTTCTGTTTCACAAGCAGCTTTAGGGCAGTAGATGTAAATACGTAAGGTGGGAATGTGACAACAGCAAGCGTGTATCATGCAAGTCTAAGCCATAATTGGCGGCTGCTTCCTGTGACACGGATCTGCAGCGGCAAACCCAGGTATGCTTCTGTGTAATGTGTGAAATGGCCCTCACAATTTCCCTTTTTCTTATGCGACTGAAAAAATTATCCTCCTCATGGGGAGGGGTGGGGGGTGGGGAACGGGACCAGAAGGTGTCCTGCAATGCTGCAGCAGAAGCCTGAGCTGGATAAATGAATGGAGGGATCCTCTGATTAAATACTGCAGAACACAGTTGATTACACCATTGAATTAGCAGCTCGTTTTCTTGTCATTTTGTTTTTCCTTCCAGCCTTCAGCTTTCTTCTTTCAATCTATACATCATTGTTTCTGTAGGAAGAAACTTATGGGAAATTCAGCAGGAAAGAAGGCACTCAGCATCTATGGGTGAGAAGGAAAGGCATTCTCTGTTCTGAGCATCTGCAGGCTGTTTTTTCTCTTAGGACCAGATTTGGATGTCCTCATTCACCTACTTCCACTTTTGTTCTGGAATGACCTGCCATTGGTACTTGCTTTCCCCCCAAACCCATTGCAAGGCCTCTCCATCTGCTCTGCTGAAACACTGGCTCCACCAGGCTCCTTCCTCAGTTATCATCTACTGCAGGCATAGGCAAACTCCAGATGTTTGGGACTACAAGTCCCATCATCCCTAGCTAGCAGGACCAGTGGTCAGGGATGATGGGAATTGTAATCCCAAACATCTGGAGGGCTAGAGTTTGCCTATGCCTGTTCTACTGCATCCATTCCATATAGGAGAGGGGCAGAGACGGAATTGTATGGCATGTCTGTCAGCTCTGTCAAAATACTAGCAACTTTTGATTTCTCTCCACCTTGAAATATTTTCATTCCAGTTGATCTTTGCAATATAGTGCCAGAGGTTTTTTTTCCTTCTCCCTCCCAATCCATTTCCCTTTTGTGTCGGGTATTTTTAGATTGTGAGCCTGAGGGCTGTCTTGACATTTGTAAGTGGCCTGATGCCCCCTCCTCCTTTCTTTGCCTGAATTGCACAATGAAAATGCATTAAATAAGTAAGAAATAAATTTCCATCCCAGTAAAAGCTATGCTGATTTGCTGGCTGTGCCACAGCCTCCCACCTATTTTGTGGGAATTTTGTAGGAAAGTACCCTACTCTTGTCTCCCACAATTTTGTGGTGAGACAAGAGTATGGTATTTTCTCCCTGAGGTGGTAATTTCTCTCCCACTTAGCCCCTTCACTACAGAGCAGTCTTTTGCCATAACACCTAACAATCCCTGTGTGCAAGACACAGTTTCTTGCTCCCCTAGAAACTTATTTTCTCCTGTCATCACAGTAGGCAGATTCATTCAGGCCATAGCAACAGTAACATATGGGCTATGTAATGTCACAGAAGCTCATATAGCTTTGGTCAGAGCATATCCCCCCCACCCCGGCATTTCACAGGAGATAATAAGAGATGGTAGAAACTGTCTATAAACTGTCCAGAAAGTTGCTACAGGGGCCACAACTTGCCTGCTCTTCTTACCACTCACCAATCATAATAAATTGGTTTGTTTATTTTATTTATCTTATTCTTATTTTACTTATACTTCTCCTTTGAGTATTTCCATGGTGGCTAACAACAGAACCTTCTTCTTCTTATTATTATTATTATATTTTGAAAAATAAATATACACGCAAACAATAAAACAATAAAAGCTAATTAAAGATGTAAAACATAAGCAATTGATAATAAAAACCAAAATTAAAGCACCTTCTATCAAATGCTTGTGATACTAAAATTGTTCAAAGCAAAGCTTACTTTATTATTATTACTTTCAATAGGAAGTAACATTTACCTCTCATTTCAGATGGTTAACATTCAAAACATGGAAATAATTCCTGGGTAAGTGTGATGTTTTAATGGTGCACTCTGCCATCTGACCCTTACACAGACATGATTAATAGAGTTAGCTGAAACAGAGTATAATTTTCATCTAGTTCTCATCTGGCCAAGCATCCGATGTGAGGGCATTCTTAAGAGTTGTAGACGAGAGGAAATCTATTTCTCAGACATAATTTTAATTGTTTTGTCTTTGGAGTGATTTGTCTCCAGAAACGAATACAAATTTCTCACTGAATGAACAGTGTAAAAAGATTTCATTTTGACAAGAGAATTGAACATCTGTAGGAGGGCAAAATATGATTCCTATCTTGGCAAGTTAAAATGCTGGACTTATCAAAAACATTCTTTTTTTAAAAAAAGTATCAGTGAATTCATTTAGTTTGGAGGTTGGATGACTATAGCAATTTCTTTCCTCTCTTCCTCCATTTCAATAGTATTTAAATTGTATTTGAATAATTTTATTATTAGACTATTAGCTTATGTAACAATAAACACTCACACATATGCTGAACAGTTTTGTTATCAGTGCTTATGATGGCTCTTTTTCATTCTCGTTTTTCAAGCTTCTATGGAGAGGGAGGCCATGGGAACCAATATCTTCTAGACCAATATTTTTAGCTGCTGTGTCTTATCTCTTTCCCACCCACCCCTTTCATACACAAGAAGACACGCTGTTCAGTACCAAATAATTAGGCTTACAGACAGCAGTTTCATGTTCCCAGTACCTTTGAGGTGCAAACTGTTAGCTTTCTATAAAGGAAGTAACAAACTGTGCTAGCAATATCGATTTCAAACTTGGGGCAGCCCAGTCCTGTTGGTTGGCAGGTATAGGTCCATATGTTGGACTGGACTGGGGAGAGATTTAGGCCCCAGAATCTGCCTAAGGGGCTATTTTCTGTTGGTTCTTTATTTCTTGCAGGGAACAACCTAGTTTATGTGGAGGGACAGTAGAGATTTAGTACCCGTGACAGTGTTAGAAGATGAATCCTTAACCGCTCACCCCCCACAACTAAGTTTTGGCCAATTTCCCCCTCCAAAGCAATGTATGGATCTGGTGTGGCTAAATGCTTTGCTGACCTCTGCTCCTTCCCTTGTTATACCCAGTGCTCCCCCCCCAAAAAAATATATGTTTAGGGATATTCTCATTTTCCTATTCATATTGAAATACTGCCCCTCAATGAGACCAAACTTAAATTCACAAAATGTTTAGGGGTATGCGTATCCCTGCGTCCCCCCAGAAAAAAAGCACTGGTTATACCAGCTATGCTGGTGCAGAAATTTATATTTTTGTAAGGAACTGAATCTTGGATTTACACAAGTGTGCTGGACAGCATGAACATACCTGGCTTGGCAACTGCCTGGATGTGAGACTACCAGGGAACCATCTGCAAGCTACTCAGTCTTTTTGAGGAAGAGTGGGGTACAAATGGGAAAAACCCCCAGGAATCCTGACATTGCACTGCATTGAGGTATGTGCTGTTGTGTGTGATGTGAGCATTTCATCACCCCACCGACCCAGTTGATTGTGCTTGTTTCTGAGGATGATCAGGACTGTTGTGTGACATTGATTTTAGTGAAATCAAAAGGTTGACTTGCATTCTTTGGTCTCGGCAGAGTGTGGGATGAAGAACTGACGGGGCATAAGCAACATCCCTCCGGGCTCGATCATTCTGCTATTGCATAAGGTGTCACAGAAAAACCAGAGTTCATTGGGAAAAGCTGGTCAGCAGTCACAGATAGACAAGCACTTGCGGACAGTGAGAAGATGCAGTAATTCTTCCTTATGATTCTGCTGCCCAAATGCATTTTAAATCCTGTTTCCTCCTATCACCTTAATCCTCACCATTGCCTCCAAATTCCATGATCTGAAAAAATGCATATTCTGTTGTCAGCATTATGTGTAACTAATATATACACTATAATCTGGTCATAGAATCTGGAGTTTCTACTTGCAATATTCTACAGAATTCATTATTTTCTACAGACTTCAGAGAGACAAGGACATGTGTAGTTCCTGGTTGATTGCCGCCCCCATCTCTTTCTCCCTCCCTCCCTGCCCCTTAGATTATTTTCACTAAGTTACAGGGTGAGATAACTTAATGCCTATAAAAATAAGACATTTGATTACAAATACATATTTTAAATTTTTCTCCAGGTATATAAATCTTCAGTTTATTTTCCCTTCCACAAAAAATGTGTATTTACTGCTTGTTGTCTGTTGAAGACTACGTAAAGTACTAAAAGACAGTGTGTTTGTGAAATGTAAAAAACAAAACACGCACATGCATTTGCACAGGGAACAGAATCAAAATGACTCATCGAAAGATTTCTTTCCTAAATGAACACTATTATTTTCTTGTTTTCCTTTCTGTTCTTGATTGTCTTGTATGTCTAACAATAGAGAGAAATAATGGTAGCAAGAAACAGAAATAGAACTAGCAATGTCAATGTGAAATGATACTTATGTACACGGCTGTATTTTAGGGAGGCTCTCAAATAGTATGCAGAACAGACTACGCACTAGAGCTTCGGAAAAGCATGAAGAGCATTTATTTGCCTATTATCTCCTGCTTCTTGTAACCACTTGAGAGCAGTCACCAACCAAACAGTTTTGTTGAGTGACCCAGGGCAGAGTTACTTGGAAGTTACTCCAAATTCAGTGTACGAAGGATTATGGCTGTAATCTTTGATCCAATTGCATATGTCATTTGACAATTGTTTGACATTCAGTGTTTAATCTGTGCCAGAAGGCCCTTTAGTTTATCTGTAAGATGCCAAGACTGGAGTAGGTGTGGCCATAGATTTATTTAGATTTCTGTGGTGCTGGAATGAGATTGCTTTGCAGACTGTAGCTGCAATCCCCCAGACATGCCCACCATTCCACCCACCTTCTCCATTTCTATAAAATACTATTGCAGCTTTGCCAATCTGTTGCCCTCCAACAGATTTGTGGGACTACAACACCCATCAGCCCCAGTCTGGAGCAGAGGTGGATTAAGGAGAGCGTGACCGGTTTGGTCACCCTGGGTGAGGAGCCTTGGGGGTGCTGCAGGGGACGTGGCAACTATGATTTAGAATAGGGCACAAGTGGCAGGGGGAGCTGCTGAAATTTGAGACCCCAAGGTCTGCCACTGTCTGGAGGACACCAACTTAGCATGGGCTATTCCACTGAAATGATGGTTTCATTTTGAATATATTCAGGGCACAATTCTGTACTGACAAATCCTTGAATGAGGGGGCTAAAGTATTTGACAGGGACACAGCAATGTTGGAGGAACATCTGATATGCAACTGCCATGACAGGTCATGCCGGTCAAATGGCTAAACAGGGTACCATTGTGGGTGGCGCATGGGTGGCAGCACGTAGCTGGAGCACATTTATGCTGCATCCTCTCTACCTCTTTGACTCATGGACAGTGCAACTCCTCCCACTGATTTCAATGAGGTGAGATTTTTTGATGGCCCCACACATGTCACAGTGACAAAGCACTCAGCACCCAATCACACAACCATCAGTCTATAAACCCCACACAGGGAGACAATAACTGAGGTGATAGGATGCTGTGTCTGGGATTATCTCTCTCTGGCCCAATACTGCACATGCTTAAGGGTTCACAAAGGGAACTCTGGGGATGAGAAACTATGGAGAAAGGGCACCTTGCACACAAAGGGAGCACTCTGCCCAAAGCAGGCTAGCCTCGTTAGATGCATGGTAACTTGAGCCTGTTGCTAACACATCTATGCCTAGATCTCTAAAAGGTACTTTGCTCTTGACTTCCTCCACACACAAACACATAATACCAAATTCCACTCCAACAACTGATGCTCATGCTGATGATCTATTACATTTGTATACCACCCTTTGTCCAAATATCAGAGGGAAGTTCTGGGAGTACCAGAACAGAGCATCCCATGTGGCTAAGCAAGGGAAGGGGGAACACAGGCTGTCATGCCTAACTGCTACAGAAGTCTCCCATGTTTTACTCACTCCACCCTTATGTCACAGGCAAGTAATTTCGTTGTCCCCGAGAGGGGGCAGTGACAATAAAGATATTATTATTATTATAAAAGTGTGCAGGAGTCATTAGCTTTCTCTGGATGTGGTGTGGATGTCAGTTTGGGCTCCATTGCCAGCCCAGTCCCTTAGCAGTGGCTACAGGATCCTGGAAACATTTATGCATTTTTAAAAAAATTCTCCTTGTGTGTTTCCCCATCTTCCCTCTCAGGCTGAGTCTGCGTTTGATGCCATTAAGCCAGTCTGCCAGCATAGCACCAATGTGTCTCTGATCTGTGTGTGAGGTGAGTAGAGGATTGCTCTGTTAGGATGTTATGTCTGTAACTGTTAACAAGTAAACCTCGGGAATGAGAATGGGTTTGTTGCTTTTGAAGTCTATTGCATCAAAAGGTCTGTTAGAACTCCTAAAGGGGGCAAACAACAACGAGATAGGTCTAGCCTGGAAAAGATGAGCTATGATAGCCATCTTCATAGATCTTAAGGGCTGTCACATGGAGGAGGGAGCATGTTTATTTTCTCCAGCTCTGGAAGGTAGGACTTGAGGCAATGGCTTCAAGTTACAAGAAAGGAGATTCCGACTAAACATTTGGAAAAACCTTCTGACAGGAAGAGCTGTTCAGCAGTGTAACAGACTCCCATGAGAGGTGCTGGACTCTCCTTCCTTGGAGGTTTTTAAGCAGAGGTTGGATGGCCATCTGTCATGGATGCTTTAGCTGAGATTCCTGCATTGCAGGGGGTTGGACTAGATGACCCTTTGGTCCCTTCCAACTCTAAGATTCTATGATTCTATTCCATTTTCACACTTGGGGAACCATACATAGGCTCTTTGCAAGCCTAATTAGTGCTTCACACTTCATATATATATTTTTGTGATCCTTCTTCTTTAGGAATTCATCTATAGCACACTTTTGACGGTTCAAGATTTCTACCTGTGGGAGAGTGTAATATAAATGCTAGTGACCTTGATGTGATGTCTATTGGACAGAGAGTTTCTGTCCCATCCCAGATGAATTGATTTAAGACTAGAATACATAAGAGTCCCTCCTAGCCCAGTGGACCTGTAATTTTAGCACCATTCAATTAGTGGCATTGCTATACAACTACCAAATAAAAGCAAAATGTAAGTTTTGCAGTTCTGGGCATTCATGAACTTAACTAAGTGGTACCCACATACCCTTTTCATCTTCCAGACTGGGGCAGAGCTGTGCTTTTTATGCAGACTGCGCTATGTCTGCACAGTACATGCCGCAAAACTATTTCTTCACTATTATCTTGGGCCTTGAAAAGTTCAAGAGATAAGCCAGCATGGGAAAAACAACTCCATTTCTCTTCCTATCACTTTCTAAAATTGCTTGATTGTTCCCACTTTCCAGCTACTGGAGCTGCTCTTCATTCCCAAGAACTCTTCTGATGCTGCACCACTGCTATGCACAAAGCAGATTAACACCCCCCCCCCCCGCAAAAGGGACTTGCATGCTGTAATATGTACAATAAACCCCTCTCTTCCCCCACTTCACACTTTTCACTAGAATGCTAACTTTTAAACTGACCAAAGAGAGTTGGGAAAGTTTCAAGAAGCAACACCACGTTCATAGGGCTGAATCGAGTGGCTTTTCCATGTTGCACTGTCCATGGTGCTGATGCATGGTTTATGCATCCCATGCTTAAGAGACGGCAACTTGATCTTGCTGCAAGACATCATCCCAAAGCCACAAACTTTCTCTACTAAATCAGTGGCAGCAAACCTTTCATTATCCCACCCCGCCCCCTACTTACAACTGGGAAAGATACCCCCCCACCCCACATGTTCTATGGAATTGAAGTTAATATTCCCTGGGTCGCCATGGTGATAGTGAGCTCTGTTCCTTCGAGCAAGACAAATTAGGCATCACCTCATTAGCCTAAAGACTTCTTTCGCTTGCTGCTTTGCACATCACAGAACTCTCTTGCTCCTCAAAAGATTCAGGAGGGAAATGGGTGCCACTGCATGACTGTGTGACATTGCGTCACAGTGCCACAGATGCCTTGTTCTTTTAATGACACCCCCCACTCTATTGTAACCATTGCTCTGCTATGATGCAAATTCAGGGTGCCATCCAGCGCCAGTGAAATCAGGCAGAATCCTGCCATGGGTTTCAGCTGGCACTCTCAGCCCTGCCTTTCCCTGTTCAAGCTTCGTGGGAATATTCTCTCCTTATATCCTGAATGTTGCCATGCAGGTCTTTATTTGGAGCATTCTGCTGTTTCCCACACCAGCCTCCCAGAGCTTGAAATGTGGGATTAAGTGCCCTGCTCAGTTACATAATTAGATCATGGTTTGTCTCCTTATCCTCATGAAACAAACTAGCAATCATTTGTTCTTAGTAAACAAACAAATAGGTCCAAATAGGTTCTCCAGATGTGGTTATTCTTAAAAATCCACCACAGCCTCGTAACTTGTCTGATTTCAGCCAAGAGGTTTTTGCCAGGGAAGGGAGAAGAGAGCCACAACTTTCAAGGATCTCGGGGCTGGGTGACTTTTACTATCCAATTATTGCTCCCCTCCCGATGCACATCTGGCTGCATGGACAGAGACCAAGCCAACGAAGATACCCGCCCCTTCCCTCTCTTTCTGGTAAACAGGATCGGAGAACAATTGATTCCTTCAACAACACAACACACACACGCCTTCCCCACAGCCTTCTCCACCAACATATCCGGAGTTCCGACCCAAAGGGAGAGAGAAACAGATCTGGAAGAAGTGGCCGGCTGCGTTTCAAGCCTCCCTCCACCACCTCGCCAAGCCTTTCCAGGTTTTCACCGGCGAACCAAGAAGAGGATGCGAAACGGACCGTCCCTTTGTCGCCATGCTGTTGGCACCTCCGTCTCCCAAAAGCACAACTTTGGGACGGGATCTGCTCGGGTGGGCGAGGGCGGAGGGGGAAGGAGCGAGGGCTGGATCCCTCCTGGGCTTCGCGCACGGCGAGAAGGAAGAAAGCTGCATTGCCCTACCTGTTCGGCGCACGGCTTCGCTCACTCGATCATGATTCCTCCCTCCGAGACCGAGCAGGGTGGGCGCGGGTGGGTGGCTTTTTTGTGGCGACTGGTCGCTCACTGGAGGATGGAAGGTCGATTTCGAGCCAAGGCTCCAAGGCAAGGGCAGGCGAGGCGTCCCGCGTCTACAGCGGTCCCGCGCTGCTCTCCGCGGCGCCCATCCTGCGCGCTGCTCACCTGCCTCTGGATCGCTTTGGGCTTCCTCCACAAGCGCAGCCGGGCGAGAGGGCTGGAGTTGAGCGGGCGCCCGCTGGTCGCCCAGGCAGAGTTCAGCGGGATGGCGAAGGCATCAAATGGGCACCACGAGGGAAGGTGGGGAGGCGGAAGAAGAAGATCGGAGGGGAGCAAGAACAATAAAGCGCTGGCAGCGAGCAAAGTAATGGAGCGCTCAGGGACACGTCACGAAAGCCCGCAGCTTCAATGAATTCCGCTCGATCCCAGCCTGGGTTTCCAGTCGCTGGAACAAAACAAGAGCAGATAAAACTTCGCGCAGTGCCATCTAGTGCAGAACCGACGAAGTACAAGCTATGGCAGGTTCTCCCCAAGACCACTTTTTTTTTTAAGAGGGGAGATTGTTTCCTTTTCAGCTTGGAAGAGACTAAATGGAAACTTTACTGCGTGTGCAACCAACCCGCTCCGTTTCCTGGGAACAGGTTTTTATTTTTCCTGAGCTGAGGCAAAGGAGGACAGACGCTAGATTGCTTGAAGTAGGAGGGGGACATGTGGAATTCATAGTGTTTCCTTCCTTCCTTCCTTCCTTCCTTCCTTCCTTCCTTCCTTCCTTCCTCTCTCTCTCTCTCTTTCTAGAAAAGGCTGTGTGGATTATCCGTTTTGGCGAAGAAAATAGGAACATTTTTGGCAAGGATAAAGAAATTGAGAGACATTATCACATTGGCTGTGGCGAGTTGCACGCTGTGGTAGGATTTTGAAGCTTTGCTTGACAAGGTCCACACTGAATAACAACAAGCAAGAACTTAGAGAAAGCTTCTGTCTATAAATGGGAGAAGATAGTAATGAGACTTTGTAGGGTAAAGTGGTGTAGATTTAAAAAATGAGACAGGAACATAGGAAGGTGCCTTATACTGAGTTAAACTATCGGTCCTTCTAGCTCAGTTTTGTCTCTGCTGGCTGCCAGCAGCTGTCCAGAGTTTCAGGCAGGGGAGATCTCCCTCAAGATGCTGTGTGTTGAACCTGCAGCCTTTGGCACGCACTGGGCCATGGCCCTTTCCCTAATGATATCGGCTATTGGGATTCTAATCTGGGTGGTACAGATGAAGATAGAGCCCCCCCCATGTTTAGTGACCTTGGTAGGAACTTAACAGATGTGGAGTGGAAGCCCATGACGTGTATTTCCCTCTGGGCAAATTAATGTGGTGGTGGGTCTCACTAGTGCAGCACATTGCAGTAGGCCTAACTACACAGCAAGCATTTTTTTTAAAAGATGAAATGTTTGGGGCAAGGGGCAGCAGATCTGTGGGCCAGTGCAAAAGACCTGGGGCTCAGCCTACCACTGAGCCACCCCCTCACAATGTCCCTGGTGACAGTGCATCTCTGATCACCAGATACTGGGTGGGGACAAGCAACAAGCAAGGCTGGTGAGCTCCATCATGCTCATGAGATTCCAAAGGGTGGCTGTCTGAGCTTGCTTGAAGAGAGGCAAGCCCAGAGGTGGCTCATGCTCATTGTGACTGGTAGGGCAAGCTTCACTTGACTCTGGACCTAGCTGGTCCTTCACTATATTCAGCAAGGCAATTCTTGATGGTGCGTCGACTGCATCAGCCAAAGCTGTTGCTCTGCAGGGGTCAATGGATGACCATTGCAGGCTGGCATCTTGCTCTTAGTGTGGAGGCATCTCTCTCTCTCTCTCTCTCTCTCTCTCTCTCTCTCTCTCTCTCTCTCTGTGTGTGTGTGTGTTTGAGTGCTTGACCACTGCCAGTCTTGCTCTTTCATATTCCTGCTTATTGTTCTCCATTGCTTAAACAAGACCAAAATAGCATTCTGTGAAAACTGAACATGTCTAATACTGGCAAATTCTAGATGGGAAACTGGCCCATGATTCCATGTAATTAACTCCACACTTCCTGAAGGTGGTGTGTAGTATATTTGCAGCTGACAAATACCACTGTCTTGGTCTGCACTTTATTAGTGGGAAAATGGGGAAGAATGGCAGCCTATTTGAGTAACTTGGCCTAAGTCTAGTATTTATGTGAATGAATCTGTACAGTGAACCCTGGATTTGATCTATGTTATAGTCCATGTGGGATGTTTCTGGGCCTTCATTACATTCAGCATGTAGTGCTGGCATGCAGCTTGGGAACTACAGATCTGCAATTTCCAAACAGATCTGCAATTTTTAAAAAAAAGACACTTGGAAAAGTGTTGTTTACAGGCTTCTGATGCTTTTCTCTGGTTTTAGTAATATAGTGAAGCAGAGTTTCTGTTAGTCAGGAGGTCAGGGTGCATGCTGGCTTATATGACCACAGTCCCTAGCTAAAATATTTGACACTGAAAGGATGGTTAAAATGAGTGTTTGGAAAATGCATCTCAGCTGGATATCAGTAATATGAACAGCCAATTCACATGACTCAACTGGCATGTTAAGAACATAAATGTGAGTCCAGTGAATTTGTTGCACACACACACACACACACACACACACACACACACACACTGCTTGCCACAACTTACATTTGTTGCACCATTGGCTGCCGTACTCACGAA
The DNA here is from genome assembly GCF_964188315.1 of Podarcis muralis. NCBI lineage: Eukaryota > Metazoa > Chordata > Lepidosauria > Squamata > Lacertidae > Podarcis > Podarcis muralis. The sequence goes on from NC_135658.1 coordinate 55,043,580, forward strand.
AGTGTGCTGCAAAGTGGCTCACACCTTTATTTCACCATGCACTGTACGGATCCACCTTCCCACATTTTCATGCAGCAACTGTTTGGCTGAGTGAGCTGGCTCTGAGATTTGTGCATTCAAAGGGGAGATTTTCAACAGCAAATCTGGACCTTTTAATAGGAAAACATGAACATAATCCAACCAAAGATTGATATTCCACCAACGCTCCTTAGAGACTAGCCGAGATGCTCTATTGCATGTTGAACTGCTCTTTTCATGATAAACGAAGAGTGATCACTGCCTTTATTATCTTACAACATTGTATTAGCCTTGGGACTTGACCCACAAGTTATTTATTTTTGCTCAGATGAAAAGCACGGGATTTTGAACAGGATTCTTCTCTGATTGCAAATAATACTCGTGTTCCACTGCACTGAAAGAAAGTGTGACAGGTTTTTTTTTTAATGCTGCCATTCATCAGTACCTCTAATAGTGCCATGTTTAGTTCCCTTTCAGAACTGACAAGGAATTAAAATGGCAAGCAACTTTTACATATGATATTTAAAGGGCCAAATTCTGCTATTGTGGAGAATATTTCATGCCTCGTGGAGATGAGATACCATCTGTTTGGAAAATTTTCAGAGCATGCTGCAGACCCAGAACGGGAGGGGAACAAAGACAGCAGTGGGTGGAAACTAGCTAAATAAGCTTTGTTATTTGAGTCACACCAGAGGGAAATTCCCCTTGTCCTTTCTTCAGTATTTCTTTTCCAGTTGCTGTGGTATTTGGCAGCTAGACTTCCAAGGCCGAGAGGTTTTAAGTCAGGAATCCCAGGGAGGTGCTGCTCAGAATGACTTATGTAGCAAACAATAAATTGCATTACAGCTTTTATTCTTTGAGACATTAATTAAGATATGTAATTATCAGAAATCCTCAATTTTTAAACAGCTGCCAGGATCTACATTTAGGATTGCTGCACTTGGATATATGGAATAATAGGGGAGAGGGGAAACCCACTGGTTAACTAAAGGTTCTCTGTGTGTAAAAGGTTGTGGAGTTATTGCTGTAATTCAACTGCAAAATCTGATGTCTATAATAAATCTTTCTTTGTTTCCCCTCTCTCCTTTGTTAAATCCAGTACACAACTTTCCCTATATTTTTTTCCTTATATTTACGTATGAACTTCACCATGAAACGTTCCTTTTACATTAGCCCCCTGCCCTTGTGTTGCTTTTCCTTGCATCATGTCATCTCATTTTAAATGGCAGGTGTTTGGCTTAGATCTTGTGTTCAATAATGAATTTGAATTGGCAATATGTAAAGAGATGCTTGTGGGCTGTGGTGTTCAATGGCTATCATCGTTCAACAGAAAACGCCAAATTGCTTTGATTTTACTGCCTCCATTTCCACCGCTTTCTGGATGCTTGGCTCATCTCTCCCATGAAAGGCAGCTGTAAATGTTGCCACTATGCTTTGCTCTGCCATGCGACTGCTTTATGATATATGATAATCAGATTATGTTGTCTCCCTAATTTACAACCTCATTAACCTATATGGGGGAGAGGGAGGGAGCAAATAACCCTGTCGATCAGAATTTGTAGCCAGAATGAATGATAAAAAATCTCATCTTGTCCAATTGTTACAAAGATGATGTGAATGCCAGAAGAGTGTGCACATTTAGGGTGCATTGGTTCATTATTCTGTAGCTGGATTCCTAACTGCAGTCTCCCCCTCCCTATAACTATATTGAAGTCCACTAAGTCATAGCCTAAAGGTAAAGGTAAAGGTAAAGGTACCCCTGCCCATACGGGCCAGTCTTGCCAGACTCTAGGGTTGTGCGCTCATCTCACTCTAGAGGCCGGGAGCCAGCGCTGTCCGCAGACACTTCCGAGTCACGTGGCCAGCATGACAAGCTGCATCTGGCGAGCCAGCACAGCACACGGAACGCCGTTTACCTTCCCGCTAGTAAGTGATCCCTATTTATCTACTTGCACCCAAGGGTGCTTTCGAACTGCTAGGTTGGCAGGCGCTGGGACCGAGCGATGGGAGCGCACCCCGCCGCAGGGATTCGAACCGCCGACCTTTCGATCGGCAAGTCCTAGGCGCTGAGGCTTTAACCCACAGCGCCACCCGCGTCCCAAGTCATAGCCTATTCAGTACTAATTCTGCCTCTCCCTATCTAACTGTTTCTCTCTCAACTTACCCGTTCTTACTGTAACTTCTCAGTTGAAATCCCCATTATGTCTCTCTCTGGCTTCACCATCATGATAGCAAAATATTGCCAACCATGATCAGGGGCAGTAGATCTCCAAATGGGGGGGTATACAATGTGCCTTCATGCCATTATTGTCAGTGTCCTAGAGGCATCTGCTGGTTACTTGTTTGAAACGAAATCATAAACTGAGGGCAAGTTTAATCCTGTGTCTGAGTTCCAAACTCCAAAATCAATTCCCCTTCAATTAATTTACAGCAGACCATTCAAAGCCTATCTAGACGCTCCCAAATATTTCCCCCAACCCACCAACAAAGTTCTTTTCAATAAATTTTATCTAAAACATTCAGAGCCCACCAGATCTCCCATGGCTATCCACTTTCTGCTAGTTTAACCCTCACAACATTCAGGTTCCACTCAAACCCTCCCAATTCAATTTCCCATTTAGACCCCTAAAATCCATTCACCTTTAATTTATTGACTCCCAGACATTCAGACCCCCAAACTTCATTTCTTGTTCTGTGGTTCATCACGCACTGGCATATTAACAGTGGAGGCTCAAAGCCTTAGGTCCTGCCCGCCACATTGAAAAGAAGAATAAAATTAAAATACAACAACTAATACTCACAGCATTCATTGGATGATGGTGGTGATTTGCCCCCAAGATGGCTGTTTGGTGCACTGCATGTCTTCTTACTGGCAACTTCCCCAGCTTGGTGGTAAACTCTGTCAAACTCACTGCAATCTGCTTCCAAATAAACACGCAGATCATTGGGCCGCCACCTACTTTTTTATTGTTATCAGATGTGTGCGAAACCACAGATAGGGCACACCTTATCGAAACAGCCTCTTTTTCTAACCACCAGGAGGTCTGAAATCAATAATGAAAGGAATTATAAACAGTGCCTCAAATGTAGCAATTAGAAAGCAGTCAAAACAGATAATTATGCTTTTAAGCAGCTACCTTTCACCCTTCCACTAATCTGTTGCCACATAAAACTTGGAAACTTATTTCCTTTTCTTGGTGAGGCTCCAAGTATATAATAGATGGCGTAAGAAGATATGGTTTGAGTGTTTTATTTAAAAACCCCCCAACTTTGATTCACAAACATATCTGAAACATTATGTAGGATAAGCTAATACTTACCCAGAAGGAATCCATCAGCTTGCATCCTGCTGCATTCTCTGTTATAGGGAGAGACTTCACCAGAGCCCAGAATGGCTTGACTAGTCACTATGGGCTAGTTATTATGTCACAGACCAGCATGCTAGATAATGCCTCCTTAGCTCAATATCACCACTCCCTGGTAAACTTAGAAATGGAGATCACGTGGGCTGAGTCAACAAAGTTGTTCCTTCCTGTGCCAATTATCTCCCTCCTGGACCCACTCTTGGTGGGTGGTGCTGGACAACCCCATAGTTAGTTCCTTTCCTGCCACCCCTTTTACTCTAAATTTATTGGAGGAACACGGGATGAAGCCTTGGGGTTAGAGTGAGGGACCCCCCCTTGGAAAAATGTAACAACCATACCTAAACCTGAAATTACTTCTGCTATATATAGTGTCTAGCTCAGAGGTGGCTAACCTCCCACTCCCCAGGCCTAGGGCCACATTCACCTTTGGCCAACCATTTGGGGACCACATGACCTCAGTTGGTGTTGCCACCCCACACACCCTTGTGCCCACACACTCATGAACAGGACAGGCACACAGAGGCACGTGATTGCACCTTAAGAAAACGCATTACAGTTCCCTTTGCAAACACCCCAACCATCTAACTCATGGGTAAGCAAACTAAGGCCCGGGGGCCAGATCTGGCCCAATCACCTTCTAAATCTGGCCCGCAGATGGTCCGGGAATCAGCATGTTTTTACATGAGTAGAATGTGTCCTTTTATTTAAAATGCATCTCTGGGTTATTTGTGGGGCCTGCCTGGTGTTTTTATATGAGCAGAATGTGTGCTTTTATTTAAAGTGAATCTCTGGGTTATTTGTGGGGCATAGGAATTCGTTCATTCCCCCCCACCCCAAATATACTCCGGCCCCCCACAAGGTCTGAGGGACAGTGGACCGGCCCCCTGATGAAAAAGTTTGCTGACTCCTGATCTAACTCAGCAAGCATGGTATGTGTTGAATGAGGAGCCCTCTGCAAACTTGCAGCAGTTCCTTTCAGGTTTTATGTGGGCCATTTGGCATTCAGGCTTCATGTGGGCATTTCAATTAAAGCAAATAGCCCACATAAAATCTGAATTGCATTTAGATTTAAATTTTTTTTTAATGGGGAAATTGCTCTGGTGGAAAGGGGGGGGGAGTCATTGTTTCATGCCACTCACACAGTGCAGGTGGCATAGCTAGGGAGCTGGGGATGTTCACTCTTGACCCTTTTGTTACATGTCCTCTCTTCCTGCCGCTTGTTATAGTAATTTCATTGTGATGTTTTCCCGTCCATAAGTCCTGAGCAAAGCAAAAGGAAAGCCAGCCTGGAAACATTCCTGAATGAGACTGGCTTGTGAGCTCCAAAGGTTCTGCATCCCAAAGCAGCTGTGAGGCAGCCAGAGCTGATTAGTTCTCTTCTATGCACAATGCAGTAAAAATGCACATGGTGCGATTGCTCCCAGCCAACCTTATGAAACGTTCGAGGCAAGTGGAAAATGGGTTTAAACATCCCAGTTAGACCACCAAGGGACTGGTGAGAGGGCTAATTCAAAATTCAGGTAATCATCATCAATAAATGGATTGTGCTTGCCACAGACCATGGCAAATCCATACAATCAGCTTAAAATATAACTCCAACAGCTGCAAATAAAAACAGAGACCATATATTGCGAGGTAATCGATAACAGGGATACCGCCACGGCTACACTAACTGAGTTTCAGTTTAGACCTCCAAATCCCCCTTACGATTTATGGCAATTCTACCCAGTTCCTTCTTCCTAATCTATTTTTGCCACCAGATCAATTCAGAAACAACAGGTTCATCTGCTCTAACCTTTAACAATGTGCATATGTCTTGAGTGCAGGGGTGAGCAAATCTGTCAGTTTTGGTTTCTCTCCACGGTTCCATCCACTTGAGGCATTGAAAGCACACGTAAAACACATTGCTTTCCCCAAAGAATCCTGGGAACTGTAGTTTACCCCTCACAGAGCTACAATTCCCAGCACCCTTATTAACTACAATTCCTACAATGAGAAGGGGAAGCAATGTGCTTTAAATGTATGTGTGCAGCCTGTTTCTCATTTTTACAATCCTAAGTTCAGTTCTCCACATTTACACATACACACGCATATAAACACCTCAGGAAAATTCATTATTTTAGCTTTAATTTAGCTTGAATTCAGTTCTGCATAATATGCATGTTTTTGCCAGCAATTTCCCCTACTATAATGCATTTTGGGACGCTATTTTCACTAAGGAACGTTTTTTTTTATGCATGCTTTCTCCTACCATATGAATTTTTGGCTGGAGAACTGCACTGCCAAATTTGGAGAAGCGCCCCTTTTGAAGGATGGCTGCATTTTGTGTCATTTCAGGAAGGATTCATTGGGGCAAATTTGCCTTAAAATGTGAACTGAACCAAATTTCTTCCCCATCCATAGCTGAGAGGGATAGGATGATCTCACTCTCCCTTCCGTAGGTATCACAGACTCAAAGCGGCATGGTCAAAGATCACTGAGAGCTATCAGCAGCCTTCTCTGCTTCCAAATGAGTTCCAGAGGAGGAGAGACTGATGGCTCCAGTGATGGAAAGCTTTCATTTAGCCTTACTGAAAAAGAAACACATCAAACAGTTCACACACTTCATTGTACAAATAACTCGTGTGCTCATTGTGCTTCAGAATGTGAGTTCAAGGGGATCTCTCCTTCCCCTCTGCACTACTTCAGAAGAGAGGCTTTTGTAGATCAAGACCCTATTTGCACAAGAATCCCACACCATTTTTCTGGGAGTGCCCGGAAAAATAATTATAATGGTGAAAGCCACACAAGAGGCGTAAATTCTGCATGGGAGCAAGCTTTGTCCCACATGATAGATCTACATTCCAATCTGAAACGCACACACACTCTCACACACATTCTGAAGTGAGTCCTGTACATCTTGATGCAGTCAGCTCTCAAGTTGTACCCTTAGGATTGCAGGCTAAATTTCCCATTTTAATTTGTAGGTGAAAAGTACAGTTCAGTCAAGCAACTACAGTGGCCCACCAATGGTGCTGGTGAGCTACTTGCCTCCTCCTCTGATGCACCAGCGCCATGGTATTGAAGCTGTCTTCTGGGTGCCTGTCTCCACATGAGGTATGGCTTGTCTTGTTATACAGTATATCCTGCCCAAAATGATCAGTTGGATATCATTCTAGAGTGAATATTTTAAGTAATTTATTTTATGTAACTGTGGGAAGGTGGAAAACTGGAAGTCATTTTTATTTTTCTTCTTTTCTTTTCTTTTCATTTCTTTTCTTTTGGTGTCCCCTGCTTTGGACTGTTTTTGGGTCCAAGCATTACATACTGTGTTGCAACCCAAGGTTAACTGATCTGGAGACTGTGCATATGCCATCTTGGCACCCAAGATAGCCCTTCAATTAATTGGAAGTAGTTCGTATATGTTTATCCATGCTTTGATATCCTAATCTGTGGATCTGAGATGCTGGACTCTGAGCCCAGAAAGCGGGAAACATCAGTAATGTTTGGAGTATCGGCCACCTGTGTTCCCATCTAGTTAGGCAGTGTGACATATACTGCTTTTATATGTCACACTATACAGTGTGACATATAAAGAATGTATGCACTTTGGGCTGAGTGGGGACAAGCCATCTCCTTGCTATGGTGCCTACTTGCTGTAGCATCCATCCAATGTCTGTAAGGGCAAGGGTAACTAACAGGCTGCTTCTGCTGTAAGTCTATTTCTCTTCTTTAATAAAGTATTAGAACTGATCATTCTGGTGTTTTAGACTCCTTCCCTGGCGCTCCTGAGAATGATGAACTCCTACAGCTGTCCTCTGGCTCTACAGTCTGTGTGAACGCAGACACACAGGAAGGTAGTGGATGGCTGGTGAAGGACCATGAGTGAGAGGCAGGGAAGGGAATACCTCCCAGTATGAGAGATTGGGAAAGCTCCCAGGTGAGAGCTGGAAGAGTCCACTGTGTAAGACAGGGGCTAAGTGCTACCTTGGAGAGAGGAATCTGCATTTTCTTTCTCCTTTGCTACTTCCTCCCTTACCATGCATGAGAGTCTGCTAAATGTAAACTGAGCCGAGCCTGTAGGTGGGCTTTCTTATGCCCAACATCACAGGTAGGGGAGGGATGTTTTCCCAGATGTGTTAAATATTAGATTTCACTGTATGTGAGATACATCCAAAGACAGCTTTACCATGGGAAAATAAGGATGAACTGAAATCTCATAGCTTTTCATGTTAGAAGCTAGGGTAGGAGCTGGACTTTCCTATCACCCATTCCTTTAAAGGGCTTTTGGCAAATGTATTCATGGGGCAGATTTGCCCGATCACATACTTGAGAGTAAACAATAAGAAGTGTCCACCACCACCAACACACACTTCACTAAGAGTCCAGAAGCACTGAGCCAGCCACTATCAGAGATGGAACGGTAGACTAGATAGAACTTGGCCTGATCCAATTGGGGCTGTTCTTCGGTTCATTGTGTTTGAATTAGTCATAATACCATTCTTTCTGTGTCTGTGAAAACCTAAGTAGGAGGAGCTGTAATGCTGCAAATGTCTAATAATGGGAAGACTTTAGTCTCCCAGTGCCAAGTATAAGAAAGCTATAGTGTTGCAAAAAATAATGTTTCCTTATTGCAATGTTCCTTTCTCTCCTGGAAATGAAGTACTATTTTTACTTCCTTTGAGCAAAGCCATTATTAAAAAAAGCAGAAGCCTCATCAATGAGGTTATATAAAAATGCAGGCCAAATCAGCACAGAGACACACAAACTGTCTACCAGCCCAGTGAAGCTGTGCAGGTTCCTTGAAGTCTGTAACAATCTCTGTCACTCAGCATGAGTACCTTGTATTGGGGACTTTGAATTGTACAGCTTGTGTGTGAGGGATGGCAGGAAAGCAAAAGAGGCAGCCAGCCAGCCAGGCAGCCGCCCACACAGTGCTGCAATATGCCTGCTACAGGCTGCTGGTGAATACAATCTCTCTCAAAACCCATTTGCTTGCTTTCAACTTTTCAGGTTTGTGCTTTCTGTTTGCTTGATTCATTTGCCATGGCCTGCAAAAAGCACCTGAGTGGCCCTCCAAGACATCATGAAGAAGACCTCCAAGACAATCCTCGTATTGATTTTTCAATCATGCAATTCGCTCAGAAGGATGCGAGCAGCTGCTTTTGTTGTTTTTCTCATTTGCAGTTCTTTAGTGGGCGCTTTGCAGAGCTTTTCTGTGCAGCATGAGGCTAAGCAATGGTAAGAGGGTGGGGGAAGCAGAAAATTACAGGACTTGTAGTGAGCTTCCATGGACTCTTCATCACATTCATGGATTGTGGTCACACGAAATATAGCAAATGAAGTGGGCTTTAGTAGGTGTGTGCATTGGGTCTCTATGTGGGCTAAATGAGGAGAATTGGGGTGAGGAGGGAGTCTCCCTCCTTTCCAAGTTGAAATATGATGGCAATAAACATCTATGGATCAGAGCTTCACCAAGCCCCAGGGCAACTCACCACTCTGTTTCTCATATATATCTATGTTTATTTAGGCCCGTGGGCCTTGGAAGAAGTGAGGCTGTCCAAAATGTTGCTGATGCACATAAGATCTCTGGATTTGTCATTGCCATTGTTGCTAAAGCACTGAAATGAAGTCAAAGGCTTCATTTAAGCTTCTTAAAAAGCTTTCAGAAGACTACATTGCTCTGCTTTAACAAAATTAAAGCAAAGCCCAGAGCTCTTAAGAACTCATTGGGCAGCATTCTAGACAGCCTCATCTTGTAAGGCCTGCAAGAGACCTGTAACAACAAACATCAGAAAGAAAGGCTGATGGGAGCTGCACAACACTCAGCCAGGGCTTAAATATTATCTATCTAAGGTAAGAAAGAGACTGAAGTGTAGGTGGGTTCCTTCAAAGCAAGACACAGTGATAACAGCAAGAACCTTTACTAAACTAACAGAACTGGACAACAGGGGCAAAGCAATTGCTTATATACATTTCTGAAGACCTGGGCCACTCCCACTGTCAGTGTGATTGGCTGTCTAAACTCCCAAGCTGCGAATCATAACTCAGAGTTTAAGGGCCTGAAATATTCTGTGATTGGATATCATGTATCAAATCAGAACACAGGGGCTCAGATTCCTTAGTCCAGACTCAAGCTCAGGCAAACACAGACCACTGAATACATAATAGAGACACCCCCTACCCCTCCCCATGAGGGATTGTTTTCTTTTCCTGCAAAAAGCCCCCGGACCTATTTGCCTGCAATCTTGCAGGTTTCATCCACTATGGAGGGACTCCTGCGCCTGTAAAGTTTTTCCAGTTTGGCCAAAAGGGAAAATACTGTATATATAGTAGTTTGAAGATTCCTCATTATAGTGAATGGGGAAGCACGGAACTTCATTAAACATAAAGTGGCTTGGAACACAGAACACAGATAGAAGTGGAGACTGCTAAGAGCAACTCAGAAACAGGTGAGAATTTAAAGCCCTCCTGCACCCATACAGATATGAATACAAGGCAAATCTTGGGGCTCATGCATGCCTCAAGGCTATAGTCTATGAAAGGTTTCTGCCATAATAAAATCTGTTAGTCTTTAAGGTGCCACAAGGCTCTTTCTTGTTTCTGCTGCAGCAGACTAAATACGGCTGCATAGCTATACAGTCCTATCTCCCTCATCATCTTCTAGGGCAGGGCTGGAGAAATGCCAGCTGGCAGGCCGAATTAGGCCCACCTGGATCCTCCATTTGACCTTCTAGGCCATTTTGGACAAGCCACACCCACCTGCCCAGCCCATGACATCATACATGGGCCAAAAAGGAGGTTTCTGGCACCGTTCAGCAGTAGATCAGTGGTGCCTTCAAAGCTCTTTGAAAGGAGCATTGAAACGAATGGGCAAATGTGCATGTGTTGGTGCCCCATGTGTAAAATTGGCAAAAGTGATTCTGCTATGTGCTCAAGAATTACTCCTGTGAGAAAATGTAGAGTTAATTCTGGAGTCTTGTCTTACAGACATAATAGACAGATCTTTCGCAGGTCTGGCATGAGGTTGCCATGGTTTTTTAGGCACATAAAACTCTTGAGAGTGTATCTTTGCCTTCCAAACTGTAATATGGGAAGCAGCTTTCCTTTTTAGCTGGGTTTATTGCTTTGCTTAACTTGCTCTCATCTGTTTCTTTGACCTTTCCTGTACAGTTGAACTTTTAGTCACTGACGTTTCACCCCATCTCTTAAGGAGAGGCTGTGTCTGTTCCAGCTATGGCTTTGGCCTCCTTCACAGACTTCAAATGTGCCTACAATCTGTGGTTTGGTGGGAGCTTCAATTCAGAAACAATGTTTTCCTGAGCTGTTTCCAAACTTCATTGCTACCCAGATAACAATGTGCAAGCAATTCATTCAGAGGGGCAGCCTCCATTACGAAAGCAATTGTTGGGATGGACTTGGGCGCTTCTGTTTTAAAAATGGAACTGCTTGTAGAGAGTTGAATATAGCAGCACAACCCAAACATATGGTACTAAAAATATTAAGGCTACAACTCTAACAAGCTTCATTAAGCACCCATAACTGAATGGCAGCCCTCTTTGAATGGGACCAGGATACCTAAAATATTGTTTCACCTCTTAAATGCCCAACTGATCACTGTGCTCTTCAGAAGAAGTTCTCCTGCAGATGCCATCTCCTCAACAGGTTAATTCAATACCATACAGGAATCAGGCCTTTAACCTGATAGCACCCATCATTTGGAACTTCCTCCAAATACTTATCAGAAAGGTACTGTCTGTGTTGGTTTTTTTGTTGTCTGTTGAAGACCTTCCTTCTTCACCAAGCCTTTGAAGTGTAGATCTTTATTCCAGTCCATATCAATATTGGATTTGAATTTGTTCTTACAAAGAAAATTGCCTTTAATTGTTTTCACATATGAATATTTTTTATTGCTTTAAATTGTTAGAATTGTTTTTATAAAATAGTATAATTGTTGTTATGGCTTATGCATTTTTTGTGCAGTTGCTTTGAGATATTTTATGGGAAGCAATTAATGAATGGAAATAACTAAACAAATGAACAGGTAAAATGTTACAGCCCAGCAGCAAGCCTTTTTGTGACTGTGGAGGTAGACGAGAATGACAGGCTGCATTCACATGACAGTTTATTCCATTTCTCCAGTGTTTCCCTAACAGTTAATTTCCCATTATATATGAGCTTTCATGTCATGTAAAAATCTCTTCTGGAAATGTAACAGAATATAGCACATTGGGCATTAATTTCTGTGTTATTTGCAAACAGAAAGTTTCTGGAGGCAAGTAATGCAGAAATGAGCTCTAAATTTGCACTATATTTCCAGAAGTGGCTTTTATGTCACGTGAAAGCTCACATATAATGCAGAAATTAACAGGCAGGGGAACACTGGGGAAATGGAATAAGCTGTCATATGAATGCAGTCATGGAGCCTTCCAAATTAGAGCCCTGGTATCTTGAAGCTACCAGCATGAGTTTGACCAAACTGTGGGCGGCAGTGGAAGACAGGAGTGCCTGGTGTGCTCTGGTCCATGGGGTCACAAAGAGTCAGACACAACTAAACAGCAACAAATGGGCTGGGAAGTGGATATGGTGCTTGCTTGTCCTTTGAGTTGGTGTCCTTTGAGTTCAGTGCCTGAGGCCATCACAGGGAGAGAGAATGGCCAGAGTAAAGAGGTAGACATCACAAGGTGCTAAAGGAAGGAGGCTAGCATTCACATATTTATCTGAGAATAATCAGTGAGATCTTTGGCTGCAAACTCCTGGTCACACAACACTGCATCATTGCTAAGATTGGTTGATACCAACAACTCACCCAGCAGAGTCTCCCAGGGACAATATCCATCAGATAATGAATTTCAAGTTACAGCAAAAATTTGTTTTACCCACCCTTGCTGCTATGAGATTCCATTAAAATGGAAGATACAAGATTGTTACATAACAAATATTGAGTCGCAATGACAATGCTGAATTGCTTAGAATGTGTATGCAATCTATTTCTTATTTTCTGAAATGGTCGTTTGAAATAAATTGTAGTTGGAAATAAATAAATGTTCATATGCAATGTTAACATGTAGTCTTTGTGGATTTACTGTCATATACATAGTGAATGAAAACTGAATTATTTTCCCTTTTGTTAACTGGATATACCAAGGGGAATTGCTTGCCAGCTCCAATTACCCCAAATGACACAGCCTTTCATACACAAATTGTCATTTATTTGACATCTTTATTTTGCTGTACTTGATTTGAGTATGAGACATTTCACACCCTATTGGAGAGCAATATACCAGTTTTTAAATGTTTGTGACTGACTGCTAGGGACAGTGCCAGATTTTATCCTAATGATCACCACAGGAGTTTTGCATTCATATCAGTGTTGGTCTTCTGTTACTAAGGTTATGCTAATTAGACTGTAGAATGGGAACAAAACACTGAGAAGGCTATTCTTAGTTCATTTCTTTTTGACTCTCTTTTTTAAACAAAAACAACCACCACCGTGAATATGTACAAAAAGGGTTGATGGGGAATATTTTCAAATGAAGCGGTTCTGCAAAGCACTCATCCCACAAATCTCATCTATATTTCTGTTTTTATGTAAATAATATCTCAAAATGTGTCCAGAGAAGGTAAGGTAGTTCTCAGAATTTCATTGCTATTGATTGTATTGCATAAGGATGAGGTTTCCAACTGAATTAGGCTGAAAATATGTGATTCCCTGTTCTGAAATAGAAGATTAGAAAACCTATTTAAACTGCTAAATGCTCAGCTTGATATTTGAACATTTTGAATTCCCCGAAAGCATGAATCTATATATCATTTCCCCTGTTAATTACCTTTGGCATATAAAATGAGAGCCACTCGTGATTCAGCTTGATTAAATCTGATTGCTTCCAGGGCTGTGTTTCATGTAAATAGAGCCCTAGCAATTAAATTACACAATGATATTAGGCGGTTTCTTTTCCTCCCATATATTAATCCTTTATTCCTGTTATCATACAAGGAAAGATTTATAGTGGTCCCTCTGCAACTCTTGTGCTGAAAGTCTTCTGCATTATTGACAGCAGAATCAGAACCACAGAGTGTGTTTACATAAAAATAGAGGGTTTATTGGCTCCACTTTTGTCAAAGATCTTTATGGATCGTTTCAGTAACACAGTTTGTTCCACTTTGGCTTTAGAAATGTAATTTGAAAAAAAAAAAAGGTTATTTGAAATAGAAACTTCTCTATATGCTGGTTTTTCTTGTTGTTGCAAGAAAGGACTGGCAGTTTCAGATTGATCCCCAGCAGCAGAAGGGAATTTTCTTGAAGACCTTTAGCTTTTAAGCTTTATCCTTTCCCTATAGAGCTGTAGAGTTCTGACTACCATCATTATAAACATGTCAATACAGTGGTATCTCGGGTTACATACGCTTCAGGTTACACACGCTTCAGGTTACAGACTCCGCTAACCCAGAAATATTACCTCGGGTTAAGAACTTTGCTTCAGGATGAGAACAGAAATCATGCTCTGGTGGCGCGGCGGCAACAGGAGGCCCCATTAGCTAAAGTGGTGCTTCAGGTTAAGAACAGTTTCAGGTTAAGAACAGACCTCCGGAACGAATTAAGTACTTAACCTGAGGTACCACTGTAATAAGGCCACAATTTTCATTTGCCCTTAATTAATTAATACATTTCTAGCCCACCATTGCTCCAAGAAGCTCAAGGTGGTTTTTGTGGGCTTCCCTCTCCACATAAGAAGAGCCCTGCTGGATCAGGCCAATGGTCCACCTAGTCCAGCATCCTGTTCTCACTATGACCAACCAGATGCCTGTGGGAAGCTCACAAGCAGGACCTGAGTGCATCAGCCCTCTCCTCACTTGTGATTCCCAGAACATGACTTTCAGAGGCCTACTGCCTTCAACAGTGGAAGTAGAACACTATTCATATCCTCACAACCCTGTGTGCTAGGTTAGACTGAGAGGCAGGGACTCTTGCAAGGTCACCCACTGAGCTTCACTGATGAGTGAGGATTTGAACCCCTGGTCTCCCAATACCATGGCCACTATACCACACTGGCTCTCTACTATGGATTCATTTGAGCAAGGGCTCACTAAGGTTTCTAAGTCTTGAAATCCATATTCAGCATAAATGTGCCTGTGATTAAAGAAATGCTTATATGGAAACATGTCATTTTGCTGATTGTAAATGTGCACAGTGTAAAGCACGTTTAGAAATATACTCTAGTCAGGAAAAAGAAGAAAACTTTTTTACAGCAGCAATAAAAATAATACCCAAAGCGAGAGAGCACAGAATTAAAAATTTAACTTTCATTCCTCAGCCAAGATTTAAAACATCCTCTTTTCTAGTAAGGTTCTCTCTCTCTCTCTCTCTCTCTCTCTCTCTTTGAGAGTGTATAACATATCGGTAACAGAAGTCAATGGGATAAAGAGCCAATACAATAAATTAGATAAGAACAGCTTTAAAGGTTAAGAACCATAGCAGGATTTACGGAGTGGCTAACCAGATGCAAGTCTTTCCTTCCCCCTGCCACAATATAAGGAAGGCTTCTCTCCTCATACAGTGGCAGCAGCATGGAGCTCCCCCCCCCCAAAAAAAAGGGAAATAGCCCTCTTCACATGTTATAAGGGGACATCATGCTAGTACTGGTTAGCAGGACCAGACTCCTGGTGCTGCACCTAGTATTTAGCATACTGTCTGGCCCCTCTAGATATACACACTTTTCTGTGGCCACCTGCAAATAAAACACCTGCAAGGGATGGAATAAGGAATCGATTTCTTTGCATGAAGTGCTGTTTCCATTCTGCTGCAGTTTGGCTTCTGACAAAGGTGATGCCATTCATCACTATGCTACCCCACACCATTCATTCAAAGGAAAACACAATGCATTGTGGTGGTGGGGAGTAATCAATTATGTATTGTCTGCAGGCTGTAAACAACATCAACAGTGAATACTGATTGCATTTATAGGATTGATTTTCATTCCAGACACGGATCAAAAAAACTAAGAGTGGCAATTTCTGCTCCCGTTTCCATCAGAATTCTCTGACATACCTACCTGCAAACAGCTGTTCAAGTGTAGGCTGCACACAATCAGGTAACTCCATAGGGAAGGGCCACAGCTCAGTGGAAGAAGATCTGCCTTGCAAGCAGAAGGTACTAGATTCAATCCCCAACATCTCCAGGTAGAACTGGGAGAGAGCTCTGCTTGAAACCCAGGAGAGATGCTGCCAGTGTAGACAATACTGAGCTTGATGGACCAACAGCCTGACTCAGTTTAAAGCAGCTTCCTAATTGTGCTGGTGTCCCAGTAAGTAGCCTCTAATGTAGGTGTCAATGCCCAATGTCTGGAGTGGGGCTAGGAGTGAAGTCCAGTACTCACACGAGTAATGTGTGCAGGATCTCAGCAATGCAGCCACAATGAGCTCTGCAAGTTTCAAGCAAAAATTGGCAATGCAGCACTGGTTGGTGGGTCCTTGTGATGTGAACTCACCAATCCCTGCAGCAGTTTTGCACTTTAAAAACATTTCCTCCTTGAAAGTACTCTGCTGGTGTATGAAGGGGCACATGCCTAAATGTTCATGCGGTGTTGTTGGTTTTTTTTAAAAAAAGGTTCAGCCTGCATGAGCCATGGGGGATGGGTTGAGACTGATGAATGACTTAGCATATGATTGCTTGGTGTGGATAGCTGCACACTGTGAAGCTGGGAGGAAACTGAACCTCTCCAGTTAATCCACCACTCCTGTCTTATCATTGCAAAGAGAAACCAGCATCCTCTTGGGGATCAACCAAAATGAGACTATAGTGTGAAAGCTTGATTGACTTAGGACCCCTCCATATGACCTGTTTGCTGAGCACTCAGTTTGCTTGCACAACTCTGTGGAGGTTAGATTATATTTGCTCTTTTTTGAGGACTTGTTCTGATTTGTTTACAGGACAGTTATATGGCAATGAGCATTCATCCTACATTCATCTGCTTGTAGGTGTTTCAATGTCTTCGCATTAATCATTCCAACCTTTTCAATGCATTTTCCCGTCATTTTCCTAATGGCAAGAAGTTTCTTCTTTAAAGTGGATTTCTTGTGCTAAGATGACAGACCACTTTAATCCACTTTAATTGTGCAAACAAAAAATTCCCAGTATATATTTGAATTGCTCTCGCAAAATATTGACAGTCTGGAGGTGTCCCTAGTTAAGCAATGTGGTGTGCGCCAGGTGGTATTGACTACAACTCCCATCAGGCTCAGGCAGCATTAGCCAGCGGACAGGGGTGATAGCAGTTGTAGTTGGAGAGCATCACGATGGCTGACTTTGGAATACAAGAAACAGATTTGAGAAGATCTATCAACAAACTTGTGAGGAAAGTAAAGGCTGCGGATCCTGGAGGAAACTCATAAAAACTTGTTTTCTTGCACAATGCAGAAGCATTTACCTCCCCACTTTCATGAAATGGCACCCATAGTACTTTTTTGAGCATATATTGCACACATTTTACAAAGTTACTGGAAAGCTGATGTTTTATGAATTAGATTTCCAGTGCTGAAAATTTCACACTGCAATAAACAACAGAGTTCCAAATGTTTGGAAGGGAAAAAATAATGGCATATCTCTAGGAAGCCAACCCTCATTAGCTTGAAAACATAGCCCTCATCCAGCTCCAACTGGGACTGGAGTGGTACCAATACAATTGTGTTTTCTAGTAAGCATTTATGAAGCTCATGCATAAGACATAGCAAAAGATATGGGTGTCCCTGCTACACATTTGTCAGCTAGAACAAAAACGAGATCCCAAACAAATAAAAGTAAACAAAGTTCAAATTAGGAAGAGCAGCCTGCTGTGGGAAGATGGGTTTTTCTTTTGATGGTTATTGTTTCTTTCGAAGTATTGTTACTTGGACTATTAAAATCAGAAAGTTTCACATGTCTAAAATTCAGATCTGTGTGTAGGCAGCAAGACAGGGAAAACAGCAGCTGCAGAAACTGGCTGCCCCCAGCTGTCTGACTCAGTGTTCAGTGTTAAATCTTTCTGCTCTTTTAACAAGGTTAAAACTAGATTAAATAGGCACGTTGCTTTTTCCTCATTTCAGCGATATATATTTATATTTTCTTTCTTCCCCATCCCCTGTTCCTTGCATTTCTGCTGGCTCTTTGGTCCTGTCTGCCACATCTTTCAATGTCACAGCATATGTTTGGGTGGGAATTGAGAGCCAGCAGAAACACGAGGAGCAGAGCAGAGATGCTGGTGCCATGGTGACACGGGTAGCAGAGTGGGAGGTGGAGCCTGGAGAGTGCAAAGATACATCTCAAGCCAGGGCAGGATCCTGGCATGCTTCTCTCTCCCTTTGCAACATGCTTGCATCCTGGAGGCAGCCATTATTGGTGTGTGTGTGTGGCAGTTGTAGTTCAATGGTAGAGCATCTTGCCTTGTATGGAGAAGGGTCCCATGTTCAATTCTTGGCACCTTCAGGTAGGGCTGGGGAAGAACCTTCCCTGAAATCTTGGGAGAGCCACTGCCAGTGTGTGCAGGCAATATTGAGCTAGATGGACCAATGGTCTGGCTCAATATAAGGCAGGTTCCTATATTCCAGCAGGAGAAGGGGCAGCTAGCAAGGTGACTGAGGACAGGTCTCATCTTGTTCCTGATGAAATAAGCCCTGCCCACTCATTCAGTCAAACGCATGAGGCCACAAAGTGTGTAAGAGGCACACATGCCACTCTGACCCCACTGCCTCCATGCCTACCACCTCCACCACCGAACAAGAAACTCTGAAGGGGGCTTCTAAGTGCATTCGGTTGGAAGCTTAAAAGCCTCACTACGATTAGCAACTTAGAAATCCCCTTCAGCCATTAAAGATCAACAGGGAAAAGCTGGGGTGGAGCAGGCAGGGACATTTGTCGTGACCACTAACTCACACAACTGTACCTTACCCTGGGGAAGACACAGATGAGAAGGAAAAATCAGCACTACCCCCTGGGCTCTCCTAGCCAGGAGATGTAGATCTGCCACTTGCCTCATACACAAACCTCAATATCGACCCCATCAATTACCACTGCAGAAGCAGTGCCTGTGGAATCAGGGAAGGGTCCTTTCAAGTCAGCACGGTTGGCATTTCAAGGAAGTGGGGTCCACTGTAGTATTGTTGTTGGCATCTGTCTCGAGAGATGGTGGAGTGCGCCTCTGGGGATGAAGTCAAACCACTGTGATAGTAGCACTGAAGTGTTCTCACTGGGGCAATGTCTATAGAGGTTCTGGGCTGCCCAGACAACAAGACCTCCCTCTTGACCTGATGTGGTAGTATAGGCCAGTGTTATTCAGCTTGGCTCTTCAGATGCTGCTGGAGTACAGTTCTTGTAACCCCTGGCCATTGACTAAACTGGTTGGGATTAATGAGAATTGTAGTCAGGCCTGTGTGGGGTGGGGGTGCACCCAGGTACAATTGCCCCACGCCTTGGAGGGCTAAGCCAGCTGGGGGGCCCTGCTGGATTTATACTGTCATGCTAAGAACAAGATTTCCATCCCTGGTGTCAGGCAAGCTCTGCACAGGCCTGGTTATAGCCCAGCAACTACTGGTGACCCAATAAAACCCTATTAAAAGCCTTGCCAGCCTACATAAGGCTTCAGGTGGCCCCAGCTCTTGGCTTAGGCAACATGTAGCAATGTTTAGCCAGCAGAGAACTCTCCAAGGTCCTGATCTGTTTAGAGATACTTGCCTTGACCTTTTGCATGAGCTTACTTTGATACGTTTTGCCTGATCTGATCTGACCTGTTTGTCTGATTGGACTTGACCAAGCTGACCTGTTGCTTATTCTTTATTGTATTTCCTTGCTTCTCCCTCCCCTGTGAGCCCCAAGCTCAAGCAGAACTGCACGACATTGGAGGCAGTGCCAGTCTGCACAGTGCCTACACAGTTCATGCTTTCTGAATTCAGCTGTCTCAAAATGGTTTTTTGAGAGAATGATATGGGGCCCCAAATGGCCCTGAGCTTAATATGTCCTGTGGGAGAAGCCATCCCTTCCCTGCTTCTAATAATGCCTTACATTATAATGATGCTGCATCATATCTTAGTATAATTCCCATGAGGATTCTGTCCTGGGAACACCAGCAAATGGCTAAGGCCTGCCAACCCACCAACTGAAGTCAAGCCCTTTTTTAAAAAAATGGAGGAAATACTTGGCTACCTGGAATTCAAAAGGCAATAACCCCTCTCTCCCTTGAAATTTAATTTGATCTTTAGGATATGTTGCACCACATCCCCACAAAGTGGTGAAATAGCTGAGATGAAGACCTTGGCTCAGAGCCAGACTTAAGTGAGAATCTTAGCCAATGGATAAATTCATAGGAGATTAAACATCTGCTGCTCACAAACCGTCAAAAATTACTAATTACATAGTGGCTTTATTGCCAGTGATGATTTACCAACTTTAATACTGCTTTGCTAACTTATTGAGGTCAACATGTGGCTGTGGGAAGTGGAAAAACAAACAAAGTCTTCAGAGTATCTCAGTTTACAGTGTGGGAGGTGCAGAATATTACAGCAATTTGTAACACATTTACCTTAAAGTGAGGTAATGAAAGCTGTTGGTAAATGAATACAGTGGCAGCTAAATACCTTCATGCTTATTGCTGTGTTGTAAGTATAAGATTAACTGCAGAGAGCAGTTTTTCTAGTTTTGAAACTTTTCAGAGCTAGTGAACTGGGTAGCCCCAATCCAGTTTAAGTTAGTTATGGTTAAGGTGGCAATTCTATGCATCACTTGCTGGGGTACAATCCCCACTTAACATACTGGGATTGCTTCTGAGGAAATATGCATATGGTTGGTGGTGTTTCATTGGAAGTAAGTCTCACTGTGTTCAATTGGGATTACACCTGGATAAGTATTGCTAGCACTGAAAACAATGGGGCAATGTAGTCATGGCTAACTTGTTACACATCTTTTAATGGGATGCTTGTGGGGTGGCGACACACACGTGCACCAAACATCTCCTGTGGTACCACCTAAGGAGGCCTCCAGGCCACTTTTCCCCACATGTAACAAAACATAATAGCAACAAGAGGTCTATCGTTTAACATAGTTAAAAAGGAAACGTGCTATGTTGTGCTTTTTAGAATAGTCTTCTAGATAAGTGACATAAATAGCAAAGCTAAACAATGGCTGTCACAAGAAAGGAGCAAAGTACATTATGTGTCGCATTACAGTTGCTTATTTCTTGACCGTTTATTCAGCAATTTACAAGATAAGCCATTTGCAATTCATCCTCCACCCATTAAAAGGGATTAGTGAGGTTCTGTTGTATATGTTATATGCCTGATTTAATTACCGCTGGCTTGGCTTGCATATTTCTTCTCGTTTAGTACCCATTATGGTACTATATAAACCTGCTGTTGGTTCAGAACTGTTGGTAGTGAAACCTGAATCCCAGATGCAGACCTTAAAAATGGAGATGCCACACTCTGTTCCCACTCCTACAAACATGAAATCACAAAAAAAAAATGTTACATCACTGCTGGCATTGTTGATTGATGGTACAAAGAACAAAAGTCCCTGATTCAAGTTTTGGAGACTGGGAATAGGTGGGTGGGAAGACAAAGAGTCAATTGTTTTCAGCTGCAAAATCTGGCAAGCTCTACCTTTTCCCCTCATCACTCTGTCGTGCTTTAAGTACTGAGGGTGAATTCACACATATATGATTACAGCCTCAAGGGATGACCTGAATGTGTGAAACTACATCAGAGTCATAACTTCCATGTCACCTGAAACACAATCTTACTCAACAGAAGGAGTTCCTAGATTCTGGGTGCAATTCATTGGCTTGTCTGACACATGCAGCAGCATGAGTTTGTAATGAGATAATAGTAACTTATACCTTAAATGTTTTGGTTTATTTATTTTCGCCCTGCTTTTGTTTGACCAGAGTGCAAGAGTGCACCCCTGGATGCGATAAAGTTGCGGAAGCATCATAGGACAGCTAATAAACTGGAATGGTGTGTGGATGGTTCAGTATAAATCCACCACTATTATTGCATGAATTATATGTGGCAGAATACACTTGCCAAACTAAACTAAACTAAACTAAAAACTAAACTAAACTAAACTCTGACTATCATCCATAGATGTGGGGAAACACTTTGCATGGGCAGATTATCTCAAGCATGAAGTGATAACCAGGGACATGAATGAGGATAAAAACCTCACTCGGAAGGCTTTCATTTCAGTTGCACAACTCAGGAGTAGCAAGGTTTACACTGCCTATCCTTTGGAAGGAACTGCTTTTTCACCAGTGTCTCAGCACATCATCCTGCCAGTGTGCATCACATTCTTGATTTTATTCTCCACCGATGTGGGGCATATTTTGATTAAATAAGTCACCATGATACAGTCCCAAAAGGGGCTCAATACCTAAGATTTGATTTCTTTCTCCCCGGTTATAAGCCATTTTTGGAAGCAGCAGATAGAGTGGCTGACAAGGTGTTAGCGACTGCCTGGGAAGTGTGTGGCTATAGTCTTCTTACGACAAGTTGTTATTTTAATGGGAACAGCGTGACCATAGCCTTTCAGGATAAACAACCACTTGCATTTGACAATCCTGGTAACTCTCAGTGCAAGAAGGACCATTTGTTTACATAACTCCAGAGTAGCCATGGACAAATTGACATCTGAACCGTATCATTTAAAGACATCCCAAAGTATGAAGCATCTCTGAATATAGTTTAGGGATTCAGTAGCTGCTGATATGCTACATAACTGTAAAATCTAGGTACTAGTGCTTGATAGCCAATAGTTTAAATATAATTTATTGATTCAGCAAATGTGACATGGGCTTAAATAAGCAAACAGGGTGACATGAGCATTTATGTGCCTTATGATTTATGATTTATCTGGCAGTCTTGGGCCAGTGAACAATGTATGGTTTGCTCTTCTGAGACTGAAGCTTCTAGTTTCTTGTAACTACCAATCTAATGCTAAGTACGGTATGTACTGTAGTTTGTGTGTAAGCATTGTGTAATTAATAAGAAAGATATTTAGATAATAAAGGTAAGGGGTAAACCCCAGTAGTGACCGACTCTGGGGTTGCGGCGCTCATCTTGCTTTATTGGCCGAGGGAGCCGGTGTACAGCTTCCGGGTCATGTGTCCAGCATGACTAAGCCGCTTTTGGTGAACCAGAGCAGCACATGGAAACACTGTTTACTTTCCTGCCAGAACGGTACCTATTTATCTACTTGCACTTTGAAATGATTTCGAACTGCTAGGTTTGCAGGAGCAGGGACTGAGCAATGGGAGCTCACCCCGTCGCAGGGATTCGAACCACCAACCTTCTGATTGGCAAGTCCTAGGCTCTGTGATTTAACCCACAGCGCAGACAACCAATTTGAGAATTCTGTGTCTCAGCCTCTGGCTAAGTTTGAGTACCAAAAATGGAACTTTTAGCATTCTTCTCCTTCCTCTTCCTCTTCTTCCTGCTAAAGGTCTAGGTTGGATGGGATGAGGAACCATACTGGTTGTTTATCTCTTTTAGTGATAAATGATACAAGAGAGTAGTAGAAAGAGATAGAAGATCTTGTTCTCACTAAAACACATCTTCTAATGTGCTTGTCTATGACTACAACACATCTGAAGTTACACGCACAAAAGAAGTATACAATGGGCAGTGTGCATATATAATTTGGTACTGGTAGAGGCCTAGTTTAGAATCCACAATATAAGATCTGAGCTACAAATAGAGGGTTATTATGTGGTATGTCACTTCTAGCGCCAGACTACTTCTGATCGCAGCTACAGCACTGGAAGCTTGACTGCTTCTCCTTGTCCAAAACTCCAGGCTTGTAGAAAGCTAGCCTGTCAGTGATATGCAGGATTATTATTAGTTTTTTCACATGGGGGAGGCAATTAACGCTCCATATGCTGTGTGATAAGGAAATAATGCCAAAGGATATATCCATAGTTACCTTAAGGAAACTCTCAGTGGTATATCTTCAAAAAGTTTATGCATTCATTTGAAGTCCTCTCTTAGGCCAAAGAACACAAATAAGAATTTTTCTGCATTGAAAGGTGGATGTTTATCATGGTACGAATAATAATCATACAATCATACAATGCCTTTTGGCCATTTCTTCTTATTTTGAACAGGAGCCATAAAGGTAAAGGTAAAGGTACCCCTGCCCGTACGGGCCAGTCTTGACAGACTCTAGGGTTGTGCGCCCATCTCACTCAAGAGGCCGGGGGCCAGCGCTGTCCGCAGACACTTCCGGGTCACGTGGCCAGCGTGACAAGCTGCATCTGGCGAGCCAGCGCAACACACGGAACGCCGTTTACCTTCCCGCTAGTAAGCGGTCCCTATTTATCTACTTGCACCCGGAGGTGCTTTCAAACTGCTAGGTTGGCAGGCGCTGGGACCGAGCAACGGGAGCGCACCCCGCCGCGGGGATTTGAACCGCCGACCTTTCGATCGGCAAGTCCTAGGCACTGAGGCTTTAACCCACAGCGCCACCTGCGTCCCAACAGGAGCCATAGTTCAGAATAAATCAAGGTTCTCAATTACCACTAAACAGGCTTTATGTGCTGCTAAATTCTTTTCTCTGGCGGAAACTAACCTGGTTTGGCTCAAGCAACATTACAACAATGATCTTAATAAATGAAGTTGTACTTCTTTCCTGGGTATATTATTCAGAAAATTATGCACCAGTGTCATCCTTAATGAGAAGTGGATTTATTTCACATTGGCCTTGCTCCTAAATAGAACAAAGTATAACTGGATAGTATAAAGTTTTTATCTTGGCACAATAATGCCACTTCTCAGTTCACCTCAGTGCATCACAGTTATTGAGTGTTCTGCCATCTGTTTCTATTCTACTGCTGTGTATTAAGTAAGACTTTGCAGGCAATGGCTGTGAGGACCCAGAGCTTAGACTCAAACTTCAAGGGCAAGAAGGGGTGTGGAATATCAGGCCTGACAGAGGCCATGCATTCCTCCAAGTCTTAGGACTCTCTCTAGGCCACACCTTCTCTTGAGGCCACTCCCTCCCTTTCCCTTCACAGGTTGTTATTGGCCTGGAATGTGTCCCTGTGCTGGGACAGTGGCTTGCCGGTTGGGATGATGGAGAGATGTGTGTGTGTGTGCAGATTTAGGGGGCACATGGGGTGCTGAGGCACCAATCCTTGCACTAATGGAATGAGTTACTGTTGGAGTAGCTGGACATAGGAAGGGGTTGTTTTCCTTCATAAGCATAAATCACCCCATGGACGAGGTAATCACAGGTACAAGGTCAAAGGAGCCAGTTGCTGTAGTAATGGCTCAGAGCCCTGACTATATTTGTGATTAATATATGTCAGCTAGTTCAGTTGTTCAGTGTTGTGTCTTGGTTAGCAGGTGTCTGTTAGAGCAACAGGGAGACTTTGTATCTGCATATATGCGTATAGATCTGTATCTGAAAAGCCTACAAGCTTCATCCAGAGCTGTTTGCTGAGCCTATTACTTCTACAACAACAGTTTGCTGAGCCTATTACTTCTACAACTTTTGCTTGTGTGTGATGACTGGTACTGCAAGCAAGATCCAACTTCTATTGCATGTGTATCTTATATCAAATTCCCAACAGTTACTTAGTGCATGGGATTCAAGCCTTAGGTTGCAGAATAGGGATTTGCTGACTACACAATATTGTTTGGATACACAGACACAAGTCACTGTATTCCTTTATGTGTTGCTGCAAGGCTACAATTATTAGTCTGGAATGGATACCTGACACTCATATTACAGAGCAGCGGAAGAGGAAAAGCTGTCATTATAAGTATGAGTCACATTCCAACCTGAATATTCTGAGCCATATAAATATATCCTGAAGAGTTACAATGTTCAGAGCACACATGTGGAGCTCTACAATATATACATTCTCAACAGATAGCATTAAATCTAGTTTTTTAGTAGGGCTGATTCAAGTGAAATCCAGGTATTGGTCAAGTTGGGTTGTGAAGCTCAGAGTGATATGGGGCTGTCAGGGCGTGGGGCTTAGGAAGGAGAGCCAGCTGTGCATGGAAGAATGATAAAGTAACTAAGCATATAGAAGGATAAGCCTTGCTCAAGCCGAACCAGCATAGGTGATGGCAGAGATGAGATCTGATTCACTATAGCAGGTATGGGGAATGCTTTCCCCCTATGGATGTTGCTGGACTACAAATTCCATCATGTGTGACTGTTGGCTTACTGAGGCTGACATGAAATGTAGTTCAGCAACATATGGAGGGCCAAAGCTTTCACACACCTGCACTACAGGGAAGAAGAGAATTTTGTGTTGCATTATGGGGAATTCTATGCCCCCCTCTCGTCAGCTTCAAGCTTAGTAGGGGACTATCTCTGAATTCACACTGTGTTGGGAGAGACATTGTGAACTCGGGAACAAGAGTGTGCCTCTTGAGGGAGGGAGATAGCTCTGGTGACCAAGGGCAGCCCAAATTTGTCAACCCTTGTCAATGTGTGAGAGAAGGTGATGAGAAGAAAACAGAGCAAGAGAGGAGGGACATCAGAAATAAGAACTATGGACATGGAGCAGGAGAAAAGGATCTATTAAAACACTTTCTCCTATAGAGACTGACTGCTATCCAATTAGTAATGAATAATCTTGACAATACTTTTGTCAAGTAATTAAAAGGTGTCAGGTTCATCTGTTTCTCTGTTCTCTAATTATTTATAGCTGTTAATTAATTGTTTGTGCTAACTGCCTTAGTCCAGTGTTATAAAGAAGTATTGTGTAAGCATTTGTGTTTCTAAAGATTGATTGATTGTTAGTTGTCTCTCCTCCATAATTGATCACTGCTTACCCTACACAAGGTTTCTATTATTTTCAGTTTAATAAAATACAAAAAGTGGAAAATTTATTTTGGAACTTAAGAGGGTTTGGCTTGTATAGATTCCTTTCTCCCTATCAATCAAAACTCATGTTTAAGCTTTTGGCTCAAGAGAGCAACATATCAGAGAATTATTAATCCTAAAAAGGGACAATGTAAACATCTTCTGTAGCATTTAAAGGAGGTGTTGGAAATATTGTTGGTTCAAGGGTCTGATTCTCTCTTGGCCAACTCTCCGGGGAGGCCGCTTGCCAGTGGTGGGCAGGGCCAACGTGGGCATAGCTGACCCACATGAGGGATGGGGGAGCAGTTCAGTTCAGTTCACATTTAGAGGCAAGTTTACACAATTCACACTTTCAAAAACAAGACGTGAACCAAAACACAGCCATACTTTGAAATTTGCAGTTCTTCAGCCAAGTAATGTAAACAGAAATGTATATGCTAGTGTAGAGTTTGACTATCAGTGAATACCTTAGTGAAAAGAGCATGCAAGAATGCATGCCTGTTAGATAAAATTGTTTTGCAAAAATATGCATATTAGGAGAAATTCATATTAAAACACTGATGAATTTTCTTGAGAATAACAAACTGATGTGGGCATGTGGAGAACTAAACTAAGATATCAGAGGTACTTATTCCTAGGCAAGTCTTGGATTGAAGTCTTACTCATGTGTGAGAACTCAGCTAAGATATGAATGGTTAAGCAACTCATTGCTCCAGAAAACACAGAAAGCAAAGGAAATTGTGCTGGTCCATGAGAAAAAAAATCCAAAATTTCAGGAGTGGGTTCCTAAAAACGGATGAAGTTGCTGCTTCAGACTGTAAATGGATGTGCATGTGTGACAGTTTTGATGGCTCCTGCATGTTATACACACTCTGCAAAAAAGAAAACAAACAGGCAAAGTGCTGGGCTAGAACTCCCCACCCCCAAAGTTCTAGAGTTCCTAACCTAACCATTCAAAAATGGTACACCCCACCTGTCGTCTGAAGTGGCTGAGCCTATTCTACTGCCTCATTATGCTATTTGTGTGGGCCCAGCAGCCAAAATAATGAGTTCAGGAGGAATTTGTCCATGATTCCAGGAGTATATAAATGCCTCTAGGCCAGTGTTTCCCAACCTTGTGCCTCCAGCTGTTTTTGAACTACAACTCCCATCATCCCTGACTAGCAAGACCAGTGGCAAGGGATGATGGGAATTGTAGTCCAAAAACAGCTGGAGGCACAAGGTTGGGAAACACTGCTCTAGGCTATGATTATTCAGAAAATGTTGCTATATTCCACTATATATCATTGAAGCATTCAAAAACAAGAATTTATTGTGCACAAAGATGAACATTTGTTGGACAGGGAATATATTTGCCCTAGAAAGGCAACCCCTCTCACCTATTTCTCCTGGTAAAGAAGCTGTCAGATATGGTTTTGGAAGTGATGTCTATATAAAAACAGCTTTGCAATCCCATTTACTCAGAGAATGATTTGGATTCTGGCTTCTTATCTTTTTTAACCACACAGCAACTTCTTCCCAATGAAATTAATCTCATAATTGTTTGTCTTTTCCTTTGAATGGGCTTTATTGCAATGGGATCTCATCTGTAAATTAAATGTCCACGTTCTGTTTTTGTTATTGCTATCACTAATCCTTTCCCCATTCTCTGAACACAATCTCATATTAAGCAGAATATTAATTCTACAATAGACAAAACAAAGGAATGGCTTTGACCACTTAACAGCGAGCTCAAGATTCTTAACACCCCTTTATAGCTAGGATTTTATATCTGCTTATTTAACGGCATCCCTCTACACAGATTATTCAAATGGCAAGAGCACAAGACAATGGTGGAATCTACATACATATAAAAAATGCTTGAAAATGCTTTAAAAAATATTTTGAAAAATACATTGAATTTAGTGTCACATCTAGTGTCACATTTGTATATTGCACTTTACAACACATTTAAAATGTTTTATTTGCAGCTGTGTAGCTGATTCCAATGAACCCTTCCTGCAGGGCAGAGGAGCAAGTAAAAGGAAACATGTGACAGAGCTTTGTGCATGTTTACTCAGGCCCCATCTGCACTATTCATTTAAATAGGATGATTTAAATAGATATGGTTTCCCCCAAAGAATCCTAGTCTGTTATGGGTGCTGAGAGTTGTTAGGAGATTCCCTATTCCCCTCCCAGAGCTGCAATTCCCAGAGCTGTCTGAGAAGAGAGTTTGACTGTTAAAAAAACTCTGAGAATTAGAGCTCTCAAATATAAATATTTGTAGGTTGCAATCCTCTACAAACTAACCTGGAAAATGCATCCCATGTTGCCAGTGGCGTAGCGTGGGGGGTGCAGGGGGGCCCGGCCGCACCGGGCGCAACATCTGGGGTTAGGGCAAATCCACAGGTTAGGGGGCGCAAATCCACGGGTTAGGGGGCGCAAATCCACGGGTTAGGGGGCGCAAATTACTTGCCTTGCCCCGGGTGCTGACAACCCACGCTACGCCACTGCATGTTGCTTCCCATCTCAGTTAGCTTTAACTTGTGAGTAACTAGAAGGAGCCTCATTCTTAGCATAGCACAGCAGCCAACTCCAATGGATCTTTTGCCCTTGTGAAAGACACTGTGCAAGACGTAAGCCGTATCTTGGTTTGCTTCAAGGAGCTGGGACCAGGCAGCTAAATCTATTGAGGCATGTATGTGATAAGGAAGATGGGTGAGATCTGAGGTGGGAGATTAGAAGTGCTTGTCATCATTTACACAGCCATTGCAGGATCACAGATTTCTTGAAGAGCAGCAAAAGAGAATGTTTGCTTTTCTACTTCTCAGCTTTGTGTGCAATCCAGAGCTTTAATGTCAGAAGAGTGTGCATCACCTCAGTGTCCGGATTGTGCGTGAACAGCACAGATTATTCCTGGTATGCTTCAGTTGCTTTAATAACATTGTGTCAAGTTATCGTTGTAAAGTCATCCTGTGGTGTGGCATTCTGAATGCTATTTCTTTTCATTTGGGGCTCAGATAGCGAGGCCAAATACGGCTTGAGAAATTATATCCTGATCCAATTATCAATGAAGACTGTGGACATCTTTCCATGGATTTCTGTGAAAGTTGGTCCAGGCCAATATAGATTTTTCATGCTGTTTCTGCATCATATTCTATTAAAAATGAACCATGGGTTATGAAAGAAGGAAATGAATAAGTCATCCACTAGCAGAATGAGAAGTAATTTGGTTTACTGAAAGATGATCGGATTTGTAAACAGGCACAGACACATTTTTACGGTTATTATATTGTGAAACTTTATCTTCTATGCCAGTAGTGGCTACATAATTTTCTTCTGCTTATTTTGTGTTCATGCCATCATCCGAAAGTTGTTGGACTCCAACTCCCATCAGCCCCAGCCAATGTGACCAAAAGTCAGGAATGATGGGAGCTGTAGTCCAGCAGGGCACCACATTGAGTGCCCTTGGTCTATCACATAAAAGAGCTGCCTGGTGATATGGACTGCTCACTTTTTACCACAGGTATCATACCTGCATCTTTTCCCTGAGCAGGGGAATAGTGATTTGTACATGTGTAATTTCAACCTGGAACATGGTATGGAGGAAAAATTGACCCCCTGCACCACAGCATCACATTTTTAAATCCTGCCCTATCAACCTGCAACTACAACCCTCATTTTAAGAAGAACAAGAACCTCTTCATGGCTTGTTTAGCTCTTAAGCTTGTTGTTTGCATGCTAGGCCACACAACTGATATCAATATGATAAAATTTAAAACCAGTTATTCAGACCTGGTCGACACAAGCAGCAGGATGAAGCCCCATTCGGTCGTTCCCTCTGACACCGTTCTAATCATGTGAGGGAGGAGAGCAGGGTGCACCCCTTGGCCCCTCACTCTCACTGCTCTCCTGACAGCCCATCCTGGTAACCATCCACGTGTTTGAGTGGAGCTTCTGCACCGGATGGCCCCTCCTTCTTGCATTGATGGTTCACACCATTTAGAACCCTGCATGATCTTCTACATCACACAAGAAGTCAAGAGTTGGATTCCTGCTGCAGACAGTCAGCTTGGAAGTGTGGAGGGTTGCAGGGAAAGGCCATTGGGATTACAATCGATTTCAGACTGTAGGTAGGATTGCATTTAGGAACACAGGAAGCTGTATTATTGTACTAAGTAGGAATGGGTGAATCTGTCAATGCCTGTTTCTCATTTCCCAATCTTAAGTTCAGTTCTCCACAGTTCCATGTCACTTTGATATATATATATATATAGAGAGAGAGAGAGAGGGAGGATCCTCATGGAAATTCACCAATATTTTAGTGCAAATTTCTCCTATTTTGCATGTTTGTAGGGAATTTCCCTTAATTTTGACAAAGCAGTTTTCATTAATATATGCATTTGTGGGCAGTCTTCACCCTAGTAGAGGTGTTTTGGCACACAGTACTTGGCTAGAGAACTGCACAATTTGGAGAAGTGGGGATTTGGAATGATGGCTGTGTTTTGGTTCTCCTCTTGTTTTGGAAAGTGCGAATTAAATCGGCTTGCCTTTAAATGTGAATCAAATTTCTCCCCCCCCCCCCATAATGAGTCAGACCAGCTAACCCAGTATTGTTTTCACTGACAGGCTCTTCCAGCTTCAGACAAGCACCTCTCCCAGCCCAACTTGTATACGTTAGGGATTGAAATGGGGACTTCCTTCATGCAAAGCAGAAGTTCTGCCTCTCAGCTATGACTGCCCTCCTCAATTGAGCTCTAGCTAAATTAGCTCCAATGAAAAGCCTCCCTGCATGTAGAAGACAAGCACAACATGGAAAGAACAGGATGAGAGCTTTTCTTCCTAGTGTGCTAGTTTTTGTTGCTGTTAATGGAAGAGATAGATTTAAACAAGAAAAAAAATGGGGGAAGCATTGAGAATGGTATTCTCCACTTGTCATCTGTAGCAGTACTGACCACTTTTCCAACAAAGGACTCTACAGTTTCATTCTGCTGCATCTGCAGTCCAAGCCACAGCTACACTTAGTGAAGCACAAGTTAATGTATGTGTTGGGATGTGGCTGTTGGAACAACTGCAAAATGCATTTTTTTTTAGCCTGAATAACGTTTTCTATTAAGCAGGTGGGGGTGGAGTGAAAGAGTAGTATAAAGTGCCGAGCTTGAGAAACCCAGAAAGTTAGGAAAATATCAGCTTGCCAGATTTAACATAGCATTGATGAAGGTCTTTCTGTGATGCCGACGTCAGTTTCCTATACAGAAGGCAGAATTAATGAATACATAGGCAAAGTTAATGTTCTATGAAAACTGCTGTTAGGTTAGGATTTTCCTATTAAAGTAGCATAAAGAGTTGGTTCCATCATTTACACACGTTGAATAAATGTAGGCTTGAGCTCATTTATAATGTCTGACTCCAAATGTTCTTATGAATTATAGAAAAGGAAGGAAATATTTTATGGAACCAGTGGACATAACCAGAGATGTAAAATTATGTTTCTGAATAGAGCAGTGTGGTTCTATTTACGAGGAAAGGGGTGAATTGGGTCTTTTAGGAGTGCTTTGGATGTGAAGTTTATTCTAGATGTCTATAGATGAACTTGGCATATTGTAGCAACCTTTACAGGTATTATTTATTTATGCAATGTGGTTATCATACTTTTTGTGATATTCATTTTTCTTATTCAAGCAATATAAAACCAAGTCTTTGTACACAAGCAGAATCCCAAAGAAAAGGTTGGATTATGGATCTATTGCAATGGCTTGTCTTGAATGTTTCACTTCTCTCTTGCCAAAGAGTGGGAGGGGCAGTCTTTGAAATAATTAAGCAGTCAGAGAATTCACCTCCAATTAACATTTCCCACCCCCATTTAATTAGAAATCAAATACATGCAAAATTTCTGGCTGATCACAGGCATGAATATGGTTCAGACATAATGTTGAATGATGCTTGCTTGCTTGCTGTGATCTCTAAAGCAATGGCATTTGATAAACCATAGTTATTAGCAGCTAAAAAACATTGAAAATATCAGGCAAGCCATCAGTACCCAGAACCTTCAGGCAGCTGCTGTGACCCCAAGTCCCTCACAGGACTCACCACTAATGATAACATGGGATAAGTTGTCAGGTATTCATTTAGTGACTGTTCCATACAAGGAAATAAAGTGGGAGCAGACCACTGTGCAGTAATGAATTCTGGAAGGAAAACATTATTAAGTTCACATCTATCAAGTACTTTAACAACTAATCAATTTTATAGTGTACATCATTGGGGACACACTATCAATTTAAAAGTAAGTAACCTCACCATTTCCCATTGCGATACTAAATCTGACATGGCTCTGTCCATTTTTCCTCCATGTGGGATTTTTGCATTGAGTTATTGCTTGTTTTTAAATATTTATTTTGCCTTAAAACCTTTGGGTAGAAGGCAGCACATAAAACACCAACAATAAACTGCTATGCTTCATTACTTTTTGCCTGCCTCCCAATTTTGAGAGCTGAACAAAAACTATCTATCATCTATCTAGTTGTTATATTATCAGTACACATGGAAATCATCAGGGTCAAAATCAGAATGACTGGCAAGACATATCACCTGCAAATTCTCAGTGTAATACTAATTAATTAAGTAATCACCATTAACATTTCTATTCTAACTTTTGTAGGCATGTCAGACTCCCAAGTCAGCAATTTGGGGGGTTGGGGGGAGAGACTGAACTACTGCTTGGTTGACATTAGATGACCACTGCCTTTCAGACTTTGAGGTATACCCAATTTATCAATATAACCAGGGACACTAGAAACAAAAGAGAGCTGTGGTTCATACTGGGCCCACAACCTGCCTCTGCAGCTCCAACTGCATCATATGTACCGGTATATTTGTAGCAGTATCACATCAGCTTAAATAGCCATAGCTTTCCTCAAAGAGCCCAAGGAACTGAAGTTTGTTAAAAGCTTTTCAAGTGTTCAGTTAGAATACACAAAACGTTGAAGCCTGGAGGCAGTGGCGTAGCGTGGGTTGTCAGCACCCGGGGCAAGGCAAGTAATTTGGGCCCCCTAACCCGTGGATTTGCCCTAACCCCAGATGTTGCGCCCGGTGCGGCCGGCCCCCCCTGCACCCCCCACGCTACGCCACTGCCTGGAGGACCTGAGCCCTGCCCAGCTGAATACTTTGGGGAGCATACTTAAACCTTTACTTGTTATTTTATTTATTTGTAGATACTTGCATTGAACTTATATAGTAGATATAAGTAGTAGTATTTAAGGCAGGAATGAGCAATTTATGGGCCTCCAGATGTTGTTGACTTCCATCAGCCCCAGTGTCAGGAGTTGGACTGAGGAGGACTGGTGGGGACCACCCCCCCTTCTCCTGAAGCTTCCCAAGAAGAGGAGCACAGTAAAGATTTCGAACAGTGGTTTGCAGAAGGGCATAGCTCAGAGGCTGCAGAGGGCAGAAGCTGGGAAATATTGGAAGAGGAACAGCAGGAAGAAGCAGCACCAGGGGAGACACAGCTGACAGACGCAGTGTCTTGGGAAAGCACTCCTGACCAGTGGCGTAGTGTGGGTTGTCAGCACCCGGGGCAAGGCAAGTAATTTGCGCCCCCTAACCCGTGGATTTGCGCCCCCTAACCTGTGGATTTGCCCTAACCCCAGATGTTGCGCCCGGTGCGGCCGGCCCCCCCCTGCACCCCCCACGCTACGCCACTGCTCCTGACTGCTCCCCTCTCCCAGGACCAGACGTGCATTCAGGGTAATAGAACAGAGAGCTCAGAGGCAGAAATCTCAGATTAGCCAATGCAGGGATGGCATAGAATAAGAGAGACATACCGGTAGGTGGGGTGGGACTTTACTTGCAGCAATGCCATTATTTAGGGAAGACTGCATTCCTTTGTCACTCTCTGTGAATTATTGAATAAATTGCTTGGTAAGAACTTTGATCATTTCTCTGCTTCTTGGCTGCCACCGTGGGAGAGATCTGATTCGCCAGTCAGCATAGTGGTCAGGGATGATGGGAGTTGGAGTGCAACATCTGGAGGACCACAGGGTCCTCACACTTCGTGTAATGAGAGCAGGGCGGTGTGTAGCACATCCCTGATATCCAAGCCATAATTTTGAGGACAGGAAACATGTACGAAATAAGTTTTTATCCTTTTATCCCTGACTACCTGCATCTGGGAGGCAACTCTCTGTACTCACTCCTTTTGGAATGTGACATGAAGCTGCTGAAGAGGTCCAGGTGTGAGTCAGGATGTGGGCAAGTGAAGGAGCTAAAGACAGGAGGCTTTCATTAGAGATGTAGGAGAAATGTGTTTGGTTCACATTTTTAAGTGACCTGACCCAAGTCTGTGGATCAGAATGCGACTCTCACTTGGATTATGGATTTCTCCATATTTTGAGATGCATCTTCATTTTTTTTAAAAAACACGTGCCCCAAAATGGGTGCAACCATGTGGCTTTTATAGGAACTTGCACTAAAACCATACACAAATTTGTATTTTAGGGGGAGGATATCAACAATGTGATGTACAACTTGCAGATTTTAGGGGGAAGTGTGTACAATTTAAACGCACACACACTATGCCGATGATACCCAGCTCTACCTCTCTTTTAAATCAGAACCAGTGAAGGCGGTGAAGGTCCTGCGTGAGTGTCTGGAGGCGGTTGGAGGATGGATGGCGGCTAACAGATTGAGGTTGAATCCTGACAAGACAGAAGTACTGTTTTTGGGGGACAGGAGGCGGGCAGGTGTGGAGGATTCCCTGGTCCTGAATGGGGTAACTGTGCCCCTGAAGGACCAGGTGCGCAGCCTGGGAGTCATTTTGGACTCACAGCTGTCCATGGAGGCACAGGTCAAATCTGTGTCCAGGGCAGCTGTTTACCAGCTCCATCTGGTACGTAGGCTGAGACCCTATCTGCCTGCGGACTGTCTCGCCAGAGTGGTGCATGCTCTGGTTATCTCCCGCTTGGACTACTGCAATGCACTCTACGTGGGGCTACCTTTGAAGGTGACTCGGAAACTACAATTAATCCAGAATGCGGCAGCTAGACTGGTGACTGGGGGCGGCCGCCGAGACCATATAACACCGGTCTTGAAAGACCTGCATTGGCTCCCAGTACGTTTCCGAGCACAATTCAAAGTGTTGGTGCTGACCTTTAAAGCCCTAAACGGCCTCGGTCCAGTATACCTGAAGGAGCGTCTCCACCCCCATCATTCTGCCCGGACGCTGAGGTCCAGCGCCGAGGGCCTTCTGGCGGTTCCCTCATTGCGAGAAGCAAAGCTACAGGGAACCAGGCAGAGGGCCTTCTCGGTAGTGGCGCCCGCCCTGTGGAACGCCCTTCCAGCAGATGTCAAAGCGATAAACAACTACCTAACATTCAGAAGACATCTTAAGGCAGCCCTGTTCAGGGAAGTTTTTAATCTGTGATATTTTACTGTATCTTTGGTTTTTATGGAAGCCGCCCAGAGTGGCTGGGGAGGCCCAGCCAGATGGGCGGGGTATAAATAATAAATTATTATTATTATTATTATTTAAAAACCATACAAAAATGGAATGGAACAGATCTATGGTTGAGTACCGGTACATGCAAACAAGCATGGAATGAACATAGTCTAATCTGTCCAGCCCTAGGTTTCACTTTAGACATGGGCAACTGTTAGGAGAGTTTAAATAATTTATATATTGTTTCCAAATCATAAATTGCAATAATAAAGTGGTCCTTTATTTAATGTATTAATTCCTGTGATGGGTGTGTATGCACAAATAAAACACAATTAAAAATAAAGTCCTATACCGTTACACTTTTCTCCCTCTAAATCTCTCTTAAAATGTGGCACATGAAGTCTGCCTGGTTACAGAGGCCAGCAACAATTTGCTACAAGAATTCAAACTGTTTCATTTGGCTCCTGTGCAATTTAGCACTGCAGCTCCCCCCTCTGTTTTTCAAAGCAAGCCAAACTGTTCCATCTTTTTACATAACTACAAGTGCAGCCTAGGATAGACCGCAGAGGTTTGCCTTCTATTTTTCTTAGATATCTCTAGCCCAGCAGAAATTCAGCTGGCATTTCTAATTCCTTCTGGTTCGCAAAATGTGAGGCATGCCTCTTGAAAGAGATTCTTTGCTTGTATGCAGCTGCCAGGTGAGGCAAAACTTCTTTTTGGAACTGGTTCACTTGTTCTAGAAATGATGGAACACAAAATCCTCAGCAGCATCTGTTATCCGGACAAGCAGTTAGGAACAGTAACCATTTTTTAAAATAAAGACTTTCACTTATTTTCTGGGTTTTTCCCCCATCTGCAAGTCCAGTGTTAGTGGGAAGCTTCCAGCTAGTTTCTCCTCTGAAACTTAATATATTATATTTATCTGTAGAAAAGCATCATGCTGGTATGTGGATTAAATCTCAGATTATTTTAATTTTTAAAAAAATTCTCAGTAGGATGTGAGAAACCCCTTGATTTAGAGAAACAAAATGCAGGCCAACTGTTTAGCTTCTAGTAGCTACTGGTGATTCAATTCCCCTCTTTTGTTCTATTTCTGTAATAGGCATCATGCTGAACTAAACTTGTCTTACAATAGAGAAAAAAAGAACATTCTTATTTTATTTCTTCATAATGAGAAATAAAGCTTGAGAGAGAAGGTGGGAGCAGGAAACCATGAGTTAAGCAACTTCACTGAGCATAATTATAGATACCCAAAGGAAAGGAAAATATTCCAAAGGCACAGGAAGAAAAATGCTGTTTTTATAAGATAACCAATCGGTAAAATGTTGAATGTGCCTAAGCGGGAAAACTTGAGAATGGTCAAAACTGAGAACTCTTAGCTTAAAGTTGCATTTTGTTTTTCAGGTACAATTGATTTGATAAAATGGTTAAGTAACTTAAAGCCACTTCCCTTTAGTAAGGCAACTTCAACATTAATCATTTTTCTTGCAAAAGACAATGCAAGAAATGCAAGAGCTCACACTCATGGCTTCTGAAAGAGAGGTTTTCTCTGGATTGTGTTCACAGGTTTTCTCCTGGAGGATAAAGCTATGTTCTGCCTCCAGAGTTTATGGAAATTGGAGGAGGGGCGAATGCTGTTGCTCTTGGGTTCTGCATGTGCACTTCCCATATTCATCTGATTGGCCCCTGAGAGAACAGGATGCTAGACTAGATGGATCCTTGGCCTAATCCAGCAGCCTCTTCTCATGTTTCTTGGCCTTCCTGTAGCCCATTGGCTGCTATGTATTTATCATTTGTCTGACTTGCCCGCTTGAGACAGGTGCTTTCTGTGTGCATGTGCATTCCACAAAATGTTGTTGCTGCAATAATAGAAGTGGATTTATACTGGCCTGTCCATGCACCATTCCATTTTATTAGTTTCTTTGTGATGTTCCCCCATTGTTACAGCTTTACTGCCATTTAGAGAGGCACTCGTGTACCACAGCACAACAACAACAGGACCAAAACAAAACTCTGGAACGTTTGTGGTATGAAAAGTTACAGGACTTCAGGAGTAAGCTATGAGACCGGCAATGCGTGGAACTGAAGCAGTATGTATGCACTAAAGGTATCAAAAGCAGGGTGGCATATAACTACTCAAATACCACCATGAACCCAAATCAAGATGGATGCACAACAAAAAGGACATCTGGAGGGCCCCCCTTCTTTTTTATCCATGGAACACAGATTGTTATTCAAACAGATTACCTACCGCCAGGTGCGGGGGACGCGGGTGGCGCTGTGGGTAAAAGCCTCAGTGCCTAGGACTTGCCGATGGAAACGTCGGCAGTTCGAATCCCCACAGCGGGGTGCGCTCCCGTCGCTCGGTCCCAGCGCCTGCCAACCTAGCAGTTCGAAAGCACCCCCGGGTGCAAGTAGATAAATAGGGACCGCTTACTAGCGGGAAGGTAAACGGCGTTGCGTGTACTGCGCTGGCTCGCCAGATGCAGCTTGTCACGCTGGCCACATGACCCGGAAGTGTCTGCGGACAGCGCTGGCTCCCGGCCTCTAGAGTGAGATGAGCACACAACCCTAGAGTCTGGCAAGACTGGCCCATACGGGCAGGGGTACCTTTACCTTTTACTTTTACCACCAGGTGCAAACTATCCTGGGGTGCCTCAGATTTGTAAACTGTCCTGTGAAAATATCCATTTGTTTTATCATTTTGAAAGGTACTTTAGCTAACACCTTTCCCGCTGCGCAGGTGTGCCAAGAAACCCATAGAATAAGCACCATGATTCCGTGTGTATTTAAAATGAAAAAATCAGGAGAAGTTAGAGGATGGGAAACAACAATCCAAAGATGGCTTCCTAGGGCAAGGGTCCATAAATTTCTTTTAAGAATGACAAAGCTGTGTGTAAGCATTGCAAAAGTACAAAGAGTAGTTCATTGAAAACCAACATGCTCAGTAGCTATAATATGTAGAGTTAATGAACAAAGGTGTTTTTTAAGCAGGCTCCTATTCTCCTCCTGATTTTGACTTTGTGCACAGTGAAGCAGCGATGGAGTTGGACTACCAAAGTGGCCTACGCATTTCCCAATTACCCTTTCCCCTAGCAACCAACTAAAAATCATAGCTCTTTCTTCTGGCAAGGTGGGGGGAGACAGTGAGAAAAACAGTGACTTTTCTAGTTTCTTTCTTTCTTTCTTTTTTAAAAAAGGTAAATAGCTGCTGGGCCTATATTTCTGAACCGTGGCAGGCTTCTTACCCCTTCCCACCTGCCTCATGTTTCTAGTTTTCAATCTGATTGTCCTCCAAAACTAGTGTAAAGAATGTGATATTTTCCCCGCCCCCCCAATGGTCTGCTGAAAAATGGCAGGCTTAATCCCCTCAGAAGGGGTGATCATACTGTCAATTTTTCTTCAATTCTGTCAGAAAATTAAAATATCCATTTAGCCCCTTTACCTTTTCCTTAAAAAATAAAAAATACTGTCAGGGGCTCAGGGACGAGCCACAGGAGAAGGAGGAGATGGAGACCGAAGGGGAACAATCGGAGGGGAGCGCAGGAGGGTGTGACAGTGACCAGGGAGATTCCCTGAGTCTCCCCAGCGAATCAGAAGATTCCCAGAAGGAGGCCCCCAGGGTCAGGGCAAGGGGGGCCAGTGGGGAGTCGCCAAGCGGCAGCTGGAAATCAGGGGTAGCTTCCCCACCAGAGCGCAGCGGGGGGGGGGGAAGAATCCCACAGATTAGAACAAAAGCCTCCTCCTGCAGGAGGAGGGAGTGAGGCAGGACTGACCACGCCTCCGTCAGAGAGTGGAGGGGCGGAGGAGAGAGCAGGGGCGCCCAGCCTCCCGGAAGGAGAAAGCAGTGAAGGGAGCAGTGTAGCTGTTAGGAGGAAAGTGGGCGGCTGGGCGCGCGCGCCAAGTTCAAATGTAGAGGCGCGAGGGACAGCAGAAAATCCGGATTAGGAGCCAGGTCCCAAAGCCCGCCGGAGACAGGGGGAGGAGTCAGAGGAATCCGCCTCCGAAGAGTCCAGGAGGGTTGGGACCCCAGAGGACATGGACGTGTGGGGTGAGGATCAGGGGTTTGAGCACGAATACAAAGAGATGGAAGCGGAGGAGATAGACGTCGATGAGCACAGTACGGACTGGTTGGATCCAGCGGGAGGGCTGCACGACGGGGGCATCGAACAGTATCCAGCTCTCACCCCCCAAGCACTGGAGCGCCCGGAACCCACGCCCGGAGAGGGGGAGGGGGGAAGGGGGGGCTTCGAGGGGGGGATGGTTGTCAGGGGCTCAGGGACTGAGCCACAGGAGAAGGAGGAGATGGAGAGCGAAGGGGAACAATCGGAGGGGAGCGCAGGAGGGTGTGACAGTGACCAGGGAGATTCCCTGAGTCTCTCCTGCGAATCAGAAGATTCCCAGAAGGAGGCCCCCAGGGTCAGGGCAAGGGGGGCCAGTGGGGAGTCGCCAAGCGGCAGCTGGAAATCAGGGGTAGCTTCCCCACCAGAGCGCAGCGGGGGGGAAGAATCCCACAGATTAGAACAAAAGCCTCCTCCTGCAGGAGGAGGGAGTGAGGCAGGACTGACCACGCCTCCGTCAGAGAGTGGAGGGGCAGAGGAGAGAGCAGGGGCGTCCAGCCTCCCGGAAGGAGAAAGCAGTGAAGGGAGCAGTGTAGCTGTTAGGAGGAAAGTGGGCGGCTGGGCGCGCGCGCCAAGTTCAAATGTAGAGGCGCGAGGGACAGCAGAAAATCCGGATTAGGAGCCAGGTCCCAAAGCCCGCCGGAGACAGGGGGAGGAGTCAGAGGAATCCGCCTCCGAAGAGTCCAGGAGGGTTGGGACCCCAGAGGGCAGGAGGACCCGGAGGCGAAAGGAGCAGAGGGAGGAAAGGAAGAGGTGGAGCAAAGCTCGGGTATTGAACTGGTGTAAAGGAGGGGCGGATTCAGACGGGACTTCACCGGTCTAAGGACTCAGACGTAGCACTGCGCGCCACGGATGTCAAACCAACAATGAACCACAATAAAGACTTTTGTTTATAAAGAGCAACTGGCGTTGGTCCTTTGTGAGCTGGGACCTGAGGCAGCCGCTGACAAATACGTTTAAAGGTTCTCCGGTGGATGAATCTGCCTGAACATTGGCATACTTAATCCATTCTGGATGGGCTGCTATGCCTGCAAATATCATCTACATATGTGAAAAGGAACAAAAAAGTGTATACTGTAGTTATTTTCCGGTTCCCCATTATAGTGAATGGAGACAAAACAGAGCTTCAGATTTGACAGATCAGATTTGGATCCAAATAATGAATTGCATGAGAATGGCATAGAGATGATCTGAAACAGATCCACCTGCTCCCAAATGCTACAGATACAAGGCAAATCTTGAGGTCGCTGTCCACTCCTATTAAAAACACCTTTTTGTTTCAATGTGTGCATGGCAGCAACCTCAGCAGATTCCGGCCGTGCATCACTACACTCTCAGCCTGTGGTTTTCGATTAATTGGGCATGTGGGAACATACTCAAGTTGAGCACAAGAGGCCCATATGTGTTGAGATTCCTTTTTGGCAGCCTGCCTGAACTGCTCTTTGGGAAGGCAACCAAGGCAAACTCACAAAGCACTCTTAGGGATTAATAAAACAAAGAAAACAAGAAAGTGTTAGATGGACTGAAGATACGCTGGACTGCTGTGAATGATGATTTACTGATTACATTTGAAGCTTGGCAGGAGCCCGTAGAGGATTCCAGGGAGCAAGCTGACAAGTTACAATCTGCTATAGATTTACAGCACTGCCGCTCTTGCCCCTGCTGCAGAACTCTCTGTAAACAGCAGGTATGACAGGGGAGAATGGGAGATTATGCTATCAGATTGCTTCACGTTTCTATCTGATTGACTGACTGAGTGACAACCCAGCAAGCAGGATGATATACTGAATCGTTCCAGCAATCATTCCAGCAAGAAGAATGATTTACTCAGTGTCTCATAAGGAGGGTGCCACCACCACACACAGAGATCAGTACCCACGGCTTCCAGGAAATCCTAGTTATTATATAATGTTTGGACTTGAGGCAGGGGAAAGAGGCAGGCAGAAACAAGGTTTAAAAGAGGAGGACTGAGCATCCATGGAGACTGGCAAGGGAGAAAATCTGAGCAGGACAGTATGGTGGAGTGTAGCCAACCCAGGCATAGGCACACTCGGCCCTCCAGCTGTTTTGGGACTACAACTCCCATCATCCCTAGCGAACAGGACCAGTGGTCAGGGATGATGGGAATTGTAGTCTCAAAACATTTGGAGGGCTGAGTTAGCCTATGCCTGAGCTAACCCATGGCCCTCCAGATGTTACCGTACTACAACTCCCATCATCCCACACTATTGGCCATAATTTAATCTGATGTTTTTGAGCACTCTCTGAATTGTCTTAGCACTATCAGATGTCAAGGAAATAAACAACTATCTATTTTAGAAGACAGCTGAAGGCAGTCCTGTTTAGGGAAGTTTTTAATGTGTGATGTTTTATTCTATTTTTAATCTGTTGGGAGCCACCCAGAGTGGCTGGGGAAACCCAGCCGGATGGGAGGAGTATAAATATTGTTGTTGTTGTTATCTACAGTGTAGTCACAGAACTTTCATGCCCTGTGACACCAATAGGTAAGTAGGTAGATGTAAAAGTTTCATTAAGATATTTTGCCCTTTCTGTTGTTGTAAGCTGGGTATTGCTTGGAGAGGGGTCTTGAAACATTTTCAATAAAATAAAAACATAAGGACCCAAGGGCGTCCTTGGGAGGGAAACGGGCTGAGTATGCATGCACATTCAACTGCCTAACGTTGTCCAGGTCACCCAGGAGATCGTAGCCACAGAAATAAGAAAAGAAGAGTCGTTCCGTTGTCTGGAGAGGTCACTTCCTGGTTCGTATGGAGAAGCTGTTTACAGTGGAGTCCCACAACAGAAGCACACAGCTGTATGGAGGCAGCACTCTCACTTACTCCAAACAGGCATTCCATGCTGTCATAGCAGCCAGCACCATCCATCTATTCACTACTGTATTAGGGAGTCCCCAGTTCAGCAAGTGCACATAAGCCTATGGCTTCTAGAGGGGCATGCACATAGGGTTCTCATTCCTGCAGGGAAATCATACACAAATCAGTCTAGCTGGAATGAGGTAAATGTCTTCTGCACAGCTTGTGACTCGGAGAACTGAACACAACCCGCTAGCCATGTATTGCATCCTGTCAGATACTTAATAAACTGCCTTCACTCTAGTTTTGTGATGCCAGGCAAACAGCAACAAACAAACAAACCCAGTTATTGAGCCTCCAGTAAACTAGCATGCATAGCTGGTGCAGACAGCATGGTGTACCATAAACTGTTCTAAGTTGCACCAGACTTAATCTCTCTCCCCCCTTCCCTTTTTGAGAACCAGACAACTTTTCATCTATATTTTATTTGCTGAATACTGTTATTTTACATCTGCACTGGATTTTTTTTTATATAAAAAAGACATGAGTACTCCAGGCTATTTTTATAGTCTGTATTGATCTGAGTAATAGAAAGGGTCTGCTCATATTTTTTAATTATTGGCGAACAGCTGCTTTGAGTAGCTCATGGCAGAGAAGCTATAAATTTAAAGATAAAAACTAAACATAAAATAACTGAAAATGCAAATTATGAGCCAGAGCACTTGTATTCATCCTGTGTTGTTCTACTGATGTCAAACTGGGAGCATATTAACAACAGTGGGGACTCACTCAGTTCAGACAGGGCCACCAAAATGGGGGGGGGGATGTCTAGTAGGTATCACTGTCCACAGCCAGCAGGGTCCCCAGAATTGGTAGGTCTCAAGCCCTCATCGAACAAAAGGCTTGAAGCAAGATGTGCAGGCAGCATTCAGAGCAATTGCATTGTGAGATATGAGCTTTCTGCTGCCTGCCATTGTTTTTAGTTAGTAAGTGAAGCCAGAGCTTTGATTGATGCGTGCCACAGAAAATTAGAGTCATACAAGCATAAGGGAAGAAGCCAAGAATCATTTCAGAATGACCCAGGAAGTCTCTTCTCCAGAAAAAAGTGAAGGGACTTCCTTGAACATTTTGAAGGTGTTTTTGGGTGAAGAAGTGACTGTGGCCCAGAGAAATTAATGGAGAAATCCAGGGTTGTGGTGAGCTGTGACTGGGCAGTAGTGTATCCACCCTAAAGCAAAAAGCAGCAGCAACGGCTGGAGTTCATGCTCTTTCTAATTTAGGTTCAATCTAATGCAAATAACCCTAATATGGAAAAATGTATTTTGCCTTAAGCCAATTCACTTAAATTCCTTTTCGTTGGCTACATAGAAAACATCCCATTGCAAGTACAGTATATGCAGAGCTTCAGTCTAACGTAACAATGGTGTGAAACAGGTTAGAATGTCAAAGTATTGGTAAGTAAAGCCTGGGTTATGCTGTAGTAATTGATTTTATTCATGCTTTTCCATACCACCATGGAAGCTTTTGATGAGGGATGTTTAAGAAACAGGAAATTAAGAAATAATAAGAAGCACATTAGCAGTGCCATCTTGTTAAATAAATTTCCTTCAATAAATCCATAACAAGCAGAAATCCAACAGGAATCCTTTCCCAGCAAGTAGCGATGGGA
The DNA here is from genome assembly GCF_964188315.1 of Podarcis muralis. Lineage (NCBI taxonomy): Eukaryota > Metazoa > Chordata > Lepidosauria > Squamata > Lacertidae > Podarcis > Podarcis muralis. The sequence goes on from NC_135658.1 coordinate 55,087,800, forward strand.
AAAGCTTCACCTCTTGGTTTTCTGCCTGCTGTGAAGTTAGTGGGAGAAATTATATGAGGCAAATTTACCTAATTTGCACTTTGCAAAACAATATGAGAACTGAGGCATGGCTGGTATTTTGAAACTGGCACTTCTCCTTATTTTACAATGCAGTTCTCTAGCCAAGTAAGAGGTACAAATATTGCATGTACTAGGGTAAAGTACTCATATAAATGCTTGTATTACCAAAAATAACTGAATAGCATGCACATGTGTATATTAGGATAAATTTGCACAAGAATGCTGGTGGATTTGCATGAGGACATTAAAAAAAAATGCGGACTGTTGTGGGAATGTGGAGAACTGAAGACTAGAAAAATGAAACTTTGAGAGAGCTTGAAATTGACTCATTTTGCCCATCCCCATGTGCAGCTATTGAAAGCAAAAGGCCTCTAGGCATGTGAGAAAAGTGGCAACCTGAACCAGAGGAACAGAATCCAGGAGTCATGATTTACCTCTCTAAAGAGTGTAATAAACCAGTCTCTAGTATTTCATGCAGAAAGTGGCAAGGGGTATTGAATTTAATGTTCACCACTTTCGTGAGGGGAGATGAGGCATTTGCAGATATAAACAGAATTTACAATATTTTATTCCCAAAATTGTCTTCTCCCCCCACCCCCGTCAAGGTCATTTTACCTCTGGTAAAACAAGCCTATATGAAGTGAATTGTTATATCCAGTGTGCTAGGAATTGAGGTAGCTGTGGCTGGTACCCATTGGGGCTAGTAGGGCAGAGTGCCCAAACCATGGGCAAAGCCAGAGCCAATGACAGGCAGAGCCAACTAATTTAGTTTTTGTACCCTTCCCTGCTGTGTTCTACAAGGACAATGCTGAAACTAAGAAGAAAGCTGACAGACTGGACTAGTTGTAAGGAGGGAGGGAGGATGGTGGGGAGTTGATGAAGTGAGGGCAGACTGGGGTTGATGGGGCAGTGCCCTAATTTTCCTAATGGACCAGCCTCCACTGGGTTGAGGGCCCTCCCCGCTCCAGCCTCCACTGGGTTGAGGGCCCTCCCCACTCCAGCAAACAGTACATGCAGAACTCTGATAAAGTACAACAAGGGAAATAAAGAGCCAGTGTAGTGTAGTGGTTAAGAGCGGTGGACTTGTAATCTGGTGAACTGGGTTCGCTTCCCCGCTCCTCCACCTGCAGCTGCTGGGTGACCTTGGGCTAGTCACACTTCTCTGAAGTCTCTCAGCCTCACTCACCTCACAGAGTGTTTGTTGTGGGGGAGGAAGGGAAAGGAGATTAGCCGCTTTGAGACTCCTTAGGGTAGTGATAAAGCAGGATATCAAATCCAAACTCTTCTTCTTCTAGTGAAAGGGTGTGCGTATGTGCAGGGAAACTACTGATTAATGAACTGAGAGGCTGCATGCCAGACAAGTTGTGGATAGCCACAAAGGAGTAGCAACATCAGGTGGTACCTGGGGCGGATTTTTTTTTGTCACCCCCCCACACCCACTGCTTGGGGAAGTTCCCTAAGATGGGAGGAACAGGGTCCCTCCCCACACCTGAATGCATTTCTAGGCTCCACCTGTGAGCCCACAGCAAAAAAACTGGAAGAAATTCTTGCTCTCTGCTATGAGAACCTTGGCTTTGTGAACCTGCTGTGGTACTGCTGGATTGGCATTCACCCGGGTGTTCCTGCTAAGCATAAAGGGCACCCCAAAGGACACATATCAAGGCATCATAGCGTGAGTGGCGGAGTTATCTGCGTGGGTGCCCAGAGCGGCGGCCATGCCGTGCATGGGGGAGTGGGCCGATCCGCTGCATGCGGCTGGGCAATCCCCCCATGGTGTGCCTTTTTGTCACTGCCCCCACTCAGGGATGACACCTGGGGTGGACCGCCCTCACCCCCCCCTTCCTACACCCCTGGATAGCCGGGATAATGCCAGCAGGCTTGTGAGCCTATCAGGACATCTAAAAGAATGAATCAGTTCTGAGAAAATGAACAGAATGCAGAAGAGACCTGGTTTTCTTTGCTACTGTAGTCTTAGGCTGTTGGGCAACACTTTAGGTCTCAGGTTATGTTCACACTAGCAGCTTGGAACACAACAAGGCCTGCCGCTCCTTTGCATGGAGTTTGCATCAGAGAGTGGGCTGGGATGTTGTTGCCTGCTGAGCATGGTGTTTTTGCTTGTTTGTTTCTCTGTCTGCGCAACCCAATCCCTATTCCTATCCATTGCACTGTCATCTACACTTGTGCCTTCATCTGTGCCTGCCCAACAGCAGTTAGGGTATGGCTATGTCACCAGTTATTTCAAATCCATTTTTAAAAATCAAATTGAAGCTAGTTGGGGAGAACATGCATCAAACAGAAGTACTTATCACAAAATAGCCGGATTGTGGCTAATGTCATGTGGATGCAGCTTCAAAAATTAGCAGTGGGAGCACACTGGATGTGATGTAAAGCTGCATTGTAAATATACTCTCTATGGTGTGTGACAGCAATGCTTAGCAAACCTGCTCAGATGACATACAACCCCTTTTCACCCAGGCCAAATGGCCCTGAGTTCTATTGTCTTTGCCAAGATCTAAATCTGAGTTGTAGTGGTGGAAAGATGTAATAAAAAGCAAGAGAAGCCACTGAGAAGCCACTGGCATTACTTTTTTCTGGAGCAAAATATCGCTTCCTCTGGATGCATGACTCCTTTGCATGCATGTGTGCCATTAATTTTAACAGTGTCCATGCCTCTGCTTCATCATATTACATGATAGATTTCTCACAGAGGGCTGTGGGGGCTGAAACTGCACAAAATATTTCCCCAACTATTTGAATTTCTTTCTTTTAAGCACAAATTGCTTTTTGCATAATATAGTGGTGGCTTTGGGGGATCTTGAGTAGAACTAGAATGCCAAATGGATATATAATAGTATCTTATGCACAATGCACCAATATCTCTTCTTATCTAGACTGCTGTATGTTTTCTTATAGTTTTTTTTTTTTTTTTTGGCACAGGTGTTAATCCTTGCCGCAGAAGAGTTGTTAAGCAATTCATTTTCTTCCTTTTGTTTTTCGATTAGGTGTTGTTTGGGTTGAAGAAATGCCTAATGATGTTCTTTATAAGCCTATTTGTACACCAACTTAGCTTCACTGAGCCAGCAATGGGTTGTTGTTACTGTTCTTGCTTCCAGGAGACTTTAATTCTCGTGAACATTAATTTTCAGTGCTCTGTCAGACAGTGCCTGCATACATAGATTTTAATGAACCGCTTGGCTGATAAAAACACAAGTATTGGCATGTTTATACTTTTAATTTTGTGGCTTCTATCCTTTATTATGTTTTGGTGAAAACGCCAATGTGATATGAAATACAATATTTACTATTGTACCAAGGGCAGGAGAAATAGGGACAGTCACCGCCTCTCAGCCTAACCTACCTTTCTGCCAGTTTCCATTGACATCACAGTACATAGGGAGGGGAGGTTAAACCCTTCTCTTCCACCCAACCATGACAAAATTCATCCCTGTGCTGCAGTTAGCAAGGGGGGGGGGGGATTCCCAATTGCACCAGTGGGAGCTTTCCCTATAATTAACAGCACCATGCAGTTGCGATTGTTGTGGGGGAGGGTTCCCATGAGCTGCAGGGAATATGGAAATTTGGGCCATTGGGAATAAGGATAAAGTAAGGGGGAATCCCCTGATGTCATTGCGAACAACACCATTACATAAGGCATTACTGACATAAAGCAAAGCACCTGAGCCTCTCACCAGAACACCATAATGCTAAATGTAACATGTATTCAAAGGCAGCTTCATGTGTAAAGTTAAAGGTACCCCTAACTGTTCGGTCCAGTCGTGGACGACTCTGGGGTTGTGCACTCATCTCGCTCTAAGGGCCGAGGGAGCCAGCGTTTCTCCACAGCTTCTGGGTCATGTGGCCAGCATGACTAAGCAGCTTCTGGCGAACCAGAGCAGAGCACGGAAACGCCGTTTCACCTTCCTGCCGGAGCGGTACCTATTTATCTACTTGCACTTGATGTGCTTTCGAACTGCTAGGCTGGCAGGAGCCGGAACTGAACAACGGAAGCTCACCCCGTTGCAGGGATTCGAGCTGCCGACCTTCCGATTGGCAAGCCCTAGGCTCTGCGGTGTAGACCACAGTAGCACCCGCATCCCTGCTTCATGTGTAGTGCATTGCAATAATCTAACTTGGCGAAGTCTCCCATTCAAATCAATGGAAACAATGACATGAATGAACCGGTTATGAAAATGATTGAAAAAGCATAGGAATAAAATCAGTGAAGTTTTAATTTTAAAAAGAAGGGACTCCTTAATTCCTCCCCCCTTTGCACTCCTAGATGTCAGGAAAAGTATAGCATTAGGAAGAAAGAGGAAGCTAAGAATGATGTACAATAAAGAGGAATTGAGGGAAAGAAAAGTATATTTGATGGAACCCTAGAAGAGTCAGTTTCTCGATTTATAAGTTTCTCAACTTACATAATCATTTCCATTTTCTCTCTCTAATGTATTTACTACATACTCTTTCCCAGCTACTTCTCCCTAAAAGTTCAAATATTCAAGCTACCCTTTTAGCAGTTTAACTTGTGGTTATGCAAGTTTCTCTTCGGTTTCACATGTGCTTAACTATTCTTGGCAAAGATCAAACTGACAAGTTTTGTTTTGGTTTTTTTTTAAAAAAAGAAACATCCTAATTGCATCTCTTGGAAACCGTAAGACTTAATTAACTTGGCAGGATAATAAAATTGCAAAAGTCAAAGTAAATGAGCAAAACAATGCAGCCAGGCAAAAACGTTTCTTTTCAACCAGGCCTTGGGCTGGTTAACATTCCATGGGCTTTTAAATGTGTTTGTGGTAGAGGGGTTACTGGTTTGTTTTGTTTTATGATATATTTTGTGCTCTTCTTTTGAATTTTCATGTTGTGAAAATAAGGGGCGGTATACAAATTTAACAAGAAAATAATAAAAAATGCTTTGCTTTAAACTTATTTGCTTAAGGTAAAAACACTGGAAGCAGTAATAACATAAAAAGAGCCTGCTAGATCATGCAGTTGGGACATCTCCTCCACCATCCTTTTCTCACAGTGACTGAACAGACTGAATTTTTATGTAGATTTCCTATATATATATATTGATTTATGAAAGAGATGCATTAGTTTAAAGTTTGATTGATCTGATTTCCTACCTACGGTCTATTGATGTGTAGACTAAAGTTTAGTCTTTGGCATCTTTTTCTAAGCAGGGTGCTGGAGCCAGAGGTCTGTAAAGAGACTGCAGCATTTCTCCTGCAAATCATCATTTTGGAGCCAAAGATTGTGACCATTAGAATTGTAACCTACGGGTGTTATAGACCTGAAGTCCTGATCGTTAAAGATAGGGGTCTGGGTGGGAGGGTATTTGGCAGGGGAAGCTAGCATATTTAAAGGTGTCAGGGAAATAGCTGTGTTGAAACCTGGACGCTTAACAAAAAATTGTGTCAGGGTTCTTCTCTGTCCTAGAGACACACATTGGCTGCAAGCTGCACAATGAACTGTGCATGATTCCCTGCCCACTGCACTGTAAATGCAAAGCATTTGGGTTATAAATGAGCAGTAGAGACCTTCCAGGAAACAGTGACATCAAAACGTGACTCTTCTGGGCCATATTGTACCTTCTTTTCTCTCATATGCTATCATATCATAGCTGTTGTGTATTATTCATTTATGTGTTCTGCAAGGGTGTGACTGAAGGCAGAGGGCATGCTGATTTGGACAAATGTAACCTGGATCTTGGGAATCACCACCAGTGTGTGTGTGTGTTGTGCAAATGAAGGCAGAGTTATTAAATGGCTATTATTTCACTGTGGGAAGAGCTCAGCTTTTAAGAACACATTGGAACAGTATGTACATTGTGAAAGTAGCTACCGTATTTTTCGCTCTATAAGACGCACCAGACCATAAGACGCACCTAGCTTTTGGAGGAGGACAACAAGAAAAAAATATTCTGAATCCCAGAAGCCAGAACAGCAAGAGGGGTCACTGCGCAGCGAAAGCAGCGATCCCTCTCACTGTTCTGGCTTCTGGGATAGCTGCGCAGCCTGCATTCGCTCCATAAGATGCACACACATTTCCCCTTACTTTTTAGGAGGGGAAAAGTGAGTCTTATAGAGCAAAAAATACGGTAAGTGGAAGTTGATAGGAGCGAAGTGACCTCAGGAATATAGGAAAGTGCTTTCTACCAAGTCAGACCATTGGCACATCTGGTCCATTATTGTCTCTACATTGACTGGCAGATGTTCTCCAGCATTGCAGAGGGGAGGTTTTCCCACTTCACCTGAAGATACCTGAGACTGAGCTTCTTGTGTGCAAACATGCACACCCTCTACAGACTTCAGTCTTGCAAATGTGTCTTAAAACCTTTCTTCCTGAGCAAATGTGTGCAAATTCGTGATGGATACGAACCACTTTCATTACAATCACAGTGATATAAAGTGCTCCATGGTGATTTTATCGCTGCATATCTGTTGAGAATATTTTTCTTTCACATGCTCCTCCCATCTATCTCTACTGTGCATGTAATCTTAAATTAGAACAAGCTTTCTCTCTGGAGCAGTCTAAACGTGTCATTAATTTGTTGAACCCGAAATGGATTATTCCAGTATTGCTTTGCCACTTCCTCTGCTCTTCAATATTGGGTGGGTCTGAACAGGTATGGACTTGATGTCTGACACATTATCAGTAAAAGAAAAAGAAAAACCCCGAGGAGCTGTAAATGAGATTTGGCCACAGTAAAATACTTTAACATATATTGCAGTTTTCCCTCATCAGCTTCAGGTTATGATGAATCACTTGGAATTAACAAAATCATTTCCCTGCTATAACCCCCCCAACCCCACTAGATACCACTGCTTATGCAATGGAACACCCCCCCCCCCCGGTCTTCCTCCTTTTTGCAGTTCCTACCCTCCTCAGATCTGCTCCAGAAGGTTGAGAGAAGCCCTGGAACAGTTTGGGGGCAGCATGGAGGGAGGAAGAATGCTCCATTGTACAAGTGAAAAGTTGATGGAACATTCATGTAGCACTACTTGGGATACAACCCAACTGAAACATTTACAAATATAAAAATAACTTCACACCCAGTACAGATACCAACTGGTTCAGAAGTATCAGAAATAATACCTCATGAATAACACTAAACAGACAATATTCAATATTTAGCCATATTTTACTCTGAGTTCCGCTTTAAAATCTGCAGCATTTCTTCTAGGAAAACTTGTAATTTGTTCAGGCAAACAACCTGCCAACTTTAGGCAGTCTCAATTAGGTCTAAAATGGCTTTAATTTCCTTTAGCGAGATAATTCCACTGCCAGATTCTTCAGGTGTTCTCTCTCTCTCTCTCTCTCTCTCTCTCTCTCTCTCTCTGATCTCTAGAAGCTCATTATTGCCATGATGGAGGTCTTGCATCTTTAAAAATGTTGAAAAGTTTGAGAAACTTTCCAAAGAAGCCTAGAGGGACAGGAGGTTTTTTCCTCCTTGTGTTTTGTCTACTTGGAGAGTGGCTTGATGCAACTCTATTAATAAACTGCAGATTTTTTAGAAGGTGACAGCTGGTGGGATAATATAATGGACAAGCCTGCAAAGCGCGCTTCCAGAAACAAACTGTTCAAACTGCAAATAAACACTAAGTGGGTACACAGAATCACACTTTCCCAGGATGTTAATGTAAATTTTGTAATTTGCATTTTCTATCAGGAATGGCTGGAGGACCTTCAGCAAACAAAAGTTACCTGTGCTTATCCAGTTGAAATTAATGGCGTGTACATTTTGAATCTGTCCATGTTTAACTTGGTTCCTTTTAATGGGATCCCCGCCCCCAGTATTTGTGCATAGGATTCCAGATTGCTATCCTGAGAATAAGCCCCATTTACTTCAGTTAACACGCCTAGGATCTGGCATACTTGCCTGCAAGTGCACCCCAGTGAATACATTAAAACTTACTTCTGAGTAAGCATGCATAGGATTGTGCTGTTTGTGCAATTTTAAGCTAGAATTTTAACTCTAAATCTTCTCCTTCCTTTGGAGAAGATTCTGCAGAGCTGAATCCAACAAATATTTGTGTTATGAGGTACAAAAAACCCCACACTTCTTGATGAAATGGATGTGTTCATATAACTTACTTATATCAGTTTCAGAAGGTCCCCATTCCAGTGCCGGATTTACATATCAGCTAATCAAGCTATAGCTTAGGGCCTCACTCTCTTGGGGTCCCCCAAAAAATTTAAAGGAAAAAACCCTGGATGTACATTTCCAAAATATAAGATAAAAATAAAATAAAATAAAACCTACATACAGCAACAGTGCTTTGTGTTGTGTAGGCTCCCATGATGTACCGGTAAGTAATGAGCCCTGCATATAGCATATATTCAACACAATAAACAGTGACAATTTGTTGTTGACAAAGGACAGATGGACATATAAAGGGCCCCATTACCTTCAGTAGCTTAGGGACTCATCAAACTGAAATCCAGCCCTGCCCCATTCTGAAAAGAATTTAAGTGGAGATGCCAATTCTTTTCCCCAGAGACTTTGTCTCCTTAATTATTTCATTACATTTAAGAAGTAGGTTTACTTGGGCTCAGGAGCAGATCTCTAAGCAGCCACCTTTCTCACTGCTCACCCATATGCCTCAAGCACATCCCTTTTGTGTGTGGTGGAGCTACTGCTACCTCACTGAAGTGAATGAGGAAACACTTGAAGACACAGAAGCTCTGCCTGGGTATCAAAACCTCCCATCCCCTCAAGGAATCAAGACGATCTATAATACACCACAGTGATTTCATTGGCATTTACCTCTATGGCATACTGTGCTAGCTAGAATTTTATCAGCTTTTATGGAGCTCCCTTCAAAATGAAGAGAAATTTCTTCTGTCTCATTTGTTCTTGAATGGAGAATTTATGCACTCTTTAAGGCCCTAAATCAAATAGAAATGGTTTATCTTAAAAGCTAGAATTAAAAGCTCCGTTTAACTGTCTGTTCGGTTTCATGATCCATGACAGCTTTTATCTGATGAACAATACAAGTGTTAAGAATATAAGGCGTATAAATAGGAGCTAGGAAAATGACAGCGTGATAATGTTTACTTGCCTGCTAATGAACATATATTGTGTGGGTAAATGGGTAATTGATAGGTAAGAGAACGCTGTGAAAAAGGGAATACAGTTTTCAGAAAGCAAGTGCCATGTAATTGCTAAAACTACGAAAGGGATAAACAGCAGTGGAACATATTGATATGATGATGACTGAAGTCATCTAAGGATGGATGTTGAGGAATGACTCATGTGTGCTTCTTGGGCCAATAATCTACAAGGCAGATTATGAACCTGAAAATATGGAGGTGTTAGACTAATGACAGACACTTCCTTAAAATACTTGGACAGCTGTATCCATCCTACTGATGAGCTTCAGACTTTGTAGCTCTAGCAGGGGAAAGGAACAGCAACAGTATTGGCCCAGGACAAATAAATTGCTCGCAGATGCCATGTAAAAAGCCGTTTGCTGCCCTGCTTCTGACTTCCCCCTGTAATAAAAGCATTTTGCATGACTCAGTTGAGCCACACACAGGCTGAGTTGCATGATGGAGAGCTGAGTCACTATGAAATTGGATGAAATTGCTGATGCAGGGAGACAATTTGCCCACTCGTGCTAGTGAAGGGATTTGGACTCATGAACCTGGAAGTCACTTCTGAAGTACAGTGGTTCATAGGCAAGGGGTAGCCAAGGTGCTTTCCTCCAGATAAGAACATAAAGACATAAGGAAAGCACTACTGATGAGAACAAAGGCAACATTTCCTCATGGGGAGTCACTGCATCCTCTTGATCATCATTTTGGTGGCTGTTTTCTGAAGCTTTTCATGAACTACTTGTCCTCTGTGGATTTGTCTAGTCTTCTGTTAAAGTCATCCAAGTTGAAGGCCATCACTATACCTTATGGGAGTGAATTCTATAGTTTAACAATGCGCTCTGTGAAGTAGTTTCTTTCACCTGATTTGTCCAACTTTCAGCTTCAGTGCATGACCTCAAATGCTAGTAGAGAGGGAGAAAGAACTTCTATGTAGCTACTTTCTCTCACCATGCATGATTTTATACAGCTCTATCATGTCTCCTTTTTTTTTTAAAGGAAAAAAGGGAGTAAGAGTCCCAAATGCTGTAACATTTTGGGGGAACTACAACTCCTATCATCCATGATCATTGCCCAAGCTGGCAGGGAATAATGGGAGTTGTAGTCCAAAAGGTCTAGGTAGCATCAGATTGGTTTCTCCTAGGTGAGGTTGTTATGTTTAGATATAATTTGGGAAGTTTGATACTGTTTTTGTGTGTGTATAGAATGTAGATTTGGAGTAGAAACAGCAGTGAGCTATTCCATTCTGAAGCCATGTGCAAACACAAATGTGCCACAACAGTTCTTATCTGCCTTATCTTTTAACTTCTGAAAGCTTGGAGCAAGAGACCAGCAGGGACTGAATGGGGCTTGTCAAACTTAAACAGAAGTGTCTGGTCTGGGACACCAGGTGGCACTGCACAACAAAACACACATGGTTAGGCTGTACAGGCTTCCTGCTTGTACTGCAATGCTAATGGCCACTCCATCGTTTTGAAGTCCTCATTCTTTTCTTAAAATGTAATGCTAGGGTATGTTAGATTGCTACACCCAGAAAATTCTACATGCGTCTTTTTGGCTAAATAATTAAGACAAACAGTTAAGCTGCATCTAGATCTTCTTACATCTGATATATTCAGAAGCCATAAGAAGCCATGAAATGGAAGATGTCTAGGAACTTCCAAGATGAGTGCCTAAAGTTTAGGATGAGTTGCCAGATGATACTTTTCTTGCAAAATGGAATTAAAAACGGAATCCCATTGCTAGCTTTCTAACAGAAGCAATGGCAGTGGCAAAATCAATAGCAGCAGCAATAGCCGCAGGAGATGGGCAAGATCTCTGAGATTTGCCTCAGATTAACTAGGAAATTACTCAAGACCACCCTGCCATGGTCTCCACCTTGGGCAATTTCTCCGAACCATTCCAAAGGCTTAGAAAAAGTACTCCTCCATCTCCCTGCCCCCATACAAGCTAATGGAGCAACTTTACTCTATTAGCTTACTTTGAGTGAGAGAACCCTAAACGGATAAATTTGAGCGGAGATTATTTAGCTGTGATTCCTGCATTACTGGGGTTGCACTAGATGACTCCTGAGTCACTTGCAATAGTCCTATTCTGTGATTCTATGAGCTGGGAAGAGGCATCAGTGAGAGATGACAACCTTCCCCACCTTCGGATTTTACCACTAGAGGGGTCCCCCTTCCCAAAACATGGACGTGCATGGGGGTGCGCGTTTATTTGTAGGTATGAGAGACATTCTTAAGGAATAAACCTAGCATTTTTTTCTGTTTCAGATTTCAATGTGAGCTGGAGATGTCAAGCTCTCCTATTTTTGGGAGGTAGACTTTAATGAGCCCCTCAAGGTACTTTTCCAAGTTTGGCTCAGAAGACATATGCTGGCGTCTCTAATGGCAGCTGCAAAATCCCTGCAAAATCTGTTGGGATTGTCATTTTTGTCACACATTGAAACAGCAGTTAATATTCTCCAGGAACTCTAGGAACTAGACCTTTCAAGCACTTATTTTATCAGGTAACAAGTGCCAAGATTGGATCTTTAGTAGGTTTCAGAATCTAACATTATACCTGTGATATTACAACTGCTTGTCCATGAAATAGGTCATCAGTTTGTCATGTGTCTTCTCTCTCGCGCTTTAGGACTCTTATTAACAGGCTTTACAAAAAACTGCAAAGCCCAGACAGTACCTTTCTCACCACCTCACTTCCATTTTTGTTTGAACGTTACCTATCCCATCATCACTTCTCATTGGCTGACCCCACCCTTATATAATGTAGACAGGAATATGTCTCATTCTGAGGTTGACCACACCACTTCAGTCTCCATAGTTCTCAGCACACTTGGTAATCAGTACATCTTAACTAGCAATTGTGGAAGCAACATCAGAAGTTGGAGAATACCGATGATACCCAGGGACTAATTCATACATGAAAAAATATATGGTGCAACCCATTTGGACACATCAGACTGCAGCATGTTTGAACATTTCCCATCTCTCTCTCTCTCTCTCTCTCTCTCTCTCTCTCTCTCTCTCTCTCTCTCTCTCTCCCTCTCCCTCTCCCTCCCTCTCTCTCTCTCCAGTGGTACCTCGGGTTAAGAACTTAATTCATTCTGGAGGTCTGTTCTTAACCTGAAACTGTTCTTAACCTGAGGTACCACTTTAGCTAATGGGGCCTCCTGCTGCCACCGCGCCGCCAGAGCACAATTTCTGTTCTCATCCTGAAGCAAAGTTCTTAACCCGAGGTAATATTTCTGGGTTAGCGGAGTCTGTAACCTGAAGCGTCTGTAATCTGAAGCGTCTGTAACCCGTGGTATCTATCTATCTATCATCTATCTATCTATCTATCATCTATCATCTATCTATCTATCTATCTATCATCTATCTATCTATCTATCATCTATCTATCTATCTATCTATCTATCTATCTATCTATCATCTATCTATCTATCTATCTATCTATCTATCTATCTATCATCTATCTATCATCTATCTATCTATCATCTATCATCTATCTATCTATCTATCTATCATCTATCTATCTATCTATCTATCTATCTATCTATCTATCTATCTATCATCTATCATCTATCTATCTATCATCTATCTATCTATCTATCTATCTATCTATCTATCTATCTATCTATCATCTATCTATCATCTATCTATCTATCTATCTATCTATCTATCATCATCTATCATCATCTATCTATCTATCTATCATCTATCTATCTATCATCTATCTCTATCGATCATCTATCTATCATCTATACCATTACCATGACAGGTTAGTTTTGCATGTGTGGAGGTATTTTTGTTCTTTGTTTTTACACATCTCAGTTTGCATTCCCAGGTATCCCCTCCGATGTTTAGTTTAGCTCTTTGAAAACATATGAGCTGTGGATATGATGGCGCTATCTGTCTGTCTTGATGTGACAGGAAAATACCTCTCTCTGTTCTCCCCTTTCCCTGTAACTGTATTGTTTCTTTATGTGCATGTTTTATAAATGGAAAATAATAATGATGAAAAGGTAAGCAATGAATTTAAAAATTAAGAATTAGATACATTTCTAAATATACTTCCATGTGAGAATCTTTTTCCCAATAGTTTTGAACGTCCTCTCACTCTGAAAATGATTTTGGCAGTACTAATTTGAGATTTTGCCTTTATAGTCTTTAATCCCATGACTAAAGCTAGCTTTGGTTTTGAGAGAAACCTGGCATATATTAAATATCTCTGCATTTGGATTTATCGAGTAGAATTATTAGGACTTCACTGTGAGAAACAGATTTAGTATTTAATTATTAACAAAAATATGAATTGGATAAAATTGCTAGTCTTTGTTATTTGATGAACAATTCTTATTTTAACAATATGTAATTTAAATGGATCTGTTTCCATTTATACATGCAGATGAGATGAGAGGAGGGAAGCATGAATTTCCAGTTTGGGGGAAACTGTGTGATTGATTGTGCTGCCTCAACAATTAGTGGAAGCATTGCCCTGGGCCTCAAGGGAGTTAAGTGGGGATTTTTTTTCTTTTACAACACCTGCCTAATAAAGTCTAATTGATTATGTAACTGGAGAATGACTGTGGCTCCCAGTAATAGCTTCAAATCTAGAGAACCTTGGGCACAAAAGGAGACCACCTGTGCCTATGAATAAACAATGCCTACTGCAAAGGCTATAGGTGAATAGCCGGATGCCACCTTTCACAGCTCGGATCAGAGAAGTTGGAGATTTGCCCACCTCCAGGCCAGTCTATTCATATGAATGCCTTAGTTCCTGCTCTGGGTACCTCCCACTGATTGGGGTGCCAGGTTTTATTTTCCAAGACTTTTTTTAAAAAGCCAAAACATTTAGTTATGATGAATTAGTTTTATGGTATGGTATTCACTATTTTAGTGTTTTATACTTTTAGGGTGTTGCTTTAATTGATTACTTAAGCCACCCTGAGAAAAGGCATTTGAAAGGTGGAACATTTGTTAAAAAAACAGACATAGAACATTTCCTCCCTTCCAGCACACCACATATTAACCCTGGAGAAATCTTCCCTCATATATTAACTCCTTGTGCTAGACTGGAGTGGATAGACTAACTTGGGGCCATCTTCATGGGCACATTTACACAATTTACTCTGACTTCTATGCATAGCTGTCAACTTACAGATTTGAAAATAAGGGACCAGCAGCCAAAATAAGGGATTTTCCAAGCACTTCTGAGCCCCACCAAGCCAAAGGCAGAAAGCCCAGCCAGGAGCCAAATGAAGCCTCAAGCAGTGGTTCCCACAGCGCAGCAACCCAGCAAAGGGAATGCAGCAAGGAAAACCACCGTCACCTCTCCGCTGGGAAGCACTGAGCAAAGGCGAGTCCCCAAGCAATGTGGCCAATTTGATCAGCACAAGGCATGCAAGCTCCACCGCCCCCAGTCGTTCTTAGACTCTTTATTGGGTGAGCAACGCAGCCAAGCAACACAGTTGGAGCCTCCCTCCTCCCTGACCGGCAGGGAGGGAGGGAGAGGAGCTGCTTCCTTTGAAACCCGGGAAATTTAAGGGACATCATCAATAAGGGACAGCAGCACTGGGAAAAGGAACTTTCCCGCCAAATAAGGGACGGTTGACAGCTATGCTTCTATGATCATAAAGGAGGAAGGGTTTATTTATGAGAAAGGCAAAGAGAGAATCTAGGAATGGGTTGGCATGCTTTGGCATTGCCTGTGAGTAGATATAAGTAAAACTTCCCTGGCTAAGGCTGTTTTTCATAGCTTTAAAAGGGGTTTAGCTATTCATGGAGGCTAAAGGCCTACTAGCCACTAAGGTCACAAGTGAGAATCACATGTGGGGAGAGCTATTTCATTCATTTGCTCCTTGCGCTCTTCCCACAGGTGTTTGGTTGGTTTGTGTGAGAATGCTGGATTAGATGGGCCTTTCCCCTGATTCAGAAGGGCCTCTTCTTTTGCACTTTTCCTGTCTATGATATGACAATTGGATCTAAGGTACAGAAGTCAAATTATGGTTGCATTCCTGCGATCAAAATTGTGCACCTGGAAGTGCTCCTCAGTGAGATGTAAAGTTCTGTTCTTTCTTAGTCACTGGGCATTGATTTTTTTTAAAAAAAATCAGACTTATTAAGAGTTCCTTTTTCTAATGCACAGAGCCGGCATTTAGCATGTTTTTGTTTTCTGTAGGTGTTATTTAATAGCTTAAGGAACCTTGGGGTTATCAAACCAGTGGCTGTTGCAAGAGAGCTTTCTGGTTGTCAGGGCAACTGAATATTAGTGACTAACAAACAGCTTTTGCTGACTCCCTCCTTGCCTTTCCACCCCAAATAATCTTTCAGTGTCCCAAGTTGATTCATGAAGACATGCTAAGCCACCTGATCTGGCTAATTTTGACTGGAAGTGTGGGGAAGTATTTCTGATTCTTCCCTTTCCTCAAACCTTTATATTGTATAATATCTTACAACATAATCCTACTCATATTTTTCAAGAAATTGGTCCCACTGAGTTTAATAGGACTTACTCTCAAGTAAGTGTGGGTAAGATTGTAGCATGAATCATCTTGAAAATAAATGTTAATCTTAAAGTGACCACAGTTTTTGCATGTGCGAGACATCTTATTGGCAATCTGATAACATTAAAAAATATCAAAGTGAGATTTTGACTACCACACAACATCATATTTCCTGACTTTTATGCCAGGATATTAATCACTAGAAATCAACAGCCTCATTTACAGAACATTATTTTTGACTATGTATTGCATGCCCAGATATTCCTTCTTGTCCTCAAATAAATACTAATAAATTTCTTTGTTACTTGCCTGGCAGGAGTAGGGGGAAATGATCTGTACTGATTAATTCTTGTAATTAAAAAAAAGGTGAGAAAGAATCTTATGGACATTAAAGACAAACAGATTGCATATGGTATAAAAAGTTTTCATGGATTTCTGCCATAATAAAGGTGTTAGGATTGTATCCAACATTAGTCATAGCCAGAGCCAGAGCCAACTCACTGTTTGTGCTTGCAAAAGTCTTAGTGTGGTTATACTGCTTCATGTCTAATCACTGCATATCCCATAAATGCTAGAGTTGTTCAGTGGAATCCCTGATCTGGACCTTGTGTAGAAATAAATGAACTTCCCACCCCCAAAATGAATTCCAAAGCTTTTTGCAGAATAGTCTTAAGCTAGTTTACAAATAAACATTACATGAACAAAATAACAAAGTAACATTGCAAAGAAGCATTGTAGTTCAGTAAACTTTCCACTCTCTGGTTCCAGAGAGAGATCCTAAGCTTGTACATCATTGCAGAGCATCTCTTCTAGTGCTGCTGCTACTAGCCCTCTCTCAAGTTTTCTCTCTTGCTGGGAGAGCTGCAGCTCAGGTTTCCAGGATGAGTAATCAGGTACCTTAACTCGCTGAAATGGGGGGGAAAACACCATACTTCCGCTTTCACCCAGAGTGGAACCTCTCACTTCTCTTTATAGCATTCCAAATACCTGTACAATGAATTCAAACACAGCATTATATGTACATTAAACATAACTTTAACAATAACTTCCTGCTGAAATCCTGTAAATGTTTATACCACAAATATTCTGGGATATTTTTGTCCTGCTTTTCTTGTGCTATATTCTGTCTGGACAGCAATAATGTGGTAGCATTGGGGAAGCATCGCTGAAGAATCTAAAGCAGAATAAATCCAACACAAATTCACTATATTATGCCAAGAACATGTTGCAAAATATACCCACAATGAAACGCCAGTCTGGAGGGACCCTAAAGGACATGATTAATTTAGGTCATTATTTGCAGTGGGTTTGTAGAATGTAGTTGACTACAACTGTTTAGTTTTTAAGGTGCCGAAAGTCTCTCTCTCTCTTTTTTTGTCTTCTGTTTTGGTTTTGCTGTAGCAGACAAACCCAGCTGCTCCTTTGGATTTGTATAAAAGATGGATGACCTTTATGAACAATCTCAGAAGGATTTAGGAAGCACTGGTTGCTGTTACTACTTCTACTACTACTTTTCTAGCAAAATGATAATGATGCACTTTTCCTTATTCTTACAGAACATTAAGACTTCGATACCTGGGCAGGAATTATTCCCCCTTGATATGAAACAATGAAAGTATGTCGATGATTGCAATATTCCTTTGGATGCTAAGGAATTTACTTGAAATGCCACTTCCAGGTTCTTCTTATTTCTCCATTTACTTCCTCTCATCTCCCTCCTTACTTTAAGTACAGAACCCTTACTTTTATAAATATGTAGATACCTGCTGGCTGTTCTTCGTAGAATATATTGAGAGTGATGTAATATGACGTGTCACTGTTTCCCAGACATTCCAGATAGTGTGGCCTGTGGAAAGCTTCTGAAAGACTTGTTGCACTGTTGTGAGCAGTGCAGGGCATTTTTTTTTTTAAGTTTTAAAAAACCAAGAGAGGAAAACACAGAAAACCCACAGCTATCTTGTAATAGCTTGTAAACACAAAAAACCCACTGCTTACTTAAGTGTAGTAAGCAGACACTACCCTCCAAGCATTGGATGAATTTCTTTCTGCCAGCCACAATAGGGGAGGAAGCGATGTTTTGCTCCCACCCAACAAATGATTGAAAAAGAGCTGACTGAAGTGTTCAAGTCAGCTCTAAAAGTGGTTAAAAATACTAGTTCTTAGAAACAGAATATGCAGCGGAGGACTCGCAGTCATCACATCCACATCATACATTTAAAACACTCTTATACCACTTTAGCAATCCTGGAGATTTGTTTGTTAAGGATGTTAGGAATTGTATCTCTGTGATGTCAGCACCTTTGACAAACTACAGCTCCCAGGATTCTTGGGGGGACTTTTTGACCAGGATTGTTAAGTGACAATAAGGTTTTTTAAAAATGCCGGGTGTGGAGGTGGCTGATTTATGAAGCCACCAGACTTGCCTCAAAGAGCCAGTGGAGCCTGCTAAGAAACAAAACCATGCCTCCTATTTTCTTTAAACTTCTTCTTGAATGCCTTAGTAGTCCTGCTCAGGGCAATCTCTCAAGGACTTAACCTTAAATCTCTTTCATAAGCCAAGTAATTTGGCATAAGGGAATACTTGATTTGTAACATTTTAAACGATTTGCTTAATCACTGCTTTTCCTACAGATACCAGCTCCTTCAGGGATGGTGTTCAGAATAACCTTCTGCTTCAGTTGTTTAGCTTCATTCTAAACAACAACAATAAAATAGGCAACTTCTTTAGATTGGCGTATTTCCCCAGTTGCATACTGTGACCAGTTGTGGGAGGTGGAGTAGGGTGGCAGGGCTGCTTACAGGGAAGAAGAGTAGGAGCAAGGAGGTGGCAAGGAGGTCAGCACTGTGCAAACTGGCACAGCACTGGCAGAGTGACATACTGGATCCACTGGGACATTTGCACAACACATTAAGATGTGCAGTGCCAGATTTACATATAAGCTAAACAAGCTATAGCTTAGGGCCTCACTCTCTTAGGTAAAGGTAAAGGGACCCCTGACCATTAGGTCCAGTAGCGGACGACTCTGGGGTTGTGGTGGTCATCTTGCTTTACTGGCCAAGGGAGCCGGCGTACAGCTTCTGGGTCATGTGTCCAGCATGACTAAGCCACTTCTGGCGAACCAGAGCAGCGCACGGAAACACCGTTTACCTTCCCGCCAGAGCAGTAGCTATTTATCTACTTGCACTTTGATGTGCTCTCTTGGGGCCCCCAATAAATTATGATTCTTTGTAAACTGTGTTTCTAAAGGAACATTTGTTATTGCCAAATGCCAATGTGTTTGCATTGTTAAAATTATTTTTTATTCATAACAAACTTAAGTTAGAGCTTAATAAGCATTCCACTATTAATATACTTCTTAATTGTATTTCACTATTAATATATTTCTTCTTAATTGTATTTCAGTTCAACAATTACTTTGATAAAATACATATTTTGTTATGTGCAAATGGCTTTAGATACCAATTGGGTCCATAAATTGCCATATAGCATATATTCAACACACAAAAAACAGTGACAATTTGTTGTTGACAAAGGACAGCTGGACATATAAAGGGCCCCATTACCTTCAGTCGCTTAGGGCCTCATCAGACCTAAATCCGACCCTGTGCACATGCCACAAAGGGCTGAACTTCTCATTGGCGAAATGAAATAGTATTTAGAAAAGTTATCGTTGGAGGCAGCTGCTATAAAAAGATTAGGCAGAAAATGCTTCCTGTTATTGTGGCTCGTTCTGCAGTCATGGCTGCCTTGGCGCAGTCTTTGTTTCCTCAGCAGGTGATTACAGGAAAGGAAGGGCAAGGAACGGATGGGAAGGCATGGAGGACCTCGAACTCTTAACATGCTCAATTATGGTAGCGTTGTCACTTCTCTGGCATTAAGCTTTAACAACTGCATGGCTGATATTCAACAGATGCAACCTTTTCCAGCAAGGACAGTGGTAGGGAAGCTAAATTAGTTGAAGATCTGCCCGTCATGCAGTGATAAAAAGCATACAAACCCCTTGCCGAAAACAGATAGCAGCTGGACATGCCAGCAACACCTCTGAAGAAAGCAGAAAATAAATTATGTTTCGGGTCAATCAACATTGACTGGGTTACTTATCCTATTCAAAAATTCTGTTTTCACCCTCTAACCCAGTGGAGAAATAGAACTGGCTAGCCTTAGGCTGCAATCCTAACACCACATACCTGGGAGTAGGGATGGGGGAGAAATTTGATTTGGCTCACATTTAAAGCCAAATCTATCAAATTCACACATTCTGAACAGTAGGAGGACTGAAACAATCATCCTCTGAAATTCACACCTATATGAATTTTGCAATGTAGTTCCCCAGCCAAACAACGTTTCAAAAATGCATATACTAGGGGAAAGTGTACATAAAAATGAATATGTGAGTGAAGGTAACATACAAGCATATTTGCTTAAACATGCGGTTTTAACTAACCCAGCCTGATGATGACAGCTGAGGGAAGAGCCTGTTGATCTCTTAGTAGGACCCTAGGCCTGAACATGAGATTAATACACAATATCGCTTCCATGTTGAGCACCACTTTGCTCTCTGTAAATGCTCACAGAGTAGTATACCTAGGGATTCGTAATATACTTTTTAGTTACCCACTGCTATAGCATCAGTTTAAGTCATCTCTGCTGAGCTGAATTGGGCGAACATACTGGTGCTGCTTTTGTTTTATTATCCTCAAGCTGCTTTCTGCCACTTAAATAGACTTGATGCCTTGTAGGCTTGCTCTGCTTCAAGGCACACGGCAGCAATCTGCTTGCTCTGCGTATTCTGACCACTGTCATTTCCTCACTCTCTGTCACTTTCCTTCTGGTGGACTCCGGGTAGCATGGGCAGGCTCCCAGTCACTTCATCTCCATGCTTGATGGAGCTCACTTGCTCAAGGTCTGCCTCACACACGGTCCTTCTGGTGGCTTGCGATAACTTCTTTGTTTCTCGGAATAATGAATGCACACACTACGAAAGGCGTTGAAACCAACCTACGTGCGGCAAATGTGAACCTCATCCCGACCCTCAGACTTTACATAAGTATGGCTTTTCAAAGCATTCTTGCACTCCCATTGTGAGGCTGCTAATTGTATCTCCCAGTTGACAGGGTTATTATATATTTCATGTACAGTGTCACATCCGCATTCCCACACAGAGGAATTTTAGCTGTCACCCAAGCGGTTTTGAATAGGAAGCAGGAAACGGTGGCACTCATAACAACAAAAACACAGCCCCAGTGCCATAAAAGGTTTTTACGGACTATCTGGAGAAATGAAGCTGCTACAACAGGCATCTTCGAGGAGCTGCACAGAAATAATCATTTTATCTTAAAGCTCTTTTTTCTAAATAATAATGAAAAGTCTTAGAAGTGGTTAGGAGATCTCTCTTGATCCTCTGCTCATGTCAAAGGCCCAGCCTAACCTTTGACTCTGGCTTTAAGAAGTATTTGAGGGTGGAATTGTGGGTGCATTCAGCCATGGGGAATATTGCATTAGTTTTCCTGCTAATAATACTAGTGCTTCTGTCTTGCTTTCTAATCTTCCCTTCACACTGCAGTACCTGTTGTGTTATAGAACTGTGGCTTTTTCATTGATATACTGGCATGTCATGCTAAATTTCGTTCGCACCAGTGAGCGTGGCGTGATGCCGCAATGAACATTATGGGACAAGATCCCTATTCCCCCATCCTTTCCGCACATGCATGCTTCCGTTCCCTCATGATAACAGCAGGACAGAACTGTGTGCCAATATACCAGCCCACATTTCATCACTTGCTATCGTGCAAAGATGCTGCTCAGGCTTAGGTAGAAGAATAAACACTGGGTGGGAAGCAGGGCTGGATTTAGGTTTGATGAGGCCCTAAGCTACTGAAGGTAATGGGGCCCTTTATATGTCTGGTTGTCCTTTGTCAACAACAATTTGTCGCTTTTTTTGTGTTGAATATATACTATATGGTAATTTATGGACCTACACAACACAAAACACTGTTGCTGTATGTAGGTTTTATTTTATTTGTTTTTTATCTTATATTTTGGAAATGTACATCCAGGGGTTTTTTTCTTTAAATTTTTTTTGGGCCCCCAAGAGAGTGGGGCCCTAAGCTATAGCTTGTTTAGCTTATACGTAAATTCAGCACTCCTGGGAAGTAAAGCCTACCATTCTTTATTTGAAGCTCCTGGTTCTCTGCAGAAGGTGCATCCTTTAAATGGATGAAATAAGCTGTTGCATTTAAGTCCTTCTGCCACTTGTCCACAGTGCTACTAAGTCTTCCTATGGTGTTATGTTTTCCTCTCAGTATGGCAGTATGTTATTTCATTCTGTATGTCATGTTGTGTCTTATTATCTTAATAGGATTGAGTCGCATAAATTGTGAAATAAACGCCAGGTCGCTTTCTAGTTAAGGAGCATCCAAGAAGCATGCATTGCTCACTTTGTAAAAGGTGAATTTCCTTTACCTTCCCCTCCCACCAGCTGTGCTGTTCCAGAACACTTAATTTGTCTTCATTAGGAAAGATGTTCTCAGGCAAATTGTTGTTACTTGGCCATAGAAGTTCACTTCTATGGCCAAGTCAGATCTGTGCTGACTGTTGAATATAAGCCCATCTGACTGGTGCAAACATTCTGAGTGTATCAATCAGAATTTTTAGTGCAATACATCAGTTCCATGTTATTGAGCTTTTTTCAAAGAGATTAGTTTGTCATCAGTGCATATACCAGTTCCAGGACTCCAATTCTGTTTTGCACTGTGTAAACCAAGAAGAAATCAAGCTGGATACATTTCTGGAATCCTGCAAGGGGTTCGTAGCAATAGCTCAAATTGGAATCGGATCAGAAATCATGCACTTTCTTGATAACTATTCACAGTGGTGTAGGAAAGGGCAAGAGGAGCTTTTTTTTTAAGAGCAGAAGTGATATAATTTTCCCGAGTGCCTGGGGAAATGATGGGTTCTCCTTGCTATGTTAAGTAAGGGATAGAAGGACCTGTCTTCCTATCTTAAATCCAGTTTGCCCTGTTTCTGCAGCAGTTTGCACAAAAAAACCTCATGAAAATTCTTCTGTGTTTTAGTGCAAATTTGTCCCAATCAACATATTTTGTAGGCAGTTTTGACTAATGTACATTGTTTTGCAAACAATGTCACTTAATATAATGCATTTTAATGTGCTATTTTCACTATTACTGTTCATTTTTATATACATTTCCCCCTAACATGTGCCTTTTTTTTTAAAAAAAAAACAATCAACACTGGTTGGAGAACTGCATCATAAATTTTGGATAAGTGTGAATTTTGAAGTATGTCTACGTTCAAGTTCTTGCATTGTTTCGAAACATGCAAATTTGATTCATTCCTCTTAAAATATGAATTGAATTCAACCCCCCCCCCCAATTCCTAATGGCAGGTGAATGAGGTCATAATGAGGCATTCAAGTTGTAACATGCTAGCTTGCTTACTAGTCTATGACTGTCAGGTGATCCTTATACAGATTGAATCCCCACAGCTCCCTGCATTTTTTAAACTGGGTGGGGGAGACATGGCTTTGGGGACTATCATGCTGTTCTCCTGCACTTCAGAAAATACCACTGCACTAGAGAATTTGTGGGAAATATCTCTTTTCTGAGAGTTCTCCCTTAGTTTTTAATATAGGCATATGCACACTGATGGTGCCAAGGACATGTGCCTTATCATAATGTTCTCTGGGAATTGTAATTCCTAGCAAAGTTGTGGCAACCAGCCAGCTGAAAATTAAACTGTCCTCTCCACTCCCCCCAAAAGGCTTTTTGACTGGGATAAGGAACAACGGTCATGTAAAGGGTTTACAACCAATGACTGAGTGGATAGGCCCACATGGAGAGGGTTCTTTAAAGAAACCAGGCTTGTTTGCTTGGGTGGTCTGAGCAAGTACTTCACAGGGATCTGTGAGAATATCAGCAAGAGGAAGGGATTTAACTTTTGCGCCTGTGCCTGTACAGCATCTGGTTTCGGGTGTCTGGCTGCTGAATGCATATGAGCAGAACCTTGTTCAAAATTCCAAGCTGGAAAAACATGTTTTGGGGAGAAATACAGCTTGCTTTGTAATACAGCCACTTGTAGCAGGTTAGACAAATCTGTATTCCGGACCAGGTAATTATGAACTTGAGTGATATCAGCAGCTGGGGGAGGGAAACAATTTTGAACAGAAAACCCAGGCGCTGGGGAAAGAGTTAACCACTTGCCCGGAAGCTGTTTTTCTTTTAAACACATCCACCCATGCGTTAGCCTTTCATGCCTAGCAATGAGCCCCCTTTCCCAAATTCCTTCATGGGACTGTCCATCCTACTGTAGATCTGATGCTATTGTGGTCCAGCGCACAGCTGTAGGCAAAATGCTTTCAGGAATTACCTTGGCAACTGCCTCTCTCCTCTTCTTTCCTCCTCTCCCTTTTGGGCTGCAACCCAAAGCCTTGCATGTACTCTTTTTGCTCCTTTCCCTTGGAAATACCATTTCTGCAATGTAATTTCTTGGCAGAGAAGTTTCCTTTTTCTTTCTTGCTTTTTTTTTGTATTCCAGACTTCAGCCTGAAGCAAATTAGCTACAATGAGTTCTGAACTATTGGAAATAAGGCTTTATTGGGAAAAGCTGACACCAGCTTAATGAATGTACTGCAGGAATGAGACTGGCTCCTGCTCAACAGCAAACTGCTTTCCTCTTTATCTGTACCAGGCCTCCCCAACCCTGTGCTCTCCAAGTCTTGCTGGCATTCTACTCCCATCAGCCCCAGCCGGCATTGCCAATGGTCAGGGATGATGGCAGTTGTAGTCCAGTCACCTGGAGGCAGCTACACAGTGGACAGGTGTAACATGAATGAGAGGCTAAAGGCAGGGTGGACACATTGATTTTCAACAAATAACACAAGCCTGAGAGTTCTTGAGAACATTGGAAGCTTCCTTTTATGGAGTCAGATAATTAGTCCATCTAGCTGAGTATTATCTACAGTGCCAGACAGCAGCTCGTCAAGGTTTCAGGCAGCCCTATAATAGAGATGCTGGGATTGAACATGGGACCTGCTGCGTGCAAATCAGATGCTCCACCACTGAGCTACGGCCCTTCTGTTAGTTGTCTGGGTGAGCTCCTGTGAGTTATGCCTACAAGCAAAAAGAAAAATCTTTGTGTATTGGTCTTTGCCTCCCCCCTCCCCCCCGGAATGATATAGGCTCATTTTTGTTCTTGGTTGTCTGATGTGATCTTTCAAGAGCTCTACTGTCAGTATATGTGAAGCCATTTGGGAATGCATATCTCCAGATCTGGGGTGGGGGGAAGACTTCCCTCTTTGCAGCTTGCTGCAGTGTGCTGCAGCATATCGGCAAAAACCACCCCCTCTTGCCTTGTCTCCAGCAAGACACTGCCTTGTCCTACAAATTGCGGGATTTGCTTGTGCACTCCACTGTATCTTTAAGCTGTTGTCTCAGCTTTAATTGTCTCTCCCAAGGAGCCTGAAGAAAAAGGGGGGAAAGAGCCACTGAGGCGCTAAGTTCTTTGGCCCTGTGCATTTCCCTCCTTAAGTTCAAGAATCGGGGACTTTGAGATTAGCTTGTGCGGAGACGATTATGCACAGTGCTGCTGGAAATCCAACTTGCACGCCGCAAAACACAAGCTGCGGGGAACTGGGACCAATGGCAGCTCCCTGCGGTGTGCTTTCTGCAATGTGCAGAATCAAGTAAAATGCACCAGCCCACCTCACACATTACTGGATGCTGGCAAGGGCATGCTAAATCTTTCATGGGCCCCTCCTCTCCCAGTGTAATGTGTGGAGCTTGCCAAGACTGAAGCAAGCAAGCTCTGTTTCCAGACCAGTCTGATAACATAGCTGTGCAGTGAGTTTATGCGTCTCAGTTGCAGAACTGGGATGCATTACCCAGCTGTGGCCAACCTGGTCTGGCTTTCTGGAGACAGAAGCTCCCTACAGATAAAAAAAGGGAGTCTCTTGCTTAATATGAACCCTCAGCGATGCCTCAGAATGTGGATTCACATCCTGTACCACTTTGTTCTGCCTTTTCGATACTAGGCGACGGGGTGAGCTCCCGTTGTTCAGTCCCTGCTCCTGCCAACCTAGCAGTTCGAAAGCATGTCAAAGTGCAAGTAGATAAATAGGTACCGCTCCAGCGGGAAGGTAATTGGCGTTTCCATGCGCTGCTCTGGTTCGTCATGCTGGCCACATGACCTGGAAGCTGTATGCCGGCTCCCTCAGCCAATAAAGCGAGATGAGCGCCGCAACCCCAGAGTTGGTCATGACTAGACCTAATGGTCAGGGGTCCTTTACCTTTACCTTTAAAGGATTTGCAGAGCTAACACCATTTGTTAAAATAAAAAAGGCTCCTGAGGCTTTGGAAGCTGCTGGACTGCCAAAAATTCAACAGATAAATGCTTTCAGTGGCTACTAACTCTAATGGCTATGGTCTCCATCCACTGTCAGAGACAGTATGGTTCTGAATTCTGAAAACCACAGGAGGAAAGAGTGCTGTTGTGTGTTTTCCACAGGCATTTGTTTGGCCACTATGAGTGCTGGCAGGCTTCCCTTAGTGTTGTGAGCTTGTGGGGTTAGTCTGCATGGTGCCTGAGTGCCTTAAATTTTGGGGAGTCCTGGATCCATGAACCTGAGCCTACGATGGAGGGGCTCCCAGCATTACAAGCCAAGAGGGTCTTGCTTCTTCCATAGGCACAGCCTGAGAGCCAAACTGAGATCCAACATAGAGCTCTCTGCCTCTCGCTCCAGCCCACTGCTTTACTATCTCTGTTACCTCACTCCTAACCTCCTACACTAAGCTTCCAGCCAGCTTTGCTGCTTTTGGTTACACCCTCTCTACTGTAAGCTCTCTTTAGAGGGAGGGACTCTGCTCCATTGGCATCTCACTCCCAGTTTCTTTGACCCTTTGATGTCTTAATGGTCTATTACCCCAGGCTATCACCTTGTGCAAGAGGCTAGTCCTGGCTTAATTAGCTCTTCACACATCACAGGAATCACCAGCCTGGCTTAGTTAGTTTTTCACACATGATGATTCCAGAGGATTAGAAGCATGTAATGCACAGCTTAAATACACACAGGTCTAGCACAGTTTTAACACTAAGCCTATATTAAATTGTAACACTAGCTTGATCTGGGAATTCTAAGAGAAATCTAGCACCCACAACTCATATCACTATGTTATGTTCTTTCTCATACAGTGCTTTGCAAAATATACACATTGGCAATGTGTGCTTTTCACAAAGCCTTTGTTAGGAATATGGTAGAAAGCCTGCTTGAAATATCAGTATTATTCTAGCAGGGTTTAAATGACAGTTTATGTGCACAACCTGTTTGATAGACTAATTTGTATTAGCACTGGAGGGAAGCAGCTGCACTCCTTATAAAACAGCACTATAAATATTGTCACTGATTGCCAAATGACAACTTTGGGCTGTGGATATGCACTTGTGTGAGTGTGTGTGTGTGTATTCACACACACCCCTTATGTACTTGAATAACCCTCCTCTGTCAAATTAACACCTCTGTTGCCTGTCAAAAGCAATCAGTGCCTCCCACAAATTAGTACCTGTGATTGCAATGGAAGACTACTCTGCAGTGATACAGGTAATTGACAAGATGATTACAGTAATACCAACAGCATTTGCACCTGATTTGCACAGTTGTACTGAGTAAAATTATAAAACAAACAAAAGCTCCCCATTGTTTGATTCTTTAAGACAGTGGTGTGCAAGACACATTTTCTACATTGTGAGCAATATTCTTATAATGGAGAGGATAGCATACTATATATTGTTACATGCCACCCCACTATCCAAGCGGTGCAAGATTCCAGGAGTTCTAGGCACTCATGCAGAGTCTGTGATGCCTTTGGAAAGGAGGCTCTGTGGAGACTGTGGTGTCTTTATGATATATGGTTTATTTAAGCATATATACAACCTGAGCCTGCAGTGGAGAGGCAAACAGCATTACACTCCAAGAGGTTTTTGCTTCTCCCCTGGCCACGGTCTTGGATGCCAACAAAATCGGCTATGCCCTCTCTCCCTCTGCTCCAGCTTGCTGCGTTTAACACACTGGAAAGCCACCATGAGTTATAGCAGCTTTGCGGGGAAGACATGGGGAAATGGGCACAGGGAATCAATCCCCTCCTCCAGCACTATGGCCCCTGATCCATATTGCTTTTAGTGACACTAACATCGACAGGCATGAAGACATCACAGATGCATTAACAGTCACACTTCAGCATCACATCTAGTTTGGACTTGAATCAGATACAGGCGACATGAAAAATAATCAGTCTGACCTGAGATAAACATGACATCCCGCACTAAAATAAGATGGCTAAGGAGAATCTTAGTGTGAAAATAAAATGTGTCTGTGGAGCCTTTCCAAAAGACCATTAATTTGGCTTGTTATCACTTTTCTACTCCTCCCCACCTGACATAGAGGAAAGCAAAAATTAGGAAAGCAAAGTATATATATATAGAGAGAGAGCGCGTGCATGTGCTCAACACTCAAAATACAATTATATTTCATTTGCTCCCTTTCTTACATCCCCTCTATTAGCTGTTATCTACAGAAATGTTGCATACCAAACATGGAGCACTGGTACAGCAAGAGGGATTGCTGGAGGGCACAGCAGCTTCGGAGATGCCTTAAGGAAATAACAGAAGCAGCGCCACACGGCTGTATCAAATTAATTCAGAGAAGGTATAATAGGCACAAATGGAATAAGTGGACAAGAAGATCTGCAGATTTGCTTCATGCGAACATCTCATCTGAAGCATTTTAAAGTATCTTTTACTTCACAAAATGCAAACCTGATGCTCCCCTGCATGCCTCTTTTATTCCTAATATGTGTGTTCACAACGGGAAAGAAATCATTTTCTAGTCAAATTCTTTCCTTCCTTATGCTTCTAGTTCCAAATGGCCTGGGGGATTTCCCACAATCCCTTATACTGTATTTTATATTGTGGAGACATTGTACGCCCCACTTAGCTTGCTTCTCTGAGTGGGTAGAGATTTGAGTCAGAGAGTCTATCTGGGTTTGGTTTCTTTTGGAAGGAGGTCACAGGAGACTTATGGCATTTGGAAATATTTCTAGATTCCCTTGGATAAAAATGAAACAAAAGTACCTGAAGCAGGTGGCGATATATGCATTTACTATTAAAACGTGAATGCTGAGAACCACAGAAAGCCCACAGATGGTCATCATCTTCTATTCTCAGCTGCAGTCCCTGTGCCTCCCTTTTGAAATGTAGGAAGGGGAAATTGCCCCAGAATGGAGCAGAGTGGAGGAGACTTGCCCAAGGCGAGCTCCATGGTGTCTCTGCTAAGTTACCCCTCTCTCATTAGCCTTTGTGTCACACAGCCCATGCTTCTCAGGAAGGTCTCTGATGCTCCAGCAGAGATTTTCAGGGGGTACAGAGAGCTGCAGTGTGAGGAGGGGATGGAAAAGTCCCCTTTCACAATCTTAGATCTGCTCATGGTTCTTAAGTTCCAGACCACACAGTCCCCTTTCTCTCTCTCCCCCCCCCCCATTTTCTTATGTCTGTTTCTCAAAGTCAAGAAACAAACTGGTTCCATAATTTACTTTTGCTTCCAGGTTTCTCTCTCTCTCTTTTGCACTGTGGAATCTTATATGCCAGGCCAGTCTATAGCCAGAGGCATAACATACAGCTAAAGATAGCAAAGGCTCTCAAGATTTCCATCTCAAGAGCTCAAGTGAATGTGGACAAGAACAACTTGCCTTATCTGCAGGTGAACAACCTTCCTAGCAGAACCAGCCCTTTCTTGACCTTTTCGTTCTTGTCCTAAAGGAAAACCTGAACAGGTTTTACAAGGGACGGCAACCTTTTGTTCGACACTCTTGCTTTACTTTGTAGCCTGCAAGTTCCATGATATCTCGATCTGGATCTCGCAGTCATTGCTAGATCTTGGAAAGTGTGTTTCTTAATATCATAACAAATGATATGGTGTTAAGTAAATGTATGCAAACAACGTCCCTGTTAATGCAATAGTAGTCCTGACATGAATTAAAATAATTACCTAACTGCCAAATGTGGAGATGAATCCCTACACACATTGTGTTAACGCACATTTTTCATGCCATCTGCTGCTCAGCTTACCTGTATCTGTTTGTTTTCTCATTTCCTTACCTGCCGTACGAAAGCTATAAAAACAAGTGCAGATGTAAGAGCAGAAGAGACTTTAAAAGTTTAAACAAATGCAAGGCATGAACAACAGTTCTGTGTATACAAGTCCTATTCTAGGCAGGGAAATATTTTGCAGAGACAAGAGTTTTTCCTATAGAGGTGCGGTGCAGCTTTGGACCTGCTTACCACAGAGCCTAGGACTTGCCGATCAGAAGGTCGGCAGTTCGAATCCTCACGACGGGGTGAGCTCCCGTTGCTCGGTCCCTGCTCCTGCCAACCTAGCACTTCGAAAACATGTCAAAATGCAAGCAGATAAATAGGTACCGCTCCGGCGGGAAGGTAAACGGCGTTTCCATGCGCTGCTCTGGTTCGCCAGAAGCGGCTTAGTCATGCTGGCCACATGACCCAGAAGCTGTACGCCGGCTCCCTCGGCCAATAAAGCGAGATGAGCGCTGCAACCCCAGAGTCCGCCATGATTGGACCTAATGGTCAGGGGTCCCTTTACCTTTACCTCTTAAAAATCTGCCAATCAAAGCCCGGTGTAAAGGACACACAAGCTACACACACACCATGCACTGAAAGCACATTTAAACCGCATTCCTCTCCCTTAAGAATCTTGAGAAATGTAGTTAAGAGTGCTGGGAATTGTAGTTCTGTGGGGGGAATAAACTACATTTCCCGTGATTCTTTGGGGGAAGTCATGTGCTTTAAATGTATGTTGTGTACATAGCCACAATTAGAATTAAGGAACAAGGTGCCTTTGAACATTCCAGGTTTCCCACTTCAGCAGCCTAATTTAGGTGGGAAAAGCCATTTTGTTGTTACTGTAAAACAATTGGGAGTCAGAAATCCTTGTCGATCTCCTGCAAATCACCTGGTAGTTTTATTGTGCATGTGGGGCTCATAGAAGAGAACCAGGAGGAATCCCTTCTGCTGTTGAGAAGTTCTGCACATATGTCAGAGCTGTTAATCCCTACTGTGGTCTAAAATCATAATCAAGAGAGAGTTAAAGAGGCTTAGCTTGCTGAATCTGATAGGATGGGGACACAGAAGCTTATGCCCTATTGATTTCCATGGGCCTTAAATGCAGTCAAGTTCAAGATCAGATCACCTTTATTCTTTAAGCTGAGAGGACCCTGCAATAGTGATGGTATTTTTTTAAAAAAAACCTCTAGTAAAATCAGCCAAGGAGTTCATTACAATGGCAGTAGCCTAAAAACCCCAGAATGCAATTAATCAGAATAAAACTAATACTTTCTGCAGTAGAGTTTATGGAGCGATTAGCATACCAAATGAGGTTGGTTGGTGGTTTTTTTACAGTCTGCCACATTTATTTCTATGAACCTGCTCAACTTCTGTGCTCTGGTTTCTCTGGATTTTATTCTGCTTCTGCTAAATAATACATTCATTTTCATTAATCAAATAGTGGTTTATCTTTGACTCAATATGATAAATCACATTAGGGAATAAATTCATCTATATAAAGCAAGCTTCCCTTTCCTTGCCAGTTTGAAAGCAGATGGTGACATTTTCCTTCATTATTTTACTAATTTTTGTGAGGACTTCCCTTGAAAACTCAGATTAATTACAGAGTCTTCAAGACACAGATCGTGATCACAAAAGAGCACCTTTTAGATGGGATCTTTTAATCTAGAAGAAAACAAGCAGGCGATGAATAATTTTTCAGATCTTTAATGATATTATTTGCTACCATCATACAGCTTTGTGGGTAAGGAAGGTGCTTTAAAAAACCAAGAAAATGTTCAGGCTGCATTGCAGTCATCCGCTTTGCCAGTTTCCCATACATTGGTGCAGAATTAACTTATCACAGAGATGTTGTCAGCACTGAATGAATGTATACATGGTTCCCCAAACCTTGAAATTTGATGGGCAATACTTGTGTTGCTTTTTCACAGCTCCTTGTAATAAAGGATAGTGAAGTAAGCTGCTTTGAAGTAGAATTTGATGGAATAGAATATGATGAAGTAAGCTGGTTTGAAGTAGAATCTGAAGGGAAATTCCAGCTAAATGGAGAACAGACTCCCTTCAATGAAATTTTATTTCCAAGCAAGTGGAAAAGATTGGCATCAATGCAGGACTTCCTGTACACCCACCAGGTTCACTGGAAAACTGGAATGTGTTAGCACTGTCTCCTGATAATGTTCCATAACAGGGATTTTGCTACATTAGTTTGACAGCCTGCTTTTTATATGGCACCATGGCACAGTGCCCTGAACATAGACATTAAAAATTCCCAACGTCCATTCCATGCTTAATTCACATGAAAGCTACTATCCTTCCGTAGGAATAATCTCATAGAACTCAGCAGGAGTTCTGAGGGAATGTGTAATATTACACTCCACAGCTTTCTCCAGAAATGTTTTGCAGAATAAATCAGGTGTCTACATAATTGCCAGTTCTTTGTTTTTAGAAACTACAGATGGTTGAATTAATTCCTGCCCATCAAAAGTTGTTATTATGTGGTGCTGTTTATTCCTTAATTTCATCTTCATCTGCAAAAGAATAGGAATAATTTTATTATTTATACCCCAGCCACTCTGGGTGGCTTACATCACATTAAAAATGGTAAAACATTAGACATTAGAATCAACTAAGTTAAGCAGCAGCTTGGAAACAGATGTTTTAAAAGGGACTCTGAGCGATATCCTACAGTAGTCACACTTTATTGTATGGTGAAGCAGAATTATTGTAAGAGTCCCTCAGAGGACAGGATGGATTTTTTAAAAATATAAATAAATGAAAATGTTTGTGAGGAGATCAGTACAAGCAGCCTGAATTCTGTCATCAGGAAATCCGTGAAAGGATAGGTATATAATTTTAAATTACAAGAATGGCATAACCACATCTTAGAATTGGTGGTTTTAGTATGAGTTGAATGCAAATTGCACAACATCTTGTCTAGTTGACACAAGGAGATTATTCAAGCAAGTTTGGCCTTAGAATGTTCACAAGGGCTATTGTGTGTGGCAGTGTTATGAAACCATTCAACAAGCATTCTGTGGTATCCTTGCATAGAAGCAGAACAATTTATCTTTCTTTCTTTTTTAAAATAAATGATGGGATATTGTTTTCAGATTACAAACATAGCAGGAAAACAGAAGAAAAAATGGCATTTTTTGAAGAACAGAGATGCCATCTAGTGGATATAATAAAAAGAGAAAGTTGCAGAATCCATTCAATGGCCACCTGGAAGTGCCCAGAAATATATAGAGGAATGGTCTGAAAAGCAACTCCAGAGTCCCTTTTCAGAAGAAAATTGGACTGAATCAATATTCTTCCATTTCTGTAACCATTTCAGAATGTTTAATAGATTTGATAAAAGGTTGGTAGAAATCTGATTAATGGCTTCCCTGTTTGTTTGTTTTTAACGTTGCATTTTCCTTGTTTGTTCCCCTCTATTGACAGAGAGCTATATTTGACTGAATGATTCTACAAATCATGTAGGAAGTGTAGGAAGCCTGTATGTTTCTTTCACTGATTATATATATATTCCATCTTATGCTGACAAGATGAAGAGCAGCCATTAAAAGTGGGTTTGCTGGCAATTTTAAAATCTGTCTTGGCACTTTGTATAATTTTAGCAAACTGCAGCCTTGCAGATTCTTAACCTACAGCTTTTCTGTATACTGATATGCTAAAAATGCCAATGGGCTTGTAACAGCACAAGAGCCTGTCTTTGATTAAATGAAATAAGGGAGATTTGCTGAGCTTATTTCAGTGGGTTGGATTTTTGCTGAGCTAGACACAATGATTTTTGAAGTGGCAGGTTTACTATGGGGTCACAATTCTCCTGATGGCAAATGATTGCATTGGGCAGGGCGGGATGACACACATTTTTGATCTTTTCCCAGGGCATGTTAATTTGCACTATTAACTACAAGGGGGGCTTTTTACAAAACTACTTGATAATGAAGGACATCATGGTTGTTGTGGTATGTCTGTGTGGTGATGGGGTCTTAGTGACAGAAAACATACTTGGAGAAGGTGGTCTTTTGCAGATTGCATCCTGACTGAACGACCATAATGCATTTTTTTGATTTCAAATTGAAAACCCAGCCTTCCTCCCTGGGTTTTCAGATGGTATCTGAAGAAGTGTGAATGCACGAGAAAGCTCACCAATACCAATAACAAACTTAGTTGGTCTCTAAGGTGCTACTGGAAGGATTTTTTTTGTTTTATTTTTGTTTTATTTTTATTTATTTATAAAAATATAAATATAATTATAATACATTACAGACAGTAGTTAAAACCAGTACACCATAAAACTATCAGTTAAAAGTCTAGATAAAGAATATTTTAAAAACCTTTGCATTTCCTAAATTTTGAACCTCCGTCTTGTCAGGATTTAGCTTCTGCTTGTGAGCTTTCATGGAGCCCATCACTGGTCCCAGACCCTGGTTCAGTTACCTGAACAGCCTCTCTTGGTTGAGATGGAATAGAGAAATAGGTATGATCTGCATACTGACAACATCATGCTCCAAATACAGTTGTTTGGAGTTATGAATCCAGACAAGATGTCTTGGCAGTGGATTTTCAGTGGGGGTTTGGGAGGGGGCTGCTGTCAAACAACTCATCATTGAATGGATTGCTAAGGCTTCACCTATCTATAACATAGCCTGTCCATAAGTAAGTGTGAGTGGCTGTAGGTTTAACGTTAATATCACTTTTATTTACATAGAGGTGTATAGGGGACCATTCCTTGTCAAACCGAACAACCCTTCTGTGTTTCAATAGATGCTCAGAAAGAGCCAGTCCCAAACTTTCCCTTGCCATTCCATCGGAGATGGACCTCTGGGAGCCTTTCAATTGGGAGGCGATCTCTAAATGAGCCATCCTAAATTGTAGGGCAGTTAGGTCCTTATGTATAAGGGGAGGGTCTAGATCAGCATCTAGTGACAGGAAGGCCAGAGAAGGATTTGGGTTCAGTGATTGACCAATAATATCAAACATCAAAAATGTTTTGCCAAAACCTAGTAAACTTGTCACATGCCCAGTAAGAATGCATGAGCTCCCTTGTCGAAAGCTTTTTGAAAATCCAAGTACACCATACTAACCAGATTACCACTATTTTATATGCTTCTTGAGGACCTGCCCTTGCAGAAACCATCCTAGCACTGCTTCAGACCCATGGTCCGACTCCATTATAAGGCAGCTTCTTGTGTAGCAACTATTGCCTGACCCTGGTTTTGGTGCATCTTTTGGAGTTCATGTGAGGCAAGAGAAACAGCAAGACGTCCTTTCTTTCTTTTGAACAAATAGATAAAAGCAGTCATGTAATCCTTGTGTTCTTCACTTGGGCAGTTAAAAAAGATCTTCAAGCAAATTCATATATTCTCCATTTTGTTGATAAGTGAGTCAGGAGAAGCCCACTGAGGCAAGATTTTGGCCTCCCCTTGTCTATGGCTTTTACACCATCTCAAGGGCAGCAGGGCACTAATCTTCGTTAAATCCTCTAGGTGCTACTCTGAAATTAGTGCTAATAATTAATAGGCAAGTTGGAGCTGAGATTAAAATGAATCATACTGGGTGTTCCCAAGGACAAATAGAAGATTTAAGTCTTCATTCACCAGCCAACTCACCAGCAAAATGGGTAGATCTACCCATGCTAGCAGAGGAAGCCTTTATCCGAAAGACTCTGGTACTGAGGCAAATCACCGTACTAAAATATACTTTGCTAATATTGCTTGAAATTAGCATACAGAGCCAAAGTCATGTAACACACCCAATGTGGATAGCATGTACACCTGGACTTTCTGGTTGCTGAATGTTGTTAGATTCTTGAGCAGCCTTTGTCAACCTTGTGCCCCCAGATGTTGTTGCACTACAATTCCCATCATGTCTGACCACTGGCCCTACTGGCTAGGGATGATGGGAGTTGTAGTCCAACAGCATCTGGGGACACAAGGTTGAGAAAGGCTGATCTGGAGATTCTCATCATTCTCAAAACTAAATAGAACAGAATGTAGGTTCCTTGCTTTGATAATTCCAGATGTTAAATCCTTTTGTTTATTATTAAATAAATGTTATGAAAACAGTCTTGTTAATTATGTGTAAATGAAATGTATAATTTCACTGCATCTCATCATGCTCTCTTGGAGTGACTCACTTGCCCCAGTAGTGCACTATAATGGAATCAGGCTTGATGTTTATAGCAAGTAAACAAAATGAATGCAGTGTCCAGCTGTGGTGATTTTGGTTTTTTAACCAAGGCCAATGTCACAGATGGTGCCGGTCAGTAACCACACAGTTCAAAGTTATCTCTTTATTAGCAAAAACACAATCTCCACAGACTTGGCTGAGTGTCAGGCCTAATGAGCACAGCAGCTCATTCCCAGTGGTCTTACTCCAGGAAATCAGTTGCCGAGTCCAAAGGTCTCCACCTCCCCCCCCCCAGTGGTCTAGGTCAGTGTTTCCCAACCTTTTTTGGGCAAAGGCACACTTGTTTCATGAAAAAAATCTCGAGGCACACCACCATTACAGCCCCGTGACGTCAGCGCACAGCGTCACGCCGGGAGGGACGCACGAAAGTGTAAGTTTCAAATTTTTCCCCTCCCCCTTGCCTTCCTTCTGTGCCAACCGCCAAAAAGCCAAGAAAAAAGCCAAGACTTTAGGGCAGCAGGTCGACACGGAAGAAGCTCCTACCTAAGGACAGGTGCGACGGCCGTGTCCTCTTCTGCCACACTTGGCAGCCCTGCCTCACGGTCGTGACTCCCACCCTGATTTCTCCCCGCAGGTCGAGCGGCACAGGCAGCCCAATGTGTCCAGCCCAGACACAAGCCCCGCTTCCCCACTCTAGATCCTGAATGCGACCAAGTGCTCTGGACTCCCGAGCAGGGTGGGAAAGAGGACTCGCATCTGGTAGCCTCCGGGCTCCTCGCCTGCTCGAGGGATGGCATTGCAGGCAAGCTGCCGGCCGTCGCCATCGCCGCCCCCTCATGCGAGTGGACCTGCCTGGAGTGGTGGGCCGGGGGAGGCTCGCTCTCTGTGGGGATGTGGCCCGCACGCGCGGCCCCGCTTCCTCCTGCCCAGGGCTGAGCTCCTTACCCGCGATCTCGGTCTCGCGCAAGCGGATCCCACTTATTCTGAAGCTCGCGCCACTAGCCGGGGCTCTCACACCGTGCCAGGGCGAGGCGGCGAGGCCCACTGACGTCATCGCGGCTCGCCGCCGCCCTCGACTTCCCTGTTCCCTCCCCTCCCTCGGGTCGCCGTGGTTACCGAGGACTGCAAGCTGCTCGGGCGAGCGTGGGGCATTAAGTGGGAGAAGGAAAATTAAAATTAAAACTCGCCTGAAGGCCGCCTCTCCGGATATCTTTCGAATTTTTTAATTTTTCCCGCGGCACACCAGGCAACGTCTCGCGGCACACTAGTGTGCCGCAGAACACTGGTTGGGAAACACTGGTCTAGGTCTCCTCCTCTCTAGGGTTTCCCCCAAGCAATCTCTTCTCTATGCTTTTCATGCCTCTCCTGGTTCTGGGAGATGGGGGAGGGGAGCTTGTCACAGAAGGAAGGGAGACACCCGTGACTCTTCACCAGCCTGACTCATCTCTGCTTCTTGGCCTCTCTCCTCATACTCCACAGCTTCTTCCTTTGATTCTTGACTTCTCCCTGCCACAGATTCTCCCAGCTCACTAAGCTCTGTTACCTTTTCAGCTTTTGACACCTCTTTCCAGTCTTCTCTCTATGACTGCTCATTGCCATCCCACCACCACTCCCCAGGTTCTGAGGAGTCTTCCCTTGGTGGTTCCCCAGCTGGTTCCTCCCATGGCTCCTCTGCATTCAACCAGTCCATGGCAGTCAAGATCTATGGGTAAGGATCTTAACCAATTTAATTCAGTCCTTTCCTGCTACTATAAGTCCCAACAGAGAAAGGACTGAAGTTCTGCTGGTGCTCAGTTCTTCATGCCTAACAGAACTCATGCTCTTCTCCTCATGCTCTTCTGATGGCCCATGACTGTGGAATGTGTCAAATCAGGGCCAGTCAGTTCCTTTCTGCAACCCTTTTCTGACCCTTGTAAGTATATTCACAGATCAAAGAGCTCTTCAAATTGCCCCTCCAGCTCTGTAGAGAGATTTTCCACTTCAGTACCAGCCATCCCATGGAGTTCTCCTGCATCTAAGAGATGAAAAGAGACACATTCATTTTGCATTATGTAATTGCTCAGAGCCAGTGCTGTAGGGCATATGGAAGCTGAGGGAGCTCCTCGTATGGGATCTGCAGGTATGATTCTCTCATATTTACAATACATTTAGACAGCACAGGTTTGCATTTGTCTGCCTCACAATCACACTAACCCCCCACTATCTGTTCTATACTTCAATTTTTGGGACACAGAAAAATTGTGTTCCCTGTAATGTATGAATGGTGGTGGTGTCAACATCACCTGTTTCCTCCCTTAACACCTGAGGCCAAAAATATAATTAATTCCATATCAGAAGAAGTAATGACGTTGTGATATCCAGAGTGGAAGCACATATCCATGCATGATTCTATAATATTATCCCTCTGCCTCACTTTTCCATCTGCAATAATGGGCTACTTCCCAGTAGTTCTGCTGAGTAGCTAAGCTATAGAAAAAGTTCAGCCTTGCAGGGGAACAAAGCGCATTTACTATAGCGCTTAAGAAAATTAACTAACATCCAAGCCTGTAGTGAACAATTGCTAGGAGATTTATGGTTTGAAGAAATGCCATTCCTTACTCCTATCAGCACCTGCTTTGCTTTCTACTCAAATAATGTAATCATGAGACTTTGTTGGCTTTATGGGAGAGAAAACAGCAGTAAAAGGAAATTAACATTTAACTTTCGCTGGAGTACTGATAAGAGTGTAACTGAAACAACAGAATATTTTTTCTAGCTGGATTGACAAATTGCTATGGTTAAAAACGACAATAATTGACTCGGGGTAATTATTGTAACATTGTAAAATGTATCCTCAAGTGTCTAATGTACTTTTAAACAGAAGGATGCAGGTCCTTTATTGAAGCCAATGTAAGCTTTGCATCCTGTGGAAGCTGATGGGAATGTTCTGTCCACTTACGGTCTAGTAATCCTGCTTCTACCTCTCTCTTGTTGTTGGGCTGAGAGATGTCTGTATGGGAAAAATTTCCTCCACTGTTGTCCCTTAATGTTTGACCATGCTCATTTGGCAGTGTTATGGCTTCATTATTGGTTTATAGGATTGCTAAACAGATCCCAGACCCCAAACTGAATTGGGCTGATTCATATTGACATGGGATTCAGCTGGATTGAGTTGAGGCAGCCCTGAATTGCCCCTGGTTGGATTGGGTCCACTTGGAGGTACCTGGGGCTGTCAAAAGCAGGTAGCGCTCTGGTGATGAGTAGATGGAGAAACTTGGTGTGCCCATCCATTGGGACAACTCAGATGCTTCTGTGCAGCTCTGAGCTCCTTGCCCTGACCTTGGACTTCTTGGACT
Source organism: Podarcis muralis (assembly GCF_964188315.1). Lineage (NCBI taxonomy): Eukaryota > Metazoa > Chordata > Lepidosauria > Squamata > Lacertidae > Podarcis > Podarcis muralis. The sequence continues at coordinate 55,127,077 of NC_135658.1, forward strand.
TGAGCTGCTTCTTCTTGACTGGCTAGTTTCACCTTTCCTGGAATCCAGCCTGAGCATAGCAGCAGTTGTGACTCTTATCTGTTATTGAGCCTGTATCTCTTCACTGCCTCCGATAGCTTCCTTACTCTCAAGTAAAAGCCTCTGTTGTCATAGTCTGGGTGGGAGCCAGGACAACCTTCTGCTTTTTCAACTCACTATTGCTATTTGTTTCCGGCAAAATTTGTCACTCAACTAAATGACAGAATGGCAGAAATAAAGCCACTTCTATAAAAGAGGTAAAGCAGAGGACCAAAAATGGGTGATGGAAAGGAGGGAATTGTTATCATTTTATTGTATAAAAAGAGTATGTGAAGAAAATGTGAAGTGTTAAATGGTAAACTGTAGAGCTGAAGGAACTTTCCATAAACATTTCCAAAGTTGCTGTAGGATCGTCCTGAAAAGAGATGGCAAAGGTACAGAAAGGAAAAAACAGAGGAAATCCTCTCCACACAAAGACACAACTATTCCTACTTTGCTTTTTAGCTGTAGGGAAGGTTAGTGACCTTGATCCATTTTGATGGTGAACACTTTGATTGAGTGAGCTTTCCTTGCTGAAATTGTAGGGGGCTTCACATTTCTCTGAATTCGTCAACACGTGCCCATCATGGGATCATCAAAAGGTGGTGTGATGTGATCAAAAGTATTGCTTTCCATAAACTTCCCTGTGAATATTCAAGACAGGAACATCCAGTGACATTCATTCATTCATTCATGCACCACAGTCTTCTTTAAACACAGAGCTTATGAATAAACAACCCTTATGAAAATCAATGGAACAGCAGGCACTATCCACAGTGGGATGGGATTTTACATCCTCTCCCTTGGACAAGTGCATTGCTCAGTCTTAGATTTCATAAATTACATAAACCTGTGATCTCAGAACAAAGAAGGGGGGAAGCTGGTTGGTCTGTGGGATGAATATAGCAGGCATAGTCAGTCCAGTGTCATTTCTATAAGAAAGCAGAGCTGGGCATTTTGCTTAGAACTGAGCTGGGCATTTTGCTTAGAACTGAGCTGGACAGTTGCAGCTTCCTTACATGTTTTATGGAATATAAAGTTTGTCTGAAAGTGGAAACTACATTAAGTCCTAAACATGTGTTTGTCTGCAGAAATAAAAAAATCTAGATGAATCCTGTTTATTTGCACAGATAAATATTGGATTAACCTTGCCATTATATCCACTTTGCTGCTCTTTATGAGAAGAAGCCTCCTTTGAGATGCTGGTGGCCTCCAGTGCCTCACTTCTCAGCCTCACCCACTTCACACCCATCACATAGCTAACAGCAATACTGGCACACTTTGCTGTAAGTAAAAGCAACAGAGAAAGTCCACAGGCCAATGCTAGAGTGCATGTCTTAAATATATGAGATCTCAAGTTCAGTCCCTGGCATCTCCAGTTAAGACTTGGGAAAAGGTCTGCAAGATAAGAGCAGCCTATGTGGACAAATGTTCTGACTCACTATAAAGTAATTTCATATGGGCTCTAAAGTTCCGTGTAAATGCTAAATGGTATTACTCCTCTCAACTCTAAGAAGCAGCACATAGAAACATGTTTCAGACCTGCTAGTACAGAAGCTTTAAATGAAATTGCCTGAAGATCATGAGTTCTGCACCTAAGAAATGGGATGAGTTGCTGCTATTAATTATATTTGTACCCACTTTCTCTTTTAAAATTTATATTTATTTATTATCTGCCCTTCAGCCTAGGGTATCAGGGTAGGTTACAGCATTAAAAACAGTATTAAAAACAGATTCACCAAGGATCTCAGGGCAGCATCCAAGGTTCTTCTCCACATCTCATTCTCACAACAACCCTGTGAGGTAGGTTAGGAGAGAGAGTGGCATGAGTGCCCCATGGCAGAGTGGGGCATTTGAATCTGGCTTCCCCTGCTCCTAACCTTACACTATACAGTGGTGCCTCACAAGACGAAATTAATTTGTTCCGCGATTTTTTTCGTCTTGCGAAGCACGGTGTCGGAAAAGTTTTGGAAAAGCTTCAAAAATCACCAAAGTCTTCAAAAACCTCAAAAAAGGCTACCACACCGCGTGCTATGAGTTGCTCCTCGAAGTCAAGTCGCAACTGTATTGACGGTGTTAAGAAAAAGGAAACAAACTTGCAAGACGTTTCCGTCTTGCGAAGCAAGCCCATAGGGAAAATCGTCTTGCGAAGCAGCTCAAAAAACAAAAAACCCTTTCGTCTTGCGGGTTTTTTGTCTTGCGAGGCATTCGTCTTGCGAGGTACCACTGTACTAGGAGTAGCAAATGTGGTTACTTTTCCTCCAGATACTGACTTTGCTCTAGGCATTACACTGCATTGGCTTTGTTGTAGTCCTTATTTGTAGACTGGGATTGATGGAAAATAAAGGAACTTTTAAACAATGATGGCAAGGGAAGCGAATCCAACACGAGTGAGTCGAAATACAGTGGTACCTCTAGTTACGAACTTAATTCGTTCTGGAGGTCCGTTCTTAACCTGAAACTGTTCTTAACTAGAGGCGTGCTTTCGCTAATGGGGCCTCTTGCTGCCGCTGCGCCACCAGCACACGATTTCCATTCTCATCCTGGGGCAAAGTTCTCAACTTGAGGTAACTCTTCCAGGTTAGGAAAGTTTGTAACCTGAAGCGTTTGTAACCTGAGGCGTTTGTAACTCGAGGTACCACTCTAGCAGGATGCATCAGTGCAAAGGATACTGAGCATGTGAACATTTGAGTTTTAATTCATCCAGGGCTTAAGAAGCAATTTAAGGTAGACATGAATATATACTATATTAGAATAAATCTTGAGGATTCTGAAATGCACAAGATAGAGTGTTTATATAATGCCAGGAATGTATCGATCTGTTATAGGTCATTACCTAGAGAAAACAAGCTCCTGGCTTGAGATGCAGTCTTCTGTGTTTAGTGGTATTCATCATTTTTGTGTCCATTCATATGCCCTATAAATCTCCAGCAAAACAGCTGCAATTTGGTGGTGAGCGCAGTGCAAAAGCACTAGTTAGGATTAAGCATAATAAGCTAATTCTTGTTTATTACCTGCAGCGATGCTCAGATGGTGACAGCAGTCATGAAATTAAAAGACGCCTGCTTCTTGGGAGAAAAGTGATGACAAACCTAGACAGCACCTCAAAAAGCAGAGACATCATCTTGCCGACAAAGGTCCATATAGTTAAAGCTATGGTTTTCCCAGTAGTGATGTATGGAAGTGAGAGCTGGACCATAAAGAAGGCTGATCGCCGAAGAATTGATGCTTTTGAATTAAGGTGCTGGAGGAGACTCTTGAGAGTCCCATGGACTGCAAGAAGATCAAACCTATCCATTCTGAAGGAAATCAGCCCTGAGTGCTCACTGGAAGGACAGATCCTGAAGCTGATGCTCCAGTACTTTGGCCACCTCATGAGAAGAGAAGACTCCCTGGAAAAGACCCTGATGTTGGGAAAGATTGAGGGCACAAGGAGAAGGGGACGACAGAGGACGAGATGGTTGGACAGTGTTCTCGAAGCTACTAACATGAGTTTGACCAAGCTGTGGGAGGCAGTGGGGAAGACAGGAGTGCCTGGCATGCTCTGGTCCATGGGGCCACGAAGAGTCGGACACGACTAAACAACTAAACAACAACATGCTCTTAAAAATGCCTCTTGGCATGGCACCAAGAAAGAAATATTATTTGCTATCATTCTTAGGAAAGACAGTTGACCTTCAGAACCAAAACAAATTAGCATCAGAAATCTAGAAGAAATAGGAAGGGGAGGACCCAGAGCAAAAACCTAGTTGAAATGATTTCCCTGTTCACACACTATATGCATGGGAATGATTACTGGGGTGGGGGGGGGTGGAGCCATGTCACGGGACCCACCCTCAGCATCTCGTGCACACCTGGTCCTGCCCCCTCCATGTCCATGCACCGAGCATGGATGCCTTCAAAGAGGTGCCTATGAATGGGCAAGTGAGTACACATAGGTGCATGTCACAGAGTTCAATCCAGTGACAAGGGTGATGCTGGGGCAAGCACAGCATTGACGTCCTGCTCCACAGTAATTGCGTACAGCCCCTTAAAGCATGTGAAGGGTGCCAGTGTTTTCTCAAACAAAGGTGAAACACACAGTCTGAGTCTATGTATATTTATTCAGCACTACATTCCACTGTGTTCAGTGTCTATGTGAGCATAAGACTGCAGCCAAAGAACTCTACCCATTCATCTTGTGGCAGAGCAACTAATTCTACTTTGAAAAGTGATGACTAGAACCATCTTTTCCCATGCATCCTGATCTGCAGTACTGCAGGACAAACCATTGTTATACCAGAACAACCAAAATTGGCAGGGTGCAAGGAGAGAAATGGAATCTTCCTCTTAGCCCAAGGACCTGGGGCGGGTTTGTGATGTGAATTGCAATAGATTAGTGACACAGTGGGGAAAGGCTGTAGCTCAGTACTAGGAGCATTTGCCTTACATGCAGAAGGTCCTAGGTTCAATCTGTGGCGCCTCCAGGCAGAGATGAGAGAGAAGCTTGCCTGAAGCTCTGGAGAGCTGCTGCCAGTCTGTGTAGACAGTACTGAGCTAGATAGACTCTGTATAAGACAGCTTCCTATGTTCCTAATTTTTAATCATTGCACACATCACATGTGCATAGTCTCAATGTACCAAGGCTTTCCTTAAAAAGAAGAAGCAGATTTTGCAAAGAAAGAAAGAAAGAGGGGGAAAGTGAAGACACCAACCCCATAACAAAAAATTCTGCAGGTCAGGCTTCCTTGGGAGCTGGGGCCTAAGTTGTACAAGGTTCTAGCTCCTGGGGAAGCCTGTGACAGCCTTTGTCCACCTTGTGCCTTACAGATGTTTTGGACTACAATTCCCATCATCCCCAGCCAGCAAAATAAAGTTTAAATGGTCTAAAAAGGGAGAGAAAGGACAGGGGACCTAAGGCCCAGTGCAAACAACCCATGTCTCATGCCCCCTGGGCCACCTCCTAACAACTCCCCTAGTTGTTTACTGTTTAGTTTTTTACACAAATAGCACTTTATATAGCATGCCTTTTGACCAAACTGCGGGAGGTAGTGGAGGACAGAGGTGCCTGGCGTGCTCTGGCCCATGGGGTCACGAAGAGTCGGACACGGCTAAACGACTAAACAACAACAATAGCATGCCTGGATAGCTCAGTTGGTTAGAACAGGGTGCTGATAATGCCAAGGTTGCAGGTTTGATCCCCGTATGGGACAACTGCATGTTGGACTGGATGATCCTCAGGGTCCCTCCCAATTCTGCGCTCTGATTCTATGATTCCCTTAGGGAAAAAAACATACAATGCAGTGCCTATATAAAATGTCAAATGATGCTAGCACCTACTTCTGTTTTAGAGCATTGGTCCATATATCTGGGCAGGGATGGGCCACGGTGCCATCTCCTGCCGCTGCAGAGCCACTGCTTCCTTCCATGAGACCTCTTCTGAAGCTGCCACTGCTGCTTCTCCTCACTTCTCCAGTGGTGATGGGGCACCCATGCGGGATTCCTGTTCACCTCAGTGGGCTGGCCCTATACGTGGAAAAGACTCAATCATACTTAGCTTCTCTCAATACATGTCCATGCAACTAAGCAGGTGTGGCACTGAGGGTCACATGCGGCAGTTTGCATGCATTCGACATGCTCACCCCCCCCCCTGCCCCATGCATGAAGGTTTCTGACTAGGAAATGCAAAATGTTGGAAGTGGCTATCAGCCAAAATAGTAGCTATAAAGTTTTAAAAGCCATCTGAAGGTTGGAGTTTATGCAACCAGTCTTGAAAGCAAGATAAAGTACTTGTCCATCCAGAGGCTTTATCTTTCATAATTAGCACAAATTAGCTAATAATTAACTTACTATTGGTTAAGCACTGCACTTTTTAAGCCCCAATATCGACACTTCCTAGGAATTAAATGAAGCTTTACAGAATTAAATTTGACTTATCTGGGAGCAGGATTAAACACAAAAAAACTCACTCCTAATCAGTAATGAAAAGCTTCTTTTAAGCAAACTTCCCATTCATTAAAAAATATTTTTGAAGCACACTTATTTTGAGTTGAGTTGTCCTGTAAATATGAAGAGCAGACTGTGTCACTTGGAGGCTTCAGTGTTTTGCTTCCCAATAGTTCCTTCCAAAACTTTGCATGTAAAAGTACCACCATTTCTGGTCTAGCACATTCACTTTCAAGGGGGGATAAATCTTTATAGACTATTTTAAGTACTTGGGAACATATGAAAAGCATACTGGATCAGTCCAGCATCATGTTCTCATGGTGGCCAATCAGAAACCCCCAAGTAGGCCCTGAACACAAGAGCAGTCTCCTCTCCTGCAGTTTCCAGCAACTAGTATTCAGAAGCAAACTGCTTCCAGCAGTGGAGGTACATTGTAGTCATCATGATTAGTAGCCATTGTAATGTATGATAAAGTATTGTAAAGTACAGTAAAGCCTGTGATTCCATTTAAAAGAAACTGAAATAGGGCTCGAGATTTGGAGTTTATAAACATGCTCACAAGCCGTATTTTATCCAACGTATCAGAATTCTTACACTTGTGCAGAAACTGATTGTATCCACATCAGTATAATGCTCCATTTTCTCTTATTTGTTTTACTAGACACCCCCCTCCCAAAGGGCTTAACACATCATCAAACATCTGCTCAGACATGTCTATCAATCTTTTCTCTTGAAGCGTCTACCATTAAGATATGGATTCAATAGGCAAAATGCTGAGCAAAGGGGTTTCAAAATGGTGTTTTTCATTTTTAATGACTTGCTGCTGCAACTGCCATTTTCAAGGGAAAATACAAATTGCAAAATTCAAAGCAGCAGAAATTCAGCATAAAACGTATTTGTGAGGACTTTGGAAGGAGAAGCACAGTACGACGACAACAGGAACTTTCTCTAGCATTAAAATCCAGCACCTTGTTGTCAGTCTTTGCTGCAGTTCGAGATAAGTAACTGATCTCAGAAACAATATTTGCAGTAATATCTTGACACAGCAAGGGTATTCAAAGGTGAAGTGCTGGTTAATTAAAAACAGCCTTTTGGATGTAACTTCACCACTGGTTCTCCCCTGCCCTCTGTAATGGAGATGAGTCTTGATACCATTGAATATGATCCAAATTTTAATGTATTTTTTAAAAAGCCCCACATAATTGTTTCCTAACAATCTGGCCAAAACGGATAAATGAAGTTCATTATTTTTGGCACCTGTGTTGATAATAACAAAAAAATATATTATTTACCGGATAGTTTGCGGGAGTTTTTATTAAATCACTGCAGTCTATTAGGTAAACATGAATTTGCCACACTGCGTGATTGAACAAACATATACACAAGCTTCTTGAAATAGTATGCAATTAAAATTTTATTGGATAAATAAAATAATAATAATCTGGACCAATAATCAGGAGTGGTATCTTGACTATGGAGTTGGTACAGGGAGTGCTCTCTAAAGCTTTGTTGCTATTCAGTCTCCATCCATTACAAAGTTGAAGATAATGTAGCAGCAGCCAGGATTGTCTTCAGATAACCCCATTTGTTGCCCTTTCATATGGCAGTGGCAATAGCATGTGCAGACATACATTTATCTGTTTCAGCAATTCCAAACACGATCCATGTGGCAGCCACATTGTCCCAACGCCACCATTGACTTGGACATTAGTTGATTCACGAATTCTTGAGAACAGGCATTTTTTTACGAGCAATAAACTGACCACAGTTGAAGACACTACGGATACCTGGAAATTCAGTTTCTGTTTCTTGTCGGTCCTTTACAACAGAGATCAGGAGCCTGTGGCCCTCCTGGTGTTGCTGGACTACAGCTCTCATCATCCCTGACCATAGGCCATGCTGGCTGATGGGAGTTGGAGTCCAATAATATATGGTCAGTCACAGGTTCCCCATTCCTGCTTCAGACTCACTGCTGGTGGTCAGAACGTGCTGCGATGATGGTCAAAGAGAAACAACAGCATGGGACGAACTGTTTTGAAATGGACTTGTAGTGAAAAGATGAACAGAAGGATTTTGAGGTTCCGCCATGACACCCATGACTTGAACAATGAGCACGATGCTCTTTTTATTCTCTCACTCACCTTACACCTTCATAAACACGTTCTCCCATATCCACTGAGCAAAAACTAATTTGCCAATAAGAATGTGTATAGTAGTGCTGCTTCAGTTGCTCGTGTTGAATCTTGACCATGAAAAATTGATGCCATATATGCTGCTTGAACTATGAACCCATTGGAACCCTGACATTTCCTCCTGCAAATTTCCTTAAGACAATCTGTGGGTCTTTAACATTCTTTCTTTTATTGCCATTGAACACCCTGATAAAGTATGTACTTGGGGGTGTTCAATAACATTGGAACCTAAGACGATGAAGAGTTTCTTTATCAGTCCCACATCTCATTCTGCTTCCAGCTGGCCTATGACTACACCGGGGGCGGGGGGAACCAAGCCTACAATATTGTGAGAGCTTGCTGGGAGATAATGCCATGATTTTCACTGCATTTTCCATCAAGAACTATGTTCACAACAACAAGCAACAGTTAAGGTACGGGTCTAACAATTATTCTCAAGTTGCCCATTAAAATATTGGCACACGTTTCTGTTTCTTGTCTAATCATTGTTGCAAACAGAATCAGACATCTTTGCTGCAATCTTCTCTTTAGAAAATGGGACTTTTGGTGTTACCAGTATTTTTGTCATAGATTAATAGCCACGTTCTTCTGGAAAGTTTTGCTGTTATCTGTGGGAAATGTGAGAGATTTCTTGCATCTTAGAGGTATGTACAGTTTTTTGGCAGGGTAGATTGGGGGCTTCGCTATTGTTCCACAAAAGTTGTGGTATCCATGCTCTGTACATTTTAATGTCTGCTGCTTTATAATTGATTAACTCAGCAAAAGCTGAGCCCTCCCACAACTGAACAGTGCTGGTGTTTCCTGCCAAGTCACTTGCCTAGAGCTTTATAAAGCCCCAAACAGACATTTTGCACTCTCAGTGCTCTCATGACATCAGATCTTAGTTTTGAAACATTTTTGCTGTCATTGCTATTTTGATCGCTTGTTCCATTACCCATTTTTCTTTCTTTTTTATTGACAATTTATAGAAAAGTTATATATTTTGTATGTTTTAGCATTAAAACATCACATTATAAAATGGATCAAGGAGTAAAATTGAACATACTCAGAAAACAAAACCCACAATATTTTTCATTGTATATGGATTTGACCGGCTATTGTGATGAGTTGTTGAGGTTACTTGTGCTTATTAAGTTCCCCTTCAGTCCATTTTTGTTCTTTCTCCTTGTAACTTTGCAGAGTTGCACTTCTTTGAAGGATCTCCAGCCCCATCCTACCATTGTTCTGCGGGTCAATGTCTGTTGATAGTATGTCAATATTTTTGAATTCTCTGAGATGGTTATCCAAGATAACATAATCTATAGCACCTGTGTTTCAGTGTATAGAAGACAAACCTCTGTTTGAAGGTCTATTTAGAGAATAATTGTCTATTTGAAGAAGTCTTCTATTTGATGTCTTGTCTAAGGCCCATCTGCACTCACTCTGTCCTGGGAAAAAGGAATGAAACCGCTCTGCAGTTGTAGCTCTGTGAGGGGAATAGGGGTCTTCTAACAACTTTCAACACCTTAAAAAAACTATAGTCCCCAGGCTTCTTTGGAGGAAATCATGACTAAATAGTGGTATGATGCTGCTTTAAAGGTTTAGAGCAGAAAGAGCAAGAGTCTAGCCTAACAATTAAGAACCATAATAAATATGGATGTGTGGATCCATATTTTACTGTTCAACATGTAGCCCAAATTCCTTACCCCTTTGTACCATTTCATATGTGAAGGTAGGCTTTTCTTGTCTTCCCCCATCCACAGCTGTTCATTACAGTTACATTGAGACCTTATGTAGGAAGTTATATCCAATATCCAGTTTCATTTGTTAAGAAGATAGTCTTTTGTTAACTAGATAGCAAGTTTTTTTTTGTTTTGTTTTAAGTAGGTAGCTTTGAATATTCTCTTTTGTTGGAAGAATGGCCTTCTAGCATAATGAAAGAGTTGTCCAAGTTTTGTTGATTTGTTGCCATAGTAGTTGATAATCAAAGGTATTATCTGGAAGCAGTAATGTCAGAGTAAGTAGTGAGGAGAAAATCTGCCTTTCACTCCTGACATTGGATGGTCAACAGGAAGGCTGCAATGGGTCTCTGTTGTGACACATGGCATAGAGACACACACATTTGCCACCCATCCTAAGGAGAGCCATTTTACTCATCGTATATGAATTCCGTTCTGCTGTTGTGTCCTTTGATTATGCTAGACTTCCACAGTGGTGTGCTTCATCTCCTACAGTGTTTGTAGACATACCACTTATGTTTAGCACAATGAAAGTTGCAAGGCATTAGGACTCAATGTTCCCCTTCAGGTCTTCATCATAGTCCTTATCCATTATCTCTACTCCCCACCTCCATCCAAGTCAGTTGTTCCTGTGACCTCCAGGGAGAAGGTTGGAAAACTCTTGAAGTTGGGCAGGAAGAGATTTCTTTCAGACCACAATTGTGGTCTTTCAGCAGCTACATCAACCTCTCCACTTTCTTCTAGAGAAATAAATCAAAGCCAGACCTTTTGTGTGTGAAGGAACATTCAGTCTATCATACTGACAGGTAATTTGCCAGTATCTGTGTAATAATGGTGGCGATTAATGAATACTTGATAATCAATCGAAATATGTAATTTTTAAAGACAAATCTTTTCACATCCTACAACCTTTGAAAATCGTGATTTCCATATTTGTGGACCTTTATATATTGTGTGTGTGTGTGTGGTTGTGAGTGTATGGTGGTGGAGAGCTCACTTTCCTTTATATTTAGTCCTCACATTCTGTGAAGGATGGGTGAGAAAATAGGTGTAGAAATAACCTGAATCAAAAGCCTGTGTCCACAAAAAAGGTTTGAAGAGACATGTTGTACCCTTAACTTTAAGCTTTAAACACAGAAAATATGTAACTGGAAAGGTCAACATTTTCCTGTGTTTTGGAACATGTGAAAACAAGGGGCTATGATGGAAACAATTGAGCAGCTCACTGCCCTGGATACATTTGGTACCTTAAATTCTAGAGGTAATTCAGTCTCACCTTGATTAAAAGGATGTCCCTTTCATCCCCTTGATCACAATCTGATCACATTAACTTTTTCATACTTCTTTCTACCATTACAGATTTCTTCAGATACTGTATATAAAATCTGGACGAGATTATAATTCATTGCCATTTCCTCATACTTGTCATAATGGTTTGAAGTATTTACGCACCCACACCCACATAGGTTTATCCCCCCTGGCCAGCATTTTTCCATAGATTTTAAAGAAGGTAGCAAGTATGTAGCAAGGGAGAGTCATCACTATGCAAGTTCATCAAGCCTGTGGTTTCGACTGAGGATGGGGTTGGAAAGGAGCTGGGAAAATGTTGGGTCTTCTCATAGCAACAGCTTTAATACCCCAGGAACAGCACTCCAGGAAGCCTGCACCAGCTTGAGCAAAGACAACAGATACCCCCACATCCTTTTTGCAAGTGGCTATCAGAAGACATGTGCCTACCAGTCATTTGGGGTTACTGTGCCACTTTCAAAGCAATTTTTCCTTAATGTTAGGGTGAAGTTCTGAGGGTTACATTTGCACATGGGGGCTGCATACCGGTGGTTGGTGGAGACCAGAAAAAATATGTGCATGTCATAGGCAAAAATGAGTGAATCAATGGATGCGACTCTTACCTTTATATTGTAGACCACATTCCAGCCACACAAAAAACCAGTGGGTTCTACACACCCATTTCTCTATCCACCACCCAGGGACCAAGGGGTATTATAACAGTTTAATGACATATTGTAGCTGGGCAAAAGCCACCCACAGAGGGCGTGGAGCAGGGTAGGTTAGGGGTGAGACCTGGCTAGTGCCCTGAGGACCAGATGAAAAGGCTTGGAGGATAGAAGTGATTTTCTTGATTCTTGACACTATCGTCCAAGTATTTACACAAGTCCAATAGTTCAACAAAACTTGCCCTGAATCTTGCAGTCTCTGAGAAGAGTCAGATGACAGTCCTTTAGACCACCATGCAGCGATATTTCCTTCCAGAATCACTAACTGAGAACTCCATTTTTCACAGGCCGTAAAAGTTTGAAAGGTTAAATACTCAGCTAGCTGTAAAGCCTCATTCCATTTTTAGCAACGAGATCTGGCTTGCTGAGAAACTGATGGATTCAGAGGCAATTTGAAGGTGCATATGTTGCACACACATTTTAACTCCACCTTTTCTCTAGTGAGCTTAGACCAGCATGCATGGTTTCCCCATTTTGTTCACAGAACAGCCCTGTGAGGTAGACTAAGCAGCACTCTTCAATTTTGAGTCCCCAGTGTTGTTGGGCTACAACTTCCATAATCCCCAGCCAGTTTAGCCAATGGTCAGGGATGATGGGAGTTGTGGTCCAACAAAGAGTGGAATAGAGTAAGTGATGGGCCTGACCTGACTTAAGGTCATCTAGTGAGTTTCATGAATAGCCCTGGTCTGACGTCCTTACAACTGCACCATACTTGATCTCTAACTCCCCCTGACTCCCTATGGCATTGCAATGATAAAGGTCACCTTGTGTAGGAAAATTCCTCAAGATTTGCATTTGGAATGCATTGCAGCTTGGATTGACTGCTAATTATACTGGGAGGCGAAAGAAGAATGTTCTTCTGCATTGATAACTGGGGGGGAAAAAGAATGGGGGGGAAAACCAGTCTTCTGGAGGAGCCCTCATACAGCCTGCCCAACTTCCTTTACACCCTCTAGGCGCAACTGCTATCAACATTCTTGGAAGTCTAGGCCCTCACAGGTACTTGTTAGGCCTTTGGGGTTTTATTTTTTTAAAGTTCTCATCTCTTTTAATTTACCAATATATCTAGGGAGCCCTCCAGGTATGTTGAAACTTGCTCCCTTATTTGGGAGTTGCCTCATTTGGCTTCCAGACTGATGGACACGCAACCACCTGCATTTGCTACTAGAAGGAATGATGCCCAGCCCCAGCCTGTCCCTCTCCCCTGGCTAATGTTCTAATGAAAACAGAAGCAGGGTCAGAGGCCATTTTATGGGCCTCCAGAAACCATCCCTAGATAAAAGTTTATTGTTCACGCTGGTAATTTAAAGCAAAGGTCTCTGGCTATCTATGCATTGATAACATGATAATTCTTTATCCGGGTGCCTGCTTAAGTCTGCACACAGTCCACCGATACTATAGAACAGAGCAGTAAATTTAGCCATTCAAATAACTATCACAGATGATCGCACAAACCATGCTTTATTTCTCAAAAGTTCATTTTATTGGCGTAGCGTGGTTGTGGGGGGCACAGGGGCGGTTGTCCTGGGCCCAAAATTGTTAGGGGCATAAAAAATTCAACACCCAGTGCTGCCTCAATACAGCAGTGCACTTCCATCACTGGGCTCCACTGAAAATGGCTTCTCCATGTGAACAGAAAGTGACCTCTCCAGACAACAGAATGACTCTTCTTCTCTTACGTCTGGGCTTGCAATCTCCTGGGTGACATGGACACTGTTAGGCAGTTGAATGTGCATGTGTACTTCGTTTGCCTCTCACCCACCCCCTCCATGTGGCCCTGGGCACTGGCAACCCATGCTATGTCACTGGTTGATTGTGTTTTTCATTTGCTCTTCGCTCATGCCTTTGTAGCTTGGAAAGAGGTTCTTCCCATGTGTCTCTAAGCAGAAAAGCCATGTGACTGACTGGGCTGCTGGATAGTCAGTCCTGGTAGGAATGCTGTTACTCCATTTGTTGTTATGAGGCCTGCCCTGCACAGCCACTATAGCAGATATGAGAGGAGTCAGGACTACTTCTAAAGCAGCCCTATGTAGTAGCATTAGCCTAACAGAACCATACATTGGTTCTAAGCCTGCTCAAAGTTGTTTCCCTGAAGGCCAGGGCAGCAACAGGGAGCATTTCTTACTTTGAGAAACTTTGTGTTTGCGTCTAGGCTTAGTATTTGTTTTGTGACCTTCCTAGAGAGGGGGAGAGTGAACAAGCAACAGTGATTCTCTATAATACATTTCTGTTGTTGTTGTTGTTGTTGTTTAGTCGTTTAGTCATGTCCGACTCTTTTTTGTTTAATTATTTACTTTTTTAAAAATTGGGGAATTGGAAGGAGCAATAGTGGATGTCTAGTGGATATGTTGCAACAAACTCTGTGTTAACCATTTCCCTACATTCACTTATTAAAAGCTGCAGCGACTGCTGGATGGGGTGGGGCAAGTCCCGTAGAATTTCTTCTGTCAGTGAGGGAGCCAGAAGCACCTCACCAGGGAGAGTATTTCACAAATGGGGAGCCACCACCAAGAAGGACCTGCCACAGGCCATTACCAATCAGGCAGCAGCCCAGCTGATCTTGGGACCCGAGATGGTTGATACTGGGGGAGTTGCTTCTTCAGGTTGGGAGTGCTTGAAGGAGGTTCAGAAATGTATCAAACATATCAGAAAAAGTTAAAAATTAAAATACCCTTCCAAATCTCTGAGGCAAATCTAGAACTTTGGGACCAGCCTATTTCACCTCAGATCCAAATTGCCTTGTATTCTGAATAGCTCCAAAGTAGGGCCATTCACTTTAGGTTTGTGCTTCATCTGGGACTTTTACATACTATTTTGGCATACTGTTGAGACTAGCTTTTAATCTGAATATTGTTGTTGTTCTCCTCTTGGTGGCTATGTTAGTGCTTTATTCTGCTCCCGGATTTATTGTACTTGAATTGGTTATGATTGTGTTTTTATTAAAGCTGCTTTGGGGACCCTTTTTAGGGCCACAAATCAATTGTAATTGTTTTTGTAAACAAGTGATTTAAAAAAAAAATGTGAAAGGTAATGTGTATATCAGAGAACAATATTCCAGGGCTAGCAGACTGAGTCTTCTGAAAGGCGAATGTCTCCTATTTCGCTCTACATTTTACTGATTTACTTCTGGAAATCACATCAAAAACCATAATGCCCAAGACATCCTGGAACCATTAAGAGTGGCAAAATATAGCTCTCTTTCTCAACACTCAGTGTTTCCCAATGTTTAATTCTCATGTCTTGTAAATAACAAAGGAAATGCCACACACAAGAGATCAAAAAGAAACAGCGGTGCCAGCAATCAGCTGGGAACCATCGATATTCTGGGCTATCAACTCTGTCCATGGTTATTGCCAGACCTGCACATTAAGCTAGACCTGCTGTGTGTTTGCCTCACAATCAACCTGCCATTTCCCTAAAAGGAAGGAATATTCAGCCATTTCTCTTTCTCTTTTTAAAAAGGATAATATCAAGATTTATTCAAAGCTTTTTACACTTGTTTATTTGGGCAATAAGGTCATGAAGGGACTTTGATCAAGTTTCTTCAAAGATTAACTGACATCCTCTGAAAGTACATCAGTTTCTTTTCAATCAGGTATTTGCTCAGCTCCTGACAGGGTGTTGAATTCATTAGAATTATACGGTTTCCTGGTCTTCGCTGTAGGTTTCCTTAAGACATGCTGCTGAAATCACAAAGTCTCCTCTCAGATTCCTTCCCTCCCTCTGGCTTCCTCATTCAGGTAATTCCAACTCAGAAAAGGCTCTTTCTAACTTGTTTTTGACTGACAGCAAGTACGAGGGGACGTTGGGTGGGAGTGTGGAGGGGAAGGAGGGCTTTCAAAAGCACGCACAGATACATTACCTGAGGGACACACTCCTTCAAGGAAGGGCCATCCAGCTTGACATGAGAGTAACTTCAAGAAAGGAATCTGAACTTTGCTCTTTTACAGGTAAGAGGAAATTATAAGGAGGAATGCATAGTTCCTTAGCAATAGCTGAACAACATTGCACAGAAATGCAAAGCTGATGATTAAGACTTGTCCTGATTATTTCTTTTTTTTAAAATCCCTTTTAAAGTTACTCAAACTATCTGGGAAGCCAAGCTTGCTGAGTGCTGATGAAATTCTGTCTGGGGAAAGAAAAATAAAGGTATGTAGTTCTTGATGGGTTATCCTGATGATCTGAGGTGCTACAGGGTGGTGACGGTGATAAATCCCTCAACTTTACTTTGCCAGTCCTTTTCTTGGGCCATTGGGTTTTTGTTTTGTTTTTTTAAAAAAAGAGTTTCCAAATGCTTATTCTGCTCAAAGACCCTGGTGTTTTTTTTCTGTTCACTTTTCCTTTTGGTTTTTTAAAAAATCATCTTTAATTGCTGTATTTCTTAACTCGATCAGAACTCTTTAAAGTCTCTATTAACTATGTGCATAAGAAGGTATTCCACAAGAGTTTTTGTACTAATTATAAGGAGGCATAAAATAAACAACACTTGCATGAAGAATACGACCGTCTTATTTCCAAGCGTATGAAAAGTGAGATAGAATTGCAATGCCCACCATTAATTTGCGGCAACTTAGTCATATATCCCCTTTTAGAACGTACGCCTTAAAACAGATTTATAGCAAAATTAATATTTCCCACATTGTGCTAATTCCAGAAAACAACAGATCTAGATGTTTAATGTGAAACGGGAAGATGTATGCTATTTTTAACTTCAACGGGTTAACCTTTTTCTTTTTGATTTATTGATATAAATTGTGCCCCTTTGCTGTTCAAATCATGATGCCTTTACTTTCAGTATCTCTACTATTATGTTTTAAGCCATCAATCTTAAACAGAGGAATGAACATTAAACAATACCATAATAAATAAATAAATGCCTTAGTTCGCAACTAGATAAACATCTTAGTGCACAGCTTACTTTCAATTCCCGTTCATTTATATGGCAGAATTAAGCACATGATTACATTTCTCACATTAAAAATAGTGGGATATAGAGCTTTTGATTTTGCTAGGTTTGTCCAATAGCATTTTTGAGCTCACTAAACAATGTTAATTTGTAAGTTTTTTTTTTTTAAACTGTAAATAAAAATGCTATGACCAGGCATCCATTTGTATGCGGAAGAACATGCAAGGCCTAGAGAAAGAAACAGTAGTCGTTGGCCTGAATTCTTTAACTACATAGATATTGTTTTGTCTGAGATATGATATATCTACATAACTGAAAATTTGTGTGCATGAAGTGTTGATCCCAAACATTTAGCACATCCTGATGGATCTGGGGGAAATGTAATAAGATCCATCCTAGACATAACACAGAATATGGCAGAATACTAAGGTTAAGAATTCTAGACTAAACTACTTTAGATTGTTGCAGGTGAGAGGCAAAATTTTTGACTACTCCCTGCACTTTAAAAATTGCCTAAACCAGCACATTATGAAGTTTTAATGCTGTAGGAAATTTAATACATGTAGGAAATCATTTATGTAGAGCAATCAAATTTATGACACATAGATGTACACCTCCACTGAATTCTGAAAAGGTACGGTCCAAAATTCTACCACCTAAGTTGACCACTTCATTCTGTGCATGTCCCTTTTCAGTCAAAGGCTCCCTGAGGCAGCTTACAACACAATCTAACAAAATTGTACAAATCATGCCAAGCAACCCTGTTCCTTTAACTAGCGGCAGTGTCCAAAATGTGCTTCCCTTGCAGGACCTTGGGATGAAGGGGGGTGGGGAGGAGTAAGAAATCAAATTAATAACAGTAATTTCCGTAGTAATTTGTAAAAGGGCTCTTGATGACAAAAAAATCCAGAAAAACCCCCCAAAATTATTCAAGAAGCATTGAGGTAGGTGCACCACAATTTGTCTCTGGCCAACCCAGAATTACTTCAAACAAGTACACAAGTACGCAAGACACACATCCAAAGACTGTACCCATTTTTAGATTTGGCTTGGACAGACCTAAATGTGTCCAAGGTTCAGGTTTTGTATCTGATCCTGGTTAAAACAGGTTAAAGCAGATCTTTTAAACTTGTTCAGTCAAGCAAAGAAACAAGTCAATGTGGCAATCATAAACTCAGGGACTCCAAACTTCTTTTTTGTTTGTCCTGATTTTATAGATAGTGCTGTTTCTTCCACTTTATTGCCCCAGATATCTTTAGCTAACACAGACAGCCGGCAGCCTCTGGTAAGAAAGAGAGAGCTAAACCTTGAAGTACCAGACGGTGCTGAGGTGCTGAGCCAAAAACAACAGAAATTAACTATTCTACATACTGCCCTGAGACTGCGTGTTTCAAATCATTTTTGGCTTTTTAAAAAAGCCACCTAAGTAAAATATGGGCATTTTTATATTATTTCTCCTTTCTCTCTTGCCCCAAAGTATTTTTGTCTGTCTCTCTATATGCAGAAATTAAACGCAGAAATATACCAGATACAAGTTTCTGTATTAAAGAGTTAAAATCAAAGTTTGCCATCTCACAGAACCCATTAAATGTCAAGTGCCTGAAGGCTGCTGCCCTGCTGTTCTGTTCCTAACCTACTGGAAAGAAGGAACACTCATGAATGAGTTACTACAGACTCAAGCAGCACTTTACTATTGTGTTTCTACAGCATGGGAGACACTGAGGAATGGCCGGGAAGTGAGAATAAATAAGGGAGAAATTCCTGCTCTTGCTGTATCATTGAGAATGGGGCTGGGGCAAACATTCATCAAACCAGTGGTAGCCAATGTTGGTGCCCTGTAGGTGTTGTTGACACTAACGTTAATCAGCAGAGCCAAGGTGGGCATTGGAGTCCAGCAACAATCTGGAGGGGACCACATTGGTCACCCCTGCCTTAAATCCTCCAGCACAGCAAGTTGGGCGGGAGGATTTGCTATTTTCCTGATTTCTGTGTGAGAATGGGTGGAACATTGGGGTTGGGTGCACATCCCATAAACCTAGGGACTCCCTGCTCCAGGATCCTATAAGCTATTATATGGAACTGTCCCTTTCATGAGAAGGGCTGTCATTCAGTGGAAAAGAATATACTTCGTTGTCAAAAGGTCCCAGGTGCAACCTTTGGCAAATCAAAGTAGGACTGGGAAGGACCCCTGCCTCAAACTGTTGCCACTCAGTGTAGACCATGGGTAGGCAAACTAAGGCCCAGGGGCTGGATTTGGCCCAATTGTCTTCAAAATCCAGCCCGCAGACAGTCCGGGAA
Organism: Podarcis muralis; assembly: GCF_964188315.1. Taxonomy (NCBI): domain Eukaryota; kingdom Metazoa; phylum Chordata; class Lepidosauria; order Squamata; family Lacertidae; genus Podarcis; species Podarcis muralis. Next base: position 55,146,188 of record NC_135658.1, read on the forward strand.
TCAGCACGTTTTTACATGAGTAGAATGTGTGCTTCTATTTAAAATGCATCTCTGGGTTATTTGTGGGGCATAGGAATTTGTTCATTTTTTCTTCAAAATATAGTCCGGCCCCCCACAAGGTCTGAGGGACAGTGGACCGGTTCCCTGCTGAAAAAGTTTGCTGACCCCTGGATACTGAGCTAGATGGACTGAGAATCTGACTTGGCATAAGACAGCTTCCTCTGTCACAGTTTGTGGGAGGAAGGTTAATTTGTGCTGGAGAAAGTGCTTTCCACTTCAGTCTCCATTAACCATTCACAAAGGACCTTTTAAGGTGAAGAAGGGGGCAGACAACCCCTAAGAGTTTAGAGGATTGCAGGGAGAGGAGAACTGGAGTTGGAGATGTGTGCCACTCATCTTTCATCCTTTCATCCATTTCCTTCTCCTGTTAGATCATAGCTACACCACCCAGGTTCAGGGTTGGGAAAGAATTAAGCTCTGCCCTGACCGTATTGAAACCTTGCTGCTGAACAACTCAGATTTGAAGAGCTAAGCTCCTTACCTAGTCCCAAACTAGAGTGGTAAAGCATGGGGAGGGAGAGATGATTTGTACATCTCCAACCATAACTTCTTCCCACTTCAGGATGCTGTAAGCTCTGAACGCCTTTGCTCCCTTTGCAGTTCCAAGAGTCCTTTGGAAGGTTTGCTTGAATGGGTGGAAGCACTACTATCCCATTACCCACCCAAAATGAGTGATTGAAGGTGACAGACCCCCTCATACCTTAAAGGATCCTGGAGGAGGCAGAATTGGGACAAGGCTGCATGGTTATAGCATGCAACTCCTGGCCCCTGTTTTACTCCCCCCAATAAGGACAAGCAGGCTGCTTGCTTCCTTTCACCCTGTTAGCCTAAGTGAGGGCTTGCACCTGTCGTCTGCCTTCACACTGCCAGAACTCCATGACCCAGCCACATCCTTTAGTCTTCCCATTTGGGGTTTCTTTCTATGATATTTTTCTGCTTACTTGGGATTTCTGACTGTCCACACCATACATTTACAGCACATGGCTTCCCCAAAGAATCCTGGGGGTTCAAGGGTGCTGGGAATTGTAACTTTGTGACATAGCTACACTTCCCAGAATTCTTTGGGGAGAGCTATGTGCCTTAAATGTGCCTTAAAAGTATGGTGTGGATGTGACTTTCTGCTGTCCCATGTGTTTGTCTAATAGGGCATGCCTAGAAGTATGATGCATGGGCAGAATGCAGCCAAATTTAAATCCCCTTGGTGTCCATCAGAGTTACGTACTTAAGCTTTCTATCACAATGAGAAAACTTCCTACCTTTATCTAGACTGTTCCTTGAGTTTCAGGGCATCAAGGTCCTCTATAGCTAGAGGCAGATCAGTAGCGTGGAGCCTTAGGTAAGTCTTCCCTTGAAAAAAGTTGATGAATGGCTTTTGCTCAAGGCTTACAGCCATATTTTAGGCCAGGGGAGGAATTTTCCACCAGGTCAAACTAGCTAATGTCTTGGAGGGTGACTGTGGGCTTGTTGTTGGACTTTTTTCTTTGAGGGAAGGCTTTGTTTAGCTTCATTTGCTTGGATTATGTAGTGATATTGTGCTGCAGGCACCTTAAATCAGGGCACCTGCTCTCTGCTTGTGGTACCACCAGTCCATTGCCTGGATGTGGTTTGGTGGCTAGACAGGATGACTAGATGCCCAAGAAGGCACTATATAATCTCACAGATGATTTCAGCAGCTATTGCTTCTAATACAGAAAAGATAAAATGCCGGCCAGCTCTATCTTCATACATATTGGTTGCATTTTGTTTTTCCTGTGTCATGAAGAGGATTGAAACACACGTCAAAATAAAATTCCCTGGATAGCACTGGTTAGTGGTCAGTTAGGTCTCAATGCATCACTGCACATTTACCAAATTTGCAGTATAAACATACATGGCTGCTCAGAGATAAGCTCCGCTGAGTTTAATGGGCTTGCTCCCAGGTAAGTGGGTATCAGGTTGCAGCCTTCGATGAACAAAGCGGGAAACCAACAAATAAATTAGCTCAGGATGCTCCTATGCTGTCCAATCAAGAACCACATACAGTGTGTGAGAACAACAACACTGTGGTACTGTAGTTATCAAATTCATCTTATGTACAGTGGTACCTCGGGTTACATACGCTTCAGGTTACATATGCTTCAGGTTACAGACTCCGCTAACCCAGAAATAGTACCTCGGGTTAAGAATTTTGCTTCAGTATAAGAACAGAACTCGTGCTCTGGCGGCGTGGCGGCAGCAGGAGGCCCCATTAGCTAAAGTGGTGCTTCAGGTTAAGAACAGTTTCAGGTTATGAACGGACCTCCGGAACAAATTAAGTACTTAACCTGAGGTATCACTGTATTTGAATTTAGGTTTAGAAATCATTTGTAGAATCTTAATGGCCATTCCTTGTATGCTTATTTTCCACAGCTGCACTGCCATATCAGTGTTTATGTTCTGTTCCCACCAGTCTCAACCCAGCTGATATCCATCATCAGCCTTAGTACATAACTGAAGTATTTGGCAAAGGCTAATATTTGTTGTTCTGTTGCAACAGGTGACTTGGAAAACACCATAGTAAGTTCTCACCTTCCTTTAGTCCTGGAAAAGTCAATGAAACACACAGTTATGTGTTCAGATTGTCACATTACCATTGCCTGGATCTGATTATAGAAATCTGCTCAGCGACAGTGAACAGTCCTACATTATTTAGCACAATCGTTTCAGGACTCAGCGTTTGACGTTCTCAAGATTGTTGAACTTTTGAGCAGAGACAGGACTGTAAAAGAACAGTAATAAAGATAAGATAGCATGAAATGTAAATAAACAAGCACCACACCACCTCATTTTGCTGAAGTTATGTGCAATTGATAATGGAGAGGTTTTCATCTGTCTTCTTTTGAAATGTAGCATTGCAAAACTTTCCATAACAAAGGATAGTCAGCTACCACCTAATCCCCAAATTATGTTTCTAAAAGCATTCTGAAGGTTCTTTGATGCACATTCCATGGAAGGGATTTTGGCTGTGCTGGACTCCATTGTTTTCTCTAATTTTTAGATGTTGCTCACATGCTTCAGGACAGTTAAGCATGCATTTAACTCTGCAATAATTGGAACCAAGCCCTTCACTGACACACAACCACAGGCAAGGGTGATTTGAATTGTATCTGCAGCATAGAATGGGGGTGGTGGTGTCTCTGCTGTTATAGAGACCCCACCCCTCCTTCCCATTACATTAATCAGAGCTAAGCTGAACTAGATGGGCACAGTTTGAACTAAAACAACAGCAGGAACACTTAGTTGGCATTGTTGCCTTGTTTTGGGTTCTGGAGGACAAAAGTGGGGCAAGAAAAGCGAAGAAGATGCCACATATTATCACAGAAGACTAGCAAAACTTCCCTAGGGGAAGCCTTACATTTTCGAGAAGTGCAGGATCCTGCTGTCCCTGGCCCCAAATTGGTCAGCAGTCCTATCAGATATGCAGGGGAGGGGGCACACTCTGTTATGCGGCTCAGAAGAGGGAATAAACACACTGACTCCATCTGCACATAGACTGGGAGGTCAAAGAGGTATTCTTGCCTCCTATGGCAACGATCTGCAGCTCATCACCGTACACAGAGTAGCAGCAGTATAACACAAAATAGAGCAAAAGGATGACTCAACTCTTCTTAGGATGTAGAATGAGACCTGGTGGAAGTAATTTTATTTGATGGCTCTGACAGCATTTGCTGCTATTTCCCTCTCCCCCATCCACCAGCCCCTGAAAAAGAAGCAGGAAGAGGCTGCTGGTTAGCTGGCCGAGCATTTTGTTGAGTGTAAGTTGTTTTGCCTCTCACTCTCTGTTTGTTTTCCTCAGCCTTGTTTCTTTGATAGGCGTGCAGCCCTGTGTGTGTCCCCTCTCTACCCTAAGCCATGATTTGTCCCCAACCTATTGCTCTCCCTATAGCCTAACTGTCTTTTCTGGTATTCCTGCACTTGATTCTATGTTCTCTCTGTCCTGGAAAAAATGCTACACCTGTCCTAAGCGAGAACTTCAAGGTCATCTATAAATATGCTCCATTTAGCCCCTGGCACCTCTAGCCAGCTTTTCTATTTTCTCTGAAGCATGTTTCCTGCTGTGAGTGGAAGTAAGACCTATTGAATTTAATGGGGCCTACAGCCAGATAGGACTGCAGCCTTATTTGCATTCCATCTCTCCCTCCAACCAAGAGCTGGTCAGCATTATGTGGCCATGCTCAATCCTCATAGAAATGGCCCGCACCCAAATAAAGTTGTACTCCAGCAAACTTTGGGGTTCCCTCTTGTGGGCTGATAACTCCCTCAAGTGGATGTCATTTTAGCTACAGAAGGCTTCTGGACTTTGAAAATAGGGGGAAGTATGGGTTAGAGCAGTGCTGGAAGCCTCTGGGGCTCTTTCTTTGTTATATTTCCCTGACATGCTGGTTGCATCTTCCAGAAGTGAGAAAGAGATTTAGGTAAGCTCACAATGCAAGCTAGCATCCAGCAGCAGGCAGTGTCCATGCCGAGAAGGAAAAGCATCATTGTCAGTGGGCTGGTTACTTGTCAAGCATGCTGGTCTGGAAAGTCAAAGCCATTCAGGAGGTAAAGGGGGAGTTATCATCTGAAAACAGTGCCAGTATGTAGGCTCCTTCAACTCAGCTTCCACAAATTCATCCCTTGTCTCCTATGCTTCAAGCATAAGCATAAGGAAAAGACAGCCAAACTCTCTGCCTTTCATGAAATGCTGAAATCTATTAACTTGCTTTTCATTAAAGAAAGGATGTGAAGCTGCAGCTGAAAGCTATCATTTCATTATGGAAAACTCAATAGTTTTCCCTGTTGAGCTTTGATGTTTTCACCTCCCTCATAAAACATCAATGAATTCAAGGGACTTATTGACATAGTATTGAACTGGAACAAAGAATCATGGCATCTTGCATTCTTCTTGTTTTATAATTCTTTTGAAACATGGTTACTCTCCTCTGCTTATTTCTGGAAATCATACTCAATTTCAGTGATTCTTGTAGAACACAGTTTCACTTGCAGGCACTAGGCTACTTGCTCTGAGACGCGTTCATGTTTCACATTTGAAACAACAGGTAGGACCAAATTCCTCTGGAGCACTTTCCTTCCTTTCTCGAAGAATGTGCAGAAATGGAAAAAAGGGGGGCATTTTTTTTCCATTTGTTGCATAGAGAGCAAGAAAACTTGGCACATTCGCCAGCCAAGTACTGGAATTTGGGTGGGTCTCGGAAAAAGCACAGACTTCAGTGGAAAACATATATGGGTGTGCGTGTGAAAAAGTATTTTAAACTATAAATTGACCACATACATAGATTGGTGAGAAAAAAATATATATATGTAAAAATAATCTAGAAACGGATCATGAAATTTTTGCTAGAAGACAAATCATTTTGTCCCAGGAAAGCACCATGGACATTTGTCAAGCTCAGTTATATTAATGGATCCCCAAAGCTGTACTAATTCTTAGAAGGAGGGAGGAAAGCTATAGACTCCAGTTGAATGTGTAAACAGAATTTTTTTTTTATTGGAAATGGGAATGGATGAATCAGTCTGTTTCTGGTCAGTGACACTTTTGGAAGTGTTCAATCTTAAGTCCATTCCTTCCTGTTTCTGCATTAAGCTGTACTGTTTTCTTTTCTTTTCAACCCCCCCCCCCCATAAAAAATCACATTTAAATAGTTTTTTTTAAAATCTCTAAAAAAATACAATTCAACCCGTGTGTGTGTGTGTGTGTGTGCATATGTGTGTTACAAGATTTGGTTTGGATTTTGATTCACTGCTTTCAGAAGCAGCATCCATAAATATGTGCATGCATAAAAATACGCACATATTGTTCAGGTTCTTCCTTTGAAATGAATTGGCCAGTCAGTGTTTGCATGTGTTGCATGCGCATTTGAGCACCTGCAGTTCTCTTGATTGAGGCAAGGCTGGTGTCAGAGATTGACGTATTTAAGCACCTGCTGGTATCCAGCGGTTTGAAGAGATGTCACACTGCAAAGACCGCATTAGCTCCTGCTCCTTCTCCTCACTGTTGCCACTTTCTCCTTTGTTGTTCCAGAGAGGATGAACAAGTGCAGTAAGGAGGAGGAAGCAGCCACTGCCACTGCTCACTAGCTCGCTAGTTTTCTCCTTGGCAAACAAGAAGGCAGCATTGGCAAGGAGAGCAACAGCAGGTGACAATGGCAGCAAGGAGGAGGTAGGCCTTGCCCAAAAGACCAAAGGCTTTCCCAAATTGAGAGCCGGCAATGAGCCGTGGTCATGAGTGATAGGGGCACCAGCCATAGATTTTGTGTAGGCCCCATGCTGAAGCTTTAACAATCTACCCCAAAGGTTATTTCAGCTGATTGTTAATCATTCCCTTTCCTTTGTGTACATAAACAGCAATTCATTCCATGGGTTTCTTTGTATTTAGCGTATGTGTTAAATGAATGCAAACATTTTCATATTTTTTATGTGCTTAGCACAGGGGTGTGTTTAGCCTCGTGAACTGGGAAGGCTTCTCTTAAAAATACAAAGGGATTGAATGTCTCTCTTTCAATTAAAAGCCATGCCAAGGTACAACCCTGTTGTTTTTTTAAATGTAGAGTATTTATGCTTTGGGTGTGTTTCAAGATAAGTGTGTGAAGAGTAGGGATGCCAAGAGAATTCAATAAATGGACATGGGAGCAGAAATGGCCCAAATTCGCATGTTCACCCAAGGTCAGGAATGGAAATCATGTAAGCAATCATGTAGCAGGATTTGCTGTAACTGTTTTTGATGTTTCCCTTCCACTGATATGCATTGAAATTAATTGCATAATTAATTACATAATTTATTATGTTAGTTTTGTCCATAGCAGTTAGAAATACAAAAAAGGAAGGTTTTAGCAGAAGCCAAATTGTGGAGAGATGAAACAAGTGCTGATTGTGAGGAACACAGAATAGGACAGAAATCGCCTCCATACCTCCATAGTGAGGAAGGACTTTCCTATCTCCAAAATATTTCAGAAGAAGGGCTTAGCTAGTGAACATATCACCCATGGTTCTTCTTTTCTTTTAGCCTCTGGGCAATATTCTCACAAGCTTTAATTCACAGAAGAGATATGCGGTTTGCCCCACCACAATGTGTGTGTATGTGTGTGTGGATAGATAGATTGACAGATGGGTGTTGTCATTATTTTTAATGGCATTTGCTCACATACAGGCATATTCAGATTATGGATTGGGAGTTGTTGCAAAACAAACCTGCTTCCACAAATGATTGGACTTTTTGCAATAAGGAAAGTGGTGAGAAAGTGTAGGCCAACACAATACATGCTTGATACAACATTGCTTAATCTCTCCACAAACAAATCAGGATGGGTGCACATTAAGCAGGTTATCTGGAAGCAACCTAGGAATCAAAAACCAACAAAGTATAAAGCCAAAATCCGCAATATTCAAACAGACTTTGTTATGATATATGTATTTTTAAAAATGGAGAGGAGGTGCACACTTCATATAACTGTGGCTACTTAGAAATGCCAAACACTATTTCTAAGGAGCACATTGTACAGAGTCTACTTCTGAGTAAGCTTGCATTGAATTGTGCTGCAAAAAGAAGAAAAGAACGTTTGCAAAGTGGTGGGGCTTTGCTGCTTTTTAGTATTTAGGTGAACAGACCCCTGCATGAATGTGGCAATTGGTGTGTGTGTCTCTGCTGGGGACAGCGGCAAGGATGCTCAGCTCCAAAGTTTTACAAATAATAAATAACATAAAAATGGAACTGGCATGGGGAGAGAGTGGTGTTGCTTAAATCAAAAGGTTGGAGAGGGCCTTGTAGGACAGCTAATGTAACCTGCTGCTTGCTGCAGGAAATCTGGAGCTAGATCGCCCCATAGAGATGGCAGTCCAGCTTGTAGATCTTCAGAGGAGAAAAACCCACCACTCCTCTAGGTAGTTGCTTTAACTGGAAAACTCTTCTTCTGTCAGTAAGATGTGGCATCATTCATGTCACAGGCAGTCGTTCAAGGTGACTGTGACACCTGCACATCCATATGGCAATTTGCTGACTTTAAGGGCAAATGCCAACAGCTGCACATTTCCATGGCGAAATAATGAAAGGCCCCAGGATTGCAAGGAAATTGAGATACATGGTGATATACAGATTTGCAACGATGATGCCATGTGTGGAATAATCCTATGTTCTAGGAATCTCCTAGTTTGGAGAGCTATGGCTAGTGATTAATTTCTAAAAGTGTGCCAAGGCTAATATACCACTCCATATATCATGGATGCCTTGCCACTCACCCCACCCTGAGGAGCTGCTGTGCTCAGAGGCAATGGCTCCAATCTAGATAAAGTTAATAATGCTCAAGTCTCACTGAAATCAGTGGACAAATTATCTGTCGTAACCAACTGAAACCCAACTGATGCCTGTGGGACTTAGTCATGGTTAACCTTCTCTGGACTGGGATCCATTTCATCAATTTTGTTTTGTGTATCTTGCCAGGGGAAGCTCAGCCACTGATGACTTCTGGCTGAAATACAGACCTTGTTGTGGCCTTCACATAACACATAAAAATTCAAAACACTGTGGTCTGAAGGGTGAAATTCCTGGTGGGCCTGGACAACTCATTGTGCCTTAATTCCTCCTGCATAAAACATCTACTTCATGGGTTTGTTATGTAAGGGCAGCTAGTCTTGAGTTTGAGGACCAAGGGGAGAGTCCTATGACTAAGACTACTGGGGATTGGCTGACTGTGTAAAGTAGAGAAAGTGATAGCTTTGAGATTATCAACAAAGCTATAAACACAGAAGGTTAAGCAGAGGCATAGGAACAACCATCCTGGGTTGGATATTAGCCACAGTAGAATGTGATGTTGAGGAACTAGTGGGGAATAGAAGTGGGAGGGTGTGGAATTGGATGGATTGCAACTGAAGCAGCTGGATCCTACCAACTAGTGCTGGCATATATGTGCAGAATTAGACACAAGGGCAGGTGTGCACTAAAACACCATAGATTTTTAGGTCATTATAGCATTATAGATAATGGCTGCATTCTTATGCACACTTACCTGGAAGTAAGCTCTGTTGTACACAGTGGCATTTACTTCTGAGTAAACATGCACTGGATTGTGCTGTAAGAGGATTGCCTTCATTAACCCCCCAGTTCAATTGTCACCTTAATAGCAAACTCCCTGGGTAGACCAGCCAATCTTCTGCCTCAGCTATCCTCTCCATCTGCAAAATGGGGATAATGATATTTTCTGATCTTTAAAGGTTGTTGTAACAGTTACTGAAACTTTTGGGCACTGTGGATCCAGTGATATTGGTGCATCCCCACGGATACTATATATAGTCTAGCCTGAAGTTGCAACTGAGATTGCAGCTGACAGGCAGTGCAGAAGAAAATAGATGCCTTTCTGATGTGCGTGAAATCTTGATGTGAAGACTAGTCTCAGGAATGAATGCACAGACTACTAAAACTGGTGTAAGAAGTGTCTAATGCAAATGTAATGCCTGCATTGCTGGGGGATGGACTAGAAGACCCTTGGGGTCCCTTCCAACTCTCCAATTCTATGATTGAAAACCTGTGAGCTTAAGGGAGGGGAAGGGAAAAGTGCCCCAGATTTAATGAAACAAAGCATTCCAGTGAATCTGCTTAGCTAGTTATCCAAAGTTCCATTTCACTACAGTGGTACCTCGGGTTACATACGCTTCAGGTTACAGACTCCACTAACCCAGAAATAGTGCCTCGGGTTAAGAACTTTGCTTCAGGATGAGAACAGAAATCGTGCCCCGGCGGCGCGGCAGCAGCAGGAGGCCCCATTAGCTAAAGTGGAGCTTCAGGTTAAGAACAGTTTTCAGGTTAAGAACAGAACTCCGGAACGAATTAAGTACTTAACCCGAGGTACCACTGTACTGTATTTGCAGTACTCTTAATTTCATGTGTACAATAAGGCCCTCACTTTCCAATGACTTTTCCTTTATGGGTGTTACCGCTATAGTGCAATTCAGAAGTAATCATAAACTTGTTATCGGAACTCATTATCAAAAAGCACTGCTTTATATGGCTCATATGTTTTGAAGTCAAAAACCAATTCAATGAATGTTAACTGCAGGATGTAAAATTGTGTGCTAAAGAGGGTAAAAGTTTTCCCTCCTTTCTTTGCTTGTGATATTTTTGAGCCCCTGCCATATGTCTGCATCCTTTTAAGATGCTGAAGCAGTGCTGATATAGAGAGAAACAAAGACTTAATGAAATTTGACACATACACATGAAAAGTAGCAGCCCACCAAAATTGTATCTGCTACAACTCAGGGTGGCCATTCTAAGGATGGTTCCCATCTGTCAATTTTCTTAGTCTTCTAGTCTTACCTTCCATTCACCACATTTCCAGGTCACGGTGTGAATTCAAATTTTTTAATTTTTTTTGTTCTCATGAAAATTCATCAGCCTCTTAGTATGTGTTTATACATTTTTGTCTAATACATACATTTTTGGAAGCAATTTCCCCTCCTATAAAGCATTATAATGATATTTTCGCTAATATGAATTTTTATGCACATCCCCCTCTAGTTTGTAATTTTTTGGTTGGTGAACTGCACCATAAAATGAGAAGGGTATAATTGGAAGTATAGCTGTATTTTGGCTCACATATTGTTGCAGAAAGTGCAAATGAGGTGAGTTCACATTTAAATACAAAACAATACTGCATGTCTTTCTCATCCCTAAGCCTAACAGATCTGGCAAAATAATGAATTATAGTTCATTAATGAAGAGTCTCTCTGGGAGATTAATCATTGCAGAAAATGCCATACTATCTACAACAAAGCTACAAAACAAAATTGTGCTAAAATTATTGAAATACATGTCTGGATTCAAGAATCCACTAGCCTGGCCAGCATATGAAATAAAACAATGAGACTATTTTGGGAAGTCCCACTGAATGCAATTGAAATTGATTGAATAGTCCGGGAATGCACATTAAAATAACAACTCCCCCAATGATGCAATGTTTGTTTCATTTTTGGATGGCAAACCAGGAATCCAGTGAACTCCTGGATCCATTCTAGCCCAGACCTGCCATTGGCAAAAATGTCCTGGAGCATGAAATGTATTCATTAATAACTAAGTGCTATAAAAAGACAGGAATGTCTGTCTCTGTGTGTGTGTGTGTGTGTGTGCGCGCGCGCGATTGGCACACTGTTTAGATATTAAGCCAAACAAGTATGTGCTACTTATACATGCCTATAGTATTATCAAGTGGTGATTAATAGTATTATTTAAAACAATACACTTTAGGGTGATGTGCAGCATATATCTTTAGGTCCAAGTTATGCAGGGTTAAGCCTGGGATTATTCATCTTGGCACACAACTTGTAATAACTTTCAATACATAGCCCATACTGCGTTGGTTTCATATTAACAGCTGGAATATTGTTAATGTGATATTTTCCCCAAGGAATCCTGGGAACTATAGTTTGTTGAGGAGTGTTAGGAGACCACTGTTCTCCTCACAGAGCTACAATTCCCAGAGTGGTTTAACAGTGAATCCCTCTTCCCAGGGAACTCTGAGAACCCTTACCAAACTACACTTCCCAGGATTCTACAGTTTCCCACGACTGCTTATGGTAGTACAATACTGCCTTAAATATATAGTGCAGGTGGGGGCGTTATTCTTTGTAGCACTGATAGCTACCCTATATGCTTTTTAAGAACGATAAACAAACGAGCCTTCATGCACACGGAGAGCTCCATGATGTCATGGATTGCTGCATAATATGAAGAAGCCGAGAGATAACGGTAGAAAAGACCAACCATTCTGGGCAAGCTGTTTTAATTGACAGGAGAATGACTATGCTGAGCTTAACAGATCACCAGACTGGGGGGTAGCAGGACAAGGCACTTGTCTCTGTGTCACTCTTAATTAATAAGCAGGAGTCTGTGCAGACATTGAAAAGAAAAGAGAGATTAGAGTATGGAGAAAGTGATGCCAGGCAGGAGGCCCATCAAAAATCAAGGGGAAAGGGGAAACTTGAAACTAGAGCACTGCAAGAAAGCGAAAGGCTGGGAGTGATGCCTGAGTTTTGTTCTTGGCTCGCTAGCCAGTCATTACAGGGATCTGCATATGACTAGGCTCCTTTCCTCCTATGTAAGTAAAATGGGGATATAGATACTTGCCTTCTCTGCAGGACTGTGGTTAGGATTAATTAATGTTTGCTTAGCACTTTGAAGATGTAAGCTGATACAGAGCTGAAATGCTCAGTGTTGTTTTCGCATGGGCATGCAGATGATAAAATCTCTTGGTGACCTGCAGTTGAGATCTGGCACGTGGAGCTGTAGGAATGGAAAGTTTAGCTCTTCAGTGTGCTAATATCTGTAGAAACACTCTGTCTTAAAAAGGCAGGTAATATTCACACAGCATGAACTGGGGCAAGAGTGTGAGAGAGGGAGAAGTGGAAAATCACTGAACTCTGTTTTGGATGTCAAGCTGTGCTAATGAAGATCCACTGTGAAGGTGTCCAAATTCAAGGAAGTTGGCAAGAGAGAAGCAAAAGGCCTGAGTATGTTGCAAGTCTGGAAACATCATTCATAAAATGAAACGTAAAAAAAAAAAAATAACCGTCTGCTCGCAGCAGGGAATGGGGGATTCTTTGTGTAAGGTGCTGTCTCTATTCCAGCAGCTTTGTTAGAACTCCTGCTGCTAAACAAAATAGCAGATGTAAGAGTCACTGCATTTTAAAACGGTTTTGATTTCCATGAAAAAGCAATTCTGGTCAACCAACATCAAATGTAATACAGCCTACTCTTTGGTCACTAAATAACAATAGCAATTTGCAAGCCTTTCACTGTTGCATGGATTGTGGCAGTAATCCTAAAAGCTTTGCCCACTCATACATCTAACACAAATCAATTGAGATGTCTCCTAAAATAAATAGTTTATTAGATTTGCTGAACGCTTTGTCCATAAAGTCTCCATGAAGGCATAAGATATTGTTTGATACACCAACCTTCTATCCAAAAGAAGGCTCTAAACAGAACTATATGAACATTCTTTGATATTCAAGAGGTTAAACTGTTGTTGTTGTTTTTTTGGCAAATGTGTAATTGGAATATATTTATATGCCCTTAAGGAAGCACGGCTATTTTAAATGCTTAAGGTATTTTAAAACATTGAAGTTTATCCATTGATTAAGATTAGCTAGTACCTGCCACAAACACTTGTGTTAGTAAGACATGGGTGACACAAGTAACTGAGCCACAGACCGCAAAATGTTGCTCAAAGAAACACAATCAGCTCAGGAAATATGGACACACCAGCCGTAAACTAGTATACAGTGGTATCTCGGGTTACATACGCTTCAGGTTACATACACTTCAGGTTACAGACTCCGCTAACCCAGAAATAGTGCTTCAGGTTCAGAACTTTGCTTCAGGATGAGAACAGAAATCGTGCTCCGGCGGCGCAGCAGCAGCAGGAGGCCCCATTAGCTAAAGTGGTGCTTCAGGTTAAGAACAGTTTCAGGTTAAGTACGGAACTCCGGAACGAATTAAGTACTTAGCCCGAGGTACCACTGTATGTCACCCCAAGAGCTGTTTGACAGTGGAACAGACTCTCTTGAGAGGTTGTGTACTCTCCTTCATGGGAGGTTTTTAAGCAGAGGTTGGATAGCCATCTGTCATGGATGCTTTAGTTAAGATTCCTACATTGAAGGGGGTTGGACTTGATGACCCCCGGGGTCCCTTCCAACTCGATGATTCTATGATCGTTTTTCTGTGCACAACAGGCAGGGCAAGCATTGGGATTCTCAGCATCTTGCCAAACTACAATTCCTGTAATCATCAGGATGGTGCTATGAGGCAAGTGCATTTCAAATGCAAAACTGTACGTGCTCAGAGTTGTTGTTGTTGTTGTTGTTGTTGTTAAGCAGTGTTGGCAAGCTCTTTCCCTTTCTCCGAACATATCAGTTGTAAAATATGGAATGTTGGTGTGGGAAGAGGAATGATAATTGTTGGCTTTGCATGGCTGTTTATAGCTCTAACCAGCACCATCATAAGACCATTAAGTCCAGAGTACAAAATAATCCAGGGACGCGGGTGGCGCTGTGGGTAAAAGCCTCAGCGCCTAGGGCTTGCCGATCGAAAGGTCGGCGGTTCGAATCCCCGCGGCGGGGTGCGCTCCCATTGCTCGGTCCCAGTGCCTGCCAACCTAGCAGTTCGAAAGCACCCCCGGGTGCAAGTAGATAAATAGGGACCGCTTACTAGCGGGAAAGTAAACAGCGTTTCCGTGTGCAGCTCTGGCTCGCCAGAGTAGCTTCGTCACGCTGGCCACGTGACCCGGAAGTGTCTGCGGACAGCGCTGGCCCCCGGCCTCTTGAGTGAGATGGGCGCACAACCCTAGAGTCTGTCAAGACTGGCCCGTACGGGCAGGGGTACCTTTACCTTTACCTTTACAAAATAATCCAGCCTCACCACTGCCCTGCCAATATCTTCCAGGGATATAGGCATCTATTTTATTGCGATCTCTGTCCTACCCCAACTTCACAATTTTCATGGAAATGTTCCCCACAAATAGATCATTTATTTATCCCGTCATATGAGATGGCAATGGAAAAGAGATATCCATTCTTTTATTTTAGTTCTGTGTCACAGCAGAAAAGCAGGGGAGCATTTGATGACTGATGTGGCAAAAGGAATTTTTTTTCATCTCAGTTCAAAATTGGGGCGGAGAGCTCATTGGCCCCACTGTACATCAAGTGAGATTGACAGGGCTAAGAAAGTGGACGGCACATTTCTGCGAGTTAACTGGAATATCCAGTCTTACGACAGAGAATATTGGAATAAACAAAGCAGAGGTTTGGAAAGAATGCAATCTTTCATGCTTCCAGGCAGAAGTCAGTCAAGCTAGGAGGGAGGAGGTGGGGACGCAACTAGCCTTTGAGGATAAGTTTACTGCTTGCCTCAGGGTCTTTTCCTAGTACCACCATTGCAACAAAATTGAGTATCCAATGGCCCCTTGTGGCAACCAGCCCCTATTCTGACAAGCATGGCAGAGGAAAAGGGGAGGGGGGATACTTCTGCCAAGGGAAAAAATAAACCTCCATGGATTTCTGTGGGCTTTAAGGATATAAACAACAGGAATTCAGGATCACATGAGAAGAGAGATGATGAAAGAAACAGAATGCAGGAAGTTGGGGTGGGGTGGGGGGAAGCCAGGATCGGATGGGATCCATTCCAGGATAAGAAAGGAAGTGACTAAAGTGGATACGTGAATGTTACCTAATAAAGAAACACAAATGGAAAGAGGAAGGCACCAAGGACTGGTGAGATGCTATTCTAATGCTTCTTTAACAGGTCAGGGATTCAGAAAGGCAGAGCTTTATAACCTCGATAATAGAGAAGACACTGCCTTGAGACACAGTGAGAAAAATGGCAAAATCACTGGAGCCAAGGGGACAGTGGCCAAGAGTGAGGCTGTGGCCCTTCTGTACAGGGGCAGGCTGATGCTTGGGGTGTTGAACTGTGTAAGAGAGAGCCTGGAGCGCCTTCACCCCAGGCACAATCCTGGGAAAATGCTTTGCATTGTTTTGGAAATTCACAGCTTAATCCTCACTCTGCTATGCCAGAGGTGAATGTGGGCTCATTAGACACTGAAGGCCCTAAAAGCCTGCCCTGTGTCCCAACTAAATTGGTCATGAGGGCCTGATAAAATTGAGAACCACAGGTCAAGCCATGAGGGCAAATTGAAAGGCATGCTTGTGGGTTGCTCCCAAAGCCTGGAGTTCCTATCTTCTTCTTCTTCTTCTTCTTCTTCTTCTTCTTCTTCTTCTTCTTCTTCTTCTTCTTCTTCTTCAGAGGCTTATCACCCCAAGGCAATGTAAGACTTCAAATAATAATAATAATAATAATAATAATAATAATAATAATAATACATGTTTAATGGCTGGAGAGGGGATTTCTTCTCTTGTGATCTGTGCATGTGTGCACTTTCTTTTAGACTTGCTTCAGGAGATTCTGAGTTGTGAAAATAGGCAAATTCCATGCTAGGGATCCTTGGAATTGAAAATGTAACTGTTCATATCATAATGCTGTTTTCCAAATCTGTGGTGCAGCCGCTTTTGGAATGCTGTGTTCTGGTTCCCTCACCTCGAAAAGGATAGAGTTGGAAAAGGGTCTGAAAAGGACAATCAAGGGGACGGAGCGACTCCCTTGCGAGGAACAGCTGCACCATTTGGGACTTTTTAGGTTAGAGAAAAGTAACAAGCAAGAGATAACCTGGTAGAAGTTTATAAAAGTATGCGCTGCATGGAGAAAGCAATAGAGAAAAGCTTTCCTCCCTCTCTCGTGGCACAGGGATTCATGCACAACCCACGAAGCTGAATTTTGGAAGATTGAGGACAGATAAAAGGAAGTGCTTATTCGCACTGTGCATAGTTTAAACTGTGGAACTCACTCCCACTGGAGGCAGTGATGGCCACCAAAAGATTAGACAAATTCATGGAGGACCAGGCTATCAGTGGCTACTAGCCATGAAGTCAGAGGCAGCATGCTTCTGCATTCCAGCTGCTGGGAGTCATAGGTGGGCAGAAGACTGTTCTGCTCATGCTCTACTTGGGGGTTTCCCCCAGGCATCTGGTTGGCCACTGTGAGAACAGGATGTTGGACCATTGGCCTGATCAAGCTACCTTGTCTTGTGTTCTTAAGAGTCAATAGATGGAGATGGAGGGGCGAAATAAGGAAGCAGGAAGACTCTGTGTAAGCTGAGGAGGAAAAGGGGAAATTATATCAGCAATATATTTGATGTTTTATCACATTTTTAACATTCTGTTGGGAGCTGCCCGGAGTGGCTGGGGAAACCTAGCCAGCTGGCAGGGTATAAATAATAAGTT
The DNA here is from genome assembly GCF_964188315.1 of Podarcis muralis. NCBI lineage: Eukaryota > Metazoa > Chordata > Lepidosauria > Squamata > Lacertidae > Podarcis > Podarcis muralis. The sequence continues at coordinate 55,163,084 of NC_135658.1, forward strand.
ATTATTATCATTTGGATAGGCGGGACATTGGATGGGGACATGTTCTTGTAGCGTGACATGTGAGTGCAATGATGGACTGGATGTAGGCTAAGAAGCCAAGATCTAATCCATAAAGGCTGTAGCACAGTGGTTCTCAACCTGTGGGTCCCCAGATGTTGTTGGACTACAACTCCCATAATCCCTGAGCTCTGGCCTTGCTAGCTCGGGGTGATGGGAGTTGTGGTCCAACAACATCTGGGGACCCACAGGTTGAGAAAGGCTGCTGTAACATCTACTCTGCATGCAGAAGGTGCCAGTCTCCATCCATGACATCTCTAGGTTGGGATGGGAATGCCTCTTGTCTGAAACCCTGGAAAATTGCTGCCAGTCAGTGTAGACAGTTCTGAGCTAGATGAACCAATAGTCTAATGTGTTTCTATTGTCCATCCTTTCGGCTGGCTGTTGTGTGTTTGCTTGAGGATTGCCTAACAACCTTTTCAACTGCCTCACTCAGACACTGCCTCAGGGTTAAGGTGTTCCACCAACCATTTGGGGGCAGCATTCCCCAACCTGGTGCCCTCCAGATGTTGCTGGAATTCCGCTCACAGCATCCCTGACCATTGACCATGTTGATGGGAGCTGTAGTTCAACAACATATGTAGGGCACCAGGTTGGAAATGGCTGACTTGGATGTGTCCACCACATCTCTTTCCCCATCTTGTTTCCCTGGAACATACAGTGCAATATATTTTGTCTTTAATCTGCGTTCTAGTTCCAGGTCTGTTTGTTCATTTAAAAGATTTCTAGACTGCCATTCAACCATTGGATTCCAGGATGGTTTTTAATAAACATTACTTAAAAAATGAAAATACAATAAGCAAGAACTTTCCAAACTGTGTGTCGCGACACGTCAGTGTAGGTGCAGGTGTGCACTGGCGGAAGAAGGGGGTGCGGTAGATGCGGTCCGCCCTGGGTCTCATCCCTGAGGGGGGTGACATCGCCACCCTGCCCCCCCTGGAACGCTCACCGCTTGCCAGGGGGCACAGCATGTGTGGCGCTCCGGGGGCCAGAGAAGCTAGCTCCGCCTCTGGTTGCACGAACACTACCCATGCTCCTCCTGGGGCTGGAAAGGGGTTAGTTTAATCTCTGGTTTGCTAGTAAAAATGAATTACAGTGTTGCGAAATGATGCATGTCTAAAAAGTGTGTCACCAACATGAAAAGTTTAGAAAGCTCTTCAATAAAGCATAAGTTCATCAAACAATTACAGACTGGGAGGCATCAAAAGCTAAAGTCAGACTAAAGCAATATCATGCTTTATAATGCCTAAGCAAATCAAAGTGTTTTAAGTCGTTGTCATGTTGGCACCAGGAAGGAATTCTCTGGGGAGGGAATTCTAGAGCTGGGGCACTATTGCAGATAATGGAATGAATGAATGACCCTCTTCTTAGTGCCTACATAATGCATCTGAGCTAAGGACAGTACTTGGAGAAGGACCTCCACTGAAGATCTTATGGCATGGGCTGGCTGGTATGCAAGGTCCTCTTTTAGATATTTGGGTTCTAAGCTATTTAGGGCTCTAAAGTTAAGTACCAGCCTGTCGAATGCGTTCATAACCTGAAGCGTTCGTAACCAGAGGTACCACTGTACATAGTTAGTCTAGCCTTCTGGCTGTCTCTCACCACCTCCACCTCCAATACTTGAGGTGTGAAATTGACTAGGCCAGAAGGTTGCTTATTTCCATGATCTGTTAACTAGGAAGGAATTCAGTTTTGAGAGGTCAGTTGCAGCCCTCTTCATTAGTGGATTTACGCACTCCTGTTGTGGCAGGAGCTGCTTGATTTCTTGTAATTCCTGAGTCATGTTTTTGCACGCTGGACTGCCAACACCCAAAAGGGCAGTATGTTAAAAGAAGAAATGAGGATTAGTTACCTTGGCAAATTAATTCTTGCCCTTGCGTGACTATAGGCGGCTCAGTTCAACAATTCCTTATGGGTTCACGGACTCTGTTTTGCAGATGGAGCTTCTCCACCCCTATTCTGGTCAACAACACAAGGGCTTTTCCATTCATTTCCTACTTGTGTAAATGAATTTACCATCTTCTCCCAGTGGCAAGTATGGGTGACTCACACCCATGCTCCATTTGTACGTCAGAGAGAAAGTAACAAGCTGCAGGATGAAGATCAAACCTTGGGGAGCTGAGAGAAAATCTGGTACAGTTCTCTGTCCGTTGGTTAAAAAAACCAAACACTATATTTTCTTGTCCAAAGGTTGTGAACAAGTACCATGCATTTCTTCTCAAATGGTTTTCCGGGTTGGGATTTGCATGCCATTACCTAAGCTGCATTTCCACCAGCCCATGTTCCAGTTGTTAGTCCGTTGAAACTAAGGCACATTTTCTGATGGACTGCCCCTCCCCCTCTCTTTATTGTTCTTGCTCACATCATCAGGACTTTGTCTTTTTCCTCCGGACATGTTGCAGTGTGTGTGTGGGGGGGTGGGGGTGCTGTTTTTACTGTCACACAAAAGTTCTTTTACTGGGATCCTTGGTGTTTTCCCCCTTCTCCTTTTGAGCTTTCAAGAGTTGTCATATGTGAGCTGGTTAAGGAAATAGAAATAAACACAAATTTACCTTCAGCCTGCCAGCAGTTATGGGTGTAAACATAAATATTCTTTTACTGACAAAACAGGAAAGTTGCATTAGTGAATAATTACATTGTTATCCTGGGTTGGCGCACATGTCTACTACAAGTACGTTGATTTCCAGAAATGTTCTTTTAAGGAGTTACAAGGGAGAAGTATTTCTCTCTCTCTCCTGTGGTTCATAAAAATGAATCACTTATTAAAGTTCTCTCTTGAAGCCAAACAATGGAACAAAACAATGCTAGCTGCATGAATTGCCAGAGTACAAAGGATGCATGGGGTTTTTTTGTGGGGGGGATTTAAGCACAGGAAGTTTTGTTATTGGAAACTCCTGCTAACTTGCTCTGGCCTTGTGCTGCGTAACCACTGTCTGGTCGTGGAAGCCGTGTCTTTTTTTGTCCCTTCAAGCTGGCAAAGACAGGCACCTCCTGCTTTTTGTGTGCTTTGTTCAGTCCTGGACAGAGGCACACTTCATCTCCATCTGCATTGAGCTGGGATTCACAGTAAACAAACTTTGAGAAACTTGTGGTCCAGTCCCTTCTGTGTTTGCTAAGGGCAGGGCCCATTGCTAGAAAGCTGAATTTGTGAATTGCCTCCTGTTTTTTCCACTGACTCTTTGAAATTGGAGAGGCCTATGATGTAAACAGCCTTGAAGAGCTTTCAGGTGCAAATATTTCTTTCTCACGCTCTTTTCTAGGCATTCACAAGATTGTTTGCTTTTATTTCCCCTCTAACACAGCTAGGCATTGAGGACTTGTGAAAATCGAAATCAAAATGCTCATTTTAAAAATCTTTCCCCCCAGCATTTCTAAGGGAGACATAATTACAGAACTGATTTGGAAAATCATAGCTAAATTGGTCTAGTGTTAATGGAATATTTGTCTCCTGAGTGGATCACATTCAGTAAATTAATGTTGTTATTGTTTTTTTAAAAAGAGAGGCCTGTCTTCTTTCCATAATAATAAATATGAGAAATATTTTAATACAATGTAGGACTGAATTGATAAAATTACTTTCTGGACTCTTGAGTCAAGTCATTTATATTGACATGAATGCCAGAGAGGAAATTATATTACTTTCTGCTTATGAAATTAGCTTGGTGCAACATTGCATGCTGATGCCAGAAACTTTCAAAGTGTAGCAGATTTTTGCCCATAAATATGGAATGTAATCATAATCTGGTGATTTTAATATAGTCTGTTTTATCATAGCTTTGTTGTTGTTCTTTTAAAAAACTATTTCCCCCATCTATTTAGGTCTAAGACACTGACAATGGAAGCCACCCAGATCAATATGTCACAAGCGCCACTAGTGAACGGCAACATCACTGCTAATCCGAAGAGGAGCAAACCTCGTGTGATGTCCAAAAGTGGCCACAGCAACGTGAGGATCGACAAGGTCGATGGCATTTACCTCCTTTATCTTCAGGATCTGTGGACCACCGTCATCGACATGAAGTGGAGATATAAACTTACCTTGTTTGCTGCTACCTTTGTAATGACTTGGTTTCTTTTTGGAGTCATCTACTATGTCATTGCCTTTCTTCATGGAGATTTGGAAGGGAACAAACACCCACAGAACCAGGCCCCCTGCGTCATGCATGTGAGGTCACTCACCGGAGCATTTCTCTTTTCTTTGGAGTCACAGACTACCATTGGCTATGGCTTCCGTTACATCACAGAAGAGTGCCCTCATGCCATCTTCCTTTTAGTTGCTCAGCTGGTTCTCACCACCTTGATCGAGATCTTCATCACGGGGACTTTCCTGGCCAAAATTGCCAGACCCAAAAAAAGGGCCGAGACCATTAAATTCAGTCACTGTGCTGTCATCTCCAAGCACAATGGGCACCTGTGCCTTGTAATCCGAGTGGCAAACATGAGAAAGAGCCTCTTGATCCAGTGCCAGCTGACAGGAAAGCTTCTCGAGTCCTACGAAACTAAAGAAGGTGAGAGGATTCTGCTTAACCAAGCGACTGTTAAATTCCACGTTGACTCCGCAGCAGAGAGTCCATTCCTGATTTTACCTCTGACTTTTTACCACATATTGGATGAGAGCAGCCCTTTAAGAGACCTTTCACCCCAAAACCTGAAAGAAAAAGAGTTTGAACTGGTTGTCCTCCTGAATGCCACCGTAGAGTCAACAAGTGCCGTCTGCCAGAGCCGAACATCATATATCCCAGAGGAGATCTTCTGGGGTTTTGAGTTTATGCCTGTGGTCTCTCTCTCTCCGAATGGGAAGTACGTTGCAGATTTTAGTCAATTTGAGAAGATCAGAAGATGTCCAGATTGCACCTTCTACAGCATGGACTCTGAAAAACAAAAACTAGAAGAGCAATATAGAAAAGAAGATGAAAGAGAAAGGGAGCGCAGGACAAGGTTTTTACAGCAAAGCAATGTTTGATTTCTCATCCAACACCAACCACAACAAATATTTATACAGCAAGAATTATCATCACCCCCCCCCTTGAAACAGCTCATCCAAACAGCTGTGGCTGCACAAACAAGACATTTTATTCTAGAATCCATGAAAACCAACTACACTATCTAGATCTGTTGCCTATTTTTCGACCCTTAAGAGTGCTTATTGAGAAATGGTTTTTCTTATAAAGAAAAGGTCATAGCAGATTGAATCTGCATTCACCCCTGCCCCCCTCTGTTTGTCCACCTGAAATAGATGGTCCCACCAATCAAGACAGCTGTCACCACTCCCTTCTCTGTTCATCTGGGGCGTGTGCAGGGAGGTAAAAAGCATGGATAACCTAACCTAGGGGAGGGTTTTCAAATGTGCGTCAAGTAACCATCCTTGTGGACAGCAGGATCCAGACTCAATCTAGACTGCAAGCAGCATGTTGAGGACAAGCAAGAACAATTCCAGATTGAGGAAAAAACTACATTTTTGTGCTACAAATGGGTTAGTGTGTGTACACAGCCTAAGATGTGGGGCGCATTCACCACTTTTGCATCATTAATCAAAGTGGTTTGTTTTTTTAAAAAAATTAAATGACTTTTGTGTATGGGATGCTGTAACTGAGATGAATTAGGGAAGCATAGATAGTAGCCTTGTACCGAGTCAGACCATAAGTCCATTGAGTTCAGTCTACACCGATTGGCAGTGACTCTCCAGGCTCCAGAAAGGGGGTATCTCCCAGCCTTCGCTGGTGAAACTAAACTGTACGTGGTCTCTTATTTCAGAGGCAGCAGCTCCATTGTAAATACACAGCTATAGACTTCCCCACTCTAGGAACATAGGAAATGCGTTCTACTGAGTCAGAAGTTTGTCGTGATGAGTATTGTCTCCACTGACTTGCAGTGGCTGTCCAGGATTTGAGACTGGAGATACAAGATTGTGGACCTGCTGAGAGCGCTATGGCCTCTCCTTGTGTCTTAACACTCTGCCATATGGCAATTTTCATAAGATTGATTTTCAGTTAACCTATGTGAAGTTCAGTATATTGAACAAATTTACTCACGATATTTATTTGACATAGATTAGCCATATAAGTAGGATGAAAGAGTAGGTTCTGAAAGGTTATATATTCTTTGGTATAGTGAGGCTGCAATCCTCTTACACTTCCCTGGAAGTAAGTGCAGTTGAACTCAGGGGGGTTTACTTCTGAGTAGACATGCATAGAGTTGCACTGTCAGTGTTTTTTTACCCAGACTTTCATGCTTCTTAAGAAAAGGGAAATGACATTCTGGTTGTGTCGTTGGAAATGAGTTTCACGGAGCGGAAACAATTTGAATGACAGTAGATGGCAGCCTCTAAAATGACTGCCCAGTGCAATGTGGACTTGGAGTGTGGGGTTGTACAAAAACAGACCACCACCCCTCCAAAAGCATCCACATCTGTTACAGACAGAAGGTCTCTCCCCTTGGCCACCAGTGTAAATGTCTGTGCTATAGGGGAGGATTAGAGCAGTGTTTCCCAACCTTGTGCCTCCAGCTGTTTTTGAACTACAACTCCCATCATCCCTGACTAGCAAGACCAGTGGCAAGGGATGATGGGAATTGTAGTCCAAAAACAGCTGGAGGCACAAGGTTGGGAAACACTGGATTAGAGAACCACATTAGAAGAACAGAAGTGCAAGAACAGAGGGAGATCTAATGTGGCCCCCATAGGCTCTATAGCTCCCTAAAACACCCTAACTCTTAGCACTCACCAAGGATGCCTCCACCTCCCTTAAAAAACAACAACCAACCTGAGGTACAGGAGCTTTTTCTGGTTGTATGTTGAGAAGTTTGCCTGTTTTTCTGTGTGTTCTATTTCCTGGGGGATGTAGGTATTTTTTTTCTTTCATTTTCTTTTGATGGTGGTCCTGAGGAGCACCAGTTTTTCTTCTATGAAATGGGTATGTTGTGGTGCTCACAGCAGCATCTCAGATTTCTAAATGTGCCTCACAGAAAAAGTTGGAGACCCGTTGCTCTGGATTCTCTCTTTCTGGCACAGCAGAGCAAGAAACTCTAGGGGAACCACACAAATATTGCAACAATGGCTTGGGAAACAATCATTTCCCTCTTTCCCACTTCACAGGCTCCTTCTGCCAGCCTTTGCCAAAAAACAAAACAGAAAGAAAATGAATGGCTTCAAGGGACAGTATAGTTTCTTCCCCATCTGCCATCGTATACACAGCAGTGCAGGTGATCCGGCTGTCCTAGTCCGGCCAAAAATTCTATTTTGAATCCCTCCTCCACCCCTTTTTAAAAGAAAGCCATCGTGGATATATAGGGATGGAGTTGTAAAAGGAAAAAGAGGAATGTATTATTGGGAAAATGCTACCGATAACGCTTTTATGATATGACATGTATAAGCATTAGAGTCATGTATTTAAAAGATTGCTTGTTTTGCTTTGGACCACTGTTTAATATTCTTAAATAAAGATTTCTGAAACATTTGCTGTCAAATATTCATTTTTAACTGTTAGCCTGTTGTTACTGTTCATCTATCAGATAAAATTATTTTGATAGATTGCATCCCGGAGCTTGGCAATCCAACACCCAAGAGTGCCATGGCATTCATGAAAGTCTCCATTTGACACACCCAGACTCTGAGCTTTCATGTTAAAGAAGTAAGCCTCTATCCTTCGTAGAAAGAAATTTATGAAGCAAAATGTGCAGGTCCCCTCTAAGAGATTTATCTGAAATGAATTAGCCTGGTTGCTCCCACCTAGCAGTGTTTTAAGCCAATGAGTGCAGTCAGGGCTCTGATTGATAAGTGAGTTGTTTGGCAATAGTAACAGGAATTCCTAGAGTCCTTATTTTCCCTTCCCCTTTAGGGGAAGGACTTATTCCCTTCAGCAAGGATACATCTTTCCTGTGGTGGGTTCCCTAGAAGTACGTAATTTTCTTCAAATATTATCACACAAGAAGTGTGGGTGGATGTTAAAGATCCCCTCCTGCACAAAAATGACAAATGCAAGATGTGAAATCTTTGCAGAGGCTTGGGCTTCTTTCCTAAGGAGCTAAAGACCAATCACTACTTAAGAATTCCCTGTTAACTTACATGTCTACTCAGAAATAAGTCTCTTTGGGAAGACTTCACTATTGTGCTAATATTATCATTCCATCAGTGCAAGCATTTCTGCTTGTCAGATGAAACCATCACCCCTCTCCTCCATGTTGTTCTGGGGGTTCTCTAGGGTGAATTTGGGGCAGACATGGGAACACATGGAGGGAAGAGATAGGGGAAAGGAGTCCTTGTGCTGTCTTCCACTAGCACACTGGGTTAGTTGAATCCGGGCCTTTGTGTTTAGTGGAACTTACTCCCAGGTAAGTGGATATAGGATGGCTGAGCAGGCTTTGGTTTTGAGTTAGCATTGGAGGACACAGGGTTCTTGTGCCATTAGCAGCTGTACAGAAGAATTCAAGGGTTTTCTAGCATGCAAATCCAATTATGAGAAAAACTTCACCATGACAGTACTCACATTTTGTATTATGCCATGCCCTCTCCCCCATGGCAGCCATGTTGCGTAATGCTATGCTCCCTTGCGGCCATTTTGTGACTGGTGCCCACAACACTCTCTCCAACACAGAAATGTTTCCACTGGTCTAAAGAGGTTGGAAAACCTCTGGGGTTTTGGGGTGTTGTTTTTTTTTAAGCAAGCCCAGCCCCAGGTATTCTTGTAAAGCAGGCTTTAAGGTCTGAAGAAATAGCTCAATTCTGTCCAAGAGGCCACACTAGGTTATCTTTTGGTACATTAGTTATTTCTTGTAACACATCCACCTCACATACCATAACCCAGGGCTGGTGTCAGACATGGGTTACATCATCAAACACCTGTGGGGATTCATAGCTAATCAATAGAATCATAGAGTTGGAAGGGACCCTGAGGGTCATCTGTGATGGGGCCCACAGTCCTGCATGAAGTCCAATATCAACACTAGGCATCTTCTTGACTTGACGAATGTAAGCAGCGACAGGGGGGGACCAGTTTCCCTCACTTGCCTTCCAGATTGAGTCTAGAGGGGAATTGGAGGAACCATCCTAGATTTCTTTATTAGAGTTATTCCTCATAGTTATTGAGAGTCTCTATTGCTCAGTAGGTGGTGTCAGATCACCTGTGGTTTAGAGAGATTTATTTCACAGCAACATCACACATTTTAAGCACTCTTATACCACTTTAACAGGCTAGATAGCCACTTATGCAAGTAATGTTTGAGTGGAAATCTTTGGCACTCCAGATGTTTTTGGACTCCAATTCCCATTAGCCCCAGATAGCATGACCAATGGGAACTTTGGTCCAACAACACCAGGAGAGCCAAAGATTGCCCACCATTAGTATATATGAAGGGTATATGCTATTTGCCTCAAAGAGGAGCTGTGTTGAAATGTTTGAGGCAAATAAAATCATTTTGATTGTGATGAAAATAACATTACTTTGAAATGAAGATGACTGCCATTTAGCCTTGGTTGCTTGATTTATTGCATCTTTGTCGTACAAGGTTATTAAAACAAATGTGTGTGTGTGTGTGTGTGTGTGTGTGTGTGTAAGACAAAGTATTAGATTGCATTGTGCAATCTACAAAGAACATATGTTTTTGCTGGCTACTCTATGATAAAAGTCCATTCTATTTTTATAGATTATTAAAAAATCCCAGTGAACGTATCTTTAAAATGCCTTTTAAAGCTGCATTGTTTTTCCACTTGCTTTTTCTGCTAATAATATATTTGATAAATCATGGGGAAAGAATTCAGTACGCTCTATTTTATGGTCTGTTCTCTTAAATTAAAACCATACCATAAGATCAACAAGTATATCTTCTTTTCCTGGAAAAGCAAAACCTCTGTGCCTCAAAATCATCACTCCACACAAGTACTCTTATTCTTAAATCTTTTTGCTATAATACAAAAGAGATAAATGTATACAACCATTTAAAATTTGAGGAAATATGATCACTCCCCTACTAACTGCAGCTAGTTAACAACAGAAAGTTACTCCTTCGCCATACTTTTAGGAATTGATATGAAAGAGTCTGGGAACTATTGCCAATGGAAAAATTGAAACATCAATTGAGACTTTCAAAAGGGCAAGGCAGAAAGTAAACTTGGAGGAGACACATTTTGACAAGAAATAAAATATTGGTGAAGGAGTTTATTTTATCCAATTTCCTTTCAGCATTTAAGAAACTGAAACTTTATGTAGTAGTGGTGGTAGCTATTCATGTTACAAATGTGGTAAGTGTTCTTAATGTTACGAGAGGTGCAATGTGCAGAGTGCTCCTGCTCAGTATTCTCTTCAGCCAGCCATGACCTTTCCAGGATAAGCCATTCTATTCTCCCTCCCTCCCTGATTTCTATCCCTAACAGCCTCTCAGCATTCCACAGTCACTGAGCATGCTCAGTCCTCATTGATCTGTTTGGGACTTTCTCTGTTTACTTCAGATCAAACCCCCTCACCCCCCCAAATACTTTTTGTACAGCTGCAAACCTTGGGGTTCCTCCATCCCTAACACCCTGCTGCTTCTCCGGTGTGTGAGGAAAGATACTGCCACTTTGACATAATAATAATAATATATACCCTGTCCATGGTGGCTCCCACCACCAGCATCATCATCATCATCATCATCATCATCATCATCATCATCATCAAGCGAAACAACATCAAATATTAAAAACTTCCTTGAAAAGGGCTGCCTTCAGATGTCTTCTAAAAGTCAGAAACTGTAGTTGTTTATTTCCTTGACTTCTGAAGGGAGGGCATTCTACAGGGCAGACGCCACTACCGAGAAGGCCCTCTGCCCTGTTCTCTCTATATAAGGATTCACACTTTAAGAATGAGTTTGCTCATAGTATATAGGATTGGATTAATCTTTAGGTTCTATTTTCCCATTGTGGTTTTTTTGTGGGGAGGGGCATTTGATATGTCAGAATGTTATCACTTTGTGACTGAGAATATGTTGGGGTTTTTAAAAAATATAAAAATAGAAATATCAAAAGCACAAGACAAAAAAACCCCAAAACACATGGATCCAAAGCAAAGGTTTTTTGTTTTCCACCTTGCTGTTCCTATTACACTTGAGTTCATTTAACCTCAAGTAGTACAGACTGGATACATTATAAGCCCACCTAAGTTTTCTGGAGGGAGAAAGGATTATTGAAATTTCCCAGATTTTCAGGCACACCGCAGTGTATTCTGTATAGCAAGCAGGACTCAAACTTTTAAAGCGCATGAAGAAGGAAGGGTGGAGAAATACCTTCCTTCTCTAGGAAGTTATTAAGCATGTCGGAGCCCGGGAGCCAATTGGCCCCATTTCCCTCGCTTTCTTCTTTCACCACATCACTCTGACTGCCCAAGATTATAAATGAATGCGGTTCTCGCTGGCAGAGCTCCTTAAGAGCTTGAAATCGTCACCGATTCTCTCCTCCAAAAGGAGGTCTGACATAAAGGCCGCCTGGAAAGTACGGACAGAGCCATAAAACGCTTGCAAGCATTTGGCCACTCAGCCGACAAACAATAGAATAGAATTAGAATAGAATTAGAATAGAATAGAATAGAATAGAATAGAATAGAATAGAATAGAATAGAATAGAATAGAATAGAATAGAATAGAATAATCAGTGCTCTGGCAATCTGATTTCTTTGAAATTGAAACTGTTACAGAAGTTATGATTTATCTATCCCTCCCTCACTCCCCCAGCTAAGTTGAACAGGTAAAGCTAGCGATGTTTTTGAACAATTTGAGAAAGGTAGGAAAAGGGGAAAGAGGATGCCTGTGCCCTCATTATATCCATTGTAAAAAAAAGCAAGTGAGGCATCATTTCAGATAGCTTCTTAAGGCACTGATTTTGGGGTGGGTTGAAACTACCCTCAAGTGGCCTACCGGGTCAGTGTGTCTAGCTGTTAACTAGAAGGTTGGTGGTTTGAGCCCACCCAGGGATGGCTGTGGGCAAGATTACTGCATTGCAAGGGGTTGGACTAGATGACCCTCAGGGTCCCTTCCAACTCTACAATTCTATGATTCTATGAACTGTTTGTTCATTCCTATTCTACCTTTCCTTAAGTAGCCTGAGGTGATGTACATGCCCAGCTCCCATTTATCCTCACAAAATCCCTGCAAGGTAGCTTAGACTGAAAGATAGTGACCAGTCAATAGTTTGTAGCTACACCGGGATTTGAACCTGGGTTTCTGCAGACCTAGTCCAATATTCTAACTACTACACCTCACTATAGTGACTTTTAAAAGGACTGGGGGATGGAATAAAATGGGGACAGAGTACAAATGGAATGACTCTGTAGTTCAAACTAAGGGTTAAATTCTTCCTGATATACTTGCATAATTTTCAGTCTGCTTCTCTCACAGTTTAGGTGACTGTATGACTTTCCATCTGTGTGGCATATATTTGCGCTACTGCATTAAAGGCACTAAAGATCAAACAGTCCATAACACAGTGATGCAGAACCTCCAGCCAACGGGCCCATTTAGTGCTTCCAGGCCTCACAGCTGGCCTGTTAAGCCTTTCTTTTTTTTAAGCCACACCCAACTTTACCAGGTGTGCTTGTCGCGTATTCCACGCGGCGCTTTCAGCGAGACACTAAGAGTTCCAGGTTTTTCCAGTGCAGTCTTTTTTAATGTGAGCTATATACAGGCATTTACAAAAGAAACAGTCCATACAGAGTACTTACAAACGAATACTCTCCACCACAGCACCACCACACTACAGCACAACCACCACACCTACTGTTAAACAGGCTTTCCTTTTAAAACAGGTGATAGCCAATCACACTAATCACACTCCTGCTGAGTCACTCTGACCCAGCAGAGTATTGCATCATCCTGTTGAAGCCTGCAGACTTATCCAGTATCCTGCGAATCCCAACACTCCTCCTTAAGTCAAAGGCTTGAGACCTAATAATTCTCTTAAGTCTCGAAATTTAGGAGCATCCAAACATTTTGTATACAAATCTGCCACATTACATTTTGTGTTACAGTGCTGTACCTTTAACACATTTCTTTCCAAAGCATTTTTCACATTTCCGTATCTTATAGCAATATGTTTACTCTTGCTTTTAAAGTTCTGTTGGTTGGCAAGCTGTTGTGCAGCCATGTTGTCACTTAACACAGTGATTGGCATTTCTGAAGGTATTCCAAGCTCTTTTGTTAGGCAAGCAAACCATTCTATTTGTGATACACATTCGCTTATGGCTGAGTACTCTGCTTCACAAGTACTTGTGGCAACAAATGTTTGTTTCTGGGATTTCCACTGAACGAGGGCATTTCCAATATATATAGCATAGCCAGTGGTAGACTTTCCATTTTCTCTGTCCCCCCAGCTGGCATCAGCGTATGCATACACTTGCTGATCATATCCTGTATCCAGCACCAGTTTGTAATCTTTTGTGCCTTTCAGATACCTTAGGATTCTTTTAAGTGCTACCCAATCTCTCTGAGCCGGGTCTGCACTTCTTTGGCTTAACATGTGCACTGCCAATGTTATGTCGGGTCTTGTCCAACAACTTAAATATAACAGAGAACCCAACAGAGAATGAAACGCTGTTGCATTCTCACATTTTTGCCCTTCTGGTTCATTTTTGTACTGGGTAGTTATGGGAGTGTCAACCTCATTTGCCCTCTCCATTCCATATGTCTTCAGTAACTTTTCGATTTTTTCCTTCTGACTCAGAGAGTAGACGCCCTCTTCATTTCTCTGAACCTCTACTCCTAAGTAATTCTGAATCTCTCCCAAATACTTCAGTTTGTATTTGTTACCTAGGCTGTTTATAAACCAAGACACTTGCTTTTGTGCAGTTGTTATTAGACAGATATCGTCAACATACAAAAGTAAATAACAAACACTTCCTTGCACCATTGCTGAGTATAAACAGGAATCAGCCAGGCTTTGTTTGAATCCCATCTTTTTCAAAGTTGTGTCTATGCATTCATGCCATAGACGTGCACTTTGGTGTAACCCGTATAGTGCCCTTTGCAGTTTTAACACCATGCTGTCTTTTTCCAGCTCATAACCTGGTATTTGCTGTAAATACACCTCGGCGTCAATAGGAGCATTTAAATATGCTGAGGCAACGTCAAAATGATTGACTTTTAACCCTCTCAGACTCGCCATTGCTAAAACTGATTTTACTGTTTCAGCCTTTGCTGTTGGGGCAAACACTTCATCATAATGTATCATTTTCCTTTGTGTAAACCCCCTTGCAACCAACCTGGCTTTCCTCTGACAACTACCATCAGCCAGCTTTTTCACTTTAAAAACCCACTTACAGCTTATGGGCTTTTTACCTTCAGGCAATTCTGTAGGTACAAAGACATTGTTGTTTAGCAGAGAGTTATACTCTGCCTGCATTGCCTTTAACCACGCCTCTTTCTCTAGAGTAGGTAACTCTTGCACTTCTTCAAAGTTTTCTGGCTCAGTTACACAAACCTGGTTTATGGTGGCTGGGAACCCATAACGGTCTGGAGGTTGACCTTTATTACTTCTTGCAGACCTCCTTGGTTCATTAATCTCACCCCCTGGGCTACCTTCAGGACTGCTTTTGGGGTGGATTGATTCTGGAGATTTACCTCCTCCTGTCCCTGTTGCACTTTCTTCTCTCCCCTGCTCCATGCTAGCAGCTGGGGAAAAATGCTCAACCTTTACCTCCTCCCTTTCAGTTTCTCTGGGAGAGCTGCCAATTCTTAGCTTTGTTTCAACTGCCTTATCAGGTATGCTCGGCAGTAAAACTTTTTCTGGCAGCAGGTTTGCATGTATCTTGGGCCAATTTCTTTGCTCATTAAAGCTGGCTGATCGACTATAACTCAAAAGATTTTTATCATCTTCAAACCTATAGGCTTTCGTACCACTTTCATACCCAAGAAATAGCAACTGATGTGCCCTTTTCCCACCTTTTCTTCGTTTTTTTACAGGTATGTCAACCCATGCCTTTGTCCCAAAGATTCTCAAATGTTGCAAACTGGGACTTTTGTTATAGAGAATTTTATAGGGTATGTCATCTAGTACCCTTGACCACAAGCGATTCCCAATATAATTTGCGGTCTTAATACTCTCAGCCCAGTACTTAATTGGAAGATTTGCATCTGCTAACAATGCTTTCATTTGTGTCTGCAAGACACCTCCCCTACGCTCTGCTACCCCGTTCTCCTGAGGCGTCGCCACATTGGTAAGCCTATGTTTAATCCCTTGGGAACGCAACCAGTTTCTTAGGGAGCTTGCCATAAACTCTCCTCCCCTGTCTGTCTGAATAGAGCACACCTTTTCGCCAAGTTGCCTTTCTACCCTTCTTACCCAGAACTTCAAAGTTTGGGCAACGTCAGACTTTTGCTTTAATGGATAGACCCAGCCAAATCTAGAATAGTCATCCACTAGGATCAAACAGTACTTGTTATGGGAGACACTTGGTGGAAAAGGACCTGTTACATCAGCATGAATCAACTCCAGTGGTTTTTTGGTTTCTCTCTGGCTTGCTCTTGCTACTGGGCAAGCCCTGCTTTTAACCTCCTTGCAGATATTGCAGTCTAAGTAATTATCACAACTTTTAATGTTTTTCATCCCCCCACACAACTCCAATGTTTTGTTCAGCACCTTATAGCTTGCATGAGCCAGACGCCTGTGCAGGAGATGAATACACATATCATGGGTTGGGACATTTTGCACATTCGCAACCTTAGACTCACACTGCAGTACATACATATTAGCTCTAAGGTTAGCATTTGCCAGCACTGCCCCATTTTGCTTTATCTGGCACTGATCTCCCACAAAGTTTACTTCAAAGCCTGCTTTTGCTAAGTCAGGAATGCTCAGGAGATTGTTTTGCAAACTAGGCACACACAACACATTCCTGAATGTGTGTCCCAGCTGTGGGAACACAACCTCCCCCTCACAAACCACATTAGCTTTCTGGCCCGTAGCAAGACTTACATGTTTTTTGTTTGAAGCCCTAGCATCAGTTAGCAGTCCTTTTCTTTTACAAAAGGTTTGAGAAGCTCCACTGTCCAGAACCCACAGCTCTTCATTTTCTTGACCATCTGCAGACACCCAAGCGGTAGACTCCCTCTGCTGGCTTTTGTGCTTCTGCTGTTTTTGTTGTTTTCTTGGGCAGTCCCGCAGCAGGTGTCCACTGGACTTGCAGCAAAAACACCTTTTTACTTTGTTGACCACTGGCTGGTCTGCAGCAGCTCCTCCTGGCTGTTTCTCCGGCTCCCGACACCTCTGCTCTTCCCGGCTGTTGTTCCTTCTGGGATGTTCCAACAGCTGGGCTGAGGTCATCTTTCGCTCTGCACGCCTGTCCTCCTCTGCATACAACCGTCCGGTAACGTATTCCAGAGTCAGCTTATCAGTCTCTACAGACTCGAGGGAGTTGACCAGCATATCATAGCTGTCATCAAGGGAACTCAGGACTATAAAGACTTTGTCCTCTTCCCCCACAGGCCTCCCTCTTAAGGCTAGCTCCTGGAAACAGCCTGTTAGGAATTTTAGGTGGTTTACCAGGGAGTCCCCCGGTTTCTTCCGACACCGGTACAGTCTCCTGGTCAGTGTTATCAGTGAGCCAGCTGTCTCTCGCACATGGACAGCCTTGAGCGCATTCCACGCCTCACTTGCCGTCACCTTATCAGCTACGTAGACTAGCTGGCTGTCGTCCACTCCAAGGATGATTGTAGCCAAAGCTTTCTCATCCTTTTCATCCTCCTCAGAGGGCTGCGGTGGATCTTCCACCACTTTCCACAGGCCCTCACGCTTGAGGAAGTGTTGCATGCGGACTGACCAGGTGCTGTAGTTCGTGGCCGTCAGCTTCTCCAGCAACATGCCAGTTCTGGACTGCTCCATCCCTGCAGCTCACCTCTAGCACCCACGGCTAGATAACTGCCACCTGTACTCTTGCGCAGCGGAAGCGTGCTGGGCCCATAACCCTGTCGCGTATTCCACGCGGCGCTTTCAGCGAGACACTAAGAGTTCCAGGTTTTTCCAGTGCAGTCTTTTTTAATGTGAGCTATATACAGGCATTTACAAAAGAAACAGTCCATACAGAGTACTTACAAACGAATACTCTCCACCACAGCACCACCACACTACAGCACAACCACCACACCTACTGTTAAACAGGCTTTCCTTTTAAAACAGGTGATAGCCAATCACACTAATCACACTCCTGCTGAGTCACTCTGACCCAGCAGAGTATTGCATCATCCTGTTGAAGCCTGCAGACTTATCCAGTATCCTGCGAATCCCAACAGTGCTGTCATATATGGTGTCAGGCCACAATTCAAGCCACAGCTGCTGCAAAGGAATCCTTGAAAGGTTGTTTCATAAGGTAGGGGCCACTACTGTGAAGGCGCTGTCCTCAGTACTTGCCAATGCAACTGATTTTAAAGTACAGGCAGACATATATGGGCACAAGCAGTCCTTCAAATAACCTGTGTACCTATAACGTATGCATAGCCCTATTGGAATGAGAACTATCTGAAGAACTCATCTTACTGGTTTCATGTAAACATCTCATTATCATGTACTGTAAAATAATATGTTTAGTATTTTATCCCTCCTCTTCCTGAGGCTCCTCTTTGTTTTGTTTTGTTAGTCATGCCATGTTTTTTTATTTATGTGTGTACAATTTTGTAAAAAGAAAATTAAAAAGAAAGACTGACAGACCAGTTCAGGCCTGCACTGCTGCTCTATAAATATTAACTTAGCGCATAATCAGAGTTCATGGCCGGCTATTTCTTTCTTAAATCTGCTCTTTACTTTGATAGCCCCCTTTGAGGTATTCTATTTCATCCTTTTTTACTGTACATGATGCAACATGCAGCACTTCCTCGAGCTGAAGACCAATTACCGGTACTCACCCTTGGATTGACTTCAATGGTGTGATTCATTTGAATAAAGAACATCCCCTAATGGATGTTGGCATTCATGCCTTCCTCCTTTATGTTTCTGTAACTGAATTTATTCTGTTTTTTACCTATTGCAGCTGAAATCTGAAGAATCCCTCTGAGCTGCAGAGTGCATTCAAGGCCTACCTAACATGCCCTCTTCCCTATTAGCTAATCTGGCTGATACCTATTGCACAGTAATATCCGACTTAACCCACCTCCATCTCTCACCTGGGGGCAAAAAATTATTCTCCTGTTTCCTACCCAGGAAGGGCACAGTTCCACACTCTCACTCAAGGGATAGGAAACACTTCTCTTTTGCACTTCTAGAGGTGACTTCCATCCTCTCATACTGGAAGTGGTCTAGAGTAGGGAGGAAATCGCATAATACTCCCCTGAGAGGGGAAAGTCCAGAAATTCAAATGCACAGTCATGCCCACTAAATTCAAAGGGGGTCCATCCTGAAGAAGTGACCCAAAAAAGATAGTCTTTTTGGTGTTCCCCCTTTGGCAGTGGTGTTGTGTCGGCTGCCAGGGTAAGGCGTGGGGCACTATACCAGCCCAACCCTTGCCACTAGAGCCAAGTGAGGCCATGCTGCACTGCCTGCCCATCCAACGCTGGCCAGACGGCTGTACAGTGAGAGAGCTGGGGACCCAGCAGCGAGGCCAGGCTAGGCTCCAAGCCCAGAGACCCCTGGCAGCATGCAGAGCAGGACAGAAATCCTGGTTTGTACCCCCTCAAAATTATGCACCCGGGGCTATGGTCCCCTGGCCCCTCCACGCTATGCCCCTGCTCTTTGGATCACCTCTGAATGGTGCAACCTGCTGCCCCCAGCAGACTTGGCTTATATCCTCCCTTTCTCTATCCCCCATGCAAAGTGTACTGTCTTGTGGGAGTGTCCTGGACAGTTCTTGTTGCTCAGAGAGATGTATCAGAGTCTCAGTGGGGCCTAATCCTGATATTAGGGAAGTTCTTAATATTTGATGTTTTGCTGTGCTTTACTGGGCTTAATGTTCTTTAAATTTGTTGGAAGCTGCCCAGAGTGGTTGGGCAACCCAGTCAGATGGGTGGCATATCAATAATAAATTGTTGTTGTTATTATTATTATTACTATGTGTCTCTTGGCAGGCAGCTGCTTTTGCAAGGGGATGGGGGTCTTGATGATATATTCTCTGTTTCTCTCCACTCCCCTGAGCTCAGCTGCCTCCTAACTCACTTCCTCCTCTTAGTGCAGAATATTTCCTGTGGGGCTCATCGGATCAACAGCCTTGGTCCAAAACTACAACATACTTTCATTCAAACTCCTCCAGTGCATGATGAAAAGACAATTGACTTATAACTAACCATATACAGTGACTTGTTCTATTCTGCCTAGATATAGTAAACAAAACTTCTGAAAAACACACAGAAGAAAACCCTACAGAAAAACTCCAGTTTAATCTCTAGACAGCAAGCTATGGTTTAAGGGCAAATGTGTACTCGCTAGAAGCACTCGATGTTTATAGATGTGCTGCCGAGCATTCCACAAGCTTTGTAACAAGGTGTCACAAGATTTGCAAATATCATATGGTTTCCAGTTCTTTTCTGTGTTTAACTGCCTTTCAGGGGTATCACATTCAAAAGAAAGGCTTTAAGCATATCCCAGGAAGCACCACCAGCCGATTTTTAAAAGAACACAGGAGGTTTATTTTGTGTGCTATTCTTACCCCAGGCTTCATGCCACAGGATGTTTACCATTCTCTGCAGTTTTGCCTTCAGTATATCTGAAAGATTGCCTTCACCCATACCAGCTGCCTGCACTTGAAGATTGACAACAGAGAACCCTCCTCTCCTCATATGCACATTTTACAATACTTCAGCTGGTGGGCAGAAAAGAGAGTCCTTTCTGCAGTGAAACCTCAGCTCTTCAATCCGCCACCATCAACACTGCAAAAGGCCCTGTCACTTCAAGTTTTCAGGACAGCCCTAAAGATTCATTTGCTTCCAATTACTTTTTCTTGAGTTGTTTTATTCTTCTGCTGATGGTTTCAGTTAAGTGTTATATTTTAATATTTTGGGGCTGTATATTATAAATGCCGGCTTCCTTAATGGTGTTACGGTTATTGATACTGCATTGCATTTTTTAAATTGTTAGCCACCTTGAAAGGGATTAGTTATTTCTCATAAAACCTTCTGAGAGTTTATCTGGTCTCCACTTCCTGCCTTGTAAGCATAAAGATTGTAGCTGGAATGTAGCAAAAGCTTATTCCTGAGGACATGGTGGCTGCTGTTGATGTGAATGCAGAGAAGATGGATACAAATGCTGATCACTCAGCTCAGGGAGGAAAGATGTCCAACTGCTCAGCAAGGAGGGCTTAAGGTGTGTACTAGCGATTGCTGATGCTTCTGAGACAGGAAGGTAACTTAAGCAACTCAACTGATGGCAGGGGCCTCGTCTTCTGCAAGTGCTATCTCAGTAAACACACTTTCTTTTGACCTTTGTAAGCCTGTTGTGACCCTGGGCATTTGAACCATATACACATTTACCGCAGGGTATTTCCAATAGCCTCCCTGTGTTTGTTCGAACTATGCTTTCCCTTCTGAACTCTTTTCAGCAAGGTCCAAACACTACAATATATAATTAAGGGCCCAATCTAGTGTCCTCACAAACCAAAGTGTTGGTCCCTGAGGGCTGTTTAGTCCCCACTCATACTCGGGTATGCATATATATCACCCAAAGGCTGCTGTGGCCCACTGCTTCTGACCACTTTAGAAATATGTACGTGATTGCACATAAAAGCATAGAACAATAGCATTGTAAAGTTGGAAGGGACCCTAAGGATTCTCTAGTCCAATCCCCTGCAATGCAGGATTATGCAGCTGTCCCACACAGGGATTGAACCTGCAACCTTGGTATTATCAGCATCATGCTGTAACCAAATGAGGGCCTTCACATTTGATGAGGTAAGCATTGAAGGAGTGTCTCCATCCCTATTGTTCAGCTCGGACACTGAGGTCCAGCTCCGAGGGCCTTCTGGCGGTTCTCTCCCTATGAGAATTGAGGTTATAGGGAACCAGGCAGAGGGCCTTCTCGGTGGTGGCACCTGCCCTGTGGAATGCCCACCCATCAGATGTCAAGGAAATAAACAACTATCTGACTTTCAGAAGATATCTGAAGGCAATCCTGTTTAGGGACGTTTTTAATGGTTGATGTTTTATTGTGCTTTTAATATTCTGTTGGGAACTGCCAAGAGTGGCTGGGGAAACCCAGCCAGATGGATGGGGTATAAATAATAAATAATAAATAATAAATTATTATTATTATTATTATTATTATTATTATTATTATTATTATTATTCTGCACATGGCAGTCTGCATACCTGAGTACTAATACTTAACTGAGAATTTGAGCTACAACTCTTGGAGAAACTTGCTGCATTACTCTGAATATCCCTTCTTCCATTCATAGATCTGACCTTCAGCCATGAGATTTGGATCTCAATGGTTGGTTATGAATCACAAGATAATTAGAAGGAGGACATTTCCTAGCTTAAACTGTATGCATTTTCAAATCATTTGCTACCGAGTTCTGAGAAATCTTGAGAGCCCACTGCTCCGATTACATCAGTCAGACAGAAGGTCTCATTACTCAAAAGGCTGTGGGACCTGCCTGACCACAACTTTTCAAATCTGCTCACAATGATTTCTAAAAGTAGATTTTGTTCCCATAATTATGAGACTTGGTTCATTGCAAATTGTTTACAGCTGAGTAAAGTCTAATTAGAATTGCAGCTGCTGGCTGGTCATCTCTTTTGTCAAATTTTTGGCTGGCTAATAGTCGGAGATAGCTTCATCTGAGATGATCAGTGGATGTTTCATCAACGGCTGCTAATGACAGTAGATGGTCTCCTGATAGCTGAGGATCTCTCTCAGTATTTGGAAATGGAATGAGATACCCATTAGAGGCTGGAGAGGTGACATGCCTCCAGCTTTTGAGAAGAAAGGTAAATTAGGCTGAGAGACAATGATGAGCCTAAGGTTACTCACCGTACCTTTGGGACTGCCACTCCTGGTATGCCCTGTGGAGGACCTTAAGGTCCACAGATGACAACATTTTGGAGGTCCCAGGTCGTAAAGTGGTTAGATTGGTCTCAACTAGGGCCAGGGCCTTTTCAGTACTGGCCCCGACTTGGTAGAACGCTCTGTCACAATAGACTAGGGCCCTGCGGGACTTGACTTCTTTCCGCAGGGCCTGCAAGACAGAGCTGTTCCGCCTGGCCTTTGGTTTGGACTCAGTCTGACCCTTATGTTTCCCTCCCCTTATGGTTTTGATTTATGGGCTACTTTTAAAATGAGGCTGCATTTTAAATTGCATTTTAACCTGTATTTTAAATTGAGGTTTTTTTCCTATTATGTTTTTACTGTAATTTTACTGGTGTTAGCTGCCCTGAGCTCGGCTCTGGCTGGGGAGGGCGGGGTATAAATAATAATAATAATTATTATTATTATTATTATTATTATTATTATTATTATTATTGAATGAATGAATAAGGATTTGAACCCAAAGTTTAGTCAACATGCAGCTAATACTACATCACCGTGGCTTGCCTTCACTTAGTGGGAATTTGCGCATTTAAAACAAACCGATGTGGATATTTTTGGATAGTTAAAGTGAGGAGTGTTGAGTTTAGATATTTCTTTATACCATACACACTTAGTAGAAACAGGATGGGGCATTTGAAGATGATAACCTGTGAAAATTACTACAACTATTCCTGCCACATATCAGAGACATATCAGAGTGTGACCACCAGTTCCTGTGCAGTAAACGGAACAGGAAGAAGGACCGACAAACCTAATCTCCACTTGCCGTGTTGTTTCTGATGCTCAGAGTTAAGGCCCAGCAGCTCTTGTTTCCCCTGATGAATTAGGATCTCTCCTTCCTTTGGATTGTCAAAAGCAAACATTTGGCTGACAAAGTCAAACACCATCATTTCCTCATTAGGATGAAGAAAAATCGGTGCATTTCCCAGTTGCCTATTCCCCACTTAGAACTGCCATGCCACTGAACGGAATAACATTGTATTGCATAAAAGATAAGGAAGGAGAGCAGCTTTTATTAATTTTTAAAATCTACAATTATTCAAAATGACAATTGACTATAAGCCAAATAAGGAGAAATGGGGGGGGGGATTTGATGAGGAGTCAACTGAAGAATAGGTTATGTTCATTGTTATGTGTTATGGAGGGCTTCGGCAAGATCTAACTTAGTTTTAAAGAAACATTTGAAGTAGACTGGCCATAACACTTATCATAATGAAGAATGAATATCCAGCATGGCTTTCCCTTTCCCTTTTGTTAAAAAAACACCCCTATCTCCATGTTGCTCTCACAACTTAAACTTGTGTATGTCATTTGCATCTGCCAGTATTTGTATCAAAAATGTCCAGTTATATAGTAGTAGTAGTAGTAGTAGTAGTAGTAGTATATTTATTAAATTTGTTTACCACCCTTCAGCCGAAGATTACAGGCTGGCTAACAACATAAAAAAAGGAGAACAAAAAATACATAATAAAAACAAAAACAATCACAAACCAATAATCCCCCCTCTCACAAACACATTTAAAAGGACACAGAATATTAATCAGCCCAAGGCCTGGTTGAAAACAAACATTTTTGTCTGGTGCCTAAAGATATGTCATGAAGCTGCCAGGCAAGCCTCCCTGGGGGGCCACCACAGAAAAGGCCTGTTCTCATGTTGCAGCCCTTCAGATTTCTTGTGGAGGAAACACATTAAGAAGGGGCTGATCGCAGGGTCTTGGATAGTTCATACATATAGGCAGAGGCAGTCCTTGAGGTATTGTGGTCCTGAGCTGTTCAAGGCTTTACAGGTAAAAGCCCAGCACTTTGAATTGGGCCCAGAAACTAAATGGCAACATCTTGCCCCAATGAGCAACCTGGCTGCCAAATTCTGCACCAGCTGAAGTTTCTGAACTGTCTTCAGAGGCAGCCCCACATATAACACGTTGCAATAATCTAACAGAGATCAGCAGAGCATAGACAACAGAAGTTAGGCTATCCCTGTCCACATAGGGGCACAGCTGGACCACTAGCTGAAGCTGATGGAAGGCACTCCATGCCACAGAGGCCACCTGAGCCTTAAGCAACAGGAAAGAAGTACCCCCAAGCTACATACCTACTCCTTTAGAGGGAGGGTAGCTCCATCAAAAGCAGGCAACCTTCCATCCGGTCTAGGGAAGTGGTTCCCACTAACAGTGCCTCAATCTTATCTGGACTGAGCTTCAGTTTCTTGGCTCTCATCTAGTCCATTACCAAGGCAAGACAATGGTCCAGCATATCCACACCTGCAGATGCAAAGGAGAAGCAGAGCTGTGTGTCATCAGCATACTGCTGACAACATACTCTAAAACTCTGAATAACCCCACTCAGCAGTTTCATGTGGATGATGAACAGCATAGGAGATAAAACTGAATTTTGAGAAACTCCACATTGAAGGTTCCACGGGGCTAAAAAGCACTCCCCAAGCATCAACCCCTGGAAATGGCCAAACAAACAGGACTAGAACTCAGACAGCTGCTCCAGAAGGATACCATGGTCAATGGTATCAAAAGCTACTGAGAGGTCAAAGAGAATCAAGAGAGACACATTTCCCCATCTCTCTCATGACAGAGGTCATCATCATACAGGGTGCATCATATAATGGTCCACATTGAACAAAGGTGGCGTCTATGTGATGTTTTCTAGGACTGTGTCCTGGCTTCCAAAAAAGAAGTTCAAAAGTTCAAAAGCTGAGACCTGCCTTAGCTGGAGGTAATCCTGGGGGCAAGCAGGTTTCGGCCATACATCCAATGCTGTATATCAGTGAAGATGACAAAGGAGATGTGGTATAATAGAGCTGGTGGACTAGTAAAATGGTAAAAGAGTATTGGGAAACGATCCATAATGAATTGGGGAAAAAAATTAAAGTCCTCCCCCCCCCCCAAAAAAAACCCAGACTGAAATTCCCAGTTGTCAAAAAAGGTTATTTATGTATGCTACTACTGTGGCCCATGTTTTGTTAGCCCCAAAATGCAAAACGAGCAAGGATCCAACCAAAGAAGAATGGCAACTTAAGTTGACAGAATATGCACAACTTGCAGACTTAACATACAGAATAAGAGAACAAGAAGAACATATGTTGAATGAAGATTGGAAAACATTTATTGAATATAGGGGAAATAATTGTGTGCAGCTGAAAATGCTGGCAGCATTAAGTATGCAGGGATTTATGATATGTAAAATGAACCATGGAAAGAGAAGAAGGGAAGTCATTGATATCTTAAGGATGTAAAATGAGCATTTTAAATGGAAAATTTAATAACAATTATATACAGTGATAGAGCACTGGAGCACCTGATTTCAAACCACTGGATGACCTCAAACCAGCCACTAACTTTCATTCTTACCTTCTTACAAGGTTGTTGTTGAAGTGGAATGTGTGAACCATGTGTACCACTCTAAGCAGACTGGAGGCAAGAGGTGCTAAAAATGTAATGCATTAACAAATGCAATAAATAAATATTCATATGACAAGATAAGCTATTAGATACAATTTCTGCTTCTGCAGAGGCCTGGATAAGATCAACCAAGTTCCTTCCAGCTCTGACATCTCTACCATTCTGTCACTAAGGTCTGGCAAAACTGCATAAGTTTTGAGTTTCAAATGGCTCTAGATGAAGAACAGCTACTTTCCCAACATTTCCTTTGCTTGTTTTCTTTACATTTCCTCTAGAATCTAAAATTACCCCAGCGGGAGGGCAGTGGGGGTGGGGGGAGAAAGTAAGCGAACAAAACGTTGACTTGCTCATTGAGTGCCCATCGTGTCAGCCTGCTTGTGAGTTTTGGCTGAAATCTCTGCAGGGGAGCTGACTACTGCTGTGTGTTTGGGAGAGCACCAGCAAGACCCACAAACAGGTGTCAGCCTTCAGCAATAGGCAACTGCTGTTCCTAGTCAAATATTTCTTCACTGGTACAGAGAACTGCATCGTGTGAAAACGTGCTTCCACTCAGTCCTGGTAAAAAGGTAAAGGTAGAGAACCCCTGGATGGTTAAGACCAGTCAAACATGGCTTTTCAGGCTGAGGGAGCCAGCGTTTGTCCACAGACAGCTTTCCAGGTCATGCGGCCAGCATGACTAAACCACTTCTGGTGCAACGGAACACTGTGACAGAAACCAGAGCGTGCAGAGACGCTGTTTTCCTTCCTGCCTACCTATTTATCTACTTACACTGGTGTGCTTTCGAACTGCTAGGTTGGCAGGAGCTGGAACAGAGCAATGGGAGCTCACCTCATCGTGGGGATTTGAACCGTCGACCTTCTGATTGGCAAGCCCAAGAGGCTCACTGGTTTAGACCACAGCACCACCCACATCCTGGACAACTGTGTTCTGTTACATGCACACATTGATGTACAAAACCAGAAAGTTTTGAATAAATCATGCTATGAAAGAATATATATATTATCTCGGATAGCCCGCCAGCAGAGATTTATTTATTTATTTATTGCATTTTTTTTATCCCATCTTTTTTCCCATGGAGCTCATGGGATTTCCCTACATGATTTCCCCTCTCCTCATTAACCCCCACAACACCACCATTAGGCTGAGAGGCAATGACAGACCCAAGGACACCCAGTGAGTTTCATGGTTGCATGGGGATTTGAACCGTGGTCTCCCAGGTCTTAGTCCTACACTTTAACCACTACACCACACTGGCACTCTCAGTGAACCTAATTACTTCAAAAATACATTTCTGCTGTTGAAGAATGGCCAGAGCTCCACTGCAGAGCACACATCCTGCATGCCAAAGAATCCTGGTTCAATTCTAGGTAGGAAGATGACAGTAAGTGAGGTGAACTAATGATATGAAGTAGCCTCCTATTTTCCAAGAAACGGCAAAACATGAAGATTTAATCAATGCATTTGGGGCAATTGTCTTGACACCCCTGTTTGAGGTCCCCCTCTTCCTTTTGCTCTTGCTCCCTCCCCCCAAAACCCCTCAAATTGTTTTATGTCACAATTGTGCAGAACAACAGTGGCCCATAATGAGAAAAAAGGGGGGTGTAATAACTAGAAACATACATAACAAAAGAGGTTTAAATGATACATACCAAGAGGTATGCATCAAAGGATTAAGTATAATTTGAAAGAGTAGCTGGAAACGTTTTGAGCTGGAGAGATGTCTGAATTATCATGTTTTTTTGGTTGTTCTGGTGCTCCAGCTCTTAATATGTCATAGACTCTGGTATAGTCTAGACGAGGTGCATTGCATTCTCACTCCTCTGCTGCTTTCCATTCTGAAAGGTGTGTTGTTGTCACACCTTTAATCAGTGTTACTGTTGGTCTGCCTGACAGCAACACAAGAAGCAGCACAAGGGAGTTTTCAAAGGCTGATTTGATTTGGTGGTCTCACCATAACTTCTTGGATGTTGGCTCCAGGTAGCCACTGCACACCTTGGAAGCCATCCTCCTCTCTAGGAAAATGCTTCGGACTTCTAAGGCTAGGCCTTTTTGTGTACATTGTGTCTTTTCTCTTTCCCCAATCTCCACCACTTCCAATCAGCCACATATGGTGCTTGTTTGCAAATCCCCCCCCCCAAAGTACTAACATAGGAACACATACTAGCATTTGATCTGTATGGAACTTGTGCTGTCTTAATTAAAGCAAGATCATATGCCTGACATATGGGACACATTGATCCAGAACTGCTCACTATTCCACCTACCCTTTTAATATACTAGCTGGGTTGGATCAATGTTTTGTTGATTATCACAGTGTCTGGGCCACCAGTGAAGGGTTGCAGCTGACTGGTAGAGCCATACATTGCCTATTGGAAGAGCTAGGTTCAATTCTCCATTTAGGGCTAGAAAAGACTAGAAACCTGGAGAACCATTGTCAGTCAGTATAGACCAGGGGTAGCCTATGTGGTATCAACCAGATTTCATTGGGTTTCAGCTCCCACCAGTCCAGCCAGCATGGCCAATGGTCAGCAATGATGGGAGAGGCAGTCAAACTGTATCTGGAGGGGCAGAGGTTAGCCACCCTTGCTCTAGAATGTGCTCAAGATCCCTTTCCAGTCTATAATAGATGTAAGGTCCCCAAGCTGATATGGAAATAGTTCATTGAATGTTGTTGTTGGCATCTGTCTATCTCGAGAGACAATGGAGTGTGCCTCTGGGGGTGAAGTCAAACCACTGCATTAGTAGCACCTCCCCGGGGAACAAGCCTAGGCAATGTTCCCCACTCTCAGCCTCACTGATGTGTCCAAAGGAAAGCAGAGCAACATGTTTGGCACCAGCTTGGCTATAGGAGTTGCCAGAAGGAGGCATTCAAGGCACCATCCAACCATCCACTCTGGATTTGTGTAGGGTTTGCTCCTTAGCCTTTTCTTCTTCTGAAGGTAGCCTGCAAGGTGAGCAGAGGTTTAGGATCAGAGTTTTCCTTCTCCTAGATGGGATCCTGAGGATAATGAGCTCCATCTGCCCTTCACTTCCCTCTACAGCATGTGCAGAATCCACCTTCTTGACCACTGGACCCGCTATTGGTCTCATCTGCTCAATCTGCCAGAGCCTATTTTTGCATCCATGGGAAGTCCCTAACTCACCAAGGGATTAAGACCCACCAGTTGAAGCCGTTCCTGGGGTGTGGTCACCGTCACATGCTGACAGCTTCTAGGAGCCACAGGTAAGAGCAGAGTGCAGGGTGGGGACCAAAGGTGGGCAAACTATCCCAGCACGACATGTCCCTCACCAGAGGTACTACCTCTCCCCTAACCCCTCATACACTACATTTGCTGAATGTAGACACTTGAAAACCACTCAAATAAATCATCTGCAACAGCAGCAGAGCACCATAAAACAAGTTGTTGTCCTGGCATTGCAGAGACAGCGACTCTGCCAGAAGTCTTACGATTAAACATCAGGATGCCAATTAGGCTTACATTTGCTGTTTTGGAGGATCAGACTGGTAGCTTTTATCCTGAACTAACAACTATAGGCAGATTGGGAAGAATTCCACTTACTAAATATTTGTACTTTGCAAATGTGCAGGGCAGACAATCCGTGGGATAAAAATACCCCTATTATCTGATAGATGGCCAAGGCCAACACTTACAATTGGCCCATTTGGTGCTATTGTATCAACACTGCGTTGGCAATGAACCCCATGAGGTCATGTTAAAACATCCCCTCTGCTGGCAGGAAGACACAAGAACTGGCTGAACCAGCTTAAGCAGGGCACTTTCTTCCAGACCACTGATCTTCTTTGCTCAGTATAGTCTACACCAGGGTAGCCAATGCAAAGGTCTTCAGAAATTTTGGACTTTCATCATCCCTGACAACAGCCACACTGCTCACAGAAGCAGATTATTGGGAACATATTAATCCACTGCTGAGAGAGCTGCTGTGGTTGCCAATTTGCTTCCTGGTTCAAGGTTCTGGTGTTAATTTACAAAGTCCTCAACAACTTGGGCCCAAAGTGGGAGGGGGCACAGGAAGAGGGTGGTGGTGGTAGATGTGAAGAGCAGCACCTCATTTTACTGATGATTGTATTAATGAGTTCATTGCCTTCCACACATGCATCTCAAGGCAATGTACAATAAAAACAGCAGAAATAAAATAAAATCCCACAACAGTTTAAATAAACAAAAAACAGCAGATAAATTTAAAACAAAACCAAAGAAAGCCAAATTAAAGACCTTGGCAGCTGAGAAAGCCTGATAGAGGAAAATGTCCTTGATTGTTTCTGGAGAGTGCAGATTGTGATATCTATAGGAATGGTATTTCACAGAACAGGGGCAACCATACTGAAAGCCCTGCTCTGAGTTGCTGTGGAGTGGGATTCTGGTATCTTTGGCAGGGTGTATAAGGGATTATGGTCTATAAAGCTGAGATGAATCGGAATAAGTGACTATATCTTAAAACCAGGGACAGGTGTTATAGTAATCCGTGATCATTTTGAAATGGACTCTAATGTAGGACTCCAGAATTGAGAACTAATGTTCTAATCCAAAGCACCACCTAGTGTTTAGATATTTTTAAACACACACATACATTAAAAGGCCCTGATCCAGCTGAAGTTTGGCATCCTGAATCCTGTACCACTCACTTGTCTGTAGGCCCCATTAAACTCAATGGGAGTTGCTTCTGAGTAGACATGCATGGAGTTGTGCTAAAAGTCTCAATGAAAGCAAAGGGGTTTGTGATAAACTTGCATCATTTGTTTGAATGAGACATTCACACCATGGATAACTTTGGCTGGATTGGGTCCATTATAATTCAGAGCTCTGTACTGTAAATAAAAATATAATTGACCCAACCTGGCTAAAGTTGTTTATGCTCAGTGTGTTCCATTGAAAGAAATGAAAAATAAATAAATAAAAACTATTACAGAGTGTAAACATTATACTTTCTACAAATTACAGTGATGCTCTATATACAATACATGATAGCGCATCA
The DNA here is from genome assembly GCF_964188315.1 of Podarcis muralis. Taxonomy (NCBI): domain Eukaryota; kingdom Metazoa; phylum Chordata; class Lepidosauria; order Squamata; family Lacertidae; genus Podarcis; species Podarcis muralis. The sequence goes on from NC_135658.1 coordinate 55,193,514, forward strand.
CTAGAGCTAGTAACCTATCATGGGCTGGAGCCGACACATCAAAGAAGTGTTTCAGTTTAAAGCTTTGTAAATTTAAGCAGGGAAAACAGGTAGAGAAAAACGGGACTCTACATCGCCATCTGGCGGCACAATGTTCTATCGCAGGTACAATGTATATAAATTGCTTTTTCTTTACCAGTCTAGCTGAGTCCCCTAGGGAGTGTCTCCTGTTGAATTATCAAATGCTTAATAGGAAATCATGGAAGCCTGCAAAGATTTAAAACCTGCAATAAAACACTTTAAAATAAGAGCTGGGAAGAGTCAGTGTTTGTGCGGTGGGGGGGGGGCAGGGACAGAGCTGCTCATAGACAAGTATATGTTTATTTTTGAAATTTTGTAGGCTTCACATTTCTTCAGGTGAGCTGCTGTTTGTATCCATCTTGCATTAGTTATTCCTGCCAAAGATGAACAATCGCCTTTGGTGCAGTTGCCCACCATGAAGTTCATGGCTCGAGCTGGATCAGTTTCGTTGACAGGGGGTTCATGAAGGGGGAGTTAATAGAATCACAGTGCGGTGTGTCATATCTGCTGAACAGTTGTAGTAATGACAATGCTGAGAATGTGGCAAGATTTTTGAGTGACACTATGAAATTACATCACCATAGGTCCTAAGAGCCATTTTCATACCTCACAATGTCTGGCTAGTTTTATCCTAAAGTATCTCCTACTATGTTTCATTAACTGTGTCAGGTTCTAATCCATGTATACGATGCACTTTTCTATGCCAATAAAGGAGATCGATTGATTGAGTTATTCCTGTCTCTAATGATATGGGTATATCAGGGGATTTTTCTTCCAGGGAGATTCTTACAGAGGCTTTCCAGGAAAACCAAAGTGATTCATATGCAATTTGATGACCCCACATCACCACATCAGCAACTGATGCCTTGTGCCTGGGCAATACTTGGTGTTGTAGTATAAGCTATTTGGTTACAATCGGGTCACTTACGGTACTCAGGAACAATCATCACCAGTCCAGAATCAGTTTCATGGCAGAAATCGGTGGTGCTGGGGCACGAAAGAAAGATTTGTCTTCATGAAAGAGATATGGAACAAAAAAAGGCAAGAGATATTTGCTTTCCTACATACTTTCCCTGAGGACACTGAGCTGCCACAAATCCAATTGCTTCATGTGAACTTACAGGTTGTTATAATAGAATTTGAAAATGACTCAAGCATATGGCAGGATTGAAAATGAATGAGTAGGTAGCAACTGAAAGCCTGTTGATCCAGGTCACGATCCTATGAAGAATTACTTGAGTGTAAGCTCCATTAAACTTAATGGGACTTACTTCTGAGTAGACAAATAGGATTCTGCTGTTAGTGCTATATGTAAGTGCCTAAAGATCCTTTGAAAACTGAACAGTTTTTTCTCTCTCTTCATTTAAAGAACTTTTAAAAATGCAGCACATTCTCAGTAGATTAATCTTGTGAATTCATAAATACTACACAGGGGTGTGTTTTTTTTGGGGGGGGGGCACCAAAGATGTTCGAGGCTGTAGAAAATCAGTTCTTTTTGCATAATATGTATAAATTATATAACATAAATTATTTCCATGTCCTCTCTGTCCTGTTCTCACCTTATTATGGGGCATTTACATTTTAGGCATTTCTTTAAAAGAAGAAGAAGAATTAGGGCAAAATATGTCATTATCAAATTAGTGATTGTTGCAGGGCAGGGGAGACATATTACTGGGTACATTTCCCGCTCATGGTGAACAATGTTTCACAGGAACATATGGTTTTCAACAAATAAATTGTACTTAGCTGAACTATTTGGTTGCTTGAATTGCAGGGGCTAAAGTAAGTAAATAGGAAGGAAGCTGAAGAGACGCATAAAAATGAATTTGTTCCACAAGCAAGATCTTCAGTCAGTCTTTTTCCTAGTGAATTCTAGTGCCATCTGTTGGCATAAAGTGGAATATCCATAGACTGTTTAATGCACCATATCATTGTAGGCAATGGTTTATAATATTTATAATGTACTGAGCAGAAGACTTTAGGGAGCCTTCCTCCCACCCCACAACAAAGGCATGAGAAACATGGCTGGTTCAGAGGGACTTTCTGTCATACAAACTGAAGAAAGCAATTTAGGGGAGAAAGCACAGGCCCATTCACTGTTCATTAGAACACATTACTTGCATGCAGAAGGTCCATAATTCAACCCCCAGCTCCTTTGGTTAAAAGGATCAGGTAAAAGGTTATGGGGATGAGTTCTGCCTGAGATATGGGAGAGCTGCGACCTGTCAGGGGTGTTAATGTTGGTCAAGAAGGACAGCTAATCAGACCTGGGATAACTCATCTTCTTGTACCTGCTGATTCCCATATCATTAATTCTGAAGGCCCTCTCTCTTGCAAACACAGAAGTGCTTCCATATATTTGAAACCCATATTCACCCTCAGGGCGGATCTACTATAAAACTATTGAAGCTTAAGCTTAAGGGACCCTAATTCTGGAGGGGCCCAATAAACAACTTTAGTCCATATTGCTTAAATTTGGGGGGTCTAGTAGACTCTAGAGTCTAGCAGAACTCTGGTTGATTTTTTGTTGTGTATATTTCAACAATCCCCAAGTTTGACAGTAGCACAGATGTTGTAAAGGTGTGGTGATCTGTTGTAGAACAGCCCCACTGAAGAGGAGAACAGTGGTTACCCTGACCTTGTTGCTGGTTGAGAAGTGGTCCCCAAAATGGACCATTGTTCCATTGTTCACCCTAAGATTGATGTAAATAAGGCTGAGATTTATGTTTGTTTGTGTATTTGTTTATTTGTTAAAAAAAAATTAGTGGAAAATTAATAATTTTTTTTGAAAAAATATATAAAATCATGAACATACAGTGGTACCTTGGTTCTCAAACACCTTGGTACTCAAACGCTGAAAACCTGAAAGTAAGTGTTCCGGTTTTTGAACGTTTTTTGGAAGCTGAATGTCCGATGCGGCTGTCAGCTGTTGTTTCTGGGGCGCCTACACCAATCAGAAGCTACGCCTTGATTTTTGAACATTTCGGAAGTCAAACAGACTTCCAGAATGGATTAAGTTTGACGGTTTTGTTTTTGCTATTTATTTTGCGTTTTTGTTTTTGAGGCTTTTTCAGTTAATTTGTTTCTCTGACTGCGCGGAACCCAGTTCAGCTACTGATTGATTGATTGATTGATTGATTGTGTGACTGCAGAAATGGATAAAAGCACCCCCATCCAAACAATGACCATCATCAGTGCAGGTAAGAATTTTTAAATTTTTTTTTATCATTTACAATACTCAATACGCTCTTATTTATTTTATAGTGCAATACATTGATTATTACTTTCATTTTATGGATCAATGGTCTCATTAGAAAGTAAAATGTATGTTAAACTGCTGTTGTTTTTAAAAGTCTGGAACGGATTAATCCATTTTGCATTACTTTCTATGGGAAAGCGTGCCTTGGTTTTGGAACACTTTGGTTTTGAAACAGACTTCTGGAACGGATTAAGTTTGAGAACCAAGTAAAAGGCGAAAGATTTGTATGATCTGAAGAGAAACCAGAAACTAACTGAAAGGCTGAGATACAAAGACATAGAGACTTTAGGTAAGATTGGGAACCATTCATGTCATATTACAGAAACAATGTAAAGAAATGGACTTGCTAGCAGGTTTTGAGTAAACACAATCAGCAAAATAAATATATGAATTATAAGGATGATGTAAAAATGAGAAGCGTATAACAATATTACAATTTAAAGATTTTAAAAATTAAGATATGTTAAAATAAGCAGGAGAGGATAGTATGAAAGAAAAAACCAGAAGAGGAAGCGGGGGGAATGGTATTTGTGGTTATTTGAATGAAATGTTGATGATAAAAATGTAAGGCTTAATAAAAATTATTTTTTTAAAAAAAGTTTGAGAACCAAGGTACCACTGTATTACTTAAAAATAAAAATGCAGACAACAGTAAGATGTAATTCCACATTATCTTCCCTGTCCAAATCTCTGCAAGTATCTGATGATCTCAACAAGTTTTCTGCAATTAAGGATCCCTACATTCTCTTCAATGCTGAGTAGGGAAGGGGGATGATGTTTTTATTTTCATACAAATTTATATACTGCTGCATGGCATAAAGCAGTAAAAACAGAATAAAACACCGAATTACAAGCTCTAAGAACAATAAAATAAATCCAGCAAGCCCTAAAACAATAAAAACATTCATAAAAACTATAGAAACAATGAAACCGTTTCACCAAATATACAATGGATCTTCCATAAATGATTGGGTTACGCCTCAGGGAAAACCTTTTAAAATAAAATGTCTTCAGTAAGCACCTAAACACTTTCTCACACTAGGTGCATGCCTGATTTCAGCTGGTAATTGGGGGGGTGTGTGTGTGCGGGGGGGGGGGGTGTCCCTCCAGCAGACATCATACACACACACCCCAACTACCAAAATCAATACTATCACTACTGCAAATGTCCCCACAAAACACTTCATCACAGTTTTTTCCTATCTCTATTCAAAGGGCCTCCACTCCACATTACCAAATGCAACAATTCACTGATAAATGTATCTATGTACTGGCCTCACTGGGAAAACTTTAGAAAGTCATATAATATCGCTCCAGTATGGATTTGCACCATTCCAACTTTGTTCTGTTCAGGAAAGGAATGGCTACCAATGGGGGAGTCTGGGATTTGGGCAGCCATATTCCCTCAGGCCTGAGACCACATACTCAGCAACCTCTTGCACAAGAGATCATCACTGGCATCCTAGCAGATGGGTGTCAGACAGATGGTCATCACATGGACAATAGCAAACCATCCAAGAATGGATTAAGGACAAAGAAGTGTTATTACCTGACCAGCAAACCCAGGAACTTGTAAGTATTTTCTTTGTATCACTTGATGGGGGTAAGGTGGAGGGCAAAAGAGAGTTGGGGGCATAACCTGATGAACCGGTTTCTGCCAGAGACCCCTCCCTGTTTGTGACGTATGTATGATGTATGCATGATTGCATGATGCTTCACCAAAGATGTTTATGGGAAAAGAGAAAACTTATAAAAGAGGAAGCATCCCTTTGTTCTGGGTTTCTTCCTGCTTCTTCCATGTGGTGGGTGGTCCTGTTGCAACAGTCCTTTAAAATAAAAATCAGGCCTACAGGCTGCTGTTTTGCTCCTATATCCCTGGCTGGTGTCTTTCTTTGGTAATCCAAGTGAGCCCAAGGATTGTCCTTTAACAACTAAAAGCCCAGTCCGGTTAAGATTTTTATGTGAACCTACATACCGTATTTTTCGCCCTATAGGGCGCATCGGCCCTTAGGGCGCACCTAGTTTTTTGGGGGGGGAAATAAAGAAAAAAAATTATTTCCCCCCCCAGGCACGGGGCTGGGGCGGGGGAAGCCCGAGCTTCCCCAGACCCCAGCCCCCAGAACAGGCTGCTATCCGCAAGCCTAGGGACTCTGGCGGGACCTGCCCAATAGGACACACACACATTTCCCCTTCATTTTTGGAGGGGAAAAAGTGCGTCCTATAGGGCGAAACATACGGTAGTTCACACTTTCTGAAACAATATGCAAACTCAAACACTGCTATGCTTCAAAATCCACACTTCACCAAATTTTGTGATTTGGTTCTTCAACCAAGAAATCTGTAAAGAAATGTCCATATTTGGGGGGGGGGGGTGCATAAAAATGAGTAGATTAGTGAAAGAAAGTACCGGTAAGTCATAAAATGTATTACATCAAGGAACTTTGCAAAATATACAAAGCAGGCAACATTGCCTATACAAATGCTTATACTAGGAGAAACTTGCACTTAATGGCTGACAAATTTTCACTAGGGTCTTAAAAAGAAATAAAATTCGCAGACTAATGCAGTTATGTGGAGCACTTAAGTCCCCCCCCATCCCCCTTCATTTTGACAGCTCAGGGGAGAATTGGGAGTCGCAGGCGGGTGGCGTACCGTTGTCCTGCACCCCCAATGGCCCACCCGGGCAGCTGTTTCAGCAGTGATACCGTAAGGTCGCGAATATAAGCAACACTTTAACTTTTCACAATCGGAATTGGGGGGGGGGGGAATGTGGCTTATATTTGGGGCAATACAGTGCTCTAGCCTAAGTATTTTCATGAAGACATTTTAATGTTCCTCCTCTTCCTTGTTCTCATCACTGCTTGCACACTTGGAAGGAGCTGGTGAAAATACAGCAACAGCAAGAAGTAGCAGCAGCAATGCTTGCCAGGGGATGGTTTCTAGGGCTCAGTAGTGGATCCCAGTATGGCCATGACAATGCTGACTCCTGATAACAGCCCTGACCCCAAATTTAATTTGATTGGAGATTCACTCTCAAACATGATCAGCTTCAAAACGATAGTAGCAAAGTTATGAGATGCATCTTCAAAATAAATGAGACAGGCACAGTACAGTGTAGGTCAAGCAGCAATGAAAATATGTTCTGAGGGTGATAGTAGCCAAAGGTTTATTAACAACCTAAAACAAATGATGCTGCAGACAGTTTATGCGAGTCCTCCCTTTTCTTCCCCTTCATCAGCCTCAAAGCTTTTCCTCAACTCTCTTACCTTTACCCTGCAGTCCCTGTTTCTGTGTTCAGCTTGATGCATCTTCCAGCTGCCCATTCTACAAGGTCTGACAGAAGATGTCTAATGGTACGTGTTATAGGAATTCTAAGATGATCTTGAGCTACAGGGGAGGCAATTTTCAAATGTCTATATATGAGCAAAGGGATGCGGGTGGCGCTGTGGGTAAAATCTCAGTGCCTAGGACTTGCTGATCGTAAGGTCGGCGGTTCGAATCCCCGCGGCGGGGTGAGCTCCCGTCGTTCAGTCCCAGCTCCTGCCCACCTAGCAGTTCGAAAGCACCCCTAAGTGCAAGTAGATAAATAGGTACCGCTTTATAGCGGGAAGGTAAACGGTGTTTCCGTGTGCTGCGCTGGTGCTGGCTCGCCAGAGCAGCTTCGCCATGCTGGCCACGTGACCCGGAAGTGTCTTCGGACGACGCTGGCTCCCGGCCTCTCGAGCAAGATGAGCGCGCAACCCTAGAGTCGGTCACGACTGGCCCATACGGGGAGGGGTACCTTTACCTTTATATATGAGCATGCACACCAATGTTTGGGGTTCCTCTTCACCCTCCCTGCTTGGGGTGAGCGGGGGGACCCTGTTCCAACAGTTTAATAAAGATCATGCTTACTAGCTGCTTTGCTTCTCAATATTCTCTGGTTGGCCCCTGTTATTTTCTCCTACCGATAGAGAACCTACAAAAGGACTCTATATGGGCTCTTAGAAACTCCATATAACACATGGCTGTGGCAGCTTGCATGCTTGGCAGAGGGAGGAACCCGTTGCAAGGCTAGAGCCATGGCAGCAGAATGAAATGGAACTCTGGCCATGAATATGGCCAGGAGGAGAGGCATAAAGTTCTTTTATAGGACTCCAAAAGGGAACAATATAACAAAGCAATCTGAAGGAGGGAGACACAAGAGGATCTTTAGAGCTCCACTTCCAAAAATGAATGTGCTGGTATATATCTCTTTTCCACAAGCCAATTACTGTATATACTCGAGTATAAGCCGACCCAAATATAAGCCTAGACACCTAATTTTAGCACAAAAAACTGGGAAAACTTATTGTCTTGGCTATAAGCCAGTTCACCACACCACTAACCTGGTGGTGGCAGCAGCAGAGGAGGAAGAACAAGCAGCCTGAAAGGATTGCTTTCGGGCTGCTTGTTCCTCCTCTGCCGCTCGCAAGATCAGGCATAGGAGCCGCGGTTGGGAGAGGCCCAGCGCAGCACAGCATCTCTCTCAACCGCGGCTCCTATGCCTGCCCTTGCAAGAGGCGGGCGGCGGCGGCGGAGGGACGAGCAGCCCGAAAGGAGCCAATTTTTCTAAGGTCGTGGATTTAAGACGCATTTTAACTTTTCACAGTCAGAATTTTTTTTTGGGGGGGGGGGGAATTGAGGCTTATATTCAGGCCGATACGGTAATGTGCCCCCTTTTCCTTATCCTTTAGTATGTGCATGTATTTAGCTTTTCCAAGACTGCCCACATTTATAACACTTTTGAAGATAATAAAAAAGGAAATGGCATTTTGAACAAAACACAGCTGGCCCCAAAGTCACAAAAATGCAGACTACGGTGTCAATCTGAATTGCCATGCTAGGCCAAGCTTATTTTATTACATACATTCTGCTTTCTAAGTACTAGTTAAGTTCATAATGTAAACATGAAGCATACAGAGTTAAAATTCAAGGCCACAATATTTCTGATTGTCCCTTTCTGTGTCTTTGGTTGGCTGAGATCAACTCGTAGTGTATAAATGCATAAGTTATATAATTATTATATAAAAAGAAAAAAAATAACGTTGACTTGTATATTTCATTCTGACAAACGCACAGCGTTCGCGACTCGGAAAAGAAAAACTGGCGCTGCCTAACAAAAATATCTATATGATTTCAGACTTTGGCAACTGGGGATTGTCTCTTACCTTCAACCAGTAGAAAACAAATTCCCTTTAGAAGAATGAGGTCCTAAGCGTCACTTTTAAATATCAGACAATTCCAGTTTTACATTTTTATAAAGAGATGCATACTCTGATACTACAACTTCCCCCTTCTTAGACTTAATAAAAAAATCAAGTCTTTTCTTTGATAATACTGGAAATGGCATAATAGTCAACAGAATATTTCTCAAGTCCAAACAAGTAATTCTTCATAGTTCAAACACTGTCCAGTTTTCAGTTTCCCCTATATCTACAGGAAATGTCTTCTCCTTCACTCTTATGACTCTTCCCTTCTCTTACCCCTTTCCACTTCATGTATCCGACCCAGGGGCTCTTGTGCAGGTCCAGTTCATTTTAGTAGAACTTGCACCAGAGGACTTCCTGGTGTGTTGTGCCCTTTTGTCTACAATCACACACTTGCCCTTCAGCACATTCTCAGTCCCAATATTTGGCTCAGAGCTCTTTAACACTGTCAAGGAATCGTAAAGCTTGCATTGTCTTCACAGTTTTGAAATAGCTGATCCCTCCCTCTTAATAATGGAATGTATTTAAGTTCATCCCAGCTGAAACTGCTGCACTGAGAAACAAATATTTATGACACTGTTCTGTAGGTTTGTTTTTGTTTTGTTTTTTTAAAAAATGCAGGTAGTATCCTAGTCTGTAACAGAATTATCCTTATATTGCTGTAGTAGAGTCCCAATATGCATTAGCATATCAATCGTGACGTAAAAGCTTATAAACTTTTCCTGAAACCCATTTTATACTTTGCCATTAGATACTTTTCTACCTAGAACAGTATTTCATTGTTTGATGTGTAAGTTCAATGTCAACATACAATTTACATAATAGCATCTTTAAATTTCTTTAATACTCTCCTGTAATCCTTTTTTTTAAAAAAGCATTTGTATATGGCATTTTTCGGTCCCAGTCAACCTTGTCATGTCTTTTAGGCACTTTTTGCTCATATCCTCCAATAAAATTCATTACAATTCATTGTATTCCTTGGAGAAATGTCCTCTTCTTATTTTGTTTCTTCCTTTAGTAGTAAGTGCCAAGGTGAGAAGGCATGTGGGTGGCCGGGAGCCTAGTGTTAGGATAGATACTTCCAGCTGGTGAATTCCAGTATGGAGTGGGTCCGGCAAAAAAGTTGGAGGAAGTGACAGGCAAGGCTGGAGCATGGGGAGCAACGAAGTTCATTTTCTGGGGATGTGCATGGTAGGAGCTCATGTAGGGCAGGTCTGATGGATATTTGTACATGGATGATTCTGGAGGATGTGGCTGGAGAGCTTGAGCAATCCCATGGAAGTCAAACTTGTAGGCATAACGCTTACCATGGACTTTAGTCATTATATTTTTGTCGTAGTAGTAACGGAGAGCACGGCTGAGCTTGTCATAGTTCATGTTGGGTTTGCTCTTCCTCTCCCCCCAGCGTCGGGCTACTTCATCAGGGTCAGTCATCTTGAACTCTCCATTTGTGCCCTCCCAGGTGATACAATTGGAATTGGAGCTATCTGACAGAAGCTCCAGCAAGAACTGCCATAGCTGTATCTGCCCACTTCCTGTGGGCAGGAGGAAAAAATAGGAAAAATGAATTGAGTAATGGGTAATGGATGGAAAACATTTAGCTTTGTATTTTCAGCTGTGCCAGATTCTGGTGAGAAAGTATTTGAAGGACTGCTTATCTACCAAAATCAAACTGGAACATTTAATCAGATTCTGTAGGCCATGTTATAATATACTGTTTTCTTTACTTATGAAGACCAGAGAAATCTGAACAAATTTTGCACAGTAAGATTAACACAGCCAATCACTGGATTTAATAGAATAATAATAATAATAATAATAATAATAATAATAATAATAATGGCAATAGTGTTAGGGTTGGTTAGCATCTCTTACCAGTGCAAGATACAATTAGGTTTGGTTGTTGTCATTAGCTTTTAATGATCTAAGGCACCAAGTTACTGCTTATATGAGTCTACTTCTTTTTCTCAAGCAGGAGCCAACATGTTATGTTGCAAACCTCTTTCAATCAGTGACATGGATGGGTTAGTTTTTGGTGATGACCTTCTTAGATGCCTCTATTTCCCTATTTGCTCCTGTTAGCCACTTAATTAAGGTCACTCCTGATTTTGACAATGCCAACTTCATCTATCAGTAACAATATGTTATGTTTCTACGATGATGTAATATGTTGTGAGGGTCTAAAGGTGTTTAAAAAGGAAAGAAAGACGAATACAATATCTGTTTTAGGAATGTAGAGTCTGTAGCCTTCCAGATGTTGCTTGCCTATACCTCCCATCATCCATTGCAATTGACTGATGGGAGTTGGAGTCCAACAGCATCTGAAGGACCAAAGGTTTCACATCCCTGATGTATTTCTACCACGCTGGTGTTAAGTGTGCAATAAATTTCCATGTGCTTTGCTATATGAATTTTCTAGATAAACATCCTAATGCAGTACTATTTTTCCTACCTGGATTTGCAAGACGGCTGCTGGTTGGGCCAAGAATTTGGTAGGGATCTAGAGAAAGGTTAAAAAGAGAGAGACATAAACCAAAATGCTGTAAAGATATTAAGAAAGCTTTTTCAAATATAGGTTATACAGTAATGTGTATAATCAGAATCTGGTTAAACAGCTTTGGCATATTTTGCAAAAATAAGGGATTTTATATTAATTAAAAGAAATAAATGCTACACAGATCTTTATTTTAAACTATATTACAATGCAAAACTAATCTTGAATTATGTTGACTGCCTATGATTGATAGAGCTGCACCTGGCAGAACAATCTTATCTAAAGAAAGTTGGTGTAACTTATAAGAAAGCTCAAGTTACCCCTATTCTAAACTATGTTCGGATGGAACTTGGAGGAGTTTGCCCTATACTGTGTGCTAGGTCATGTGACTGAGCTGAAAGTGGTTTGGAATAGGTATAAGTCTCTTTTTGCCCTGTCCCATCCCTCCCCACACCCCCAAAATGGCCCCTTTAGGGGATTTATACCAATGGGGAATAGCTGCAGGTAGACATACCTAACTGAGGGCGCTGGTCTTCTGTTTTGGGCACTGTTGAAGATGATGCTTGAGCTGCTAGGGGGGGAAAAACACAACTGAATGCCCAGATCAAGGCAATGAGTGGCTTTTGTCTGTAGAGCCTGAGTCCCTATCAAGAAAGCTGAAATCCCAATGTTTTGTAATTGCATTGACTTCCCCACCCCTCCAACTATCCAACTTGTCCCCGCTTTTGCCCTACTCAGCATTTCAGATGCGCTCTCTCTCTCTCTCTCTCTCTCTCTCTCTCTCTCTCACACACACACACACACACACACACCTCACATAATATGATACAAAACAACTATGAAGTTTTCTGAAGTCATAGTATACTAAAATGAAACAGCTGCAAAGTCATGGAAGGTACGGACCAGGATCAGATGAAGATCAAACAAACAGTAAATACCCAGGTATAGTATATGAAATCACATCCCTGTTCACAGTTACATATTATACTCTAGATCCTAAAGAAAGGATCCTCATAATTGCTATGGATATTTAATTCTCTAATCAGGCCAAAGTCCAAACAGCAACAAATGAACTATGATTTGAACCTGTTTATATAAGGTCTTCAATAAGCTGGTTTGCACCTGAAATTTAATTGTCAGAATCAAATTCTTCTGAAGCAGCTATGGCATTTCCAGGTAATGTTATCTGTTATGAAAGAAAAAGAAGATACTTTACCTTTTGACTGGGGAGCAGGATGACTGTGACTTGTCCAGGCTGACCTCCTGGCCTGTTCATAAGGTATATCTGTGTAAAAAAGAAATTATCTCAAATATATGTGAGCTAGAAATAACTATCAAAGGTCAAATTTCTCCATGTATGATTGTTTCTGAAATAAGTAATTTTCCTGATGACACACTATTCAACATGGTTGATAGCTGCACTGCAGTAAATCTAAAATCAAAATCACTCCTGCAGTGATCTGTCTAATCGCCACTCTGCAAAATAATTTCATATGCGGAACCAGTGGCCCTCCAGATGTTGTTGGATTCCAATTCGAATTTCCAGAAGTCCCAGCCAGCATGGGTATCAATATTTAGGGAGCTGCAGGCTCTGTATCTATGTCCCAGGGGTGCCACCTTGAATGAAATACTGGGGGGGGGGGCAGGTAAGGCCTCCCCCACATAATCACATGACATGGTGCATGCACACCATTTGAATGGCAATGCCCATTCCCTATTATTTGGGGGGGGGGGCAAAGCCCTCTCAGCCCCTAGGAGTTGGCTCCCATGCTATTCTTAAGAAGCTTCAAAATTCATGCAATTCTTAAGAAGCTTCAAAACATGCAATTGCCACCAGATAGACAACTATGAATCTTTTCTTCCTTTCCTACATTATAAACATGTATAGATTTGCATGGTATAATTTCTTGCAGCAACTAAATACATTCTTCTTCTTCTTTGGCGATCACTCATAGCCGAGTAAGATTGTTTTCCATGAACACAGTGTTAACAATGAGTCCGTAAGTGACTGTGGAGGCCAATTCTGGATCTACACGTCCTTCCACAGTGGGGACATAGGGTTCTGGGCAGGAGCTGATCAAGATGAAGGTTTGCCAAGCGTGCCTTCCTCTTACCACGTTTCTCCTTTTCGCCCTGAATTTGAGCATCTTCAAAGTCCATGACACCTTTGGTAAAGAAAATCCAATTGGAGCGCTCACAGACCAGTGTTTCTCAATTACACTACATTTTAAAATATTTGCTTTGAGAGAGACTTTAAACCTCTTTTGTTGACCACCAGCATTATGTTTTCCATTTCTAAGTTCAGAATAGAGTAGTTGCTTTGGAAGACGATAATCAGGCATCCGCACAACATGACCAGTCCAATGAAGTTGATATTGAAGAATCACTGCTTCGACACTGGTGATTTTTTGCTTCTTTCACTACTCTGGCATTAGTTCACCTGTCTTAGAGAGCCAGTGTGGTGTAGTGTTTAAGAGCGGTAGTCTCGTAATCTGGTGAACCGGGTTTGCGTCTCTGTTCCTTCACATGCAGCTGCTGGGTGACAGAAGTCACACTTCTTTGAAGTCTCTCAGCCCCACTCACCTCACAGAGTGTTTGTTGTAGGGGAAGAAGGGAAAGGAGATTGTTAGCTGCTTTGAGATTCCTTCAGATAGTGATAAAGTGGGATATCAAATCCAAAGTCTTCTTCCCAAGCTATATGTAAAATTTTTCTGAGACACCATTGATGGAATCTTTCAAGGAGTTGGAGATGGTGTTTATAAGTGGTCCATGTTTCACAAGCATACAGTAAGGTTGGTAGTATAATAGTACATGCTGGGTTGGAGATGGATCCCCTCCCCCAGCACTTGCACAAAAGTTTACAAACAGTGCTAAAACACGTTCTCCTTCTATTCCTGTCTAGCGTTTTCATGGCCTTGGCCAATCCAACACCTGTGGCTATTTTAACCCAAACCTTAAAATAAAACCACCTGCATGATTGGGAACCAGTCCCTGATTGGGCCAAACATTCTACTCATGTGAGTAAGCACCTCCTGCAGAACCTCCCTGTTTAATAAAAACTGACCATGGGTGGCCAACATGCATGGAGACACCAGGGATGGGGTTTGTTTATGCACCTCTGCCTCCTGTCCACAGAGAACAGTATTTGCATGCTCAATCAGATGCCCAAACACGTATAATTGAGGCATCTTCTATACAATTATATATGTCTTATATCTAGTACTAGTTTTCTGTGTACGAGGAAAGAGCAGGATAGGAAGAACAGCCAGCCAGACTGTAGCACTTTAAAAAGAGAGAAAGACAGACAGACAGACAGACAGACAGACAGACAGACAGACAGACAGACAGAGAAAATAGGGCGGTGTATTTGCATACCTGGCCTGGTGGTAATTCTTTGTGCAGTTTCAGGGTAAACTGAAGTGTTCGGGAAGATAAAAGCTGCACCTCCTAGATACAAGAAGAAAATGGAAATAAGGATAACTTTGCATTTCAATATGTTTTGGAACAAAACTTATGACTATATGTGCATTGGAGTTGGACTATGATAAAGCATCTGATCTATCAGGTATTCAGCTGAAATCAGGACAGTACATTGAAAGAAAAATATTCATATTTTCCAATTAGAAGGCACTGTAGTAACATTTCAACTGATTTAATTAGAAGCTTTTTTATTTTGTTTTTTATTCGGTCTTTGTGGAAGTCAGTGTTAGGTTTATCAGGCATATCAATTATTTTCCCCACCCTGCATATCCCTAGTTATTGCATGAAGTAACTCACTATGACCTGGTTATTCTCAGGAAGAATGAGGAAGCCTGGTAAGCCATACATAGCCACAGAACCATCACTTAATACATACAACTGCTGTACCCAAGGTAAACTTTTTTCAGGGTCAAATGGACTTGTATAAATTAATATTCTAATAGGTGAACAACAAGAAAGTAGAGTTGGAAGGAACATACAAGCTCCTTACTATTCCTTTTACACGTAGAATGTACAGTGTAGTGGTTTCAGTTTTGGACTAGGACCATGGAGACCCAGATTCAAATGAAAAAGGAGGAGTGGGAAAGAATCACATACAGTACTCAGAACTTTTTGGAGGAAAAGTGAGCTATAAACTGAATAAATAAAATGAACAAAGAGGGATACTGGAAAATCCATATGTATATGTATATGTTCTCATAGCCCACCCTTCGTCAAATGGTCCTAAGGGCAGGTTACAAATATATCACAATTAAAATAAGTACAGTGTGCAATTATAATTATAAAATAAAACCACAAAACAACAAATTTAATAACAAAACATAAGTACAGAACAGCAGTGCACAACAGGGCTTGCTTCCCATATTACTTTAAAAAATCAGGGGTATGTGTAGCTGAGTGCTAAAAAAAGATACAGTGAGGTGAACGGCACATTATGTCTGTTCTAAGGAGATATTTGTGTACAGCAAAAGAGGGGGATTGTGATATCAACTTATTTAAAATGTATCAAGCATATTAATTAGTGCCTAGATGTGAGACATTCAGGAAACCCTACGTACATTGCCTTGAGTTCCATTGTGGAAGATAGGGAAGATACAGATGTAACAAGAACAATATCACAGTGAAAAATCCCTTTTAGTTTCTAACATTGTCGAGAGAGAATAATAAACTTTCTATTCTTTATAGAGTTGTTATTTCTGGTCACTATAAGTCATCAAAACCCCCAGGCATGATAATGAGATATCCCAAACTTTTATTTAATCAGATTAAAGATACAGAAATTTCATACATCTACATTGTCTTCTGATGCACAATTTCAAGAGCTTGATTTTAGTTTCCTTACCTATAACCCACATACGAACCAAATTTACTTCTAGAAACAGAGAACCAATGGGAAGTTTCTTTCCCTCCAAGTTATAACCTGATCTGCTGAGCTACAAAGTATAGATCCTGGCCAAATTGTGGCCTGGTACCTAACTCAAACCACAAAATTGGCACAAGATGCCTCTATATGAGGCATACAAGTGATAAGAGAACAGAAGGTGAAGGACTAACACTTATTCCTTCTATGCTTCTTGGTCTTCTGCAAGAGTGGGGAGATGGGCTGCTTCCCTGGTGCTTGTTCCCCGTCCTTACATCAGTATGAGCATGGTTTGGGAACAGAGTGGTGCCATAGCTCATTGAAGGGCCATAGCTCAGTGGCAGAGTATCTGCTTTGCATGCAGAAGGTCGCAGGTTCAATCCAGGCAGGCTTGGGAAATAATTATTATATGAAACCCTGGGAAGCTGCTGCTCCCATCAGTGTATACAACACTGAGCTGGGTGGACCACTGGTCTGAGTCTCTATAAGGCAGCTTCCTGTGTAGCATGATTCCCTGTACTTTCCTTCCATTATATCCTTTGGGATATAGGCAATTGAGGAGTTCAGTGTTTCTTGCAAGATAAATTTATTTTAACATCTATATCTTGCACCTTCAGGAGTGATGCTATCAGGGAGGCCATCAATCAGCTACAAAAAGATGATTTATCATTAAAAAAAATCAATAAAAACAGCATCAATGCAACAAAAATGAATCAGTAAATAACAAACGAGGGAGCCAAAACCTCCAAAAATTAACAGTGGCACAAATGCCTGAAAATACATAGAAGGCCTGGGAGAATTAAAAAACAACTTTCACCTGGCTCTGAAATGATGGCAGTGCAGCTGCAAGGTGGGCACCCTAAGAAGGGCATTCTGTACATGGTGTGCCACATTCAAGAGAGCCCTCTTTCGGATGGGCAGCTCAATACAGCACACATTTGCTCCTGCTACAGCAAACCCACAGACCTGCATCAGTCAATCAAAGACACTGAATGCAGATCCCTACATTTAAATTACGCTCTACTTGGATACAGGCCATGCTTTCAAAAGTGCTTGAGAGGTACACCATGGTTTGTTCAGACGACCTGTTTCACTCTTCTCTCATTAAGATGTTCAATTGCTTAATAGATTTATAGAGATCTCCCGTACACAAAATTTGAAGATTAGGGAGCAGACTAAGCTAGTGCTCTCTTATCTCTAACAGGCTACTTTTATATGGGGGCTTTTTTCCAAGCAAGGGAGACCAAACATACAATCTCCCACAGGAAATGGCACAGCCTGCTCTTCTTCTTTTTTATGTTTCACTCTTGGGATGAGAAGCAATAGCGAGAGTATTATCTGAGTGCTTGCATGTGTGTGTTCATGCACATAAAAAAGGGTGTAGGTACATGAATATTCTCTTTCTCAGAGGCCATATTTCCTTCTAAGAGAACTCATGAAGAGCTTCATCCAAAACAATTACTGTATCTGAGCCTAAATGGTTTATCTGAGTATGGCTTGTGTGTGTGTGTGTGTGTGTGTGTGTGTGTGTGTGTGAGCAAGAGAGAGAGAAAGCAATTCCCACCAATGCTAGGAAGCATATTACACTCTTAAACCCTGCCTTTCTTTCTTAATTTACAGTTAGCATGCATTTGTCACATAGATAACCTTAACTTTAAAAAAATGGCCTATAGGGAGGGGAGTCGTGACAGCATTACCTGTATTTCTAGCATGCATTAACCGTGGAGAGTTTTGTAAGGCCTTATCAACATCATCTGAAGTCAAATGTGGAAGAGGAGCTACAAAACAAAAAGCAACACCAAAATTTTAAAAATATATATTCAGAATTATCTTAATAACCATTTTCTTTTATCCTGATAGGATTGTTTATTGGTCAGTCTAGCATCAATTCATTCTGCTCTTTGTGGGAGTGGGTTTATAATAATGCTGGAAGCAGGGCTTTAATTAAGAATATTGTAGAAAATACTGACAACTAGAAAGCCTGTGAAAAACAATGTCATATTGGTGTTGCACTGCCTGATTTTTAAAAACAGAAATTGTTCTTTGACATTTTATTATTCAGTTATGCAACATTGTCTATACCACAGATAACAAATTCGCTTTCTCCTCCTCTCATCTCTGAATGCTGCTTATAAGTTTAATTTTATCTATATTCAGGGGACTCTTTTGTTCACCCTAACATCATACAAGCCCTATATCTGCGAGAGTCTTATAAACTGCTCCTTTGTGCACACACATTTAAAATCATGCCTGGAATTTCTTTTCAAATTATTATGTATATAATCTCATTTAGAATGATCATTTCAGTAATGGAAAAAAGGAAATGCATGTGACCAGAAAAAACATTACAATTTTTTAATATAGATTATGTTTGAACTGATTTTTGGTTTTCTTGTAATATCTAAAATGGTTAAAATTTCCCTGATTTGAAGTCTGCTTAAAGAACTCTGTGAGCATAGCAATTGAAAGAGAAATCTGAAATAAGCATTACAGTAGAAATTGCAGGGGACAAAACGTGTTTTTTTTTGGGGGGGGGGGAAGCCATCAACAAAGAAAAGGTTCTTACTCTCTCTGAGGTAGTGTAAGTGTGAGAGAAGAATGTCTGCATTATAGCTTGGTGTTAGCCTCTGGAAGTCATCTTTGGTCATCTTACACAATTCCTTCCCATCAATATTCTGAAACAGCACAATGTCCACATCTGGCAGGCCATATTCTTTGACTGCCCATTCCAACCACTGGCGTACGTGGTCTGTGCTCCATAATGTGGGATCTGTTTTGAAAAGCAGAAAGTTTCATTGTGTTAATGTTATGGAGAATGAGTTCTGCTACAAAATTGACTGAGCTTCTCCCCCATAGCAAATGCACTACTGAACAATGGGTAGCATCCAATGCAATTGTTCCATTAGCACAAGGGTTTATGATTTCACCCCCTCCCCTCCCCATGCACATTCTGTTACCCTTCCCAAATCTGATGTGGATGATTGGGGGGAAACCCAGAGGAGATTTAGGGGGCACCTGGGGAGAGGAAAGGGGGGTAAAATTTTGTGTATAAGCATAAATCTTTGCACCATTGGAATGCGTTACTTAGTGCTACACTGAAATACAAGCCAGTATTAATTATTCTGGCTCAGTGTGTTCGTCCCAGGAATCTGTTTATTCCATCAAAAGGAACCAAAACTTAGGCAAAAATTGGATGTGTGCCATCTATCCCCATTGAACTCAATGGAAACTCTTTTACTGAATTCAGTTGGATGTAAATTACACCTAATGCCTGAGGCAGAGTGGTTGGCACACTTTCAAAATCATGCCTGAGCATTCATTTTTCTCATCATGTATCTTGAATAGTGCTTATTGTGAGAAGACATTATGCTAAAGTGGAACTAACTACCCTTTCCACTGTAGCCCTTTGTACTCTTTAGTCAAGGTATGCCATTTATTTATTAATTATTTATAAATTGCATTTATTTATTGTTAAGCCACTTTCCATATTGATTGCAAGGCAGATTACAACCTTAAAAGAGAACCAATAAGCAAAACCAGTAAGCTAACAATTTAATAAACACAAATTAAAATGCAACCATAAACTAGTTTCCAGAACAGTTCTCAATAGCCAGGAATCAGGAAATCACAAAGATCTAGATGAATAAATATATTTTCAGGAGGCCCTGAAAAGTGGCTGAAAATGTGACCTGTGGTTCAATAGTAAAAAATAAAAAAAATGGCAGAAAACAACACCCACAGGACATGACCTCAAAAAGTAGCTATCATATTGACCCATAGGTTTTGAAGTTTTGCCAAGTGTCCAAAAAAAGTTTGAAAGAAGCCATACTGTCCTGTGTAAGGAGCATAGAAGCACTCCAATAATGATGTCTAAGAACCATTGGAACCTTTGGCTAGGAGGAATCTGCCATTCAGGTCAGACAGGGAAGCATCAAATATGTAGGGATGTTTCCAAGTCATTGGAATAGTCACTCCTCTCAATTTTGAGGAACTGGGTGTGCACAGCTGTTTTCCTGTCCACACACCCTACAGTAAATGGAATTCAGGGTTTGGTTGCTGGTGGTCCTCCTGCAGAGAGCAAATTGTCAGGATGCTCCCTCTTTTGCACACTTTCTACCCTTGATCTCTTGACTACTGATCCCAAGCCATTAACAGGTCTTCCATCACAATTCTTAGAACTGCAATTCAGACTGATTCCCCCCACAATTTGATCCAAAATGACTTCAGTTTTCGCCTCCACTAGTTCCAAAGCAGATGCCCAATCCTCCGCTACTGCATTCCTTCTTTTAAAGATATATTCACCAGTTCCCCTGCTTATCTAATGGGCTTGTCAGGTTCCCACCTTTCTGTGTCTTAGAACCACCCCACACCTTGTTGGTCTCATCAGTTTCGTCTGACAGCTCAAAAAGGCTGTCATCCATTTCATGCTGAATATCAAGCCTGGCGAACTTGGTCTTAAGTCTGTGCAGACACTGGAGCATAGTCTATCATCTTCTGACATTTGCAAGCAAGCCCCCCTCACCCCAGTGTCAACCACTGCTCAATGAACAGCACCAACTACACCCCTGTTCTTTAAAGAAGAATGCAACCTTGTCCAGAACAGGTAAACTGCTTGATTCGAGTGCATGGAAGCCACCTACTCCTAGAACACCCAGCTTGTTATGATTCAGCTTCAACTCAATAGCCCTCATTCAGCCCACCACTGTGTCCAAGCATGGCCACACCTGATTGAGCGATACAGAGAAACAGAGCTGGGTGTCATCAGACTTGTGATGATACCACACCCCAAATCCTCTACTGACTGCTCTCAATGGCTTCGTGCAGATATTGAGCAGCACGGGACAGAATTGATCCTCTCCTGTACCCCTCAGCTTAAGAGCCAGAGAATGAGGTATAGTCACCCAGTGCCCTCCACTGAAACCAATTCTGCAGGCACGAGTGCAACCACAGTAATTCAGTGTCACTCTCTTCTAATTCATGGAAGTGGTCCAGCAAGACATATGAACACCAGGCCCTGCACAGTGACCCAGCTTAGCTGTGAACTATTAATCTCGCTCCCCCACCCCTTTTTCTTTTTCCTTTGCCACATCATCCTGCAATCTGTAATGGCTGTGTATAAATGAAAAACATCTGGCAGTCAGATAGCAGGACTTTGCTCAAATATTTCTTGTGCAGCTCAGCAAACAGCTGTTTATGCCTACAGACCTCTTGCTCCCTGAACAACATTTACATCAATTTCCAAATGTATTTAAGACAGATGTGGATAGAAGAAAGCTATTTATGATCACTCACGGTTCAGAGACTGGGAAATGTATCAATGGCCCATTTTTGGACCAGATTGCTTGGGAAGTGCTGCTGCTTTGTGGCTTGTTTCAGAACATTTTTATCATCCACTGAATCAGTTTGTTAGCAAAGCATTATCTGAGTATGTGTAGAAGATTATGCAACAAGTGTGTAGCTTGACAAATAACTGACAGAATTTCAACTTGTCATTTTAGCCACATCTAATTTTCCTATAGATTCATGTCACTATATAACTGTGGGAAAGTTAAGCAATGCAGCAGAAGTAGAATATATATTCCTTTTAGAGTAGCATGAGTAAAGGCCAATCTTCTTTTCATTAAAGATTAGCCCCATATACCAATGTAAACCACAAGTGATAAGGGAATATTATGATTAGTTTTTGACTCTCCAAAATGTGCATAAAACAGAGGAATCAACAACCCCATTTGATGTTCAAGGTTTACCAGCAGTGATAATCAGCTGGAACAGCTACTTTTATGCCAGAAATTCAACAAAAATTCAACAGAGCACTAGTTCCTCCATCCATATCTAACACACTAGCCACCCTAGATTATCATTTACTTGTACATCTTTTGCCAGCAGGTATATGTGTGTATACTAATTACTGCTTTATATTTAGGGGCTCTACCACAAAAGATACAATTGACCACAGTATAGCTAATAATTTATATTGTACTTATCAGAAATGTAATTGCCTGTTTATGAAAATGCAAAATTGCTGTTATGGAGGCTTGAATTCAGTTGATATATATCTGGACTCGATGGGGTGTTGATATCCTTAAGAACTCCAGGGAATAACTTCAGTTCATTCCAACTGGCAGTTCATGCCTCTTTCCTTCTGCCATAAGGCTTACGTGGTCTGCCTATTCTCACAAAATCCTACAGAAGACTAGAAATGCTTAGTTGTGGGCTGGATCACACACAGAGATCCATAACTTGATTAGTGTACCCTTTATAGGGATGTCAGAAGGCAGCGATTTCCCTTCCAAACTGTATTCATCACAATCAGTGCTGTTTCCATTCTGCTGCAGTTCAGTTTCTGCCAAATATTATGCTATTTGCTTCACTGTCCACTATTTAATTCAAGTTACATACATTACCTATTTACATGATTTTTGTGACTTACATTGATTTCAGTGTAAATGAAGCATCAAAACAATGTAAAAAAGTAATTACTATAATTACATATTACTTACAGACTTTGAAACACACCTATGTGAATGAATACCAATCATATTGGCTTGAGTGATTTCCATTCTAGACTGCAGGATGAACAAGCAAACTGCATGAATTTCTGCTTCCTTTTCTGTTTTCACTGGAATTCTCTGACATCTCTTCAACAGCTTCTCGCTTCCCATCTTGGTACAACAACGCCCCTACAACCAATGAAATGGCCAGGAAGCTTGCGCTGCAGTGCCACCTCACCGGGCAAGCTGCAACTGATATATTCCTAAGTATGTACACCAGGCTCCTGCTGAAATCAGTGTGGAACTAAAGGTGTTTAAGCTGAATGGCCGACTGTGTTTAATGACTGGGTGGGCCCAGTTTAAAAAGGTTATTTAAAAACATCTGTCTTCTCACCTGCTGGGACAATAACTCTCCGTTCATTGGTGGTCATGTTTGGTGGTGGGATGTGCTTTTCTTCCATATAGCTTCCATAGTTCATGCCAACATTTTCTGTGTTGCTGGACATCTTTCCTCCTTTTGCCACACTGCAGTTGTCAGGGGAATTCCTAAGGAAACAATTTAAGATTTCCTGAATAATATTTTTCAGTAAGCAGGTTCACAAGTGAAAGAGGATTTTTGCTATATGCTGATCTGAAGTGCTCATCTATCTGTCAAGCAATGCTGTTCCAGGAGTCTACTTTAGATACTAAAATGCCTTCCGCTGGTGGAGGCATTTTAGTGAAGTGTAAAAACTTGAGGATCTGACTCCATATTACTTTATTTTTGGAAATGGAAATGGAGTTTGAATTTGCAGGCATATGATTTAGGCCTGATGGAAACTCACTGTTGCATCTCTTGAACGTCTAAAAATATGCATACTGTCTTTCTCCACTGGTGCACAAATCAGTAAATCACAAAAAATATTGCAAATCAGCATAAATACATTATAAAAACAGGCATAAAAATAGCATGCTGTTAGGAGACAAATTGGCCTAAACTTCAGGCTAGAGTTTACGCACTCAGCTCTTCTCAAAGTCTTGGTATATTTGGTACCTGAAAGTGATGTACTATGGCAGACCTTTTTGAGGAAGAATTTCCAGTTCTGCACCACTCCTACCAATACAGAGATATGCATACACTGAGTGCTTTGAACCAAGCCTTCAAAAAGATGGGAGTAATGGTAAAGCGTATATATCATTTGGGTTTTTCACAGTAAAAAAGAAAGCAGATTACATTAATTCTAGAGCAAACTGCAAGCATGGAAGCTGCCATATGTCGAAACAGAATTAAATGTGACAACATTCCATTTTATAAAAAAAATCAGACATGCAGTACTTTTATTTAAAATCACTGTTACCCACCCACCTTCTCAAGAAAAAGGGTAAGGGTTAAATAACAATACTGATAATGTTGATGAGACCCAAATGGACAGTGCAGTCTGGTTACTGTGTTTTTGTAAATAAAAATGATTTTGAATAATTTAAAAGAGAAGCATTGCTAGTAATATGCTTTAGATCGTTGTACAAATTTACATTATTTCTTTCCTCTGGAAAAACAACAACAATGGAATGTAAAAGATATAAACTTCTTCCTGCAAAAATGAAGTATATATCATCAGTTTCAGTCTGTCCTATTGTCATGGGCAATCGTGCATTAAAAGTACAATAAACACTTTTCAGTGTACTCTTTAAAAGATTGAGTGGTAGCAATCAGTATTTGGCACACTTCTTGGGAGTTGCTAGGGTGGGTCTCTGAACTGAATATAAACACAGAAAAGACAAAATTAGCATTTCTCCCTGGAATCCAGAAGCATGTGCTCAAGAATTTTAGCTTTATAATCAACTGAGGATAATGGCAAGTTAGTAGAGGTCCCAGCCCCAGAGACTGCAAAGTGAACCCCACATGTGCAGTGGGAGATCTGAACCCCTGCCCCCAACATCCAAACAAATAAGCACCTGTGCTGTGCTCTCTGAAACTCATGAGAACTTAGTTCAGCTGTAGTGAGAGAGAAAACTGTGGGGAAAGATGGACAAAATGGATATACCTCATTTCACGCAGCCAAATCACTTATTTTTACTTTACGCACGGCAATACCAGTCTCATTAGAGCCAATTCACACTTTATTTTGTGTTTTCTTTTATTGGCCTGATTTCCCTGAAATAGACACAGAAGAAGTTGAGGAAAGCATGGCTCTCCACATTCATGCTCATTGTAAGGAAACCTAACCATTTAGGTAAATGCGGATGTGCCCTGTACCATTGCCAACATGAGTATGTGGATTTTGTTATTTGAAGTCTGGTATTACTTTGTTTCTAGAAAAAAGTGTGAATCAACTAATTGTAGAGGGTTTGCATATCTGAAGTTTGATGCATGCTGTAAGTGCTGAGCTAAACAAGGGTAGGCACAACTGGAACCCAACATATAGGTAGCCGGTAGCTTACAAATATCAGGAAGGAAGCTGCCTACAAGGTAAAGGCTTGTTTAAGGAAAATCTGTTTGATTTCTGAATAGCCAAGGGACAGATGATAATAACAGAAAAGCAGTCTACAGGGAAGTGTGTCTGGCAAAGAGCGAAGCCTAGCTGTAATTCATTCACAACCCTGGACCCAAACTATAGGCCAACATGTTTTAGAATCCATTCTTCCTTGTATGCTGGTTTCTGGTCAAAAATGGTACCAGTGCCTTGCCCAACTTGACACATCAAAATGCTACAGACAAGTAGCAATAACTTCAGATAAATGAGAGGTGGGTGTTTATCAAGATGCACATATAGTACATTGTACTCTATGTTTTTGACACCATAATAAAGTTACGTGAAGGCCGTCCACTCATCCCCCTTCCCTCTTCCCTTGATTCCTTTGCACATTCCAGCTGCTTTGTGCCTTAAGGCCATCATAGCAAATTAAGGCAGTCAGCATCTGGCTCACTGGAGGCCAGGCAAGCTATAAATATTACCAGCGCTGCTCTTTGCTTTTGCATGGAGGGAAACAGCTGGTTTAAGTTTTACTACACATGATCCTTTCTCCATTAGAGCAGACACTTCAATATTTCTTGTGTATGAGGTTAGAGTGAAGAAAGGGCTGAGGGAGTGGGAGCTCTAACTTGGCAGTTACAAAATGATGTTCCTTATATACTTAATTTACAATTATATTGGTGCTGGGAGAATTCTGAAATCTGATATGCTGGTACCAATACCAAAACCACAAGAGCTTCCCAGTTGGCCTGCAAGTTTCTAAATCCATTTTTTCTTGTTTTCCTTTTATTATTTCATAGAAATTCTATTATAATGGCAATGGATTACATTTCCCAAGTTGTATTTCATTTCGAGAACTTGTAAGCACATTGTGCTTGTGGTTCCATAAAATAAAGAGTGAGCTGGAAGCCACAGCCCTCCTATGCTTGCTTCTGAGAGTAGGAAATCTCATGTTGTTTGAAGCTGCCAAAACAAGAGCATGCTGCCCATAAGCAGAAGTGTGTGTGTGTGTGTGTGTGTGTGTGTGTGTGTGTGTGTGTGTGAACCACATAAGAGTCAGTGTGGTGTAGTGGTAAAAGCTGGGGTAGCCAATGCAATGCCCTCCAGATGCTAGATTATAACTCCCATCATCCCTCACTAATGTTATGCTACCGTGGATTGATGGAAGTTGGAGTTAAAAACAACCGGAAGGTACCTCTTTGGCTACACCTGCATTAGTGTCCAGGTTTAAATCTCTACTCACACACAAAGCTCATAGGGTGCCTTTAGGTTATCTCCCAGTCTAGCCTACCACGCAGGATGGTTATGATAATAAAATGGGGGTGGGGGTCCCACATAGAAATCATTTGAGAAAAAGCAGGATATTAATAGAATCAACCAACCAACACAATTCCACACTTTCTGTGCTAAGCTGAACGAAAATATCAGCTAAACTAGGTTATCCTTGGAGATGAACTTGCTTACATGAAGAATGACCACTAGTTGAGAACAAATCGCATTTCCTCGAGGCAATTCCAACATTAGTAGGTCTATTAAATGCCTGAACCAACAGCTTTCCTTGGGGGCCCCTCCAACACCTGAATTTCTAGCTTATGCTTGCCCACTGAGACCAAAAGGCTGCATGAATAAAACTAGCACAGTTCCTCCATGATTAGACACCTGGCATCAAACCAAGGTTCTGAATGTCTGGAGAATTTGTTACTTGAAATAAGAACTCACAGATATTTGAAGACTGTGCTACACCAGAGCTTCACATTTTTCTAGCTTGAAGGACCTACCAAGACGTTTTGCTGCCCGTAAGATGCATCATACCCCTGAACATGCACGGAATTTGCTTTAATGAAATATTTTTTTTCCATATCTACATAATCTACATTACTAAACTGCCAATGCCATGAGGCCAAATATGTCCACCATTCCCAAACACCAAGAACTGAGGTTAGAGCTGATTTTATTTTATTTGAATTCACAATATGGTCTATGGGTTTTTGATGCTTTGCCCTCTTCTGAGGAATTACTCTTGCAACCTGTTGGGAAGGCTCAGGAGGGATCACTAGGGGAAAGGAGCTGCCCCTGCTGGCACTAAGTGTCTATCACATGAAGTGGTTGCCTCACTGTACCTAGAGCTGGACTTATCAGTTTAGAGTCCCATGGACTGCAAGAAGATCAAACCTATCCATTCTTAAGGAAATCAGCCCTGAGTGCTCACTGGAAGGACAGATCGTGAAGCTGATGCTCCAATACTTTGGCCACCTCATGAGAAGAGAAGACTCCCTGGAAAAGACCCTGATGTTGGGAAAGATGGAGGGCACAAGGAGAAGGGGACAACAGAGGACGAGATGGTTGGATAGTGTTCTCAAAGCTACCAGCATGAGTTTGACCAAACTGCGGGAGGCAGTGGAAGACAGGAGTGCCTGGCGTGCTCTGGTCCATGGGGTCACGAAGAGTTGGACACGACTAAACGACTAGACAACAACAACAATACATTCCATATCAGCTTCATTTGTAAAGTGCACATTTTAAAATATCATGGGAATTTGAGGGCCACTCAAAATGAAATCAGCCTGTATTACTGATGAACTTTTGGTAACCTAGAACATGATGCATTTATGGCCAAAATCTCATGGCAGCAGAATCAAAAGATTCCAACATACAGCCCAGATAATGACCTGGAAATATACCAATGCAATTAGTCTGTTTCAGACATGAGAGCCAATGCACACAAGTAATTTTACAAGGATTAAAGCTGCATTTGGATAACTCTAATATGCGGAAATTGACCAAAGCATTTTTCTTTTTTAAAGTTTGTAAATGCATGCTTCTGCCCCAAAGCAAAAAGATAGCAATATAATTTTGAATGGTGTTTGGTCTACAGCTCCTTTAGCCCACTATGGGAACAACATTAAATATGGGGCTTGTCCACACTTTTGCTTGTCCCTTGTCTACAAAGCATGGGTTCAATGGGTTTCCTGCTTGTGTTGTGCATTCTAGGCATGGGTTCAAGTCATTTCCCATTTCTCCCACTGCTTTCCCTGGGTAGATAACCCACGCTTTACCACTGAATTGGAGCAAACGACAATCTGCTGAAAAACTGATTGATGTTTGCTTTAATTCAGTGGTAAAGAGTGGGCTTTCCCCGGGGTGGGGGGGTCAGTGAGGCAAGCAGAAGTGTGGTCTCACACTTGGTCTCACCACCTCATTTTGAAAGTGCTCTGCTGATGCAAACCTTCTTCAAAGGAAGTCATTTTGAAAAACAGGCTGCATGGGAGGTTAGCCACAAATGGGCTCATAATACAAAAACACAAAATTTGGAGCTAATTAAGAAAAAGCTAAAGAGAAGTTGCACTCTTGTTCAATATACTGAATATTAAGCCTACTGATATTTGTTTTCCCTCAATCCACTTGCCATTCTGCAAGCAGCACTAGGATGTTACAATAATTTGAGCTGCATAAAGGCACTTTTCTATGAAGCACTTTGGGAATATTATTTATTCCACCTTCCATCTGCCTCCTTTAGTAGAGAACCCACATTTAAATAAGCATTGGATCTCCTAGTTTTGGTGCTATTTGCCTGTCTGACTGGTAAAGGAGGCAGCAGGGAAGGGATCATCTAAGTACTAGGCCTGCTCCTAATTCTTCGAATTCAGGAAGATTCAGAGTGCAAAGCCTTGCCCAAACAGATGCAAAAAAAGAATCTTTAAACTTTTTTTAACCTTGAGCCATTAACTTGATTTGGATTGCATTCCATCTTGATGGTGACTCTGGCTGGAGGTTGCGATAACCAGTCCTGCTGGGGAACACGTGGACTCATCTTTGATGTCTGCCCATATTCACTGGAAGAGGAGGCTGTCATCTCTGCCTTAGAAAGGTGGGGAGTTCCGTAGGCACACTCAAATAAAGACTGGTCTTCACTCACAACTGATAATGCTTCCTGAAATCCAGAGAAGAGAAAGCAACAAAATGACCTGAGAGAAAAGTTACGCATATTGTACAGAACTTTAAAGTTTTGATCCACAGCAGTGACAGTAAGGACCCACCTGCACTATGCATTTAAAGCCGTATCATACCAGTTTAAACAGCCATGGTTTCTCCCAAAGAATCCTGGGAACTGCAGTTTGTTAAGAGTGTTGAGAGTTGTTAGGATACCCCTATTCCACTCACAGAACTATAGTTCCCAGAGTTGTTTAACAACCAGGGAACGGTGATTTGTCGTTGTGTGTGGAGACTAGGGATCTCCTAACAACTCTTAGCACCCTTAAGAATGCTTTGTACATTGTGTATAACTGTAAACTACAATATACACTTCATGGTCCTTAGAATGATTTGCTCTCTGACAAAACCACAAAAAACCCAACACAATTTCCAATTAGTTAACGAGCCTCATCACCACAAAAAACAAGGGGGAAAGTTGAAGAGCCAAAAGGTATACAAATTAAGTACTGCAAGTTGTTCTAAATTACAGTACATAGTTTATTCCAGCTGAAGAGGTTGGGTCTTGTTGTTCCAGTCATTGGAGTGTTTTTAGGGAAAATTGCAAATCCTTTCACTGAAGGTGTTAACAACAGTAAATTAAACAGCAGCAGATGCTGGATATGTGCTTCTCCAAGATGAAAAATGTATCACTTCAGTTCTTTTTCTGTGGCGCAGCCACAAAATGAATTGCTGCTGTGTTCCTTTTTTGCTGCTCTGCACATACATTTTTAAAGCACAAAGTCATTCCATAGCTTTTGAAAGCTCTTCTCTGATGAGTAATGCCAGACCTCAAGCAAACTGAGAAATGCAAAGTTTCAGCCTTGTCGCAGGTGTGTATGTGGACATGTTATCCAAATGAAGGTGGGGGAATGAATGATTTCAATATTAATACCTATTTATTCTACCTATTTTTATGAGGAAATAAATACAAATATCTAATTAAATGGAAACATTATTTCCATGAGTTCTGCTTTACCAGAACTAAGCCTATGAATTAATTGTCTTAGGTTGCAGTCCTTCCCTCACTTATCTGCAGTAAGTCTCACAGAACTCAGTGCAACTTTATTTCTGAGTAGGCATGTATATAATTGCTGCATTTAATTGCTAGCAAGTGAGACTGTCATCATACATTATAGCATACTTGAGCTCTTCCTCCCAATTTTCCCCATTTTCAAAATAGCAACCACATAATGGTCTGCAGTAAAACTGGACCTGTGGCATGAAGATTATCTTTGAATCTGGAATACGTCACTTGACTTGTGGATATTGTTCATGCAGGATGAAAAATAGGAGAAAATCCAATATATTTCTAGCCAATGCAGGTTTTACATTTGGATTACAGATGGAAACATGAAAAGTGAAGTTAAATGTAAGCATCACTTGTGCAAATGGGCAGTATGTGTACAGATGATACAGCTTAAAATGCGTGTGTAAGGAGTTGAATACATCTGAAATGTATTCTGCCTCTGTGAAACTGATTTATCAAATCAGACTAAGTACCACTAAGTTATTATATTGTCATAGATCTAGGGCAGGGGTAGGCAACCTAAGGCCCGTGGGCCGGATGCGGCCCAATCGCCTTCTAAATCTGGCCCGCAGACAGTCCGGGAATCAGAGTGTTTTTACATGAGTAGAATGTGTGCTTTTATTTAAAATGCATCTCTGGGTTATTTGTGGGGCATAGGAATTCATTCATCCCCCCCCCCCAAAAAAATAGTCCGGCCCACCACATGGTCCGACGGATGGTGCACCAGCCCATGGCTGAAAAAGGTTGCTGACCCCTGATCTAGGGTATACCAGGGTCTGTGAATGAATGGTAGAAATGAATAAAATGGTAGCATTTAGAGAATATTTGGGATATGAAGGGAAATAAAAGCTGCAAAACAGACAGGAAATTCCTGGGTTAGCTTATGCAAACCAGCCTCACCTGGCTAGGTAAGTACTGAGCCATTAAGGGCCATTGGAAATGCAAAAGAACTGTCCTTCTCCCAACCCACCCCAGGAATGGACAAAGGCAGGGTGTGATGTCACAGGAAAATGTGTCCTTTTTGAAATCTAAAGGTGTTCTGGGAACCAAAAGGAGGAAGTAGGCAGAACCACCTTGGCACTGGCTGGAGAAGGCTGCACCAAGAGACCAGGAATCATGACTGACTGCTGCTTTGGATTCAAGCCTGCTGAAGTTATGAGAGGGGCAGCAAGAGGCACTATTGGGGTATAATACTCTGCACCCCCTCCATTGAAGACTCCAGGTATAGATGAGTGTACAATAAACCATATTTCTTGAAGACACTAGAACATCCTTTTTCTTAATGGAAACACAACCCTGGAACCCCCTGGAATCTTGCTACCACCCGGCAGAACTTGGGGGGTGGCACACAAACTTCATAACAATATCAATGACAGGGCAGCTGAACAACAAAAAGTCTTGGCATGAAAAGTAAGAAAAATGTTGCCTTAACCTCCCTAGGTCATAATTTTATTGCCAGTTTGGAAAATATAACTTACCTACTTAAAATTGGAACTTAGAAATAAGTTCAGTATGAGCTTCAGTATAAAACTCCTGGTGGGAGGTGCACACACAATGCACCAGGGTACTACTAGAATTAGGAGATCTGTAGATGTCTATCAAGTTATTTTAGGATTTTGTACCCCGGTGTGAGAAAGGAATGGATAGGAATGTAGCAGACACACAGAGATCACCCAATATCTGTAATGGCTCAGTCATGTGCTATAAACCTAGGAAATGAGAGGGGTGATTCATATTGGTCCTGTGTGTACAAAGGTGGACTGTGTATTTGTACTCAAGTTTTCTATTTTGGTGATATTTATAGTACATCCATCCATCCATCCATCCATCCATCCATCCATTCATCTATCTATCTGAGAATACTGTGTCTATATTAACTATTTTACTACCTTTCTGTGACTCTCCCAATCAATAAAAGGATTCAAAAGCTGTCTGTCTTATGGCTGATGTATGTGTTCACGAAAAGCACCCTACCAAGAATGTAGCACTCCAGAATGCTGGTTTCAAATTGTATGACTGAATGACTGTACCATATCAAAAACTCCTTGTATGGAATGTTAATTTGTCTGTGCTTTTAAATTGTGAGGTTCCATTCAAATGCATCATCTTCCTAATGACATTCTGAGGTGGGAAAGTCTTAAAAGAGGTATGTGGTACTTTTAAATGAATATTTAGATGAGGTATTATATTGGCAATCGCTACTGATGGATGATGGCTACAGCAGCCATATGTTGCACAACCAACTATGAAGATACAGTACCTGCTTTCCCTCAGATCTTAGAAGACAGCCACAACGTAGCAACCATTCATCACTAATTGTTGTTACTATGTAACAAGCCACTTTCAAGATATATGTGAAGGGAAATACTCCACTTTGTTTATTTTCTATTCTTAAAAATAATAGAGCAAAAGTAAGGAAGGAAGGTCAAAGAAAAGTTTTTTATAAAAGTATGGAGGTCAGCGGACTGCAGGTTTTTCTGCAGGCATTAAGTTGTGCCATGCATTAAAACATACATTTGGGGAGCGTGTAAGCAGTTGCTCT
Organism: Podarcis muralis; assembly: GCF_964188315.1. Classification (NCBI taxonomy): domain Eukaryota; kingdom Metazoa; phylum Chordata; class Lepidosauria; order Squamata; family Lacertidae; genus Podarcis; species Podarcis muralis. The sequence continues at coordinate 55,225,880 of NC_135658.1, forward strand.
TTTATTGCTTCCCCAAACAAATCCATTTCCTACAAATTAGTCCCATATCTTTTGCAGCACAGCCAACTTCCCAGGAAAACAACAGGAAAACAAAGTGTGAACTCCAAGCAACCCACTTCCACAGAACAATGCAGCATACCAAAAAGAAAGAACCCGCTGTTTTGGTTGTGCCTAGAGACTTGAAGAAAAAAGGAAGGAGGAACCTTAAAAGTAAAAGAGCTGTGTAACTGTAAATATGCAGCAGGCATCTTGCCAGTGATTTCAAATGCTTTGAGGTTTCAAAATTGCCCAGAAACCCAACTGAAGTGCACTAGGGATCTTACACTTCCAGGAACACAATAGTACAAGAAACCAGCAAAACATTCTAGGTGATAAACAGCTTGTGCTTCATGCCATGAATATAGTTAGTACAGTAACAATTTAAATACACTACTGAGAGCGCTAACAGATTTGTGTTTAGTGTGGGATTGGTACTCCTACTGCATGTAAGATTTTTGCAGCATCCAAAAGATACTGGTATCAAAATATTAGCTCATACTGCCTGCTCCCATTTGGGATTTACCCCTTCTGCAGAAAATCGAGCTTGTTGCCAGTGATTCATTTGGGATTTCTGAAAAAAAAAACACCATTTGCAGTATTAAGCCCCTGTCTGGAAGCACCCTGATACTGTATATCATGCCAGTTTATGTCACATAGCAGATTGTTTCATGCAAGCAAGCTCAGTGGACTGTGAATTTTGAAGTCAAATAACTCTTTAACTGTGAAGAAAGTACATTTGAAAAACTAGGACCAAGGAGCTTCAGTCCTCAGTTGTCTTCACTGTGCAAACCAACATATTTTTATAGTCAGTGGGCCTCATTCATTTCCACAGGATTTAAGGCATTTCTTTGCACCCAAGAGGTATATTGTACGGATTACTATAATAAGCAATGACTCAAAATGTACAGTGAAAAACAAATGAGCTTTTGATTTTGATACACACAGATACACATAAACTAGCCTCTTCAATTACTAAAAAGATTTCAGGCAATATGCTCTAACTTTCTGCTTCATTTGAATTTCATCCATATTGTAAAATTTAGTGAGCTAAAAAAACAATAGTTTACTGCGCACAAGCACTATGCGGAGGCATGCTGCTGAATGAATTCCCACCGGGCTCATCTTGCTGTTGCTGTGCCACCCATGGACAAAAACAAGCCAGCACCTGGGTTGTTGTGCTATTCCTCTTGGCTTATCGACTGTGGTTTGTCTGGGAGGAAACAAGCCATGACCCTGATCAGACAACACCACAAACTTTGGCTTACCAGGACAGGCTTCTGGAGAGGAGCTTGCAACCACTTTACTCCTCCTCCTTGGCCATTTTTGACCCCACACCATGCTCAGCCAAGTGAAGATTTGGCTTAGTGTGTTCTCCAAGCCAAGGCTTTTGGTTAAGCTCTTTCTTTATTAGAAGGCAATAAAACTGCTAGCACATTTGCAAAGCTAAGAAGGGATTGGTATGGTTTCAAGTTGGATGGGGAACTGTGTGTTGAGATTCCTGTATTGCAGGGGGCTGGACCAGATGACCCTTGGGATCCCTTGCAACTCTACAATTCTATGATTCACTAACCAAAAGCTAGACAATACTATAGAATACAGTCACAGCAGTTCTCAGAAACAACAGTCAAAACAGAACACAATCAGTAAAAATCTCTAAATTAAATGCCATCAAATGCTTGGGTAAGTTAGAGCTTTTAAGTGGCATCTAAATGATAATGCATACCTCACAAATGTGCCCCTGGAAGAAATTCTACAAATGAGGTGCCACTACAAAAAAAGGCCCAGTCCTGGGTAGTCATCAATTTCGCCTCCAAAGGTTGAGTCATCTAGAGCAGATCTTCAGTAAAAGATATCAGAAGCAGGCAGTTTTCTATGGGAGTTGGTTCTTCTAAATGCTGCTTAAAACTATGGCGAACATCTAGAAAATTGCTCCTCCCTTGGGCCTGATGCTGCTGTGCTACCAGGAGCTAAGCTACTGCATCCAAACCTGAGTTTATAGTTTGTCTCACTCAGATAAGCCATGAGTGGCAAATCAAGAACAAACCTTGGTTACAGCTCGTGGTTTTTAGTGAGATGGACTGTTAAATGTTAGAAAGGTGCCACCTCTGTTGTCTTCTTGGTACCTACTGAAGACTTTCCTCTTTCAAGGAAAATATCTTTCCCAGTCTGCATCTGTATTGGAATTGCTTTGTGCATCTTTTTAGATATTTTATTTGTTTTAGCATTTATGTGTTTGCCACCCTGGGTTCCTTTGGAAGGGCAGGATATAAATAATAATTAAATTTTAAAACTGGCCTGAGTTTGGACATAGCCCTATATCTAACCATGGCTTAACCCACAGTCACAGTTGGACTAGGGAAGGAGCAAATGCAAGTTTCTAAATGTGCACCAGCACACTTGCTCATTCACACTTAGCCATGGTTTGGTTTAGCATGGTGCAAAAACTGACCAGTGTATAAGTGTATGTTTGTGTGGTATGGAGATGGGGCTTATTGCTTCATGACTTGCCCAGTAGATTTCAATTTCTGGGGAAGCAGCCTTAAAGAACATGGCTTCTGAAATTGTGCAAAGTGCCACTATTGAATAATCAATGTGGAATTCACTTGCAGAGCTTATGAGGATAAGATTTGAGCCTTTAACACTATTTTGGAAATGATAAAAATCTGTTGGCGTGTCCTGGAATAACCCAGGGTATTCTTGACTTTGATTCAATAAATAGGTTTTCAGTGGACTGCTGTGGTCTGACGCCTTTGTTTCCATTGTGCTCACAATAATTTATGGGCAGTTGACCATAGGCATGGCCTAGAATTCTCCTCTTATTACCCTTTTCCTCCTGCCTTTTGTCCTTGCGAGATCCAGAACCCTTTAAAGTCAATGGAAAGGCTTCTTACAGAAGCAAATAACAGTTGCTGGCTAGAGGTCACGACAGGAAGTACTGTGTAAACATACTTGCTAGCCTGTTGATTGGTATTATTAATATTTTGTTTTCTGTTTTGGAATTTACTGAAGTTTCATGGAAGTTACAGAGCAGGCAGGATCTTTGCCAAGTTGTGTTATTTTGGTTATATCAGAATGCCCAAAATAAACTTAGCTCCAGATAAGGCTATGTGTTCTTCTATGATAGTATGAGCTGTTTGATGGTGGAACAAAATACCTTGTAAGGTAGTACATTCTCCTTCATTAGAAGTTATTAAAAAGCTGCTGGATGGCCCATTAAGGAGGCTATGAGTGGATTCCCTGCACCAGCAGGACTAGATGTCCTTTGAAGTCCCTTCCAAATCTATCATTCCTTTTCATTTGCTGTAATAGATTACTCTTGCCTGAAGCTTCCCCTACAATTTTCCTCATATAGGTAGCTGATCCGCTGACCATTTTCACATAGATCTATAAAATCAGTGATTTCGGGGCAATGTTTTCCTTCCTCATTTTACTCATAAAATTATGTACATTTATATTATTAGCATGGATCCTTTGACTTCTCTAGGACTGCAGCGCTAATGATTTTATTATCATTTTGCTATATTTCTATAAATACCAGTGTTCAGGATTTGATATGATAGGGAAGAGGTTTTCAACCCTTTAGAGTCCACGGCTCCCTTGACCAACTACAATCTTTCTGCAACTCCCCTGTGAGGAAACACACTCTGAGTCACAGAAGCCCGGTTATGTCGCCCCTTGCCTGCCAATCCTTCTGCCCTTCACCCCTTTTCAGTCACTCTCTCTTGTGGAGGGTTCCCCCAGCGTCTTCTCCTCTCCCCTCTCCTCAGGGGTCCTCACCCACTTGCTTGCTTCCTCCAAGGATGCCTCAGCTCCTGGCAACCAGCACCCCCTGGTTGGCCTCAGAGGCAACATTCGCCTGGAGATCTTGTAGCCAGGGCCATTGGTGTGAGAGGGCATCAGAGGAGGGAGGGAAGGGAGGAGGTATGGAGGTCCATGCTGCCAGTGGCACCTCTGACCACTTTTCAAGGCACCCCAGGGTGCCACAGCACACTGGTTCAAAACCACTGTGATAGGGAGACTGGCATTCTAATTCTAAGCACATTAACCATGCAATGTTATACCTGCCACCTCAGAAGTAAGTTGTATTCCATTCAGTGGTGCTCACTCCCAGGTAAATGGTTAGGGTATTGCAACCTAAGTAGTATTAAAAATATGGCATGCTTCTAAGTGTATTCAATCTGAGCAAGCGCCCCCCCCCCCACTACTGAATATGCAGGCCAGACCCTCCAAGTGTTCCTATTTTCCAGGGACGTCCCTGATTTAGAGAAGCCATCCTGGTTTTTTATTTGATCCCGGAATATCCCGCTTTTCCTCAGTATGTCCCTACTTTCATCGGAAAAACGTTGGAGGGTATGGAGTTATCCAACCCCCAAGCCATCTGAAGGCAATCCTGTATAAAGAAGTTTTTAAAATGTTTAATGTTTTATTATGTTTTTATATATGTTGGAAGCTGCCTAGAGTGCTGGCGCAACCCAATAGGTTGTGTGGCATATAAATAGTAAAATGATCATTATGGAATGGGACGCCCCTATTTTCATCGAAGAAATATTGGAAGTTATGGGAGATCAGAATTAACAACAACAACAACAACAACAACAACAACAACAACAACAACAACAACAACAAGAAAACTACAGAATCAGGTTTGGAATTAAGGTGCTTTGTTTTCAGGAATTCTGCTTTAAAAAAATCATGAAAATAAGTGTCTAAATTAAAGCACATATTGAAATAAGATGCCTGAAGACAAAACTCTAAAAACTGTTTTTTAAAAGTTCACCTCTCTTCTTTCTGGGGCTGTTTCTGCATTGAAAACTGATCTATGATGGTTTGTTAAATAATAATACTTAACATTTGAATATTTCAGGGGGTGGAGCGTTTGGCCTCCCTGATGTTGCTGAACTACAACTCACATTGACCCTGGCTGCTGGCCACACTTGCTGGGTCTCCTGGGAGTCATAGTTCAGCAACATTTGGAGCGCCAAAAATTTCCCACCCCTTGCACATTGCTTTATTTAGTTCTAATCCTAACAGCAACCTTGTCAGTCAAGTCAGTATTATTGTCTCCCTTATTGAACGTAGGCATGGTAGTGGTGGGACTGAAGCTGAGAGAGAAAGAGGCTGTCCTAAGGCCACCTAATGAGTTCACAGCAAAGGTGAGATGTGAACTGGGGACTTTCTGATTCAGAGCTCACTTTCTCAGCCACTATTGCTACAGCAACTCTCTAATAAACTGATTAATTTTTTTAGATGAATCAAGTAGTATATACATTTTGTCAAAGGGGAGGAGCTAGACAAAGAATGATCCAAGGAGTCCTCAATGGCAGAACAGGGGGAAGATAACAGGCGGTATGTTACAAGGTCTGTGAAGGCGGATGAAGGCTGCAGCAGATAAGAATTGGCCGGTCGTCGTGATACCCATGCCATCGGAATAGAGCCTTACTGCGAAGACTGTGCATTGGTCAGCGTGCACTGATCTACACACATAAATTCAGGCACAGGTGCCTTCCAAAAACCCATCCCAAACCCAAAGAAGTCCCATGGTGATCGGCAAATGGCAATGGGGGAAGAACTGTGAAATCTGGAGGCCCCTAGTCATGTACCGGCATATGGGTGGTGGATACAGATTCAGTTGCTCTGACTCAAGGAATGAGGCAGTTGAGCAGCTCGGCAGCTGTATTCATGACTGAGCAGTCCTATTTAGGATCCACTCTGCTCACCTCAAAACAGGGAGGGGCTAGTTAACGTGTTCATGGAAGATAATGTTACTCAGCCACAAGTGATCACCGGAGGAGGAGGAGGAGGAGGAGGAGGAGGAGGAGGAGGAGGAGAAGAAGAAGAAGAAGAAGAAGAAGAAGAAGAAGAAGAAGAAGAAGAAGAAGAAGAAAACATTTTGTTAAATAAAATATAATACAGTAGCCATTAATTAGATAAAAAAACAGCAAATGTTAACGGATTAAATCCTGATCATGTGCAGTTTGGGTGATACCTGTTTTTCACAAACACACACACGCACACACACACACAGAGAGAGAGAGGGAGGGAGGGAGGGAGGGAGAGAGAGAGAGAGAGAGAGAGAGAGAGAGAGAGAGAGAGAGAGATTTTGTTTTGTATATTTTACTCATTACTTTTCTGGCCAATATTGCTTTTGGATTATATATTCAGCCTGTGGAGAAAACAGAAGCCTACCTAGTTTGAACATATAACTCAAGAAGCAGGTGTGCAAGATAATGTAGAGGCTCCTTTAGATCTTCAGAGTGTGATTTCCCCAAGTGTTGCTCCTGTGCCTTTTAATCATGCTTGCATGAACTTGGGCATCCTTACATTTCCATATTTATACAACTGCTTCTGGCCAAAACAACTTTTAACGGAAACTGTCCTGCTTTCCATTTTCCAAAAATGGATAGTTCGATGGTTTTTGTGAGCTATCAGGGCAAAATATTTTGAGCAAAACTCATAAATCCACAATCTGTTTGGAACAGCACTGACATCTGAAAGGAGATCTCAAGATGAATCTGCTTAAACCTGGGTTCATTAAAAGAGCTAATTCAAAGCACTGCAATTGTTTCAGTTGTTTATGAATCTCGACCTTCACAATGCTATGAAAATGTGCTGTCTCCTAAAGATGTTCTTTGCCGATATGACACACATTTTGTATTGTTTCATGGCACACAAGCATTAAATATCCCAGAGGTAATCCACCCTTCTCTTAACGGCTGATGACAGGTCCAATGCCTGAGCAAAATCAGTTGAAGGAAAGGGAAGTCTTGTCGGAAATGAGATTAATCTTGTAATGAGTGTTCAGTCCTGATAACCCATCTGTGCAGAGAACTGCTTTAACTGGAGTGCAATTAACCTTCACCTGACAAGTTCTGCCCAACTGTTATAAACAACATTAAAGGCAACCCCAGTTTCTGCGTAGACTACGCAGTCACATTTCAATACCATGACTACTGCTATGTGCAACAGGTTACTAACAGTTAAGTCCCAGAGGGAAATTTAAAGTGATCCTGGGAATGTTTTCCAAATTATGGCTTGTATGTAACCAAACTTTTCTCAGAGTAGACCCATTGAAATTATTCATCATGCCCATTAATGGGGCTACTATGAGCATGACTAACAATGTGTATGACAAACTTCAACTCATTGTACTTTTAAAAAACCAGTCGGCTGATATAGTCAGGCATATATTGGTCATGAAAGTACTTACCACCAGTTTAAAGTGGGCTGAGGTTGTTATATACTTTCCTGGAACATACTTGAGGTTACCAACATGATCTTAAGCCCGGTGCATACTCCCTGCTGTACATGCATTGAGAATTACAAACATTTTGATATGACTCCAATCTCTATTTGTTGTGCTGTCTAAATAAATGCATCTTCATGATTTGATCTCAAACTAGTCGATTTTCTTTTCTTCTTTATTTAACAGCAAATTTCTATATTACTCTTCACCAAAAATGGTCACCAGATGTTGAACAAAAAATAATATAAGACCATAATGTATATTAAACAAAAGCATTAAAATAATTATTTTATATTACACAAAAACACCATAAAAATTGCTCAGCCCATCAGCCACTAAAAGTGAGTTATTTCTAACTTGAAAATAAAGAAGTTTAATGAAGAACCGCTTTCTAATTTGGTTTTATCCTCACCAAGTGCCAAATTTAGACACATTCAAGCTGAATTCCTTGTTCTGTGGTGCAGACATGTACACCAGACATGAGCACATTTAGTAACAAATATCGTGTTCACTTTACAGAATCCGAGTTTACTGCTTTTTTCCTAAGTTTAAATGTTTTTCATATTTCTTTCTCTCAGGAAAAAAATAATAAAAGTGGGTTGTAGCCAATGTTAGTCCTACTCTGAGTAAACCCAGTGTCATTAATGGGTCTAAATTAGTAATTTCCAATAATTTCTGTGGGTTTACTCTGAGCAGCACTAATATTGAGTTTAACATAATGTCTCTAAATACATTAATACCAAACTACAGAAGCAAAAAGCATTTTATAAACATAATCATATACAACATCAGTGAAAGATCAGTCATTGTACATTATTCTAGGCCCCCAAGTCTGTGGAAGTCTCTTCCTCAAGTAATACACATGGCTCTATTTTGGGGGACATTTAATAATTTTTTATTATTATTAGCTTTTAATTAATTGCTACTGTTTTTTATTAACTGTTCTAATCAATTCCCATTATTGTATTAATTACTGCTGCTCAGTTTTCAGGGGGTGTTATGTGGTTTTTAGTGGGATACTTTTCTATGTTTGTTTTTCCTTGGAAGGGCAGCGGTGCCCTAAAAGTTGGCTCTAAATCAGTTAATAATGATTTTTTAAAATTGCTATGGATCAACAAAAGTTTCCAGTTTTCTGCTCTAAATCTAAAGAAGTGAGAAGTTTATTTTGGACCTTTCTGAACAGCCTTTCAATGAATTACAAGATAATCGTAACTATGTCTACTCAAAAGTAAGTCCTGTTGAATTCATTGATGCTTACTCTCAGGTATGTGGGGTTAGGAATACAGCCTGATATTAGTGAAGAGGAAGTTCCAATTCAAAGAACTTCCTCTATTGGTACTCCCTGATCTGGTGAGCTATCAGAATAGGAAATGGAGGCAGGAAGTATCTGTCTACGGGCTCATTATCATCATAAGTGCTGTGGCAGCGTATTTATTGTTTATCACAGCAATAAACACACACACACATACACACATATACGGTATATACATATATATTCTCAAGAATGGCAAATTCCTATGAAGAACAGTATCTTGTTTACGACAAACCTTTACAGCATTGTTCAAATTCCATAGCATTGTTTGCTTTCTGTCTAATAAAAAGGGATGAGATGTTTCCATTCAGCATTCCAGTGACGGCCCATTGTTTAGAATGTTACTCAAGTGTCTTTTTTGCCCTTACTTTCACCCTCCTTCCCGTCCTCAATTTAAGGACTGTAATTAGGCACCAAATCTTCATGTTGCCTTTCTGTACCACTTTAAGACTCTGATCAGAATATTTCTGAGAGTGATAGAGCCTAGCTGTACATTCCAATTCTTGAAAAGCAGCAAAATGTAGTGAGCAACCAGACAAAACACTCAGTCAAAGATGGACGGAAAACCAAAGGAGAACGAAGGCAAACAACATAGGGAAGCAGGCACTGCTTGCTATTTTCCTACTTGGAATCCTGTGTCCACATGCGCATGAGTGAAGCAGGATCGAGCTTGCTGGCCTCTCTGCAAGCTCCATGTATTCCTCTGAACTGATGTGCAAACAAACTATGCGTGGATCAAAGTCTCTACAAAATGGAGGCGCCTGAATCACAGAGACCCTTGGCTCATACAACTTCCAGAGGCACAGCCGTATTAATTTGTTTTGCAGCAAAGTCAACAAACACTGAGGAAGCCTACTCTAGTCCCAAAAAATATGCCACAATAAGGTTTACTAAATGCACTACAAGACTTATCAGTATTTATGCTCAAACAGATTTATTATTATTATAATAAAATTTATATACCACCCTTCATCCAAAGATTAATGGGCAGTTTACAGTTCTGATAAATAACTCATTCCAAGGCCTAATACATAAATAGCAAAAACTAGACTGGATTATGTAATGTCTCAGGTTATGAATGAACAGTGGTACTTTGGTTCTCAAACGCCTTGGTACTAAAACAACTTGGAACCCAAACACTGCAAACCTGGAAGTAAGTATTCCAGTTTGCAAACTTTTTTCAGAAGTTGAATGTGCTCCGTTTCGAGTGTTACACTTTCGTTTTGAGTGCTATCTATTTTACATTTTTGTTTTTGCGGCTCTTTTTGTTTTGTTTTTGCGACTGTGTGGAACCTAGTTCCGCTACTCATTGATTGATTGTGTGACTGCAGTACATTGCTTATTGCTTTCAATTTATGGATCAATGGTCTTGTTAGATAGTAAAATTTATGTTAAAGTGCTGTTTTAGGGATTGTTTTTAAAAGTCTGGAATGGATTAATCCATTTTGCATTACTTTCTATGGGAAAGTGTGCCTTGGTTTTGGAACACTTTGGTTTTGGAATGGACGCCCGGAACGGATTAAGTTTGAGAACCAAGGCACCACTGTATCTAGACACCCCCTGTCCTTTGGAATTGCAGAAAGCAGGAAGTACCGTATTTTTCGCACCATAGGACGCACTTTTTCCCTCCTAAAAAGCAAGGGAAAATGTGTGTGCGTCCTATGGAGCAAATGCAGGCTTTCGCTGAAGCCTGGAGAGTGAGAGGGGTCGGTGCGCACCGACCCCTCTCGCTCTCCAGGCTTCAGGAAGCTATCCGCTAGCCGTGGGAGACCCAGCTCTCCCACGGCTAGCGGAGCGCTGCATTAATCCCGAAGCTTGGGGCGTGCGGAGCTCAGCGCGCCCCAAGCTTCTGGGTGCCGGAAAGGTCTCCGCTAGCCCTGGGAGAGCCCCGCGACGTCACGGGGCTCTCCCAGGGCTAGTGAAGCGCCGCGCTAATCCCGAAGCTTGGGGCGTGCGGAGCTCAGCGCGCCCCAAGCTTCTGGGCGCCAGCAAGGTCTCCGCTAGCGCCCAGAAGCTTGGGGCGCGCTGAGCTCCGCACGCCCCAAGCTTCAGGATTAGCGCTCCGCTAGCCGTGTCTAGGCTGCGGATAGCAGCCTGCTTCCCGGAGCGTCGGGCGCCCTGAAAGCAGAGCTCCAGGCACTTCGGGAACACATCCGCAGCGTGGGGAGCCTTGCAGGAATTCCCCACAGGGCTCCCCACGCTGCGGATAGCAGCCTGCTGCCTGGCGGGTGGGGCGCCCTGAAGCAGAGCGCCCCTCGCGCCAGGCATGCATCCGCAGAGTGGGGAGCCTTGCAGGAGTTCCCCACAAGGCTCCCCACGCTGCGGATAGCAGCCTGCTGCCTGGCGGGTGGGGCGCCCTGAAGCAGAGCGCCCCTCGCGCCAGGCAGACATCCGCAGAGTGGGGAGCCTTGCAGGAGTTCCCCACAAGGCTCCCCACGCTGCGGATAGCAGCCTGCTGCCTAGCGGGTGGGGCGCCCTGAAGCAGAGCGCCCCTCGCGCCAGGCATACATCTGCAGAGTGGGGAGCCTTGCAGGAGTTCCCCACAGGGCTCCCCACGCTGCGGATAGCAGCCTGCTGCCTGGCGGGTGGGGTGCCCTGAAGCAGAGCGCCCCGCCCGCCGGACAGACATCGGCCAGCTCCACAAGCTCGGGGGACAGCAGGGAGGCGCAGCGCCACTATCCCGCTGTTCCTCGACCTGGTTTGGTTTCCCTGACCTGCTTTTGGGGGGGAAATAAAGGGGAAAATTTTTTCCTTTATTTCCCCCCAAAAAAACTAGGTGCGTCCTATGGTCCGGTGCGTCCAATCGTGCGAAAAATACGGTAGATAAATTACTCAAGGCATTCTGGAAAACTGGCTAGGAATGGAAACATATTCCCCAGCACAAACACTGTAATGGGGTGCCCAAAGTTTTTGAGCCCATTTTGTATTGCCATGGACAGTTTAGCCATGCACACTCACTCTCCCAAACCAGAAATTAGGCTTGGAAAAAGTGTTTTTGCTTCTCCCCCCCCCCCAACAGGCATAATAAAGAGAGTACAACTAGTAAGAATTAACCATCTCTCCACAGATGCAAACTCCTGGAAGATCACCCCCCTCAAAGAGCCAGTAGAAGGCTTTCACAAGCCTAATTATAGCAAGGAGGGGTCGTACCTGGGAAGTGACATGTTACCTCTGCAGTTGGGACCCCGAGGTCACCCCTCCTCTGTTGCAATTGAGTTTCAACAAAGCTTTCCAACATAGCTAATGGAAGACTTCTTTCGAGCCTAATTTCAGCCAAGTGGGGGGACAGAAGGAAAGGGACTCTGTGGAAAGTCTGTTCAGGTGACTGTGCACCTGTGTGCACCACACTGGCAACTCATGTGCTATAAGAATAATTTATGCTGGTTTATCCGCTTCTGCCCTCAAATAATGTTGCCTTGTAACATTGCACTGGGTACAGCAGTACATATGTTCAATTCTGGGCAATTATTTACAGCTACCATTTGTACTGAGTCTTCATTAATGATGTTACTCTAAATGCATCTTTTCCTCTCACAACAGAGGCAGTTTTAGGGTAGTGCAACTGGTGTAGTCACACTGGGTGCTGCGCTACAAAGAGCACCAAAACAAGGCTGTAGAATGGAGCATCAGAGGTGAGGAGGAGTGCTGAATTTTAGCGTCACACAGGGCATCGTTGAAATTTGAGAGCCTGAAGTCCGCCACTGCTCACAAGTACACATGTTAAGCTGTCTTTATCGCTGCGTGACTGAATTGCTGTTAACCTTAAGCTATATAGTGTAGTACATACTTAAGTAGACCCAGATTTGCAGCTGGTCTATATTAAAGGGGAATAGGAAGTTTTGGCCTTCATCCTACCTTATGAATGCAATTTTTAAGAAACAAATTTGACCCTTTAAAACTATTACATTTCCCTTGGGGGATAGCGTTCAAATTCCATTTGTCTGAACATGCTTAATAACTCAATCAAGATGCACTTTTAATCAAATTAGTCTCATTAATCATGCTTCTTTTAGCACTGTTTCTTCAAGAGAATAGCTGTTTGTTTAACAACGTCTAGAAGTTTAAGAGAGGATCTAAGACAGCAAAGACATGGGAATGTAATCTTCTGAGTGCTGCTACCATGAAATCTACATGCACCTCAGTGTGGTTCATGAAAAAGCCCAATGAAATGGGGGTTACAGAACTGATGGGCAACAGCTACACTAGGGTGGATTGTTCACAGTATTGTGTGTTGCTAGCCATTGCCCTTAGATTTTTGACACAACACAGCACAATAGCTTGGAGAAAACAAAGGATGCAATTTGTCTGATTGGGAGAATAATGTGGCCAGAGATTTTTATGTCCTGCAGAATTAGAAAGGAGGGCACATAATTCTCTCATGGAAATAAGACATTGAACTAAGAATGTTTAAGATTGGCTGTACTGGGTCCTGGTTCTGTAGTAACAATTGTTACATATTTAACTTCCATCAATTTCCAATGCTGGGACCTTTCTGCAACTTTTGTTATATAAATGAACTTTTTTAGTGAAGTATTCAATAAAAAGTGAGAAAAAGCTTTCCAGTTTTGAAATAAAAGAGAGAAAAACAGCCAAGATGGAACAAAGGATTTATGCATCCTCGAAACGTTTAGAGTCTAATGGTTCAGAAAGAACTTTTGTTATGTTCACAAGTTTAGTGCTCCCTAGATATAATAAGTTATGGTTCTGCTCCCACCTTGTTATGTAGGAAGTGTAGACTATACACTTGCATATAAATTCTATTTTGAAAGTTTTTATGTTATCTATTATATGACAAGGAACAAGGAGGATATAAAAGAGTGTTTGTTAGTAAGGGGAGCCTGCTATGTTTTTAACATTCACTAGAATGCAATCCTTGCTACCTGGAGCTCAACTCATAGTAAGGAATTACCTTTCTTATTTTGGCATCTTCTATTGTCCAAGGCCAAAACTACATCAATGCACATAAATACTAGCAATGTGGATGAACAGCATTCTATAAGAATTGTTTACTGGAATTGCAAATTCATCTCTCTGGGTGAGATGGGAAGAGAAGACAATCCAGAGTAGGGTCACCCATGCATGAGCCCTTTTCTGCTTTCTCTTTCCTCCCCTAATACCAAACAGGCAACTTGCTTAAGCCCCAAACAGGGACCATTTGTTCCTGTGGAACAAAGAGGTCTGAATGACTCACAAAAGCAAGCCAAGGCATATGCTACATGTTCATGAGTCCATCTGTCTAATGGTGTCATTCTATCCTAAAGTCACACTAACTGAGCATGCAAATCTCCCTATGCTAACATAACTCAAAGTTATGATAGCATAGTGAAATTGTGATAGTGTAGTAGGGATCCCAATGTGGCCAATCATGCCATAGATCCAGCAGTATTGAGAAGCCAGCAAAGGATCACAGCACATACATGACTTTCTTTCTTTATTCCCCTGCCACCTCCCGCACTGGTGTCTAGAGAACATTGGTGACAGGGAGCTTTGGTTAAACAAGGTTAAGCACAATAACCAGAGAAACCAATGTAGATGAGTAATACTTGTGTTCTGAGCAAAGGCCTATTTCACCAATGTCTTGCTTTGGGCTTAGCTACTGTGAGAGCACAGTGCTGCTTTAGAATGCCCTTTGGACTGATCCAGCAGCAGCTCTTCCTATGTTCTTAACTCTTACAGGTTCTTGGCCTCAGAGGTTTACACACAATGCAAACATCAGTTGATTGTGAAAAACACAAAATACACAACAGAAATAAGAACAGAAACAAACCAATAACCTCACTCTTCCACAATACATTTAAAAGGGCATCAGATGTCAATCAGCCAAAGGCCTGGTTGAAGACATGCAGAATGAGAAAGCGCCTAGGTAGCAGTACCTTTCTCAAATATTCACTCACCAACCCCTAATAAGCATGTAGTCACAGGAACCATCTGTTGCAGCTGCTATCCACTGGCAATTGGTCAACTTTGCAGCACTAAGAGAGGCACAGGGTGTACCTCACCCACTAGACCACCAGCAAGTCTTCTAGCAGCAGGGACTAGTGGGAAACCATCTATTCCTATGTGGAACTGCCATATTTTTGTCCCAGCACAAGTCCTATGGAATAGAGAGCTCTTTCCGTAGCAGAAAAGTTGTACTCATGCCCAGCTGGAGAAGGTAGTGATGAGTAAAGCTTTGCCTGGTACTCTGCTGCCTGTTACACAGCTTTCAAAGGCATAGTAGCCCTGCTAGGGAAAAAGTAATCCACCACAATGCTTTAGGAATTCACTCCATCACAATGTTGCCTAATAAAATCGGGGCATGTTCTAGTTAAGTCTCTATAACAAATACAGACCCTTCCACTTGTCACTCACCTGAGCTGACCTCAAGATGAAACACTAAATAGTGGTGGGGCGGGGGGGGGGGGTAGTTTTCTACCAGGGGCTGTTGTGGGAATAGTTTGTTGTCTCTTTTAAGCTGTGCTGATTATATGCTGTTGCTGTTGCAAATTGCTTTGAGGATTTTTTTATTTTTACAACCAAGTATATAAATTTTGTGAAAGAAATAATAAAAATGTCATCTAGTACCGGTGGAGACTTGTTAAATTAGCTAGCTAGGTAGCAAAGAAGGAGAAACTTGCTCTAAAAATGGTTCTTGAGAGCACAATAAATGCCATCTTTACAAGTAAACAAACAAACAAACAAACAAACATTCAAATATATTTCCCCTCCCCCTAAAAATTCAGGTCTGGTTTATTAACAGAGAAAACAGCACGTCTAGCTACTGGAAAGCCACCCAGAGTGAGGAGGCAGGGCTGAAGTTCTCCTCTGTTCCATCCGATCTTCCTCCAGCATGCCAGATCGGGAGTTTGGATTCATCTGCTTGACTCTGTTCATCATTCATGTTTATTTGTAAGAGATTCAACATTGGATTGTAGTTTTGTACAATCCAACATTGGGATGTTTATAGTTTTTTTAGAAGTATTATTTTCCTCAACATTTTTAGAGCCCTTGCATTGCTTTTCAGACCCACGTCTCTTCCCTGATTGGTAAATTTAATCCTGTGTTTGCTAAATCTCATTGAATCTCACACACCTCTTAAAAAGCATTCTGGGTAAATATGACGCTATTGGAAAATAAACCAAGCACTAGGCATTTTTTATCGTCTGCTCTGTACTTGGAGACTCTCATTCGCCTGAAAGCCAAATATCTGGATCAAATTCATCCTTTGTCTAATCAAGAATAAGCCCTCTTAGGCTTTGTTATTGGGTGTTCAGCAAAGATAAGAGTGTAGAAGTGGAGATGAGCAGGCTAACTCTATTCCCCACCATCCCTATCCTCCTCACCTTCCAAGTCGTGGAATGCAGACCTTTGTACCAGGGATCATTTTGTGTCCATGGAGGCTCACTACATGTTCTGGGACCCTGATTTCCCAGATTTTTGGAATGTGGAGTGCCTTGTCCAATACAACCCCCCCCCCCCCCCCCCGCTGCACATAGTCTCCTTCCAAAGTGGAGAGGCAATGAGAACAGCGATCTAGAGCTGGGGCATTCATCCCCACTTCCTCCCCTCATGTGCTTATGGAACACTGGCTAAGAGTGCCTTAAAAAGAGTTAAGATTTAGTACGCTATAAAGAAAATTCATTCCTGCTACATACATAAAGTGCAGTGCAGGATTTACGTATAAGCTAAACAAGCTGTAGCTTAGGGCCCCACTCTCTTGGGGGCCCCCAAAAAATTTAAAGGATTTTTTTTTAAGTTAGAGCTTAATAATTATTTCACTATTCATATACTACTTCTTAATTGTATTTCACTATTAATATACTTCTTCTTAATTGTAGCAGTGACAATTTGTTGTTGACAAAGGACAGCTGGACATATAAAGGGCCCCATTACCTTCAGTAGCTTAGGGCCTCATCAAACCTAAATCCGGCCCTGATTCAAGTGGATTATTGATTGCTTTTTTTTTATCTCTAAGCGAAAAACAATTATGGTCCTGATACTCATTTTTTTTTTAAAAAGAACTCAGGACCATACTATGGATTGCCACAGTGTCAAAGCAAATTGTTAAACTAAATGAAACAAAATTCTTATTATACTTATTTGGATCACAAAGGCTCATTAGTTCCAGGGTGTCCAAAACCTTACCAAGTGGTACAGTACAGAGAACATTAAAAAGACATGCCTCTTAACCATGTGCCTCAGTCCCATATATTTCAATGACACTTAAGCTTTACTAGCTATTTCTCCATTGTGTTCATGCATTTTAATTGGACTGCCATTTACCAGATGAGAGTTAAGGATATGCATAAACTGTCTGATGAGCTACACAGCAAAGGAGTGAAAACCTTTTATTCCGCTTTCCATGCAAACGGTCTACAATGATGTTAGCAAAGATAAGGGATGAGAAACCAAAAGAATTGCATACTGCTGACTTCTATTGCATTGTAATCAAACCTACCTTCTCATAGAAATGTTTTCCATTCACTGAATGGGCTGATTTTCCTTAATTGAATTAGCTATATAATCTAAGAAATAAAGGACATTCTTTTTTATACTAGAAATAAACAAATGTTGCTATTGTAATTGAGATTGAATTACATAAACTGATATTGTCAGCAAAGGAATTATGCAGAAATCAAATTAGATAACTCTAGCGACTATTGAAACCTCAAACATTACTATTCTAATTACATAGACATTTTATCTCAAATAGCAGAGCATCCTAACTAACCACAAAAAAGGAAACTAGCAATTAAAAGCTGGCTATTTACATGGTCCAAGGTAGACTGGGTAGCTTAAACTGAAACAGCTAGCCACAAGTGTATGCAGTATGCCATTTCAGAAAATGCAGTATTCATTAAAATATGTTTTATTACAAAACTGTAAATGCATCTGCCAAGGGAAGAAAGGTAGCACAGCCTGCTGATGGAAAACAAATCCAGTTGAAGGCAGGCATTTATTTTTTTTAAACCTTTATCCCACCATTTTTGAATAAAGAAAAAGAAACATCAGGAGAATTATTTTTACTCTAATCAGCTAGCAATATTGACTTCAATGCTAAATGAAAATGAAAGCTCGATGTGTATTACTTTCTGTTCCTTTTACAGATTACAAGGTGTCTACAGTCACTGGGTTTATATATGCCATCTGTACACTATACTAATCTTCTGCTTGCAATTAGTTTTAGAATAACAAAAGGGCCTGTAAGTTTCCCAGTTTGATAACCAAACAAAAACTCCCCCGTTTGTACCAACATTTTAAATTGGCTTGTAAAGATGGCAATGAGAACACCCAATTGATCTAAATAAGGATACGGGAATAAGATATAATAAATGGAATAGGGGTACAATCCATGCATCATACTGAATTATGGCAAAACATCCCCGCCAAAAAACTATTATCATTTCATAATCATCTGCCACAAAGCAGTTTGCACCCTTATCAAAAGCAACTGGGGTTAATATTCTTCAAAAACACAAAATACATATGACTCCCACTCCAGGCTTTATGGCTGTAGTGATTATGTTAGCAAGACTGCCGTTTGCAAACTGTTTGCAAAAAGTCTGGTGGAAATGGATGAAACTACTCCAGGATCCATGGTTCAGCACTTAATTTATTTTATGCGTATATGACAAAGTCTAGTTGCACATATTTAAAGCATGATGTATCTGCTTGTATGCCTATATAAATTGATGTCAATATTGACTAATAAAGCCAATGTTTATTATTTTTATGTCATATTGGCACTGTAGTACCTAGGACTACATAGAGCATTAGGTGCTGAAATGGGCTTTTTAAAATGCCTATTAAGCAATACCATGACACACGCTGATTTTGTTTTTGAGGTAAGATTAGTGTAAATAGAGGCCACTTGCACAGTGGTATTAATTGGGATACCCATACTTTTTGGGACACAGATCAAATTGTATTTTTAAAATGCAAATGGACTAGAATTCTCATCTTTTCTTAGAAGCAACAATCATCAGGTGATCTTGCAAAACAACAACCACACAACAATGCCTATAAACTGAGAATATAGCTTATTATACTTCTTACAGTACAGATTAGGGACGCGGGTGGCGCTGTGGGTAAAACCTCAGTGCCTAGGACTTGCCGATCGCATGGTCGGCGGTTCGAATCCCCGCGGCGGGGTGCGCTCCCGTTGCTCGGTCCCAGCGCCTGCCAACCTAGCAGTTCGAAAGCACCCTCGGGTGCAAGTAGATAAATAGGGACCGCTTACCAGCGGGAAGGTAAACGGCGTTTCCGTGTGCTGCACTGGCTCGCCAGATGCAGCTTGTCACGCTGGCCACGTGACCCGGAAGTGTCTGCGGACAGCGCTGGCTCCCGGCCTATAGAGTGAGATGGGCGCACAACCCTAGAGTCTGGCAAGACTGGCCCGTACGGGCAGGGGTACCTTTACCTTTACCTTTACAGTACAGATTAATTTTGAACCCACAGAAATACATTCAATTTTCCTCATAGTCCCATCACCATCAGTAAAACCAAAACACACAAATGTGTGTAATTTTATATGCAATTTCAGCTGTAAATAAAATGTTTACTGAGGAATTAAGAATTTTTCCTCTCTAAGGTATCAAACTCCAAAGTTTTGTGAAAGAAAGAAAGAAAGAAAGGGAACAATGTGACAGTACACTTGCAGAAGTACTGACTAATAAAATGCCAACTGCACTGTTAGATTAATTGTTAACATGTTTAGTCCTATATAGTACTAACAGGGGCTAGCGAGAGCAAATTGAATGCCAAAAGACATGTAAGTATGTCATCAACATTAAACACAATACTCACTAGTGTATTGTGGTTGGTTTTTTTAAAGCAACAACAATGTAGAGACAGTAAACAGACTTGACAAGCTATTTTTAGTTTAAACAAGATCCCATCTGTAGCTAGTTGTTTGTCTTGACATGATCAAACTATGCATCTGTAAATCTAATCCTAAAAGACTTAAGATCTTCATTTCAAGCTTGATGCTCACAACAAGGTTGATATGGTTGAATTTTTCATCTTTTGCTATATGGGTTCTTCACATTTAATTTTCAATGCATCAATGCAAAGCAAATTTGAATTTTGATCTCTATGCAGAATCATAAAAACATGCCTGACTAGAAAAGAGAGAAGAGCGTTTTCAAACCCCACAATTAATATTATCTCCATGAAAGTATTTTCAGTACTTGGGGATACAAAACATTTAATAATTAATAACAAATCAAGTAAAACAGTCATTATTGTGAAACCAAACACCAGTTTAAATTACTAAAGCTGTAGCCCTAGCCCCACTTACCTGGGAGTAAAACTCCATTGAATTCAGAAGGAGTGTGTAGGCATGGTTAGGATTGTGCTGTTTATTCTGGTTTGGTTGCTAATATATTATGTAAAGCCTCAGAAAAGTATAAAGTAAGTTAATGCTGTGAATGAAATAGTGGATCTCTGTATGTAGACATATAAAGAGAGTTCATCAATATAAATCCTATATCATTGTCATCAGGCTGTTAATTACACAGGGCTTGTTTCTTCCGCAATTAGCTTATTGTCAAATATGTAGTATGAGCTACAAAACTTCTTACTACAGAAGCACAAACTGCTTATTTATATGTACAACAAAATAACTGAAACCTCCACAAAACTGTCACCTTGCACAATTTGTTCTAAAGTAGCTAAGAATAATGCTCAGGCTGAAGTCATAAACCTCGACAAATTTTTATTACCTTCAAATTAAAAACAACAACAACCAAAAAGGCATTCTAAAAAGTTAACTAAATTGCTATCATTATTTCAGTGACATTTGACAAAGCTGCTGAATATTAGATGTCTATAAAACAAAATCAACAATACCCAAACGGGAGCAAAATTTAAATTTCTATTTAAATATGTTTGCTTCCATATAAATAAAGGAAATGTTTAAAAGCACCTGAAAACATATCACTTAATTTCTCAACAATTACTCCCCCATCCCCTTACAGCAGTCCAAGGTCGAAATCAGATGCATATCCAAAATTTGTTTTAAAAACGAAGACAACAAGAAAATTCAGAAGCTCTTCCCACAATAGGGCTTCACAAGTATAATCCAGAGCACGGAATGGTGAATTTAAAAAAAACACCCAAGTTTTTCTGAGTTTCAAGTTTTTAAGGCTTGTGGACAGGGAGTAGGAAAAAGGAAATTTACTAGGCAGTACAAAGGAAATCTACTTGTCCTCTATTGTGGCTGCGGGGGTGTTGCCCAATTCTACCTTACTGGTGTTTAGAAAGGAAATTAAAAAAAAAAAAACAATTCTGAAAAAGTCTAATAAAAAGGCATTCACTTTCTTACCTTAATAGTACTCGCCATAATGTGATCTAGGTTATTGATCGCTAATAATTACCAATAATAATTATTGCTTCACTCTGACCAGAAAGGAGTTTTGATGAAGTTATTTAGAGCGGATGAGATTGTGCTAACTCTGGGAAATGAAGTCAGCCAGTGGCAGGAAGAGGTTTCTATTGGTCCTGGCTACTGCAGTTTGAAGAAACAGGATATTTGGGAGCTAAGAGATAAGAGGTCCTAAAACAATGTTGTTTTTCTTGACGATATGCAGCTACAAGATTTTTTTTTTTTTTATAAATGTCAATTGGCTATGACAGTGTCAGCAGGTGTGATATGATGTGCAGTAAATATGGTGTGCCACACTGAAGCAGGATGCAGATGTCGCATGAACTGGGCCAAATTTGATATGGGGCTCCCCAGGGCATTAAAGATTTAGGGCCAAATTTAGGTTCGGGGTAAATTGCTGCAACCCTACTAATGTCAGAGAATGGAAGCATACCAACAACACCAAACTTTTCTGTTACATAAGAAAGTGCCTTCATACCAGGTCAAACTGTCTGTCCATCTTGTCCAAATGGCAGCAGCTCTTCAGAGTCGCTGCTACCAAATTCTTTTAATTTCAGATGCGATGGATGGAACCTGGGACCTGTTTTGTGCAAAGCATGCCCTTTACCACTGTGACCCTTTCCCTTGAAAAGGGAAAGAATGGAAGTCCACGTATGGGAGAATTTGAACTCACTACAGCCTCTGCTTTCAGCTCACCCTGAAGCAGCTCCCTTTGGCCGCCGTAGTGGTGAACTCAATACCTATTGTCTGTTTATAGCCTTCCAGATCTGTTTTAATGGGCTTATTTTCAATAAAGCTGGACTCATGTCAGGAAAATGTATGAATGGGGATGGGGTGGGGCAATGTTACAGAAGGGAAATTGTACTAACCATTCAAATGCTTATGTACCATAGTTGGACACCTTGATTGTGTCCCAGTGTTTGATGAATAGCAGCGCTGTGCACTGGATCTTCTGTCTCGCATGCATCATCATAATCAAACTTTCCCATGAGGCAGGGGGGGGGGGGAGAATGCTGGCTCCACCTCTCTCACACATTACTCACTTTGTGTCTGATTCAGGGAGCCTAAATGTATCCTGAATGCCAGACACTTGTGTCAGTACAAGCTGTGCATGTTTGCTCCCACTTCTGCATCATCAAAAAGAAAAAGAGGAAATGTATCACCTCACCAAAATAGAAACTACAGGTTTGCATATGCTAATCTATCTACGCAGATGTTAATGGGTAGCTTCAGGGCTTTCTTGCGTGTCTTTATCTTTAAGCCAGACTTGTACCAAACAGCCCTTCAAATAGAGGATCTCTTCAAATAGAGGACTGCCATCTATAAAGTGGGACACATGGCCACCATAGGCAGCTACAATGGAGCTGTCCTCACAGTGAAACGTATAACAGAATTCTTTCCGTGTGAAAATAATGCTCCACACTGAGATATTAACATAGGTACAAGCTGTGTATTCTAGATAGAAGAAACTTAATTTTGCTTGCCTTTTCCTTCATTAGCATGAACATGGCATTGGAGACTGAGGCGCAGTGAGCCTAAGGTTGCTGGACCTGAGATGCAGGAAGCAGTAAAAAAATGATGAGACCGCACCTTGGGATTGAAATGTCCGCAACTTTATTGATTACAGATGTCAGTAGGCTTTGGCATAGGCATTGGGTATGCATCCTGCATCAACCAGTCCGATTGCTGGCTGGATATTTCATCAGGGTCAATCCTGGGTTATGGATCCCTCCATTACACACATCAAATATGCCCTTTTAAAATGTGGCTCTTGGGGGGGGGGGGTTATTAGGTTGTTGGTTTTTATTTTGATTATATATATAGTGGGTTTTATGTTGATCTTTTTTTGTGAACTGCCCTGAGACCTCTGGGTATAGGGCAGTATATAAATTCAATTAATAAATTATTATTATTATTATTATTATTATTATTATTATTATTATTATTAACAGGGCAATCCCTCCAGTATGCCATTTGGGGAGTTCTGTGGGTTAAACCACAGAGCCTAGGACTTGCCGATCAGAAGGTCGGCGGTTCGAATCCCCACAATGGGGTGAATCCCCATTGCTCGGTCCCTGCTCCTGCCAACCTAGCAGTTTGAAAGCACGTCAAAATGCAAGCAGATAAATAGGTACTGCTCTGGCAGGAAGGTAAACGGCGTTTCCGTGTGCTGCTCTGGTTCGCCAGAAGAGGCTTAGTCATGCTGGCCACATGACCCGGAAGTTGTACGCCGGCTCCCTCGGCCAATAAAGCGAGATGAGCGCTGCAACCCCAGAGTCAGCCACGACTGGACCTAACGGTCAGGGGTCCCTTTACCTTTACCTATGGCCCATTAGCGCCTGTCTGGGCATTCAGACAGACACCTTCCCCCTGGACCCCTTTACTGGGGTGCCCTGATACTTTGATTACCAATAGTGGGGTAGGGCTCCTTTCCAACTACCTCGCTTAGACAAAGGGCCCAACTCAATGCCTTTTTTTCCCCACTAGCAAGTTGTGACAGTTGCTATAAAGTGGTAGGTAAATCCCCATGCATGCAGGCAAATTCTTCCCTGGCCCCGAATACAGTGACTAAGTAACTCCACAGCAAGGTCACGTGCATACAGTGCCTGCTTACCTTCAGGCAGGGCCAAAACATACAGGGTGGGGCAGGTGGGACTCTGCTGCTGAATGCAAGTGCAGCAGGTTTAAATAAGTTGGAGGCAGACCTGAGCGAAGCCAGACTTCACCCATGGTAGCCTTCCTTCATAGTAGCCTCTATAGTTTATTGAGAATCCATTTGCTGCTTTGCATGGAAATGGTGCTAAAGAATTAGAATGACAAAATAACCCATGTTTTAAGGCAACACAAAAAAGAGTTTAAGTAAAGAAAAGTGTATACAATGTATGCATTATCTGTCAAACTATTTGGAATGGAGACAAGCATTTAGATTTTTTTAAAAAAAATATGTCAGTCCCAAATATTTGAAATTCATACATATTTTGTATTTTAGATCATGCTTCTTATATAAGAAGTTTTAAAACTTCCTGTTTTCTTCTTTTTTCTTTTTAACAGATTCTGAGCTTCACCAAATTAGATAACTCAAAGAAGTCAAAAGTAAACATTACCGATTTTTTATAAAAATCAAGAAAACTGTAACCAGTTAAAAGGTAGTAGAATAACTGTTTTCACTGTGATGAGTAAGAAAGTGGAAGAATGAGGAACAATGTTATTTCTTGGAGTTTGTTTATTTTCCACCCTTTTCATCTCTAAACAATGGGTAAGAAAACCCAGTTCAAAACATTGTACAATACTTGACCTGAGACAATTTCACCAAACTCAAAAGAAACATTTTGTGCTCTAAAGATAAAACATTAAAAGTCCATTCCAGTTTTGTAGATGAAGATTATCTAACATAATATTTACAACAACAAAAACATGCATTCTTACTCTTCAATCTCAAATTGAACTCCATCTCCTCATTGTTTTAGATACAGAGTAACACAGAATTCCTAAGGGGTTTGTTTAAATATTGTTTAATATTTTAAAAGTATCTACTGTTGAATTGCATTTATTTTCTCAGGATATGTAACCGCCCTTCCACTTCTAAATAAAGTATCTGACACAGCTAATATAACTGTTTTTGTTTGTTTTTTTAGAATTGAATATTTTAAAGCACAAAACAAAAAAAGCATATTTTTAAAAACCAGAAAAAAAGACAGAGAGTTGTAGCCAATTGCTGTCCCTCCACTGATGCAATGGAATGACGACAGATGTGAGCTTCACATCTTTGGGAATCCTCCAGAATAATGGTGGTGGGGTGCTGCACAAGAGAGGGGGGAAATCACAAAAAATCCTTTAAAATTGCCTTGATCCATTGAATCCTGCTCCCCATTCCTATGTTTCTTCATTGAACCACCACATGAGCTCTTTTCTCTGCGTACAGTTCTAATTGCTTCACCTCCAAAATGATATTGTAGAGTTGGAAAAGGTATAGAAAAGGGGAAACCCAAATGAGTAAGTGTTGAAGCATTTGGGACTAGAGTAAAGACAAGTTGGGTGTGTGGGTTTGATAGAGGTGTATAAAATGATGCTGAGCGGGTTGTCAGGAGGAAGTCTCTCCTCAGTACTGTTGGATATCCCAAGCACAGAGGAGAATCTTCCCGACATTACTTCACCACCACTTCCCATTATTGATGCATCCCCCACCTCTAGGGAGTTATCTCAGGTGAGACTGGACAGTGAGCCAGCCATATCAACTCTATCTACCCTTGTCTCCAAGGGTGCAATGCTGGCTGTGCCAGTGCAAGCAAATCCAGCTTTCTCACTGGGCTTGATTGCCCAGTCCAAAGCTCGGGACACCAACTGCACAAATGACTTTGACTGTCCTGGTCTTCAGAAGGAGAGTTCAGGGGGCATGTCAGCTGTTAGGATAATGTCTGGGCTTGTACCTTGTATCTTGGAGCTCTGACATAACTGCTGATTGCATACATTGTAACCTATGTTTGGGCAAATTAGTGACTTCTGGAATAATGATTTTGGCAATAATCCAGCCAATAGTCCAACTAATTAATAATAATAGTAATGATGGTGGTGGTGCAATCACGAATGGGAGTCAGGACACTTAGGAGAAATGTGCACTAAAATGCTGGTGAATTTTCATGAGGATTTTCTTTTTAAAAAATGAATTACAAATGGCTGCTGAAATGTGGAGAACTGAATTTAAGACTGGAAACATGAGAAATGGAGAGAACCAAAATTGACAGATCCTTCCATCCCTATGTGAAGGTTAGATAGTACCAGGTTTTTATTAACCATTTGTTCTTATTTGCTTGTGACAATTAGCATTTGTCCTCATTTGCTTGAAGGGTTATTTCTTAACCGCAAAAAGTCAACTTACTTTAAAGTAATTTGTGTTAGTGTTACAGAGTGCTTTAATCCACTTTAGTTGTTTATGCCTAAAATTCTGGTATGCACCTGAATCCCTCTTACAAAACATGGTCTGTTTTTAACCTATTCTACATTATTTTAATTTTGTACTTAACACTTTCTAATCAAGTTTCAAGCCCAGCCAGGAAACTGAGATGTCTTTTCCTTTCTTTTTATGATTATGTTTCAGAGATTAAACTTTTTTTTAAAAAAAAAAAAAGTACAGCAGTTATACATTCAGTTTTAAAGAGCAAAGTGTTATTCTTTTAAAAATAAGACTGTAAATGTTTATGCTTTCAAAGTTCCATTTATAAATGGCTTTAAGCAATTAGTGACAGATTGCTAAAGGGAAAATACATGTTTAGATTCAAATGTTTCCAGGAGATGTGGAGACCCCTGGGGACAATTTAGGTTTTTTTTTATTTAAAAAAATTAAAACTTTTTTTTGAGATTTTTTCTTAGGATGTATTAATTTTATGTCAATAAAAGCATACATTTATAATACTTTACCAGAATACAAGTGACCAACTATATATGGGGGTTAAATACAGCAAAAATGAAACAAAACAAAAGCAGTGTATATATTACAAGTTCTACTGGGCTTTTTACATATCTGTCGAGCTAAATATGTGTAGGGTAATTGCATCCTTGCCCTGGTAGGTGCATTATGTGACCCAGAAGAGCAGCAAAGGAACAGAAAGGACACTGAGTGTTGGGATGAAATCAGGCCAAATTTTATTGACTGTAGCAGGCAGGGTAGAAGTTAGCAT
Source organism: Podarcis muralis (assembly GCF_964188315.1). NCBI lineage: Eukaryota > Metazoa > Chordata > Lepidosauria > Squamata > Lacertidae > Podarcis > Podarcis muralis. The sequence goes on from NC_135658.1 coordinate 55,252,513, forward strand.
GGCAGTAGGGCCAGGATCACTTCATGATTCCACTGCCCAATGCTGGTAGAATGGAATCTGCAGGGTTGGACCAAGTCCAACCCGCTTCATGAGAGTTGGCCTCTTTGCATACTTTGGATACTGTCTTGTAGTTAGACCCCATCATCCCTGACCACTGGTCCTGTTAGCTAGGGGCGATGGGAGTTGTAGTCCCAAAACATTTGGAGGGCCGAGTTTGAGGATACCTGAGTTAGATCATTCTTTTCCTCAAGCTTATTCCCCAAACATGTCAGATTCTTCTGCCACTTAAACACTTGATGGTTTCTAGACAGTTTTAAGGTCTGGTATAGATGTTCTCACAAGCACAGTCATATTCCAGGTTGTCCCTGAGGGTTTATTGTTAATATAAGGTAACCTTTTCCTACTCCTCCCTCTGTAGCATTTCCACAGAGGAGTAATCCTCATTTCAAAATTGTACGGTCCACCCCCCACATCTCTGTGGAAAGATGACAAAGTTGATGGGGGTTGGTTTAGTCCAGTGTTCTTCAACGCTGGTTCCCCAGATGTTGTTGGATTACAACCCCCATCATCTACTTTAGCCAATGGTCAGAGATTACAAGGTCCTGTGTAGTCTAACAGCATCTGGTAACCCCAAGCTGAAAATGCTGCCTAAGAAGAGTTCAAGTGAAGTTTAATTAAACAGTAAAAACTACTGTTAAGCTCTACTAATAACTAATTGAAGCTATATTATGTTAGTTAAAGTAAATTTAACATTACTAGTTTTGGAAAGAAGTCAGGGTTAATCCTTCAGTTTACAGAATACAACTACACTGTATTCAAGTAAAAGGATCTCTATTTTCATAATGCTACTTTTGTGAATTATCATGGTTATTAATCCTCTGCCCTTTTCTTTGATTCTAAAGAAATGGCCTTTTTTTAAACAGAAAAGTACTGTATCAGAATTTATAATTAGCTGTGATACGAAAGAAATAAAATTTAAAAAGAACTTTCTTCTAGTTATCTTCATAAATAAGTTTGAATAAGTTTAAAATCTGAGCAATGGAACCATTTAAATGTGTCTGTTTCAAGGTAATTTCAGGTGTGCTTACTTACAAGTAAATATGATTAGCTTCACAGTCTGTATATCATAATAGTGAAGAAAGATGGCAAGTATTTTCAAATGGAAATTGTCCGAATCTGAGCCAATTTGAAATCTGCAGAGCTGAATGTGAATATGTGTTTTAGTCACTAGATGGTGCTCAGTGTTCTTCTAAAATGAAAGATTTAGTTGAAGTGATTAGGCCACTGGAGCAGGCTGAGAATATAAATTCTCCCTTATTTCACAACAGCATTTGACTCCATTGTTTGCCCTCAGCTTGCTCTGCTAAACTAAATATTGCCTTCCATCCACCCAGTCAACCTGTACGGGCTTCTTCCAACATATCTCCTAGCCCCCTCTGGATCAATTAATTTCCTGTATGCATTTTCAGAACAGCAAAGGCTGCCTTACACAGATCATAGATCCATCTTGCTCAGTGTTGTCACTACAGGGTCTCAGACAAGACTCTTTCCCAGCCATATCTAAATATTGTGGGGGAGTGAATATGGGACCTTCTATATGCAAATGGCAGGCTCTATCATTTTTCCCATGCTCTTTAGACACCCTGCAAAGAAGTTTTGGGTCAGCACCCCTATCCTTTTTTTGTCTTTCACTTCAAGCACACACATCCTTCCATGCTAGACTCCTTCCACCAATCCATGACCAAGTCCCCTTTAATCTTTTATGGAAGTTAGTGATACTGTTTGAGTATCAAACAGTAATTTAATACTAAAACTAATACTAATAATTTTATCATTTATACCCTACCCATCTTGGCTGGGTTTGCCTGTTTCATATTTGTGTGGTTTACATATTGGGTCATGTATATATTTACAGATAAGTAACACCTTAATGAATTCGATTTATTTTGCTTCCACGTTTGCATAAGATTATAGCTTTAATCTGCAAATTTGGAGGGCAGGAATAACCACATTTATTTTGAAACAAGCTAAATTCTTTATAGGAGCAGACAGACGTCTAATACTGGGATAGTATACAGTTTGTACTTCTTAGTGACTGAAAACATGAAACAGATGTGAAATATTTGAATATAGATCCTAGTGAACCAGAAAGGCTGGGACTAATCCAGATCATTCATAATAATTCAAAGCTGTCACCCTTTGGCCACCATGATTCTCTCTCCCCCTCACACGTGCTGTGGAACTTATGCAATGAACATGCAGATCCAATTTTCTTTCCTACAAGTATGCTTAGCAGTGCTCTTTCCAAACACAAATAGTTAAAAACTATTTTCTGTCACAACAACCTGTTCTGATGCTGAAGCAACAAAAAACAGCTCTACCTTTGACTTATTTGAACAGGAGACCACACACTGGCACCAAACTTCGTAGCATTTGCACCTAGTAATCTTGATGGAAAATGAAGTCATAGCAAATCTGCTTATTTGATTCCAATAAATAAAAGTAGACCATTTTGGCCCAAGGCTGGTTTTATAGCGTCCAATCCATTTGGTCATATTCAGCACTCTACTCAACACCAGCTCACCAACAAACGGTTTTCGTAATGAAGCATTCTAACAAATGTTTCACCACGAGTGAAACAGCAATCCTGATTATTTCATCACAAATTCTGACACACACATACAAAATATTCACATTACTTGACCTAAATTTGAGCTGCTTGAAGGCTTATTTCTGCTCCTTCTCAACTTGACTCTCCAAAGGAGTGTATATTCCAGGCAACACACTTACATACTGTCCACTCTGTGAAATACTGAGCTAGCTTTAGAAAACAATTACTTTGCAGTAAAGTGAAACTACATTTTCAAGTACCACTTTGAAGCAGTACCCTAATTATTACAGTCCAGCAAGGGGCTTCTGCAGCTGGTTCCTATTTGCAGCTTAAAGGTGAAGAGCCATGAATGCAAGCTGTTCTCCAGTCCCCTCCCCCCAGACACAGACCAAAAGCCCTAGCAGTACGCACTAAGTGGAGCAAAGCCTACATTAGAAGGGGGGGGGGAAATAGTTTCCCCATACCCCTTTTATTTAGGTCCCCCCCCTCCTTTTACTCAGATTTCATTATTTGTTTCAGATCTGTCACATCTCCCAATGGCTTCATATGCTGTGATCCAAAAATCATTTATATCTACCATGGAATACAGAGAAGCTTCCACAACACAAAGCAGTTTGATGTACTTGGCAAGTCTGTTTGGCCACTGATCATCCGCAAGTTCATTATAACAGGCTTCTGCAAAACAGTAGGCACACAGGATTTGCCTAGCACAACTTGCTACAAGGTTCTACACTTCTTATGCTTCCTCTCCATCCAGTTCTAAGCAGTGTGTGATTTGTAAAAGATGCCTACTATGCCAAATGCCAGAGCAAAATCAGTGTACTGCCATAGTTTATTGTGTTTATTATTAGCACTGTAATCAGAATGCCCATTCTTATTCATTTGGTTTGAATCTCTACTATGTCATACATGGCAGGTGGCCATCCAACCTCTGCTTAAAAAGCTACAAGGAAGGAGACTCCACCACCTCTTGTGAGAGCCCGTTCCACTGTCAAACAGCTCTTACTGCTGAAAAGTTTTTCCTGATGTTTAGTCGGAATCTCCTTTCATGTAAGTTGAATCCATTGGTTTGGATCCTACCATCCAGAGCAGGAGAAAAGAAGCCTGCTCCATCATCCATGCGACTGCCCTTTAGATATTTTAAGGAGGCTATCATATCTCCTCTCAGTCTCCTCTTATCTAAATATATTCCAACTCCCTCAACTTATCCTCTTAAGGCTTGGTTTCCAGATGCTTGGTCATCATGGTCACCCTCCTCTGCACATGTACCAGCTTGTCAGTATCCTTCTTAAATTGTGGTGCCCAGAACTAGACACAGTACTCCAGCCAGGTGTGGTTTGACCAAGGCAAAATAGAGCAGTATTATGACTTCCCTTGATTGGGACTCCATACTTCTGTTGATGCTGTAACACTTCTTAGGCACAGGGCAATGGAAGGAGGATTAAGAAAAACAGTTCATAAATTACACAGTGAATGCAAATGGCCCAGTCTTGAAAGTTTCTTCACTGATAAATAAGTGCTTGTGTACGATAAGTGTGGCACCATCCTATTGCCATAATCTGCAGTATTGCACTGGCCCTGAAAAGACCTAGGATCTGGGAGACCGGGTTTCAAATCTTTACTTGGACATAAAGCTCACTGGGTCACTTCAGGTCAGTCACTCATTCTCAGCCTGGCCTACCTCACAGGGTTATTGTGATGATAAAATGGGGGGGGGGGGAGCTGAGTGTGTATGTCGCCTTGTATTCCTTGGAGGAAAGGTGGGATATGCATGCCAAAAAATAAAACTAAATAAATAAATGGTGGTAAAGAGGTGAGCATGTGACTCTTAGGTCATATCCTATCATTATGCTCTGGGGAAAACTTTCAATCTTGTATGCATTTTGTGCTTCTGTGCATCCTCTCTCATTCTGTGGGTATAAAGTGTGAAATTTGAACATGGCACGTTTTGCATTGTAAAAGATAGCGAGAGTGAGAAGCATCGTGTCTGAACTGAGGAAATTGTGTGTTTGCCATCCACTTGCAGAGTTGCAATAAAAAAGTTGGCCCTCTGTCATTTTCACTGACTCTTCTGTTATGCAAATCATAAATAGCAGATTTTTAAAATTATGCATCAGTTTCTCTTGCAGTCCAGTTCTTTCTATCAGGTCCCTTCAGCTGCAGAGGAATAAACAGGATGCTGCATTCCTGTGCACCCAGAGTACAATTCTTTGTTGCGGAGCTTCAACAGAGTCCCTTACCACCTCATTTCTTTTAAAAACCACAAGAGCAGCACTGCTGTGCCAGCTCAGATACTCTGGGGCTACCTGGATGGACAGAGGAGGGAGTTCCAGTACAGCAGAACTCATGATGCCTTCCATACCAGGGGTGTGTCAGGTGTTGAGTTCCAGCACAAGAATGAGGAGACAAGCAACACCTTGTGGCTGCCAGCATCTCTATGCTCTCCACTATGAGCACCAAGTCAGGGTGGCGGCAGCAGCAGCAGCAGCAGCAGCTCAGAAGTAGGTTTTAAGAGCTATGTTTTTGCAGGCTATGTTAATGCCAGTGTTTTATTAAGCAAACACATTTCTCACAATATTATAAATGTAATCTAACTAGCCAAAGCAAAGTTTGCCTGCTCTCTCAAAGTCTCTCTAGGAGGGAAAAACATGGAATGCAATATTTGACTTAACCCACATAATTGCATTAAAATTTGCTAAATGGTTTTAATCGGTTGCCAAGAGGTTGGGTTTTGTGGTTCCTGGGTTTTGAAGAGATACAGCAAGTGCTGTGATGTTGCTAAACTCCCTTTCTAGAAGCAGAAGACCATGAACTAAATCCTGAGGGAGATAGTGTGCTGTGCACTTTCCACTGATCTCACTCAAATCAGTGGCTGCTGGAAGCCCTCAAAATTACTTGGGACGTGGCCCGTTGAGAGTTACAGCTCGAGGCCTCAATAATAGAAAAAAGAAGCTGCTGCTTTATAAAAGCCAAGCAGGCCTTATAAACAAGAACATTGTGCTGGAAAACACCCAGATCCAACACAAGCTTGAGTATCCTCCAACACTACTTAGAACAGCAGATTCACATACTTTCCCAAGCCTCTAATCTTGCAGGTCTAGTGATCAGAAACACAAGCACAGAGGACATGGAAAGTCAAGAGAGAAAAAAGTTGTAGATAATGTTCAATAAGTCTCTGGATTTGATGACACTTTAGCTTTAGCACAATATATTTGAATTTAAAGAAATGTGCTACTAAAACATTACGACAGTTGGCCCTGATGTAAGAATGCTGATGGAGAAGCCCACTGTAACTTCTTAATATTTAGTGCAGACAGCTTCTGGTTCAACTTGCAAGCCAAGTGGATTGGTGGCAAGTGGGAACTGAATGTGTTTGTCAAGCAAGTGCTTAGCACTTGAGGTCAGGCAGAATATTTGTATTCAGAAGGAAAGTTTGTGAACTCAGAATAAAAAGCTGAGCTTGTCTAACGTTCATGGAATGCCATTTCAGCCTCAGGACAGATACGAGAAACGAGTCAACAGCAGGGCAGTGAAAGGATACAGAGTACAGAAGTATTCTAGGTGAACATATACAAACACAGGAAGCTGCCATGTTCTAAGTCACAGGGCCCCTGCAGATTTCCCTTTTATTGCACATTCAGCATGATTTGTGTTCATGATGCTACTGGGGCAGTTACACGTGAGTCCACTTGTAACAGTGTTTGTGCCTGCAAGGGTTTTGGGGTGGCTGCACTGCTCTACTTTCAAATCAGTGAATATCCTGTAACTTCCTATTGAAATTCAACAACTTTTTATACCACAAATGTTTATTTGTATCTTGCTTTTGCGGTGCTACAGCCACTCTGGATATTTTATCATCTGGTATACCATCTGCCATAGTGCACCTGTAGTAGCACAACCAGACATTTTCACCTGCCCCAGCTGCAACAAAGCACATCTCTCCCATATTGGTCTCTACAGCCACAGCAGGTGCTGTAACTCTCCAACAGTTTGACTTCACCCCCGAAGGTGCACATTTCCATAGTCTCCCAAGACAGATGGATGCCACCAACCCTTTTAAGCTAATGGTCATCCCCACAGCTTATGGCAGCAAATTCCATGTTAATTATGCATTGCGTCAAAAAGTGTTTCCCTGTCCTGATTCAATTGCCCATCAGTGTCATTAGGGGTCCCTGAGTTTTAATGCTACAAGAAGAAAATCTACCTATTCACCTTGCTGATACCATGCATTATTTTATAAATCTCTATGACGACTCCCTCCAGTCTTTTTTTTTCTAGACTAAAAAGCTTCAGTTACGTAGCCTTCCTTGTAGGGAGGCTAGTCTAAGCTCTATCATTTTGGTTGCACTTTTCTATACGTTTGGAAAGATTGCAATATAAAATGGAACACTCTGAATTGTATACTGTATTACCCATGTATCCATAAAGAAACTATGATACTGAAAGTCTTATTTTCAATACCTAGCATGGAATTGGCCTTTTTCACATCCACTGTAACTGTTGATATTATCATTTACTAGCCCCACCCCACCCACCAGCCACCACAGAGAATCACAGACAGTTCAGATCCCATCAGTGTATATTTTAAAGTTAGGCTTGTTTGCCCAAACATGCATCACTTCACACTGATTTTCACTGAATTACATTTGCCATTTTGTTGCCTGTTCACCCAGTTTGGAGAGATCTTTGCAGCCCACTTCAGCTCTCACTGTCCTAAGTAATTCAGCATCATCTGAAAAGTTAGCTACCATACTTCATTCCTCAAAGTATAACGAAGATTTAGGCTTTTCAGTATGGAACCCTAAGCGGTTCCTTTGCATCACTTGTGGGTTTAATCCCATGAAATGTCACCCAAATAATAAAAAGCTATTTTCTGGGAGAGCTGAGGTGGCAAGTTCCCAAATGCACATGCCATCAAAATGGCAAACCAAGATTATTTTAAGGGAGCCTTCCAAAAAGGGTTTTGAAGATGCTTGCAAGTAGGACATTGTGCCTCACAGCTATAATATCATAAAATCCATTCAATTTAAATTAATATATTTGGGCAGACAGCTATATTAGAATTCTTGTTGTTTTTTCTGTTATAATGGTAGCCTGTGGTATGACGAGTCCGTTTCAAAAATCTGTGCAGTTATTGCCTTTCTTTCGCCTGGGGCATATCATGTGTTTTCGATTTCAATGAGCTGCACTGCACTACCTCATTAAAAGAAACACTTATGCAAAGCGAAAGGATGTGCATCATGACACAAGGTATGCTTGCCAGCTTTGAAGGCTGAATGGTTTCCAAGAAGAATATCAAGCAGCTATACTGGCAGCTAGTAGTTGTGGACCTTATCTGAAGCACACTAGAGTTCTGTAGGTCGACAAAAGTAGGTCAGGGGATGAAAGCAACATGTTGCAAGTATCCTCAACTTCTTGCCCAAGTGCTCCGACTCTTGCCACCTTACCATGTCCTCCTCCGGGATACTACAAGTTCTAAGGATCTCAAGCAGGGTACTGCACTCTCCCACTGCATCAGTTGGGGGGGAGGAGGGAGAACAGTCTGTGGATGCTGAGCATGTTCAGTTCTTAGGGAGCTGTTTTTTGTCCCCTTGGGTCTTTGCAAGTCCCCTTGCAAAACTAGGTATGGGGTCCAGTACAGTGGTACCTTGGGTTACAGACACTTCAGGTTACAGAAGCTTCAGGTTACAGAGGTTACAGATTCCACTAACCCAGAAATAGTACCTCGGGTTAAGAACTTTGCTTCAGGATGAGAACAGAAATCGCATGGCGGCAGCAGGAGGCCCTGTTAGCTAAAGTGGTACCTCAGATTAAGAAGAGTTTCAGGTTAAGAACGGACCTCCAGAACGAATTAAGCCCTTAACCAGAGGTACCACTGTACTCCCCTCTTGATTTCTAGTGCTGCTGCTTTGGCTACAGTGTGGTCAGCAGTGACCATCTGAGTTTCTATTAGAGGGTGCCAGTGGTGAGGAAGGAGGGGGAGTACTGAGAGAAACTGAGGGAGGAGATCCCACATTTATTATTTGTTTCTCTTAATTTATATTCCGCTCGTCTTCCATAATTGTACAGAAGACGGCATTGAGCCCAAGGCAGCAAGAAAAGCTATTTAACTTAAGGCTACATCCCATATTACAGAGGCGTCCAACAGGTCGATTGAGATCTATCGGTTGATCATGGGGTGTCCCTGGTCGATCCTCCTGTTCAATCACGTGACCCTGATCCCTCCCCGAAAAAAAGCTTAACAACTTTGATGGGTAGATCACTGCCAGTTTATTTATAGTGGGAGTAGATCACATTTTCTTGGAAGTTGGACCTGCCTGCCATATTACATCACCTCTGAGGATTTAATTGAAAAACACTATTTTGTTGAAATGATTTCATGAAAGCAAAGACTGCTTTCGAAGAAACAAATCAAAGATTATCACTCTTCAAATTTCAATTTCTGTTTGTTGTTTGTTTAGGAATTTCTAAAAGTTTGAATGGAAAAAATGGCCATACTTAGAAAATTTAATTTCAGCCTGTCAATACTACAGATCAATGCAACCTTCAAGAAATTCAAGTCAACGAGAAATTGTTTCATTTGCATTTTTGAAAGGGTGAACATCAAAATTTAGAAATATTAAACCTGAATTTTAGAGCTATGTAGGGTTTTGGTTTTTCTTATTTTTGAATGGAAGTCCATAATGGTACGTTATTTGTAGAAAATAATAGTTGTTTCCAACAAAGTCTAATTCAAAACCAACTCAGGATTTTGAAGGTCCCCCCCCCCCCCTAGAATGCTGCTATTAATTTATTCATATTTTTATAAGCCAACCTGCACAGTTTACAAACATATCACTAAATTCCCACTGAAAGGGAAAAAGAGGTTGATTCTTGATGCTAAATAAAGCAGAGTCTAATGCACTATGAAAGGAAGACAAAAAAATTTGATTGTGTCAAGAGCCCAGACGTTAGGGACACTGGCTGCAGTGTGATATCATGAGCCCAGAGAAAGACTCACATAAAAAACAAGGTAACCCTCAAATTCTCAGAAGTTGTCTCATGGGCTATGACCCTGAAATCAGTGGTGTTTTATAAGGAAGCAATGTTGGAAACTGCTGCACTCTAACTACACACACTTCATTTTGTTCTAGTACAAGAGCATTAAAGCACATTTTCCTCCCTGAAGAATCCTGGGAACTTTGGTTTGTTGAGGGTGCTAGAAACTGTAGCTCTGTAAAGAGGTAAACCACAGTTCCCAAGAGACTTGCAGAGGAGAAACGTGTGCTAAATGTATGTTGTGTTTGTAGCCTTTAGTAAACTTTCCAGCTTGTTCTCCCTCACTCCTTTTCTGCTGCTGCTCTTTTCTAATATACTTCTGGCTATTTCCTCTCCCTAAAGGAGCCTTGACCCCACAATATCTATGTAAGATCTGTGTGCACTACTAGAGATTCACCCGTCACTTCTTACATGGGAAATAAGGGCTATTTTAGCATATTTTACGCAGCAGTAGATCCCAAAGTGGTGTGCTTGCATGAGCCAATAAGCATGTTTGTAACTAATTTGAGCTTCTACTGTCATTGGAATAGTGACCCTAGTAAACTGTATGCAACTTGTGCATAAAGTGGTGTCATCAACCAATCCATCTTCACTAAGTAGTTAGTTTCCTTCTCCCTAAAAATTTAAACACTGCAAGGGACTAAGAACTGAGCTAATGAAGCTAACACAAGCCTTTTAATTAACCATCATAAGATTTTTGTAGTTAAGTGCCTCTCGTTCACAACAACCAGCTATTTACGCTGAGCCTCTTTGTGGGCTTTCCAAAAATTATTTTAAAATATATGCATCAAACAATGAAGATAATCTTGTAATGTACTTTTTTTGTTTTGTAGGTGCGGGATCTTGTTGATAAATGCTAGCAATCGGACTGACGTATTTCAGTGGGGTTTCTCAAGCTGTTTACAAGACAATTGCATCGTTTTTACTACAGGCTTAACGATGTCTATGTCAACCACATTTTGGAAGGTCATCAAAATGTCAGGTAACCTCAATGATTGTTACATGGTTGAAGTGGTGGAGATGATCATTCTATGTCAAAATAGCAAGATTAATTAAGGGAAAGACATTAATGTTTGCATGGTTTTGCAGTCTCAAACTCAGAGACAAACTCAGGCTCCTTGCACCCTTGGGCAAACTGGAAGAGACCATGGACCAGAAACTCAAAAAGTTTGCTTTTCGCTGCCTTTCATGCTCCACCAGTGATTTCCTCCACAGCCATTTGGGTAAGGTCAGATCTTCTCTGCTCCATCTCCCCTCCTCCTCCCGTCTGTTCAGCTGCCTGCCTCCTTTCCTCTGCTCACTGTTTTCCCTTCTGTCTCCTTCCTTCCTTTTCCTCCTTCCTGCAACTCTCACCCACACTCTCTGTCTTTATTCCCTCTGAACCCTGCTAGGTGCTCTACTCACATTTCTAATAGTGCTGCTGGCTGACTAGGTAGGAGGCCCCATAGGGCTGCTATGATGGTTCATGGCAGCAACTTGATTCCTCCACCGAGGCGCCCAGAGTACCCTCTGTGCTTCGCCCGACTACCCAAGTAGTGGGGAAATGGCCTGGGGAGCACAGGGGCAGGTGACTCTTAGCCACTCCAAGTTAGAATGGAGAGGCATAATTCTTGTGCCTTCCTGTGCCTGCACCCTTGGCAGGAGCCAACCTTGCCAATCTTTAGGTATATTCCTGCTTAAACTTTCTTCTGAGTTATTTTTGAAATGAGGTGGAACTAGCAGCACATTATGAAACAATTATTTGAAGAAACCAATATAGATTCTTATAAAAGATTATAAAACACAGCATTGTAAAACAAAAGGGATATTAATTATAAAAGTTGTCTAGAATTGCCATATTCTGAATTTTCTGTTGTAAATGCTTCAGTAACTGTAATACAAAATGGATGATTCCGACTTTAATGTATTAATTCAATTTAACTTGCAATTCATCTAAGAAATCTTACGATGAATGCAACTCTCCTAAAATATATGCATTTTGCTAGGTTATTATATTTTATTCATTGCATAATTAAGGGCGCAAATCTAACAAATTTTATACATGTTCCTATATGCTTATTATTATCAAATACTCAATTTTTCTTTTTGTTTAGGCCAAACATCATAGTAATTCAAATAGCAAGTCCTCAGTCACCAGCAGCAACATGGTATCATCACAATAGATGATACAATGAAACTGATACGCATGGACTTGGTACTCTGTAAATGCCAAAACTAAAACCTTTCATGTATGGACAGCAGCTAGGCATTTCAGAAAAAAGAATTTCAATAGCTTTCTCTCCTTTTATGCAGAATTTTCTTCACCTGTTATATAATGTAGAATTTGCATTCCTGCAATAAAATGCTTAAAGATCATGTTAGCTGTACTGACCATGCAAATATTGTTGCATTTTCTGATAGGGTTTGGCCTCTCAACTAAATAATGATCTTAAACTATAACCACATGCTGTCTTAAAAAAAAAAAGGAATACAGAGGAAACTCTTTGCTCAGCCAAGTCAGTCACACTTTTGGCTATGGAACAATTTTCCTCTGTTTCTGAAGCCAGAGGCACTAAAACAGGCCTCTGTTATATGGTTTGATTCACAAGACAGTTAAGCCAAAGTTCTTGAATATAAGCTGATTTGAGAAATCAGTGTAAACCCAACAAGCTGGGTAAAACAGGGTTATTAGAGCAAGAAATTCTACAGCAAAATAAGTGTGTGTGTTACTAATTGTAAATCATATTTACACAGAACATGATACAAGCTGAACATCCATCCTGCAAAGTCAAGGACTAGCAGACAATGCACAAATAAATAGCGGTTCCGTGCAATTCCATGTTTCTTTACCCTCCTGCTTCCTGAATCCTGATATTGTACAGTGGCACTGTTGCATTGCACACTTCCCTACCAGCAAGTAATACCAGCTCACACATTACACATGTGTATTACACATGGCATTACCAGGAAGAAGAGAAAGACTGACATGTGGAAGTCCAGTTATTTATGGGGGGTGTTCAGTTGGTGTCTGTTCGCTGACCAAAGGCATCCATTAGTGAAACAGGGAGGGAGGCCATTTTTGGGCAATTCTTCTTCCCCCTGCAGCCCCTTGTGTGCTGCAAAATTTTCTCCTGGTGAACACCCAACCATGCAAAGTATATTGTGGGGGGGGGGGGGAGAGAAGAAGGGGAGAGGGGGAACTGCCTCCATCCATATTCCACTGACAGATGCTTTCCTTCTGCACAGGGACACCAATTGGATACCACCTTATATTTCTGCCATATTAGTCATTTTAGATGGTCAGTGCAGTACTAGGTGTGGTTTTTTTACTGTTTTAATATCAGAAAAACCTAAATGAGAAGAGGGATAATAGGTTGCTAAAATTCCTGTTTATTAGCTTTGATCCAATGCCTGTAAAATGCTACAGTTAGGGAGAGCTACAGCTCAGGTGCTTCTTTATTTAAGCTCTATAATAATTACTCAGTGACTGAATAAAAAGTGGTGGTTGCAATTTTGTGAATATTTCTTTTTTCTAAAAAAGAAAAAATCTATTAGGTCCTTAAGAATTTTAGGAATGTAGCTGTATTGCCATTTCACTACAGACTCAGGCTGTGTTTACGTTACCATTATTTTTCTCAATCTGGCTTGTAGCTGCTTTGGGAAATGCCATCAAAATGCAGTATTTCATAAGAAATGGCAAGCTAGGTATGGATTGTGACTACTTTTATGCATGTGCCGCTCCCCAAATGAACACAACAGAGTGCACTGGACACAGAGTGAAAGGTAGTGTGTGCACAGCCTAAGTTATCATATCTCACCATATTTCAACCAGGCATTGGTTTCAATTCATTAATGAAGGACAGTTTTCCTGCAAACATTCTTTAATAGCATGCTCAGTAATTCTTTCAGGATAAAAGCCACAATCTAAATTATTCCACATGTAAACAAGAATGCTATGCCTCATATATTATCAACAATTCAATATGTAGCGTATTACACATTAGGGATCCAAGATACTAGGCATACACAATCATCTCTATGCTTGCCTCAGAAATGACTGGGTTGTTTGCAAACATTACCTCTTCATGAAAGGTAATGTTGTGTGTACTGAAAAAGAAGTCTTGTAAAAAATAAATATGTATTTCCCTGCAGTAGTCATTTTTTGAAACACAGCATCTTTTAACTCTGTCTAGCCAAGTCAGTGGAACTTTGCACCTCTATAGATTTGATCAGGCAGAGCTCAAGTTGTGGCACCTCAAAAAATGGCTGGTGTGGGGCAAAGAAATCAACACACTTACTGAGGACTCTTGGTCCAAGGAGCAGCATTGGGTTGTTTCTGACCTGCACCAGCTATTTTCAGGCAGAATTAAGAAGGGAGGTCTGTTTATTAAGGTGATCTTTGCCTTCCTCGATATCTGCTAATATTCCAGCACCACTGCTTGAATCTTTGAGCACCCCTGCTTAAAATGCTTTCCCTAGCCACAGCAGTTACCAGCTCTGCCATAAACCTGAAGAGAGGGGAGACAACTCTGCATCTCTCATTAGGACATTTATTTTCCTCCTCTGATTTCCCCTGATGCTCTATAGCTCAGAATGGCATCCATTTTGAAAACTTAACAATTCACTTATCAATTGTGAGAATTCAGCCCAAGAGCTCTCAGAGCAACTTCCAGAATTTAAAAGAAGACCAGATCTTAATACTTTCTAAAACCACAGCAATAATAAAACAGATTCAGCATGTAAAAAAAAAAGGGGGGGGACACACACAACAGAATGAATCAAGAGCAAATGTTTTAAAATCCAAAAATATCTTAAATCATCTTTAAAGGCCTGCAGAACTATGAGTTATGGGTTTAATACAGGAATGAATCACCAACTTTCTCTAATACTACCTAATGCTACCAGTCTGAAATAACACCACAAACATTAAAGGTTTTGAAACTTCATTCTCTATGAAGCCACACAAATAAGCTAAAAATTGACAACTTTTGCTATATTCCAAAATGTAAGGCAGCTGCTTAGCAATTCAACGTGGAAATGTTTACAACAGCATTAAGTGCATTCAAATTACCTCTGCAGCTTGGTATAGCATAATAATTGCCTTGCATTGCTTGGATTTCCCCTGACTCCAATGATCATACAGTCAAGCATATTACTGTAAATGAATTACTGCAGCTATACTGTACAGTTGCCTGAAAAGGCTACCAGATATCGGTTTAGCTAAATTTGATCAGGTTTATTCACATTTGTCTACTGGTTAGGCACTGAATAGCCAGCACAAGTGCTTTCAAGTCTGGTGCAGCAATTCTTTTAACCATAGTACACTACGGAGGTCCTAATGAAATGTGATATCAATGGGCAGCAAATAGTGCATGTTAGTGCACAGATTTTGAGAGACAATCATACTGTGGAAATTTGCCCACTAAATGCTGTCAAAATTTCCGAACTGGCAGTCCAGTAGCAGTGCAGGACACCTACAAAGTGGGAGTGATTGCTGCTGTGAAACTAGCCCTTTACTTCAACAGTGTTGCAAGGATAAATACCTTAAAGAGTATAGTGCTCAGAAATTATAGGAATGGTTCAATGGAGGGGAGACCATTTGAAACACTTGTATGCACATGCACATGACATCTAAGGTTCTTGCTCTTAAAATACCATTGGTTTGCAACCATAGATATATTAGAACTACCTTGAAAAGTTTAATTCCCCACCCCATTATCTCACATCATCAGTTTTAGCTTCATTAGATAAGTGCCTTGTTTTAGGGATGGTGATTTACTTTGATCATCACTTCAAGCATATTTTTATTAATAGCCACAATATGTGGCATAATTTTTGTAATTACTATTGCTACTATAGGAAATCTAATACAGTTCTAAAGCATATACCTTTTCTATTTATGGTTCTTATAGCAGCAGATGAAAAGCTTATTTATCAGTCTAGTGGATCTGATTGCTTTAAAAGCTTGTTGTTGCTTATCCTGAAGCATCTCATGGTAAACATAGAATGTAAGCTAAAGCATAAGAGATACCTTTTGTTTTCTATTAAGTCAGCATGCTGATTGCTATTGATAATAAGACAATAAATATGTACTGTGTTGATAAGAAAATAAAGAGCATTCATAATTGTTTCACTGAGAAATGTTTTAATAAGATCTTGCATGGTGGACTTAATTTCAGTATTGAACTTTGATTCTGTTAGAAGGGGTTTGGCTTGATTTTGTTAGGATTTTGGCTTCATAGTTCCAAATATAGGATCCATCCCAACATCTGGTTAACACAACACACACAAGTCAATGCACATGTGGAAGAGAATGTGGCTGCTACTTTGCTGGTCCTAAGGACAGACACATTGTCTCTGTCTACATTTCTGCCTGTCTGTGTCCTTTTTCTTCCTTTTTTTTTTTGTAAGACTGCACATGTGTTTCTTCCTTTCTGCTCTGAATATGACCAGCCTACGATACAAGGAACATTCATTTAAAGCATGTGGTGAAGATATTGTTAAGTGTCTCTATTCTACCCAAATTATGGGTATCTGAAATTAGAATGAACCAATGTCTCTGGTTATTTCCACAAGAACACATACACTGTGCTAGGCTGGTCATATGTTTCATACATCACTTTTATGAATATTAAAATAAAATAAAAAATTACAAGAATATCATTGAGCATGCAAAAAATAATAATCACAAAACAAAACAGTCATTACTACAGCTATCACTGGATGCAGCAGCGACAAGAGTTCCTTGTTCTCCCACAGGATTTACTTGTAAAGTGTGAGTTTGTCAGGAGATGA
The DNA here is from genome assembly GCF_964188315.1 of Podarcis muralis. Taxonomy (NCBI): domain Eukaryota; kingdom Metazoa; phylum Chordata; class Lepidosauria; order Squamata; family Lacertidae; genus Podarcis; species Podarcis muralis. The sequence continues at coordinate 55,268,936 of NC_135658.1, forward strand.
GGAACTGCCTCCCTCACTCTGGGTTAGGCTTTGCAACATTACAATGCTTTGGGCCTAGTCACCTGAAGTTTCATGAGGATTTAGAGCTCTGACCAAAATCCATGCAAGAAATGGGAATGCAACCTGCTTCCTGCTTCTGAACAATGAAAGTTGGTCAACCAGACATTACATACTCTCCAACATTCCTCAGGTGAAAATAGCGACATTTCTTACTCTCCCCCAACTGACCCTTTGCAACCCACCCCCAGCACAGCATTTCTGCCACCACAAACACCCTCCACGGTCCTAAGAAAACCCCTTAATCCAGATTTTATTTTACTGTGTTCTTTGGTAGATTTACAAAAAGAAAAACACCAATAAATAAATTTTAGAAAGGGGCATGATTAGACATGGACACACAAAGCATTTTTTTTAAAATCCAGACTCCTTGCACTCTGCTCCCCATTTCTTCCCACCCAGGGTAGCCCTGCCTCTGCCTGAACCTCAGGGCCGGTGCCTCACATGAGACTGTACCTTAGTGGTGGCAGCCTCTCCTGGCCCGCTCTCCAGCAGCCAATATGATATGCCTAAGGGAGGAGTCTGGCAGCAGCAGTCATGGAGAGGCCATGGAAAGGTAATGGGACGCTCTCTTGCAGCCACCACTGCTGCTGCTGCCACTCAGGACAACCACCAGCTCATCCTCCTCCCCGTGCTCAGTGGCAGTGGCACTGGTGGAGGAAATAGGGACATTCCAGGATGAAATCAGAAACTGGGGTGGCTTTTGTACTGCAGGACTGTCCCTGAAAAATAGGGACACTTGGAGGGTATTTTGTTATGGAGGATGGGAAGGAATCTGTAATGGCTGCTTCAGTGAAGGTTTGTCCATTGTGGCAACTGGAGCCAATCATCCCCCTGTATCAAGCATTAAAAAAATATCTCAAAGCCACACATTCAGGGCCGTCTTACCCACAGGCGCTAGGGGTGCAGGGAACCCGGGCTCTCAGGGTGACCAGGCCGAGAGTCTAGGGCCCAAGAGTTGAGTCCGGGGAAGAGCCCGCCCGTCGGTCGGAGTGCCACGGTGGGCTCTTCTGCTGCGGCAGGCTCTGCGCCGCAAGTTCGGGGGCGACCGAGCCAGTGAGACGCTGAGGTGGCCAGCCGGCTCCGCCCTTCTGCACACCTGGGACTGGGCAATGGGGGGGCGGGCGGATCTTTGCACCCCGGCACCACATATGCTTAAGACAGCCCTGCACATGTTTTAGAATTCATTTATGTTCTCTTCTCTGGCCAACCAGTTCTCTGCACCACTCATCCAATCCTACTCCAAAACTATACCTATGGCAGTGAGGTCCCTCACATGTGTTTCTAAACAGAAAAGCATTGTGACTTGTTGGGCTGCTGTAAAATCAGCTCTGGTAGGAAAGCTTTTACTCAGTTTCTTGTTATGAGGCCTGCTCAGAACAGCAAATCATTGGTTGTAATGTTGGGCAAGCATATGAACTGGCTCACTGAGTGGGAAATGTAAGAACAAAAGACCATACGAAAATCTAAAATTCCTTCAATCTATAAAAGATGTTTATAGATACAAAAAAAGATCATTTCAGCCACAACTAATTGATGCAACTAAGAAGGGGCAAATTCAGAACATCATTTCTTTTCTTTTCTCTTCTCTTTTTTAGAAAAAGACCATTTATAAGGACAGAAAAAACAGAACGCTTAGCCATTTATTATAGACAGGACAGTGGAAGACAGCAAACTTTTGGAGTGCATTTCTCTGCAGCTTTCTAAATGGTATGCCAGCACCCATAGTAAAGATGAAACCTAGTGTGGTAGCTCAGCTCCTCCATTCCTGTATAGATAGCAGTGGGAGGCCAGGGAAAGGGATGAGGGGGATGCTCACCAGCCCTGGATATTTAATAGAAATCATTAAAATCTATAAACGAACTCATATCAAATTCAGGGGGAAGATTAAAGTAACATGTTGCCCTTTGAACACATCATTAGCACTGTTCTCCATCTGGCTGCTGGCAATGATTTTTGGATTTGTTCAGAAATCCTGACTTATAAAACAAAGAAAAGGTTCTTTCTCACTTCTTCTTCTTCTTAAATAAAAACCAATGAGTTTTGTGCTGGTTTTTTCTCTCTTAATTGACACACAGAGAGAAGACAGAATGGCATTCAAGAATTTCCTTCTTATAATTTCACTAAAAATTCCATCAATCCACAGAACCGAAAGAAATTTAAAAGCAAAATAAATGTGAATGCCACACATTTTAACTTGTTTGCTATGATGAAAAATTTGATTGCATAACAATTTCTGCATATTTATGAGCAACCCTGATTTCCCCCTATGTTTCTTATTTCCATAAGTATTCAGAATTAACCATGTCAGTATCAGTCAAGTTTGAGCACATTTTATGTAACTTAAAAATATGGATAGCTAGACCTGGGAGTAAGTGCCAATGAACTCAATGTATAGGGTAAGATACTGCAAACTTTTTATTCTGCTACTCATAAAAGCAAAAAAGATAGCAAATAAAAAATAAAAACATATGCTACACAAGTTGTCATATAAAGAAAGTCAGTTTGCCATATGGTGATCCATAACTGATTTTATCTTGGAGAGAAAATAGGCCCATAATTAACTTAAATAACAGTAAAAAAAAAGTGTGACTTTTAAATAAATCAAAGATAAATGAAGTAGAGCTGAGCTGAAATTTCTTGTAAGGCATTCTTGTGATGAAACCTGAGATTTTTTCTTTTTATCATCCTGCAAGAAAAAAGCCACTTTGCTTAATTTTTTCTCAATATTTTTCTAGTGGACACCATTTCCCCCTCCCAATGGCCCAGAATGACATGGGGGTCAGAGGCAGGAGTGTCAGAAACAAAATGGTGACCAGGCTGCCATTTCTGCTCTTTCAAAAGGGTCCAAAAATCAATATTCCAGTGTTCATTCTCAGCAATAAATATTGTGCTTCTGTACTATACATATACAAAACTGACAACACAAAATATAAATGGTTTAAAGGTAAAGGTAAAGGTACCCCTGCCCGTACAGGCCAGTCTTGACAGACTCTAGGGTTGTGCGCTCATCTCACTCAAGAGGCCGGGAGCCAGCGCTGTCCGCAGACACTTCCGGGTCACGTGGCCAGCGTGACAAGCTGCATCTGGCGAGCCGGCGCAGCACACGGAACGCCGTTTACCTTCCCGCTAGTAAGCGGTCCCTATTTATCTACTTGCACCCGGGGGTGCTTTCGAACTGCTAGGTTGGCAGGCGCTGGGACCGAGCGATGGGAGCGCACCCCGCCGCGGGGATTCGAACCGCCGACCTTTCGATCGGCAAGTCCTAGGCGCTGAGGCTTTTACCCACAGCGCCACCCGCGTCCCTATAAATGGTTTATAACTAAATAAATCACTCAACCAAGCAGGGCTGGCCTACCCATGAGCTCAGGTGAGACAGTTGCCTCAAGTGGCAGCTCTGGCCTCCAAGAAGCATGCCACTCACTGCCACTGCTGCAGCTGCCACTGCCTCTTCTGACACCCGCTTCTCTCAAGCCTCCTTTTATTCCCCCACCACCTTCAGGGGAGGGGAGGGGAGTTTGGAGGGGAAATCGTGTCAGCAATGGAAGGAGGCAGAAGAGGAGGTGGCAGGGGGCTGCAGAGAAGGAGGAAGTGGGGGGCACCATTTTCTTTTTTGCCTCAAGAGGCAAAACATCCTGGGCCAGTCCTGCAACCATACTATTATTTAGCAATCTAACCTACCAAATCTGTTAAAGCCTTCAACTTGTCATGTTATAAGAAATTATTATTATTATTATTATTATTATTATTACTACTACTACTACTACTACTAGTAACAGTAGTACTACTGAGCATCTGGGTCAGAATTCAAAACAAATTAAATATTTTTAAGGGCTGGTTGGTAACAAAATACAGTAACTTCTCATCTGTTCAATGTTCAACAATATAATGGCTCTTGTAGTTGCTCAAATCTCTCCCCCTCTCCCTCCCCCCCCCCCCCGTGTGATTCAAGCTAACATCTAAAGGGGATAGATTAAAAAAAGTTTACACCAGCAACTTCTGTGACTTGAAAAATTGCATATTGCTGGGTTTTCCTATCACAGAAGTAGCTAGCCTCTGAGATATTCCAGGAGTCCATAATTTGGTAGAAAACACATATACACAGTTAATTACAGGAGATAACATTTGACTAAGTTTTATTCAGGGTTCAAATCCATTGAACTTAATAAATATAACTTGGTCCATTAATTTAACTTTGAGTAAATGAAGCTGATTACAACCTAAGGTAATATATATCTTCATTACCCCAGTCCCTCAAACACAATTCTTGAGAATTGTTCATTAAAGCTAAATATCAGAACCTGGCAGAATGAATGTTCTCCATCTCCCCTTGTCTTATTACCCACAAACCAAATGGAATCCTTTTGGACTCAAAGCAGCAAAGCACTCTGTATTCCATGACTTGTCTTCACAGCAAGTCATGGGACAGTTCTATTTCTTAAACTGCCAATACAATGATCCATTTTACCTGCTGAGAACCAGGCTCATCCAAAAACACAGTTCTGAACTTAGATGTAAGCCCTGTTCAGATCAATGAAATCTGAAATTTCCATGTGCACCTAGGATAACTAGAGTGGTTAATCAATAGCATTATCAACCAAACCAAACCAAACCAAACCAAACCAAACCTCCTTTACACAGAAAGCTAAAGGAAGAGTCAAATGATAGAGACAAGCTATATGCTGAGCATTGCTTCTCTCCAAAAGTACCATCAAAAAAAGTATTTTCCACACCAAATCACTGAAAATAGAACTTGGTACAACTTGCCTTCTTTTACAAATGAACAACATCACATTGAATTACAACGTGTTTCTATAGTTACCACTACTTGTTTCTTGTTTTTAATGAACAGTAGAACAAAATAGTCACATGAAAGCCAACATAAACTGCAATTAGAATTGCACTTGCAAAAGGAATAAGGCAAGTTCTGACCTTTCCAAAAACATTTATAGTCTGCTTTCTCATTATGAAAAGTTTAGGAAATTTTCTGGTTTGGTTACCTTTTTAAGAATGAAGTTCAAAGGAAAAATAGATACGCTAATGGCAAAGCCTTTCCTTTTCTAACAGGCATACAGTTCTTCCATTAAACTGCCTTTGTGTTTGATCCCATACTTTACTAGCAAAATCAAACCCTGTTAAAATGCACATCTTGATTCAGTACAAGCAACTCAATCCTCATTCAAAAAGCTGTAGTGATACAAGCTCCAAGTAAGTGAATAGGATCTAGCATGCTCGGTGTTTTATAAACACGTGGAAGTACTCGTTTTTTAAAATGCATGTTACATAAAAGCACAGAGATTTCTACTTTAAAGTGACATCTCCTTTATAGGAGAAGTCATTGTGTTTAGACCTACCAGGGCTATGCACTCATTCAAACATTCAGCACTACAATATCAAAAGAAGACAAAGAAGGGAGAGGAAATTCAATTCAATCTGTACTGATGGGCTTCAATCACACTATTACATTTTCACAATATTTCTCTAGTGGTATCTGTAACTTTACAGGCTGTGCCTTGTTACACAAGGAAGACACAATGCAGGAATGTGCAGCAAAATGACAATGGAATCATGTTTTATTAGGAAATGCAAAAGCAGGACCTGCAACAAAATGTAGTGCATACCCACCCTTAAGGAAATTCCTATTGTTCATGGCTCCTGACCATTTGCCTGAGATCAAGTAAGTTGCCTGAAATACAAACCCTACTGGTGTTTGTGGCAGGAATGCTCAGTGATTTTTCTTTTTCAATTGCAGCCTGGCCTGACCTACATCTTGAAAATCTTCTAATTCTCACTCAAATGTGCAAATTCAATCAGTGACTCTAGTAGGCGGTGAAATGGCTTGCAAATATTGTATTCAATCTATAGGGATTAGCAATTTGAATATTATCAAACTAAAGCACAGACAGGAGTTTTCTGTGAGGTTTACTTAACTGATACCCTATCTAAACTTCTGGAACTTCTGGAACTTCCACACTTTCTGGAAAAAAAGACTTAATAGTTCAAAACACTTGTTAAGGGACAGCTTTGGAAGATAAAACCATGTCAGTTGTGTTGCATGCCTGTTTGTTTTGGGATGTTTTTGTTTTTTGGTTGTTGTTTTTTAACAAAAGCTCATTCCCCACTTTTGTCTCTTTGCTACAAGCCAGCATGATGGAAGGGCTGGAGAATGGCTGGTGTGTGGTGGGACAGAAATGCCCTCCAGACACTAGCATGGCTGTAGACTACCTGGACCACACTATGGTGGGGCAAGGCTGCATGGATTGCAAGACTGCACAAATGCAAGAATGGCAAGATTGGGGCTGCATGGATTCTTCAACAGGAGCACTAGATTCACCCCAGTGGTGCATCTGTTTTTGCAGCCACCCTTCCCCATCCCACCACCATCCAGATAAGCTGCAGTTGTTGGGAAGCTCCATCACTATTGAAGGGAAATAAATATATGCATAGCAGGTCCAGAGCTGCCTCAACTTCTCATCTCATTGTATTTTCCCACCTGCATTAAACTCAAAGAATGCCAAGGCCACCATGAGCGACTTGAGAAAATTAGACACTTTTATGTAGCATAGAAAGCCACTTGGCCTTCTTTGATCTCTCCCTGACACAGTTGGTGGCAAGTTCTAAGACAGAAGGTCCTAGCTGGCTCCCCGAACAAATTAGATATAGAAGGAGCTCTAGTGGTAAGCAGGAGGAGGAGCAGAAGCTGTGTAGTATCTCCCCAATCCCCTTTCTTCTCTTGCCATAGCCACTTTTGGATAGACATTTAGCTAATGCATAAGCAGCTGTCAAGAGACCTGAAAGCAAACAGGAAATTTACCTTGATATGAGCTACTGGATCTGGGACAGTTTGAATCATGTCCTTTAACAGCCAGCGTATGTACCAGAAGGTCAGACCCCAAGGCAACTGTAGAGCCAAGAAGATAGAATCATGTCAGTACAAGATTTTTTAAAAATATACTTTGTAGAGAAATATAAGACCATTTATAACCCAACTGCTCTACATACATAGAATTATTAAAATCAATATTGATTATATCAATTACATTGGCATGCCATTTACAGAATTCTGAAGCTGCTGGGCTCATTATTTTCTTTTCTTTTCTTTTTAATTTATCCATTGATCTAACTCAAGACAATTCATAAATTGTCTGTAGTCATGCCTTGACAACTAACCAGATTCAGCTTATCTGTGCTGTAATATGTGAAGCAGGGGTACTAGGAGGTAATAGAATAATGAGAAATAGGTATTTCCACCAACACCCAAATGTCAGCTCTCTAAATATTGTGCTAAGCACTTTATAAATGAGAAACAATTATCTTCTTCCAAAGAATAATACGATAATTCATTCACTCATTGGCAGAAAAAACACATTCAGGAGGATCCAAAATACTGTGAAAATCACAGGTGTGTGGTTAAGGGGTTCAAGAAACCAAAACCTCCCTCAAGCATTCCCCAGTGTGAAATGATGTCACTGTATTCAGTATCCTACCCTCTAGCAATGAGTTGGAGGTACATCATGTTCTTCTTTTACCAGGGAAACACATGGGTGAGATGCAGGCCAATGACAGCTGGGGATGGAGGAGAAATTAAATTCAGTTCATTTAAAGGTGAATCAACCTAATTTGCACTTTCTAAAAGTGAACTGAAACACAGCCATCTTTTGAAATTCACTCCTCTTTTGCAATGCAGTTCTTCAGCCAAGTAATGGATAGATAAATGTATATACTAGATTAAAGTGTGCATAAAAATGCACATATGGGATCCTTTGGAAGCTGGAGTGGGATATACATTTAATTAACAACAAGTTTCTATGCATAACCACCCATCCATTCTATCTTCCAAGCAAATGGGAAGCATTGTCAGTGTGGAAGAACACCTTTCTGTCCAGGAAAACACTCAAGAAGGGTGCGAGCAGGACTTGTAAGGGGTGGGCGGGGCCTGGAAGGTGTTCAGGGGGGCAGCCAGGGATGAATTGTACAGTATCAGAAGCTAAGATGTCTGAGCTTAGTGGGAGGGCGATCAGCTGGTGCTATGGGGAATGATATATTGTTGCTGTCTCTGCATACATAGTCCATGTCCTTAAGGTCGAGAGACAATGGAGGGGTGTCCTTAATATCGATCTAGAAGCTGAAGCTGGTGCAGAGCAAACAGAAAGACTGGCAGGTAACGACTTATTAAAAGAATTGCACTGACTGCCAATATGCTACCTGGGAAAGTTGAAGTTTTTTTTACTAATTTACAAAGCCCTAAACAACTTGGTGAGAGACGCGGGTGGTGCTGTGGGTTAAACCACAGAGCCTAGGACTTGCCGATCAGAAGGTCAGCGGTTCGAATCCCTGCGATGGGGTGAGCTCCCGTTGCTCAGTCCCAGCTCCTGCCAACCTAGCAATTCGAAAGCACCTCAAAGTGCAAGTAGATAAATAGGTACCGGTGGGAAGGTAAACAGCATTTCTGTGGGCTGCTCTGGTTCGCCAGAAGCGGCTTAGTCATGCTGGCCACATGACCCGGAAGCTGTACGCTGGCTCCCTCGGCCAATAAAGCGAGATGAGCGCCGCAACACCAGAGTCAGCCATGACTGGAGCTAATGGTCAGGGGTCCCTTTACCTTTACCTTTACAAAGAACTTGGTACCAAGACCCCTAAGAGACCTTTCTGGCGGTGCCATGTGTTCCACAGATTCATTTGGTGGCTACTTGGAGCACAGCTTTTACTGCCATGGGTCCTATTCTATGGACTATTCTGCCTCCCTAAACTTGGTAAGCATTTTTGTATTTTCAATGTTTTCGGCCTGCTTAAACCTTTTGTTGTTGTTGTTTACATTTTGGCTATGGTTGCCACTGACCTATGGTTGCCTGTTGGACCTATTTTACTGTATCATGTATTGTATTTTTTTATTTCCTATATACTGCATTGAGATTTTTCTAATTGTCCTTTTTGTAAACATTCTAAATAAAATAATAAACAAAGCACTTTATTGTGACAAAGTCTTATATCTTTGGAGAACTCTCTTTTACTTAGGAGACCCAAACCTAATCCCAAAGAATAAAGGAAGCACAGTTTTTAAGACCTAGACAATCATTCACTGTGCAGGCAAAAATCCCGCTTATATGACCACTGGTGTGACTTCTTTGGGTATATAAAATTTCACACACAAAATGTGATCTTGCTTTTCTAATGATTGATTGCTTCACAAATTAGCCAAATTTATTTTTTAACTGCAAAATCTTTTCTGGATTTAAACAACATTATCCATTGTTCTTTTCTTGCAGAGTGATTATTTTTAGCTCTTTAAATGTCATACATTAAAATATTAGAGTTTATGAATTGGAAAATGCCAGACTTGACAGATGATGCCAAAAAGCTATTGAAAGAGGAGCTAGGCACACTTATGTGTGGTTTTAATTCACTTTCTTGGCTGTGTGGAACATTTTTATAGCCACTGGAAAAAATGTGACGATGTGACAAAGAAAATCCTAATAATGAACAATTGCTTATTTTTGTCATCACACTATGTGCAAATATTGCCACAGATGAATAATGCACACTATTATTAGGTACATATAATTAATTTTCTAAATATCTTTTTTTTTAAAAAAATCAACTCAGTTCATAAGAAATTCATTCCTACCTTTATTACTATAAATAACCATGTCCCTACAAACCTGTCTTAGCCTAATGAAAGTTGCTGAGCTTCCTGAAACTTTGCCTAGGTCACCTGGAAAACATGTATTTGATGAGTTTTAATAGTTTCGGTGGGGTAAGCTGTATGACTGAGTCCCTTCTAATTCCCGGATCCAACAAAGGTTCACTTGCTGGCATAGCTAGAAAGTTTCTTGGTAATGACCCCTAAGTACAGGCTGTAAGTTAACAAAGGAAATGGTTCTATGGCAGAAGCCAAATGGGTGGTAACCCCACTCCCTCAACTGACAGTTAGTTAGTTGGAAAGAACAAAGGCAAGAGTTGAGGTGTTTGAGCTATAAGTAGAAGCAGGAGGAAGCAGGCTGGGAAGCAGCCAGAGAGACAGAGCCATTCCTGATCTTTGCTTGAATCCAAGACTGTGGCTGTGGGAGAAGCAAGACCTCCTTGGGTTGTTAATGCTGTGAGCCCCTCCATCGTAGACTCAGGTTGTATATGTGTAAATAAACCACATACCATAAAGACACCACAGTCTCCACTGTCCCTCCTTCTGAGAAACCAAACCCTGGGTGAGCACCTGCAACCCCTGGAATACCTCACCACTCGGAGACTGGGGTAGTGTTTAACAATATGTTTATATGATTGCTCTAATAGCCTGCTCCTGTAAGCTGCTATGACAACAACCAGTAGGATCAAATATTAGAATCACATGGCCAAACTACACAGAACCTCGGAGATAATGGCTAGACCTCTCAACCTATTCAAAATGAAGAGGAAAACCCTGAAAAGCGTACATATGCAGGGATCAAACAGGACCAAAACAATGATGCTGTCGCAATAGGAGAAGAGGGCTGTTTTACCTTTTCTTCCCACATTATTTTCCTGACTGAAACCTCTGCTCTGCAAAGCTGCTAAAGCCCTGCTATGGTGAATGGGCAGGTCCATTTACCATGCTTGTCTTTCCATCAAGAGGGTTAATTGCCACCTTTGTATAAGGAGTGGGTGGCTGAAAAAATGGTGTGTACGGAAAGGATTAGACATCTCCCCCCACACATTAGAGAGCCTCAGATAAATCCTTCTAGAATGAATGAAACACATGAAACAACACAACTGATGGTCTGCACCCAGAGTCCCACTGAAACTGGTACTCATCTGACTCAGACTTTGCCATTACACAACCCCCCAGGAGCTCAGATATATTATATGTGCTCTTGATAGTATGCCAGAAATTCCCTGGGCCAGATTATTATTGGCTTTCATAACTTCGCAGTCATAAAATACATAATTTGTGGCTGTAAATGGACTAATTTGTCATAAATTGGCATATTATGCAAACCTAAACAAGGGTACTTCACATGAAATAGTATCTGTCTCAAACACAATAAGCCATGTGAGCCTAAAAATGAGTGCTTATTTCATGGTCTACCTATCTACACTTTCTGTTCTCTCATCATACGCAACCAAAAAAAAAAAAAAAAGAAAGAAAGAAAGAAAGAAAGAAAGAAAGAAAAAAGGGTTGGGGCAGAAGGTGCCCACTAGGAGGAAAATATTCTGAAAAACCTCAAGTTTTGCCAGTACTATTACATCAACCCTGGCTTCAGACACAATTGAGCATGCCCACCCCTGTGAGAGGGAGGCAGCTGGATGAGTAACAGTGGTTGCTATGTTAACCAGTGAACACTAAAAGAAAATCAATAGAGAAGCTATTGGAAGTGACAGTTGGTGCCGCAAGCTGCTGAAAATCTCTTTCCTCAAGTTGACAGAGATCTTCAGAGCCTGCACGAGAGGGAAAGTGGAAGTTACTGGAAACTTCTGCAAACAGGTTTGAAATCGCTACAAAGGGAACAACTGAAACCATTTTCAGGTGGAGCAACAGTGGTACCTTTGAACAGCACACTGGTTTGCATCCTAAGGTGAGTTAAGGAAGTTCACCACAGGAAAACATATCATCCCTTCCTTCCCAATGCAAGTACCTGATTCTCCAAAAAGCGCCTCTGGAGAGTCAGTGGGCCTGCCTGGACAATGTGAGATGGAATATGGAGACTAGAAGCCAGAGTCAACAATTAAGTCAGAGCTTTCACATCAATCAGGGAAGGGAACTGTTGGTCCTGCAAAGATCAGAGGAGAGTGGGATACTTCTATAGTCACAGCCTCTGCCTGGTTATGAGCTGTGTTGCTGCCTGGTTGTCAGTTGGGTATACTACCTCCAGTTGGGTTATTGCTTACATATGTCTCATCTCCTCCTGAGAAGACCTGTCCTCCCAACATAAACCCTGTTTATAGCACGTTCATCCTGTGAAATCGGTCCACTTGTGCTTTTGTTCCTGAGACCCAGACAGCAATGGAGAGAATCAGGGATCAATGAATGGCTCAGGATACAGTTATTGGGGGGCCAGGGAAGGCATCTCTGAGATGGAGTTCTTAGGACTGGGTTTGGACTGGGCCCAGTTTCTGTGTGTCTTCAGTGGAGACAGAGAACTGTAGGAGGAAATCTTCTTGAGGTCTTCTTTCCAGGTCTGGGTGACTAGGATCCTAAGAGGAAGGCATAATTGCTCAAAATTGGGCTTGAATCCTTGAATACATTATGTAAGCTCGTGGAAGAAGTGTTCCCACCCTCCTTCCACCAACCCATCACCATGCCTAATCCCACATAGTTCACATAGGGTCCCTCCAACCACCACCCCAGTGTAGCTTTTCAGAGGTCATGGGGGTCTGCATGGTGGAGAAGGAGATGAAAAATCTTTCCTTCCAGACCTTCCTTAAGCAGAGGTGCTATCAAAACAAAACTGGGTGTGTTTTTTTACAGATAATCTGCATGGTCATATTTTGCTTCTAGGAAAAATAAAAAAGATAATGATGATCCAGGAACTAGTGCTGGGACATTTTCTTAGACTCAAAAGAAAGAGTTTAATTTAATTGGCTAATTTTTATTTTTTAAAAAGATCTGTGAGACCTGCAGCCAGAATATGCAAGCAAAGATCTGAGCCTTTAGGAGGTTAAGTTGGAATCACATTAGACTCAAAGTTTTCTAACAGTTTTCTAACAGCCACAGAGAAATTTGTAGGCCTAAATTCCAGTCTTCCTCAAACAAGCCGTCCTACTATTAGCAATCAGATCTTTTCAACCATGTTAAGAGCTTGAAGGGGCAAACTATCAGCACAATCCTATGCATGTTTACTCAGAAATAATAATAATAATAAAACTAGAGAGAAGACAGCCATAATGTATGCATCACTAAGTGGATCCTTGTTCCTGCCTGCCAGGAATATAAAGATCTGTTCCACGTAAAGGAAATGACCTAGGTCTAACTCTCACAAATAGCAGGTGACATGGCAAATCTGGCCAATAGTATTTCAGACTACCGTGGGGGTTAACATAACTGAAAGCATTCATATACAAATTCAGCTATTATTAGCATGAAAAGTTTCTGACAATTCAGCTTGGAGAACAAAAGTAATACTGTACAGTTTTGTTCCCATCCTTTAAAGCACACCTGGGCCTGCAAATAGACATGCAAGTACAGTGATACCTTTCGTTACGTACTTAAGTCGTTCCAGAGGTCCGTTCTTAACCTGAAAATGTTCTTAACCTGAAGCACCACTTTAGCTAATGGGGCCTCCTGCTGCTGCTGCACCGCCGCTGGACAATTTCTGTTCTCATCCTGAAGCAAAGTTCTTAACCCGAGGTACTATTTCTGGGTTAGCGGAGTCTGTAACATGAAGCGTATGTAACCTGAAGCGTATGTGATCCGAGCTACCACTGTACTAAATGAGCAATACTAGTCCCTTGTTTTAAGAGGGATGGGCATGGGCTTCAGCTACCTCTATCAAGTGATATATTATTTATATCAAAAGGTGGGACCACTAAGAAAAGGGGTGGGACTTCTGGTAGAAAGGTGATGGGGCACCTGTCACTTTTTAGGTTGTGGAATAGTAGTTCCTTTATTTTTAGAATCATAGAATTGTACAGTTGGAAGGGATCCCTAGTCCAATCCCCTGCACTATAGGCATCTCTTGCCCAATGTGAGGCTAGAACCCATGAACCTGAGATCAAGAGTCTCATGCTCTACCAACTGAACCATGAGTCGTGATCCATAATCTTCTACTGTTGATGGTAAAGGTAAAGGTACTAGCTACCTGATCTGTGTCATGCTTGTCATTCGTTCAGAAGAGGATGCACATACACAGAAGCCTATTTCTCACGGTAACTGGATGGAGGGGTGGGAGTAAGATTCAGATGGCCCAAAAATGCAAGTTGATAAATTGCCTTATTAGGAAATGCTCTCTTCATCGCTGAAGTCACCTGGGCCTCTAGTGACAGCCATGCATCTAGGAGCACCCCCAAACTATGTACCTGCTCCTTCAGATGGAGCGCAATCTCATCCAGAGTTGGTACACAACCCAATCTTCAGACTTGGGCACCATCCATCCCTGGGGTCTCCATCTTGTTGGATTCACTCACTGTTTATTAGCCCTCATCTAGACCAGTGTTTCCCAACCTTGTGCCTCCAGATGTTTTTGGCCTACAACTCCCATCATCCCTGACTAGCAAGACCAGTGGCAAGGGATGATGGGAATTGTAGGCCAAAAACAGCTGGAGGCACAAGGTTGGGAAACACTGATCTAGACCATGTCTGCATCTAGACATTGTCTTGGGACATACTGAACCTCTTGGGGCTACCTACATAAACAGTGAACTAAATACTGGATCATCTGAAAAGGATAGAGTAAAGCATTTTACAATATCTGTGAATAGTGATAATCCCTGCTCCTTCAAAAATCGTTAGTGATAGAGAATTGCTACTCAGTAGTATTCTCCTTTATGTACGTGAATGAATACAGCTACGCAATCTTGCCATGCTCCTAGAGGTTCACTGAATGACTACATCTGTGTAGCAGATGCTCCGTAAATCCCTGTTCAGAATGTGGATGTGTGCGTAGAAGTCAAATTTCCACACTACAAGTTAGATAAATCTATTGCTTTATTTATATTCTAACCCTCACATCTTAAGAGAGGAAATGATACTAAAGTCAATTCTCCTACAGTAGGAACTTTAGGCAACAACCTGTAAAAGGTTATTATTAGACCCTTTCATCTATCTTCCCCCCCACCCCAAGACCACATTCTTATTCAAAGCTATATAACTTGGATTATGCATCCATATGAAATGCAGTGCAGCTATTCCTGGATCTCCCAAAATAGCATTAAGAAGCTCAGTATCCCCAAAGTGTATATCTTCAATCCTGACCACTTGCAAATGTAGTTAAAATGAAATTAAAAGAATTAGGAGAGGAAGGGAGACCTTTGAGTCACATCTGACACATTTAACTGTAATGACCGCTTTCCATATTTTAGGAGTTAAATGTCTCTCTCAATACTGTACTAAAATGTTCACCAATGATTAATCTCTGATGCTTATCCTGTTACAGGATACACATATACATGAATGTGATACCAAATGGAGGTTAAAGAATTTTGTGCATTCCTAGTGGGAAACCACACAGCCCATGGGAATACACACACAACCACACACACACCAGAGAGAGAGAGAGAGAGAGAGAGAGAGAGAGAGGCTGGATCAAATTAAAACTGTACCCAATGGGCACTGCACTTCTGTTCAGTTGTGTACTTTTTCTATTCTTGGCCCATTTATTTAGAAATAAATTCTACTGGGATCAATAAAATGCACCCCATTTATTATTTAAATTAGAAGATGCCTCACACAAAATTAGTCCCACAGTGACTTACAATTTGTTTAAAAAGATACAAAACAAATTAAAGCAAAATCATAACAACAATTTAAACAAAATAAAACAACATCATAAATACTTAAAAGACACCACTGTAATAAAACCAGGATAAAAGCATATTTTGCATAATACCAATTCACAAGTACCAGCCAAAAGCTAATGTAATTGGCCTGTCCCACAACACCAAGTGTCTGGGAATAGGGATAGGTTTTAATCTGGCAATGAAAAAATAAGATCAGCCTCAGTCAGGCCTCATTGGGAGCAGCATTCCATAACTGGAGAGCCACAACCAAAAAGGCCTCTTTCTTGTCACCATCCTCCAGGCCTCACTCAATTTCAGTCTCTTATTTTGCCACTGTTAAATGCAGTTCTTCACATTTCTGCAGCAATCTGAGGTTGCTATTTTTAAGCCTCATCAAAATCCAACAGCATTTTACTGCAAATTTCTCCTAATAAACACATTGCTGTACTCAGTTTTGATTAGCCTACACATTTTTGCAAACAATGCCCCCTAATATAATGCAATATTGTATGTAATTCTCATGAATAGATCCATTTTATGCACACTTTCTCCTAATGCATGCATTTTTGTAAGCACTGTTCAGTTGGAAAACTACATCACAAAATTCAGGTAAGTGTGACTTTCAAAGGATGCCTGTGTTTCGGTTCTCATATTGTCCCAGAAAGTGTGAATTCAACAAATTCAGCTGAAATTGTGAATTGAACGGTATTTCTCCCCCATCCCTACTTACAGCTAGTCAACATCTATGAAGCAAAATGAACACTGAACTCTGGTTCAAACAAATGCCTACTAATACTTGGCCCAAACTAGGCTGTGTGCCTTTCAGCTACTTAGAATCCTATAGAGTTCCAAATAGTGTACTGTGATGTTTTGTAAAGATGACTGCAGTTTCCCTTCTCTCTGTCCTGCACAGCAGTCAGTCTGTGTGGCTTGCTGTCTCTGGATCAAGGTAACTGTATGCAGCGATGCTGTTATTTACTTCTCTGTTATTTAGTAACATACTTCAGACTATTGGTTATGATTGGACTCAGAAGCTCAGGATCTGTTGTGGGGAAGGAATCATTTTCCTACCTCTAACTCACAACCTAACAAGCCACTTTCGAACTCCTCCTATCTTAAAGCTATTTTATCAGTTTACAGAAATGGGTCGCTATTGGAGCAAAGACATACAGTAATGGTTTGGGTCTGTAAGCCACCCAGAGTGGCTGGGGAAATATATACGTATATATACTTCTCTGAGCCACCAAAATAGCAACAATTTGACCAATAAAAGTTTTATTTTGAAACTTGTGTCATTGTGAAGAACCTGTATAATATTTGAAGCAAACTGCATTAGAAATGCTGACATTCTTGGAATCCTTTTTATTTATAATACTTCATGCTTTCTATCCATGTTATTCTTTGGCATAAACTCCTTATTTCTATTTGGATTTTTTGATGTTGGCACCTGCATTTAAAATGAAGTTTAAAAGGGAAAAAATAACAGCTGTGCAAACATCAAATATTTTAAAAGGAAAGATATTTTCAATAAGTGTTCATTTTATTACAAAAATTATGGGAGGAGGTATATAAAAAAGGCTGTTTTTGCCCATTGCCATTTAAAAATTAATAAAATGCTAGTATATATTGCAGAAATAAAAATATGTTATGTCCACACCTAAACCATGTCTGCTGGAAAAACATGTCATCCTCAATAAATAATGCTGTGATTTCTGGACTTTACTGTGTTGTTTTCATTTTGTCTCAAGTACAGTACATCTTAATAATATCTATAAATACTTCACAGTGATCAAATGCATAATTTTGGCCTCACATCATTTCCACTTGCCGGGAGATTAAACCAGTTTCATACATGAAGAATAGAATCTCTCTCCTTTTCGACGTGTAAAATCTAAGGCCTTGAAGCTAATTATTTTCATAAGTATAAATGCAACTCGTCAATTCCTTTGTCCTTTGAAAGGGTGCTCACTATCTAAGACAACACAGCAGGGGAAGTTCCCTGCCTAGGAAATGTCTACATCAGAGCAGATATTAAATGGCTAGGGATGTCCTAGAAGTGGAAGCGGAAATAGCTCAAGTTCACTTATTCATCCCATATCCAGAACGAAAATCAATTCAGCAAATATGATTAGCGTGTTGTTGTTTTTAGTCCACAAATGATACATAATTGATTACTCCCCGCACGGCATTATATTCAGATTGCCAATTGCATAGGAGATTCACTCATATAGTGTGTTTTCCTCTGGTTCCAGCTAATAAATGTATTCTGCTGCAATCTTACATGTCCTTACTATGGAGTACATGTCCTTACTATGGAGTAAACCCTACTGAATTTAGGGGTGCTCATGACCAGGATTACGCTAGTAGAGACTCAGTTTTCAGTTTGATTTAAGTAAGGCTACAGTTTCCATCTGCTCTGTTGTGAGGCTTTGGCTTTGAAGCAAAGTAAAGGTCACTCTACAAGTTCTTAAGTGTCATGATAACAGAGACTAATGGATATCCTAAGAGTTCCAAGTTTCAAAGAATTTCTGATTACATTTCATTGGCACCAATCCAACTCCTCCAGCCATGCTTTGCTGTGTGGAGCTAATGATACTGGATTATTGCTGTTCATCACCATTTACAGCCATTAAATTCAATGGCGACCAGATGAGCATCTGAATCTGAAGTTCAATGCATCTGCAGCAGCTGGTCCACAGGACTCTTCCATGCTAGGTGGAGTATGCAGTTTCACTATGCTTGGAAACTGTCTCACTATACATATATGTATGTACACACACATGTATATATGGAATTGGCAATATTATATCCATACAAAATTGAAAATGTAATATCAAGCATATAATAACAATATCAACACTTTCAAAATAAAAATAGAAGTATACAATTAGAAGTCCAAATGGAGTTTACAGACTGGTGTTATATATAGCAACACAGACAGTATCACAAGTTGGAACCAACTGTTGACAGCAATGCCACAGCAGACTTCAGAGTTGCTATATGTGATACAGTTGTGACACACAAGGTCCATTGTCCCACCCATGGCACTTTCATAATAACCCACAAAGTTCTCAATGGTAGCATGTCAAGCTTAAGACTACCGTTAAAGGTTGAAACAATAGGAGAGTCCTTTCCACCATGAGCAGTGATAATACAGAGCACAACTACAAATGTGCTTCCTAGCTATGTGATAGCTTGACCTTAATCACAGGCACAATCCATTCTGTATGAACATGGGCTGGGAAGGTAAACTATAGGTGTTCAATGAACTGTGAACAAAAGTAATTTAACTAATATTCCCCATTATTTTGAATCAACATGGCAGATCAGACCATTCCAAAGTGCACGCTGTTGAAGATATTGTGGCACAATTTTGTGTTATAGTTCTCGAGATGGAAGAGAGGGTTTTGGTCTTTGTTTGCCAGTCTCTCGCTGTTGGTTATGGCTTGCATGGCATTGGCTGATGCAGGACAGTTTGTGGGGCGGGTTGATCAGTGAGGTGGGTCCAGCTCAGGTGGCCACTTCCATGGTTTTCCCCTTCCGCCCCAAGCCAATCACACATTGGATGTAGGAGCCTATTTGCCAGCATAGTGGCAATCTCTCTCTAGTGTAATGTAAATATTGCATTGCTCTGCACATCTCCCATTGCAAACACAGAAAATATATATTAGATATATAGTAACATTTTTCTTATAGAAATTGTACCCTACCAAGAAAACCACCCCAAAATCAAACACAGTCTTCAGAACCTTTGAGGCAGACCTAAAGTCAGGTAATATTATGCCACGAAACTCTAGGTAAATCCTCCTTAACAGTTGTCCCTTTCTGTTTCAGTCCTCAAAAGTAAATAAGTATTGGGGAGGGGGAGCTACTCCTGATATCTAAAAGCACTGGAGGTCCACAGAAAAATCAATAATAATCCTATTCTCCGCTTTCAGAAAAAGGCATGAAAGATGTCACTCAACTAGCAAAGCAAACAAAGCCAACAAAATTTGTTCTCTCTAATGACTGGTGGTAGAGCATGAGACTCTTAATCGTGGTCATGGGTTCAAGCGCCACACTGGCCAAAAAATTCCTGCATTGCAGGGGGTAGGACCAGATGACCTTTGTGGTCCCTTCCAACTGTACTATTCTATTACAGTGGTACCTCAGGTTACAAACACTTCAGTTACAAACACTTCGGGTTACAAACTCCGCTAACCCGGAAGCAGTACCTTGGATTGAGAACTTTGCCCCAGGATGGGAAGAGAAATCGTGTGCGGGTGGTGTGCCGGCAGCGGGAGGCCCCATTAGGAAAAGCACGCCTCAGGTTAAGAACGGTTTCGGGTTAAGAACGGACCTCCGGAACAAATTAAGTTTGTAACCTGAGGTACCACTGTATTCTATTTTAGAAATTATTACTTTATGGATACCAAGAGGAAAGTTTATGAAGATAATAGAAATAAAACAGCACTACTCAACAAAACATATTATTTTAATGTATTGCAGACTGTACCAATAAGCATATGGTGAGTTCTGCTTTTGTCAACAATAAAAACAATATGAGCAGCTTTTAACAGACAACTAGCTGGTGATATGTGCCAGCATTTTTAGTTGAGTTTCAATTGGTTCTGTTGGAAGGAGAGCTTTGTTGGGATCAAAATGTTCACTAACAGAAATTGTCCCCAAAGAATGAAGTTTTCATGTAATAGTCCCCATTTGCCAGTAATTTTACTGAATAGACTTGGGCACATAAGCACCAAAATATGTAAACAAGCCAAAATGAAGCACTTTTAAATCCCACTGAATTTGTTACTTTTTCCTATTGAAAAATGCAACTTAAAATCCTTCTCTTCTACACTTTCCTGACCCATATGAGTGGATATACAACTTTAGGTTTCCTCAGCTAATACCACTATGATGGTACTTGCCGACTAATTCTTGCTATCCACCTCTATCATTTAATTTGGTTATGAAGGTGCAGCTTGTTTTAGTAAGCAGTGTTTACTCCCTCTTTCATCACTTTGCAATTCTACTTTTGCATGTTAAGAATCAGATCCTGTAAAAAATTGAACTGAACCCATAGCTGTCAACTTTTCCCTTTTCTTGTGAGGAATCCTATTCAGAATAAGGTAATTTTCCTTTAAAAAGGGGAAACGTTGACAGCTATGACTAAACCTCTGAAAATCAACTTTATGTACTCTTTATGTATGCTTTCTAGATGGCAAATACTTAAGTGTACCATTGCACTGCATAAATAAATGAGCATGCAACACTTAGTAATAATAGCTCTTGCGACTCATAAGAGCCTTTGGGGGGAAATCTCACTAATATATTAATAACAGAGAACCAGCAACACTAAAAATTATAAGCTCGTTTCACTTTTTAAAGTACCTTAGAGACTGTTTTCTCATGCAACAATTGCAGACTTGATTCTTATATAGTAAACATGTGCTCTGAATCATGTTTAAGCAGATTTCATGCAGTGCAGGAGGGAGTCCTATATTCCCAGCAGCAACAGTATTGGAAGAAAAATGAAAATGACTAAAGGTAACTGGCATAAAATTCTTTAATCTTATGAGGAAACATCAGCGCATTATTTATTTTAACTAGATTCCTGGCCCCAACCCAAGGACACAAGTGTCTAGACGTGCATACATTTTCACAAATTTAATTTTTTAAAAAATCATAAAGTCTGCAATATCTGATTGAGCACCTACAAAAGGAAAAATCTCCACATTTTTCTGTCTACCTCACTCAACCCTCTTATTCAGGGGGCAGAGATTTCAACAGTTATTCCTGAAGGGCCACAGGACTTCACAAATACCTCCCTCCCCAACCCCCTTCAAACAATTATTTTAA
This sequence comes from Podarcis muralis, assembly GCF_964188315.1. Taxonomy (NCBI): domain Eukaryota; kingdom Metazoa; phylum Chordata; class Lepidosauria; order Squamata; family Lacertidae; genus Podarcis; species Podarcis muralis. The sequence continues at coordinate 55,290,239 of NC_135658.1, forward strand.
TTTGTTTAAAATGTCCATAAGCCACACTTCATCATGGTGAGCTGCAATAGCATTCACCTTAAAACAATAATTCCAATGCAATAAATGATATAATAGATAAAACAATAAATATAAACATTATTGTATGTTCTCTTGTTTAAAGAACCAGATCCAGAAATGAGCATATCCCACAGACTCAGTGCAGGTATACATTCTAGTTTGCATATACTGTTTAGATCTCCCATCAGTGCTGAATTGATTTTGGATATTCTCTCCTTTCCAAAGAGCTATTCTTTTAGAATCATATAATTGTAGAATTGTAAGGGACCCCAGGGGGTCATCTAGTCCAACTCCCTGCAATGCAGGAATCTCAACATGCAGTCCCCCATCCAATCTGAAACCATACTGAACTCTGCTTAGCTTTGCAAATTCCTTACCTACCATCTTATTCCTCTTGGTGCATCATTCCAAAGATCCAGGTCCTCTCACTTAACTCCAAATGTTCAATTACTTGGGTCCCTCACAATAAATACCCCCTAACCTCAGTGCAGGTATAACACTCCCATTCTCTTAAACAAGGCTAAGGGATGAAGAGTAGGCTGCATGGCTTTGTGCTTCCTCTTCATTCCAATGGGAATCTCCTACATCCCCTTCCGGCTTTAACCATGGTTAGGGCTTACTAACCTTCAGCTTGGATGCAACTTCTGAGTATCATTCAGAAGTCATGTGAGTAATGGTAATACAATTCACTCTGGCTGTTTTATTGAAGGCCACTTATTTCCACTGTCTGTTTAAAACTACAAGTTCTCCAAAGCTCCGAATAATACAAGTTTGCTGTTTGTATCACTTAAAACAGCTGCTCCAAGAAGCCAGCCAAGAAAACTGGCAGCCAGGATTCTGCGCTTAAGAATTCACAGCTCTCAAAATATTGATCCAAGCTGTCAGCAGTTCTTGGGTCATTTCAACAGTCCATAGCAACCACTACCACCAGAGGTGGTAGTGATGAATGTTTTTTACATGCACAAAGTGACAAAAAAGTTTTCCAAGTGATTTGTGGTAGGTAATAAGTAATCATAGTCTCTACAGAAGAAAATAATAACAACTACCTTTCTACCCTATCTTATGAATAGGTCTGCATGCTTTGGCCAGATGGATCATGTTTCAATTGCACATCTGATTTTTTTTTCCCCAGCAGCTTTTCCTGTTCAGAAGCTGCCTGCACAGAACCCCCAACTACACTCTGAACTTCCTCCGTGTTCAGAAAAGCCATTTTGGGATTTAACACAACAGCAGTTTGGGGATTGACCAGGGATGGGAGGGTTATACCATGCAACACTGCAGTAGCAGTCTCCATCCAAAACGATCTTCCTCAAAATTCTCAAATGCTCTGAGAAGAATTTGGGGATTCCATGGGGATGGTTTCTGCAAAACTAAACCATAGAGTGCATGCAGGGCCCTTTGGATCACAGCTCTTCTTTATCATTCTATGGATATAGGAACATTTCACATCTTCACATCCTTAAAAGACATACGTAGCTAATCATTGATGGGCTTCATCAGGCTGGGGCTGATGGGATAAGGGACTCTTCTACCCCTAAGACAGCCTGGGCAATGCATCAGTACAGTGGTAGTTGTTTTGCTTCACCCCACGTTTCTTGCCAGCAGCAACACTGCTGCTTCCACAACAGAGCCACTAACCTGGATTGCTGTTAAAGGAGTTTAGACAAATTCATGCACGATAAGGCCATCAATGACTACTAGCCATAATGGCTGTATAATACCTTCTGTATTGGAAGTGATATGCCTCAGAATAGTGTGGCAGAGTGTTGTGCTCATGTCCTGCTTGTAGGGTTCTTCTTACATTCTCTCTCTTTTTATTTTCTAAAGTATATTCTAGATTATTTTATAAATTGTATGACCTTCACATACATGCCACTCTCTGAGTGAGAGGGAGACGGGTGGAGGGGAGGAGAAGAGAATGACTAGATGGAACTGCAAAAGTAGGAGTGGAGAGGAAGATTTAGTGGGACACTCTATGACCTAGTTTTGCAGCCAGCAATTTAGAAAGAGGTTTAAATGTGCTTACTCACTACAGCTGGTTATGAGAACTGTATAAGGGGGAAATATTTTTATCACTGTGATATCTGAGATGTGTTGCGACGTAAGTTTCTACAGCAAATATATTCCCCGTTAAAACAAGATGCCCAAGCTGAGGAGCTACAAAACATTTTTGGGGACCCGTTGGTAAACTTTGCCAGTGAAACCTATGAGCAAATCCCTAGAATTAATAAACCTTCACATGTGGCAAAGAAAGGAACAGGCAATTCTCTACAATTGTCTGCTTAACAGGTTACACTTCTAGCCAACTGGTAGCAATCAAGCAAGACACTGTAGAGGGCAGGAAATCTAAAATTAGGTTTTACTACCTATAATGGAGGATTTATGGGATAATTTAATTGGCAGTCTTGGGACAGAAACCCACGGTGGGGGGGACAAAAACATCTTTCTCAATGTACTCTATGAACCTTTCCTGCAGAGCACTGAAAATGAAGGCCCTTGGAAATCAGTTTAAAGATGCAATATCCCCCCCCCCTTTTTTTTTTTTAACACAAGGTAGTATGAAATAGGAGCAGAGACACTGAACTGAAACACATTGTTTCCCCACTTTTCTCACTGGGAGAAACATTACATTAATTGTTTCTCTTTTTTGCAAACCATGTCTTTAACACATTGTATAACAAATAGCTCTTGAGTAAACAGAAGGCTGTAATTCACCCCAGTGCTTTCCTGACATCATAAACTACAAAAGCACTGCTCAACAGTTTGTAAATGACAGCAAATTGAATTCAGCTTTGTATTTATTCATTCAGGGGCAAGTAGCAATGGTTGTTGTCACTTACGCACAACCCCTATAAAATGCTTTATAATATCTTTTGTAGGGAGTTTTATTCTATGTTCTCAAAATATAAAGACAATAGCGGCATTGTAAATAAGCTTTTATTTTTCTGGGATAAACTGTAACACCTTTAGAAAAGCAACTTGCTGTCCTTAAGCAAAACAATCTACTTTCTCAGCACTCATGAAAATTCTGCCACAAAGCCCAACCATGTTATTAATTTCTTATTCACAGCTATCCTGGACAGCTGACACACCTGTCCTTTTCTGAAGGCTGTAGCAGTTTTGGTACTTTTTGTGAAGCTAACACTTACTGTATAGGACATGAATAATATTCACAGTGGCTTGGCCCATAAACTTCATATTTATTTTAAAATTTTCTATCCACTAGGAAACTCAAAGTAGCTAACAGTTTAGCCATAAATAATCCAAACAAGCTCAAAACAAAAGAGAGTCAAAACAAACAAGAGCAGTCAAGAATATCCAGCTCATCAGCATAAAAACATACATACTAGTAAAGCCTCTAAACAGTCAAATTTTCACCTGTTACCAGAAGGTGCTTAATTATGAGTTCATATGGGTCTCCTAAGGGAGGGGATTATATAGAGCATCAATCTGAAAAGGCCTTTGCTTCTTGTGCCTGTCCAAATCAAAGAGTTTTCATTGCAACAATAAATAACCTTTAGGCTGCAGCATAAGAAAAGCAGGGCTACTCCACCAACCCTGCTAAGACGCTCCCATTAGCAGTGCCACCAAGAGGTAGAAACATGGATATTAATGTACTGGGCTCACAGAGAGCAAGGGTCCTAGACTCCAATATTTCTCTCTCTTTTTTTTTTTTTACTGAAGAAAACAAATACACTTAAGTCTGATATGAACATGAGAATATTCAGAAACCAGCACGAGAACATTGGGGTTGTGCATGAGCCCCCAATTCACAGCTCAACCCAATGGTTCTGAGTAGCCCCAGTCAGACCCAGGGTCAACCCAGACCAGATCTAGACTGCACACAGATTTAAACCTGATTAATCAGGGTTTAAAATCTCTACCAATTGGTAGAGGCTGGATTATTTCCAATGCACTCTATATGGGACTTGCCATGAAGACAACGCAGAAACTTCCACTGGTGCAAAACACAGCAGCACCTTACTGGCTAGTATTCCATTTAAAGGTTTCAAAACAGCTGCACTGGTTGCAAGTTGGTTTATGGGTGCAATTCAACATGCTCGCTTTGGTGTTTAAAGCCCTAAATGACTTATGCCCCAAATGTATGCAAGACCTTCTTTTTCCCTATAGCTCCTCTTTAGGGTGTTCCATAAGCTGTGTGAGAGCTATACCTGAAGGAACGTCTCCACCCCCATCGTTCTGCCCGGATGCTGAGGTCCAGCGCCGAGGGCCTTCTGGCGGTTCCCTCATTGCGAGAAGCAAAGCTACAGGGAACCAGGCAGAGGGCCTTCTCGGTAGTGGCGCCCGCCCTGTGGAACGCCCTCCCATCAGATGTCAAAACGATAAATAACTACCTGACATTCAGAAGACATCTTAAGGCAGCCCTGTTCAGGGAAGTTTTTAATCTGTGATATTTTACTGTATCTTTGGTTTTTATGGAAGCCGCCCAGAGTGGCTGGGGAAACCCAGCCAGATGGGCGGGGTACAAATAATAAAATTATTATTATTATTATTATTATTATTATTATTATTATTATTATGTCTGGAACCATGAATGTATAGTTTTTGGCATATGTTGAATATGTGCCTTTCCCCCCTGGGCCACTTGAGATACACTTTTAGGACCCATCCTATTTTTTCTGCTCTATTCTGATACGTTTTTAATGTAATTTTAAAACTGATTTTAATACTCTATTACTGAGTTGTAATCTATCCTGGGACCTTGTGCTGAAGGGCAGGTAGGAAATGTCATTAAATATATTGGTACTATCTTCTATGACTGAATACAATTTGGATTTGCAAACTACGCATTTATTTGCATTGTTTTTTTATTCTTGGACTGAGCATACATACCCACCCACCCCTATATATACTGTACATATCTGTCAACTGACTACAGCAGTTCATGCACCTGATGATGTGAGTTCTGGTCCATGGAATTTATATAACAATAAATCTGTTTGTCTTTAGGACTCTCCAGCTCTTCCTTTTATTTGTCATGAATCTTCCAAAATCCAGCTTCATTGGACAGCCCCAAGTTCTAGCACTGTGAGACTGTGAATTATCCTTTTTGTGAACACTGGTCAACTTTCTTTCCTTAATTTATTTGTCAGCATTTCCAAAGTGCACATGCTTATACTCAGGAACATTTCCATCTGATGATTCTTATTGGATGATGGAACTAATAAGCCAAGGCATTCCCAAGTCTAAATTAATTCTGAACAGAAATACAAATACGGGATTTGCTGGTAAACGCCAAACTAACACATAACAGTTTTCTTTAAAAGTTGAATCAGAACTTTCACTTTGTCTTTCTTTCTCACTAGGCAATTGCAGCTCCTTCCATCGCAAGAAGTTCAAAGCAGAAAAAGAATTTCCCAACAGAGAGGTAGCCATGTTTCTTGCACATGAAAACAAGAAACAAAAACAGTTGCCCCTGAATGTTGTAACTGCATGTATGTAATTTTCAAGAGGCAATTGCATTTTGAAGTTTGAAGCTTTGAATAGCTGTAAGGCAGGGCTTACAGCTCAGCTGTGCATTAGCATTATTTGCATTCTTCTTCTTGAATTATTGAGTTATTTTTGCCTTTTATGCAGTCAAGATAAATAAAGGGTGTTGGAAAGTCTTTAAAATAAACTTTGTTTAAAAAGTCTCTGGAGAAAATGGAAGGTGAAATCTGAGTGGTGCTACTAGGAATTAAATACATGCCTCTGTTTCCATGAGAAATAGCTCTGTCTGTATTGAGGATGTATGGCATAGCTGTCAACTTTTCCCTTTTCTTGTGAGGAATCCTATTCAGAATAAGGGAATTTCCCTTAAAAAAAAGGGGAAACATTGACAGCTATGATGTATGGTTGTATGTGGCTCTGGCCCCTCTTGCTACTGGATTGCGGCCCCCAACAGCTTTCCACCAAAAGGAACCACACCTCTGATTAAATCCTTTAGCTCAGGGGTAGAGAACCATTTCTGACCTCAGGGTCAAATTTCCTTGTGGGGAACCTTCAAGGGACCACATAATATTACAGATATTAGTTGAGAGGGGATATGGCCAAGCAAGAGTCTTGGGCACCAAACAGAGAGCCTTAAAGGCCATATTTGGGGTCCAGGTCTGAGGTTTCCTATCCCTACTTTAGCTCTTCAGGCTAGAAACACATATGAGCTAAAGGCATTGACACCCAATTCTAGCTAAAGTTGTTGATTGCTCTCATGACCAAAGGGCACACTATGATTGCCATGAAATAGGTTTGATCCTGGCAACAGTGGTTTCTTCCTCCCCTTCTGCTACCAACTGAGGTAAATAAAATGTGGCTAGTGGTAATAATTGGTTTGAAAATAAGAGATAGGCTAATAATATAGAAAGTGTAGAAAGGCTTTTCAGTATAGCACTATTAACAAGTAACACTTGACTTTAAAAAATGTATCATGGAACCACCTGCCTCATAGAAGTCATATATTCTATAAGTTTCTATATCTTGTTGTTTTTCCCTTCTTCCCCCTGACCACCTCACAGCTCTTGAAAAATTAGCATCACAAACAATGAAAGCACTTAACAATCTCCTCCCCTGCTATTTAAAAAGATGGGTAGGAGGGGATATAGGCAGTCACCAACACAGGGGAAAGCTTTGCGCTGAAACATTTTTCCACATACAGTTTATAATGAAACAGTGCTGTTTGAGGAACGGAAGTGCAAATAACCACATCAAGACCACATCTACATTCACATTGTGTTATACTGAACTGGGTCCATAAGGTTGCTTTCATAATGTATCTATTGAGCATTCATTTCAATTTGCATAAAGTTTGTGGGGAGGTTAGACAATGTTTTCTATTTATTGAGCATTTGTTCCAATTTGTTTGCAGGGAAGTTTGCATCAAGCAATCTTATCCCATACTTTCCAGTGTCCACTTCTCCTTATCATAAAAAGTCCAATTTTCTTTTTTCTTTTCCCTCTTTTGGCACACAGGGTTGTTTGGCAGGAACACCTACTCAACTTTAATTGCACAATCTGAATTTACTGGTATATGATTGAAAATAGCAACAGTCTGGAAGTGCCAGCACCCTACCTCTCAGTTCTTAAAGCATCAATCCAATCCCCTTGTCTGGAAGGGAGAAGGACTGATTGAAGTTATTTTACCCACCTCCATAACAGATAATCAACACTGTCAAAATTCACAGTGCTGACCATCTGCTGGGCAGAGAGATCCTGGTGCAACATAGTCAATGTACAGCACACTGCTACAAGCAAGGACGTCTTTATTAGGACTCTTATTTTTTGATGTAGAACCATATGCTGTGTTTCATGAAAAAGCCTCCATCTGTAAGCATCTATGTTTCCATTTCATTGGAGTACTGTTCAGAGAGCAATAATTCACCCTGTATTGCTCTATTTCTCTCATCATTTACCCCAATGTGTTTTTTCTTAGATTGATTTTCATTTTGAATAAAAGGCACAAAAGCAATTTTAAAAGAGGGAAAGTTTCTATTTTTACAAAAATAGAAAATATCATATTCAATTTAACACAGCTGCATAAAACCATCAATAATGCCGGCTGTGTATGTATTATAAGCACAGATAGCCTAAGAAAACACTCCAGTTCACATCTGGTCTTGAGGGAAAAAATACTACGAGAATAGCATATAATGTCCTACAGTAACTATCCAAGACACTGTTGAAATACCTCTGTCCCTACTTAGTCAAATATATTTGGTGAAATTGTTACATTTCCACTTTATATTTTCATGTTGGATTCATCAAGATGTATGAACCCTATGCCCTTTGGGTGTATGGACTCTGGGCTCTTTATTAAACTTAATAAAACCTAATGAAATTGGCAGTGATTTGTAGGGGATTGATCCAATATTTTCTGAAGCCCAGCAAAGCCTATAGCTATATACATAGCATGATATCCATTTAACCTGTTGAGTAGCTCTACAGATTCTGTTCCCATTCTGCTGCTAGAAGAATGGGAAAAAGAAAGTTTCTAGGTGTGCTTATAAAATAACAAGAAATATGGAAATGGTCACAGAAGGTCAGTCTCTTTCCATCTCTTTTTTTCTGGCCACGGTCAAAGCATTTATCCAGTTTTCTGCAACCTACTGCCCGCCAGGTATAAACATTCCAGATGATCACTGTCTTGTTTTAAGACACCTTCAATGTGTGTTCTGGTCTCTTGGGTTTTAAGTCCATCTAGTCAGCTAAACTCGCACCCAGGCCACATTTTCAGGTAAACTAATCTTCAACTTTAGCAATAACTTCAGCACAACTCGAATAGCAAGTGACACATCAATGCAGGTGATAAAATATTAGCTGTAGAAGAAGGATTAATAGAAGGCTGAATCTAACAAAGATAAAAGAGAAGGTGTGTACAAAGTGAAAAGATAATGCAAAGTCAAGCCCTTCAAGCTACAACTTGGAGTGGCAGAGTACAAGGCCAAGGGGGTTATTATTTTCTTATTCTGAAGAGAAGAGGTCTAAACACAATTAGATGTAGCAGACAGGCACAACCAACAGATTCATAATATTAGAAAGCTCTGTGGCCTATCAGATCTACAAAGGGAAATTTAAAACAGTTCTAAATGCAGAGACTAGGGGACAATATAATGAAACATACAATGCCTAGCACTGGCAGAATGGTATGTGTTAGCCCATATGCATCTAGTGTGTCAAGCCATCTATGGCATAGATAGCTTGCTACCAGGAGTGGTGGGGCAGAACAGCTGCTGCTTACCAGGACAGGCAGGGAAGGTTGGTGGCATGGTTAGAGCTGTGTGGGCACACCAGCAGAGCCAATCTGATGCTCCCTCCAGTGAACCCACATAGCTACAACCTTGCCACAGCCCTACCCTGCCCTCACATCATTATGGCAAGCAGCATTGTAAGGAGAGCAGTGGCAAAGTTCTGGCTGTGTGGGTGCACGAGTGGAGTATTCCCTGGCTGTGTGCCTGCATAGTCCCAACTGTACCACCATTCTGCCGCATCCACACACCGTTTCAGTAAGTGGTAGTCATACAGCTGTTGGGAGTGCAGCAGTACAGCACCAGCCCTCTGTGCCAGCCACTACCATTGCCAACACTGCACATGTATGAGCAGGCACACACAGAAGTGCATTTAAATGAGACAGCAGTAATACATAGAATGTGCTGCAGTACTGCCTCATCCTTTCCATGCACCAGAGATCACACTGAGCATTTTAGGTAGACTCTGTGAAAGTATTCCTTTATTTGCTGATGGGCTGTATTGCTTCACTCTGTGTTTGAATGCTCCTCCAATTATTTAGTTGGTTAATTAAGCTCCTTCCATATCCAAAACAGGCATGACAGGGAAGAGGGTACTGGGTTAGGTTTTTCCCTGGCATGCTAGTCTTATATGTGTATGAAGTTTTTATGTAGGGAGATCACCCAAACATTAAGACTTTCGCATTTGGAATTTAAAGTGGCAGCACTAAACATATCACATAAGCATGCCAATTGCAAGTCTCAGCTCTCACTCTTAAAGACACCAACATTGTTGAAGGTGCTTCCAGAACAGACCATAACACCCTAGCTACTAGGGAAGTCAGCAAATGTTATATTGTTATATCCAATGGATTGAAACATCTTGCAACACACACAAATAATCTACTTTATAACTCTAGGCTGGAAATCCAGCAGAAGCTAAGCCAAAATCACACTTGTAAGTAACAGAAAGCAGGTGTATGGGAGTTCACCCTTCATAAACTTGACTCATGCTTACATGGAGGGGATTGGGATTTGAAGGACCAGGTGTGCAGCATGGGAGTCATTTTGGACTCACAGCTGTCAATGGAGGCGCAGGTCAATTCTGTGTCCAGGGCAGCTGTCTACCAGCTCCATCTAGTACGCAGGCTGAGACCCTACCTGCCCACGGACTGCCTCACCAGAGTGCATGCTCTAGTTATCTCCCACTTGGACTACTGCAATGCGATCTACGTGGGGATACCTTTGAAGGTGACCCAGAAACTACAACTAATCCAGAATGTGGCAGCTAGACTGGTGCCTGGGAGTGGCCACTGAGACCATATAAAACCGGTCCTGAAAGACCTACATTGGCTCCCAGTACGTTTCCGACAATTCAAAGTGTTGGTGCTGACCTTTAAAGCCCTAAATGGCCTCGGCCCAGCATACCTGAAGGAACTGCTCCACCCCCATTGTTCTGCCTGGACACGGAGGTCCAGCTCCGAGGGCCTTCTGGCGGTTCCCTCACTGCGAGATGTGCAGTTACAGGGAACCAGGCAGAGGGCCTTCTCAGTGGGGGCGCCCGCCCTGTGGAACACCCTCCCATCAGATGTCTAGGAAAGAAACAACTAATTTACTTTTAAAAGACATCTGAAGGCAGCCCTGTTTAGGGAAGTTTTTAATGTTTAATGTTTTATTCTGTTTTTAATCTGTTGGGAGTCTCCCAGAGTGGCTGGGGAAACCCAGTCGGATGGGCCGGAGTATAAATAAAATTATTATTATTATTATTGCAGAGGCAGCTATCTTTGCAGCATGGATGTATACCCCTTTAGCAGGTATGGCTAGAAAAATGGTTAAGGTACTATCATGACACAGGCAGAAATCTGACATTTGGAAAATGCAGCACAAGATTAAATCCAAATGTAGAATTTGAAGTCCACCTCATAATAGTGACCAACACTCTAGCAGTGAACAAACCAAGTCATAAAGCAAGAGGACAGAGGATAACAAAAGTCCCGTCCACCCCATGTCACACTAAATTTTAAGCAGTGGGAAAGAACTGCATGCTGGGATACCACTCCAAATGTCATCATGTGAGCAGTGATGGTGTGATAATGAAAACTGTGGGGAAATTACAGCACAAAACTCCCACAATTTTATGAGTTAATGGGGCTGCAAGTGGATTTTTTTCTGGAAATAACCAACATGGAAATGAGTACTAAACTTCCACTAGATTTCTAGAAGTGGCTGTTATGTCCTGTGAAAGATCACATAAGATACAAAAAAATTAATAGGTAAGGAAACATCAGGAAGACAGGATAAAGTGCTGTCTGAATGCAGCCTGGATCAATGTTTTCATTGAACTATCCACCTGTAGAGAAGAAATCCACCCAAAGTGGAATTTTCTGGTCTGTGTTAGAAAGAATTGTTAGAAATTCCTAAGCATTGACACCAAATGCAACTGCCTCCTTATCAGTCCTTCAAGGCCAGTGTAGTGAGAACCAGTTAATGAGGACCTGTGATGGAAGGGGGTGTTTGCTCGTTCAAGGTGGGAGAGGTCTTGATGTCTCGAAGGTTCCTTTAATCAAGCATCATGATTGGTTACATCAAGTCATGGGATGCCATTTCCTCAAAGTCTGTGCATATGGATTATGTCTCTGCACATCCCAATTAACGCTAAAATTAGACCAAGTCACTGCATATTTTCAGTTTCAAATCATGCCCACTGTATACTCTCTTTTCCATATGGGGCATGGAATGCAGATGGAATTCAGTGAACAATTCCAAATCTAACTACTGTTGCCTTATTATTGCAGGTTGCCCAAAATAGATACAAAGGAAATATTAATTTTATCAAGAGTACTCAAATTGATTTCCCTCCTCCAATTGGTCTCTTTTGCACAACTTGTGTCAAACTTTGAAAATAAAATGCTCAGATCCTGCAAAGTTTCCCCCCTCCGTTTTACTCAGTTTTCCAAGAAAAGTGCCTGAGCAAATATGCTATTTTAGTAAGAGTTTAAAAGGCCATTATGGTCAGAAAAATGACTGTGTAAAAATGGCACCTTTTTACTTCACCACTCTATTCACTGCAAGTATTCTGAGTCATGTCTGCTTATTTTAGTGCTCAAAATAGGTCTTTATTACTTTTCATTCCTTTTTAGCCCTGCAGTACCAAAACAGGAGAGAGCGAGAGCTGGATGGACTCCATTCAGTTGAATGCATCATCAAGAGACTTGTTAGCTAAGTTGCTGTTGCAAAATCTTTACTCCCGGTGATGTTGCATGAGCCAAGAAGCACACAACTCGGCATTCGATTCCCAGTTTGCATTTGCAAGGCAGCTAACTAAATAAATCACCCTTTTATGAGAGAGAGCTGGACAAAAAATTTATTACAGGGAAATCACTGAGAGACACCTACTCCATGTCTCACACCTCAGAAAGCAGGATATATTCTTTGCATTTCTGTTATCTTTTAGGTCTCACTTTATTAATTTGGTCTCCCCCCCCTCCTCTGTACCTAAAGCTATCTGTACCTATATCCATACATATAATAGTTAGTTTCTATTTGATATAGTTTGCCAACAAAGGTCCGTATAGTTAAAGCCATGGTTTTCCCAGTAGTGATGTATGGAAGTGAGAGCTGGACCATAAGGAAGGCTGATCGCCGAAGAATTGATGCTTTTGAATTATGGTGCTGGAGAAGACTCTTGAGAGTCCCATGGACTGCAAGAAGATCAAACGCATCCATTCTTAAGGAAATCAGCCCTGAGTGCTCACTGGAAGGACAGATCGTGAAGCTGAGGCTCCAGTACTTTGGCCACCTCATGAGAAGAGAAGACTCCCTGGAGAAGACACTGATGCTGGGAAAGATGGAGGGCACAAGGAGAAGGAGACAACAGAGGACGAGATGGTTGGACAGTGTTTTCGAGGTTACCAGCATGAGTTTGACCAAACTGCGGGAGGTAGTGGAGGACAGAGGTGCCTGGCTGCTCTGGTCCATGGGGTCATGAAGAGTCGGACACGACTAAACGACTAAACAACAACAACAAAAAATTTGATATAGTTACATCTGCAAGGCAGTATAACATCAATATTAAAAATATGTGTAAAAGCTAAATAAAACAATATAATCAGCAGCAGTAGAACAAGTGGACCTGAATAAGGCCACAAAGTCATCTGCTATTACAAATTCTCTGCAAAATAGCAGAATTTTACATACAGTGGTATGCAACTAAGCTTTATTCAAAGCAGACAAACTGAAATGAATGAACATGACTATGCTAGATCCATTAATTTTAAAAGGTCTACTCTGAGTAAAACTTAGCTGAATACCACCATACACAGACACACACACTTTCGTCAACCTCATAATTTTCATGAAGTGGGCTTTTGCCTTCAAAAACTTGTGTTGTAATAAACTACTTAGAATAGATCATCCAAGTTGAACTTATGGCATGTTGGCTGTGCTTCCTGCATAAGTGTGCCTATTTCTCTCTTTTTTTTACTAAAATAGGGCTGTTTTTCCCCATAATTTTTGCCTACTATTGTTCTTCATTTTCCCAGTGGTAGCATAGTAAAACTATATTGGCCACATAAGCAACTGGCTCAGTGGTGTTTGAAACATACAAAATGGCAGGTGAATGATGCACAGTTATTTATCAATCATAGTACTGGCCCATCACTTAACCCACTGTGGTATTTCACAAGATATATTTCAGAAAGGTCTGAATGGTAGCAATGTACTATGCATACTGCCTCTACTGAAAAATTAAATGCATTTGCTGCATTAGATAAAATGATAAGTCTCTAAATACTTCAAAATAAAAACTAGTATTACTAAGCAATAGCTGCTAGTGTATATTGTGTATATATAGTCAAATCACTGCAATTTCCATTTTATTTGCCAATGCTGGTTAAGAAAGGAACATGGGCTCTGCTGAGGGGACACTCAGCTGGTGCACAAGACTAAATGACCACATCATGGTCATGGACAACATCACTGTATTTATTTCCTTACGTGAGGAAAATGCTCCACAGAATCTCATAGTGAAGACCTATACTGAAGATACAACATTGTGGGCAGGATTCCTGTAGCGCAGGCAGTTGAACTAGATAACCCTTGGGATCACTTTCAGCAGTGCAATGCTATCATTTTATGAAACGAGGACCTGTTACACAGGACACCTTGCATTCAAATGCACATCGCTATGTGAATATCCAGGTTCACATCCAAATCCAGCCTGCAGTTTCAATCTAGCAAGGGAATCCCAAGCTTGGAAGCTACTTCTGCTACTTTGTCCCTTGCTGAAGAAAGACAGGATGAATGTGCATAAAAGAGCTATTGCCTTCATTAAAAACAACAACATTGTAGTGGTTCTCCTTTATCTGATTTTGGACTCAAGAATTAAGTTTTTTGAACCAACCATATGAAACCCTGAAACCCTGAAAAATAGAGGCACAGCTCTGACCACAGTCTGGGTCTGTGCACAGTGCAGTCCCACCACACTTGTGGAAAACAGTGTACCCACAACATTTGCCACAATCCATACCTGTCCTATTTCTACCCTGTCGTTTCTTGGGAAATACTGTATTTTGATGCATTTCCCCCCAAAACATCATCAATCTGATTTGAGAAAAGGAATGATGTAGCTATGTTTTAAGCCAATTAAGCCAATGCACACACAGCCACAAATAAGAAATAAGCCCTTTTAAGAAAGCATGTCATTATTTTAAGTTCAGTTGCTTCGGATTTTGAAACTGCTCTGTACATTGTAATGAAACACATTTGTTTATACCCAATGCTGCACCAGTGGTTTTTGCTGATGCAATGGATCTTCCAGTTTCTCTTTCCCCTCCCCTCCCCTCCCCTCCCCACAGACACACATTTTATTCTGTGAACCACCCTGAGACCTCAAGGTATAGGGCGGTATATAAATTCAATAAATAACAACAACAACAACAACAACAACATACACTCACTCCACTCACTCTGCTCAACTCTCAAGAACTGATTTTGAGGGCATAGGGGGACTGATTTTGAGGGCATAGGGGGACTGGATGGAATAGAACAGGAAGACGTTTGATTGGGTGCTTGGAAATTCCAGCATTTGATACAGCCCTTTAGGTCACAAGACCTGACCAGTACATATGCAGCACCCTACAATCCTGAATAACATTGGTACCTATAGAGAACTGTTCCACTCATAAACCTTTAAACCAACAATTTGTATCTATTACAAATTCAACAAAAGTGCCTTATAAGTTGCTATTTCATAAAGATCAGGACAGGAAATTCTTGACAGTAGCACCACAGCTTCACTCCAACTGTCCATTGCTGTCCTTCAAGCATTGCAGACCTTCCAAAGATTATTCTATTCAAGCAAGCCATGGGTTGCAGCTATCTATTTTCAGGAACACTTAAAAGAAACTAATAAATATTCAGTAGATGTGTTTCCCATCTCCCCAAAACTAATAATAATAATAATAATACAATCCTTGTCATTTTTCTGAAGGGTCTAAACATCTGATCTAGTTTGACCAAGATTTTCTGCTATCAAACCCATGTTCAGGCTCTGCCCTACAAGGTTTTGTCTTTGTTCTGTCCCCAGTTCCACCTAGTATTTTTGAAAGAAAATTCTGGCAACTCTTTTAAATAGTTTTAAATGTAACTGTTGTTTATTTTATAATATTCTGGAAACTGCTCTGGGATCACTATAAGGGCAGGTCTACAAATATAATTAATAATAGATGTGGAGCAGAGCATCTAAAAGTGTTGGGGCAGACTGAAAGATATGTGGCTGATCAAGCCTACAAGTGCTTGATTAATCATAAGCCTGACCTGAAGGAGCCAGTTCTAAATTGCAGGCATTCAAAATGTTATTGAAATGTCTGGGGGTTTATCACCTGCATCAGTGTTCCATGGTTTGTCTTTCAGCAGTTTGCTTAGCAATGCAATTCTATGTATACTTGCTCAGAAGAAGGTCCTGCTGGGTTCAATGGGGCTCACTCCCTATTAAATGCATTTTGGATGGCAGTCTTTAGTTGTAGTGCTCAAACTGTAAGTACACAAGTAATGTACAGGTGGAATAATTTCCTTACACAAAGAGTATCTCATAAATCTGAAGGAACCCACTTATATGCATCATATAAAATAAAGAGTTCAGTTTTGTACAACAGAACTAGCAAGGCTGCTACCCTAGAAGCCATTTTTTAAAAGTGTGTTGGAGTTTGTCACCACCCCTCAGTCCACCCCACCCCTACAACCCCCCACAACAGTTCCTTGGCCTGTGACAAAGGACACTTCTGAAATTCCCTGAGTTTTCAGGACCAGCTTGTCAGGTGCCACTGGGGGAGGAGGGTGTGCTGTCAGAAAGAACAAACTCAAAAGCCCTGTTGTGAATGCAGAGCTCGCTGCCTGGTGCTCTGGATCGGGGCCATAAGCTTGAGGGATTTTCTTCTTCTTGGAATCAAGTTATGCTGAGAAAGAGATCTATCTGATACAAGCAGAATTCAAATGCAACATATTTCCAGTAACAAATCTCCACTTAAAAAAAGAAGAAGAAAAACACCGACACAGAAAATGTGGTAATAATATAAGGTTGGGGTTTTTTTGGTTTTGATTTTTTTTGAGGGGGACCCTTTAGGGCACAATCCCAAACAGAGGAAATTCCACTGAAATTAATTGGGGGGGGGGGTTTGCCTTCATTCAGATATGGTATGGGGCCCAAACCTTTGGCAAAGTCGCTCATGTTTATTCTAGATCAAGTATCCTTTTAGTTCTCCAGTCAATGTGAAAAATGCCAGACCCAAGGGGATATTTTATTTTATTTTTCATTATAAGTACACATTTGTGACAATTGGCTCTCAGAGCAAACTTGAGTCCAGAGATGAAAACACCCCCTGGCTTTCATTGTTAAATTAGTATTTCTTGTATTCAATCAAACTTTCCAGATTATACACGTACATACCACTATAAAAGTATAAATAGAAGAAGTTAAAATGCAGCTTACAACAAATACATCCAGAACACCCTATTTAGATATATACCCTTTCATTTCCCCACCCCCACCCAATTCCCTACTTTTTAACTTGCATGTATATTTAGCCAAGTAATTTTAGGCTGCCAACACTGTACCTACAATAGTCTTACTATGCTACCAGTAACATATTAAATTTTGTTCTATTCTGCCTTTTCACAGAATGCCAAATGAAATATGAGTTCATGGGCAGCATACAAAGAGAACTTCTAGGGAGTTTTTGATGTGCATCACTGAATGCTCTGCCTTTCTTAGGTGTCTAGGATTGGAGCTACAGTAAGATAGGGTCACCAGAGTGGCTCTGCACCCAGTATAATTTCCTTGATATAAAGGTAAACCACAGAATAAATTATCATAGAATTAAAGCATTGCTGAATGAACTCCCAAGTTAGGGGCAAATATCTTTATACTACATGGTAGGAATATCCTGCCGGTGTTTATTTTATGAACGCGGAAATCTCTTTGAATTAAGCAGATGTGAAGAATTCCATAAACTGCATGGTAAAAAAATCTACACTGTAGAACTAAACCATTGAAGTCAATGAGGCATATACTAAAGGATTAGGAGTAAGCTGGATTTGGCCTATTGTGTCCAATATTGAAGATAATGCCATATATGCAATTTCCAAAAAAGAAAGCCACATGAATGTCCAGACTGCTGCATGGTCAAGGTTTCTGTCCGTTAACTTAGACCTACTGCTACTTAGATTCAAGAGGGTTGGAGGTGCTGCTCTACAGTTTGAGGATCACAATATGATGGAGCAAGGTTCATCTTAATCTGCATTTATTCTTCATTATTAGGGAATTGTGCATATATGCTTATATGAAAGCATTTCTGAAAGATGATCAGTAACCATTAATTTTGACATGCAAATAACAAAAAAGAGATCAACAGCGCCGACTAAAATACCCTTTTTTTCCTTCATACTGATGAAGCAAAATTTATTTGATGAAAACTTTCAGCAACAAATGTGCTTCTGCTGCTGCTGTCAGATTTGTGGCAGCATGAATAACTTTCCCCAGTTGCTGCTGGATGGTAGCTACTATTATTTTCCAAGATCGAAGCTGGCAGCCAGCAGCTACCACTAAGAAGAGCTATTGCTGCCATTGCCTGTAAGACATTTTGTCCCCCTTAAAAACTTCTGAGATGTCTTCCCCCCCCCCTCCCTTTGCATTCCATGACCAGGACAACAAAATCAGGGTGGAGGGTGGGCGTGCACTCAGCAAAACTCTAGTTTTCTTTTGCATTTTGGGAGTATAGTTTTTAAAAGTAGGGTTAGCATCATAGCTGTTGACTGGTCAATTGAAAATACTGGACAACCGTCAAATACTGTAGAACTTGCAAGAATGCTACTGTGTAGAATCTACACCATAGGTGGAAACTAACTTCCATGATGGTAACTATCCTTTAGTAAAGGCAGGGATGAAGGCAGCTTATACCCAAGCCCTGCTACAACAAGGTGCAAAGTTAGAAGCACAGAAACGTTTCTTCCATTGCCTAAATAAGGGATGGGAGAGCTGTGGATTTGCAGTTGTTGGTGGTCTACAGCGCCCATCATCATCCCTGAACATTGGCCCCAGAAGTTGGAATCTAACAACATATGGAGGGAGGCACAAGTTCCCCCTATCCCTGGGCTACCTGAAAGGCATCTCCAGAAAGGAACACAAAAAGTCACCATTGGCAAACATCACTGTCTAATGAACAAAATTTCAGACCCAGACTAGAAAGACCAAGTTATAAACCTCAATTAGCCACAAAACTCATTAGGTGAAATTGGACGAGTCACAAACTCTCAGCCAAATAACCCTCACAGGATCATTGTGGGGTGGATGATGTATGCCACCCTGAGGGAGTTGCAGGAAGAGCAGAATAAATTTATAATAAATAATTAATTTCAACTTTTTCAAATTAATGTAACAGTGGTAGCTATCTAATTTGCTTTCTGTAATCTATGCATGTAGAAAACCTGCTGATTATTTTCTTTGTAACTCTAATAACACAAATGCATGACCATTATTTCACCAGATTTGACCAAGTGATAAAATCTTTATTGACTGCTCAAGTGCAAAACCCTATTTTAAATTTTAAAAATTAATTATAGCTTTTGTCGACTGCCTCATCTACTATATATTTTCCAGATTTCTAATTCAAACCAGTTAGGCTACAAATGTAGATTACTTGAAAAATGAGGTGCTACCAATAGGTTATTTATATATAAACACTTCCACAGAAAGAGAATAATCTCAGTCAACTCTATTAATGATGTAAACATATTGCATTTCTTTTCAGGATGCATTCAGAATCTCAACAAATTTAGGCTGCAATCCGAAACCAGTTTACCCAAGAGTAAGTCCCATTGATTTTAGTAGGACTTACTTCTAAACAGACATGCTTAGGTTTGGGTTGTAAGACTGCAATCCTATACTTACTTCTGGGTAGACATGTACAACAGGATATATATATAGGACTCTGCTGTGAGTATTACTTTTTATCAGTTAAAATACAGTACTACAGTAGAAAACAACAACACTTTAACTGTGGCAACAGTTTCAATTGATTGGTAAAGGATATGCACAGATTTCATAGAACAATGTCATAAGCACGATCGTAGGAGATCACTCTGATTAAAATCAAGCTAATAAGAAGCAAAGTTTGAATGTGCATTTGTTTATTAATTAATCATACTGATTAATTTTTCCCACTGCTAAGATAAAGTAACATATTTCCAACAACAATATTAATGGCAATATTAATGTGCCTATGTGTATTTTGCTTTTATAACATGTCACTGCTATGCAGTTATATTTAACCATCAAAAAAATTAAACACAAACTCTGCTCAAAGTGTTTCAACACAGGAAAGAACTGAAATCCTGCTAAAGATATATAAAGAAATATATTAAGGTCCAAAGTGATTAAGCAAGACAGCAAAAAATAACAAAACTGAGTACCTTGCAAAACAGCAAAATCCTCAGATTAAAAGCTAATTACATATAAAACTAACCATGACAGATCATTCATACAGTTCTTGCAGTACTATGGGATTTGTTTGACTTTGGGGAGCATATTTGACAAAGTAGAAGAGCTATACAATGTTGTAATCTATGAAATACTATTTGAACTTTTCCCCCATTCAATGAATCCTTCTTAAGTATATCTTCCCACACTGAGTTTAAATAAATTGACCCAAACAATGCTAGCTTGCTGCCCATTACGACAATAAAAGAATTGTCATGTTTTAAAGTATTAGCTAGTTAGTAACAGCTATATTCATTTCTTTTAAACTGTCCTTCTTTAAATGCACAAAGATGTCCCCAAAAAAATCTTTGTATCATGTCGTGCCAATGATAAGATGGATTTTATTTCTAAAGCAAAACATAAATGCACCTAAGTTAATAACAGTATATTCACAAGCCAGGTAAAAACATCTTAATGGAGTTTAGGGTTGGTTCTTTATCTGAACTCAAAGCGCTCTTTGTCTGTTGCTTCAAACAAACCATAGATGTGTGCTTATAGGGTTAAAACTCAGGAATGTGACAGTTCTCCATGTGCAGTCTATAGACCTAACTGTTCCACTTTCCCTGGTGGGGCTCCAAACTACATGAAAACAATGCAGCACACAAACTACTATTCCGACACTGAAGGTTTTGTTAACTCCACAGAATGCTATTTAAACCAGAATTGTTTTTGGATTTTTTTGGTGTTTTTTTTTTTTCATTTTAAACGCAGCCATTACAGTACTTGGGGTTTCTAGTGAATACAATCATGAATAGAGAGAAGCCTTTGCTTATTTTACCACATACTGAGATCATCTGATAAAATGATTTATATTTACTTGACAATCACCTGATCACAGAAATTAATTTCCTGTATCTGAGTGTGCCATTTGTGAAACCAAATGTGAGCCTTTTACCAAACTCAGATCTGACCCTTATTCATTATATTACTTCAAACACTTAAATGCTGGAGAACAAAACTAAGAGTCTTTATACCTTGGGCAGGGAGTCGTGCAGATTTAAAAAGGAACCATTGTATCAGTTAATTGAATGATGTCTTGTAGTTACCTACAAAGTGTGTGTGCATGTATGCGTTTATGTACACTATGAGAGATGCAGAAAGGGAATAAGAATGGTGGTGGGTCTGAAATGAAATAACTGAAATGAATGAATTTAAATGTAACTGATTAATTTTACTCATTCAGACCTAAGTGACAAAAGATCCTGACTGAATAGTTTCAAATGCAGCAACCGTTCTGAAAATAAAATTAGCAAAATGAAGAACTGAAAAAAAATTAAAATACTGTTTTAAGAACTAAGGCAAGTAAATGTACGCATCCACAAAATCATACAGCATTCTCCACTTAAGCATCAAATAAACTTTTAAGAATTGGTTTAAAAGAAGGTAGAGCCAAGTCAAGAAAAAAAATTTATGGCTGAGGGAAAAGGGGGTGAGGTTGGGGCACAGAGGGAACTAATAAGAAAAACCAGGTAGTAACTTCAAAAGTGCAGGATGTTCTTTAGCACTTCACATGTGGCAAAATGAATGTATAAACTGTGTGTTTTTCACAGCTGCCTTGGATGTTGCCCAAACATGTGTACAGTGCCTTTTGGCTTAACTACATTCAGATGAATTTTTAAAAGAAAAGTATGACTTCTGCAGGTAATT
Organism: Podarcis muralis; assembly: GCF_964188315.1. NCBI lineage: Eukaryota > Metazoa > Chordata > Lepidosauria > Squamata > Lacertidae > Podarcis > Podarcis muralis. The sequence goes on from NC_135658.1 coordinate 55,311,674, forward strand.
TTTAAGAAGTACTTCAGTAAGTGGCACTAGCAAGAGAGAAAGGGCAGAGGAGGAGGTATGGTTAAAAAAAGTGTGGTCATGCTTAATCTTGTCCTCCAGAAGAAGAGCACAAGCCATCCAAGTATGGTACTCAGAGGCAGCTAGCAAGTGCTTTTAGGATTCAGCACAGGAGCACACACAAAAAGGATTGTCTCCCTTCTACACTTCTTGAGCTGTGGGACCACCAGCACCTTCTGCCAGATCACAATGCTTCCCCTGTCCTGTTCTTTCCTTCTCTTGCCCCAGAACCTGCCTCTTCCCTTCGGGTCCTGCAGCTAGGGCAAGAGCTACACACACACAAATGCATCCTGAAAGATGCCTTGCTATATTCGGATTTCAGTATCCCGGAAAATCTCTGAAGGCCAAAAGCAGGTCCCTACACTGCATTGGGGCTGAGCTCCTTTCAGATGCATCTGAGGAAGGGGATTGCAGGACACAACCCCATTCAGAACCGTGCTGGGACTTTAAGAAGCCACAAAACTGCCCTGGTTTCTTTTCAGTGCTAACACAGTCTGTGAAGAAATAAGACGAATCCGTGGTACCTCTGAGCATGTGCAGAGCTCCTCTCCCTTTCCCCCTCCTCAAATAAAGACAAACCCTCCGACTCATCGGGGAAGGTCCAAGCAGGAACCCAGCCAGACAAAAATCGTAGAGTCGGAAGGGACCACGAGGGTCATCTGCCTGCAATGCAGGAATCCCTTTTGCTCAACGTGGGGCTCGAACCCGCGACCCCGAGATTCAGAGTCTCACGCTCTACCGGCTCCCTTCTCCGCGCCTCGAAGACAGTCGCCGCCGTCGAAGCGCTCCAGCCACCTGGGCGCTGCGAGACTGGACCAGGGCTGCAGGGCGTCCGAGGTGCCCGCCGAGCTTCTTCCTTCCCCCCCATTGCGGAGCCGAGGAAGCGCGCCCAGAAGTTGCCCGCCGAGCGCAGCCACCCTCACCCAACGCCCCCCCCCCCGCCCTCACACTTCGCTTTGCCGCCCAGACAGAGAGCCTCGCGCAGGCGCCCGCTCCTTCCCTCCCTCTCTCCCGCCACCTACCTACGGCCCCTCGCTCGCTCCCCACACGGGAAAGCACTTACCTCCCGCCCTGAAGCGGAGGGAGCGCGCCCGCAGCAACAGCGTCCGGCACCGGGAGTGGCGGGAAAGAAAGGCTGACGGAGGAGTTGGGGAAGTCCCGTCCCCGTCCCCCCCCCCCCCCCGCTCACACGACGTCTTCCCCCCCCACCACCACTCCGCCCGACTCGCGTCAGGGCTCAGCCCCGTGTGGCGGCTCCGGCCTTCGAGAGCAGCCGGCAGCCTCCAATTATGGCACGGCGAGCGTCCCACCCCCCCTCCCCACCCCGCGGTCCGACTGCTCCCCTCAGCGAGGGCGGCCCGTCAGGCCTCCTGAGGCAGAAGCGGCAGAAGCGAGCGCGCCACACGCGCGAGGCGGCGGCGCCTGTGTTGACTTAGCGTAGGCTGCGCGAGCCGGCGGCTCCCTCCCCATCCACGGGACTCGGGCCATGGGCTCCGGTGGGAGGCGGCTTGCTGCGCGCCCGCCAGCGGCGAGGGGCTCTCGGTCCCCCACCATTCCTGTGGTGTGGTGAGAGGGGAAGGGGGTCCTTGGCTCGCACGTGGGAGCGGAGGCGGCTGAGGGAAGAGCGCGCTCGGCGCAGGGCGCCGCCGGGAGAAGGTGCCCAGTGGCCCCGTTCGCCTTAGGCCGTCCATGCCGGGAAGATCGCTTCAGAAACAAAGCCCGCACCCTCTCAGAGATCGCTCCATAGTCAACCACCCGAGGTTATCGATTTTAAAGCTCCTTCGGTGGGAAGGACGGACCGAAGTGACTGGAAGATGGAGAGGCGAGCGGGGAAAGCTCCAACTTTTCAAGAGTTTGAAGAACTTTCTCCCTGCCTAGCCACGGACCTAGGTTTTTTTTTTATTTTATTTTTTGCTACAGAGCTCTGGGCAGGAGCTGTATAGGTTTTAAATATTCTAGGCTAAAGATGCCCGGACACCGTTTGGTGCAGAGCGATGCTCCCTTCAAGAGGGAGCGAGAGCTCTTGGGGTTTACTTCTGAGTAAAGGTGCTCAGGAAGATCCAGCTGGAGCAGGGCTTTCAAACACCACCCGGCCGGATCCTAGACAGAAAACGCCTCCGCAGCGACGACCTGAGGTTCAGAAAAGAGCTCAGCGTGGGTTCAAGGCAGGCTAGGGAAACGCAGCGCGCCGAGAAAGCTCGAGTTGTAAACAACCAAGTGCGCCAATCGTGCCCTGTGAGAACGTCTGGGATCGGTCCGATTTTAACCACCACCACTCCCAGATCAGCTCCAGTACTAGGGAAAGAACAGCCCTGCAGGCTGCGATCTTACCGTGATGCCTCTTCTCCCACGATCGTTGCCATCGCATTTCCCTTCTCGGGACCGTTTTCGTCACCAAACCCCATTCATGTGCTGCTGCTCCTGGGCTGAAGCCCTGAAAGCTACCTTCCTTCTTTTCTTTTTTTTTTCTCCCCCTCCTTCTGCTCTCAATCCCAGCTACGAATCCCAGCTGACAGTCCAGGCAGACGCGAGGGCGAGCAGGCAAAGAAGAAACTCGAGTACTCTCTTAATTAAAAAACGAGCGGCTAAAAGTGTCTTGGGCTCTCTTAAAAAATAAAATAAAAATAAAAAAGCAGAGTTACATAATGTATTAATTGGTTGCTATTAACGCACTTTTATTGAGCATAGCACACAGAAGTCTGATTGTGAGCGAGGAGTGTTTTCAATGAAAGTGGAGTTATTTTAGCTGCAGACATGTTTACATTTCTGTGGTTTAGTCTATAACTTTCTCTTTTTCTTGCTTCAGAATTCTGCTCCATGAAGCAAAGCCCTTAGCTCCCAGACATTCCAAAAAGTCTGCCAAAATAACAGAAAAAAGAGAGATTTTCTTTTTTAAAAAAAATAAAAAATAAAAAGCAGGCACACATAGACCCCCAAGTCTGGGTCAGGCAGAGGGCTGTATACCCCCTCCCCACTCTCTCTAGTTCAAAAGCCTTCAGGGCTCCATTTCCTGTTTTTAAAGGGGTGGGGGGATTAAGTGCCTCTACAAGTAGTGATTTTTAGGCACTCCCTAGAACAGATCTAATTCTGAGTAATTCTGCCTATACCAATTGACAGTATTACTTTCTGGCAACAGCCTTGTCTCACAAAGGACAAAAACCACATGAACGATCTCAAGTTTGCCCCAATATAGCTTCCTCATATATGCTAGCTATTTACTGTGCACCAGAGTTGATCTGAAGCACCTGTAATGTGCAATGTGCACCAGCAACATCTGGAAGATCAATTTAGAGTGCTGCTACGGTGCTGAAACATGCAAGGATTGGAATAAGAGCAAATTTCTCCCCATTGATTTTCCATACTTCGAAAGGCTGTGTGTGGGGATCCTGTATATATTATATTATAGCAGGTCACCAGTGTACACAGCTTGTCTGGCCCTTGTCATCTTCTTTATGCACTAGCATTTCTAAAAGCAGGATTTATAATTTTTCACACATTTTTTTCAATCTAATAGGATAAGTTCACTAGATGAGCTCAAGTTTATATGTGACATAGAAAGAGCAGGTGTTTGACACTCAATAATGACATCCTTCAAATACCTCCTCCCAGACAGCTTTCCTTAAAGCCAAATCAAGTTGCCCTAGAAGGTTCTATATGGATATTTTGTGGATGGCGTAGCAATACACTGAGGTGCTCAAATATGAAGGCAATGCAAGCCTAAATGGCACCAAGTAGAAATCAGCCTGCACTGCAGGCTAGATGATTGTCCTGACAATCATAATAATCAGTGTGTTATATATTCATTTGTTTGTTTGTTTTTATAAAAAAAGAATAAGACCCTGTTAGGTCCAAGCCCTCACAAAGCAGCTTCAACCACATAAAACCACAATGTAAACCAACCACCAAAAACAGAAAATGCAACATATTTTAAAAATACATTTATTTGGCTCTTATGTCTTGCCTTTCCATTATAAAATAACAACATCTAAAAAATGCGAACAAACAATGACTGTGATCATCTTTCTTGGGCATAAGCTCTGTTGAGCTCAATGATGAATAAGCATACATGCTATCATGTATACACTGTATAAGATTATGTTGTAAAACAATCCCATTTTCCTTAAGCCAAGTAAAGTGCCAAATGTTTCTAATGGGTAGTCTACTGAAGACTTATTAGTGCAGTAGGCTGAGAATGGCCACTGTCACATCAGCAAAATATGGTTCTGGGAGGTGGAAATGGTTTTCTGAATAATGTCCTTTCTGATTTCAGATTTAGGTCTGTGTGTGTACGTCAGGGGTCAGCAAACTTTTTCAACCGGGGGCCGGTCCACTGTCCCTCAGACCTTGTGGGGGGAGGCACTATATTTTGAGGGGGGGAAATGAACAAATTCCTATGCCCCACAAATAACCCAGAGATGCATTTTAAATAAAAAGACACATTCTACTCATGTAAAAACACGCTGATTCTCGAACCGTCCGCGGGCTGGATTGAGAAGGCGATTGGGCTGGATCTGGCCCCCGGGCCTTAGTTTGCCTACCCATGGTGTACGTGCATATGGAGAGAGAGAGAGAAACTAACCTCTTTGTACTGTGTTGAATGCAGAAAGGCACTGCTGACAGATGATAGTATAAATCATGTTGGAAGGTGAGCAGGTGAATGAACCCTCGATGTAATGGCTAATTTGGTGCTACCTGAGTGGGGTCAGAGTCGGCACCTGGATTCATCACAGGATCTGGTCCCTGTGCTTGTGTCTTTGTTGGGTGGCTTGCTGTTGCTTGTGAGTAACTATTCTAGATTAGGGGGCCCTAATCTAGTTACAGTGAGCCTGTATTGGCAAGGGAGACATCGCACCTCTGACGGCCATGGGTTTAACTGTCCTGATGTAGGGGGTCTTGCCAGCTTAAGTTTAGGCCAGGGGTCACCAGCTTAAGTTTAGACTGGGGGTCACCAGCATAGTGCCCAGAGGCTTTTCCTGGTGCCCACACAGTCCCCTCCTCTGGTGAAATTAGACTGGTGTGTGATGTCCACAATAGTTTCTCCAGTTTGCAAATGCATTCACAGGCCCCAAAAGGTTGTGGCGGCAATCGATGAATCTCATACTCCAACATACAATAGATTAAACTTCCAAATGGCACCTTGCTGATGCAGAGTAGTTAAGCAGTCTCAGAGGCAGCTGTTCCGTAGAAAGAGAAAGATCACACTTACTGCTTGTGAAGGTCATATATTATATATTTTTTCTATATGTCAATCTAATCAACAGCTATGGTTATTCTTTCTGGACAAAGATTCAAGGTAAGTAGAAAATTATCATATACTTTCAGGCTTTTCCCTGCTTTCTGTCAATAAAATTGTTTTTGGGGTGTCCGCTTTATATTAGATTTATGGTTTATGTAGATTAAAGTATATTAGTGTATGTAATCATTCTCAACTACCTTATATAAAACAGAATCTATCACTTCCTCCCTAGTGTGCACTTACCATGGTGAGCCCATGCTACTTATTCATATTGAACTTGCCCGTAAGCAATAAAATCAGTGCACAAAATATCCACCCCAAGAACTCATAGAATGAGAAACAGGAGCTCCCACCCTGCCCCCACCCTCTTCATAATAGAATCAATGCTCTATTTAACGCAGTGAATTGTTTCAAATTTCAGTCCTCATGCCCTCATTGAACAGCCGCTTCATCTTTGAAATATCCAAAATTCTGAAATTTACAAGGCCTTTTAAAAAAAACTATAAATGAAGCAATTAAACCTCCAGATTGGAGGATGTAAACCTTTAAAGGCCTCTTTATAGAATTTCAAAAGAAAGAGGGGGTTATATTTAGCAGGTGTGGCAGCCCACGCAAGACATTTCATTGAGAGAGAGCCTGACATTATCCAGTAACAAATACTTAAATTAATATAAAACATCTTCTGGAGAGACCTTTTTCCTTCCTTCCTTCCTTCCTTTTTTTAATAAATGCTGGGTGATCATAACCCTTTAGGTGAAATCCTTATGCACGCGCGTGCGCGCACACACACGCACACACACACACACACACACGGCACTATACTCAATTACTTTAAAATCCCCTTGACTTCTTGCAGGGTCAGAATTTCACCCCTTGCAGTTCCCTCAAATGAGAAAAGCACAGTCACACATACACACAAATCAAAAGACCTTTATAAAAAGGAAATCTAATTCAAAGTGACTTCAGGAGAGTAAGGAAGATGAAGGGCATGAATAAATTGTGCTATTTTCTTATAAGCTAACGTCTTTTTTCTGCCTCAAAATCATTCCTTCATTGGGAGAGGAAGAGGAGAGCAAATGATCAAATGGAAAGAAATCGTAATAATAATAATAAATTTTTATTTATACCACGCCCTCCCCAGCCAAGACCGGGCTCAGGGCGGCTAACAACCAATAATAAAAACAAGTTGATTAAAATACAATTTAAAAAAGATTGAAATACAACATTAAAACATTAGGATGCAGTCTCTTCACAGGAGGAGAAAGGAAAAAGAAAGAGGGGAAGGGAATCAAACTGATTCTAAGCCAAAGGCCAGGTGGAACAACTCTGTCTTACAGGCCCTAAGGAAAGAAATCAGATCCCAGAGCATTCCACCAGGCCGGAGCCAGTGTTGAGAAGGCCCTGGCTCTCGTTGAGGCTAATCTAACTTCCTTAGGGCCCGGACCTCTAGGGTGTTGCTATATATGGACCTTAAGATCCTCCGTGGGGCATACCAGGAGAGGCGGTTCTGTAGGTACGAGGGTCCTAGGCTGTGAAGGGCTTTAAAGGTCAAAGGTAACGGTACCCCTGCCCGTACGGTCCAGTCTTGACAGACTCTAGGGTTGTGTGCTCATCTCACTCTAGAGGCCGGGAGCCGGCGATATCCGCAGACTCTTCCAGGTCACGTGGCCAGTGTGACATAGCTGCTCTGGCAAGCCTGCACCAGCGCAGCACACGGAACGCCGTTTACCTTCCCGCTATAAAGCGGTACCTATTTATCTACTTGCACTTTTAAGGGTGCTTTCGAACTGCTAGGTGGGCAGGAGCTGGGACCGAAAGACGGGAGCTCACCCCACCGCGGGGATTCGAACCGCCGACCATACAATCAGCAAGTCCTAGGCACTGTGGTTTTACCCACAGCGCCACCCGCGTCCCTCAAAGGTCAAAACCAGCACCTTAAATCTGACCCTGTACTCCACCAGGAGCCAGTGCAGCTGGAAAAGCACTGGGTGAATATGCTCCCATTGCAGAGACCCCTTGAGGAGCCTCACTGCAGCATTCTGCAGCCGCTAGAGTTTCTGGTACAGCTTCAAGGGCAGCCCCGCATAGAGCGAATTACAGTAGTCAAGCCTGGTGGTGACCGTTGCATGGATCACTGTGGCCAGGTCAGGGCGGGAAAGGTAAGGGACCAACTGCTTGATGCGGCGAAGGTGGAAAAATGTCCCCTTGGCTGTTGCTGTAACCTGCACCTCCATGGAAAGGGAGGTGTCAAGGATTATACCCAAACTCTTAACGGAAGGCAATGGCACTAATTGGGCCCTCGCAAGAGAAGGGAGTTGGTCCCTCATCCCCATACCATCCCAACCCAGCCAGAGGACCTCTGTCTTCGAAGGATTTAGTTTCAATCGGCTCCCACAAAACCATCCAGCCACAGCTTCCAAACATCTGGTCAGTGTGTCCGGGATCGAGTCAGTATGGCTATCCATCAGCAGATAGAGCTGAGTGTCATCAGCATATTGGTGACAGCCCAGCCCAAAGCTCCGGACAATCTGGGCAAGGGGACACATAAAGATGTTAAAAAGCATCGGGGAGAGGATTGTGCCCTGCGGCACTCCACACACCAAGGAGTGGCGCGACAACATCTCCCTCCCTAGTGCCACCCTCTGTCCCCGACCAGAGATAGCACAGCCATTTACAGGCTATGCCCTGTATCCCCAAGTTGGCGAGGCAGTGGTCCAAAAGATTGTGATCGACCATGTCAAAGGCTGCTGACAAATCTAAGAGAATCAGCAGTCCCGACCCGCCTTGATCCAGTTGTCTGCGGAGATCATCTGTTAGGGCAACCAGAGTCATCTTGGTCCCAAAACCAGGAAATGAAATAAATGCTGCCTTCTGCACAGAGCTTTGGCCAGTCATCTTAGTTTGGAGATGGTGTGGGTGTGCTTCCTAAGTGGGGATAGGATAAATAACAGCAGTTTGTCCACCTTTTGTCCCCATTCTGCTCTCAGCTCTCACCTATCTAGAATCATCATGAAGGCTTTGCATTCCACAGTGACAATACTGCCGAGGTATCGTGCCACTGTGGAATGCACAGCCTTCATGATGATACTGGGCATTTAAATCCTTAGTGGTGATGTAAATCATATTTTAAAGTTAGCCTACCCTATTTCCTTAAAAAGAGTCCTCCATGAGGATGCTTACATTTTATAGCCTGGGATACACTTTTGATTTGATTTGTTCACCAGGCATCAGCAGGGTTACAGTCCTTTGGTTGCACATGCTGCAAATCTTCTTTCTTCAAATTAGGTAGATTATTCATTTTAATGTTGTGGCAGAAGTACAAGAGGAACTGCCCTGGAGAAGTGCCAGCTGATTAACTACTCCTGCTACACTCAGCTATTGACAGAGTACCTTGATCCCTTCAATGGCTTCTTCAGTCCAAGAAACCACCATGTCTTCATTAAATGTTTGCAGTTCGAAAGCACACCACATGACCTGGAAAAACTGTCTACGGACAAACATCGGCTCCCTCGGCCAGTAAAGTGAGATGAGCGCCACAACCCCAGAGTCTTTCGTGACTGGACTTAACTGTCAGGGGTCCTTTACCTTTATCTTTAAGATAAAGTAACAACACCTATGTTTAGGTGGTAGCCATGTTGGTCTGACCAATTTTAAAATTTTAAAATTTTTAAAATGTCCAGTAGCACATTAGAGACCGACTAAGTTTGTTCTGGATATAAGCTTTCGTGTGCATGCACACTTCTTCAGATACCTATGTTGTTCCTGCCAGCACAATACTAAAAATTAAACCCATATGTCAACCAAACAGCATGGGATCAATGTCCCATGGAACTGCGTTTGGCGTGTGTAAAATGCATATGAGTAGATTATTATCTTTACACACAGTAAATCTGGCCCCATACAGAGGATCACGAACCTTATCCAACAACGACCATTTCAATATAAAAAGTTCTTGTTGATGTACTGGACACAGCTTCATTCTGAGCCAGACAGCTTTCTGCTTGTGAATGCAGCAGGATGGCTGGTCTTGAAATAGTCTTTATACTGCACCAAGGCCATTTAGACTAGCATGGTGTGTTGCTCACAAACAATTGAGAACTTTCATCAAACAGATCTCATTTTCTTCTATTGTCCTACCAAATACTATTGAGTCTTCAAGATACACAAGTACTTCAAGGAATTTCATGCTCCCACAACTTTCTCCATCAGTTTTAAAAATGTAGCTGGGGCCCCAGTTACTACTTGAAGCATCCTTTCAAACTGGATAGATGCCCAGAAAACAGATGAGAGCAATTTGTGCACTGTCTCATTCTACCATAGGAATTTAATGGTAGCTGTACATGAGATCCAGTCCTGAATACTACTAACTTCCAGTCAAACTGCCTGATCCACCATCTATTCAAGGCAAGGCATTGATTTAAAGTCCTGTAATCAACACAAAGCTATATGGCACCTTATTTTTTTTGCACACTGTTAAATAGGTGATGACTCTGGGCCATGGATTCCTTAGTCTAGATTGTTCAGAATGGTCAGTTAATGTTTCTTCATGGGAGCTAATTGTTAGAAGAGTTTCCCTTCTATCCTCTGATCTCTCCTTATATTAATCTCAGTAGCTGTCAGGGCCTTCAGAAATGAGCTTCTCTTCTAGCTAAGAGGAAGGGGCTGATGTAAGGTATAAGTAAGTGAAGCAGCAGCTGTTTGGGAGAAGGAAGGGTGAGGGTGGGGGGGTATGTGATTTTGTTGAAAGCGCAGGCCTTTCTGGGAATCTGATGTGGGGCAAAGACTCTTGTGCCTTGCAGAAGTGCCTGCTGTTTGACTCTGCTTACACTTTACTTTGTAAATAAAGAAAATATCTCAAAAATGCCATAAATCCCATGTTCACATTTCCAAAAGAAACCAAACCTACTTGCACTGATCAGGGAATTGTGGAGTGTTACCTAAAAGCAGCCATTCTATCAGGCTGCAGATGAAGTAAAAGCAGCACTATTAGAGCACTTCTCTTGAGAGACTCGTTGCTTTTGATCCTCCTTCAACTGTCCCCTAGCGGCAGCTATTGCATCAGGCTACCTGAACCAATTCCATCCCAGCTGGTTGCTAAAAAAACTGTTACATTTTAAAACTGGTACCTATGCTTACTTTATATCCTTTCCTCACCCCATTTATTTTCCTTCATGTGCCATGTCTATTAGATTGAAAGCCTAAAGGTAGGAACTGTCTTACTCCTGATCTCTGTAAGCCATGCCTTTTCAGCTCTCCAAAGTCTTTCTCAGTCCTTCTATCAGAGATCCTTACCATTGGAAAATACATTTGGGACATTCCACTGGAGACATGCTGACGTTGGCAACATTTCATCCCAGATTCTAAATGGAAAATATTGAGAAAACAATGACAAAATGAGCTGGATAATGTTTGAAGGTAACATCTGGAGACTTCGGGACTGTGCTGACAAACCTGGAATGGGAGAAGACATCATGTGTAAATTAAAACCAGAAAATCAAGTCACACAATTGACACCGACTCTCTGTATTGGATTTAAGGTTAAATAGAGTGTCATCCTAATCTCCCTGTGTAGATGGCTGGGGGAAGGGTGCAGGACAGTGCATTCATTGCTTCTCTGCTACCATTGGTCAGCACTCCCACTGTGGTGGAGGCCTCTAGTTTTGTCACGGTGGATGAGAAGTTATTGCCTCTGGTTCCCCTGCCAGTGGTAGCAGAGGATTGGAGACATTGGCTTCTCTAGATCCAAAGCTCCATGAACCCCGCAAGGGGTCTAATCCTCATGCCCCCTCATGGCCCTGTAAAAATAAGAAAGAAAACTGCCCCATTCTGGCTGGCATAAGCAAGTGGGATTTTGAATGTGGTGAAATATCCACTGGTCTGTGCCTCCCTAGTTCTTCAGTAGGATTGCTCTGGAGATTGTACTTGGTTCCCATTTAAATCGCTGGTAAAAGTTTGTCATCATGATGCAAGTTGCATTGATCTCCAGTAAGAACTAACCTAGTTTGCATCCACTCAATGCAATCCAAGCAACAGCATGCCAGAAGCTAAGAAAAGGTGTATCACAATAAATATGCCTGAAGAGCAAATCACTCCAGGCAACTCAGGCATGTGAGCCAAACCATGAAGTTGCAGGGAGGGGGCGGAGAATGTGGAAAATGCAAAGTAATCTAATATGCCTCTGAATACCAGTTGCAGTGAATCACAGCTGAGCAGAGTGCTCTTGCACTCATGTGCAGCTTGCAAGCTTCCCGCAAGCATGTGGTCAGCCAGCCTGTGAGAAGAGGATGCTGGACTAGAAGGGCCATTGGCCTGATCCAGCAGACTCGTCTTATGTTCGCTATCATTTATTTTATTTGTTGTTTTGGCCATCACACCAAAACACAAAAGTAAATTCCCTTCAGGACATGTCATTCTTACATCGGTCTGATCTAACCATTCAGATTGTTCGGCTTTGGTCTAGAAGTATCATCTGCAGGGCATGAAGTGCAGATTTTGATAAATGTCTTTATCAAATGATCATGCAAATGATCAGTGCAAATGATCGTGATTTTGTCTAAAACATTTGGCAAGTATGGCTGCTGCAGTTTAAGTCTTCTGCACACACAGTAGTTCCCAGGAACACATGGCGACCACAAAGGGTTCCATAAAATTGCATAATGCATAACCCCTATCAACTGGCATGGTGTGCAAAAAGAAGACAATATGAAACACATTGTACATCTGTCACTGAGCTCTAGTGACAAATTTACGCAGGATAAATCAAGGAAACAAATTTTTATTTTTTTTTGCCGGGGGGTGGGAATCACAAACATATTTATTATTTTAACCAAGAGAATCAGTTTACCGTTATGTGTGCTTCCACTAAAGCTCCAGTTGTAAGCATACTTTCTTGGAAGTCAATATTATTGGATTCATATTAGTTTTTGTTTTATAATAATAATAATAATTTATTATTTATACCCCGCCCATCTGGCTGGGCCTCCCCAGCCACTCTGGGCGGCTTCCATAAAAACCAAAAATACAATAAAATATCACATGTTAAAAACTTCCCTGAACAGGGCTGCCTTAAGATGTCTCTTGAATGTCAGGTAGTTATTTATCACTTTGACATCTGCTGGAAGGGCGTTCCACAGGGTGGGCGCCACTACCGAGAAGGCCCTCTGCCTGGTTCCCTGTAGCTTTGCTTCTCGCAATGAGGGAACCGCCAGAAGGCCCTCGGCGCTGGATCTCAGCGTCCGGGCAGAATGATGGGGGTGGAGACGCTCCTTCAGGTATACTGGACCGAGGCCGTTTAGGGCTTTAAAGGTCAGCACCAACACTTTGAATTGTGCTCGGAAACGTACTGGGAGCCAATGCAAGTCTTTCAAGACCGGTGTTATATGGTCTCGGCGGCCGCTCCCAGTCACCAGTCTAGCTGCCGCATTCTGGATTAGTTGTAGTTTCCGAGTCACCTTCAAAGGTAGCCCCACGTAGAGTGCATTGCAGTAGTCCAAGCGGGAGATAACCAGAGCATGTACCACTCTGGCGAGACAGTCCGCAGGCAGATAGGGTCTCAGCCTACGTACCAGATGGAGCTGGTAAACAGCTGCCCTGGACACGGATTTGACCTGTGCCTCCATGGACAGCTGTGAGTCCAAAATGACTCCCAGGCTGCGCACCTGGTCCTTCAGGGGCACAGTTACCCCATTCAGGACCAAGGAATCCTCCACACCTGCCCGCCTCCTGTCCCCCAAAAACAGTACTTCTGTCTTGTCAGGATTCAACCTCAATCTGTTAGCCGCCATCCATCCTCCAACCGCCTCCAGACACTCACACAGGACCTTCACCGCCTTCACTGGTTCTGATTTAAAAGAGAGGTAGAGCTGGGTATCATCCGCATACTGATGAACACCCAGCCCAAACCTCCTGATGATCTCTCCCAGCGGCTGCATGTAAATGTTGAAAAGCATGGGGGAGAGGACAGAACCCTGAGGCACCCCACAAGTGAGAGCCCAGGGGTCTGAACACTCATCCCCCACCACCACTTTCTGAACACGGCCCAGGAGGAAGGAGCGGAACCACTGTATAACAGTGCCCCCAGCTCCCAGCCCCTCAAGACGGTCCAGAAGGATGCTATGGTCGATGGTATCAAACGCCGCTGAGAGATCCAGCAGAACTAGGAAACAGCTCTCACCTTTGTCCCTAGCCCGCCGGAGATCATCAACCAGTGCGACCAAGGCAGTTTCAGTCCCATGATGAGGCCTGAATCCCGACTGGAAGGGATCCAAATGGTCCGCTTCTTCCAGGCGTGCCTGGAGTTGTTCGGCAACCGCTCGCTCAATCACCTTGCCCAGGAATGGAAGATTTGAGACTGGGCGATAGTTGGCCATCGTGGCCGCATCTAAAGATGGTTTTTTAAGAAGCGGTTTAATAACCGCCTCTTTCAGCGGGTCTGGGAAGGCTCCCTCACGGAGGGAAGCATTCACCACCCCACGAAGCCCATTGCCCAGTCCTTCCCGGCTAGCTTTTATAAGCCAGGATGGGCAAGGATCCAGGAGACAGGTGGTTGGTTTCACTCGTCCCAGCAGCCTGTCCACATCCTCGGAGGTAACAGATTGGAATTGATCCCACTCAACTTGACTAGACAGAACTCTAGCACTCTCCCGCCCCGGCCCTGCTCCCACGGTGGAGTCTACTTCTTCCCGAATCTGAGCGATTTTATCTGCAAAAAACTTTGCAAAATCATTGCAGGAGAACATGTGGCCCGTACTGGGCCCCGATGTTGCAGGTGGTTCCGCTAAATTGTGAACCACCTGAAAAAGTCTCCTGCTGCTGTTTTCTGCAGATGCAATAGAGGCGGTGAAGAAATTCTTCTTCGCCGTCGCTATCGCCACTTGGTAGGCTCGACGTTGAGCTCTAACCTGTGTCCGGTCAGATTCGGAATGAGTTCTCCGCCACCGGCGCTCTAGCCGTCTCAACGATTGTTTCATTGCCCTCAGATCTGTGGAAAACCACGGGGCTGTCCGGGCTCCATGCAATCACCCTGTAAGACATAATGCAATCAAAGGCAGATTTAGAGCAGCATGACCAGTTCTTCCACACTGGGTGTGGAGCCTAGGGGGCACTGCAGGGCATCACAATTTTGACATAGTGAATTGAGTCTTCTTCTTCTTTGGCGATCACTTGTAAGATTGTTTTCCATAAACACAGTTTTAACAATGTATCCATAAGTGACTATGGAGGCCAATTCTGGATCCACACGTCCTTCCACAGTGGGGACATTGGTTTTCGGGTGGGAGATGATCATGGTGTGGAATTGCCAAGCGTGCCTTCCTCTTAGCATGTTTCTCCCTTGCATCCTGATTTCAAGTGTCTTCAAAGCCCATGACACCTTTGGTAAAGGCTGTTCTCCAACTGGAGCGCTCGCAGGCCAGTGTTCCCCAGTTGTCAGTGTTTATACTACATTTGACTTCCGGTCGGTGCCAGCGCTTAATGGCGGTCCTACCTCCGGGCTCCGGAGAAGGACTGCTCCGCAAGTTCGGGTCTTACCCGCTACGGCGAGTGGGGGACCCCTAAAATCCCAGGCGCTGAAGCCTGAGAGCAAGGAGACTCGGTGGGCACCTTTGCGCCCCCCGGTACTGTGAAAGAGCCTTTTTAAAGGCTCCGGAGCGGCATCGGGAGTGAGCGCGGTGCTGAGAGTCGCTACCCAGCCTGCGGAGTGAAGCCGCGTCGCCATTAGCGGAGAGCGCCGATTCCTTCCTGAAAGAAAATCTGGACTGGATTCCCGTGAGTAAGAACGGAAAAAAAAAGAAACGGGACCTTTTAAATTGGGAAAATTTGGCTGAAAACGGGAGGGCATAAAATAAGGAAGTCTGCCCCCCCCGGACTGCAGAAACTTAAAGCAACGAAAGACCTCGCTGCAGTTATAAGAAACTTAGTTGCGAACTGTCAACCCTGAGCTGTCAAAAGTATCTCTTCCCTCCCGATCGGCAGGAGAAGGGGGAAAAAAAGACAGTCTTGTGAAGATACTTTTAATTTAAAGGGAAACAAAGTTTTTCACTGCCCTGATCCCCGGGGGACGATCTGCCAGGAGTTAACACCGGGAAAACTGTTTTTTAAAATAACTTTGAAGTGGATATAGACTATACCTTAAATGGTGAAAAAGTTTTAAGACTTTTAAGACTTGAATGGGACTTTGCTACAGACATTTGACTACCTAAACCTAACTGGAGAAAAAGTTTTACAACTTTAATGGCGGACTTTAGATTTTTTACATCCGGCTTTCTGTCTCTTTGTTTCCTCTAACTTGGATACTATTAATTGCTCCCTCTTGAGGACTAAGAGGGAAAAAAACTGTAAAGTAACTGACTAACAGTGGGATTTTCCATTGCATTGCAAGTTTTTCCTGTGAGAACGGCCTTGGGATATGAGTGGCACAGCAGAGGAGATAAGAACCAGATCTAAAGCTAAACTAACACAAAAGAAAAGAGGCTCAATCTCTGGCAACACAGTGCCTGCACCGGAAAGTGCGACAGCAGCATCAATGGAATCTATGACACAGGCACTGCTTAAAATAAATCAATCCCTAGAGGCCTTAACAAAGCAATCTACAGAAAATTCAAAGAAATTGACAGAACTTACAGCAAGATTGGATTTGAACACCACATCAGTGGCGACTAATACAGAATCTATAAATAGACTGATTCAGGAATCTTCAGAAACGAGGAAAATTGCAGAGAGTGCAAAATCTGTTGCAGGGGAGACACAGGAAAAACTTGTGCCGATTGAGAAAAAGGTGAATGAGCATGAAGCGGCCCTCTCCTTACTGGAACTACAACGGAAAGAACGGAATCTGAAATTAAGACAGGTTCCAGAGAACGAAGAGGACAACCTGACGGAATTTCTCACAGAGGCAATTCTGGAAAATTGGCAAGGAGATCTGCAGGAAGATGAAGTAGAGATAACAACTGCTTTCAGACTTGGTAGAAAGCAAAGCAAGAAGTCAAGGGATTGTCTGATTACCTTCAGAACCAAAGAGGAAAGAGACAAGATACTGAACCTCCATTATCAAAAAGCTTTGGTGATTGGAAACATTCAAGTCCAAATCTTTAAGGACATCCCTAAATACATCTTGGAAGTGAGGACTTATTATAGAGACTTGGCCAATTTGTTGAGGAAGAACTATATACTCTTCAGGTGGGAATTTCCACAGGGGTTGTCCTTTAACTACAAAGGGAAGAAAGTAAGAATAAGAACAGTACAGGAAAAAGAACACTTTTTGGAGAGAAACCTAGAGGACCTACAGAAAGGTACGGTGGACCCGGCAAAAGAAGGACAAGGATTAACACCAGAAGGAGGAGGGCTAACGGACATTGCAAATTTATCATTTGGACTACCACAACCGCCAACTGAAGAGGAAGAAAAGCTTGGAGCAGTCGGAGGGTCAAACATCTAACAAACAAAATGTCTCTGCAACTTCTTAGCTGGAATTGCAACGGTTTGAACCATCCCAGAAAAAAACGACAAGTTTTTCACATTTTGAAAAGGGAACAACTGGATCTGATATGTCTACAGGAAACCCATATAACCAGAGCACACAGGAAACTGTTGGTGAACAAAAGATTAGGACAAGAATTTATATCTTCTGATAAAGTAAAAAAGAGAGGAGTAGTGATTTATGCAAAAGAAAAATTGGATCCAAAAATGAAATTTAAGGATGAAGAAGGAAGATATCTGGCAATTGAAGTACAGATCCAGGGGGGAAAATATTTGATAATTGGAATATATGCACCAAATGATGGGAAGGCAGAATTTTTTAAGAAGTTGCATGAGACTCTACTGGACTATCTCGACTGCAAAATAATAATGATGGGGGACATGAACGGAGTGGTCTCCACAAACATGGATAAGGCACAAAGACAGACAATATCTAAAGAAGGAAGACTACCAAAGACTTTCTTCGAGATGACGGAAAATATGGACTTGATTGACATCTGGAGAACAAGGAATCCTCTCGAGAGAGAGGGAACTTTTTTCTCGGAATCTAAAATGACATGGACAAGAATTGACCAAATCTGGGTATCTAGTGTGATGGCTACAAAGATTAAGAAAGTAGAAATCTGCCCAAAAACCTGCTCCGACCATAACGCTGTAAAGATGGAAATGAAAATGACAACAACTGGATCCTTTAGATGGAGAATGAATGACTCCTTATTTAGAGATGAACAATTTTGTAAAAAGGCCCTAAAGACATTGAAAGATTACTTTGAGATAAATTTGAGAACAGAAGTTGAAAAAAGAACAATTTGGGACGCGAGTAAAGCCGTGATGAGAGGCTTCCTGATACAACAGAATTCAATCAAGAGGAAAAAGCAAAATGAAAGGAAAGTAAGAATTTTAGAAAAAATGAAGGAAGGAGAAAAGAAACTGAGGTCAAAACCAAAGTCTCAAGAAATTTTGAGAGAGATAAAGTATTACCAGACGCAATACATGGAATTGACAAATCAAGAGATAGAATGGAAAATCAAACAAATGAGACAAAGGACTTTCGAGTCAGCAGACAAATGTGGGAAGCTCCTTGCATGGCAATTGAAAAAGAGGCAAAAATTGAATACAGTTACTTGTTTGGAGATAGAGGGAAAGAATATTTATAAGCCAAATGAGATAAGTAATTGTTTCCAAAGCTTTTTTAGGAAATTATACACACAAGGGCCAGTGAACGAACAAGAAATAGATGAATTTCTTAAAAATCATGGACTACCTAAAATTTCAGAACAGGGCAAGTTGATTTTGAATGAGAAAATAACAGAACAAGAAATAGAGGAGGCCATTCAAAAGGCACAACTGGGAAAGTCTCCAGGACCAGATGGTTTGACGGCCAGATATTATAAAGCTTTGAAAGAATGTTTAGTGCAACCATTGAAAGAAGTTTGCAACGAAATACTGGAGGGGAAAAAGGCACCTGAAACGTGGAAAGAGGCTTTTATCTCACTTATACCAAAGACTGAGACTGAAAAGAACCAGGTTAAGAACTACCGCCCGATATCATTACTAAATGTGGATTACAAAATTTTTGCAGACATTTTAGCAAAAAGACTGAAGAAAGTATTGATAGGTGAGATTCATAAGGACCAAACTGGCTTTCTCCCGGGAAGACACATGTCTGACAATGTGAGGAATATAATAGACATTGTGGAACTGCTGGAAATGAACATTAACAGAAAAGCGGTTTTGATTTTTGTGGACGCGGAGAAAGCCTTTGACAACATTTTTTGGAGTTTTATGAAAAAGAATCTCCAAGGGATGGGGGTAGGCCAAGGTTTTGAAAATGGTATAGGTGCAATATACTCTGAGCAGAAGGCAAAGCTAATTGTGAATAATGTGGTAACGGAAGAGATAGCTATAGAGAAAGGAACACGACAGGGATGCCCTATTTCCCCTCTACTTTTCATACTGGTCCTGGAGGTTTTGTTAAATATGATTAGAAAGGACCAGTTGGTTAAAGGAATTCAGGTCGGAGTGAGAGAGTATAAACTAAGGGCATTTGCAGATGACCTAGTTTTGACTCTGCAGCAGCCAAACACTAGTACAAAAAGAGTTTTGGAACTGATTGAGATATTTGGTCAAGTTGCAGGATTTAAATTGAATAAACAAAAAACTAAAGTCTTGGAGAAAAATCTAACAAATGAAGAAAAAGAGACATTCCAGAATGAAACACGTTTGGAGTTAGCAAAAAAAGTGAAGTACTTGGGGGTGAATTTGACAGCGAAAAATGTGAATTTATTTAAAGACAATTATGATAAATGTTGGACAGAAGTCAAGAAAGATTTAGACATATGGTCAAGGCTGAAACTTTCCTTGTTAGGCAGAATTGCTGTTATTAAAATGAATGTATTGCCTAGAATGTTATTTTTGTTTCAGACATTACAAATAATAGACAAGATGGACTGTTTCAAGAGGTGGCAGAAAGACATATCGAAGTTTGTTTGGCAGGGCAAAAAGCCAAGAATAAAATTTAAGACATTAACAGATGCAAAAGACAGAGGGGGGTTTGCCCTGCCGGACTTAAGACTTTACTATGAATCAGCAGCGTTTTGCTGGTTGAAAGATTGGCTGCTCCTCGAGAATACAGACATTTTGGATCTTGAAGGATTTGATAACAGATTTGGCTGGCATGCATATATATGGTATGACAAGGTAAAAGCGCACAAAGGTTTTAAGAACCATATGGTGAGGAAAGCTTTGTATAAATGTTTGGATAAGGTACAAAGATTTGTTTGAAAGTAGAACCCCTAGGTGGCTGTCACCAATGGAGGCAAAAGAGGTGAAAAAATTGAATATGGGTTCTAATTGGCCTAAATATTCTGAAATCATAGAACAAGATGGTGAAAAAATAAAATTGCAGAGTTTCGAGAAGCTGAAGTTTAAGGTCAGAGATTGGTTACATTATCGACAGATAAATGAAGTTTTTAAACAGGACAGAAAGAAAGGCTTCCAAGTGGAGAAGTCAAAACTAGAAACAGAACTGTTAGAACCCAATACTAAAAATTTGTCAAGAATGTACAATTTGCTGTTGAAATGGAATACTCAAGATGAAATGGTAAAATCTAGTATGATTAAATGGGCACAGGATATGGGGCATGACATTGAGCTTGCTGACTGGGAGCAGTTATGGACCACTGGTGTTAAATTCACGGCATGTAATGCCTTAAGAGAAAACATTATGAAAATGATCTACAGGTGGTACATGACTCCGGCCAAGTTAGCTAAGATCTATCACTTGCCCAACAATAAGTGTTGGAAATGTAATGAAACGGAGGGAACCTTCTATCACCTTTGGTGGACCTGCCCGAAGATTAAGGCTTTCTGGGAAATGATCTATAATGAAATTAAAAAAGTTCTGAAGAGAACCTTTGTTAAAAAACCAGAAGCCTTTCTCTTGGGCATGGTGGGCCAAATGGTGCCAAAGAAGGATAGGACATTTTTTATGTATGCCACTACAGCAGCAAGAATTCTTTTAGCAAAGTATTGGAAGACGCAAGATTTACCCACGTTGGAAGAATGGCAGACGAAGGTGATTGATTACATGGGACTGGCAGAGATGACTGGCAGAATTCGAGACCGGGGGAAAGAGGCGGTGGATGAAGATTGGAATAAATTCAAAGTCTATCTTAAAAACTGTTGTAATTTGGAAAATTAGGGGCTCAGGGTAATAAGAGATAAAGAACTACAGCTGTATTAATAACTTATAGAAGTTAAATTTATGAAATATAAACAAGTTTATTACGCAAGGGTTGCTGAAAAATCTTGAAACAAGAATGCAGAAAAGGGGTGGTACGGGGAAGTCGATTTTGTGTTTGTTTATGTTCATGTTTTTGCTTTGTTTCTTTTTTACTTATGGAAAACTAATAAAAATTTATATTAAAAAAAAAAGTGTTTATACTACATTTTTTAAAATTTGCCTTGAGACAGTCTTTAAACCTCTTTTGTTGACCACCAGCATTATGCTTTCCATTTTTAAGTTTGGAATAGAGTAGTTGCTTTGGAAGACAATGATCAGGCATCCATACAACATGACCAGTCCAACAAAGTTGATGTTGAAGAATCATTGCTTCAACACTGGTGATCTTTACTTCTTCCAGTACACTGATATTAGTTTGCCTGTCTTCCCAAGTGATGTGTAAATTTTTTCGGAGACACCGTTGATGGAATCTTTCGAGGAGTTGGAGATGGCATTTATAAGTGGTTCATGTTTCACAGGCATACAGTAAGATTGGTAGTACAATAGCTTTGTAAACAAGTATTTTGGTTTCCCTGCGAATGTCCCAGTCCTCAAACACTCTGCACTTCAATTGGGAGAAAGCCACACTCGCAGGGCTCAGGCGATGCTGGATTTTGGCATCAGTGTTGGCCCTTGTGGAAAGATAACTGCCTAGGTAGGAGAAGTGATTGACATTTTCCAACATTACACCACTGAGTTGGATTTGTGGCACTGCAGAGGGGTTATTTTGTACTTGTTGGTGCAGCACTTTGATTTTTTGGATGTTGAGTGATAGGCCAAGCTTTTCGTAAGCTTCTGCAAAGATATTTAGGATGGTTTGGAGGTCATCCTCTGAGTGTGCACACACTACGTTGTCATCAGCATACTGAAGCTCTATGGCGGAAGTTACGTCTCTTTGCTTTCAGCCTCCTCAGATTGAAGAGTTTTCCATCTGTTCGATATATGATTTCTACTCTGGTGGGGAGTTTCCCTTTGACAAAGTCATGGGAAAGATCATGGCAATGAAAATAATGAATAGAGTTGGGGCAATAACACCATCCTGTTTAACACCTGATCCCACTGAGAATGGTTCACTTTGAGAGCCATTGTTATCTGCGATTGTTGCTGTCATATTAGCATGGAGGAGCCGAATGATGTTTACATATTTATCTGGGCAGCCAATTTTCAGAAGGACAGTCCACAGGGCATTACGATTTACAGTGTCGAAAGCCTTAGTCAGGTCAATAAATGCCATATACAGGGGATGGTTTTGTTCTCTGCATTTTTCTTGAAGCTGTCGAGTGGTGAAAATCATGCCCACTGTCCCCTTAGAAAACCATTTTGGGATTCAGGAAGGGTCACCTTGGATATTGTTAAGAGATGGTTTGCTAAGATCCTTGCAAGAATTTTTCCGGCCGCAGCTAATAGAGAGATGCCTCGATAGTTCCCACAATCAGTTCTGTCACCTTTTTTAAAGAGATTGATAATTTTGGCATCCCTAAAGTCTGCTGGGATCTCTTCTCTTTCCCAGATTTTTTCAATGAGCTTGTGAAGTTGTTGTGTAAGTACAGTTCCGCCCACTTTGAAGATTTCAGCAGGTATCCCATCAGGTCCACTGGCTTTGTTGTTTTTTATTTGGTTAATAGCTGTACACAACTTTCCCAGATTTGGAGATACTGCAAGCTCATCCCTAACTTGTTTTTGCGGAATTTGTGAGAGGACCTCATCAGCTATGGGGGAGTTGCTGTTAAGGAGATGTTGGTAATGTTCTTTCCAGAGCAGTGCAATAGCTTCTTTATCTTTCAGAAGTGTGATACCGTCTGCTGAGCGTAGGGGGCATATGCCATGATTTATTGGTCCATAGATGGTCTTTGTGGCTTTAAAGAAATTCTGTGCGTCATGAGTGTCAGCTAAGTGCTGGCTCTCTTAAGCTTTTTTTATCTACGAGGTGTTTTTTAGTTCTCTGGTTCTTCTTTGAACCTCAGCCTTAGCGTTGGCATAGGTTTTTATCTTAGTGACACAGTTTCTATCTCTTTGCTAGATCTGAAAGGCCTTCCTTTTCTGTCAATCATGCGTTCAATCTCACTGTCATTCTCATCAAACCAGTCCTAGTGTTTCTTGGTTTGGTATCCAATAGTTTGTTCACAGGCTGCAATAATGGATGTTTCTGGTTTGGTCCAGTGTTCCTCGATGTTATCAGGGAATTCTGAAAGCAGATGGTCCTTAAGAGTGAATTGAGTAGAATGGAAAGCAAGAGGCAAGGGATGCTGAATTCTGGCCTTTCACATTGACATGCTGAAATTGCAAATGTCCACAGCTGATGCCATATTTACATATTAAAAGAACTGTTCCTGAAATTATATTTTAACTGGATTCACGTTTGTTTGTTGTTATGCATTTATATCCAGTCCTGATCAGGAAAGATTCTCAGTACAAAAAATAAATAAAATCAAGGTGATTAGTACAAATTAACCATTTGTTAAATTGTTTCCTTGGGCCAGCCTGAAATTTCAGTATATTGTGCAATTAGCCCTATCTGCTAACACACTGCAAAGTAAATTGTGCAAATCTGCCAGCTGCTATTGGAAAGAATAAGGAAACTCTTCTGAGTGGGAAAGTTCAGGGTACCTATTAAAGCCCACAGGCCAGAAAAAAATTAGCCGGTTTAGGATAATGGTGCTTGTTTTAGCATTGCAGAAAGATTAATGAGAAATGTGGGAGCGTTTTTCTAATATTCTTAAAGTTTGCCATATAAAAGAAAGCAGGGTTGCCCCCTCCCACAGTGGACAGTGATATTTTAGGTGAAAATACTTCACCTAAATTTCACTGCTCTTTCAGCTTTACCTCTCTTTGTTTAAGATGTAGCAAGATGGCTCTTCAAGGCTAAAGAGAAAGTTGCCAAACTCAGAGGAGTATCTATGCAGTTTCACTTGTCATTCTCATATTTATTGCTTTAGGAAGAATTCAAACAAATCTGTATACTGGTTATGAAAAATAATGGTTTTGAAAGGGCATATTTAATACAAGCCTAAAGTATCAGCTATCTTTAATATAAATCCTTGTATCTTTAATACAATCCTGAAGCATTAACTATCAGTTGTAAAGATTGCACTACCAAGAAAACAAAGCATCAACTCTCATATCATGATTTGAAAAGACAAACATACTTTTGTGAGGGGAGAGGGGGGAGTCTGTTTTCTACGTTTAAGATAATCATTCCAGCAGTTGCCTTCACCATTAAAATCAAAGAAATGAACATTTCCTCTATGAAAATAACTAGAATCCAGCAATTGTATGAAAAGCTGACAGTCATGCTAATGTCACCTATCACACATTTGGATAGCATTCATTAAAAAGATTCCCTAGTTTTAAAAATGACATTTTAAACCAAAGCAGAGAGGAGTAGATTGACACATCCCTTTCTCTGCTCACAACCTTTTTGACATGAGTTGGACATTTGAGCGGTTTCTCCAAGCTGCTTTGACAGGAATGGAATAACATGTTTTTTTCTCTCTGGAAGGAGCTCTTATGCTGCACTTCTGTACACACTTACCTGGGAGTAAGTCCCAGTGAACTCAGTGGGAGTTGTTCCTGAGTAGACCTGAATAATATTGTGCTGCTAGGTTGTAATCCAATACACGCTTATCTGGGAGTGAATCCCACTGATTTCAGTGGGACTTTTTTCAAGTAAAAAAGAACCTCAGTGGGTGTGAATAGATATATTCTTTCTGAATCCACTAGTGGTCTGGATCAGTCTCAAACTCAAAAGTATGAGACATTTGATCCAGGGAACAGCCTGATAATTCTGATGTTTGGCTGAGATTTATCTAAATTGTCATAAGATTCCTTAGTGATCAAAACAAGGATACAGATCTCATGAAAAGAACTCTTTTCATGGTATGTTGGTACCAGAGCCTCCAGGCTTGGTAAAAACTCTGAGGAGCAGAGGAATTAAACCACCACCAAAATAAGTTCAATAAACTGGTGTCCTACTGTCTTCACACTGCAGTGTGAGAAGGAGGACATTTTATCCAGCCATTGGACCCAGGATTGAACTGACACTTCATTTTTCAAATTAACATTTTTAGTTAACGAATGAATACTTTGTTGCAGTCAATGACCAGCTTGCACAGGGAATAAAAATATGACACTCTCCAAATAAGGCAAACAGCTGTAAATAAAACAAGTTAACCATCAGTTTCAGATTGTACCAGAATTAAATCAAGTACAAGTCCATTGATCTTGCACTTTAACTGCAATGTAATAGCAAAACAAAGACCTTTTTTTTTTGTAATTGCAGGAATGTTGTTGATTTGCTACCTGGTGTCCAGGTATTTTGGACTACAACTCTCATCAACACCATATCCTGGCAAGGGCTGATACAATTTGTAGTCCAAAACATCTGGAGAGCAAATGATGAACTTAAGTAGGTTTTGATAGGTCTACCTAGTCTGGATCTAACCCGTCATAGGTACTTTCTCTAACAAGGGTCATTAAATTATTTCTATCCTAATATTGCTGCAAAAATTACAGTATAACAATACATGCAATATTTAATAAGGAAATAAATTGCATAGCAAGATAGAGGGGCTATGCCATTTCATATAAAAAAAGATGCATATAATGTTCTACCCTCCCCAATGAAAAAATCCCTGCAGTGGAAAGTTACTGTATCAGAAGAATTGTAGCTGTTTTCCATGCTCCTTTGAAAATGGGGCCCAGCCAAACCCCATTCAGGAGAGTATTCCTATAACCTGGATGTCGTGATGGGAAAGGCCAGTTCTTTCTTTCCCACTAGCTGAGCTGCTTGTCAGAGATAGAGCAAGAAGGCTCTCAGAAGCATGAGAAGAGGCTCATATGAACAGAGGCAATGTGGATCATGCTATCCTTCAAGATGAAGAATGCTTTGGATGGAAAATGTGGCAGATTAGAAGAATAATCTTCATTTCACAGGGGAAGGGGCGGAAATCTGTTTGGAAGCAGAAGACGGGAAGTTTCTCAATATTTCTCCCAGAACAGAAGAATTAACCTGGAAATAAATGATGATAAAACCAAAGGCTTGGGTAGAAAACAGTAAGAAATAACACAGACCAGATGGATATGTCTGCATACCTGAGATGCTTAATTTCAAAGAAAAGAATTTAAGGGCTGTGAAGAGAAGAAAGGGACTAACATGAGAAATAAGAACACTGCAACAGCTGAAATGTAAATACCTGTGAATAAGCCAGTTTGAACTGAAAGCAACCAGTTGTGTGACCCTTTCCACTCCTGTCAGCAAAGCAGAACAGGATCACAACAAAATCCTTTGATGCAATTGAGCATTATCATGGCACAGCACAATGTCATGCTGAAGTAACTTCAAGTCACCATAGACCTATGTGGTCATAAAATGTTAGCATGAGGTGTGCAATGGGCAAAGATGGAGTGTGATTGGCGGGGGGAGTGGCTGAGATAGAATTTGTGCTGGAATGCTTCCTCAAGGGCTGGTTCCACCCACTTTGCTGGTTCAAAAATATGTAAAGAACCTGGCTGAAACCACACCCATTGCAACCACTGGACTCAGACATCAACCCTCTCCACACTCCTCCAGTCATGACAGAGGAGGGGATTCGAACTGAGCATACATTTGTTTGTCTATAATATCTGAAATGTCTCATGAAATAATTTCTCTAGGCGTCACACACATAAAAGAGAAGAACATACAAGCACAGGAGAAGCACATACCTAAGGTGTCCACTTCTGCAGTGTCAAGAAAGAGGAAATGAAAAATAGAGTACAGAAAAGATTCCTAATTTGTACAAAATGTGCATATGTTAATCTATATGTATTTATCATCATCTTTATTATTTACTGAATTTATATACCGATCTATACCCACAGGTCTCAGGGCATAGAAACCCAACATATAGCCAGCACAATAAAGCAAGCACTGTATAAAACAAAACAAAACAAAAAAACACAGCAGACTAAAACAACCATCAAATACATCAGAACTGCCAACTGGACCACAGTGATCTAAAACCAGGTCTTAAAATGCTTGGGAGAACAGAAAAGACTTAAGCTGATGCTGAAAAGGTACCAGGTTAGCTTCCCTAAGGGGAGCATTCGAGAGTTGAGTTGTACAACTTATGGCTACATTGTTCTGCCTCCACACCTGTAGAGCTGTGAGTAGTAGAGCACGTGGAAAGTTGATGATGGGGAACTTTAATGTAAAGGCAATATTTAGACTACCTGTATGTGTGCAATTTACCTCCAAGTAAACATGGCAAAAGGTTTCGAACCTCAGCAATATACAGTCCAAGGGCAACAACTATGGCCAGGTATAGAGCCTGGAAACTGACTAATTTTGCAGTTGAAATGAACATATAGGATGCAGACCACTGCAACATTATAGCGAATGGAAATAAAAAGTTGTGCCCCACCCCTGCTCATAAGTGGCAAAATGAAAACAGAGAAGGTTGCAGAGTTTGGTTTTCCAAAATGAAAACAAACAAGCAACAACATATGACTGTGGTTTTGGGGGGCATGGTCATTGCGACATTTCAAACTGTAACAAGATTTTGGGATAAACATGGGAAAAAATACAGTTCCGAGAAATAACTGAATTTCATTGAGTTACATTGTATTTGATAGTTTTTAATGTTTGCAAGACACCTTGAGCCTAAAGCGACAATGCGGAGTATCCAATTTCAAATAAATATAACTTTTGCTCATGCAGCATACATGCATCTCTTCATTAGAGGAAATAAATGACATTGCTGAAATAAAAGATGCTGTAAGAAATAAAGCCTGTAAGTCAGCAGCAAACTGTTGCTGCAGTGTCAAAAACTGCCCCCAGTGATCTGTGAAATCATTTTTAAATCTTTTTTTCCCTCCCCAGAGATAAGATTTACTGTTAAAGTACATACTGTGTATGTTTGGAAGTATAATAAAGTTGGAAGGTTTTCCATAGAGACTTCTTTCTTGTTCAAATCAGCCCTGATTATAAACACTTTCTGCATGAGATGCACCTGGTTTTTGAACAGAATCTATTGTTTCATTTTCCTTCAGTCCCTAAAGCAGCCTTATAAATTCTACAGCAGTGTAAATAATGTTTCTCTCTCTCTCTCTCTCTCTCTCTCTCTCTCTCTCTCTCTCTCCCTCCCTCCCTCCCTCCCTCCCTCCCTCCCAGTCTCTCCCTCCCTCTCGGTTCATGCCCCCTCCTTTTTCATCTGAACTGAACCACACCTCTCTAAAAATACTCACTTTTTAATGAAAACCATATTTTTAAAGCCATTGTTTGTGTGTGCATGACCTGCTGAAAAGCTTGCAGAGTCTTTAATGTCAGTTTCAGATGACACGTGTCTTAAGAAGTCTGGGGTCCAGCCCTTGTCTGGGCCTGGGAGATCTGTCCCAAATCTTTATGAGAAAGACGGACAAAAAAAAAACTTCTGGTTTTGGCATTTTGTATTGGAGCCTGTTTTAGGCTCAGAAGGCAGGGAGGGGGCAGGCAGAGGGGGGAGAACCAGCAACGTAGAGTCTAGACAGAAGAGATTGGGTTGAAATCTGGAAGCTATTCAGTGAGGCTACAGCACATGGCAGCTTGACTGCAGAAAGGGATCACATTACACTGCCTAATTACACATGAAAAATGTACACATCACTCCTCTTAAATGCTTGGAAAAATAGATGTTCAGATGGCAATTGTGAACTGCAGCTACACAGGCAGTTTGCACATAACTGGAACATTTCAGAAACTGACATTTTACAACCAAAGTCCTTTCTCTCCTCCCTCCCGCACCGTCTTGTGTTTTAAAATGCATTTCTCCCAATATGTTAGTAAAGTAAATTGCATTTTTAAAAAAAAAAGTTCTACAACTACTACTATTACTACTACTACTAAAAATAATTTCTAAATATAGCAGATAGTCACTCTGAAAATGGCTTATTAGAAATGAAAATAAAATGAGTCAAATAAAAACTCCAAACCTATTCCAATTCACATAAGACAGGGAATGTAAAAAATATCCATAAGACTAGAGCAAAGAGAGAGAGAACGCGAATAAAAGCACACACTTGCAACCAAAAGAACCCTTGTTTGTCATCAGACACTGAATTTCTCACTAAACGAGACCATTTTAGTAGAGTAGTGGGAGATGTATGGCCAGGTCTCCCTTGGATTTTGGTTTGCTGTTGCTCTCAATGGTGGTAGCGATCATAATTTTGTAATTAGCTGTGTAGTGGCAGGGATCAGATTGGGGAGAAGTGCTGGCAATATTTAACCCTTTCCCTCTGATGCTTTTGTGATGTAAAACAACCCTCCCTTGCTATTTGCCCTGCAGTGAAACATACAAAATTAAGGTTACTAGTTATGAAATTCCCAAATTGAAGAGACTGGGAGGGGGGCTTAGGGTTGATTGAAGGCCCCTCTGGACGCTATTTTTATTGTGCATTTGTGACTGTTTGTGTTTGTGATGACATCAGGGCAGTTATATGGAATCCTAACTTCAAAACTGTTTACGCCTGCAAAGTTTTGCTCTCATACAGCTTCATTTCCATTGGTGCACGTCTGTAGCTTCCTACTGAAATCCTGAACATATTTCATACTGCTATAGTTCAAGAACACCCTTCCTGACAGCAATATTACAGCGCATTGGTGGAAATGCAGGGAGGTGAACTTAAGACTGCAGAAATGAGGAACTGGAAGGAACTGGAAGTGACAGATTCACCCATCCCTATCAAGGATATAGTCTAGCCAGGCTAAAACACTCATGAAAGTCATGGAAATGCATTGGTGAGAGGCATGGCTTAGGGAGCAGGTGTGACTAGGGAGTGTCCTGGGGGCCAGACAGAGAGCCTTAGAGAGTGGAATTTGGCCCCCAGGCCTGAGGTTCCCCACCTCTGAGCCAGTGGATCTGAGGATCACTGTTCTATTCACTCATACATACACTACATACTGTACATGTATACATTTTAACACCCTCCTTTCCATTCAATTAGCACTCTCAGGGTGGCTTGCAATGAAAGATAGAGCAGACAAATTTAAATAAAGGAACAAAACCAGCTTTCTAAACACGTGTGCTTATTGTCAGCACCAACGAAAGCAAAAGTTGTAAAAAATGAAAATGAGTCCTGAGAAAATAAAAAAAAAGCATTTGCCCAGAGCTAATAGAGCAACAGAGGTCCTCTCTCGAGTGTGGATTTCATGCTCTTTATTCAGCTCATAGTAGTGAGGAATGAAAGTTTCCCCAAAATATCTGCTTTATATACACTATTTACACAATGGGCCGCACATGATTGGCTAATTCTGGGATTCTCCTGTAGGCCAATCAGGTTGCGGATTCACTTCCACCTGGAGCTGGATTGGGTGGCTCCTGCGGACCAATCATACTGCTGCATTTTGGATCCTATTCAACTCAGTACATAACACCAGGGTACCCGGAGAAGGGCCACTGGAGTACTTATCTCAGTACTTGGTCCAGTTCATGTAATGGTCCTTTAGCTTTTAGTTAAAACTAAATCAGTTTCCTAAATTTAATTCTGTTAGAATGCCATTCAGCTCCATTAGAAGTGGAGAGGCATTAAGAACTCAGTCTCCCAGTTACAGATAGGTAGCCGTGTTGGTCTGCCATAGTCAAAACAAAAAAAATTCCTTCCAGTAGCACCTTAAAGACCAACTAAGTTACGGTAGTTCTTGGTATGAGCTTTCGTGTGCATGCACATTTCTTCAGATACACAGTCTCCCAGGTTCTTCAGCTCAGTCCGTAAAGCATGAAACGCTTAATCTCAGGGTGATGGGTTCAAGATCCACATTGGACAAAAGATTCCTGCATTGCAGGGGGTTGGATCAGATGGCCTCATGGTCCCTTCCAACTCTAGAAGTCTATGAAATAAAGCTCAACGCCAGGGGTGCACAACCTGCAGCTGTCTAGGTGTTTCTGGACTACAACTCCCATCAGCACCAGCCAGCATAGCCAGTGATCAGGGATGATGGGAGGTGTAGTCCAACAACATCTGGAGGGCCGCAGGTTGTGCACCTCTGCTCTACACAAACACCCAAGCCTTGTGGATGAGGCCGCTGCTGCAGCTGAAGCCCTTCTTACTCTCCCTTCCTCCAGAACATGCACATTTAGTGCTCCTTGACATGAGAGGGAAACCTATGTGGGATCCCACTTGCATGGAGGAACTATGCATGTTTACATCAGTATGTATATGCATCCCTTCTCACCTGTGCTGAACATGCAAAAGGTACGGCTTGTCCCTCAGGGACCATGGGTTTAGCCCAGGCATAGGCAAACTCAGCCCTCCAGATGTTTTGGGACTACAACTCCCATCATCCCTGACCACTAGGGCTGATGGGAGTTGTAGTCCCAAAACATCTGGAGGGCCGAGTTTGCCTATGCCTGGTTTAGCCTGTAAGATCTGCCATCTCACACATGCGCTATTTCAGTTGGATTGGGGTGGGATTGTCCGACATCTTCTCTGTTGGTGTCTTGGTCACTACCCAAGAATTTGAAGAATCCTCCTCTGAACTGGTCCCTGTATCACTGGTTGGGTCTTTCTCCCAACTTTTCACAGACCTAGTTCCTGATCACCTTCCCCTTTGCTCTAAACCAATTTCCATCCCCTTCTTGCCTCAGGAAAAGAGGAGAAAACTTAACCGGTAGGTGATAAAAGGCAGGGCCCCCCCTTAAAAAATAAAGGCTAATTGGTTGGTTTATAAAATACATAAACATATGAGCCTAAAACGTACATACCCTATTAGTGAAAGGTGGTGTTGGTGGTGGGATGTGAATGTGAGCCATATGATGAGGGAAATATTATCATAGCAATGTAGATGAATCTATTATTGAGTTCCTTATGATATACCTTGTGGGGACGCAGGTGGCGCTGTGGGTTAAAGCCTCAGCACCTAGGACTTGCCGATCGAAAGGTCGGCGGTTCGAATCCCTGCGGCGGGGTGCGCTCCTGTCGTTCGGTCCCAGCGCCTGCCAACCTAGCAGTTCGAAAGCACCTCCAGGTGCAAGTAGATAAATAGGTACCGCCTACTAGCGGGAAGGTAAACGGTGTTCCGTGTGCTGCGCTGGCTTGCCAGAGCAGCGATGTCACGCTGGCCACGTGACCCGGAAGTGTCTGCGGACAGCACTGGCTCCCGGCCTATAGAGTGAGATGAGCACACAACCCTAGAGTCTGGCAAGACTGGCCCATAAGGGCAGGGGTACCTTTACCTTTTTATGATATACCTTAAATTATTTTCAGTCATTTCCTCTTCAAAAGGCAGGGGCATGGGAGATGGAGCCACCACAGGAAATATACCACTTCCTGTAATAATATCGCTGCCCATGGCTAAGTCATTTTCAACAAATCTTATTAATTCTATCTTATCTTCTGGGCATATGCAGGACAGAGCTAGTAACAAATAAGGCAAACCCAAAGAAAAAAGAAGCGTTTTGAAGTGCCTTGGACTTAGCTCTCCTACAGAAAGGTGCTCTGGAACTCCTTCTTGTGGCCATCTTTGTTGGGAAAGAAGGGGAAGGGCCAATAGCTCAGGGCTAGAGCATCTGCTTTGCATGCAGAAGGTTCCCGGTTCAATCCCTGGCATGTCCTGGTAGGGCTGGGAGTTTCCATGCTCTGAGGCTCTGGAGAGCTGCTGCCAGCCAGTGTTGACACTACAGAGCTGGGTGGAGCAGACAAATGATCCATTCACCCAGACTTCCTACTACCGTAATTTTCACTCTATAAGACACACCAGACCACAAGACGCACCTAGTTTTTGGAGGAGGAAAAGAAGAAACAAAAAATTCTGAATCTCAGAAGCCAGAACAGCAAGAGGGATCGCTGCGCAGTGAAAGCAGCAATCCCTCTTGCTGTTCTGGCTTCTGGGATAGCTGCGCAGCCTGCATTCGCCCCATAAGACGCACACACATTTCCCCTTACTTTTTAGGAGGGAAAAAGTGAGTCTTATAGAGCACAAAATACGGTAGTTTATTACTTTCTCTAATAAGCTACCACCCCCATTATAGGATTTTCACAACCATTTTAGAGGTTAGGAGTCCACAGTTTGTTGCCAAAATATATATTAATTCACACAATTTCTTTTATTTATTCTTCTTCTTTTTTTTTTTAGCTGCTCCTGAACTATTGAAAAACTTCAGATCTTCTCTGGAATTCAGTGTCTTTCTCTTCTGAACGTTCCATCTGTGTAAGCATTGCAGCTTGCCAAGTGGAGTGATTATCCCCTCTCCTTGCCCAGTACAGTGGTACCTCGGGTTACAGATGCTTCAGGTTACAGACTCCGCTAACCCAGAAATAGTACCTCGGGTTAAGAACTTTGCTTCAGGATGAGAACAGAAATTGGGCAGTGGTGGCGCGGCAGAAGCGGGAGGCCCCATTAGCTAAAGTGGTGCTTCAGGTTAAGAACAGTTTCAGGTTAAGAACGGACCTCCGGAACGAATTAAGTTCTTAACCTGAGGTACCACTGTATGCCGTTTCGGGGGTTCTCCTGACCCCCCCCCCCCAAGTCAATTTCAGAGGGCACAGGTGGCGCACAGGCGGAGCAAGGAGAAGTCATTGCAAAGGGCTTCTGCTGATGGGGACAGGCTAGGTTCCTCTGTCTGAAGGTTGCAGCTATGGCTAAATCTACCCCATTATCCTTAAAAATATATGCGCTACCTCTCATGTTCAGAAATCATTTTTTAAAAAGAAGGATTTCAAATTTCATTATTAGATTTTTTTTAAAGAGATTAAAACTATAGCTCTTTGATTTTTCTTTTTCACACAGTGTAGTTTTTAAACATATTTTTGCAAATACACTCGTATAAAGGCACTATTATGAGAGTTAGAAAAGGCCTTTCAACAGCAGACTGCCAGCTCAAAAGGCTCGTCCAGTATTACTCCACACATATATAAAAATGAAACATCCCTGGGGTTTCATGAAACACCAGTTCACACTTTTATAAAATGTGCTTCTAAACTACACTACAAATCTGGCAGATCATAGTGTTACAAATCTTGCGGAGTTGGGTTTGGATTATTTGTCTCAGAGGGGAGAATTGTAATGGGGCTTTCCTGCTCTATGTTTGCATTAAAAAGGGGGGGGCATCGAGGTGTAAACATTGTTTAAATTTTCTTCTTTTTTCTGTTATTTGGAATCCACTCCTAGGAAGAGCCAAAGATCCAACAAACATTCAGAGTCTTTTAAACTCAACTTTTAATAGATGAGCATGAAGCACATTTGAATTCAAGCATTTCTAAATGAAAAGCAAGATTTCAGATGTTGTGGACAGAACCGAAAAGTCTTTTCTGCTCTTGGCTGAAATCTTGCACACAATTAGGCTGCTTATAAATTCCCTTGAAGTTGACATATTTAGGATCGGTCTCAGATTCAAGACAAGAAATCAGAATAATATTTAGACACTGAGGCTGCAATCCAAGACCAGCCATATGTGCGGGCACGAGGATTGTAAGCAGGAGGTGTCTTGAAAGTTTTCATTGCAGTTGATCACTTGCTTAAAAAAGGCAAGCAGGTTTTAAATGAGGGTGTGAGTTGCCCATTCAGCTTGGTAATCAGCTGCAGGAAAAGCTCTCAAAACAAAGACCCAGGTAACTACCAACTGCTCAGCTTGATGCAGGTCCCAGGAAAAGCCCTAGAACAGATAAGTAAATGGTTGGCCTGTGAGCACTTAGAAAAGGATGCTGTGATTACTAAGACGCAGCATGGGTTTCTCAAATACAAGTCATGCCAGACAAATCTCTCTCTCTCTCTCTCTCTCTCTCTCTCTCTCTCTCTCTCTCCTTACAAGCTTGATGGATCAGGGGAATGCTGTGGATGTAGTATATCATAAGTAAGGCTTTTGACAAAGTCCCTGGTGCTAGTAAAATGTGGGCTGGATGAGGTGACTGTTAAGTAGATTTGTAGCTGCTTGGCTGACTCAGTGGTGGAGGAAGCCGCTCGGGTGCCTGGGGAGGGGCCTTTGGAGTCTGGCTGCCTCCTCCCATTCAGCCGCCGTACAGCTGGGGGGGGGGGGAGGCAGCGGACGGACCGTTTGGACAGCGCAGAGCCTGTGCACGCCCAAGCCACCACGTCTCTCCTGAGTGCCGCCCGGCATTTTGTCACCCCCCTCAGTGGTGACACCCGGGGCGGCCTGCACCCACTGCAACCCCCTTCCTCTGCCCCTGGACTGACTGAACCCAAGGAATACTTACTAATGGCTCCTCATCATCCGAGTAACAAGTGGGGTGCCACAGGGCTCTGTCCTGGGCCCGTTGTTGAACATCTGAACATCTGAAAACGATGAACTTAAATGACTTGCCCATTGATTTCAATAGATCTATTCCATGAATGACTGGACATTACCTATGATTTCTAAGTCTGCTGCTTGCATCTTTATCCTGTGAACCGCCCTGAGACCTGCGGGTATATATTGGTATATAAATTCAGTAAATAATAAAGATGATGATAAATACATATAGATTAAAATATGCACATTTTATGCAAATTAGGAATCTTTTCTGTACACTATTTTTCATTTCCTCTTTCTTGACACTGCAGAAGTGGTCACCTTAGGTATGTATGTGCTTCTCCCGTGCTTGTATACGGTCATCTAGTATTGCAGCTGTGTCATTTAATTCAATGCATATTTGCTCAAAAGTATGCTCTGGTTACTTGCAGTGCCCTGCTTACTTGTCAGGGGGCTTACTTCCAAGTAAGTGTGCACAGGACCACAGCCTTAGTGTCCAAACATTAGTATATTTTTTTGGTAACAGGCCATCAGCTTGGTCAGGAGTACCGGTATGTCCTGCTGCCTTCAGTGGAACTTTCTTCCTGGCAAGGATAATTAGGCTTGCAGTCTTAGACTTCATACACATTATCATTTCCTCTGGCTCCAGTGTGCTCCCAGTGCTCATTTTTGAATCCATGTACAGTACACATAATGTTATCCTGATCCAGAGCTATCCTGCAGCTTCTAGTGAGATCCTGCACTTTTATGTGGCTTTCCCCAAGCCAGCTTCAATCCACCTTGAGCATGGTGTCCTTATTCAAGTTGGATTGAATCCCAAGTGTGCCTACATTTGAGAAACCTTCCTTCCCTTCTGGATTTCCAGGGGCAGAGATGGGGCAAGGAAATTGATGGGGCAATTCCACCGGGAGAAGACATTTCCATGCAATCTCTGCTCCCTGGTGTGGACATGTAGCAAGTGACTTCAGTACACCTTAGCCCTCTGTAGGATGTGGTCACCCTTCCCCCAAAGAATTAGGTGCATAACGTAGGGTTGGGGCTTGACCCAGCATTATTCTGAGAGTGCTGTGACAAGCAGGGTTTGTTTTCATCAGCTTAGGCCAGTTTGCCACCTACAGCCACTCCTAGAGAATGGTAAAAGGCAAAGGCAAAGGGCCCGTGGTTGGTTAAGTCCCGTTAAAGGTGACTATGGGGTTGCAGCACTCATCTCACTTTCAGGCCAAGGGAGCCAGCATATGTCCACAGACAGCTTTCCGGGTCATGTGGCCAACATGACTAAACCACTTCTGGCACAACAGGACACTGTGACAGAAGTTGGAGCACACAGAAATGCCATTTACCTTCCTGCCACAGCGGTACCTATTTATCTACTTACACTGCTTTCGAACTGCTAGGTTGGCAGAAGTTGGGACAGAGCAACGGGAACTCACCCCGTCATGCGGATTCGAACCGCCGACCTTCCAATCAGCGAGCCCAAGAAGCTCAGTGGTTTAGACCACAGCGCCACCTGCTCCCATTCTCCTAGAGAATGACAACCTGGCCACGGTGCTTTGTGCCTTGATAGCCTCCACAGCAGACCACAGCAACTCACTCATTGTGGGACTACCTTCTGAAGACTATCAGGGAATTTCAGTTACCACAAAACGTGGCCTCTTGCTCTACAGCTTTGGAAGTGAGATGAAAAGAGCTCGTTAACTCCTGTACTAAAACAGCAAAGTTAGCTCCCAGCTTGTTTCCAGATCCAAGCAGTGTTGTGTTTAAGCTTTAAGCCCTAAACAGTCTGGGTCCAACTTACCAGAGGAAATGCCTTTTCCATTACCAGCCTCCTTGTGCACCGAGGGCAAATTAGACACAACGCCATTCATTCAATTAGCCATTTTGTGAACAGCTTTTTTAAAGTAAGTATGGGCCCCCTGGTTCAGATCAAGATGCTGGTGGGAAGGCGTGGGTGGGTTTTAACCCTTTGCCCCTCACTGAAGTCCTGATCTGAATTGGGGGCCCTGACCCTGCTTTTGAAAACTGGTTTCTAAGAAGCTCCCATTTGACGCAAGTACCAGGTGCATGCAGTCTGATCTGGATTGAGGACCTGAGGGAAGGGGGAAGATTAGACCTCACCTACCCCCTACACCAGGGTCCCAGGGTCCTGATCCATATGAGGCCATACATGACTACTTACACTTTGTAAGAGGTGGGAATGAGCATCTCATCTGGTTTGGCCCTGAAACCCTCAGAAGTGACCCTACTGCTCCAGGTTGCCTCTTTCTGACTGAAATCAATTGACAAGGTGAAGAAACAGGGATTTCACAGCTTCTCTCTGCATACCCACCCCACTCTTCAAAAGGTGAGCTTAAGGGGACATGTCAAATGTTGGGACATGGTCTTCGCTTACACTTAGCCACATAGGAGCCAGTTCCAAGGGGTCGAAGTCCCTTTGGCCCCCCCAATAAAATATTTGAGTAGGCTGCCCCACCCCCAAATTTTTTTTATGGGCACTGCCATTCAAATCATGTGTGTGTGTGCCATGTCATGTGAGGCAGGGCTTACCTACCCCCCCCCCCATTTTATTTAAGTTGGCACACCTTCCTAGCCACATACCTTAGAACTCTGCTATGAATTTCTGAACTGTGTAACCTGTAGCATGAGCTACGTTTGGACAGTGTGATGAGTTTTGGAACAAAGCATTTGGCAAAAACCGAGCTGAGAGCTCAAGTACAGTGTCCGTGAGTGGGAGCCAGGGCAATTAGCAACTATAGGTTAGGTATCTTTCACACAGGGGCAGACTTTGGTCTTTCCAATTTCAGCAGCACTCTATGTGAGGCCAGAATTCTGCACACCCCACCTCTTGCCTTCCATTCTGCTCAATTCACTACATCATAATTGGGGCACCCAGTGCAGCGGAACTGGTCGCTCT
This sequence comes from Podarcis muralis, assembly GCF_964188315.1. Taxonomy (NCBI): domain Eukaryota; kingdom Metazoa; phylum Chordata; class Lepidosauria; order Squamata; family Lacertidae; genus Podarcis; species Podarcis muralis. The sequence goes on from NC_135658.1 coordinate 55,349,335, forward strand.
GCCCTAAATCGGCCTCTGCTTCACAGAATATTGCCTGGCATTACTAGGCCTTTCTTTGAGGAACCTCTAATTGAAGGACCTCTTCTGGTGCTTCTCAGAACACAGCAGGAAGACTACTAGATTAGTGAGGCTTTCTTACTTCATGAAAGAGGGGGAAACCGAGTCTCTGCTAATAGCAAATCCGACAAACACCAGAGAAAGGCAGTTAGAATATGATATTCTGCCAAAGAAGTAAAATAAGATTTAGTCAAGATGTGGTGTTTTCTTAAAGAAAGCCACAGTGCGTGCACTCACGCCTGCACACAGTTAATATTCCATAGGGACACTTACTATAAGATCTAGCTGTGAGCCAATGTTCAGATCGGCACACAGAGAGTATGACATTTTCTCATCGTAATTAAACGCTAGCAAGGAGGAGTGTGTTAACATCCAAGTTCAAGGGGTGATCCATCATGGACCCTTGCTGTGTGGGCTAGTGAGGGCAATGCACATTGGACACATTCTTGGCCAGTGACATGAGCCAAGAGCGGCCAACGCTTCTCCTCCAGAGTGCGTCTTGTTCTGCCGTTCTGGATCCGAACAGCTTTCAGCTGCACAGGATGCTTCTCTTTCTGGCTGCTCCGAGAGATGAAAAAAAGATGTAGGGAATCAAATCACTGGAAAGGGTGGGTTTTTAAAGAGGATTAAGATGACAGCCAAGAATATGAAGGGTGGTGGAAAACCCAGGAGGCCCCGCAGCTCCTGTCTGGTGCCTGCCTGCCAAGTCACACAGATCTGTAGCGTGACACATGTCTTCCATTTTGGATCACGTGGCCGCACAAATAACTCACTTGTTCATCGTGCTTTTTGCAGGTTCCCTCTCTCTTGGCTTAATGTGCCAGCACCACACACTGTGTGTACTACTGTATGGTTCCTTTCTTCTTCTTCTCTTCCCTAAAGTGTTTATTGATTTTGAGAATAAAAACAACACACGGAACGTACCACAGAGGTTACACTGATGTAATTCCTCTGGAGTGCTCCCATTTCAATGTTCTCTCTTTCCCTTTCTGTATCTGCTTTCTCGGGGCAGGGGAAGGGGCAGGCCCAGAGGAGAGGAGAAAAGATAAGAGCTTTGCATCAAGGCCAGTGGTAAGGGAGAAATGTAGTTCTTGTTTTGATGCAAACTTCCCTCATTTCTCCCTTTCTGAAACAGTATGTGAACTGAAGCACAGCTGCCCCTCAAAATGTACCCTTTCCCAAATTAAGCATTGCAGTTCTCCAACCAAGAAAGGCGTATATTATGGGAAAGTGTGCATAAATTCATACATTAAGGAAAACACAAAAATGCATTCTATTAAGGGAAATTGCTTGCATATATATACACACACACACATATATAAATATATGGTAAATTTGCATTCAAAAATGGTGAGCATTAGGAGAAATGCACACTAAAGTGTTGATGAGTGTTCAGGAGTACTTACAGAATTGTACTCCAGTATGGAAATGTGGCAAAATGAACACAAGACTGGTGTGTGTGACTGTGTGTGAGAGAGAAATGGAGAGAAACTGAAATTGACAGATTTACCCATCTCTCGTTGAGGCCTGCCTTTTATTTTGATCCAGGAGTGGACTAATATTTCATGATTATGCTCCAAGACAAAAGCAACAACAACAGTACAATCTGGTTTACCTAAAAAAGGAGAAATTGCCACCACAAATATAGCTGATGATAGACAATGTTTTCTAAGCTGAAAGAGGTTTGAGAGAAGCATCGCTTCCGTTATTGTAGCGCGCGCACACACACACACACACACACACACTCTCTTACCCCAGCAGTATTTTACCCCAGCAGGTTTCTGAATCTTTTTTTTTTAAAAAAAAACAACAACCCATGTTCACCAGAGGTAAAAGATGGATGAGTCCTATTTCAAATCACCAACAACTCCTTAAAAAAAAGAAGTGTCTGTCTCCAACCACAGTGTGTTGGCCTTAGACATGGGAGACTCAAAGTTTTTATCACCACATTGCCACAAAGCTCTCCAGATGATTTTGATTGGCACCATTTCCTATGCAGCTTAGGGCGTTTTCATATCGTCATTTATTGTGGATGCTGAGGGATTTGTGCAGCATCCAAGTGATGTTGCCCTCATCGACATGCTGGCTCGTTTTAATTGGATTTGCTGTTTTGCCAAGCAGGGGGATGAACTTTCCAGATTTTCCATGGAAGTAGTAAATCCAGATTAAACAGGACAATAGTAACATGGGATGGCATTGTGTGGACGCTGCACAAAAGTTGTGTGCTGGAGCACTATCAAGACCCCTATGAACACGCACGTAGTCATGTCTGTTTACTCTGTACAACTGCTGGGTCAGTAAACAAGTTAATGGAAATAAAAGTGGTAACACAAGGTACACTGAAAGGTAGCATACTGACCCCTGATGCTGGATTGGGGTACCTAACACAAAGGACTTTGGTCAAAAATATTAACAGTGGCTTGCACAATAATGGATTTGGATCGGAGAATGACACCTCTTTTTTCTGTGTGATCTTAAATGGTCACCATTGCTCAGCTGCAGTTTCCCAGCTGTGGGATAGGAATGGAGCTGATGAACTTCACAGAGTTGTTCTGGGTTTGAGTTGCCAGTCCAAAATGTGGTGCAACACACTGTTGGGTGAAACTCCTCTTAATTGTATCAGTTCTGAGCAAGCGAATTAATTCTGCCCCTGTGCATGTTGTGTCCTCTCATAGCCGCACTTGAAAACCCTTTATGTTTGTGAGCGCTGAGCAGCAAAGGCCGAGTGGGTGCTACTGGAAACAATAATAATCAAGCTCATGGGTTCGGCTTTGAAATCCACTTTCCATGAATTTGTGCCAGTGAAACTCAATAACGCAAAATGTTCAAAGAAAGGGAACATGAAAAGCGACACGAGCATAGCCAAAATGAATCTATTTAGTGACGAAAATGAATATGCAGGGAAAATCCGTACAATGTTCCCTCAGCTCAAAGGCAAAACGAGTCGCAAAGCCAAACCTCAAAGGGCATCGATGTTTTGTTAGCTGACTCTTTCACCTTAACACAAACGTGGCAAACAGCATGAGCAAAAGAACAAAATCCTCTTCCAAAGAAGGATTTGTCACTATGTGCTCCAAAAGAAAAGCAGCTGAATTGTAGAGTTGGAAGAGACCACGACGGCCATCTTGTCCCTGTAACACAGTAATCTTTTGGCTCAGTGTGGGGCTCAAACCCATAACCCTGAGATTGTTTTCAACAAGTCCGATTCTGATAATAAATGACAATATTTGTCATTTTCATCAAGCAAGGCCCATAACTCTGGTGCCACTGAGCAGGGCCTGAAGGTCAGTGGGAGAGGGCATACTTTGATAGCAGAAGGACTTAGGTTCAATCCCTGGCATCTCCAGAATAAGGGTTTTTGGTAGTGGTGATAGGCTGTTGCCACAGGTAGGCAATTGCTGAAGCTTACCTCTTGGCAGGAAGTTGACAGAATTCCTGAAGGCTCCAGGCCCTCACGCTGCTCATCCTTGCTGTCACTCAGGACTGGCATCAGCACCTGGCATCCTTGGGCAACTGTCCCCCTTAACACCCACTCTCAGGCCCCTTTAATTTCTTTTCCCATCCTGCTGTTCCAAGCACCACTAGGCAACTGGGTCTAGCTGCCATTTTGATTCCTCACAATGCTCTAGAGTGACAGCAGCTAGAATGGCAGCTAGACTCAACCACCAGAAACTGCTTGGCGCACCACTGCTGCCCCCACAGCACCACCAGGTAAGCCCACCAGGGCTTTCCACTCTGCCATACTACTTATTGTTTTGAAAAGTCCCAGGGCATGTAAACTATGGGGACAGATTGGTGTGTGCGAGCCCTCCTCCAAACCTAGAAATAAGCACCACACTCTTTAGCTTGAATCACAGGCAGTTCAACATATTATAGGAGATGTGGGGCTAGTGCAAAAAATGTCAGCCCTGTGTGTCCTGATGCCACCAAATAGCACATTTCCCTACTCCTTTCATTGGCTGTCGCCAGTGCAGGGATCGCCGACTTTTGGGGGCCTGTGGGCATGTCTGTAAATCAGAGAAACTCATGAACACCACAAACACGCATAGCAACCAAGCACATATTGCAGTTAATTCTATCGACTGCAACAGAGTATTTCTCTCAAGCACAGGGGAGGACCCTGTAGGCACTCAGAAATGCCTCTTCAGCCACATGAGCACCCAGGCCAGTGTAATGGATTCAGGACAATGGAGGCCTGAGGAACCCTTATGCAGGCCAAAGAGGAACCCAACCCAACCAAAGACCAACCCCCTCTGTATCCCGCTTTCCAAAGTGCCCAACCTGATGATGCTGGGAGGCCCAAAACAAGACTGGAACAAAATAGCCATGAATAAACTTTGTCCTGGTTTTATTGGATAATACACCAATTTTCTGGTAGAAAGTACATTGTTTTGGATTTTTGAAAAAGTAAAATGCATACTTGAGGTGCTTCAGAGGAAAAAGCTGGGCTATCCCACTTGATGTTAATAAAAGAGGTGTTTTCTAAAAAGAGAAGGGTAAACATTAGCGGTGGCAAAAAAATTAACAACATCAAATAATAATAGTAATAGGAAAGGTGTACCTTCAACAGTTCAGGCAACATTTGTGCATGCACAGATAATGGTGTGCGTGCAGATGAAAGCTTCATGAGACTGGTGTTTGGCATGGGGAAGGAAATCATCAGCTGAAACATCCCCACACAGCTCTGGTGTGAACAGAGAAAATGGTGCGAACAGCGGGGGAAACTACCTTTCAGTGTTTCAAGCCACTAATGTGAACATATCCTACGTCATACTCAAAGGAGACCCACGGAAATTGATGGATATATTAGTCATATCCTCTGATTTTAGTGAGTCAACTTTGTAACTTACTGGTAGTTGTATACAACCCAAAGATTCAACTCCTGGAAGCACATATCTGGACAAACATTTATTCTAGAACTTTCTTACAGGGTTTTGAGAGATCCTGAGAAGGTTATCCCTGAGTTACTGCCATTTTAGAAAGTATTGACTGGGACAAGGTTTGTTTTGTTTTTTTCTTTGAATGTGAGTGGTGTTCCTCATTTGCTGCACTAACCCTCCTTTCCCATATGGTTTCTTCATTCCTGGACATAATTTAGATAGCCCACATCGTACTACTAAGACAAGAAGCATTTGTCTTGCCCAGGCATCAGAGGGCACCTTTCTAGCCTTGAAAAAATATTAATTCCACTTTTTTAAAACACACACACATACCTGACTGACATTTAACAATGCAAAGCCTTTTGTAAAACTAGCAGAAGGTCACTGTGTATTTCCTTCTCAAGGAAAATGGCATAGGCCATATTTATACAAATTAATGTTTGCCCAGACAAGTAAGGCACTGGAGAAGAAATTCCCACTTTATTTGCAGCAAGTCAAAGCAAAACATTGTCTTTTATGTGAGGCAAATATGTCAACCGCCTGACCTCACGAGGGAGATGCCTTCCCTTAAACGGCTTCTCCTCTCAGCCTATATTGCTTTCCCAGAACCAGAGGTTACCAAAATGACTGACTGAATGAAAGGCAAAATGGCCCATAACTCTCCAACAGTTGAAATGAAGTTTAAACCTATTCTTCATTTCTTTCATGTGCTGCGTTGAAATATGAGTACAAAGGGAGGCCAGCCGAGTTAAATATTCTGTCATGAGGTAATTCAGCTTTGAATGAGAGAATACAATGATAGCAGTGTGCTTTCTGTTTCCATAAAACCTCATATAACAGTGAGCTCAACGGGCGCCTTCAATGCGCGGCTGAAATGGGAACAGGCAGGATTTCTCCAAATCAAAATGGTCAGATTGAATGTCCTGTTTTGGTGGCAAATCAGCAGCTAATGGTCTCTGAGTACCATCCACATGAAACATACAGTTGTTTTCCCATTCGGAAGCAATTTCCGCCATGTTGTTTGTTTACAAAGTATTGGAGGCCTCCACCAAGAATTCTTTCCACGGAGAAAAAACAACAACCACATGTTGTGTTGGTGATCAATCCACATGGCCAGCTGGCACCCATGAATGACTCATAGCATGGAGTGCTGGTAGTTTTCACAACAACTCTCCCTACCAGCTGCCAATGGTAGTTGCACCAGAAGAACAAGCATCCTTCAGCACAACAGGAAAACAAAAGCCAGTTCACCCAACTGTGTTCAGGTGGTGAGATACAATAATGTTATAGACTTTCTCACATCAAGACAGGGTAGACACATGGCCCTGTTCTTGTGCTTCACCATCCTCTCAGTATCCAGCTCTTCATTATGTACCTATCTTTTACCACTCCATTACTCATTATTAGCTTCCCCAAGGTTAGGCAGCAGAGCAATAATCCAGGATCTCAATGCAGTCCCATTGTCAGGCATCCAAAGAAGAAGAGGAAGAAGAAGATTCTGACTGAAAAGCATAATACGGTGAAATCAGGCATCTCCAGACCATCCTATTTTAATTTATAATCAAATAAAACAGAGTTTTCACATGTATAGCAGCTCATTTCAAAAACCGCTTGCTTGCTTTGCTCAGTGCCCTGCTGTGCTCTAGGGTCTTTCATCCTTAGCGCTGATTTAGTGTGAATTTAGGGCTGCAGTCCTATGCAGTGTTAGAAACTGAGATGTGAAATCTAGGAGCTAAATGGCACCTTAAGGCTAGGTTATGGTTGCGACAACAGAATGTCTAGGCACACTTTTTTAATAGCCAGAATACAAAGTTGAAAATGAATGAACTGCAGCTAAAATATTATGTTCACTTTTCACATGCTCTAGTCCTTCCCCTGCCCACCCCCTAATATTCTTAAGAAGGTCTCTTCTCCAGTCTTTGGAGAGTAGCTGGAAGTGGGGAGGTAGAAAAAGGTCCTCCTTTCCTTCCACTCTGCAGTTTTAATCTGAAATCTTAGGTGCAGTCCTGCACCCAGAGCTCAGAAACTGATCGTGCTAAAGAAATTCCCTGTCGCAAAATATGCCTAGAACAATGGGAGTTTTGTACTCTGGTCCTATGTGCATTTACCTGGGAGGAAGGCCCATTGAAGTCAAGGGGTCTTAACTTTTGAATAGACAGGCACAGGCTGTAAGACACTTTTTGCCTGTGTTATATGTGGTGGCAGTGCGGTGCACTGGTTAGAGCGTTGCACGAGAATCAGGGAGACCCAATCAGTCATGAAGCTCAGTAGATGAACTTGGGTCAACTTCTTAGTCTAACCTACCTGGCAAGGTTGTTGTGAGGATAAAATGGAGGCAGGGAAAACCACGAATGCTGCCTTGACCTCCTTGGAGGAAATGCAGGATACAAATGAAGCAAGTAGCGTAAATAAATATTTAAGAGAAGGTGAATGGCAGTCAGTGTAGTTCATGTTGCAACACGCAAAATACTATTCAGTCCTGAAGAGGCTAAGAATCCTCCCTCTCTGCCCATGGACTGAACACACACATGAAACCTGTGCAGACGACCAAGAGGGTCATGTGAGCAGATCAGGATAACTGGTCACAAGGAAAAACATCACGCTCAGGCACTGCCATAACTATCCAGACTCTTTAAGAGCTGGCCTTTCTACACTTTCAGCATTCATAAAAAAGTAAAGAAAAAAGTGTATAACCAAAGTATAATGTTCCTATGTGCTAACTTAAATGAAGACATACTTGTGCCAAAGCAAATTGTAGCAGTTCAGTTTTCAGCCAGGTGGTGGCACTAAAACCAAATACTTGCTTGCTGAATTCCGAAAAGCCGCTTGTGTTGACTGCAGTATAATTTTACAATCACCCATCTTGTCCTTGTTTGTGATACTGCTTCCTAGATCGTTTAATGTCCATAATCCGGTGCTGTCGGTAGGATCAGATGAAAGGATGAATGTTTTTTACAAAAGGGTATAAAAGCCTAGTTAGCCAGATTCATTAGGTACAAATTAGGAGGGATTTGCCATTATTTTAAAGCTGATGCAGAACTTTTGGTATGTTGCCAAAACTGACTAGGCTGCTATGATAAGAAAGCATTTCCATATTAGCATATGTCAAAGCAGACAGAAATAGCTCCTTTTGAAACAAAAAAACCAGTCACACAAACAAGAGACTGGTTTCACACACAGAAGGTCAGGGATTGTCAGGATGTTTTCGTGTGGTTTATATATATTAGTGCAGGGGTTTTTGTGATGGTGGTGTGAGTGTGTGGGTGTTAACATTTCCCACATCTGTAATTCAAATGTAAATAAACTGCACTGCCTGCTAAACCATATTCTATCTGTGTGTGTTTCAAGGCGCTATTTTTCCATCACACATTAGCACTTCTAATTCCGTGTATTTGTATTACGGACCAAGACTGTCTCAAGGCAAATCTTAAAAAATGTAGTATAAACACTGACAACTGGGAAACACTGGTCTGCGTGTGCTCAGGACACAAGGGAGACTCAGGACACAAGGGAGAAACGTACTAAGAGGAAGGCACGCTTGGCAATTCCACACCATGATCAACTCCCACCCGGAAACCAATGTCCCCACTGTGGAAGGACGTGTGGATCCAGAATTGGCCTCAACAGTCACTTATGGACTCATTGTTAAAACCGTGTTTACGGAAGACAATCTTACTCGGCTACGAGTGATCGCCAAAGAAGAAGAACACACTAGCAGCTTAAAATGTTACTCCCACCTCACTGTGTTTCAAATCACTTTTTCACACTACTGTATGCACCACAGTGGGGCAGGAATGTATTTACCCGATGTGTGTTACCTGTTCGGTTTCCCTGCAACCCTTTCCCTGCTCCAGTTTGTGAAGCTGTCTTCTGCACATGGGCAATGGCTGTCTCAGATGTACACACCTCAGCTTAAGTGCGGCATATGTTTTCAAATCAGGCATAATATCATGCGTACTTGCCTTCAAATCCCAGCAGTGGGAGCCAAAGTAAATGGGAATGTGTGCACAGCCTAATACTGCATTGTAGGGTAGAAACACACATTATAGAGCAAACGTGGGTTTCCCAGCCCTGTGTTTGCATCATAAAACAGATAGAGGTGATGGACGCTTACAGAAAAACCTTGGCAGGCAGCAGATGACCCGCCTTCCATTCTACACTATAATCCACCCCTCACCTCAGCAGTTTTTCTGTTTTTCCTCCAACCAGCCCTGAGACTGGAAACTAGCTCATATCTCTTGTTGATTCTCATTGTTCCTGAGTTGCTCTTTGTGCAGCTGCAAGCTATGTGTGCAAAGCACAGCCCAGGACCAGCGGAGGAGAAACCAAATTGGAGTGTCACCCTAAGCAGTGCACTGCTGTACCTCCTTTTGAGCGAGAGACACCACTGAAGGGGAAGGGCAAAAGACACCAATCAAATCAATTTGGGTTTCAAGTGGAATGATAGCATATCCCTCTCCCATGGGCGATAAACTTGTTCAAGAGCAATCTCCACTTAAAATGGCACATTGCTGTGCCTCTACGTGGGTGAATTAAGTCAAGAGTAGGCACTGCAGTGTGCAGTTGAAGCCTGGAAATGGAGTGTTGTGTTGTGTTGTTACAATTGCTCTTATATATATTTGCTACTTCAGTTCTTACCCCAGCTTCAGAACAGATAATAAAAAACAGCCGGTTTCCAATGGCCTGTTGGTATAAAAAGAGTTTTTATCTACCGGTGGAATGACAACAAGGAGGGAGACAGTCTAATTTCTCTAGGAAGGGAATAGCCTGAACTTAAGCTGCATAGCTGTGGGATGCGGGTGCCTGTGGGACGCGGGTGGCGCTGTGGTCTAAACCACAGAGCCTGGGGCTTGCCGATCGGAAGGTCGGCGGTTCGAATCCCCGCAACAGGGTGAGCTCCCGTTGTTCGGTCCCAGCTCCTGCCCACCTAACAGTTTGAAAGCACGTCAAAGTGCAAGTAGATAAATAGGTACCACTCCGGCGGGAAGGTAAACAGTGTTTCTGTGCGCTGCTCTGGTTTCACCAGAAGCGGCTTAGTCATGCTGGCCGCATGAACCGGAAGCTGTACGCCGGCTCCCTCGGCCAGTAAAGCAAGATGAGCGCACAACTCGAGTCGTCCACGACTGGACCAAATGGTCAGGGGTGCCTTTACCTTTAAGCTGCATAGGGCTTTCATAGAATTGTAGAGTTGGGAGGGATCCCAAGAGTCATCTAGTCCAACCCCATGCAATGCAGGAATTTTGCCCACAGCCATCCCTGGGTGGGCTCAAACCACCAACCTTCTGGTTAACAGTCAGACATAGTGACCCATTGAACTACTTTATAGCTCATAACCAGCACTTTGAATTGTGCTCCAAAACTGACCCATAGCCAGTGAAGCTATTGTAACAAGTTAGTTAGTGAAATGATCCCTATAACTAGCCCCGATCAAATAGCACCAATCTCTATAAAGTCAGTACAGGTACAATTCTGTCATGCCTTCTTTCTCAAATTGCTTTCTGGGCAGGTGGGCGGGGAAGGATCCAAATGTAAAGATAACGGCAGTTTTTAATGGTGAAGCACAACTTTCCTACATACAATGTATTTTGTGAAAATCAGGAAGATTTTCCCACAGTACCACAAAAGAAGTCTTTCCTCCATTCGGACAAAATAAGATTTTGAGCAACATCGATTCAAATGTGTTTCAAATATTGAGAAATGATATGTGAAATGGTTTATTATTTTGCAATAGTGGGAAAGTAGAGGTGCATTTTGCACAACTGTAAAGTGTAATAGATTTTAGAGGGAGAAAATGGTAAGAGTACGCATCTTATTGACAGACATTGTCTAAGATAACAACAAAGCAGCCCACCGTAGCCTCCCAGAAAAGCAGCCAGGGGAAGCATTACTATTTGCAGTAGAGCAACAAGGAAGAGGATTTCAATGGGCTGTGGAAAGCAAACAGCTCTGCTAGCAAAGCCAACTCAATTTATGAGTCATAGCAATTAGCAAATTCATTTGTGTGTCTGTAATCTTAGGCTTCTCAAGAAACACACAGTAGAATGAGGTGAGTGATAATCAGCAACGGTGTTTTATTTCTTCAATGTCCCAGGTGAGCTTTTCTTCACCTTGTCCCAGGTGAGCTTTTGGCTGGAGTTCCACGATCTCTCTTGATCTCTACATGGCACCAATATGGGACAAGGTTCTATGTCTTCTGCAGATGCTGCTATGTGGAGCATGTTGTTTTGCATCAATTCCACCCGCATTATACTGTTTAAGCTGTGCCTGCCAAAACCTCTTCTCTTAGGCAGCTATTGAAGGCTCAAGAGCCCTGTCAACGACATGATCTGAGATGGATAATTCTCACTTTCTAGCAGGGGAAAGAAATCCCATGGCTTGTCTATCTGGAAAAACCCCATGCTAATATGAAACCCCGTTCCCCTAATCCAAGGGTAGGGACCCTGTGGCCTTCACTATGCTAGTGGACTTCAACTCCCATCTTGCCCAGCCAGCATGGCCAGTGGTCAGGGATGATGGGAGTTATAGTTCAGCAACCCACTGGAAGACCATGGGTTCCCCTCTCAACCTAATCCCTAACACATTCGTAGAATCTTAAAATTGTGGAGTTGGAAGGGATCCGAAGGATCATCTAGTCCAGTGGTTGGCAAAGTTTTTGTGGCTTGGGCTGGTTCACGGTCCCACAGATGCTACGGTGGGCTGGAGTGTATGCGCATGCACGCATGCTCAAATGCTATTTCCAGCTCTCCTTCCAGCATGGAGGAGGCGTGCACAGCTTCCCATTGGCTGCAGAAGCTTCCTGCAGCCAATGGGAAGCTGACCAGCATCACGGAAGGCGGTCCACGCTCTGTTCCATGCCGATTTAGCGCAGCGCACAGGAGCTAACTGAATGGGCAGAGGGGGTCCATGGGCCGGTTAAACGACCCCCATGGGCTGCTTGTGGCCCATGGGCCTTAGGTTGCCGACTCCTGATCTAGTCCAACCCCCTCCAGTGCAGGAATATGCAGCTGTCCTATATGTGGATCGAACCTGCAACCTTGTCATTATCTGCATCATGCTCTAACCAAGTAATGTGTTACTTCATATGACCCTAGTCATTAAAAATGGGGACCAGGTGCTCAGCAGTCTGGATTCAGAGGAGATCACCTTTAGATGATTCTGTGATTCAATACAGAAGACATCTAAACATAAATATCAGAAGGAAGCTCTTAACAATCTGTTCTGCCTTGCATGAAACTCTGAGCTGTTTTAGGAGCTTTCCTGGAAAGCACATGTCATACATTTAGCCTACACGTATGGGCTCCATTTTCACTGCAGTATGTTCCTTACTTGTCAGCCTGGTTAGAATCACAAAAACAGAGTATAAAGCCACACATGCAAAATAGCTTGTCTTTTCAGTCAGATGCCACATTGAATGCACCTATATCTCAGGCCTTGAGTGTGAGAAGCAGGAGAAAATATGGTGGTATGAGCAGTTTAGAAAGCAATTTGTCTTCTCAGCTGCAGAAGGAGAAGGGAATGCCAACCGGTGCCCACCAGATGTTTTGATCTACAATGCTCATCAGCCCCAGCCAGAAAAAAATATCCACTAACACATCCATGATCCTGGCTATAGAAAACTGTGGCTAGTGGTTTAACCAGAGAACATGCTAATCTACCCTTGGGGGTGACAGAAAGCCTACTAAAAATTATGGTGTTTCCTGCGGGTTCGTGAAGAAATAAACTGAGAGATAACAAAGCCACAAGAAAAGATAAGAAAATGAAATAACATCTGCTCTGAAGAATAGCTGAACAAGAAATCCTTTCAGAACAGTTATTGAATTCCGCCATTCTAAGAAGTGTTAGGTATTTAAACAAATAACCCAGTTTCATTTTTTTATTTTATTTTTAATGTTCAGAACAATACCCACTCCTTCTATAATTTCTTCAGCCGCTCCTGTAAAATGCTAATTGTGGCTCCTTTCATTCATGTGTGAGACCCACAAGAAGTATCAGTTTCCACATGCTCGCAGCTCATTCCCCCCCTGCCCCCACCCAGACATTTCAGTAACAGAAAATTCAGCTGATCATGTACTATTATTATCACTTGGTAATTATCCCCATCTGTAATGCACCTCCTATGCGAGAGGAAATTTGCCATAAAGCTTTAAAACAAAACGACTCTCTGGGACAATATGAGGAAAGCAAGGAGACAGAAGTGTGTGAGTTTCAATTGGTTCCCTCTCACTAGCGTTTTAGAAGGATAGTGATCACTTTCTGTTTGTTTCATCTTGCTTTAAATCTACCCTGTTGTCAGCCTCCTGTTATAGTTCTGTATTTTGTCACACGGGCCCATTTTATACCCTCTCTTACTGCTGCTGCTGCTGCTGCTGTTGTTTTAAACAATATAATGCTCTTGGCTTTTGTTCTTGTATTGATCGTCTTCTTGGGTTTTGCTGTATTTTACATTTTAACCTGGAAGCTGCCTCCGAGGACTGAAAAACATGATAGAGATATCAAACGACTGAAGGAATGACAAGTGTACCATTTTATCACTTTGAATGTATCAACTAAGCCTGATCCTTCAATGAGACCTAAGCTAGCAGCAGCACCATGATGGAAAGCCCCTTAACTCACAACACCGTTGCTTGGAGTTGCTGCAGCCTGATTTCTGGAAGCTGGGCAGTAGAAAACAGCGTCTCCTTCCAGCCAAGCAAGGAGCTGAGGCTGAAGTGATAGAGCTGCTGCATTGAGCAGCAAGGGACTGATGGTTCTGCCAGAGAGAGCCTTGCCTCTTCTCAGAGCTGCTCAGGGGCAGGATCTATTCTAGAAGTGTGGTGTAGTGGTTAAGAGCGATGGACTCGTAATCTGGTGAACCGGGTTCGCTTCCTCACTCCTCCACATGCAGCTGCTGGGTGACCTTGGGCTAGTCACACTTCTCTGAAGTCCCTCAGCCTCACTCACCTCACAGAGTGTTTGTTGTGGGGGAGGAAGGGAAAGGAGATTGTTAGCCGCTTTGAGACTCCTTTGGGTAGGGATAAAGTGGGATATCCAAACTCTTCTTCTTCTTCTAGAACATGCAATGGGCTTGCGTCCTCCCAAGTTTGCCCAGTGGATGGGAATCCTCTGGCTACTAGCTGGGCACTAGGTTGTCAGACCCGAGTTTTGGCCAGGCCCATCATTCCTCTCAGAGACGATAAGAGGGGAGGTCCAGAGCTGACAATGGAGCTGCCTTTCCCATTGAGTAGATTGAAGTGGCCATCACAACTGGCTGCTGCCACACACATACCCAACCTTTCCTTCCTCCATCCATTCCTGTTCTCCTGCATGGTTAATGTCTGCTTCTTTCTGGCCTGAGCCGGCTGGCTGGCTTAGCTGCTCATTTAGACTCATGCATTGCTCAGCTCACATGGCACATGCTGTTGTTGTTGCTGCTGCTTTATTTACAGCCAGTAAAACAGTTGGTGAGTGGTGGCAAAGTTTAGGAAGACTGATCTCCAGCACAGTCAAAGGTTAGGGGTGATGGGCAGTGCCAGATTTACATATGAGCTAAACAAGCTATAGCTTAGGGCCCCAATCTCTTGGGAGCCCCCAAAAAATTTAAAGGGGAAAAAACTGCATGTACAGTTCCAAAATATAAGTTAAAAGCAAATAAAATAAAACCTACATACAGTTAGAGATTAATAATTATTTCACTATTATTATACTTCTTCTTAATTGTATTTCAGTTCAACAATTACTTTGATAAAATACATATTTTGTTATGTGCAAATGACTTTAGATACCTATTAGGTCCATAAATTACCATATAGCATATATTCAACACAAAAAACAGCAACAATTTGTTGTTGACAAAGGACAGCTGGACATATAAAGGGCCCCATTACTTTCAGTAGCTTAGGGCCTCATCAGACCTAAATCCGGCCCTGGTGATAGGAGGTGTGGTCCAACAAGATATGGAAGGCTGTAAGTCACCCCATTCCTGACCTAAGTATTTGACATCAGTATTTGCAGAAAGCCACACTGAGATCCAGAACTGGATCTACCTCTACCTATTAGATAGGGGGAATTCTACTCTGTGTGCTCCCTCCTCTCTGAACTGCACAGGCCCAAGTTCTTGGAACTCAAGGCATCAGATATCCAGACTTGAGCTGATTCTGCTGGATCTCTGGGGTGTGATTTGCCGCTCAGTCATCGGTTACAAATACAAAACACAATCAGCAACCGTGAAGAAAGAAAGAAAACATCCCTCCCCCCCCCACTCCAAAGCAGCAGCTTATTTAGTCAAAGTCAGAATATCAGAACAAAGAAGATACAATAGTGTAAAAAACTGAATTACTCCAAGAGACAAACCACCAGTTAATCACAAGCCATGCACAAATAATACAATCCTGTCCTGGAACTGGATCCATGCAAGAAATCAGAAACACCCAAAGAACCGCAGTAGTCTACAGTATTTGTTTTTAGGAACAGCCAAAAGGCGGATATTAAGTTAGACGTCAGCATATTTATTGCCCTGTAAAATATGTTCTGCTAAGCTTCCCTTTGCCCTTCCTTGTCCTCAGACAGTATACTATAATTTTTTTTATACAACACAATAAAAAACAAATGTGCGATATCTAGATCAATTTTTTTCATGCTGTGCCACCAAAGGGTTTGCTCATTTTTATTTTGTTTTAATCACAGGGACCATTGTTTATCTATGTGGGTGGATACAGTTCACTGTGTGTTCTGTGCTACTATCATGTTAATATTTAACATTGCTGTTGAGATAATAAATTCTAGCTGGGCTGGGCATTGCCAGTAATATTTTGTTCATTGACCTGATTCAGTCTAATGGAGGCAGTTTTCATGTATGTATTTATTTAATTTTAAAAGGGGCCCCCAGAAAATAATTTCAGTTTTAACAGAGGTGAAAGATAAAGTTTCAATGGTGCCCTGCCATAATAATTCAACTCCTCTCATAGCAACTGTTCTTGGTATGAGAGGAGTTGAATGAGAATGCAAATGAGATTTGCATTCTCATTTGTCATCGACTTAGTCTTATCTTCTCACCACTCTTGAATTAAGAGTTCTCACAGGTATACATACATTCCTTGAACCTAGAGCTTAGGGATGTCACAACTGTTTGCAAGGCTGGTCATATAGCTTTTCACCTCCAGCAAATGCAGGAACTTGTGTATGTGTTTGTGGCAGGTTTCACATACATGACACCACTGGGCGAGTAGGTCAGTGACTCATATGGTGGAGAGGGACATGGGCTCTCCCTCTCCGCCATACGCATCATATCATGTGTGAAGCAGGTGCTCCAGATGGAATACAGATTCCCATGGAGGCCTGATTTGTGTGATTCTTCCCTTTGGAGTGGATGGGAGCGATTGCACAAATTTTACTTAAGCAAATCCAGGGATTATGACCTGCTCCCACACCATGCAAAGGGGACTGCTGGTTTGGTAAGTGTGCAAACTGAGCTACAGGGTATCTCTTTTCCGCAGCTGTAAACTCACTCGGTTTGTTATGAAATCCAATCTTTAATGTGTTCAGGTGCAGGTCCTAAAATGTAGGCACTGCACTCCGAAAGTCAGGAGTGGCAGTCTAAGCATGCATTTGTGGGTGTTTATTCTGCTATGTTAGGAGCCCACCCTATGTCAGGCTCCAGAGCACCCGATCCCTCCCATGGTGGCAGCCAAGAAGCAGATAAACAAGAATTCTTACCAAGTAATTTATTCACTGTGCACAGAGAGAGACGAAGGAATGCAGTCTCCCTAAGATAATGACGTTGCTCCGAGTAAAGTCCCATCCCCTCTGTCTCGCCTATTCTACATCATCCCTGTGCCGGGTGATCTGAGCTTTCTGCCTCTGAGCTTTCTGTTCTACTACTCTTAATGCCTGCCTAGTCCTGAGAGGGGTGTGTGCGCTCAGGAATACTTTCCAAAGACACTGTGTATGTCAGCTGTCTCTCCCCCAATGCTTCTTCCTGCTGTTCTTCTCCCAATATTTCCCAGCTTTCCCCCTCTGCAGCCTCTGAACTATGGCCTTCTGCAAACCACTGTTCTAAATCTATACTGTCCACCTATTCTCGGGAAGGTTCGGGAGAAGGGGGGAGCGTCCCCACCAGTCCTCCTCTGTCCAACCCCTGACACCCTATGGTTTGCCATATGGGATTTGTTGTTGAAGTCTATAGCCTGTAACAATCCAATTGGTTGGTCCCCAATCCTATGAGGTCACACAGTGGGATTCATAAGGAACAGGGCTGCCAAAAGCATGACTACATAATGCCCCCTTCCCCATGTGACAAGGCAGTGGGCAGCCTGCAGTTTCCATGTTTTGTGGCCCCCTTAGTATGAAAAGTTGGACTGCATAGCTAAGGCAGGCGCTTCTCAAATTATTATTTGAATTACATATGGCAATGTGAAAGCCTACGCTAAAAAATGGGTGTAAAGATTATGAGAATCCTGTATTAGGGACCTATTTTTTTCTCTGTACAGAGAAAAGAATCAATCCACTTACAGGAAGTCTGAATAAATGGATTGTTACTCCATTTACAAGCAACCCTACCCTAATGTGTGCAGACCCCCACTAAATGAATGCTACAAGTGTATAATTAAATTACATGCTTGTGAAGACTAGCACAATTAAAACCAGGGGTGAGGAGGCACAAAAGATTAATCCCTCTAAATCAGGGCTTTGCTAATTTAGTGAGCAGGAAATACAATTAAGGGAAATAACATATTAAAAACACCTACACAAATATCAAAACATCTCCTGAGTGCATTAAAACTTGTGTGTCCGTATAAGGAGAAAACTTCATTTCCTTAATAAAATCAAATTAGAAAACTGAACTCATTCATACCCTGGAGAAAAATTTGCACCTCAAAATGTTCCGAGCAGAATATCATCGGAAGCTGAAAGGAAATCACGATGTTATTTAAACATTTTATAATGCTCTGAGGTTATGGTTTTAGATAGCAATTCAAATTCTAGAAGAGGAATTTGGAGGAACAGGGACTGCTTTGCATTAACATTATACGCTTGCATTTTCTATGGAAGAATAAAGCGGCAATCCTTTTTGCATTTGTAAAACAAAGCAACCATCTTGATCCCCAAAATATTACCATTCCATTGCTATTCTCACTGCTAGGAAGGAGCGCTTTTACATCTCCCCACCTCATGGGGTGGTTTATGTGGCTAGTAGCTCCCATGTTACAGATAGGCACAGACAGGTAGTGTGGTCACTGTGTGTGGCCCTGACCTCATATCTCTAACACTTCCTTCTTCAATGCTACAAAACTGAATGAAAAAAAAATGTAAAGGAAGCAGCTGTATGTAAGTGATAGAGAATATAAAGCAGCCGTGAGGGAACTTGGTATCCTACAGATGTTTTGTACCACAACTATCGTCCTCGTCCCTTGGCTGTGCTAGCTGGGGCTGATGGGAGTTGGAGTCCATCAACATATGGAGGACACCAGGTTTCCTGTCCCTGGTAGAAGGTGTTGCAAGTGTAAGGCACCAGGTTAACTCCCTGACTACCTAAAAGGCAAGAGCTATAAGGAAATCCTGGGGAAAACCTCTGGTCTGGGGACAGGGTAGCTGAAGAGGTAACTCCACTGAGAGCCCAAGGAGCCATTGTCCTTCAGAGTAGACAATACCAAGCGAGATGGGCCAATGGTCTGACTCAGCGTAGGGCAACTTCATGTGTTGATGCTCAGTATCAATTTGCAACACAATAATTAGTTCCACATAGTTTTGGGGCTCCTCAGAGGATATACACCCCCGGTAAAAGGTGCAAGTGCGATAATTTCCTCCACCACCCTCATGACTAGATAGCATGCACATTTGATTTCACAGTTCTCTTTTGCAGCGATAAGACAAGAAATGATTGCTGGAGGCAGGCTCAAAAACAAGACGAAGTCACAGGAGGACATCATGATCTCCAAGATTAGGAAATGATCACTCACGTTGTGCTAAAGAGGGAGGGTTAAATCAAAGCCTCAATGATCCAACATTCCTGATAGTGCACATTCACCAGCAAAAAACTGCAGGAGGTCTGAATGCCGTTGGTGTTCTACCTGCGCATTTGTTGGGAAACAGGGTTGGCATGGCATTGTGATGGAATACCCTTGTTGAGGAATACCCATAGAAGTTGACCAGCAATAAGGACCCAATGGGGGGCCAGCCCAAGCAACCGAGAGACCAAATGTTCAATCATGGATGAGGGGACAGCACTGGATCGGCCACTCCTGGTTAGTGGGAAAGGATAGTGGCCTGCAGCTCTGCTGCACAGGTCATTGAAGGGATATAGCCACATTCCTATAAATCAGAAATGAGTCTGAGAACATAGACAAAGCATTAGGAAGAATAGAAGATCTCTCTCTCTCTCTCTCTCTCTCTCTCTCTCTCTCTCTCACACACACACACACACACACACTGCAGGCACTGAAGATAATACTGTACAATGCATTTCCACTCGTTCACAATACAGTGAGCCACAAAGCCAAGTGGATAGAGCCCGAGGGCTTTGTATTCTGCTGGACTGGTTTAATGTTTTACTGAAATTGATGATGTAGCTCATTTGCGTACATGGGGGGGGGGGATGTTGTATGCATTGTGTAACTTGTGCCAGAGGTTTCGTTAAGAAGTACTGGATAATGATATGAATTATTTAGGCAAGGTCTCACTCCATACGTGTGCATTACTTTTTTTTTGTTTTGCTAAGGACTCTCTGTTCTTAATCACAGGTACATGGAAACATCAGGCTGCTTATTTTAAAAGCCTGCCTCAGCCTGTTAATGGAGTGTGGAAATAACCCTGGAGGGGAAAGCGCACCTGAAGTTTGTCTTTCCCTGAAGCAAACATTGATCTTTACTTAAAAAGATTGTAATAAAACCAGGATTTGTGTGATTTTATGATAACGCCTGCAGTCCAGTTACAATCTAAGGCGTGTCTACTCAGAAACACAGTCTACTCAGTCCTATTGTGTTCCGTGAGACGTTCTCCCAGATAAGGGGGCAATCTTGGTTTATCAAGCTGAAATTTCCAATTCCCACACCACCTCAAACAAATATCAGCAGAAATGATTGTTGATAGATTTGTCAAAGATGGGAGGAAAGAAGAAATGTTTGCACTCTTGATAGATGTTTTCAAAGGCAAATGGGGGGGGGGGGGAGCACATACAGTACTATCCTAAAATACACATTTTTAATACATTTTGGTACATTTTTTTGAGCCAAGAATTGTATTGAAAAATTCTGAGAACTTTGAAATCCAAAAGATAATTACATTGTTCCAATCCGCACACGCACACATCACTTTATTGTAAATAGAACTTCTAAGTTGTTTACAAAATAAAGCAAATATTAAAATTGGCAATAAAAGAAAAAATTAAAAGCAAATATTTTTTTAAAATGCAAAATATAATTAAAACCAACAGTTGAAAACAGATTAAAGCACAGGACACCTTCTGCATGTCTGCCTGAACAAAAATGTTTTCAACAGGCACTGAAGAGAGCATAGCGAAGGCACCTGCCTGATGTCAATGGGCAGGGAGTGTTGGCGCTGCTATGCTCCAAGATTGGTTCCTTACAAGTGCAGAATGCATATTATGTGCACCTGTAACAGTTTGACAGACTGAAGTGGTCAGGTGGCACATATGGGTAAGCCAATCCCTCAAGTACTCTGGCTCCAAGCTTTAAGGGTTTTATATACTAATAGCAACACTCTGAACTTGAGTAACAAACCAGCATTAATCCACAAAGTTCCAGATCAGATCAGTTCACATCAGAATTCAGATCCCAAATTGCCCTAGTCATGACATTGCCTCCATGGCTCAGCTTTCAATGAGGGCAAAATCACAAGAGCTACAATGGGCTGCTCTCAAACTATGGGAAAGTCCCTGTAGTCTGAAGAACTCTCTTCAAAATTAGCAACAGGGAAACCTCAGACTTTGCCTGGAGGCTACTGAGTTTCCGCTCCTGAGCTGGGCCCCTAATTGCTAGCTGAGCGCTGTCCATTTTATGTTCTAAGAGGCACCTCATTAAGCTTTAAAAAGAGCATCGTGGGGAACAACAAAGAGGATCACCTCCTGTGTGGCCCTCCAGATGCAATTGGACTTCAACTCCCTTAACCCCCAGCCAGGATGAGCAAACGTCAGGAATGATGGGAGCTGTAGTCCAGCAACATCTGGAGGGCCACAGGTTCCCCACCCCTGTGGTATGCCTGCACACCGTGGCAATTCTCCTGTAGCAGCTGTGGCAGCAAGGGCCCCAGCCATCTCATTCATTGTTCCTCCACTGTACGTCTTGCTGTGTCAATCAGCACCTGCAGGACTATCTTGCAAAGATTAAAATGTGATCGGTGCCTTCCGCCTGGTTGCCGTCCAGCACAAACAGGTACATGGAATCCAATCATAGGCACATGACTGCATTTCACTGCCTCTCTAGAGAACACAATGTTTTATTAAGCTTCGCTGGAGCAAGAGGGATTGTGGAATGACTAGTGTATGAAAAACACATGTGCATTGATTATTGCATACCTTGTAACATAGATTTGTAGACTCTCAGAATTGGAAGGGTCGTCTAGTCCAACCCCTTGCAATGCAGGAATCAATGTGTGGCTCAAACCCACAACCTTAACTGAGATTAAAATTCTAATATTCTAATGGTTCATGGATTGGAATCTCCTGTGTATGCCTCCTCTAAGTGACTTCATGGTTTCATAGTATTTTAGTAGGAATTGCCTAATCTGTGCTGTTTATGTTATTGGCTGGTGTTGATTAGTGTACTATTGCTGGTGTTGATTAGTGTACTATTTTAAAAAATGGTAGCTTGCAGTGTTGTAGACTCTGTTCTAATATTTTCTATCTAGAATTATAGATGGGGATGGGGGATCTCAATAAGTTACTCGATATGTGCAGGACCAGGACCACATTATTCAGGGATGTGCCCTGGGAATAGGAGAGAGATCTTTTGCATAGGATCTCCCTGTACAAGGATCAAGCAAGAATACAGCCATGCCTGGGGGGCGGGGGATTCCAGGAAGGGAGTAGTCAGGAGAAAATGTGCTTTCCTCAGATGATTCAGATACAATTGGATTATTCTGCCTTGAGGTACATTCAGCACTCACAGTCATCTCCGTTCTGTGGGTCTGTATTTGATTTGATTTGATTTATTATATTTCTGTGCTACTTTTCCTTCAATTGAATCCCAAAGCAGCTCACAAGCAATAAATAGCAATAACATGACAGAACATGACAGAACATCGCAGATACAGCATAAAGAAGATGGAACAATTAACAAACCACCAGTGTGATGATTACAATATATAAACTGTTAGTGAAACAACAATTTAAAAATAAGCTAAACATCACAATTAAAGCAAAAGCCATATTATTCAATTGGCAAATCAACACATTTATAAGCTATAAAACATTATTAACCTCCATATAACAACCTGGTTTGAGAATACATTCTTTTCCCAGGAAACCCTGGGAATTTTAGTTCTCTGAAAGAAGTGAGGCTCATGATAGTGTATAGAGAATTTTTTAATGCATTTTTTTTAAAAAATAGTTTTTATTGAATTTTACAATTTTATATTCAACACAATCCTTATTAACAAAGGTCATCTTAAGCATTCTTTTCATTTAATTATAAATCATTTCCCAATAATTTTTGATGGGTTTACAATTCCACCACATGTGATAAAATGTGCCCTCTGTGTATAGAGAATTCCCACCAAACCAAAGTTCCCAGAACCACCTCTGGCCCTGAAAAAAAGTGCTTTGGGGGGATGAGAGCAAGACACGGGTCATGTGACTTGCCCTGGAGCACATTCCGGAAGCTGCGCATCCTGGTCTTGCATCAGAAAAAGTTGGAAGGTATGGTTGGAGGGCCCAATCCATATATGGAGTATTGGGCCCAGAAAATCTTGCAAGCTGCAGCAAACATAGGAACCGCACAGGTCACCCAACTTGCAGTATTAATGAAAAAAGGTGGGGTGTCTTTATTTAAAAGCTATAGGTTGGGCTTCCTTCACTTCTGATTCAGGGCCCAGTAACCTGGCAGTTTAACTTTTGTGCATCTGTGCAGAGCCACTCCTGCTGTGGTGGTAAAATATTAATCTGTCAAAGCCGCCGTTTGATGAAACCTACTAATCCCCTCCTTGTAAAAGATATTGACCCAAACAGAACGTTCTGTATTCTCACCAACCGTCTCCAGACTTTTATATGCAATGCAACTTTACTGTTAGCGCCTTATCAATAAACACGGCAAAGCGTTAAGCCATAAAAGGCAACAGGTCATGAGTAATAAAAGTTACGGTTCCAACACAGAAGTGGCTCAGTACAGTATAAGAGAAAGAATCCTACAGCAAAGCAGGTCAGGATCAAATTGGGGCAATTAGTTACTGGCCTCAGCAGCAACAGTCATAATCTGCCATTTAACCGGAGGACTTTAGATGACTGCAAAGTGCATTGCTGCATTTTGGAAAGGGCAAGCCATGTAGCTTTGCATTAAAATGAGAACCAAGCCAAATTTCTCCCCATACCTATGCATGAGTTCCCACTGCAGATATGAACTGGAAGCATGCAACACTAAGGCCTCATCTCCATCAGAGTTAGGTCCAAAGCCTTTTCATTTGCCGCACTTCAGAAGTCAGAATGCACTAAGGGGTCCACTGTGCATTGAGCTCACACAGTCCCTGCTATCATTTAGTGTTAATGCATAATCGGACATGACTGGGGAGTTACCCAGATGATCAGAGAATGTGCTCCACACCCACCTTTTCAGCCTTTGCGAGTTAAAAAAATTCTTCTAGTCCTCATTCAGAATCAAACATTCAAGCCAGGATGCAAAGAGGAAACACTGTTTGTTTCGGTCCTTAACTAAAGGTTTGGCCAGTCTTGGATCCTGCTTGGATAGCCTTAAAAGCATTACCAGGTTAACTGGTGGTACACAGATGTCCTGATAGATGGCTACCATGATGTTCTCCACTCTGGGTAAGAGGGGGGCTTCCTTGATACAATGTGGAAAACTGTTGATATGTTGCACTCTAAAATGCGGTGTTGAATTTAGGTTCAACAGCCATACAGGTGGAATATACACAACGATTTCCAAATTCAGTGCTGTGCTGCATAGGTTTGAATACAATTTTGTTGCTGCTTGTAAGATTATTTAAAGTCCTTTATTACTGATGCTGCCAATGTTCTCCTGAGTCAGGCTCAGAAAGAAACTGGGGGGGCTCAAAAAGCAAATATGAATTTTCTAAATCCTGAACTTTCTCTTCAGCTCAGATCAAAATCTACGGGAGATAATTCTTGGCTATCTTTCTCCAAACAGGCCCCATGGGATAAGGAAGGAGGGAGATGAGAAGAGAGCATTGTGCAATATATTATTTTACTATGTAAAAAAAATAAAAAATGGTGGTACCTTAAAGACGAATATATTGATTATGGAGTAAGCTTTAGTGGTTTATAATCCATTTCATGAGATGCTTGACGTGTTCTTAGTTCACACACACACACACACACACTGTGTAAAGGGGGAAACTGTGGGGGGGAAACAGCAGTGAAATGCAAAAAGTACCAATTGTGTGCTGATTCAATTAAAGCATAAATGCAAAATAAGCAAAGTGACCGTTCCCAACAGCAGCTTGGTGACAACACCACATCTTAATATTATAATTTATAGACTAATTAAAGAAGCTTGTGCCTGATGCAAAAGACCACAGATTGCACTAAAGCATTCATGGACAAAGGTTGATGTGGTGAAAACCTGTACTGTATTGTTTGCACTGGGCACTAGTTAAACTATTGCAAGTGCTTCCTGAATCATCTAAAGACTGCAGTGCAATGCACATGTGACTTCTACCACATTGTGTGCCTCCATACTGTCAGTATTTCATAGGGGGGATTCAAGCTCATGTTGGAAATTTAAGTTTCTTCAAAAGTGGATTAAGGCACTCTGCTGCCCTAGCACCGCAAACCCACTTAAAGCAGTTGGACTTCTAAAGGTGTGGAAAGTAATGGGGGAATTACACTGAAAAGTGCAGGGTCAGTAATTGGTTTGTGGGAAGATATGTAAACACTCCACAAGTGAATCAGGATGAATGCAGGATGAAAGCTAGTGGTCATATAACTACTCCATAAACAAATCAGAACAAATGCTCATTAAAGGCTGGAAATAGTCTAACCACTGTGTAAACCTGATGTAAGCAAATCAGGTCATCTGAAGGAGCCCATCCTCAAGCAATAACATCTTTTTCTGTGCTCCCCTCACCCCATTTTCTTTTTTAGTTAATACTGAGCCTGAAAATCATTCCAACATAGAAGCAAGCTCACTGGTCTGTAGTGTTTTAGTGGGTCCTTATCAGTGCCGGTTTTCTAGGAAAAGAGCTGCCAGAACTCACAATGAACCTTGTTCTCTTATAATGGCAATGGCACCCACCTGACAGGGGTCTGAACCGAGTTCTGGCTGAAAAACAAAACAAAAACCTCTGGTCCTTAAAAAGATAAGGTGATACTTCTGTTGGGATTTTTTTCTTCTGATGGGCCAACACAGCTGCCTGCATTTTCAGGCCACTTTAGCAAGGAGACAAACCACTTGGAGAAGTTTTCTTCCTTCAACCAAGACAGAAAAAAAACCCCAGGGTCACCGCAGGGTTATGCTGCTCAGCACAATTAGTACTTCAGGTTTATGTTCCAAGTGTCACAATCAGGACCTTAAATAGGAAGCTTGCCAGTAATTGCCATCTTTGCGAGCAATAAAATGGCCACATAGGAAGGAAGTTAGACAATTTGTTCTTCTGAAGGTACAAGTTGGCAACATCAAAAGGGAATATACCATAGTTTGTCTTCCTTTCCTTAAGGTTTAGTTTCCTCTTTTTGAAGCAGCTCGCCTTGGGCTCTATCATGTAATTTTTGTTTAAACTGCAAAATTATTTCTCAGTTGGTTCAAAACAGTGGCCAATGAATGTAGTACGCAATAGTTAGACTATGTCCAGTTTTTATTGAGCATTTGTTTCCATTCAATGACAATGAGCATTTATCTTGATCCGCTTGGGGGTGTTCATACATCTTCCTGTTAATTGTTAATTAATCCCACACTTTTCAGTGCATCACTTTGTGAACCACAAAAAGTCTCTCTGTGTGTGTTTTAAATTGGATTTGTTGAACTTGGGTAACAGAGTGCTTTAATTGCAAACACCTAAATTCCCAATATGTGCCTGAATCTCTCCCATGAATAGCTGACAGCCTGAACTTCTGGAGGCACCCCAACATGGCCTCCCCTCTAGAAAATATTGAGAAAAAAATCATCCATGGGTCTGAAGATGCACCAGCTAGATATCTTCACAACTCATGGCCTATTGGCAAAAGCTAAAAAAAAAATGTGAGCCTTTACTTACCAAGCACATCTTTACAAATTCTTGTAAAGAACTGTTGGGGATTGATGCTTTACTGGTGTTTATTATTATTTTATGCTATGATGATGGTGGTGGTGGTGGTGATAATAATAATAATAATACCATATTGGCCTGAATATAAGACGCACCCACAAATAAGCCACACCTTTAAAATTCAAGACTTTCCAATCAACTGTAACCTTGCAACTTAAATTTGCCAGTGTGTGATTGAAGCCCACCTGAAAACAGTGACCATCTGGCAACGGTGCCAACTTGAATAAAATATTGTGGGGACTCAGGTAAGCCCTGCCCCACATGGCGCAATGCGCACACACCATTTGAATGGGAATGCCCATTAACTGGAGGAGGCAGTCCTCTCAAATATTTGAATGTTAGGGGGGCGAAGCCCCCATAGCTGCTAGGATTTTAGAATTTTCTCCCCAGAACAATAAAATAAACACCTACCCACCCACCCACCTCTCTTTCTTTATATAGAAACTGAAATTCTTAAATGTTCCCTGAACCTGAGTGTTTAGAGTTTTCAGGTGAGTGGGGAATCAAAAGGATAAGATCTCAAACTCTAGTAACAATTGATGTTACTGTCAAAGATTATATGCTGAATATCCTGGTACAGTAAATAGCTCAGACCACATTCCTGCTCCCGATTACAACTCCATCTAATTGCTGTCAGTGTGGTTTCTATGCTTAGGATGACAGACTGGTGAGTTTCCAGCGAGTAGGTGTCAAATTCCCTCACATCTCACTTGCAAGTTTTATTATCTGTAATAAATAGGGAGTGAGTAAAGCCTACAGGGAAGAATAAAAAACGTGAGTTGTCTTGCCACATTGTATCATGTTCATAAGCTGATGATCTAAGGCCAACAGCTAACAGACGACATGATAGTGAAGAACAGTTATGTCCTTGGTTTTCAAGCAGCAAGATTAGCAGATTATTATTATTATTTTAAATGAGGTGAAATACATGGAGTATTCTGCTAAATTTGGGAAATCATTCCCATTGAGACATTAAGTGCTCTTTCATAATGAGCATTTCCCCTTATGAGCGAAAATTGCAACGGCTTCGCTTCTGTGAATATTTTTTATTGGCGCACTGGATTGATTGAGTTTTTAAAGACGCAGGATCTAGATCAAAGATGGTCAAACTTTCCTCACCCCCATCCCCTCCAGCTTCACATCACAACTGGAATGCTAATTGAGAGCGTCTCCTAGAAACACCTTTTTAAAATCCATTTTTTAAAGTGTCTGGCTTGAAATTAATCTCGTTTTTTCAGTATGTGCGTTCTCACATTCCCATCTGAAAATGGGTGTTTGGGAGTAGAGCACTGCACACAATTTAGGCAATGCCACTTTTCCTTTTGCATATGTTGAACTTCATGATCTCTTCCCCCAAGACAAACTGCTGGCATCCTGCGTTCCATGTTTACAAGCAGGAATCCCCAGGTGGTGGAGGTGGTGGTGGTGGAGGCAATTCTGTTGCTGCAGGGCAGATCTTGCAGATCCCCACTCAGTCACACACACTCCCCTAAAGGGTTGGGGGGGGGGTCAGATGCAGCTAAGCAGGGCTTTGACAAGATAGGAGTTGAAGAGAGGGAGAGTCTGCAGACCAGCCAAGCACCAAATAGGCATATAAATTCCTGCATACTCTGAGCTTAATCTGCCATGGTAGACCGGCAGAGGTTGGGGTCAGGTAGGCAGGACAGAAAGTGAATTGAGAGCTACTGGTAGATCTTTGATATGCAACAGACTAGCCAGGATTCTGATTCTCACTTGTTTATCAACAACAAAAAGGACATGCACACACACCTATAATTTAGGCAACTGAGTTGAAGAAGGCTCAGGGGCAAAATCAGTGTGTGTGTGTGTGTGTGTGTGTGTGTGTGTGTGTGTGTGTGTGGTCTGTGAATTCAGTGTTGGTACTGAAAACAATACCATTCATCCAAAGGACACTTCCAGCCTATTACTACTTTTGGTGGGATTCAGTCACATGCTGGCAAATTGAGGGTCCACTGTTACAGTTAATTTGGAGGTCTTGCACAACAAACTCACTCCTGCAACAGACTGAACTTTGGATGGGTGATCAAGAAAGGGACAGGGAAATGCACAGGGGAGTGTGGGGTAACACATTCATTCATTCCAAAAGAGCCCAGAGCGGCACTTTGCTTGCTTTGACACAATGTCCTCTAACCTAAGGTTACCAGATTTTTTTTCAATGAATCTGGGGACTACATACATACATACATACTACACGTTTAGGACGTTGATGCTGCAGTGATGGCGGTGGCAGAGAGAAGGGAGGTTTCACACTGCCTTTCGGAGCAGCCCCATCCCAACTCCTACTTGCATGTAAGCAGGAGGGGGCAGGGATCCCTCAGCTGGGAAGGGAGGCTTCCTGTTGCCTACCTGAGAGATCCCTGCCCCCTCCTGCTTGCACGCAAGCTCTGATACAGCATGAAGCCTCCCTTCACAGTTTGTTGCTGGGGTCAGGGAAGGCGGAGGCAGCACGGAAGCTGCATCTTAGAGCCCCTGCACCACCATCATATGGGGACTTCCAAGCAGCTCCTGAAGCCAGCCAGAGCCAACCTCTCTGGGCTGTTGAGACTGCTGCTGCTGCATTTCCCAGGGACATTAGATGAAATCTGCAGACATTCTGGGGATGGAATTTGTCCGGGGACTTATTCACAACTCCGGGACTGTCCCCGGGAAATGGGGACACGTGGTAATCCTACTCTAACCTCCCTGAAAGCAAATTGGAATGAATGCTCATTAAATAGCAAATGTTATCTAACCTCAGGATGAATACTCAATAAACAGGTCATATGGTAGTGTTCTAAGAGTATGTTGCCCCTACCCTGTCACTATTTTGCACTTGGCTCCATTTGATGGACTTCATGCATCATAGACCCCACAAGCCCATCCTGGCAGTAGACCCTTCTCAAGATCACCCTGACATATCACAAGGTAGGTAAGTTCACAACGCAATCTGGATATTACTGACCATTGATGCCTTTTGGTTCTTTCAACACCCCAGCTTGTTCAGTTCTACAAAATCCAAACAAAAACAATTGTGCTCTGTCCATCAGTCGCTTTTATATTTCTTACATCAATGTTTTTCAAGAAGTTATTGCAATAACTAATTCTGGATAATTGGCTTAATTATTCAGCTCCTTTGTAACTGCCAGCCTTTCAGCTTGCTGTAGGTGGCTTTAATGGATGTTAATGAGGCACACGTCACATTCAAAGGTATATAATCTTTGTGAATGATAGCCAGGTGAGTAACAAGAGGAATTTAGAGCACTTCAGACAAATTCAGATTTAATTCTCAATTAAATGAAGTTGCATCTCAATTTTAAGTAGAGCATAGCAATCATTTCTATAAATACTAGCACTGTGTGAAGAGGAGTTAATGACTGGTAGTTATATCCCAGTAATTAGGGGTGACTGACATTGTTTACTATGTAGACTAGCTGTTGGTATTGACATCTTGCATGACCTATTCATCAAGTCACTTGGTCTACATTGCCAAACACAATCTTTGAGGATGATCTTCTCTCCCGTCCCCAATGGAAGGAGCATTGGAAGCCATTTCGATCAACATTAAGCAAGTTGCTTTTGTCTCACATTGCAAAAGGACTGGAGCACAATCTGAATTATCACTGGTTTTAATTATTCTTTTTAATGTTTTAAATAGTGGTTTTTAATTTTTACTGATAATTTTGTTCTTTTATTCTTTCTGTAAACAGCTATGAGGGTTTTATTACAATCAAGTGGTATATAAATCTTCTGCAAAAAAAATAAAAATAAGGAGCATTGGTAGGTGTGCACAAGAAAAAAAGTTTTAGTGGGTTGTGTCCTTGATTTACTTTTTGAGTAACAGTTTTTAAAGGAGACATTTCTGACAGCAGTATTATTACAGAAAGCCAATGGCAAAATGGAAGCGATATAATCGGAATTCCTTTGGGAAATTAAAGGTGACTGGACTTGATCGACTGGATACTCAGCTTTGTGAGTGTTCAGGCATCAACATACACTACTCATCTCCAAGCTGATACCCTGCAGGTGTTTTGGACAATGACTGTTATTAGCCTCAGCCAACATAGCTATGCTTGGCTGGGGCTATGGGAGTCATAGTCCAAAACATCTGGAAGGGACCTGGTTGGGGAAGGTTGGCATGCATTGTGAAATGTAACTCGTGACAGAAATGGAATAAATCAAACCAAGATCAAGGGAGGTTCTCTAATCTGTCTATGCACATATATTCGGAACATTCCCCATTGCATTTCTCTACTAGTTGCTACTTTAAATTATTTGCTGGCCACCAGAAACCCTACAAACGAGCTTCTTGGTTTTTCCAACCTCTTTTAGTGGGTTGTCTCATAAATTTTCAGCAGTTCACCCAACTGCATAAGTCTTACCAACCAACCCTGAGAGTGGGCTCATGCAGGTGATTTAATCATACCTGATGCAGCAAGGAAATCCAGAGTTCTTGGCTGTGGCGAGTTCTGCAACCTCAAAGGCCTTCTGTGTAGCAATTTTTCAAATTGCTGCGACCAAGGTTTGCAGATCTTAACTCACGCAATCCCTGACATGGGATTAGTTACCCCTGGCTGAAAGCCAATGAGGGAGAAGACAAGTGCCTGATGAACATGGGCACTTTGATGCTCAGTTACCTGTCTGCACATTCCTACTTCTTTTCTTCTAGGACTGCAGGTCTCTTCTCTGTCCATAGGTGCACCGAATGTAATCTAACAACTGATCCTTCATAGAGCATGGTGCTGATAATCCCAAAGTTGCAGGTTCGATCCCCGTATGAGACAGCTGCATATTCTTACATTGCAGAGAATTGGTCTAGATTATCCTCAGGGTCCCTTCCAACTCTATGAGTTCCCCTCTGCTAAAACTATTTGTCACACAATAATGCAGCTGAGAGGCCCTCAGAACTCTTAACCATTTCCCATGGCTATATACAGTGGTATCTTGATTCTCAAACTTAATCCATTCTGGGAGTCCATTGGACTCCTGAAATCGTTCAAAAACCAAGACGCGGCTTCCAATTGGCTGCAGGAGCTTCCTGCACTCAAGCGAAAGCTGCGTTGGACGGTCGCAAACAGGAACACTTACTTCCAGGTTTGTGGTTTTCGGAAGCCGATCTGTTCAGGAGCCAAGCCATTCGAGTACCAAGGTACCGCTGTACTGTAAATATTATGGTTAGTATTGCTGGTGTGATTAATTATGGCAAGTTTTGTTTTTTCTCTTCCAAATGATGTTGCTAAATTGGAAAGCTAAGTGCTGCAAGCCTAACTATATTCTCCAGTAATATTAAGATGGAAACATATTTAGGATTTGGCTGAAAATTTACCAAAAGATATCGAAAAGAAACATCAAATGCACATATGCAAAATGGACGGCAACTAGTAAGTCAGCTTTATCTATGTGCACTGTTCCCCTTACACTGAGTACTTCTTATGGTGATGCCTTTTATAAATAATACAAATCATTCAGTTATACACTGTGGGGAAATGTTGACGTGACCCATTTGAAAAACAATGATGTAGGGTGAGATCTACTGTGAATTCCCTATGGCAATGAGCTGCAGCTGTTTTGTCCTATAGTTATACTGCTATTAAGTGCAATGAGCTTGGTCCAGATTACTGAGTTTACCTACCCATGTTTTTCGGTAAACAATTGCCAGGTGTACAGTTCTGGAGTGTGCCACTTCACCTAGGACATTACACACCCTAAAATTAATCTATAAGTGACAGCCAACTCCTCCTATTCTCCATGACGACAATATTACAAACTGCAGACTTTTCTCCTATACCATGAAATATCTCCCAGTGCACAGTTATTTTGGCTGAATGTCTTAACACAGAGGTTGGTGAACCTCAGGCCCGTGGTGGGTGTGGGCTGCAGGTCTCCAGGCCTGTCTACTTGGCCCTTGGAACCCTCTCTAAGCTGCACCTTCTGCCTAGCCTCACCTCCTCTTCTCAGGTGATTCTCCTCACTGGCCCTGCTTCACACCTGCCACGGATGTTTTCACAGGGCTGGGATGTTTGCTCTTGAACTCTATGTCTACTGCTTGCTTCTGTCCATGCAGAACCCATCTTATTGCACAATGGTAATCTGAATGACCCAGGCTCACAATTAATGTGTTAATTTATGAATATTTGTTTTGTTATGTGTAGATTATTGTCCAAATGTATACAAATGACATTAATTATTATTTTTTCTTTTTTGTATTCTATCTTCTTTCATGAATTGAATAAATAATATTTTTTTTTAAAATCCACATGTGCTATGCATTTTGCACTTTTGACCAAAGGAATATACTCTACACTGATCGAGCAACCATAAGTAACAGCTGCAGTGGTAACATGACTAAGCACTGACTTACAAGAAGCAAAATTGTGCAGATTGCATGTCATGTAATAACAAAATTCAGTTTCCCACTTCTTTTCCCATGCAGATACTATGCAAGGCAAATATGGGTCAATTGCAAAATCATAACCCATTCAAAATTCACAGCATTTTTTTTTTTTTAAAAACCCACTTTGCTATTTACGATCATCTGTATTATGCAACACAGAGCACAGGGTACATCATGATCTTCTTTCAAACTTCCCTAAATAATTTCAGCATGTGTTCCAATCAAACAAATAGTGGTCTATGTGCAAATGTGGCCTCCGGTTAAAAAAAACTCATCCATGGCTCTCAAAAGACAGTGGAGAGATCTCCTGCATCTTTTGACTGGAGCTGCGTATACAATACAGTACACACTCCAATCCAGAGATCCACTACTAAACTTGTAGAGGTGTTCCCCTTCAGAACAAGCTCCCTTCTATCTCATCCCTGTAATGGAGGCTTGTTGTCAGTTTTTTGTTTTTGTTTTAAGTTTACTACAAACCCCCACCATATCATTTAACTTATCAGGAGGCAGTTTTGCCTGCCAGGTTTGATACTTAAAGTATTCAGTACAAATTTAGTGTAGCGCTGTAGGAAAACCATTATCAATACTGTATATCTCAAGCAAGCATATGTTCCACTTATTAGTTAAAAGTATCCTTCTATAAATCTCTGAGATGCCAGTGGTTTATATCCATGTTCCCTTAGTAGCCTATGTCCCAGTAAAATGTTGCTTTGTTTACAGTTAAAAATTGATAGGGAACAGTGGTACAAACCAGCACAAAGAGATAATTGGAAGATTTTCAGCTTATGCAATTTCGTTTCAAAATTGGCTTGTACAAAAGCAACAATCCCTTGATAAGCAATAAATTTGTGAACCCCACTTTACTTTATGCATATATTTCTTAAAATCCAAACAGGTTTCCCAAGATCAGCTCATGATTCGAGCCTGGAGTGCCTGGGGCATTTTTACACAAACATTAAGACAGACGGAGTCAAGGACACTGATATCCATGGAAGTACGTGGTGCCCACTTCCAGTGACATCTAACAATTTTTATTTCATTTTTATAACATACCACATAAACCACACTGCAGAGGGAACCCATAGAATAAGGGACTCCAAAATGCCTACAGAAAATTACAGGCTCAGGCATGTCAAACTTCATGCCAAGAATGAGAGGAGAATTCCATTCCACTGCCGTTTATAGTAAACTATAATGCAGCAACACTTTCATAGCTTCCTCTCAATTGGCGTTCACAGATTTAGGCATTTGGCAATAATGTGAAAACTATCATGAAAAAGAGCTTACTTTAAAAATAAAATTAAAAAATCCCAGCCACAGAGATTTCACAATAGTACAGCTCTCAATGGGTTTCACAACAGTATTGATGCTGTTGCCATTGTTCAGTGACACGTGCAGCACTACACATACACACACGGCTCTTTTTTTGTCTGAAGAACAGTAAGTCATGCCCAGGCCATGGCAAAAAAACTATAACACATCTAAAGCATATTTGAAGCACATTCTTCCTCCCCACTCCCCCAAAAAGGAATTGTGGGAACTGTGGTTTTCCCCTAACAGAGCTATGATTTCCAATACCCTTAACAAACTACAGTTCCCAGGATTATTTGGTGAAATGGGTCAGCTTTAAATGTATGAAGCCTTCTTATAAGTCCAGCTTTTCACTGTTTTGGTCCTTGGATCTGTAACGGAGGACGCACTGAGGATTGCAGCTCTCGTGCACTTTAAGTTTGAAAATTGAAACCTTGGCATAGATTTCATTGGCCCATCTTAAAATTACACAAACATATATAATATATACATATCGTGAAAAGCTCCAGAACTGAAGCAAGCCTCTCATTTATCAGACAGTTATTTCAGAAGGGGGAGGAAAATGTTTAAACATTTTTTTCACGGCATCGCATACAAGAGAGAGAGAGAGAGAGAGAAATAATTGACAAAGAACAAAGAACCCCCATTCTGCCATCTTATCCTTTTTGACAGCTGCTTCCTCAATATAAAGGGCAGTATAATTGTTCTCATCAGTCTTATAATTAAAATCACTATCCAGCTGACATACAATTTGCAGAGGCTTCCCTTATGAGTTTAACAGATGTTGCCTTATTAGATCATGCCTCTGCTGCATTAAGAAGTGCTATCATCATAATCAGTGCTTTTGTGTGCCTCCCTTAATGTTTGTTGTCATAATCTTCTTGATTGTACACATTTGAGAACAGAAATCAGATATCAGGTCTCAAGGGGGTTATCCACAGTTTAAAGTGTCTCTCCCATCTTTGTTTATCCTTTGTGAGGTGGCCTTGCAAGCTTTTATTCAAAAGCTGTCCCATATTATTCAACCCGCAGGCACCAGCTCCATCCAGGGCCTCCACCTGCCAAAGGGATGGAGTAATACCAATGCAGGGGGAACAGCTTTGCAGGTGTGGGGAAACCCACTTTTGTCCCTTCCTATGTTTAAAACAGGGAAGGGCAACCTGTAAGGGAGGGGGCAGGTGGTGGCAAAGAGAGGTTGAGAAAAGGGGTGTTAGGCCCACTTTCTGCTCCAGCCACTACCATCTTCAACTCTTCCCATCACCAGCATGTTGGCCCTGACAGATCATGTTCAAAGGAATGTGGAGAAGGTTCCAGAAAGGAAAAAGATTCTCCCTATCTGTTTTTAAAGCTGGGTAACGCAAACTGCAGCACCTAAGAAAGGGAGCACAGGCAGGGTGGGGCTTGCATAGGAGTGAAAACTGACCAGGTTCAACAGAAAATCTGGAGAAGTCCATTTTCAGTTTCACTGTTGAAATTTAAATGAAACATCTAAATACAGTGGTACCTCGGGTTAAGTACTTAATTCGTTCTGGAGGTCCATTCTTAACCTGAAACTGTTCTTAACCTGAAGCACCACTTTAGCTAATGGGGCCTCCTGCTGCCGCCACACCGCCAGAGCCTGATTTCTGTTCTTATCCTGAAGCAAAGTTCTTAACCTGAAGCACTATTTCTGGGTTAGCGGAGTGTGTAACCTGAAGCGTATGTAACCTGAAGCGTATGTAACCCAAGGTACCACTGTACTGAATACTGCCAGGAGTATAAACAACAAAGGGTCTTCCAACTTTGGTCTGTTCGTTTCAGTCGAGCATGTGCAATTTCTCTCTTTGTGGGCTGAGTACTGGGGTTAGGCTCATAATATGGGGGCGGCCAGTTTGGGGTTTATGTGGGTGTGCTCTCACTCATCATCATCAGTGATGTCTCAAACACAAGTCCAATAGGTCCTTGTATCACTCACACAACCACTCCCAAGACACTACTCCCAAATACAACTTCACCTGCTGGTGGGAGATCATTACTTTACTACGCTTGCAACAGTACACTGCAATCCATGTGCTGAGAAGCTGCAATATCCCTGAAACCCAAGTGCTTCCTAGTTTGAAAGAAGTTATTTCCACACAACAAAAAAGCACAACTACAACTGCACATTGATGTCACAATAGTTGGGCCTAAAGTAAAAGGGAGGGACTGCCCTGAGACCTCTGGGTATAGGGCTGTATATAAATTCAATAAACCAAGTACTGGTTTTTTTAAAAAAAGAAGAAGCATGAGCTTGCAATAGTATATCTCATCTAAAGTACAATGACTGCACATTTACACTTGATTTAAAATATAAGTGATTTGTTAAGCTATGTTTAACTATGCACTGTCCTGAATCTTCCAACACGGCCCCAAATTCGAGATTGGGGTGTGTGTGTGTCCCCTCCTATTTTCTTTCTCCACACCACACGCCATCTTATACTCCTCTGCTATGTCCCCCACCACTTCATTCTGAATTAAAAAAGCTCCAAATTTTGTGAACATCCCTCATAGAACAGGGCTCCTTGATCATTTTGGTTGCCCTTTCCTGCTCTACAATCTCCTTTTTGAGGTGAGGCAACCAGAACCATACGCAACTTATCAACTGCGGAAAAGATTGGCATACTGTAATGGCATTCTGATAGTGGTCGTTTTATTTTACATCGTTTATCAGGAAAGTGCAGTTCTGCCTCACATTCTTAAATAATAGCCAATTAGGTCTACCCCAAATGTTGCAGTCTTGAAATATTTAACTAAAAATCATGGGAATGTTTAAAGTTACTTTGCACTACTGGCCGTGGGGGATACCCTACGTTCGGTTTATCACCTCCTCTACTGTCATAAAGGGTAAAGCTTAATTTTTTTAAATGACCATGGAATGTTTTATGTTTCCAGCAGCTGTGTGGCATTAACATAACACCTATTAAAATAAGGCCTGAAATAGAATAATGAGAGCTGGTGTCCTCCTGGGGACTGTTTGGTATATTAAGGAGGAAGTTGAGTAGAAATAAACCCTTTGGCCCTTGAGAAAGAACTAGTGGCGTTTTATTGCAACAGGATGGCTGCAATACTCTTACCATATTAGCTGTATCACAATATGAATGACTGCATAAGTACACATTTAATTTTAGCTTATTCTGCATCCTTCAGAAGAGCATAAAACCAAATAAAGCACACTTTAGGAAAGGGATATTAATTTATTACAAAAGATGTTTAGGAGTCATCTCACTGCCCATAGGCATTCAAGGCAGTGAATGTGGAAAATGACAGCCAGAAATGATTTCACATTACATTAAAATACAGAATAAAATGCTAGAAACATACCAAACAGCAGCAAAAATATAAATTTAAACAGTACAAAAGCCCCTAATGAAATGTCTATTTTGGGCAGCAATCCTGTTACTACTAACCTCGGAGCAAGCATCAAAGAAAGCTCCAAGACTTACGTCTTATTAGACATGTATAGGATAGCACCCCCAAATTGTTGAGCCCTAGTTTATTCAAATCTAACAGAGTAAAGACAATAATAAAATCAGCACTTAAAGGAAGACCAAATAAAAACAAAAACCAGCAGCCATAACAGTAAACAGTACAATAATCTGATCAATGAAACAAAACAAAGAACACCAAAGGGTTAAAGGAAATATTTATTCATTCCTGCCACCATTCATCATATGATAGCTTCCAGAGAATGCAACCTTAAAGAGAGCAAAGCATTATCATATCATAAATACTTCTTCAAGAGATACTGTTCTTTCAGATATAGAAGCTGAGCCTGCAATCCTATTCTTGCTTACTTAGGGTTAACCCCCACTGAATAATACAGTGGGATTTACTTCCAAGAAAACAAGCAAAATCATTAGAACTAGGAGGGATAGTCCATGCATACATACCTGGGACTAAGCCCCATCGGGCACACTGAGACGTAACATGTACAAGAGTGGACTGAAAAGCAAATAAATGTGAGTTTCCAAAACTGTTGAAAAGTCCTAAGCATTTGTATTGAACAACATAATAATGATATACATAATTAAACATACCTACGGGATATGGGATGTAGTCTGCAATTCAGCCCAAGAGCTTCCTGCATTAAGAATTAATAATAATAAAATAGGCCTGATGTGCTTTTGTCTATATACTCCTGGACTAGCACATCTCACATGCAGTGTGTTCTGTAAGGAGATAAAAAGTGGGTCTCACAGCCCATTTACTTCAGATCACATCAATTAAATATAAATGCTATTCTGGTGCCTGGAATACAATTTATGACCACATATAAACATAATCCATGGTACCAGCCAGGAAAGTTGGAGAAATCACCAGTTATCACTTACCGTGGAAATGAACAGTTTTGAACCATCTAACATATCACGGCCACTTCATTGTCTATGGAAGCCGTTGTGGCATGTAAGCAGTAATAACACGAACAGGCCCTAGAAATTGGTATGATCAATACAATGTCTATAGAATCTATGTGAACATTTATTTGTGTAACTAAATATATTGCACATTTGGGTTCATAGGCGCCATCTCATGCTGAAGACTGTGGGTGCCCGCAACTTTGCCCATTGACTTTGTAGGGGCCCAGCCCCACAAATATACTGGAGTTGGCTCCAGTGTTTGGGTTAGACTCCTCTCTTTGTGGCATACCCTCAAGCTAAGTAAAAAACGAGCTATCCTTTAATGCGCATTAACTCGTCTTTTGTTTGTATTATCAGTTAGATCATGAATGGTAAAAAGTAGTCCAGGGGTAGGCAACCTAAGGCCCACGGGCTGGATGCGGCCTAATCGCCTTCTCAATTCGACCCGTGAACGGTCCAGGAATCAGTGTGTTTTTACATGAGTAGAATGTGTCCTTTTATTTAAAATGCATCTCTGAGTTATTTGTGGGGCCTGCCTGGTATTTTTACATGAATAGAATGTGTGCTTTTATTTAAAATGCATCTATGGGTTATTTGTGGGGCATAGGAATTCGTTCATTCCCCCCCCCCCAATATAGTCCCACCACATGGTCTGAGGGACGGTGGACCGGCCCACGGCTGAAAAAGGTTGCTGACCCCTGAAGTAGCCTTTCCTCACTCTCTCTCAGAAATGTCTGTTCACTTACCATCAACCTTGTACTCTGTCCTTCCTATGAAAAAGGTGGATCCCATGCTAGGGATCATTAGGAACAAGTTTGAAATTATAACTGCCAATATTGAATGCCTGTATACATATCTATGGCGCAACCACACTAGCAGTATTGCACACACTTCTGGTCAGCACATCACTCGGATCTTGTAGAGTTGGGCAATGTTCAGAAAAGGGTAGCCAAAATCATCATGGGGCTTTAGCAACTTCCCTATGAGGAGTGGCCACAACATTTGGGGCTTTTGTTTAAAAAAAGGGTGTGGAAGAGGTGATAGAGGTGTATTCATTCATACATTTTGTGTGCAGCAATTTATATATATATTTTCTGTGGATCACCTCCCAGGGCCTTCTGGTGGTTCCCTCACTGCGAGAAGTGAAGTTACAGGGAACCAGGCAAAAGGCCTTCTTGGCAGTAGGGCGCTCCCATCAGACTCAGGGAGTCAAAGAACTACACAATTTTTAGAAGACATCTGAAAGCAGCCCTGTATAGGGAAGTTTTTAACGCTTGACATTTTATTATGTTTTTATATTCAGATGAAAGCTGCCCAGAGTGGCTGGGGAAACCCAGCCAGATGAGCGGGGTATAAATAATAAAATCATTATTAATACAGTAATAAGAATTGTTATATTATTTATTTATACCCTGCTTTTTGCCCCCGACAGTTTACAGATAAACTTAAGAATTATGGGTTTTCTTCCTGAGCATGACAATAAGCTCCAGGGCAAGCTCATTTCCTATTTGGGGGCTTCCGCGGGCATCGGGTTAGCCATTGCGAGAAACGGGATGCTGGACTAAGATAGGCCATTATTGGTCTGATCCAAAAAGGCTCTCGTCATTGCGCTCTCGACGAGCTCTGAAAGCTTCAGTTTCAGAGAGATCAAGGGCTTTGGTCTTCCTTCGCCTTCTTCTGCGAAGTAGGTTTCTTCTGAGCCTCTCCATGCCTTCCCCCTCGAGGCTTCCCGGCGTCTCCGTCGAGGGGACGGAGGCAGCCGGGGCTGCTCTCCTGTTTGCGGCGGGGCAGCACAGCAGCAGCAGCAGCAGAGCGGAGGGGCGGCTCTTCCTGCTCGCGCTCCGCCTCCCTCCCTCGGCGCCTCCCTCGCCCCGTCAAGAAGCCAGGCGTGCCCAACCCGCGCCAGCGCAACGCAGTCACTCCAGGGCCACCAGCAGCGCCGGCGGGAAGCCACCTCGAGCTCCCTCACACACACGCACACACGTCCTTCGGCGGCCTGGGAGTTTGCTCGAGAGCCTCTTCGCCCCTTTCACTCGGCCGCGGCTGCTGGTGCTTTGCCGGGAGGGTAGTCTCTTCCTCCTCCTCCACCTCCGGAGCCGTGTTGGGATAACGTCGCCGTGTGCTTTGTGCGCGCGCCTTCGGCTGCCGCGCAAGGATATTTTTTGGGGGGTGTCCGCAAGCGGAGGCGCCTTTTGGACGGAGCGGAGTGCGGATTTTCTTCGGCCAGGTGAGGGACCTCGAGCGAGGCCACCGGGCGCGGCGCGGGAAACACAAGCCGGGAGACGGAGGGAGGGAGCGCGAGGGGACCTGGGCTCGGGGAGGCTGGCGCGCGCGCGCGCTTCTTTGGGCTGGAGGGAGGCGCCTTCGGGCAGGCGGGCTCAGGTAACTGGCGACGGGGCGCAGGTGGGCGAGAGAGAATTGGCGGTGGGGGTGGAGAGAGAAGACGGAGAGCGCCGTGCCATTTCCCCCAGCCTTTCTGGCCAGGGATTTGTCATGCTCTATGGGCCAGAGGCGCTAATCGGCGTTTGTGGTGGAAGAGCATCTCGCCAAGCCGGATACGGGTCTTCTTCTGCTCCGTGTGTTTTTCTCTCTCTCTCGGTGGTCGTTTTCCTTTTTGTGTGGCTTGCAGCGCGGCTCTCGTCGTCGGGATGCCGGGCACATCCCGGCGGAGCGAGGGAGCAGGCGTTGCTTTGCTTAGCGAGTAACAGGTCTTTCCGCTTTCCCGGAAGCTGCTTTGGAGTTCTTTCTCTTGGGATTTCGGCCATCAGTTCTGCCTTGAAAAGGCTTGTGCGGGTGGGAAATAACTGCTTCGGAATCAAAGGCGAAATTCTCCCCGGCCCGGCAAAGCAGTTGTTTTGGCCTTATCTCGGTTTTACTGGAGCTGCTCTTCTAAAAATGCGTTGGTGTAATTTATTTTTGTTTGGATTTGTGAATGGGGTCCGTGAACTAGAATAATTCAGATCTAACTTTGCAAGTCAGTTGATCCCCATGTGATTAGAAGAAAGAGGAGAGGCGTATATAAGATGAATGATAGGAATTTGAAAAACAAACTTTTTTTAAAAACCCACTTTTAGTGTGTTCTTGTTGCTCACTCTGGTAAATATTAAGTCTGGTAGATATTTGGGCTGTTAAAATCATGTATTTGTAGTTTGATCACTGTTCCTTTTTTTCATAAAGTGTTGCATGCAGAAGGCTTTTACCGCATTAAGTCTTCATTACAGTATAAATGAATCTTGTAATGCTATTGATCCACGTGCTAATGGCACTTAATGGATGTTTCTATGGATATGAGCAGGATCAGAAAAGGGAATTGTTGCCCTTAAAAATTATGTCTGTATGTGTCTTCTCCCCACCCCAAACAGCTAAATGTCTTGCTTCATTTTTGTGTACCTTTTGTGAGTGTGAATAGGTTGTTTGTGTGGCATATTCACATTAATATTGGTTCACTGTTGATTAGGCTTTTAAACTTTCTTGTAAGAAATTAACTTGTTTATAATATTGCATTGAAAAGGACAAGGGGATAAAATCATTAGTGATCTTTTATAGTTAGTATTTTTAGTATTTTAACGTTTTGGTTACTAAATGTTGATCATGAATGCATTAACTGCTTCTGGCAATCACCTACACATAATTAAGTTTTTAGTTACCTGCTAGCTTGACCATGTGTTTATAAGGCAAATGGAAAAGTAAGGCCTAGTTTTATCCACAAAAAACATATGCCTCAAGACTTGTTTTTTGGTATACTATGATTTGCTAGAGAGTAACAACAAGCAACAGGCTGTTTATCTCTTCACCTATTCCCCTTCCCCCTTTATAAATAATGTACCCAAAAGATATACCTATGCATACTTGTACAATTGAGCACCACGTGTTACATATGGCTTTTCGTAAACATGCTACAGTCATGGCAGTATGTATGTAACTGAAACTTCTCCAGAAAATGAATGAATGCAGGAAAATCTTGCTTAAACATCAGTAACATTTATTTATATTTTACTGGAAGAAATATCAGCTAATTAGTTGGGCAACGCCTCTTTATATTCGTCGTTTATGTAGAAGATGCTTATTTACAGGAACCCATTTCGCTCAGGAGATTTTGGTCAATAATACCCAGTTTTAATATAAAATGCAGTTGTAGCCAGTGCTGAACCTCAGGAAACTAGCCTCTGCCTCCATAAACAAAGCTGTTTGAAAAGAAAGCTTCTCTTGAAGCTAAGAAAGCATTGCTTGTTGGAATTTGATTTTTGAAAGAACTGTGTCAGTGGAGCTATCAGAAAAAGATGTATTTTCGACTAGGAGGAAGAGAGAGCCCATGTATGTTTGAAAACACACAGAGACCAGGAGTTCACCCAGTATAATTAATATATAAAGTATTTCATACTTACCACATAAATTCTTTCAAGTTTAAATAGCTCATTATATAAACCTGAGGTTTTAAAATTCTGTATCAATACAGATTTCTATATGAGCAGACAACTACAAGTGACACTAAATTAAAATGGATTTCCACTTTAATGGTCAGGGATTTTAAAGACTTGACATAAGGGAGAAGAAGCTGGGCCATGTTCTTACCTTTTCATGCCAGGTGTGGAATTCTTAAGGGGGGAAAACCCTACATTAAAATTAACAGCATTTTGATCTTTTGGCTGATTACCTCCTTACGCAAAGTACATGAGGTGGATACACAGATGCATTCCTGGAAACTGATAACCAGTCTGAAAGATAAGGGTTAAACCAACTCTGTGCCAAAGCATTACTATAAAACATTTGTGTTCAGTTGTGACGAACTGAACAACGCCCCATAAGCTTGCTTTTATAGCCTCCTCTTTGATCCTCTCTTGTTGAGTTAATGTACTCAGGTCTTATCACTGTTCCATCAACAGTAGTTTTCAGAGTTTTAGTCAGAGACCTCACATTATACTGTTCCTGGCACTATTAAATATAAAGTATGTTATCATTTCCCCTCACTGCAGTGCAGTTTGCTCTTGGTCTCCTTAAATCCTTTATCCCAACAATAATCAAATAGCGTGTGCATCAGTTATGTGTGGGAGCTGAATAAAGAAGCGAATTGGAGTGAAGTCTTGTTAAAACATGATGTACGCAATTGCCGCCCCGCCCCCCAGTTTAGAACAGGGCTTGCACAGAGTGTCACTTTATTTTCTAGGTTTTTAAACACAGAATTACTATGTCATTGTATATCTAGTTATCCTAGGTCTGTGGGCTTTGCAATAAGTGGTGCTGTCCAGCATGTTGCCTGCAGAGCATGGAAGACTCTGGGTTGTTCTTTGTTAAGCCCAGCAATAGAGGTATTTTTTAAAAAAAATAATGAAAGTTAAGGTGTTAAAAAAAACCCTTCATCGTTCTGCTTTAACACAAACAAACCCAGAGCTCTTCAGAACTCCACAGGAGTGTTCTACAAAAGCATCACAATTTAAAGCCCGTATTGGAGTCCTGTGGCCTATCAAGAGGACACAGGCAAGGTCTGTAAGATCTATTGAAGGGCACCAGAAACTAGGCCCTATGTGAAACTGCAGAGTTTTAAAAACTTTAGAATCAAGAATACACATGAGTCAACCACTTCTTAACTGTTTTAAGGTAAGAAAGAGCAAGAGAGAAACCCCTGCTCTGCTTTCATAAGAGATTATGGAAGAAAATGAATGCCTTTTACTTTCCTCACAAAAAGCCCCCGGATCTATTTGTCTGCAAGCTTAATCCACTCTGGAGGAGCTCCTGTACCTGTAAATCTCATCCACTTTGGCTAAAATGAGAAAAGTTTAAAGCTATTTTTAGGTTCTCCATTATAGTGAATGGGGAAATAGAGGAGATATCTACAGTGGTGTGTACAGTTTGCCTGTGGAAACACCTAGTATTTATGGTGTGAAAAGTTGATCATTAGGTAGTGCTGGGGAAGAACAGCCCAAGGGCAAGGCTCACATTTTCTCTAGAGTCTAGAGCCAAAAGTGGGGGGGGGGGGCCACAGACAACACCACTGCCCAAGGCTGAGCTTGAAACATGGGTAGTTAGTCAGGGCGGCCTACTTACATTTAGTAGGACTAAGAATTAATGGGGGCTAATAAGAATTGGCTCTGGTTTTATTTCACTTCAGGCCTGTAGGTTGTATAGGCCTGATTGGATAATTGGAGCGAGTGAGTACAAAATTGAGTACACCAATTTTGTACCAATTTTCTAAGGTACAAAATAAGCTAACAAAAATATGGAACTAGGTCTGATAAAATATATCTGTTCTAAAGTAATTGTTTTAATGAAGAGTGATGACCCTAAGGACACTTATATGGAAGTAAATTCCACTAATAGCTGGGAGATTCTCTAAGCAAATGGATGCGATTAGGATGAGGTGTTGCTTGCTGTGTCATTACTCTCTAACA
The DNA here is from genome assembly GCF_964188315.1 of Podarcis muralis. Taxonomy (NCBI): domain Eukaryota; kingdom Metazoa; phylum Chordata; class Lepidosauria; order Squamata; family Lacertidae; genus Podarcis; species Podarcis muralis. Next base: position 55,394,159 of record NC_135658.1, read on the forward strand.
ATTCTTTAGTTTTCAAATGACTATCAGTATTAAGTTCCAACAATATTCTTTTTATATGATCTCATACTGTGAACAAAAAAAGGAGGGGAGATTTTAGAAAGAATTGAAAAAAGCATTAAAACCTTTTTTCTTGTTTGATCTATGTGTACGCTCACTTTTATGGATTTTGGGGAAAGCTCACTTAAGGCCATGCATACTTAAGTATTCAGCTGTTCATGATGAGTGGATGATGAATAATACCATCTTTAGATATCAATAGCATTTTATAGTGTTTCAGTAATAATTTATAATTCAGACAGTCTATACTTTTGCCAGAAGCTGAAGCGAGTCATTCTGCATACAGAGAGATTTCATCAATAGAAATGAAGTAGAGCAAAAATGAAATACTGTGTTCACAACAATCTTGTGACATAGGTTTGGCTGAGATGCTGTTGACTTAACCAAGACCACCCATTGTGTTCATGGCTGTCTGGTGATTTGAACTTGTATTTCACAGTGCCATACCAAAGTCCAGCCACTGAGCCAAAATGCCTCCCTATTTCATAATCCTTATTATAAGTTAAATACTAGGTAGCATCAACGTAACCTTTATAGTGTACATGTCAAGATGCTGTTGTAGTGATTGGTATTTGAGTGTTTGATGCCTAGTCTTCTCCCATAGTGAGTACTTCGATGGTTGCACCCAATTGTGTATAATGATCTTTAAAAATAAAAAAAAAGTTCTGTGTTGGTAGAACATTATGTTGTAACTTGTAAGTTAAAATAGCCAAGTCTGACATACTGATTGTTGGAGTTTTGGATTGGTCAGCGGCACACCCTCCACCCACCAAGCCATATCACATACAGCTTGGCAAATTATCCTCTTTCAAAATATTTCTGTGAGGTGGGGTGATGTTTGAAAGCTAGTTGTGTAACTCTTTGGAGTTGGGACATTAAAGTTTAATCTAGCGCGGCTAGAACGTTTTTAAATGATAACTCTTGATTTGCTTCTCCTATGTTCTCCCTTCTGAATGAAGGAAATTGGTGACATTCGTGTATGACCTTTGTAAACTGCAGCAGATAGAATGTTCATGCATGAGCCAAAAGCATTTTCCCCCCTGTCAACAAATAGCTCTCATATATATTTTATTTTCTCATTTTAGATGAGTGACTTTGGAATCAAGAACATGGATCAGGTAGCACCTGTGTGCAATGCATATAGAGGACTGCTCAAGGTGAGTTGTGAAAAACAAACATTTTCAGTAACACTTTAATTTTGCATGCATGAAACTATTTTTACATGCTATAAACAATATACTTCTATTCTAGCTAAAAACTAACATTTTCAGTAACAGTCCAGTGAAGACTATTAGTTTAATTCGATGTTGTGTCATTTGCATATAGGCTTTCTATATTTGAAAAGAGAATAACAGAAACTGTTTTCTTATTTGCTGTGCAATTTGAAAGCCAAATCCTGCCTCGTGATCTCACCAAGACAGGTGTATAAAATAAATGCACTGTTGAGATAGCCAAAAGCTTAATGTGCTGGTGTCAAGTAGCATTTTTATGTACAGTTGATTGTATTTACACCCTAATTGTCCTGTAGTTTAAAAATTCAAAGTCCCCTATGAGAAGTGCTTTGTCTGCTGTTTTGGCTTACTGTGACATCAACAACTTATGTCTCTTTAAAAATTCCACTATTGATTTTTTTCAATACTGCCTGACATTCAAACCTTTGAGGGAATCGGAGACAGAATAATTTAGCAAAATGAAGCTATGTCTTAATTTAGCAATAAACTGTTCAAGGTTGTATTTTTACTTAGTTAAGACAAAAGAATATAAATGTAGGCCTTATGGAAGATGCTTGCTAACCTTTTCTTGGCTGGTAGGCCAGTCACAAACAATATTGAAGGCATATTGGTTGACTTACGTTGGCCTTCTGGGCACAGTTCCAACATTGTACAACTGTTCCTCATTTGTTCAGGATTTTTATGTGTCTATGCTTTTAACGTGCTCATTGTGCTGTTTAGTTTCATATTCAAAACATTTTTTTCAGTACAGCATGCCTTTTACTCACTCTTAATTCTGCTGCATTTTTTCCAGTGACTCAGTACAAGGGTCACTTGTTTACACAAAACACAGGAGTTTCCAGATTATGTTGAAAGTGTTGACTCAGATCTTTTATCAGTTAACATTGAAAGAATTTATGTTATTAGAAGGCTAGACAGCTGGCTTATTATTAATCATTTCATTTGTACAGCAACTTGCTCAAGTTAAGTTTTTAAAGCTGAATTTTCTTATTGGAGTAATGTCTATATGAACAGTTTCTTTGTTCTAGACTGAATCACATTGACTAAATAAGTGTTGGGCTAAAACCAGCCAATAGAGGCACACATCTGAGAGATGTACTTTGTGCTGGCTTTTCCACCCTGTGATATGCTTTTTTGAATTTAAAGGGTGAAATCAGTAGCAATGTATTAGAGAAGTTACCCAAAACTGGCACCCAAACTTCATAGATATGCTGCTTCCCTGACCATTTGAATACAAATATATTAATAAAAGCAGTAGAAAGTCAAACACATTGTTCTTGGATGTCTATCTTAACACCTCAACAAGCTAACCATTTTAATGATGTGAAAACATTTCAGTGAATGGCTATGTTTGTGAGTTAATGGGTGAAAAAAAATAGTGGAATGTATCAAGTCTTTTATTTCAGACTTGCTTTACAATGGCTGCTACAAAGATGGTAGTGTTGTATTCTTGTGTGTGTGTGATTTTTGTTTTATCAAATAGGTGCTTATACATATTATACACAATTATACAAGAAAGGTTAGTGTGCAGTTTCTGTATATCAGTATGCAGTTAGTGTGCATTTCATAAAACTATTCTGGTGAATAGCTTCATAAAAAGGAAGTTACTTAGGAAAGTAAATAATTATAAAACCTCAAACCTCAGATTACTGTTCAGATTTCATGTGTGTCTCCCATTGTTTTCTAGTGTCTAGACCATACCTTTTCCCCCCTTAATAGAATTTATAGTGCTATGTAGTCATTCAAACGCGAACAGTGCTTCATAAAATAAAGCAAATCCTTTAAAATAATACCTGAACCTTTGTTAATTCAAATTTCAGATTGTGCTTTTAAAATGTTGCAAGGATATGCTCCATGACATTATGAATCTGAAGATGCTTTTGTAACTTCCTATTTGAACTACTGCTACAGCTTTTAGTAAATCAGGAAATCCAGCGTCAATCCTTCGTATGTACTTAGTCAGTTTCAAGGGAAATGATACTGACTAAGAAATGGCTGCTTAACATAGAATGGAGCTGTTAAGATTCCTGGAACAATGAGTTACATAACCATATCACATTTGCTCTATAAACTTGTGTGTGTACTAAAATATCCAAACTGAACTTCTTGTATTTTCTTTTTCAGCGGCAGCCTGCATTTGATAGCTTTGAAGGTGCAAATTCTTTGTTTACTGGATACTTTCCCTCATTAAATGAAGATCAGACAGTCCAGGAAGTGCCAACAGGCCTTGATTCTATTTCTTATGGTAAATACCAGTTTAATAAATGTAACACCTCTGTCATGCTAGTTAATAGAATTAAATACTCTAAACAGGATGTGGTCCAAAGTCACCTGTATGTAGAATTAGAGAAGGCACAATCTGTGGGCATCTCCTCTTATTCATAATAGAATAGCGTTGAAGCAAAGTCATTGCTCATGTGTAGCTCCTATTAATTTGAGTATAGTGGAACCTCGACTTACATACGCCTCGTCTCGCTGACTATCCAAGTTGCATCCACGGCAAACCCAGAAGTAAACACCAGGTTTGCCGCGATTTGCACATGCGCAGAAACGCGCTACCGCCAAATGCGCACACACGGCGCCTCTTCTAGCACACTGTTTCGACCAGCGGACAGACCTCCAGAACGGATTATGTCTGTAAGTAGAGGTTCCACTGTAGTGCTTATGTAGGAAATGTCTTGGTAGAGTTGGGCAGAGGTATACCCCTCGTAATATAAATTTAAAATTCTCAGTCCAGATTGTGCATGTGGCTCCATTAGCTTGAGTAGCAAAGTACAAAGATGTGCATAGTTTTTGGAATTAATGGTGAAGCCATTACAAGTAAAGGAGCACTGTGACTGCTTTCTTGGTCCTAGGCTTGAAACTGATCAGGATGCAAAGTTCATTTAGTTCTTCTGGTAATGAAAGTAGTATTTTACTCTGAAAGTCACACTGGCAGGTAGCCTATCAGTAAATGAATTCAGATAGTTCGTCAGAGCCCCAGTTGCAGCAACACTGTTCTTGCCATAATAGTGCTGTACACCTGACGAAATAGTCAATAGAACATAGATAAGCGAAGTATTGCGGTTTTGAAATGATTATAACTCCGTATACCAAGGGCAAACTCTTTCTTACAAAAAGCGAGTTAAAATCATTGATAGCAATGCTGGTGATCCTGTCCTGAAGGAATGCAGAGCTAAATAACAAGTTCGGAATAATTACTATGTTTATGCAAACAATTCTAAACATGGTTACTTTATGTTCTTTTCTAGTGTTGAAATGTTGCTAGTCTCTTCTAATGCTATGTCACTGGCAACTTCTGTAAAGAATACAGTTGGGTCCAAAATCTGTATTAATAACAAAGCATTGCTGCAGTTGAGAAAGAAGAAACTTAAACATATTCCCCCTTTCCCTTTTCTAAATTATTGCAACTCTTCTGCCTTTCAGAATCAAACAGCTGTGAATTGCCTCTCTTAACCCCATGCAGTAAGGCTGTGATGAGTCAGGCCTTAAAAGCAACTTTCAGTGGTTTCACAAAGGAACAGCGCAGACTGGGTATTCCAAATAGTAAGTGCTTTATTTCTAATGCAAAAGACTACACTGATTAGCCTTAGAAAGGTAGTTTTATTTATTATAATACCAGTAAACAAAATGAGAGTTTCTGAGTGCTTGCAAATGATCTTTTGAGGATTGCGGCCTGAGCTTGGTGTAGGTTTAGTTTACTGGATGCTTCTCAAAAGAATATGTGGAGAAGTGTTAGTAAAAGAGGCAGCAGCCAGTAGGCATAAGTGTGCAGAGAGTTTCCTTAATGTTAATTTGTTTGTCTTGCTCCTTGCAGATCCGTGGTTATGGTCACATCATCAGGTGTGCCAGTGGCTTATCTGGGCCACCAATGAATTTAGTTTGGTAAATGTGAACTTTGAGAGGTTTGCCATGGATGGGCAAGAGTTGTGCAGACTGGGAAAGGAGCGCTTCTTGGAATTGGCACCTGATTATGTGGGTGATATTCTCTGGGAACATCTGGATCAAATGATAAAAGGTAAATAAGTCTAACCAGAGTAGTGGCATGAGCCAGGAAACATATGACAAGTTTTGTTTGGGGGCAGTGGATGGTAAACTTGCAAAAGTAAATGCTAATCCTTTTGTTAAGTGTTATACAAATGTCACATGTTGCCTTTTAACAGATGAAAGCAAATTCCCCTGTCCAAAATGTATAAACAAATACTTTTTCTATTTCCAGACAGTGAAGAAAAGCCACAAGATCAGTATATGGAAAACGCCCATCTCACTTCATCCATGCACTGGGTCAACAACAACACATTAGGTAAGTATCTTTAATTAGGCTAATTACAGCAGTTAAGGAAAGCTGGAAAGACTGAATTTCCTTTTGATGTCAGTAGATATCCAATTTCATACCTGTGCTGTACAGAGTATACACCCTGGATGAAATTGCATGTGCATATTCAGCAATCTACAGAAAGTTGCTTTATATACCTTTCACTTTCAGAAGGGTGAGGGAGGTAGTCAGGTTATTGGGGGGGTATGTTTTTTGCCAGGAACTGGTGATGAATGGAATGGATATGCTTCAAAATGCTGATCTGTTAGGACTAGAAACTTAAAGGGAAAACCCCAATATATTTGCCTGGGGAGAGGTGAGAAGGTTATAGATGCCAGGGGAGATTGAGTTGACTAATTGTCATGTTTGGCATTTGACATTGTGCTAACAAGTGTTAGGGCCATACATGTATTGCTCTACTTGACATCTGATACTGTTCTAGGGGAGTCTGCAATGAGTATTATAAAAACAAATGTCCATTTCCCCTCCAGGTATTAACATAGAACAAGCACAGTATTGTGCTCAAGTACCCAGCTATCCAAAAGCCCTCAGCTATCCAAAATCCAGCCTTTTGGATGACTTATGTCAGACATCTGTTGGACCAAATGTAGTTAACCTAAAACAAGAATATCAGATGTTTCCTAAAGCACAGTTAGAAACTGTCAATGTGAACTACTGCTCCATGAACCAGGACTTCTCAAGAAACAACTTGAACTTGATGTTGGATAACTCGGGTAAGATTGCACTTCCCTATGCGTATGATCCCTTGTTGTTTATAATGCTTACAGTGTAGAAGATTCCGAGAAATAAACATTAATATAATACAGTTCCTAACATGTGCTCTAGCAATTATGTATTTAAAAAAACCCAAGCTTATTGTTTCTGAGTTAGCAACCCAACTTACCTCTTTATTACTCAGCCATTATTTTGAGATGCTGAGAACTCATAGTGCCTTTTGATAGGTCAATGGAGTAGAGTACAATTTGCCAAAGAAAAAAAATTGTCTTGTTAAGCTGTTGGCAACTAAGCTATAAATTTCATAAGCTTCCTTAATTAATTAATTATTTCTGTGCTGCCCTTCACCTGAAGACCACAGGGTGATTTACAATATATAAACAAAAATGCATACCATAGTAACAAAGAAAAAGGGCCTCATATGATGATTACAGGGGCCAGGTTGTTTCATATGAGGAGAAGTGGTCCTTGAGGTGTTGCAGTCAATTTCAAGTGATGTGCTGATCTATTAAGTAAAACCCTTGGATTCAAAGTAGTATTCTTACCGACTACAACTGGGCAAAATTGACGGACGTAAACATAATCTGAACTACGATGGATTGCAACCTCTGTAATTTGAGTTCTTAACTGGTGGAGTGGGGGCAGACTAACTGTTAAAAAGAAGAGAGATGAAACTAAGCTGCATTCTCATTGGCTTGCTGCACTGAATTAAGGACTCAGCTAGACTGGCAAAGGAAAATGTGATTGATATGCGTTGTATATGCGATATAACATTGTGCCACCTGTTTTCCCTGTTTAAATTTACAACGCATTTAACTGAAACGCTTCTTTGATCCAGCCTAAGATTGCAGTTTTGAGCCTGTATTCTCAGCCTCATCCATTCAAACCCGGGTGTTTCGATCATTTCCATTTTTTCAGCTGCGATACTAATACAAAGAAAAACTTGAGTGAACCCAAACTTGTGACTTTTCCACACTTTCAGGTAAACCTAAAGAGCATGACTCAAGTGACAGTGGCACAGAAAGTTATGAAGGCTCAGATTCATTGCTGCAGTCTTGGAACAGCCAGTCCTCGTTGGTGGATGTCCAGCGTGTGCCATCTTATGAGAGTTTTGATGATGACTGCAGCCAGTCCTTGTGTCTGAACAAACCCACAATGTCCTTTAAAGACTACATTCAAGAAAGGAGTGACCCTGTGGAGCAAGGGAAACCAGTTATACCAGCAGCAATTCTAGCTGGGTTTACAGGCAAGTACTACAATATTTTCCTTGACCTTTTTTGTTTTTTGCCTCTGGGGCTTTTCTGCCCCTTCACCGATTGCATAATGCCCCATGAGGGTGCATTTTTCTTTAGGTGAAATGACAACAGAGGTAGCCATCACAAATGTAACTGGAGCAATTTCGGACTACCCTCAAAATAAAGATTAATTAAAGCCACTATTTGTACACTTTTCTGTGTGTATGAAAGCTGAATGAAAGCAGAATTCAACAATTCTTTTGTGCCCAGTGCAAGTTCTTTTCTGAATTCCATGTTTCAGATGAAATTCAATTGTTGGGGTGGATTTCAGAGTGAAACATAAGGAGTACTGCAAAGTGTAGCCAACAGTTTGGAGGGCAGGAAGCTTCCTTCAATTTGTTGCCATGAATTTTTTAAGATTGTGAATCCAGATCTACTGTAAGAAAATCCTGTTAACTACAGGTGTATATTTCATTTTTTCTGATTCAACTTCTGGTGTCAGGTTTACCTTTACCCAGGAAGACTTTAATTATATTAAACAATTATACTAAAATCCTGAGTGCTAGTCTCTTTAACACATTAATTTATGTATGACAGTATACAATAATTTTATCTTATCCTGGTATTAACAGGTAGTGGACCGATACAATTGTGGCAGTTCCTTTTAGAGCTTCTAACTGACAAATCGTGTCAGTCATTCATTAGCTGGACTGGAGATGGATGGGAGTTTAAATTAACAGATCCAGATGAGGTTAGTAGTTCAGTTGTCATGAATAGAAATTGTTTGGCGCCTACTCTTAGGTGGAGCTATGAGGAAGGACAGCCTGTACTCTGCACCTTAATATAAGCAGTATTAACTAGATGTATAAAACTTGTTTCCCATGTATAGTTTGTTGGGCAGCTTTTTTTGTTTTTTAAAAACATACGGTAACTCTGAACCAAGATAGGAATATATATATATATATATATATATATATATGCAGGTTTTGGTGTCCTCGGGTGTCTTCCCGTGTAAAAGATGGGGTGTCTAGGCGACGTTTCGACGAGGTCTCACTCGTCATCTTCAGGCTGGTGCTTTCGGCTTCTTGTTACTGGAACAGAGCAGGATCTCAGTGTTTGAGTTCCTATAAATACTGTTGAGGGGGTGTGGTGTATAGCCTCCAATGTTCTGGGCAGAGAGGAAGTTCCCAGGCTAGTGTGCCTTTTCTTCTTTTGTTCCTTAATTACTTGAGGGATATCTTGAGTGATTTCTTGAGTGATATCCTGAGTACCACTTAGGTGGGTCATTAGGTGTGGCACAGGCCACAAAACCACAGCTCGCCCCTATACTCGAAGCCAAGCCAGAGCACAACTAAGTGCAGTACAGCCATCTTCTCAGAAAACTCTTCACAAAGTTCAAGAGGTCAAGACACAAAGGCCTTAGCAACTAATCCACACCTAATGACCCACCTTAGCAACTAATCCACACCTAATGACCCACCTAAGTGGTACTCAGGATATCACTCAAGAAATCACTCAAGATATCCCTCAAGTAATTAAGGAACAAAAGAAGAAAAGGCACACTAGCCTGGGAACTTCCTCTCTGCCCAGAACATTGGAGGCTATACACCACACCCCCTCAACAGTATTTATAGGAACTCAAACACTGAGATCCTGCTCTGTTCCAGTAACAAGAAGCCGAAAGCACCAGCCTGAAGATGACGAGTGAGACCTCGTCGAAACGTCGCCTAGACACCCCATCTTTTACACGGGAAGACACCCGAGGACACCAAAACCTGCATTCCTGTACCCGTGAAAATCTACGAAAGCATATATATATATATATATATATATATATATATATATATATATATATATATGAGAGAGAGAGAGAATGAATGAATTCTATTAGGTATCAAGTGGTTGCTTCATGATTTAAATTCTTTCAGTTAGAAAAATACTGCAGGAAGTTAATTTGTTGAAGCTTTTCACTTCAGATATACTCATAATTCTCATAATTCAAGCGTGACTTGGAAGTATTTCATTATTTAAAACCTCCTTTTTTTGCAACTCTCTAGATGCCCTAGATGTCTTTAGCTATTCATTAAGCTTTTAAGGATTAGGCATTTCATTCCACCTTTCCCTTTTGAACTTGTTGTTCCTAGTATGCTCCAGTTAACTTGGCCTTGTGGAAGTGCTAGTGATTAAAGAACATGGCATTTGGAATAAATGACTCCATTCCTAAAATCCAGATTTTCAGCGGTTGCCTTGAATGTTAATAACTCTTACCACATTTTTCTCCTTTCAGGTCGCACGGCGATGGGGCAGAAGGAAAAACAAGCCCAAAATGAACTATGAGAAGCTGAGCCGTGGCCTCCGCTATTACTATGACAAGAACATCATACACAAGACTTCAGGGAAGCGCTATGTATACCGCTTTGTATGTGACCTACATAACCTGTTGGGCTATACAGCAGAGGAGCTGCATGCAATGCTAGGAGTGCAGCCAGACACAGAAGACTGAGCGTTGCAATTTTCTGTAGCATTGATGGAAGAATGCAACAACGCATGAACTGTGAACTGGGACCTCCTGCATCAGTCATTAGTTTTACCTTCTGGCTGTTTGGAGTGGGTGCACTGTAAAAGACCTTAAAAGAAGTGATTTTGTGAACCAGGTGAAGTCAAAGGAAAGAGAAATGGCCGTATTTGGGGGCACCATGGCTTCAGATATTGATGTGTCCAACCTTTTGAGCAGCAACGAGTGAGGTCAACACAGTTCCCAGCTGTAACTTGGAAGATACGAAAGTACTCCAGGGTTTAGAGTTCTGGTTATTTATACCACCATATAATTAAGGGTGTTACCCATACCAAAGGCTGATAGCCACCAGAATTTCTAGCTTGAACAAACCCTAAAATAACAACCTTGCAGATGCTTTATGTCATGACGTGTGATTTAAGAGAGGGAAGGTTAGGCATCCTTTATTTAAGTCTGGGTACTGAGTTGAATTTGCATTGGGCGTTCTTGCCAAAGCAGCGCATGTGCCCTCCGCAAATAAACTGTAGTCTCAGAGCCAGGTGGAGCAGTGGCAGAGAGTCCTCGCAAAGAGGGAGGAAATATGTACCATTTCAAAGTCTGTAATTTGTGTTTGTGTATATAAGCACGTTCATAATGATTCTCTGGCAATTTAATGCTCCTATTTAACATATTGTATATTGTAATTTAAGCTCATATAAGCATCTGAAAGAGGAGGAAAGTAAAGGTTTCATTTCAGAACAGCAGCACTTAAGCATCCTGGAACAAGTATTTAATCTACTGAAGGAGTTGATAAATCACATAGGCACATGCTGAGTGCCTTTTTTGCTCAAGGAGAATAATTCATGGCTAGCAGAAAAACACTTTGAGCATTTTTTTTTTGAAAGACTCTAATAATATAGCCTGGGGCATAAAAGGCCCAATTTGCCTTTTATTCTGACTGAAATTGAAAATGTTAATATTGTTTTCAAATATATTTATTAATGGCATATCTCTTTTATGCATGTCCTTTTGGAAACAATTTATATGTATAGTCCTTAATTCTTTTCTTCAGTTGGCCATTCCCCAACCTTCGCCCTCACCCTTCATGAACTATTCTGATTAAAATATGAATTCTATTTTTGGAAATAATTCTGACTCCTTTTCAGCAGTTAGGAGAAAGATATATGTAGCAGCTATTTTTACTGCCAAAAACAAAAACACTTCACTGGAAAAAATGGTTTGTAAATGAAAAATATTGTAAAAGAAAAGTATTTTTTATCTTGAGATTGATGTAAATTTAAATGTACAGTCTGATGTTTAAAATGTTATTAAAACCTCTTGAACGAATATTAACAGTTGTGTTTATACGCTTATGAATTCTTAACAGTAATTTTGAAACTTACGAGCAATTCAATAAGTACATATCTAAGTGTCTTAATAAGTCCTGGGGGTTGACACAGGGGGCAATAGTCTCTCCATCACATCAGTGTCCATCAAGATTTGAATGCAGATGTATTGCAGAGAAGCAGCTCCATCTCCTGCAAGGTTGACAGTCTTTCAGCAGAAGCAATAAATACCCATATGCATACATTACTTAGCTAGATCTCATGTCTCTATCAAATTGAATGGCGTGAATTGTGTATGCGCCAACAAGTCATGCTCCTGAAGAACACAATCACAATAACTGCATATACTCTATAGTGCTTGCCTTCAATGGTGGAACATTTCAACTTCTTGATTTGGACTCCAAAAACCACACACACCCTGGAGTGGTTTTCTAATTAGTATGGGGTTTTTAAAATACTGTGAAATTCTGCTGTGAGTCATGTAAAACAGGCCCAAATGGAGGCATTTGCTACAAATGTACATGCAAACACAGCTGGAAAATATTTGGGATCCTTTCTGTGTGTGTAAATACAATCCTGTTTACAGATGCATCCAATATCTCTACTTCCCACAAGAAGAGCTTTCCAACACTCCCTCTTCAAGGGTGACTTTAAGGGATAACTTAATACGGTGCTAATTTTGTTAGTGTTTACAACAGGCGGCTACAGAAAACAAGCATCCCCCCCAAACCCGCCCCAATCAGATGCCCTGGAGGTCACATCTTTATGTCTGGCTTGATGCTTTCATCTTTCCATGGATATACAGGCCTACTGCTTAGTAGCTAGTTCTCTCCCCATTGCCCCAACTCACATGCTGGGCATGTGACTGGCATAATACTGGAGGGGGAGATGTACATCCTCATAAATTGAAAGAATTCAGATTGTAATTCAGTGCATGTGTTACTTTTATGAAGGAGTCTTGTCTTTCATTGGTAACTAAGCATGTGAAATGTGATGCAGAGTATGCAACCTCAAAGCCTAAACAATTTGCCTCTTGCAAATTCAGCTTCTTTAAGTGCAGAGATCTTAAAGAGGCTTTCTTTTATGTGGGATGGTGGTCTTAAAGATATGCCTTAATTCACAGCTTCAGTCCCTTAGACTCTTTCCTCTGTGAATCATTCCCATTTTATTATTTTATAATTTAAATGGATTTCTTACTTCACCACAAGATCCTGGCCAGGTGTGTGGGTGTGGGTGCTTAAAACCATAGAATCCTACAATGTTACAATCCAATGAAACAATTTAAAACAAACTGAAGAATAGAGGGGGTCAGCTTCACTGTCAACTTTATGCAAGAGAGTCTTCCATCATAATCGTTTTGCCAAAAAGATTCCTTCTCACCCGCTTTGGATTCTTGGTACTACTAATCTTATGCAAGATGGCTTGTTGGGAGGAAAGGACCTTGTTGATGAGCAAGTTGTTCCACGTCTGAGTCCATATCCTCACCAAGGCGGCTGAAAGCAACACTGTTAACCAAGGAAGATGTGGGTTACCTAGACGGAGTCATTTATGGAGAGAAGGGGAGCATCTAAAACCTTATCACAACTCTGCAATTGTCCCTGATCCAACAAAGTCATACTGACAAACTTCAAATGTAACAGAAGGGGAACTTGCTGCAGAAGGGGAAAGCTTTTCTCTTAATTCACTTCCCCAAAACTGTCACAAAAATAGTGAAGCCAACTAGCTGAGATCTCAGCAGCTTCTGCTGAAGTCAGTTTCTCTCTGAGGAAAGCTGGAAATGTCCGGAGAGGTAGAGTACAGAACTGCTTGGGTTATTTTGAACTGGTGGCGGACCGTGGTGTGAAGCAGGTGGCCCTGTGTTTCCTTTTTTTTTTCAGAAGGCTGCATGTGATTATGGACATATACCCTTTCCTGACAGTTACTCATCATCGCCAGTGACATCACAGGCAGTGTCCACTAGGTTCCCATGACAGCAAACATGCACCCATCTATTGCAATGGCAGAAGTGGGGCAGCTGCCGTTCTCCAACACAGAGGAAACAAAACTTTCCACTTTGCCAAGCTGACTAAAAATAAATCTAGGAACTGGAAATCAAACCGCCAGCCAAGTCATGGGCAATTACTGTGTGAACATGTATGCCTACAAAGTTATGAAACATGTTCTGAATTACGTGGCAAATGTGCTAACCTTGTGGTAAATTTGGTGTCCAAAACATTGCTGTATTTCTATTGAAGGACAGACAAGGCAATGATTGCAAAGCCCCGTAATCATTTACAGGAAAGCAGAAAAGAGATGTTACATCACAGCACTAAAAAAAAAAGTCCTGACTACTGTATTAGTCTTCTAAAGAGTGATGAGCTGGGTGTTTTGTTTAACCATTTGTTAACTAATCAAAGTCTCGTGTGGTTAAGCTGCAGCCTTTAATTTGCCCACCTAAACTATTCACAGATGCTCTGGAGAGCAAAAGATTTCAGGTAATCTCTTAGGCTCACATAATCTTGGGGATGACTCAAAATCAGAGATTGCTTTGGGCTCAGCTTTGGGAGTGGCTTTCTTCATAGCAGTGCTCAGTACACCAAGAATAGGGGAGCCCACAAGCGTATGCGCAGAGAGCCATCCCCTCACAACTGGATAACCAGAACCAGCCCTCACCTGCCTTGATTGAGGAAGAAAGGATTTCCAGATCAGGTAGTGTGAATTCAAAGCAGACTTAAGCCCTTCCACCTCCAGAAATACAGCACTGCATAGTTTGTTTTTCCAAAACAGTCACGTTCATTCCTGGCAATCCATGTGCACTGATGACTTTGGCCTGTATTGAGCCATCTTGTGCCCCCGGCACACATAATGTTGACAGTAAGACCTGTCTAGCAGCATGCACAAGAGAAATCAGTCTTTGTTGCACCCTTCCGGTTCAGGACCTTCAAAGCACAGAGACATGATGATATGTCATTACAGCCAGATGCCAACAACAATAGCAGAGATGGTGAAACTTTGTGAGCCTTAGGGTCATATTCTCTACTGGGCAGCTTTCTGAAGGTACAGTGGTACCTCTGGTTACGAACTTAATTCATTCCGGAGATCCGTTCTTAACCTGAGACCGTTCTTAACCTGAGGTGCGCTTTCGCTAATGGGGCCTCCCGCTGCCGCCGCGCTGCCACCACGCAACTTCCGCTCACATCCTGGGGCAAAGTTCACTATCTGGAGCACCTACCAGTACTTCCAGGCTAGTGGAGCTCGTTACCCAAAGCGTTCGTAAGGAGGGTGGTACGTAACCCAAGGTTCCACTGTATTTTGCCAGTGGCAAAAGTGGGAGATGCAACAAATGTAAATTTTACCTTCATAGAAGCTAATTTCAACACACTTGGACATCCCTCTCCATCCTCCAACCATGCAAGCAAGAGGTATTATTAGAGTACAAGGTCACATTGCAGCCAAAAAGAAAGACTCAGGATGCAAAAAATGGTTGGTGATGGCTGTGTCCTGGTGAGAGGATTTGTGGCCCAGTTCTGAGAGCTAGATGAAGAAGCCTATAGTGCAATATTCATATTTTTTCCAGGGCCTGAGGTTTCTTACTCCTGCTTTACAAGGGGAAAGGGGGAAAGGTGTTGCTTTGTTTTACAAAATGGGATTCTTAAGTGTCCTGCATCCATAAGTGGTCAGATTTAGTCTTCATTATCTGAGCACTTCAGACAAGTTGTGTGTTTGTTTGTTTTTTGAAAGAAAAAAAGGTGGGGGGTAATTTTGCATGCAAATTTACAACTCTACACTAATTCATGCTGGAGGCATTTTCTAGAGAGTCAGTTGTTCTTTGGCTGCACAGGATCCAGCACATTTCCCATTTTGAGCCAGATAAAGTACAACTTTTTATCTGCCCGCTGGGGCCATTGCAATGTGCGTGCTGTCTGAGATGCCGTTCCGCAACAGGCACATGATGGCTCATGTCTTTGCACGATCGTAACACATAGCTTGCAAAAGGGGGACTTGGATCATCTCAAAGCAGAGCGTGGAAAATCCCACATTCTGCCCCCTTGCTGCAGTGAGTTTTTGAAGTTTTTCATTTCTTTGAGATGATAGCTGTACTTCTGCTGAGGTGAAGAATGAAGCCTAAAGGAGTTGGCAATGATGTCTCATTAATCATAGGACAAATCAGGAGGAGGCATTCTGAATTTCTGCCTGAGGTTAGGACTGTACTTTAACTTTAGAATGTGCAGTTTGCAACTAGCTCATTCAAAGTTCAGCTAACCTAAGACACCAGTTAGGAATTTAACAGAAAGTGAGTTTTTGCAGACAAATAGTTCTTGGAGGGAATGGGAAAATGAATGTGTGTGTGTCTGCCAAATGAGGATACTTCATGCATTTGATTGAATGGATTCTAGAACATAAAAGCTCACCCTACAACAAATATGACACCCTTAAGGTGCTACAAGACTCTTTCTTTTTCCATCTTAAAATAACATATTGTAGAACAGGCTTTCTCTTCTCTTCATTTTCTGCCTCCTTTCTTCCTGGAGGACTGGTGGTGCCATGGAGAAAGATAGCCAAGAATTCTCTCACTTGGATTTTGATATGAGCTAAAGAGGAAATTCAGGGTTTATAAAATTCATATATTTTATGACCCCTGAAAATTTCTTTCTGAACCTGACTCAGAAGAACATTGGCAGTATCACCAAGAAAGGACTTGAAATGAACTTACAAGCAACAACAAAAATGTATTCAAACTTATGCAGCACATTATTTGATCTGGAAATCATTTATCATATGCAAAGGCATCCTCTATCTTATAAACTCCATCTCTACTACTACTACTACTACTAGTAGTAGTAGTTTTATTTCTATGCAGTTTTTTCTAATAATTTCCCATGTTTATTATTTGCTGATATTAACATAGTTTCTAATGAATCAGGTAAGATAATTATGAGTATAATCACATCTAATGAAATGTCTCATATTTCTCCCCATTTATTTTCAACTTTTCATTATGCAGACCCAACTCCGCCTGCAAAATATATATATGATGAGGCAGTGACAATATGAAAGTGTTTCTGTGAGCTTCAGAATTAAAAACAATGTCCAACTTACACTGCACACACACATTATACAAGTGTGTGTGTGCATCAGGTTTAAGGCAATACATGACCTTCTAAATTCCCTATTAAGTAACAGTTTAAGTATTTATTGAGGTTCTATTTCTGTTTGTTCACTTGCAAGGCAAATATTTAGACCTAAGGTAATAATAATTGGATGTTTCCTTGTGTGCTAGCCACCAGTCTCTTAATGGTGTGTTTAGATAGAGAAGCAGACTGTTTATAAAGGAACCTCTGTTGCCCAGACAGTTTGGTGAAGACAATACGCACACAAAAAGTCCTATCAGTTACCTGAAGACTCTGACTAAACAGAGTTTGCACCGCCTCTGCTCTTCAAGAACCACAACTCTTCACTAACAGGACCATATGTAATTCTCCAGCATCAGCTGGGATGGAAATTTCCAGAACACCATTTAGGAGGTTTGTATGGAACAAAACCCTGTTTGCTTTCTAGTATTTCCTGCAAGCTTCTGCATTCCCACTTCTCTTGCACAGGTGTAGTTCTCCACCTCAAGTAGTAAATCAATCAAAAATACTTAACTAACTGAGGTTCTGCCCCCCCCCCAATATAAAGCCCTCCCCCAACATAAATCCTGGCTATGCCCATGTTCTCCTGGTTCTTGGGGTTTTGTAAGAGAAGGATGACAACTTCACCTCTTCCCAACTACGGTACATCTTTCTCTCAGTAAACAATTGCACCCTGCGTTCTGAAGTAGTGCTCCGTCTCTGGCTCCTTACAATTTTGCAGTGCAAGAAGTAGCAGCTTAGACCAGGGGTCCCCAAACTAAGGCCCACAGGCCAGATAAGGCCCGAGGGACTCGTTTATCCGGCCCAAGGCGACCACCGCTGCCACCGCCCGCTCTTACCGGCACTGTGTGGCTGCCCACTTCCGGGTTGGAAGAGCACCGGAAATAGCTTGTGCACACGCGCAAGCATTTCTGGTGCACATCTGGGCCAGAGAAGGCCTGTGCACATGTGCACAAGCTATTTCCGGTGCTCCTCCGACCTGGAAGTGCACCAGAAATAGCCTTTGTCTGCAGCAGTTTCAGGAGGAGAGAGAGAGGGAGATGCTAGCTACGAGATAGTGGAGGAGGAAGGGGAGGTGAGAGAGCAGCTGGCAGGGACCTCCCTGGACAGTATAGGGGATCCTCCATCTCCATAGGTATGTCGGTCCCTCTGCACCCTAGAACAAAGAAGGCAGAAGGGTGGGATCCTGAGACTTCCCGTTGGCACTCAGAATGTTGTTGGGGATGGAAGAGGCCTGGCTCAGAGTAGCTAGCGTCTCTCTTTGTGTGGAGCCGTGGATTCATATCTTGCAACCAGATGACTGAATAAAAAGGACTATAAATTACGAACTGTTTGTTATTCTTGCCTTTGATGCTACCAGAGGGGGAGAGGACTCTCCACGCCTGGCAATAACTATTCACAACCAGCATCAAGAACGCAAGGAGGGTGCAAAGCAGCGTTGGTGTTGGGTGAGGCTGAGGAGGGAGTGTGGTCTGGGGAGAGTAATGGGGGCTACTAAGAGAGACTGCACATGGGCTGCACATGGACTCTGTGTCTGAGGCTGCTCATCTCTAACCAGATACAAATCAGAGGAGAAAGAGGGGGGCTTGAAAGTGGCTGCAGCTCCACCTTGTTTGTTCATGGAGTGATGCACCTGCTCCGGCTCTTTTCTTCCCCCATCCCTTATGAAGGTGGGAACCTTTTTATCCCATTCTCCCTCCAGGAGCACGGAGCAGTACACTCAGGGTCAGGCTTCTGTTGAGCACCTAAGTGCAGTTTTTGGAGTGGGCTCAGAAAATATGGTTGCCAGCCCTGCTGGATCAAATCACAGGGCACAACGACCTATTTGTATGATTTAACCTCCTTGCAATCTTCATTCTGCCCACGGAAGGAGCCATCCTGCTGCCTGGGGCCATGGGTTTTTTCCTCTCTGCTGAGTCATTCTGTGCCTTTACTCACATTATTAGGTAAAACTCTGATCAGTTTAGCAGTGCAGAGTCCCCGAGAAATACAGCCAGCTCCACTAACTGTGGATGAGGTCAGCTGCTTGCTGGATCCAGCTGGTATTTCGCTAGTAAAGACTATACAACCTGATTCACTGTTCTGTTGTGTTGACATCACACCAGCTCGCGTGTGATGGACCAGTGACTCAGGTTCTCAGTCCTCACTCACTTAAACTTACAAATTGGGACAAAGGGTTTTTTAAAGGGTGATGAGCTATTGGGGGGAATTGGCTCAGAGCAGGGGATATACCCAGCATAGTAGAAAATAACACCAGATCTATCCTACAAGCTTCCTCCCTACAAAGAGTCAGTGAGTGCACTGCAAGACTCATAACAAAACCACAGACCTCTGCAATCAGGCTGATGCAAGGTCAGAAGACATTACATGAAACAGTAGCAATGGAGACAAAACAAAATAACGGCGTATCTAGACAGGCAGTTACTCACACAAATCTGATATCGCTGCCTAGTTACCAACAGGCTCGAAATGGATTGGTTTTATAGGTTATTGTATGGCTTTTATTCTATGCATTCCACTCTTTTTTTCTGATGTTATATTATGCTTTATGCTCTTAACATTCTGGGAAGATTCCTTGGGTGGCAAATGACTCATGAACTGAAATAATAATTGTGTGCAAGGAAGGAGGGTACATCACAGTGCATTCTGATGGAATTATGGGAGAAATGGTGGGGAGAGCTTGGTGAAATCCACAAGTCCGACCACCCCCACCCCCACCCCACCCCCGCAAACAGCACCTGATTCCCTCCAGTTTTAACCCTGCCTGAATGATGATTCCCTAGAATCACCTGCAATAAACAGAGGTTCTGTGGCAGACTCATGAAGGGGTTCTCCAGAAGACAACACAAACATGGAAGGCTAAATGTTTGGTCTCAAACTCAAGCAAGGTTCGCAGAGATCCACTGTGGCATAGTGGTTAGAGTGTTAGACTGGGATCTGAGATACCAGGGCTCAAATCCCCAGTCAGTCATAGAGTTCATTGGGTGACCTTCAGCCAGTCACTCACTCTCAACCCCAACCTACCTCCCAGGGTTGTTGTGAGGATAACATTGGGAGAGCGAGTACTATGTATCTCACCTTGAGCTCCTTGGGGGAAATGGGTGGGATATAAAGGTAAAAATAAAACCATTTTATTTTATTTTATTGCAAGAAACAGTTCCTAGCAGGCCTGTGCTTTCATCCTCTAAACTCTGACTCAGATGTCATTAACCATTGTTACCTACCCACCCCCCAGGAGTGAGTGAAAGGTTATTTAATGTCCTGCCTTTCCTTAATCCAGGGGTCAGAAAACTTTTTCAGCAGGGGGCTGGTCCACTGTCCCTCAGACCTTGTGGGGGGCTGGACTATATTTTGGAAAAAAATAATGAAAGAATTCCTATGCCCCACAAATAACCCAGAGATGCATTTTAAATAAAAGCACACATTCCACTCATGTAACAACACGCTGATTCCTGGACCGTCCGTGAGCCAGATTTAGAAGGCGATTGGGCCGCATCCGGCCCACGTGTCTTAGTTTGTCTACTCATGCCTTAATCCTTCCAGCAGACCCAAGAGAATGCGTATGAATAGTTTAAGCCACTTTTTACAAGTTTCATCTGAGTCTGAAGACCTGCAGAACCTTAACTGAACTGATGTACAGGGGGGGGGGGGAGTGGCAGAGCTCTCTACACTGGCAGTTTAACACTCCTCTTTGGCGAGGCTTTTTTCTCCAGGATACATTTCATCAGACTGTGCTAGTTTCATTATTGGAGGAGGACGGGGGAGCAGGGGAGGGAGTCATGTCTCCTTCGAAATAGATTTTGCTTGTAAGGGCTTGCTGCTTTTCTCTGTGCCCCTGTGATTTCTAGCAAGTTAAGAACAGGTTGAATGTTCAAGGAGATATCAATGTTCAGGCAAGACTGAGCTTGCTTTCCCTGCTTATTTTAAAAACAGTCCTTTTATGAAAGTGGCTTTTTTGAATCATCTTAAAGCACCATGCACTATAAACTGCCCCCACTCCCAATATTTATTGGCAGGGCTCTGCACAGCCCTCACCAGCTGTCCTGCTCTGCTCTGCTTAGATTTGAGGGTCAAAGCTCTCTTTTTCCTAGCAGGTATGCATCTGTCCATCTGGTTGGCTGTCGTGGGGGAAAAGGATTATATTCCCTGCCACACAATGCTTTCACTGGTTTCCAGTATATGGCTGCAACGTAGCACTCCCTGGTGCTCCTGTTATGATGATCTAGCTGTGCCCTGCACTCAGGAATGCACTGAGTACACACACTGCACTCAAATAAAACTCTATTGGCCACTTTTGTTACAGAAAAGGCACTTGGGAGTTGCTTGCCTAGGGCAGGAAAGAATGTGTGTCGGTGGCTGTCAGTGGGGCGGCGACATTTCCCTGACCTCCTGTTGCCAGTATTTGCTATGAGGGAGTTGTGATCATGGCCTGCACAGTGTAAACAGCTGGTGTGTGTGTGCTTCACCCTTCCTCTGTCTGCCACTGCTCAGCTGCATTTCATCCCCTCCACAGCAGCCCAGAGTGGCTGGGGTGGGGTGCAAGTAGCAAGTAATAAAATTATTATTATTATTATTGCTTCACTGTCTCCCCACCCCAGAGTTCCAGACATGTGTTTGTACTTGCCAAAAAGAGGGGGGGGTGCATCTGGAATCTTGGGGCTGAGGAAGGAGCATTGGGAAAGCAAGGGACATGGGAAAGGTTAAGCATGTTCCCTCTGTGTCTGTGCCAAATCGCCTCCTCCAAAAGTAGTGAGTCTGTAAGTAAAAATAAACAAAAACCATGAAAATTTGTCACTGTAGGCTCACATTTAGCTAGGCCTTCAGCAGATGTAGCACAAGACACTTTGCTGCCTGAAGCAAAGAACAAGATTGGCATCTCCTGCCCCTACAGTTCCACCTACAGAAGACAAACTGGAGCAGCCCTTAAATCTTACTTCCATGCTGGTGACAGGACAGTGTCCTCTGCTGCACCTGAGAACAAGTTGCTAGCTTAAGGGGTCGGGGTGGTATGACAGGCCACGTAACATGCTCAGAGCTCTGCCCTTCAACAGAGAGGAATAATGAGGAAAAACACATTTGGTGGCTGCCTCCATCTGTCTAATAGTAGTGCCGGCTCTGGCCTCCAGAGAGGAAAATATCCTTCAAAAGGAAGAGCCAGGGCTAGTGATTAATATTCCACTGAAGCACAGCCATAGATAAAAGTCACTCAGTTTGCTGGAGGAGACAGAGATGATAAGGCTCAAATTTGCAAAAGGATTCTTAAATTGTCACTGGCCAGCCCTGTATGTTAGCTTGACAAAGAGGATTATTAGGTAAGGTATTTTAGTGGGACTGAACAAACCATGGTGGACAGTTGTTTTTCCCCAGCCCAGTGAAAAGAAAGAGAACCCTTCATGAGACAAGAGTAGCATATCATCCGACCAGTGTAGGATCAGCTGATTTGTGCTGATCTCTTAACACGGCTTCATCAACTCCAACCTCGCCTTGTACTCAATTCTAGTAGAGTCACTGCAGCCACACCTTGTGTGGACTCCTCCCAGGTTGCCCTACATGGAGTATGGGAGGCACATTAAGAAGAATGAGGCCAAGCCTCCCCTGTGCAGTTATTACTGGAAGCTCACTCATTAGAAAAGATAATACGGTAAACAAAGTAGGCTGAGAACTTGCCAGGAGGGCAGCTGAAGGGGTGAAGTGATGTAAGGCAAGGAACAGACAAGATAGCATCAGGAATTAATACATCCCAGAAGGTAGCAATTATCAGAACAGTGACAGCTAGCATGCAGGCAGTCTAAATCAGGCTGGGCCAGCTTTTTACAAGTCAACCTCCTATATTCGTGGTGTTGTTTTTTATTAATAAATCTTGTCATTCAAAAAAAGAAAAGTCAGGTTGGACTGCATGAAACATAGAACACAATGTCTTGTCTTCATCCTTTGAACAAAAGCCTGTGAATCTGAATTCAATTCCTTGGCGCAGCACATATTTATATGAATAAAAGTCCTCCTTAATATGGCAGGCTGCTGGGTACATTGAGCTCTCTGTGCAAAGCTGCCTCTTGACCATTGAGCCAGGGTTCCTCTTGTCTCTAAGATCTTTTTAGAAGCCAGGTGACAAGTTATGAAGCCAGCACCTATAAGGCCAGTGCTGCACACAGAAGGGGCAGACAGAGGTGGCTGGGGAGAAGGGTGGACTGACTGTTTTCATAGCTCATCTGCCCTTCTTAGTCAATAACTGATGAGCAGCTGCAAACACAGCAGGTTTTGTCATTTCAGATATGTGTGAGAGGTCCTCAAAACCTTCTCTGGAGGTGCTGGTGGTCAGGAAGCAGAGACATTCTGAAGGTGAGGAAGAAAATAGCAATAAAGCTTGGTAGGCAATAAACGCTAAATTGTTCCTTTTAAAATCCTTTTAAAATAAGAAAAGGCAGAAAGGAGCGGGGGACCCGCCACGCTGGTAGAAGGCTAATTTCTTTCATCTTGGCACGGCTAAGTCCTTCTGTGGGTGCAGCTGCCTTGGCAGCCAGCCCAGCAGCGTAGGTGTTGTTCTCTAACCGAAAGTTCAGAGCTGCTGCATGAGCCCGTATCACCTTCAGAGAGAACTTTGTCCTTTAAGCCCACGATGAATTGCTTCAATATAACAGGCAGAAATGTTCTCCATTAGCCTGGCATTATGATATATATATCTGGGGGGGGGGGGTTGTTACACACACACATATAAATGAAGTTGCCCATTTGGGAGGTGCCATCTGAGGGGTCCCTCCCAGTCCCGTGATTCTTGGTTGTAAAACTGAGCATTGGACAGGAGAGGGTTAACGGAACAAGCTGGAATGCTGGTGACTTATCTGATGACTCTGCCAAAGCAGCTTTTGTGAATGGGGTGTTTCTGAATGGATGGTCTACACTGGAAGGAGAGAACTGATTGGGAATCAGGGCTCAGCTTACACTTACACACACACACACACACACACACAGAGAGAGAGAGAGAGAGAGAGAGAGAGAGAGAGAGAGAGAGAGAGAGAGAGATGTGGGTGAGGGTGAAAGAAGAATATTCAATCTCCTCTTGAAGGGCAGGCACATGCAGAGACCTGACTTGCTCCCTGTGAGAATCTTTCCTGTGCTGAACTCCAAAGGACAATAGCAGGGCACGATCTGTTGGCATTTTAGTGCTGTGAGTGCTTCCATCTTATGCACAACCTGAATACAATGGTACCTCAGGTTACCTACGTTTCAGGTTACATACGCTTCAGATTACAGAATCCGCTAACCCAGAAATAGTACCTCAGGTTAAGAACTTTGCTTCAGGATGAGAACAGAAATTGTGCTCCAGCGGTGCGGCGGCAGTGGGAGGCCCCATTAGCTAAAGTGGTGCTTCAGGTTAAGAACGGACCTCCGGAACAAATTAAGTACTTAACCTGAGGTACCACTGTATATGTGTAAACAAGTCTTATATCACAAAACGTATGTGCTGGTACTAACTCTGACCAGTGGGCAACTGCGGTGTGTGTAACAACACATTGTGTTTATTAATTATTACCTCAAAGGCCTACAAAATAATTTTAAGAGAGATTTAATTTTCTTTTTTTAAAAAAAAATCTAGCAACTGCATTTAAAAAAAAATAAAAAATAAAATGGAGCCCACAATACACAGGCATCTGTTCTGTTTTATCTTCAAAGTGGGTGATGCTTACTGCGTTCAAGGCTGACAACACAACACCATGGAACATAAAAAGCTTTTCACAGGACTTCAGTTTCCTGCTGGGCCTGGAAATCTGCATGACTGTGATCAATCCACAGTGTGTGCTGTTTGGGGAAACAAAAAACCTACCAATGTTGGTGCCAACAAGGAGCTAGCCCCTTTGCAGAACATAAAAGTGGCACAACCCCCATATTTTAAGCTGGGGGAGGGAATGATTCTCATGCTAGGGCTGCTGAGAAAAATTTCAACATGGCTGTCCTTAGCAGAGGGCAAATGACTCACAACGTTCATAACCTTTATGGTGTGCAGAATACCCGATATTAGCATAAGTACAGGAATAGTGTTTTTATTGCTTTTACAAGGAGTAGGGTTACCCAGTTACATGGACTGGTTGGATGCAGAGGAATGGTGAGAGCTGGGAACCCACAAAGGAAGAAGGCTCAGAGCCTGGGGATTGGTGTGGAACAACAATGAATGGTCAGAGGGAGAAGACTAGGAAGAGAAGTTGCTGGAAGCTGAAGAGGTAACAGGGTTTTGTGAGCTGGGAGAGTCTGTAGCAGAGAGCAGGAGAGGATAGCAGAGAAGACTCAGGCAGAGATGACTCAGGCTGGTGAAGAAGCACAAGGGTCTCCTCCTGCTGCTGCAACAAGCTTCCCCCCCCCCCCCCGGTCTTCCAGAACCAGGAGAGGCATGAAGTGGTAGGAGCAAAGGCAGGCATGCTAGTATAGTCTCAGACTGATTGGGGAAAGCCCTGGAGAGGAGGACACTTAGGCAGCTGTGGGAAGGTGGGGACCTTCAGATTCTGCAACTGCTCATAGGGGCAAGACGTACCAAAGAAGAGTTGCTGTGCTCATTAGGCTTGGCACTCCTGTGCAGATACTGTTTCTTTTTCTAATAAAGAGTTTTCATTTACTCAATGTTATTTATTGCTGGCTCACTTCTGACACCTGGAAACATTTTTTAATAGGAAAGTTAATCCTATCCCCAACCTGTTAATCCTATCCCCAACCTGCAGTGACTACCAAAGTCCTCTACCTCCCCACGCACCCTTCTTCACACCCACAAGTCTCCTGGTTAAACTTGCAGTTGGGCTTGGATAGCCAACACTGAGTGTAAGCAAGCAAGCTGGATGAAGGGTTGGAGGAGAAATTCAATTCAGTTTGAAAGTGAATCTGTCAAATCCACACTTTCTGAAACAATATGAGAATTGAAACACAGAAATCCTTTGAAATTCATGCTTATCAGAATTTTGCAATGCAGCTCTCCAATCAGTGTTTACAAAAATGGATACAATGGGGAACATGTGCATAAAATGAGTATTTTGTTGAAAATAACATACAGTGGTACCTCGGGTTAAGTACTTAATTCGTTCCAGAGATCTGTTCTTAACCTGAAACTGTTCTTAACCTGAAGCACCACTAATGGGGCCTCCTGCTGCTGCCGCGCCGCCGGAGCACAATTTCTGTTCTCATCCTGAAGCAAAGTTCTTAACCTGAAGCACTATTTCTGGGTTAGCAGAGTCTGTAACCTGAAGCGTATGTAACCTGAAGCGTATGTAACCCAAGGTACCACTGTACTAAAAGGAGAAATTTCTTGCAAAAATGTGTACATTGCATACAAAAATGTGTTTTTTAGGAGAAATTTCCATGAAGTATTGTTTGTTTGTTTTTTGCAAATTTCTGCAGAAATGTGGATAACTGAATTTAAGACTAGAAAAATGAGAAACTGAGAGAGCAGAAATTGACAGATCCTTTCAACCTTAGCTGACCCCTGATCTGAGGAACTCAGCTTTTTCTGGAGTTCAGAAATTATCTGTGAGTTTTTGTAGGATATATCTTCAGATAACGTTTCACCCACAGAATCTAACTGCAATGGAAAATTCTTAAACATAATAAGTCAAATCACCCAGCTGGCCAAAGGTTTCATCATTTGTAAACTGACACATCCTAGATCAGCAAAGTATTGCCAAGTTTTTTGATATCCCAAAAACGAATTGGAGTTTTTTACAAACACAAAACCATAAATGTCGCTTTCTTTTAGCCGAGCAAGGAGTGCTTTGAGTTAGCTGAAGCTGTTAATAAGTCATTCCTACTTAATAAACCTTTTAATGTGCTTCTGACTGGCTAGAGGCAAAATTGACTCTTTTTATGCCTGCACATCCAACAGTTAATCCTTAGTGACTCTTTACCTTAACCATTGCCCTTTAGTGGCTGTCTGGTATGTGAATTTGCATAATAGTGTACTACCTACTATACCATTGTAAACATACCCTTCTTTGATTATGAAAAGTGACTTTTTGTTTAGGGCTTAGTGTGTGGCCTGACCAGTGATATGCCATCAAGCTATCCCTTGAGTTAAGTGCTGGCTGTGAATGTCTTTTCTGGACTGTAGTTTTGAGGAGGAGGGAAAAGTGTGCTCCCTTAAAGCAAGGCTCTCGTTATACTCTGCATGGTTATCAAGATACTGAAGGAAGACTGGCACTAGTTTCGCCATAGTGCTGAATGGTTAGAAGTGTCTGCTGATACAGAGCTAATTGCTTGTACAGTGGTACCTCGGGTTACATAAGCTTCAGGTTACATACACTTCAGGTTACAGACTCCACTAACCCAGAAATAGTGCTTCAGGTTAAGAACTTTGCTTCAGAATAAGAACAGAAATCGGGCTCCGGCAGCGCGGTGGCAGCAGGAGGCCCCATTAGCTAAAGTGGTGCTTCAGGTTAAGAACAGTTTCAGGTTAAGAACGGACCTCCGGAACAAATTAAGTACTTAACCCGAGGTACCACTGTACATAGCCAGAGGTAAAGGGTTGCTGTCACTGTTCCAGATTTAGCTAAACACACAAGCTGTGTACACACCAGATATTTAAAGCGCTTTACCTCCTCTCCCCCAAAAAAGAATCACAGGGACTATAGTTTTCCCCTCACAGAGCTACAATTTCTAGCACCCTGAATAAACTACAGTCCCCAGAATTCTTTGGGAGGGGAATGTGTTTTAAATGTATGGTGTGTACAACCTGAAAGCACATTATATATATTTTTTGTTCCAAGTCCCAGAGAAAATCAGTTTGCAGAGAATGTAAAGAGTTACCCAAATCTGAATTAAAATGGCCTGATCACTGAACACCGTTTCGTATATGTTCACAATAATTCATGCAATTTGGAAAGTGCTTGAACAGAAGAATCTGGTATGGAGTCGTCTAAAAATAAACCTCACTGATAAGGCCTCCAGGCAGTGCGATGGATGAAGAGGTTTCAACCTTTTATTTTTAAATTTTTAGATGAGCAAAACATGGCTTTGGCTTATTACATGTAAATCTGTGATATTTCATTTTATTATTATGAATAGTTTGTTTCAACTACACATTTACTGTAATTTTCATGACTGAAGGCATTTGTGCATTCTTGCTTTTGATCTCTCTAAGGCTGATGCAGTTGTTAACTTATTTATCCTTTAAGGCTAGCATGTGGTAATCCACAAAATTCATCATTCATAATAAAATTGGCTTCAGTCTTAAGCAGTTTCTTTGATGCCTTAAAGGCAGAACAATCAGCCATCTGGGCCATTTACTCCTTGAAGTAGCACATAAGCCCTAGACAAGCCAGGTTGCTGGCTGGTTTATACCAGTTCAAAACAACCAGTTTGAAATCAAGTAACTCGTTTTAAGCCAGTTTAAAAGCAATACGCAGGAGACTGGTGAAAAGTCAACATCTGGTTTCTTCTTTTGCAAAAGGGCTTCAATTCTGCTGTGTTGTTGGACTCCAACTCCCATCAGCCCCATCCACCAAAGCTGGGGAATTCTTGTGGTTGTCATATAACCTCCTTGCAAACAGAACAAATGCTCAATAAAGATGAGGCATGGCCCTAACCTCTGTGTATGTTTCTTGCAACCAAATCAGGATGAATGCACAAGAAACACCTCTGAAAGTACACAAAAGATAGGCGTACTCAGCAGGCCTACCCATAAACTACATTGATTGAAAGTTATTTGGCATCACAGGCAAACATGCCTGGCCCAAGGTATTTGCTGTCTAAGGAGAAGGACAATATGGTTTCTCCCTCTTTTCACTGTACAAAAGTTGACCAGATTGATAGTTGAATTGTTCTTCGACAGAGACAATGGAACAGCATCCTCTGCAGCACATGTGGGCAGCCGGCTAGATTAGTGGACACACAGCAGTCTGGATGGCACAGTGTGAACCAATCCCTGCCTTTCAGCATCTGCCGCCTGAGGCACCTGCCTCTGCTTTAAAGTAGGACTGGCCCTGCAGGCAAACCTTCTCTAGCCCAGTGTTTCCCAACCTTGGGCCTCCAGCTGTTTTTGGACTACAACTCCCATCATCCCTAGCTAGCAAGACCAGTGGTCAGGGATGATGGGAATTGTAGTTCAAAAACAGCTGGAGGCCCAAGGTTGGGAAACACTGCGTCTAGCCAGTAACTGTAGCAGATAAAGTTTCCAGTGCCCAAGCCAATTACGGTAAACTGAAAGAACTGAGCCAAAGGCAGCTTTTATCCATGCACATTACTAAGGGCAAATCCAATTGGAATGCAAGTAATGTTGCTGCAGATCAAGTGGAGATGGAGACGCATTATATATACTGAAAAGTGAATGCAAGGGCATACCTTCAGTAAAATATAACATCCTAGGCATGTGTTGACAGCATCTGGGCCTCCCTTCCCATTATAGTTTCAAATTAAAGTGAACCAGATGGTTGGACTTCAGCCTGCATAGCTGTAAAGTAATCAATAACATCAATGTAGGCTGAGTTTCAATGAAACAGGCTCAACGCCAGTGGGAAGACACAGAAGCTGAAAGTGCATTCTCTGAGGCAACCACAGCGGGTGCTACATTCCCCTACAGGCTGCTGCTGCTAACACCACATTGATGAAGGCCTGTTTGCAGGCCTAATCAGCCTGCCTCTTGGCCAAGCCCTGACCCACAATTCATATGTTCTTTCAGTTCAATTTCCACCCAGTGAATGCCCTAGTGAACTGACAGTAGCGTGCCCAGTAAATCCCGTAAATGGGCATATTACACAACAAATTTCCTAAATACTTCATATTCACTACTGTTTCATCAATGCTTACGGCAACTCAGGAGTGAAAAGCCAGCATTTCTATTCCCATTTTATAGAAGAAAACTGGGTCTGAAAGACTAGTTTTTCTAAGGAAACCCAGTGGAGTTGCCGAGCCCTCAGCCAAAGGTGGTGCCTGGCCTTTTATAACAGGGGTGTGGGGGGGTATCTTGAGGGCCACATTTTGTTGTTGTGTTTTATCTTCTGGGGATGAATGATGTCAGTGGCCACACACACTCTCTCTCTCACACACACACACCTTCATACATGAATGCACATCTTCATACACACAACCCTCTCACAAATCTGTTTTCAGGCATAACACACACACCCATTACCCAGTCAGTCAGTCAGACATCTATCCAGATCTATCCAGATTCTCGTTCTCATCCTCACAGCAATTAGGTTTGAAAAAAGCATTGAAGCTAATTACTGGAGCAGGGTGGGTGGGGAGATTCCGCAAAGAGCTGGAGATGGCTGGAGAGGAGGGCAGGGAAAGACACCAGCAGAACAGCAAGGCAATAAGTTTGTTTATTGGTTGCATTTACACCCCACCTTTTTCCTCCAAGCAGTTCAAGGTGGTGTACATAGTCCTCCTCCTCTTCATTTTTTCCTCACAACTCCTCTGTGAGGTAAGTCAGGCTGAGAGGCAGTGACTGGTCCAAGGGTCACCCAGTGAGCTTCGTGTCTCAGCAGGGATTTGAACCCTGGTCTCCTTGAGTTCTGGTCCAAAACTCTAACCATTACACCACACTTGTGGTTCTGTGAGGTGTAAACTACAGTTCCCAGGATTCTTTGGGGAAGGCGCATAGGCGCCGACTCCATGGGGCTTGAGGGGGCCCGAGCCCCCTCAAAAATTCGTTTGGGGGGGCTCCGCCCCCCCAATAATCTCCAGCGCCCCTCCAGCAGAGCGCCATCGCCGCCCCTCCCCCAGCCCAAAATGCACAGGGAGGAGCGGGCTGCATGCCTCCTGCCCTCCCTCCCGAGCAAAAGCTCCACCCAATTTCCTTTGGAGCTGATTAATAGGCGCAGCACGCTCTCCCCTATTCGCTCACGAGGAGGCGGCGCCACTTTATTTGCATATTCATGAGCTTATTTATTATTCATGAGCTTTCCCGGGCCCCCCCAATATTTTTTATAAGTCTGCGTCCCTGGGAAGGCGTTGCTTTAAATGTATGGTATGTAAGTATCCAGAGACATCACAAAACTACAATGCTGTCTTGTCCACAGGAAATGAAGGCAGCAACCTGAAAGGGATTTACCAGGGAGTAAGCCCTACTAAAACGAAGAGGTCACGAAGAGTCAGACATGACTAAACGACTAAACAACAAACAACAAGCCCTACCAAACACCATGGAACTCACTTCTGAGTAAACATGTACAGGATAACACTGTAAACCCTGGAGCATAGCCCTGAGGATTCTCAGTGCTCAGGCCAGGCAGGTGGTGAAATGCTTAACTCCCAGTTTGGATGGATTTAAATAATATTTTAGATATTCGAAGCCAAGTTGCTCTCTTCCCCTTTATCATCCCATGCCTCTGTGGGGTGGGGTGGATTTTTCCTTTCATTCATTACCAGGAGAAGTTTGCTCATGCACTTCTTAGACACTCAAGAGAGAAGCTGTCACTGTAATTCATGGCAGCAAATTGCACTGTCCCTTAAAAATGCTTCTCTTTCCTTATCCTGAAAACATTGCACGTGTTTGGAGTTTATCTCATTCTGCTTAAACCATGTGTCAATACATTAGCAAGGATAGTGGAGATTCATACATCCTCTGGTGTTTCATAGGCACAGGGAAAAATTAAAGCCCATTGGTATAATAATAACTGTTGCCAGTGATTTGTCTACAGCTAGCATTCTTTTTCCCCCTTTTCTTTCTTTCTTTCTTTCTTTTTTTTTTTTTTTGGTCTTGGGCGGGAATGAGGCAGAATCAGGGCAGCCCTATCATTAGGTAGAGTGAGGTGGCAGGTGCTGGGGTGGATGGAAAGGCAGCAGCGACAGTCACATTATTTCTGAGTCCCAGTGTCATTTCCTTTTGTCAGGGGACAGTGCTGTACATGCCATGTGACCTGCCTTGAGCCCCCTGAACTAACATGATTCCTGGCCACAGTTGGGGTGGAGGATGCTCTCCCATCACCAGCATCCAAGTAAGATCCCCTTGCCAATCAGATTCTGTACTTGAAATGGAGAGACCTTTGCTTCAGACAGCGAAATGTCTTGGACTTGCCTCAAGAAGGGCAAGATTTCCATTCTGTATCTTCCTTCTTTGCTTCCTAGTTTTGGGTGCTCCAACAGCAGAAAATAATGAAGGAGGCAGTAGGGATGGATGCCATCATCCATCTGATATCCATCTGGTCATGCCATTTCTACTTCCTGGGAAACAGAGGGAGAGCTACAGAGCTACAATTCCCTAAGTTCCCCAAGAATATGGATTGAGTGTTAAACCACTCTGACAGTTGTAGCTCTGTGAGGGGAACAGAGGACTATAGCTCCCAGGATTCTTTGGGGGAGAATCATAGAATCAAAGGATTATAGAGTTGGAAGGGATCCTCTAGTGCAGTGCAGAAATATGCAACTGTCCCATACAGGGATCAAACTTGCAACCTTGGCATCACCAGCACCACACTCTACCTACTGAGCTACCCAGGCCGCCATGTATTTTTACATTTTGGTGGAAGCCACCCAGAGTGGTTGGAGCAACCCAGTCAAATGGGTGGGGTACAAATACATACATACATACATACATACATACATACATACTTGTTGTTGTTGTTGTTGTTAGCCATAACTCATTAAAAAGGCATAACAGTGCTTTAAATGTATGGTGCAGATGAGGCTAAATTTGATAACTTGTGAATTCACATTGAGAAAGAACCTGGCTTCTAGAAAGTCAGGCTAGAAGGTGGGTGAGATTGAACATTTCTGCTACCACACTCTCAAAACAATGTACTTTTTGTTAGTTGGCAAAGGCCACATATAAACCTGAGCTACTTTAGAGAGCCACAGGAACAGAAACAATGGAAAGTTTTTGAAAGTTAATAATCTCTTACAGCTAATCTGTTAAAGGGATTTCATCATTTGTGTTTGCAGTTAGGAAGATTTTACACACAGATAATGGCTGGTTCTCTCTTTCATATGCTCCTCCTCTGAGGTGCCTGATCAGAACTATCTTGAAATTTACACTGATACCAGCTATGCTGGAAATGGCATAGCAATCACCACAAGAGTTTCCTCCTTTCTAATCTCCCATTCATGTCTGTTATCTCCATTTCAAAAGTACTGTACTTCAACCTGCTGTGGAGTCATCAGGAAGGCAAGTGCATAATCAGAGCTCTAAAACACATACAGGAGGCTCCCTGCTGCTGACCTTTAGCCCTCAAAGGGAGGCTTTGAAAAAGAAGAAGGTTAGTAAGGAGGAGGTGAGCTTGGCAGTGCACTTCTGCTTCACCCTTGCACAATGAAGACTGCTCCTATGAATGGGCTGGACCAACGGGGTTCTTAGGTGTTGCCCAGTTCAATCAATCAAGACTGTAAGGAACACATGGAAGGGGTGGAATGTGACCATGTGTAACCTGTTGCATGGAGACAAGGGACTCATCCAGACTTCCATTTGTGCCATGATTTGCAGGTATGGGTCTGAGCAGTGTTTTGCTGTTTTGTCCCACCGCTTTTTCCATGGGAAAATCTGCTGTGTACCACTGAATCAGAACAAACGGCATCTGTGAAAAACCAGATTGCCATTTGTTCCAATTCAGCAGAAACTCTGGGTTTTACTGGGGAAACTGGAGGGACCAAAAAAATACCAAACACACCCCACTCTGACCTGGGTCTGGATATCACAGACCTGAGCCTACAAATCACGGACCTGGACCTACAAATAACAGCCCAAACAGAAGTTTGCTAATCCCAAGTAAAGTTCCTCCAGGTGAGCTATTTATGGAACATTCATGCTGATTTGCTTGCACAAAGCTTACATGGAAGTTAGACTGTGTCCCATTTTTAAAGAGCCTACATACCATTTTAATGTATGGATTACTTCAAAAATGATAAAATTCTTAAGGTATAACAAAAACTAATCTGTATAAGACTGTGTCCCTCAAAGTTTGTGGCCCCCTGAGCCTAAGGTGGCTGCCTCACTGGCCTAATGATAGCACTGGCCCTGAATGCATGCCAAGCATATTTCTCTGAGAAAAAGTTTGGCAACCCTCATAGAACTCCATGGGTTTGACAGCTTTCAGAAGCACCTTCATTTTGAGAGCACTTTCATTCTGAAGAAGCATTTCAGAAGCTTTCATTCTGAAGACTGTAGTATGATGTGCAGAAATTCAACATGTGATGTTTTCTGCCCTGCTGCAGAAGTTGTATGTGTCCATTGAATTTATTTCTGTCATACAACTATTACCAGAATCAGAGCTCAGCCAGAGAGGAAAAAAGTAGGGGAGGCAGCCTTAAGTTGTGAGAGGAAAAGGACAGCATATTTCTAACTTCCTAGGTTTGGTCCTCACAGACCTTCCCTGTTAGACAAGTCCTTTTGCTTAATGAAGGAGAGCCCAGGGTTGCCTCAGTCACCAAGCAGGTGGAGCCTGCCTGCCATTGGTAATGTCACCTTCATGGAAGTGGCCTTGCTTGTGAAACATATGCTAATGAATGGTGTGGCTCAGCATTTAATCACTGTGCATTTTCGTGTAGTAAGAACTAGTCCTCATTTCTTCTCACAGAGGAAAGCTGTGAGAAAGATGGAGAGCGTTCAAGTTTATCTTTGAACACTTTCTGCCTCAAAACTGTATTTTGAAGGATATCAGGCTAGCTCTTCTTGGTAAGAGTCATTTGAGGCAGAACCAATCCCTCTCAGCTTTCCCCAGACTGCAATGTAGTGAACATTAGTATGAGAGACTGCCATGCCCACTGTATAAAAAAAAAAGGCACAGTTTCTCAGGAAACGGTGGTAACTCTTGACCTTTCTGTGTAAAACATAAGGAAACAGTCTTGCAAGAAAAGAGCTTAATCTCAGAGCTGATCTATGCAACATCACTGATAACAGTGGTGGTAATACAAAAGTTGTTACTTTATTGGCTGATCAGTATGCATCTCTATACTAAACACATTTCTGTGCTCAAAGTGTTTGGAATCCTAGTGAGGTGAAAGGTAGTATATATAGAGAAAAAACACTTGTTGAATGTGAAGTCAACAAAGAACTCCAACTGTGATAGTCAGCAGGTCACAGGAATGAGGTTTGGTGGCACATCCTTCAATGGGGGGTTTTATATATCTTAGTTCTGAACCAACCAATGGTTGTCTTTTCATTCATCTCTTTAACTTGACTGATGCCACACACCTCTCTCTACAGCTACTTTATCAAAATTTCAAGAATTGGTACATGCAGAGCAGCACACATTTCTTTGACTAAGGCTATGAATGCCAGTCTTCAAGTAGCATTGTCAGTCAAAATTAATATGCAAAGTTGACAAATCAGTACCAACTTTTGGAACCAGTTCAATAAAGACATACGATTAAACAATATCCAGTTCCCACATGTGCTTCACAACTCATTGGTGCTCTATTCATGCATCTCCCAAATTACAATACCTTCCTTCCATTCCTGTTTCAGATTGCAGTCCTGGAAGTCCAGTCATTAGGAAAATGTTTAGGATTGGGGTAGAAAGGCCAGGTTCTGCTATAACCACAATGTTTTCAATAATGTTGCATCTTAATAATCAAGGGGAGTGTTGTAAACCATCTCATTCCAGTGTTGTCATCATCGTCAGGGGTGGTAGTTCTTTATTATGATGTCATCCACTTTGCATTAATTCTTCACGTGCTTAACCGGGATTATTCATAGACTTAATTGTACTCAGTTGGCAACTCCCATAAGTATTCTTTACAACAATACAAGTCAGTGGCAGCTCCTAGCATATGCAGCAAAGGTATAAACAAACACTGGAACTGCGGCAGCCACCTTCTTTAATGGGTGTGTGGCAAGCAGAAATTCAACAGATGCAGCTTCCCCACATCGCTGTACTATGACTAGGAGCCTTCCAACCACCCTCATCTCCTGGGTGGCACAAAGCTAGGTATCATTTATAACTGGAGCTCACAGGAGCTTGGAAGCCACCCTATCCCCAGCTGAATCAGATGGTAGCATGGTGAGAGTCCCACTCCAAGGAGGGGCAAGCTCAGGCGACTGTGCCCACTTCAAATTCAGATTATGCCACTAATTTGAGGCGGAACATTTCCATTGTTGGATGCTTGCTTCAACCCCTGCTTCAAACACTCATCCCCCCAACTTCAACCAATAACAACATGGGGCAGTCCCTTGGTTGTCACGGTGGCCATGAAGTCCTAAACCATTTTTGAGACAGTTGCCTTGGCATGGCTGTCCTCCACTACCATCAACCTGGCAAGGGGACCCCCAACACCAGAGACCACTATGTCTGAAACCACCCATGTCGGCTGAGGTAAAGAGAGAGAGTTCACTAGCAGGGTTGGCAATGCACCAACAGAACCCTCAGACTGCCCAAAGTGCTGGGATTCTGCCCAACAGTTAACCTGGAAATTAGATGGTGCTGTTGCAGGGAATGAGACCCTGGTCATGTGGAAAGCTATTCCATCATTCTGAGGAAGTGAGGAGTAAAGTAGAAGGGGTGGGCCCATCCCTCATGTGATGAATTGGTATCATTTCCTTCCGAAAACACACCTCCCAAGATGTGGATGACTTATTGGAGTAGGAGACTCTATAATTACAGAGAGAGGCAGAATCATTCATGCTGCTTATTCATTTTACTGCCATTCTACACTGGTCACACCCACACTACGCATTTAAAACACATTCTCCCCACTACCAGCGAATCCTGGGAACTGTAGTTTATCCCTCACAGGCGTACAATTCCCAGCACCCTTAATGAATTCACAGGGTTCTTTGGGGGGAAGCCAAGGAAGTGACCTTAAATTATGGTGTTTATTGTTGTTATAATTTTGGTTGATTTATATATTATTGTGAGACACTGTGTAGTGACATTTTGCTATTAGGCATTTATCTATTTAACAGCCTAGGAGAGAGAGTGCAGCCTTCTCTTGCTCCCCCTTTGCTGGTGCTGCAGACATAATTCCAGAAGCCACTGTTTGGTCCTGCACTCTGGTGGGAGTGAGTTGGCTCACACCACAACTCGGAACCAAAAAAAATGCCCCTCTTTTGTTCCCATGTTCTGGTGGGGCCAGAGCACAGGAGTCAAAATAGGACTTTCCAGACTGGGATCAGAAGCTGGGGCAGCTTCTGTCAATGTGCTGGGCAGCAGAGGCATGTGAGCCCCTCTTCCCAGGAGGGGATGGTGAGCAGAGACAAAGGCCAGGTTTAGGATTTCAGTGTTTGATGATGTAAGCTGGAAGGGGAGTTCCAGGTGGGCAGGGGCTGGTGACATAGGCTGAATGAAAAATTGTGGCATTTTAAAGAGAGATGTGAAAATGAGCCATGTGCGCTGACTGGGAGAGCCTGCACCAAGAGACCAGGAGCATAACTGGTTGCTGCTTTCGAGTTAAGCTTGCTGAAGCTATGAGAAGGGCAATGAGAGTTACTCTTGCAGTGTGATGTTCTGCAACCCTTCCATTGAAGGCTTCAGGCGTAGGCAAGCATTCCCCAGAACTTGAACCTCTGATTGTATGGGTTTAACTGTTGTTTAACTGTGTCTGGGGAATGCTTGCCTAAACTGGTGTGTCTTTAGAAGCTGGCATTATGCCAGTACTGATGGAGCTTCTCATATTTCAGCAGAGAGGGCATTTTACAACACTGGGACCACCAGTGAAAAAACGGCCACTTCTGTGTTACCACAAGCCAATACTCATCAGGCCAGGGCAAAACTAATCAGGTTCCATTGGCTGATCATAATGCCCTTACGGGGCATTGGAGGGGATGGCAGTTTTACAGGTAAGCTGATCCAAAGTTATTTAGGGCTTTGTTGCAGAAGCTTAAACCTGGCTTGATAGTTAGTGCCAATATATAGACATATATTTTCCCCAACGTGTACTTTGGCATGGAAAAGATAGTATCACAGTTTCACACCCTGGTCTTAAAAGCAGACCTTCCCTCAAAAAGCTTCTGTGTCAAGGCAAAGGAGGAGGCCCTCACTTGGTTTTTCAAGTCTTAGCCCACTCAAGCCAGAAGAGCTCCTTGATTTTAATGGCATTTATCCAACAGTTTGAGATGGCATGTTTACAAAAATAAAGCTTCAGACATTTCTCTGCAGGCTCAATTAAAAGAATCCAAACAACATCATTGGCCAAATGTCCAGATTTATTTCCTCTGTAAGCCTTAGTTCTGCATAAGCAGAAGAGAGGCATAAAAGTATTCCAGTTCCTGAATATTTGCATCAAAGGAAGGAGAAATTTAGTCATTATACCGTTCATCTTTTTTTCTCTCTTGTAGCAGCAGGCAGGGACGCGGACTTATAAAAAATATTGGGGGGGCCCGGGAAAGCTCATGAATAATAAATAAGCTCATGAATATGCAAATAAAGTGGCACCGCCTCCTCGTGAGCGAATAGGGGAGAGCGTGCTGCGCCTATTAATCAGCTCCAAAGGAAATTGGGTGGAGCTTTTGCTCGGGAGGGAGGGCAGGAGGCATGCAGCCCGCCCCTCCCTGTGCATTTTGGGCTGGGGGAGGGGCGGCGATGGCGCTCTGCTGGGGGGGCGCCGGAGATTATTGGGGGGGCGGAGCCCCCCCAAACGAATTTTTGAGGGGGCTCGGGCCCCCTCAAGCCCCATGGAGTCGGCGCCTATGGCAGCAGGAACAGATTAACAAAAAAGCCATAGTCTAATGAAAAAAAGTTTATTTTGGGTGGGGGGGGGGAGTAAGGAAAACAAGGTCCCATATGTTTACCATAAAAATAACATGGACTCCACCTTAGGGTATATAAAAATACAGGCTCCATATTGTATGTTTTGGCATTAGTTTAAAATGCCTTTGTAAACATATCCTATTAAGCGTTTGACTGCAGCTTTTATCATTTACTGAAGAAACATATGAAAATTCTAGAATGTATTTATCCTCAAAGTAGTCGTTTTGACACAGCTTAGTAAGAGTAGTGTGTTTCCACAGTCAGAATGGCTGCTCAGTTGCAATATATTATTGCTAAGTCCTATTCAAAGACATCAGTGAAATTTCCTTTAAACCATGTCCAAGGATGCTGGTTCATTTCTTAGAAAAACAGTGTCAGAGGTTTTCCCATTTTCATTTCATTTTTAAATAAAGTTTGTACAAAACCTTGAATTGAATGTGTATAGTAGCAAAATGAAAGTTATTAATGCTGCATATAAAAAAATAAAAATAGTCCCAAAAATGTTAATTTTTTTTTAAAAAAAATTGCCCACTAAGGAAGATTAATTTAAAACAAAAGTGTAAGTTTGTTAGTTTTGCTAACATATTTAAAATATAGCGAAGGAACAAAGTATTAAATTATCTTAGAAGTGTCCAAAGATTCATATGGAACCCAAATAATGAGCCAAGGTGAGGTGCCTCAGAAGGATTTGGGGTTTCTACAAAGTGAGGTTAGAGCTACTCCAGGCAGACATGAGGCAAAACCTGAGTGCTCTGTGGCATCAGAGAATCAGACCAGAAAAGTGTCCATGAAAAGTGAAACTGTGTCTGTAAGCTTAACCATTAACGCCAAGGTTCAGGAAGAGGAAGGGGACGCAGCAGCTTTGAAAAATTGGAAATTTCAGCTCTATTTTAAGAAACATGGCAGGATCAGAAGGGGGGCTTATTTGTGACTAGCAGGCAGGGCCATCATCAGGGGTGGAGTTGGGGTACAGGGAGTCCACACGTACACTGTCCCATGGCATCAGGGGGCCCAGACTCTTAGCTTTCATTTTTTAAAGAAAGTAAATGAATCAGACATTTTGGAAGAACGTTAGAGTACAAACGATGGAACACTAATGCTAAGGATGCTTAATCACTGTTGCTAAGCAATCTGTGGAAGGGATGCCAACCACCCCCAGCTGGTGCTCAGGAGGGACCCTCACAGAGCTTCAGAAAAAGCCAGATACGCTAAATGGAGAAGGATATAGGGGGATACTGTATATGCTAAAGCACTTTCCTTGTGTTCACATTATTTCATTCACTCCACAGGTGTGCTGCCTTTACATTATAAAACACAATTGACCATCTTTGCTCTGATGGTGTTTCCTGCTTGGCAGGGGGTTGGACTCGATGGCCCTTGTGGTCTCTTCCAACTCTATGATTCTATGATCTTTGATCTTTTTCAGTCAGCAGTAACTCCTTTGAAACAAATGTGGTTGGTGCAGAAGACCTAGCTGATACTATGCAG
Source organism: Podarcis muralis (assembly GCF_964188315.1). Classification (NCBI taxonomy): domain Eukaryota; kingdom Metazoa; phylum Chordata; class Lepidosauria; order Squamata; family Lacertidae; genus Podarcis; species Podarcis muralis. Next base: position 55,433,765 of record NC_135658.1, read on the forward strand.
TGGTACCTCGGGTTACAGACACTTCAGGTTACAGACTCCACTAACCCAGAAATAGTACCTCGGGTTAAGAACTTTGCTTCAGGATGAGAACAAAAATCGCATGGCAGCAGAGAGAGGCTCCATTTGCTAAAGTGGTACCTCAGGTTAAGAACAGTTTCAGGTTAAGAATGCACCTCCAGAACGAATTAAGTTCTTAACCCGAGGTACCACTGTAGTTGGATTTTTTGTGTTTTCATATTGGTGTGATAATCAGATAGATATTAATAGGAAGAGAGTAGCTATTGACAGACTTAAAAGTTCTGTTTAGAAGGGTCTAACCATATCACAGAAAGATTACAGGGAAAAGAGATAAAGCAATAAAATCAACAGATCAGAAAGTTTAACTTACTTTAGATATTGGTTAGATGTACATCATTTAAAATTATCTATAAAATGGAGGATCTTTGTAAACCTATGTGGAGGCTTATTGAGCACAGCTATGATGTCCTGGCTGCTTGCCATGACATCATACGTTACTTGATCTCAGCTGGTTGAAAAATGGAATATTTCTTAGGTTTCCCCACACAATGTCTCATGTGCAGGAACTGCAGAAATTGGCTGTTTCAGACAGGATGCACACCACAGGTTTGCCAACATTACATCTTCAGTAACAGGTGTGGGCAGACAGAAGTAGTGTTGGGTAGCTTCCATATTGGTCTGTAATATATGAATAAAATCTTGTCTGTCTCTTCAATTGATTCAAATCCAATGCAGTTGACAAAGGATGTTCTCTTTTACTTAGTGAAATTAGACATATAGTATGATGATGGTGTATTTATTATTTTTTCTCCCTTTCATCTATTTATTTCTCCTTTGATGGTTTGGCTGCCATTTTTTTAGTGTTTAGCTTGGGATTTAATTTTGTAATATCACAAGTTATCCTGTAGTCAGTGAGTATGTATACATGCTGAGATATGGCAAGCTCTTCAATAAATCAAATGGAATCTATAAATAGGTATCTAGAGCACAGGCAGAGACAGTGATGAAACCAACATTAAGATAATATAAAATCAACCCAATCCCTTTCAAGTATCTCTTTGCAGATTCTCAGAGAGATAATAGCATACGGTCACCAGCAAATTTCAAGAGTACTCCAGTTTTGCGGCAGAAATGGTTGACTTACAATGAAGCTTCATGTGCTAATAACAAGAACTGCTAAATTATTGTGACTCTAGTAAGAGAAGCTATAATGAGAAACAAGGACTGCTATAATGTACACAGTCAAATCATCTGTGAGAGACCACAATTACGCCTCTGTGTTTCCTAGAAATAACTTGTCCAGTCATGTCTACACAGCTAACTGGAAGGTTTTAATTAGATGCAAATTCCAAAATGTAAAGAAAATACCTGAGGCAGGGACTCTGTTTTTATTAATGGCTCAATTGGTAATATACTAACCCTTGCTGAAATATAGTAACAATATTGAAGAGCTGGGTTTCTTTTAGATACAGAGTGGCAATTTCTCAAGAGCACAGTCTCCACATGGCATCCAAGATCTGCCTCCATTTACACTCAGGTTGCTAGGAGCAGCCCAGCATCATTAAAACCTATTGCACTTTCCACTGAATCGATCAGGAGCATGAATATGTCTTTCTCTCCTTGCAAAAATCTGATCTGGAAACGCATATTGTTCAGTCTTTCATCCTAGCCATGAGTAAGCCTTTTGCTATTGGAGTGTCCATTTATGGTGCATTTGTACCTGTTAGTACCCCTAATCTAGACCAGCCTCCCCCAACTTAATGATCTCCTTATGTCTTGTATTGCAATTCCCATCTTTCCCAATCTCCCATTATCCCCACAGCTGACTGGGGAAGATGGCCTTTGAGGTCCAAAACATATTGAGGGCACTAGATTGTGCAAGGCTGACCTGGACACCATTTCTCTCTGCTCCGTTCTTTCAGCAGGAGCGAAATCTGTCTATTTCATGAACTCATCTCACGTTTCACTACCTCACTGGTAGTGGATCCATTTTATCTCAGATATCTAAACAACAACAGCTCATGCACACTCCTACTGAGCCCACTGCTATTGATCAGCGCAGCCAACTCTCAGTCTTACACTATGCTCCAGCTCATTCCATTTTTCTCTTTTTCTTTTCATGGAAAGTGGTCATGCCAGCATGAAGTTGAGGGATATGGTGGTGACTGTTCCTGTGTATTTCCTATCAAGTATAGAGACCACAGCACTTCCTGAATCGCCGCATATTTCAAATTAATTCCAGGCAGGGGGGGCGAGATTTCATAGTCACCACTTATGATGTTGCATATTGTCTGAATCCAACACAGAATCGTGGAATTACAGAGTTTTAGAGTTGGAAGATGCCTCAGATATAATCTAGTCCCAGGTTCTCTAGCTTCATACTGGAATCTCGCTAACTGCAGAATCCCTGACAAATTGACATTCAGCTACTACTTAAAACACCTCCAGCGAAGGAGAACCTCCCATTTCTCGAGATAGGCTGTTCAGCTGTCCATCACCAACTACCAGAAAAGGGATCACAGCCTGGTGGTGAAGGCCCCACAGAAGGCCCCATTTTCACTCTCCGACATCTCCAGGTAGGGCTAGGAAGAGCCTCTGCCAGTCAGTGGAGACAATACTGGGTAGGAGGACTAATAGCCTGGCTCAGTATAAGGCAGCTTCCTAGGTCCCTAAGTACCATTAGGAAGTGTCTCATAATGTTTACCACAATCATCACTTGCACGGCTCTCCAAGCTAGGGCCCCAAACCAATGACAACAACTCTGCTCCAGAAACTACGTTCTAGGTTAATTTTCAAAATACATGCAGACAATATTATCATTCACCTTGGAAAGTAAAAGCTTTATTGGAATAATTCAGTTTCACAGTGTATTCCTTAAACAGTATTAGTCACACACCAAATATCACATTTCAAGTTCTTCCTCCTCTTCTTTGTTTTAAGTACAAACAGAGAAAGTACATTTCCCAGTAAACAACTTCTTGAGGCCTGGCGGTGCTTTGTTTGATTTACCTGATAAGCCCAGGTCTGTAGTTTCATACCCTATTACTCACAAGAAAGGGTTTTAAATAAACTAAAATAGATACCTGGGACCCTGAGTCACTGCCAAGCAGGAATGGGCCTGACCTGCAGATGGGAGACTTTCAGAAACTCCCCGGTGCTTGTGAGTCAAACTACGCATGACATCACAGAGCTAACATCCATGGGGAACTGAGATGGCTGGGATGTATTTTGGTTAATAAGTAAATTCACTAAGAGTCAAACTCCATGCTCAGAAATATCAAGAGGGAACAGATTTCCTGGGACATACTCCAAACTTGGAGGCCCTCAGGCAAGAGACCCTCAATGGCCCACTTCTCAGTATGCTCCTCCTCACTATGGCTGCCACCAGCTTCTGTTCTTCCCCCTCACAATTGCTGACACCCACTCACCCATCCAGGTGAGAACCAGAAAGGAAGTGGCTAGGGCTCCTCCTAACCACCATAATTGTTCAGGTATTCATTCCCCCTGGGCCAGATGGAGTTGACAGGTGAGCAAGGAGCAGCAATGGGGAAGAGGAGGGCAAAGGGCTCCTCAGTGGGGTACAAGCCCTAGCAGGAGCCTAACTATGTTAAAAACCCTGATACTGGCTTTGTATTTCAAATGTAGGTGAGGGTGATGTGCTTGAATGCTCCTTGCAAACAGAAAACTAGCAGACTGGGGAAAAGGCTAGGCTAGAAAGAACCCTCCTCCTTAACATACTAGCTTTGTAGGTGAGGGACCTCCATATGTTGTTGGACTCCAACTCCCATCAGCCCCAACAAGCATGGCCAATGGTCATGGGTGATGGAAGTCATAGTTCAGCAACATCTGGAAGCTCACACCTTTCTCATCCATGATGTCGGAGGAGAGTCTGTCATGCAACCTAGCATTGCATTCTGAAACAGCAGAGTTTCATGATGGATGCCGTACAAGTAGTGTCACTTTAGTGATTCTAAGAGCTAGCACTCCCTTCTGAACATTGCCCCACCACTAGGGGTTTATTTGCATAGTGCGTGTTTTTATATGGTGGGCTGTTGGACTAGGGTGGACAGCTCTGGCTCCTTAGTTTCCCTATCTTATTAATTTTGTTCCTTTGTAGTATAGAAAGAAAAGCCGTTGGTGGAGAAAGAGTACAGAACCCTTGTCCTATACGGAGTCTGACCACTCTCTTACTAACTGTAGCCCAAGCGTGACTGAAGCTGAGGACAGTTCCCGCCTACTGAGTCACAAATGCCACACTACATTGATGGATGGTGTCACCTGAGCAGTTTTCGTTTGCTTTCCTTGGGCTACCCTCTCTTTCTGTGTTCTGAATGCAGTTCCTGAAATGGAAAGCCCTCATGAGCAATAGCTATAGCATCCCATGGGCTAAGCTTGTCATCTCTCCTGGAATCTACCTGCCCTCAGATCTCAGATGACACTGAGCACCCTTGACAAACTAGAGCTTCTATGATTATTTGGGAGAAGACTGTTTTAAATATATGGTGTAGATGTGAAGGCTATCTACTGTAACCTCCTCAAAGCCAAATCAGAATGAATGCTTATTAAACAGCCAATATAATATAATCTCCCTGTAAATACACCAAGATGAACAAGTCATCTGGAAGCAGATCATGCCTACAGAGCCTATGTATGTACACCTTACATGCAGAAAGGCTCTGTGCACAACATACAACTGCCCATTCATCACACAACACTTTTAGTGTGAACTGGGTCTCCGAGTGATCAAGAACTCAGATGAAGAGCTTTGCCTGGCTGACACTGTATGGCGGGAGAGACAGGATTGCCGTGTTCCTCTGCCTTGCCATTTCATTCCCACTCTAGATGAATGTAAAAAATCAGGGCCAACTGAGGAATGACTGGGGATGGGGATGGAATCTGGTTCAGTTCACACTTAAAGGGAAACTTACTTACTTTGCACTTCCTAAAACATTATGTGAACCCAAACAAAACCATCCTTCAAAATTTGAATTTCTCTAAAATTCTCTAGAGACTGTGCAGTCTCTAGCCCAGTAATATGTACTAAAAATGCATGTTCGTTGCCTTGCAGGACATCTTCAGGAGAAGAAAACCCTACACAAATCCATAGTGGAGTCTCTAAGAAAGGTTGGGTTGAATGCTTCTTTCCAGCAACTCCTTCAGCCGAGCTGGTGCCAAACACATTGCTCTGCTTTCCTTTGGACCACAGCAGCAGGGCTGAGAGGGGGGTCTGGTCATCTGGGCAGCCCAGGACCTCCATGCACACTGCCAAGGCTTGCACCCCAGAGAGGTCACTTCGGTGCTGCTAACGCAGCATAAACAAGCTGGGAGGAAGCAGTTCCAGGTTACCGGTCTCTGCAACCACAACAGGCGCTGTGATTCTCCAGCAGTTTGACTTCACCCCCTGAGGCACACTCCATTGTCTCTCAAGACAGACGTATGCAAACAAATGATAAAGTGTACATAAAAATGCACACATTAGTGGAAATAACATACAAAAATGCATCATATTAGGGGAAATATAAATATTAGAGGAAGTTGCTTGCAAAAGGGCGTGAATTAGGGGGAATTGTGTACAAAAATGTGTATATTAGAAATCTGCAGATTTTCCTAAGTTTTCTTTTTAAAAACTGATGGGAAAATGTGGAGATCAGAACTTAAGACTAGAAAAATGAGAAACTGAAATTGACAGAGTCACCCATCCCTACGAATGACACAAAAACAGTCATATTTTGCTAGCAACTGCCATAGCCCTTTAACCCAGGCCATCTGTCATCCAGCTCAGTTTAAAGCCTGCCAGCCTAGAACAGTGTGTCTCCTTGAAGCATCTTTGATGTTCTCTCCAGGTTTTTAAAGCATTCTGTCCAACGTCAGTAGCTTCCGGTATTGAACCAAATTGCTTCTTCAGGGGCATAATCCTGCCAACACTTGAGATATAAAGCCTCTTACACCAGACCTCTTTCTATAGCACAATCCCCAATGAGAAAAGGCAATCATTAACTCAGCAGTAAACATGGCACAGATTTTTCACCCCTAAAAAAAATTGGTTGATTGCCCATTTCCTGGAGTCTGAGAGCACCCAAGGTGAAGTCATCTTATTAACTGTTATTACTGGTCAACTTTTCTAGGTGGCACCTCTTCATGAACCTATGAACTGAGTCCAGGCCCAACAGGGTGGATCCCATCTGACTAGGGATGGCATGCTGGGTGATTCATTTGGAAAGCTTTAACAACCAGCTACAATCAAGACTGAAGAATGGTGTAGTCAGTTCAGAGCCTCCAACAGACTCATTTGGGGTCGGGAAAATGTCAACAAGCATTCACCACCTTTTTTCCAGCACTTGCTAAAACTTTTCTGTTTAGGCAAGCATACCCAGGCATGTAAAGCTGGTGTGTGTTTTAATCTGTACATTTAGCTTATGGAGCTTGTAGAGTTGGAAGAAACCCCAACGGTCATCTTGTCCAATCCCCTGCAATGTAGGAATCTCAGCTTATAATGCATAGCTGTCAAGTGTCCCTTATTTGAAGGGACAGTCCCTTATTCCAGCGCCATGTCCCGCTGCTGTCCCTTATTGATGGATGTCCCTTAAATGTCCCTTAAATCAGGCTTCCTCAACCTCAGCCCTCCAGATGTTTTGAAACTACAATTCCCATCATCCCTGACCACTGGTCATGCTAGCTAGGGATCATGGGAGTTGTAGGCCAAAAACATCTGGAGGGCCAAGGTTGAGGAAGCCTGCCTTAAATGATGTCCCTTAAATTTCAAAGGAAGCAGCTCCTCTCCCTCTCTCCCTGCCGGCCAGGGAGGAGGGAGGCTCCAACTGTGTTGCTTCGCTGTGTTGCTCACCTAATAAGAAGCCTAAGAACGACTGGGGGGTGGAGCTTGCATGCCTTGTGTGTGGCTAGTTAATGCAAGCTGAGGGGTTTTTTGAATGCTGGACGCCATTTTGTTGCACGTGCTGCTGCAAACTTTGCAGTGCAAAGCCAGGCCGGGGAGCCATCTTAAGTTGAGACTGCATAGGCCTTGTGGTGCATGTGATTCAGATTCTATTCAGTTGAACCTCTGGTTACAAAGTTGGTTGGACAGTGTTCTCGAAGCTACCCAGCCTGAGTTTGACCAGACTGCAGGAGGACAGGAAGACTGGAGTGCCTGGAACAGGTGAGGCTGCTGGTCCCTTATTTTCAAGGCTGCTGGTCCCTTATTTTCAAATCTGTAAGTTGACAGCTATGATAATGTATACTTTTAACCATTGATTTTAGAAAAATGGAATAGCTACTGCATGTAATCAAAAAAGTGGCAGGTGCCAGAATTTTTCCTCCTTTTCCTAGTAGTCCTACCTACTAATATAAATTTTACATGGCTTGATATAAAAGTAATATTTTTAAATTATTATTATTACAATTACTATTATTGTACAAAATGTTTTAGGGCATTGTGTGCATGACTGTCTACTTGCTGAAAATCTGATGGCATAGGTTTTGAGTTTCCCCAAGCCCTCCTACGCCGCCATTAAGAAGCAGAGGTTCTCCGTTTAATTGGCTCTTTAATTGGTTTTAAAGTACCGGTGTGTGGTGGAAAAAGGCTGCAACAACATGCTGTTGAATATACCAGCTACATAGATCAAAGGTTTGAATCGAGATAAGATTTTCTTCAGAGTGAGAGTCAGTTGGGGAGAGAGAAGCCCATGGTTTGTTTATAGATATTTATGATTCACAACCCTCTCCAGAATTTACAAGCGGGGAAGGAACGTTGGAGTAATATTGATATTACTGCGTGTGATCTGAAATGAATAAAGGAGGGGGAAGGGAAGCTCAAGTATGACTGTGTTGGGAAGGCAGAATAATTCCCCTCACCTCGTTTAAGAACAACAGACAAGGAAAAAGAGACGGAGATTAGTTTGTGCTACTGACTGAATGTAATCGAAGATAAAGTTTAATTGGGCCATAAATCTCTTGCTGGAAGGAAGAGAATTTGGGGGCTTCTTTTGATAAGAACGCTGCAGAGATTCTGAGAGTTGGAAAGGAGTATTAAATCTTCAGCATGTTTGAAAACTGTCTACCTAGGCTGAGGGGAAAATGGCAAAGATCTGCAACATGTTTTACTAGGGAGAAAGAATGGTTTCTAGCAGACTGTTGCCTGTTCTGAGACATTGAATCAAGGGACAGAGAGATAAGACCTCTGAAAAACTTCGAGATTCAGTTGTGCCCCAAGCCAGGTTGGGTGAAAACAGCTGAGGAGTGAGAGAGACAACACCATATATGGACAAAATGAATCTCCATGGATATAACAGTTTTCACATGCAGGACAGAATAAAAATAATAGTTTGAGTTCCTCACTTGAAGCTTTATAAATTTATGTATTATAACATCACTAATGGAAATCATTAATTATGTACCTGTTGACTAAGAGATTATTATTATAACTGAAATGTAAATGACATTAATTAAGATTATGGAACACAATAATAATCTTAATCGGAAATGCACCCAAACCATCATGCAGGGAGCCTCTTTAACTAAAATGTATTAATTGGAAGTTGACTGGCACTTGGATAATTGTATAATTTGGGAATTAATTGTTGCTGTTATAATTTGGCTATTATTGGGGGTATATTGGAAAACTAATGAAAACATTATTTTTTTTTTAAAAAGGTTTTGAGTTTCCCCAGCCTAAGGTGTGGGTGCTAATTCTAAACATTTCAGGTAGGACATACATGGATGTAGGGAGAGCCCCTCTGTTGATGTAGTTCCTTCAATGTCTAGCCTAGTCTTTGAATTTTTTTCAGTGTTCTTAGTCCTTTCAAGTCATGATAGAAGCCTCAAACAACATTTCTCCTGCCCACTGACTCAGCCAGTGATGAAGTACTTTCAGTATATGTCTGGGGCTCACTAGCTGTCTTCTATTGTTGCAGATATTCACAGCTAAACAAACAGAAACAGCTCTGCTTCTTTGCTTTTTCTCTAGTAACCCAGAAAACACTTGTGCCTTTCCGTAAACCTTGTTTTTTTTCTTTTTCAAAAATCAATTAAAAAAATTTAAAAATCCTTTTACCAATCAAAACTGTAGCACTAAGTTCCTGCTTCCCAAGAACAGGATTTCCATCAGCCATGTCCTAAGAATCTTGTCGGCACATCTGGTTTCTGTCCTGGGCCCCCACCTCCACCTGCACCTCGAAAGGCAAGGCCAAGCTCCAGAACTCCTTTGCTTTTCTAGGGTTTCAAAACCTTGTGACATTTGTAGAAGCAGCATCATTTGATTAGAACAAGCAGCCTTTATTTGAGTTGCCTGCCAGCTCAAAAAGCCTTTTCTCCAGGAAATGGCAGAGAGTTCAAGTCTGACAACCACTCGCAATAGGAGTGGTCTCAGAGATCATGCTAAACCTTTGTTGGATAACTGTGTGTGTGTACATCAAAATAAATAAATAAATAAATACATTATTTGGGATTCCAGGGGCAAAGCATCCCCTTGTCCCCCTCCTCACAGACACAGTTTTGTACATGCAAATAAATCAGCTTCAAATCACATTGCCCAGGGCCAAAGACTTCACTATAATTGTGTGGCTAAGAACCACACCTAGTGTTTTTATTTGTTAAAATAAATGATACTAAGATGAGGAGTGACTGGGATTGGGACCACAGTGTGTGGGAAGGGGAGGTATTATTCTCCCTCCCCCAGGCATGATCCTGCTGAAAATGCCCCGCCCTCCGGCAGTAATTAGTATTAGAAAAGTGCTCCCATTAGTGCCAGTGGAAGGTTTCCCCCCTAATTATTAATTAGAGCTGTGCTGAAAACTGAAAAATTATTTTGTGATCATTTCCTGGTTAGATGAAGGCAGAATGAAATTCTCCTGAAAAATCACAGGTGGGGAAGATAAAGTGTTCCAGCATTTTATGGTGGGGGATGTTATTTACCTTATTTAACCTTACAAGGTGGCCAAGACTTTTCTTTTATTCCCTTTCTTTTTGCAGCTTAAAAACAACCAGAATCCTGGAGTGTCCGCGGTAGCACAAGGCTCCCCCTGCAGCTGCCTGCAAGCTGCACATTCCTGGCAATAGCCAGTACAGTAAACAGAAACTCTCTCCCCAAAAGAAGTTTCAGAGAAACTTCTCCCCTGCCCCCAAGAAAGCAGCAGAAGTCACAAATCACATTGTTTTAGGGCACATGGAATAAATACAGACCTAAATCTCTCCCTAAAGCCCAACAGAGTCCTTGCTGGCACGGGGGCAAAAGCAATTCAACGGGTGCTCTTGGCTTGGCACTGATCTTAACCTTAATACATCTGGAATTATTTTGCATATGAGACAGTCACACTCAAGGAAATATTCCAATGGTACTTAGCAAGCACTGGCATTTCAATTGAAGGACTATTGAGCACATGGAAAGTATCACTGTCAACTACGTGGAAAGCTTATTGATGCTACGTATAATGCCATTATTTCCCTTCAAAACAAATTGGCTAGGAAAGATTCAGGGTGTTTGTAACTCTGTTGACTTGGTGTTTCAGCATTTCTTGGTGAAGATGAGAAGACTCATCTTTAGAAAACTTTCATTACCTATAGCCCTGCTGATGCTGCTGGACTCCAACTGCCATCAGCCTCACCCAGCTTGGATTGAAGTAATCATGACAGGAGGCGAAGCCCATCAACATTTGGGTCCCCACTCTTGCCTTAAAAGGATTGCTTGTATGGACTCAAGTTAAGCTGAAACGGAACTCAGTGATGTAACTTTGGCTCAATGCACATACATTTATCTTCAACAATTACCCAACTGACTGGTGATGTCTTCTTGAGATGATGGCCAACAGGGGTTTGATGTGTCCCCTTCCTCCTCCCCCCCCATTCACCCCGAGGATATGACAGTGATAGAGTTCTGAAGTGCACATCCATTCCCTAGAGACTAAACTTCAGGAGGCTCTGGGAAGAGAGCTGAACCCTGAAGCATGATGACACTAGCATTAGTCATTTATCTATTTGTAGTTGCATAAACTGTTTCACAACAAAAAGTTACCAAAGCGGCGCACAATAAAATAAACAATGCAAAAGATTACAAAGTTAGTATACTATTTGCTTCATCTATTTCGACAATTTGTGGACCAGTTTATCACAGATCTCTCTGGTGTACAAGAGACCCAATACCATACCATACCATACCATACCATACCATACCATACCATACCATACCATACCGACTAAGAATGAGTTAAAAACTATAAAATCAGAGTTCAATTAAAAAGCCTACTGGAAGAAAAAAAAAGCCGTCAATAAGCACAGTGGGGAGGTGGCCTGTCTGAGCATAACTGGAAGGGAGTTTCAGAAAACTGAACCCACAACACAGAACCCACAGCTTCTTGTGGATACAAGTCATGCATCTGAGCCATGGAGAGCCACTAACACTGCCCTTCTCCAAATCCTCCATGATTGGGCAGCGATATAAGGGATCAGGCAGTCCCTGAGGTATCCTGGACTCAAGCTGTTAAGGCCTTGTAAATTAATACAAGAACTTTGCACCTGGTCTGGAAGTGCATGAGAAGCCAGTGAAGGCCAGTGTTATTTGCTGGCATTTCAAAAGGCAATAAAACTTACCATTCCAAAAAATGACTGGGTCACACTTTTGGGAAAAACCTTTTTCAGCGGAAACATATTTTAACATCATCACCATTTTTTATTTGTGCTCAAAGTACCTGACAACATATCAATTGGACAAGTATAATAATTCAATATGTATATATTAGAAAATTAGAAATAATACCATCAATAAAAACTCATCAGTAACAACACATGGAAGTGAGAGCTGGACCATAAAGAAGGCTGATCACCGAAGAATTGATGCTTTTGAATTATGGTGCTGGAGAAGACTCTTGAGAGTCCCATGGACTGCAAGAAGATCAAACGCATCCATTCTTAAGGAAATCAGCCCTGAGTGCTCACTGGAAGGACAGATCGTGAAGCTGAGGCTCCAGTACTTTGGCCACCTCATGAGAAGAGAAGACTCCCTGGAGAAGACACTGATGCTGGGAAAGATGGAGGGCACAAGGAGAAGGGGGTGACAGAGGACGAGATGGTTGGATAGTGTTTTCGAGGTTACCAGCATGAGTCTGACCAAACTGCGGGAAGTAGTGGAGGACAGAGGTGCCTGGCGTGCTCTGGTCCATGGGGTCACGAAGAGTCGGACACGACTAAACGACTAAACAACAACAACAACAACACAGGGTTCTCAAGAGGCAAAATTAGGAATAAAATAGGGACTGTCATTTAGCAGAATGAGGAACAAAAGACAGGGACTGACCCTGATATACACGGACAGTTGAAATGTATGACATCTCATTGAACATGGAACTCAAGCATCCAGACTCATGCTTACATGCACTGAAATGATCTTGCCCATCTTTCTTTGGACAGCACAGCTGTTTTCTAAAGGCAACAGTGATTCCAAGGGACAAATGTTTGTATCTATGAGTTAGGCCTAAAGTACACATTGAGTCCCCTGTTTGGTGCTTGCTGGTGCTGCCTCCAGAAGTGAGGCTACTCTAAGCAACTGTGCCACACCTTGCCTTGGATACACCCACCAAACGCCTCTTCCCTGGCCCATCCCAGGTTTAACTGCTATGGCTACCTCTAAAGAATTCAGAAAATTGTATTTTTGCTATGGTTGATCAGACTTGTTTTATCTGAACTACATCAACTGAAACGCAGCTACAGTTTCCAGAATTCCTTTTTTGGAAGCAATGGCAGCTGAACAGGCTTGAAAATTGTTAAATGTGCAGCATTGGTTGGTCGATTCAGTCACGTCCCTGCACTGCTGCTGATGCCAGCTGCTTGGGCAAGAGAACATGCAGATGTTTGGGAAAGACAAGGGCTGAGAATTCAGGGAGGGGATAAAATGGAGAGTAGTAGAGTCAGTGTGAATTCAGGAATTTACATAGTAGCTTGACAGTCTGCCAGTGAAGTGGTTGACAGGAAACCTGTTCAGAAGATAAGCACAATCACAACACCTCTTCTTGCATGTCCCTGCAGGCAGTGGGAAAGTTTTTTCCTGAGCAACTTTCCAGAGGGCACATGACAAAGATAGACAGTACCAGAGGCAAATGCAGGTAGGGTGGTGGTGGTGGTGGGTATCATTCTTACCTTTGCACAGTGAACTACATTCCACTTTCTACAGACACACACACACCTCCATCCAGGGCAACACAAGGCATTGCCACAGTTCAAGGACACATACTGGTTAAGCAATAGCAGAAGCTTGTTGCCTGGGAGGAGTCCCAAAGGCTGGCCAGAGAGGGCTGGAGTCCTGTGTTCTGCCCCAGACCTGAGGTGCCCCACCCCTGCACCATTGCCAGTCCACAATGAGTTTGCTGAGAACAGGGCAGGAGGAGACAGTAGATTATTTGCAACAGCTCTCCTGCATCTTTAGTATTCTCCTCCACATTGCGTTAAGCACTGCTCCCATTGAAACGCTAAAATAAATTACAAACTATTTAACTAGACACTTTCTTTTATGGTCTTTTTAAAAAATCAAACATGCAAAGTATTTGGCTCACATTAATATGGACAGCCATATGGATCTCATGGGGTCAGTCAATAAAACCTGCCATTTTTAGTACAGGGGAAGTGGATGATGTTTCCTGATTCACACACTAGGGCAATTTTAGGTGTGTTTACTCAGAGGTGAGTCCCACTGAGTTCACTGGGTCTTACATCTGAGTAAGGATGCACATGACTGCAGAGAAACAGTAGCAGCTTTCTTTAGTTGTTAGAAAGGTCACTTTTACACAGTCATACAAAGATATCTGGTTCGACTACATTGTGGTCTTCCCCAGCATTCAGAATCATGATAAATGTGGTAAATGAAAATATGGAAAGGAAGGAGAGACATAAGCAATGGTGACAGGTGTCCTCTGGGATTAGCAGGATGGAAGGCTGGAAGTAGGTGGAGCAGAGCCAATGAGAGGTGAAGCCAACTAATTCTAGCTTCCTCCCCATTCTCCAACAGAGTTCCATAAGGGTAACACTGAGATGGAGGAGGAGGAAGCTGACAGGCATGTGTCACCCCCTGGACTGGTTGTAAGCAGGAAGGCAGGCAGATGAGGGCTGTCTGAAGGCAGACTGGAGCTTGTGGGGCAGTGCTTCAATCATTCTAATAGACCAGCCTCCACTGGAAACCAGTTAGATCTCCACTACTGTTGCACAGAATTTGCATATTTTGGGGGACATGCAATTTTGATAGATTTGGTGCACTGAATCTAATTTCTTCTCCATCCCTGGTCTCAAACTGATGTAAGCTTCCCCTTGGCTCTTCAAATAGTCACTAATCAGATTATAGAACAGATTGCAGCATTGACTTTAAAAAACAAAAATAAAATTTAAATATATTATAAAAAAACCTTTTCAAGCTCCATTGTCATCAGCCTGCAGTGGATTTCTTGACTGGCTCAGAAAACCAATATTGATCGTGGATGAGTAAGAAACAAGAAGGTTGTTGGTGGAATGATGTGGCAAGTACACACACGATTCTGCCCAAGTTATCTATTTATTTAGATTTATATATATTGTCCTTCATCACAAGATCTCAGGATGGTTCACAATACAAGGTGAAAGCACAAAAAGAAAACAACAAAACAATAAGCCCTGCACCCACAAATACATTTAAAAAGGCTATAGAATATTAATCAGCCCAAGGCCTGGTTGAAGAGGAATATTTTCACCTGGCACCTAAAGATATATAAGGAAGTTATGTATTTTAAAGTTCCAGGGGTATTAATGCATAGCTCTCCCAGTGACATCTATGGGACTTAATAGTGCTTAACACTGACTGGATGGTGCCCAAATAGGTCCTGAGGGAAAGTCCTATACTAAGTCAATGGACAAAATCTGTTTAAGTCTTTGGGTACATTTGGATTCTGAGCAAGTGCCAGTTCTCTCCCCCATCTCTCACCACCACCCAAGAGACAGAAAGGTTCACACAAACACTTTTTCAAACATTCTGGGTTAAAGGCAGATCTACTAGAATGAATCTAAGTCTTGAAAACACATAAAGCTGAAAGACGAAGTGGGAACGAGCACCACTCTTCCAGCTTCTTCCTTCAAGCCTACATTCATTTCAAGGAAGGAAAATGATAGTCACCTTCACCACCTCATAACTAAGGTGGTCGCGAGTTGGGTGGCTAAGAGGCTTTACGGCAGCCCAGGGAAGACCTCAAGAGCACCATGGCACCCACAGGCACCGCACTGGTGTTAAGTGGTTGCAATATAGAATTTTTGAGCCGAAAGAAAAATGGGGAGGGAGGGCTTGCTTGTTTAAGGAAGAAAAAACTCAAATACAACCATTTCACCTAACTTCAGTCAAAAGCATATTTGCGTCAACTGTTCATCGGCCTGTGGTAATACTATTGCCATTCAGGTTATACAAATCGCACACCCATAAGAACGATGAAATAACAAGAGGGATTTTGCTCTGTGTGATTAAAAAAAAAAGTCCCTCTTGTGTGAAGCAAGAAACCTCTGCTTCAATGGGCCAGCTTGTGGCAGCGGCAATGGCGGTGGGCAAGTTGCCGAAAAGGGAAGAGTACACATTCATCTTTCTACATTGACTGTTGTACGGCATCGCTCAGTTCCAGGAATTGTAGATTGTAAAAATGATATGTGCTTTGTGGTTTGGCACTTAGACAGAGCTTCAGCTCAGGCACCGCGATGAGCTGCCAACATCTGCAAATTATTACGTGTTAAGAAAAAAAAGGGCCTCCGGCTACAGCGCTGACGTCATTAACTGGTTGCACCTACTGCTGACTAACAGGGTGGAAATTTAAACTTGGAGCACAGCCAAGGCAGGTCACCGAGTTTGCTACTCAAGAAACTTCCCTTATAGTAATTCTGTGCTACGCAACAAGGTGCAGCTAAATGAAATGAGCGGTGAATGCTCTTCAGAGCGTCATGCCAGTACCTAGAATTCAGAGTGTATTAGAGACAGAGAAAGAGGTCATATCCACACCGTACATGGAATGCACTCTTACAGCTCATTAAAGGCTATGGCTTCCCCCAAATAATTATGGGAACTGTAGTTTTTAAGGGTGCTGGGAATTATTAGAAGGCCTTCAACAAAGTACTGTTCCCAGGATTCTTTGAGGGAAGTCATGACTCTGAAAGTGGTGTCAGAGTACTTTTAAATATGTGGTGCAGATTTGACCAGATTGTTTATGGTGGCAGTTTCTGTACACCCTTACCTGGGAGTAAGTCCCATTGAGGACTATGGAACATACTTCTGAGTAAATTTGCATAGTTTTGGATCGAGGGGTGCATTCGGAAATTCAAGAAACTGTCACGGGCACTACAAAATACCTGTTTCACAGAAGGGAAAGCAGGCTATGGTCAGTAACACTCCACCATCAGCAGGCAAAACACCTACGCACCCCCCAAAATAATTAAAACATAAGACCAAAAGAGCAGGAAGTACCCCCAACCAACAACTAAAATGTACAGGCACAGTCCTCTTAAAAAAAAATTTGGGAGGAGCAGAGTGTCTGAGGGTGCCATGTTGGAGACCCCACATTAAGCATAAAGTACTAGGCTTTATGCAACTATGTTAACCAGTGTGGAGTGCTACTGATTTTTTCACTAAAGGCAAAAACAGTCCAGGAGATACAAGTATTAAGGAACTGCACAGAAGTTGAACTCTCTTCCTCCTTTACATAGCTGGCAGTAATGTGTGTTCAGCCAACTAGATGCCCAAACGGTTTGCCACACAATTGTGCAAGTGAAGCAAGTCTCATGACTGGCAAGCCCAAGGCAGATGTTTGTATAAGTGTTCCCATTTGCCAACACCTGCCTCGTAAGCCAGTGTGAAGGCATCTTAGACAATTAAACCAGGCAGTAAAGAATACTTCTTGGAAAAGAACCATCTGAGTCATAGGAGAAAATGGGTTGAAGTTGAATTGCTATGGCTTATATATTGCCACGTGAAAAGGGACCAATGTGGTAGGTAAACAAGTTGGTTACAGTCAAACCTTGGTTCCCAAAGAGATTAGTTGCCAAACAAATCGGCTCCCGAACAGCACAAACCTGGAAGTAAGTGATCTGGTTTGCAAACGTTTTTCAGAAGCTGAATGTCTGACATGGCTTCTGCATATGTGCAGGAAGCTCCTGCAGCCAATCAGAAGCTGTGTTTTGGTTTTTGAACCGTTTCAGGAGTCAAACAGACTCCTGGAACGGATTACGTTTGAGAACCAAGGTACCACTGTATTTCACAAGAAAAAAATTGCCTGTTCTGGCTGCCTTACCCCAACCCAGTTCCCACCAGATATTTTGGGCTACAATGGGGCATGCTAGCTGAGGCTGAACCTCTGTAGGACATTAGGCTGAGGAAGGCATTCTTAATTTTTTTAATAAAAAAACCCCTCTGTTCTAAGTGTCACAAATGCAAATGTCATGATTCATTGTGTACTTGGAGTTTCTTACACTAAACAAAGCTTATGAGGAATTTACGGGCTTATGAAAACATAGCAATTAAGAGCTGATTTACAGAACCATTTTTTAAAAATATTTTTCCCATCGGTGTGATTCTCCTGTTTGTGATTCAATGTTGGCCAGTGAACTGGTTTTCCCCAGTGCTCCAGCATGAGCCCTGATGCTGCTAACCTGCCGCCACACCAAATATTTAAACAAGGCTATGTTTGGAATACTAAATTACAATCTAAGTACAGCTATGACTATTTTGACGTGATGCAAATAAATAGATTTAAGTGAGGGTGGTGGGACAAAATGCCCCTTAATGAAGGGATGTAGATCCTTTTCTGCCACTGAAAGGCTGCATATCCTTGGGGAAATGTGTCAGGAGCCACATGATGGGGGCAGGTAAGGTTGGACCCCAAAGTGGTGTGGCTGCCCGTACCCTTATACACACATACCTTCCATCCCATCCACCCATACTGGCATGCAGGTATACCCCATTCATCCACCATTCATTAATTCTCTCTCTCTCTCTCTCTGGAGAGGACCTGGGGGCCACACAGGAAATCTCCAAGGGCCACATTCCACTCAAGAATGGAGGCTTCCCTCCCTGCCTTAAAATTTGCTAGGAAAACATCCCAGAGAGTCTTAAAACAACTGAAATGTGACAGCTAAACATATGCACACTAGGTCATGTCATACATTTAAAAATACTGCCCTGGTCTTGATGGATGCATATAATATTCACCTTCTCTCTATTTGACTCAGTTCTCTCCATTCACTGCTGCCTCAAGACCTGATTCACCACTCATGTGCATACCTAGCAATCAAGCCGATACTGTGTTAAAATATAATGGAGAACTTTTCCAAGCAAGAAGACCTCCAGACTGCAGACTTCAAGGATTACTGCAATACAGAAGTTTGTAAGCAGATACTGAAATTACGATATGCCATCGCATTGGATGGGAATGAAGCAACAGGATTTGTTTTCCTCGCAGGAGGCGGCTGAGCAGGGTAGGCTGTGGCTTATGCCCCAGCAAGTTAGGTGGGTTGAACCAGTCTCTTGGTTCCTGATCTGTGGAAGCACAGTTGCTGAGCCAGAGAGCTCACAATGGGCCATTCTATGGCAACACCCAGGAAAGCTGGTGGGGCTAAGCAACTGACAGCACAGAGCTCTCTTCCTTGGCCTCCAGCTTAGCTTAGCTCTTAGAAACACATCTGGAGAGATCACTCTGCTGTAAATAACAAAAGGAGTGACTGCTGTACGTGACTATGGCCAAAACCAATTAAACATTACAGGTAAATATTTGTTCATTGGGATCACTGGGAGGTGACATATTAATAGTAGAGCAAGGGAACACGTCACCAAGAGGCCAAGATTTTTAATTGAACTGAACGATGGAAACCTTTTGAAGGACACAATCAGGATTTGCCAACTGAGGGTTGATTGCCGCAGCAGGACACCTCCCCTAGGGTGTCATTGTAGTGTTGTGTCCATGCCTCAAAATATAACAAACACTGTGGTGCTGGGCTTTTTTTCTGACTGGTTAGACTCAGATTTCAGTATAAAAATTAAAGCATGCCTGCAAACCACAGCAGTTATGGTTTTATTTACACACACATTCAGGCTGAGCGTAAGGTGGAGGAGCTCATAGTATTAACACCAAACAGTTCTTATAGAGTTGGAAGGGACTGAAGGGTCATCTCGTTCAACCCCCTGCAATGCAGGAATCATAGCTAAAAAATCCCTGACAGTGGACCACACAACCTCTTGTTCCTACATTAGGTCTCTAGGGGCCCTCCAAAAGCATCACTCTGGGTTCAGCACGGAGAAGAAATCAAGCCTCGTTCTCTCAACTCCAGCTCCAGGCAAAAGTAGCCCAACTCTGACCCATTGTTCACTTTCCAGTCAGAATGACTCTACTACCAGCTAGGGGAAGGGAAAGGTCTATCCCTTCTTCTGGAAGTCTGGGGGCAGGCAGAGAGAGAGACATTTCTAGAGCAATACACCTTGACTTTTCAATCAGCTGTTTTTAGTCATGCAAAGAGATACTTAGACCTGGTTAGATCCATTAACTCAATTAATAGATTAGCTTGAGCACTTCAAGAGTTCCTTCTCCTACAGAATCCCACCATACAGAAGTAAAGCCACAGGCCTGGAGGGGACCCAAAGATGGCATCCAGACTAACCTCCCAATCCTATATCAGGAATTAATAGGGCAGCTGTGAGGATAAAATGGGGAGACCAAATCATGTACGCAGGACTGGGCTCAGCGGACAAGAGGCAAAATAAGAATATAATTAATAGAACTTTTGTGAGATTTCTTCCTCAGCCTGGCCTGCCTGCCTTTCACTCCCCTCATTGTGGTTACTCAGGCTGTAAGCATTCTGTGATGGTTGTCCATAAGAACGCGAGGGCTCCTCCCATCCAGTTCAGCCTTTTGTTCTCAAAGTGGCCAACCAGATGCCTGTGGGAAGTCCGTAAGCAGGACATGAGCACAACAGTACTCCCCCGACTTGTGCTCCCCACAAACTAGTATTCAGAGGCATTGCACCTCTGACACTGGTACCTTCATCATGGTTAGTAGTCATTGATAGTCTTGTCCTCCATGAATTTGTCTCATCACCTTTTAAAGCCATCCAGTTTCGTGGTCACCACTACCTCTTGTGGTAGCAAATTTAACTCTGTGTCCCTGATGGTGACTAGTGCCCATTGGGATTGGGAGAGTGGAAAGCAGAGGAACCAACCAGGGGCGTAGGAAGGGGGGCGGTGGGCGCGGATCGCCCCAAGTGCCCTCACATTGGGGGGGTGACATTCGGCATGCTGTGCGCCCACGACTCCCAAGCCCACCCCGAGCTGTTGGGGTAAGGGGGAGGAGCTGCGCCACTTTGCCAGGGGCCTTCTCATAATTTGCAGGAAACACAAATGTTAGGGAATTCTCTTTTTTCAAGAAGAGGGTTTTATATTCATGAAGCTCACATTGCCATCACCTGGCCAGAAAAATTTCTTTTCTGCCATAAACATAACAATAACAAAGTTGCCAATTGGCCCTAGTACTTCAGTGGCTGATTCTACTTATGCACTTTATTTCAGGATAATCGCATTTCCCACAGTGTTACTTTATTTTAAAATATGTGAAAAATTCATTTGCACTTATGTTCAAGACTGCCTTCAAGCGTTTACAGGTCTGTACTTTGGTTACTGAGGTGAATTTTTGTATCTCTAGATAAGGCCACCTATTCAGCCTACTAGGGAGAGCCAATCATGGTGGTCATGCCGCCTTGATACATCTGAGCAGAAGCTACTATATGTTTCTACATGTATAACATCATTCTTGTTTATAAAACCCAATAAAATAAAAAAAGAAAGCGGTTAGAGTTCTAGTAGTGAAATATCAATTCTATACTTTTCTAAACAACACCCTAGTTGAAGCTTCTGGTAATTAAGCTTAAAAAGTTATCTAGTTACTAAATATATTAACATAGATTTATATTACATCTCTTCTAAAAGCATTAACATATGTCAACCTTCCCTTGTCTGACTTGCCTTTCTGATGGTGAGCTTCTTGAAGACAGGGACATATTTCCTTTTGTAAAATTGTGTAAGGTGCCCTACTTTCTGATGGTGAGCTTCTTGAAGACAGGGACATATTTCCTTTTGTAAAATTGTGTAAGGTGCCCTACATTGGTGGTATGGTACAATTAATTGGCCTAATACAGTAATTATTAAAATTTCAGGAAACTAATTATGACAGTCCTAAAAAGGGGTTTAAATGACACACATGATGACACATTTATACTATGTAAGTTGCACACTGTGTTATGTTGGTCACAACAACTATTGCATGTAAAACACATTTCAAGCAACATCTCATCCCATTGTTTTAATGCTAACAAGCGCAAAGAAGAAAATAAACATGGTAATCTCTTCTCTCCCTTTACCTTTACTCAACACAAATGGACACAGGTGGTGCTGTGGGTTAAACCACGGAGCCTAGGACTTGCCAATCAGAAGGTCGGCGGTTCGAATCCCCGCAACAGGGTGAATTCCCGTTGCTCGGTCCCTGCTCCTGCCAACCTAGCAGTTCGAAAGCACATCAAAGTGCAAGTAGATAAATAGGTACCGCTCCGACGGGAAGGTAAACGGCGTTTCCATGCGCTGCCAGAAGCGGCTTAGTCATGCTGACCACATGACCTGCAAGCTGTACGCCGGCTCCCTCGGCCAATAAAGCAAGATGAGTGCTGCTACCCCAGAGTCGGCCACGACTGGACCTAACGGTCAGGGGTCCCTTTACCTTTACCTTTTAATCTTTTCTCATAGAGGAGTTTTTCCAGCCCCATAAACACTTTGGTTCCCATTTATGGACCTTTTCCAGCTCTACAGTATATTTTTGAGATGTAGTGACCAGAATAATGTAGAGTATTCCAAGTGCAGTTGCTCCACAGATTTGTATAACAGCGTTATGATATTGGCAGTTTTATTTTCACTCCCATTCCCAATTCTAACTTGGAATTCATCTTTTGCACAGCAGCCACACACTGGGCCAACAACTGTATCAAGCTATCTGCTATGACCCCAAAGTCTCTTTCATGGTCAGTCACTGCCAGTCCAAAGGTGTGAATTAGCCATTTTCGCCCCAAGGTGTACCCTTGCTTACATTCCCAAGACATAAGTATATTCCTGAACATTCATTTATTGCACAGGGCCACAAGGAACCAGTTTTCAGCTGGATAGGAATGTTAGATTTAAAGATTATATCATGTTATGGCAGTGCCAAATTACACACCTAGAAAAAAAAGAGTAAATCTCCCTCGGGTTTTCCTATATCTGGCTGCCCAGAATGTAATATAATGAGAAGCAAAGCGTGGGAGCAGTCATATTATGGGTGTGGTTCCTCAGCCTTAATAGATCTGAGCTGAATTATCTCCAGACAGGATGTTTTGGCCATAAATGGATTAGTAAAAGGGTGGAGACGTGCCAAGCCTTCCCTGAATGTAGCCAGAGAAGGCTACCCAGATGTTGGTTAAGCTACTGCAAAACTTTGGAAGAGCAATGCAATATAATCCGGCAACTGGATCTGAGCCAAATCATTTACTATTCATCGGTGTCTGTCCCTTTATGATAGGGTGGCTGAGAGAGCCATTGAGAGGTACCAGATACACCTTCATTTGTTGGCAGTAGTTATAACACCACTGGCATTATACTAGTGTTGTTATTTCCACACACTGCAATTCCTATCAGCAGCAGCTATACATATACCTGTAAACTCTGCTTAAAAACCTCCAAGGAAGGAGAGTCCACCACCTCCTGTGGGAGTCTGCTCCACTGTCAAAGCGTTCTTACTGTCATAATGTTCTTCCTGGTGTTTAGTCAGAATCTCCTTTCTTGTAACATGAATCCGTTTGGTTTGGATCCTACCCTCTGGAGCTGGAGAAAACAAGCTTGCTCCATCCTCCACGTGACAGCCCTTTACACACCGCCAATTGTGAGGCAATAGCACTGTAGGCACAACTAAATTATCATGTCTTCTCAGGAGTTAGAGAAGACAAATGTCTACACTACAGCCTGTGGATTTAGGGTAATAGAGGCTTTCCAGGGGATCTGGAAAGTCACCCACCATTGTTTTTTACCCAGAATGCCAATGTAGCATTGCACCAGAGCATGGTGGGAAAATAGCAATGGTGGTATGCTTTTCAGAAAGTCACAGTAAAGTCTGCAGCTAGAGGAGAGTGTGGACCAGCTGTGTGTAGGAGGGAGAGAGGGAAGGAGGGGCTCACCCTAGGCATATCCCATAGTGCATATTTATCCTTGCCCATTTAATATCTGACATCATTTTATAAACCTTGAACTTTAAATTGACTTTCATTTTCTTTCGCTGTATGGTTCCCTGACCTAGCTTCTGGAGTTTTATATGCACTGCCAGACCTTTTCCTTCTTGTTTCTAATTGTGGCACCAACGGTTGCCGAAAAGTCCACAGCTCTGGGTATAGGTGTGTCAGGAATGATTCAGAAAAGATGAAATGCGCACGGCTAAAGAAACTGTATCCCTATGGAAACAGAAGAAATGTTACACTCTCCTGCCTAGCCAATTTAAAAACCTTTCTTCTGATGTTCAGAGCGGCACATAGCACTATGCAGCCACTTACTGTAACCAGCTGTTTATCTCTGTGATGCACCTAATGATCATCACACGCTCAACAGATGTTTCACATGAGAGCAAGAAAATGCATCCCTTTTATCATACTGGTTGAGAACAACCTTATTATATCCAGATCTTATCCTTGAAAGGGATAATTTATATTATACATCATCTGAAACGTGTGGTGTGCATTTAAGTCTCACTGAAATCAATTGTTCTTAAGTATATCTAATGCTGAGCTGGGTGTATTTTTTCCTCTCTCTTTCAAATAAATTTTCTTGAGATATAGCTATTAATGATAAATTAACATGTGCTGTTAAGGTAAGATGGGGAATATGCAGGAGAAATGATTTTGAGCAGATATGGAAGGTATTTGAAGAATTAGTACTGTTGAAATGGAAAGGGGTCAAACCATCGCAAGAGGTGCTGAAATTTTGAGAGGTAGGATAGTTACAATGGTCTTGTGAGTGGGGTGCACATTTTTATTTATTATTTATTTTTTGTTATTACTTTGGGGGGGGGGAGCAGATAAATCTTCTGGCTCAGATCCAAAAAGCCCACTGCATGAGTGCAAGGAGGGTCAGCAATTTCAAGTGATCCTCCCCATAAAACTGTACCCCACCCCAAAGAACACCCCACCACAAAGTGCCAAAACCAGCGCCTCCACCTGACCTTCAGAATGGCTTTAGATTTTGAGCCTGCATGCTGGCCCTGTTTTATTTTTATTTATTTTTTAATTTTTGTTCAGTATTTAGCAATATTAGATAACTTTATATAATGAAGATTTTATTTGTGAGGTTTTGCAAACATGTGCAAAATACTTTCAGTTAAAAGTTAGTATGTATTTAAATTGCTATTAACTCACCCTTCATTACAAAGCCATCCTTGAGGCAGGGCACAGTGAACAACGAGAACATGATGAAACACATCAGGCAGCAGGAAAAAAACTGTGCAGCTGATGACCAGGAAAAACTCAGCAATAACAATACCAGGCCCAGGCACTGGTAACCAGCAACAGCCTGGAGGACTGAGCTAACACCAAAAATCGGTAGGAGGCAGCACTAGCCATATCTGAGAAGGGAATTCTATAATTGGGGAGCCACCACTGAGAAGGCTCTTTCTTGGGCATTTGAATGACATTAATTACTAAAGCAGTAAACATTGATCCACCATTTGGATGATATTTATGCACCCATCAGCAACTCCTTCACAATTTCAATCCTCAATCTTCCAGATCTTAAGAGGCCAGTTATGTCTCTCAATTCATCACCTGGCTGCCTATTTTAATGGTTTAAGGCAGGTGATTTGAACTGGATCCAGGTGCCTAGATCACAAGCTTCTCCACACCCTGGCAAGCTACTTTGGCAGGTGGGCAGGACTTTGTGTACCTGTCAATCACCAGCGATCACCATTTTTTCCTTTGCAGTGTGGTGAACTACAATGGAAAATCCAAGTCCAGGCAAGTATGCCAACCAGCTGATCAGCACTGACTTCAGGCCCTTCTTTGGGCAGGAGTCATCTGATCCCAGCATTCATGAAGAGACCACCTATCAGCTTAGGTGCTGACTTTGATCTCCACCTCCTTCTCTAGGATTGGCTGCACTGCCAAATTCCCAATGGGCATTGCCTTTAAGCTCTGCTTTCTTCAAGAACTGGCTGTACTGTGGAGATCTCCACGTAGAACTCAGTAGTTCGGCCAATCCCAGCAGGCTTGTTCTTGCCACCAAGCAGCTGATTGGCAGCAACAGCAAGCCTCCCATGCCAGCAAGCAATGGCAAGTGCATATTAAGATTACCAATTGTGCATTGGCAGCCACTGCCCCACATCTGATCTTACATATGACATCAGGTGTGAGACAGATGAAGGGAGGTTATGTGGAAATGGTCTCCTAGGCCAAATTGACCTTTTCTGGACCTATTTAGGGTCATGAGCCAGAGGTTCCCCATGCCTGGTTTAAATGGTCTAGGGAAGCATCCAATTTTGTCCGCGTTATTCCGAAGACATGTTTAGAGAAAACTACAAATGCTTAGCAAAATGGCTTGAATCTGCTCAGCTACAGTTTTCATGGAACTAGCAAACTTTCCCAAAATTGGGAAAGGAGTACGGCAAGGCTGTATATTATCTCCCTGCTTATTCAACTTATATGCAGAATTCATCAAGCGAAAGGCTGGGCTGGATGAATCCCAAGCCGGAATTAAGATCACCGGAAGAAATATCAACAACCTCAGATATGCAGATGACACAACCTTGATGGCAGAAAGTGAGGAAGAATTAAAGAACCTTTTAATGAGGGTGAAAGAGGAGAGCGCAAAATATGGTCTGAAGCTCAACATCAAAGAAACGAAGATCATGGCCACTAGTCCCATCACCTCCTGGCAAATAGAAGGGGAAGAAATGGAGGCAGTGAGAGATTTTACTTTCTTGGGCTCCATGATCACTACAGATGGTGACAGCAGTCACAAAATTAAAAGACGCCTGCTCCTTGGGGGAAAGGCGATGGCAAACCTAGACAACATCTTAAAAAGCAGAGACATCACCTTACCAACAAAGGTCCGTACAGTTAAAGCCATGGTTTTCCCAGTAGTGATGTATGGAAGTGAGAGCTGGACCATCAAGAAGGCTGATCGCC